>NC_137156.1:41685476-42885476 GCF_951394435.1 Stenella coeruleoalba | reverse complement strand
CCTTGGCATGAACCCTCCCAGAGTCCATCATTAGCCCCACCAAAGAGCTGGGTATGACCCACTGTTGGGTCAGCTCAGGCAAGACAACCAAGAGGGAGCGAATCCAGCCCCACCCATCAGCCCCACCTTCATCTTCAGTGGATGAGGATTAGATAGCCTCATCCACCAAAGGGCAGATAGCAGGAGCAAGATGAACTACAGTCCTGCAGCCTTTGGGACAAAAATCACATTCACAGAAAGATAGACAAGAAGAAAAGGCAGAGGGCTATGTACCAGATGAAGGAACAAGACAAAACCCCAGAAAAATAACTAAATGAAGTGGAGATAGGAAAACTTCCAGAAAAAGAATTCAGAAAGATGATAGTGAAGATAATCCAGGACCTCAGAAAAAGAATGGAGGCAAAGATATAGAAGATGCAAGAAATGTTTAACAAAGATCTAGAAGAATTAAAGAACAAACACCTAGAAGAACTAAAGAACAAACAAACAGATATGAACAATACAATAACTGAAATGAAAAATACACTAGAAGGAATCAATAGCAGAATAACTGAGGCAGAAGAACGGATAAATGAACTGGAAGACAGAATGGTGGAATTCACTGATGCAGAACAGAATAAAGAAAAAAAAAAAGAAAAGAAGTGAAGGCAGCCTAAGAGATCTCTGGGACAACATTAGATGCAACAACAGTCACAATATAAGGGTCCCAGAAGGAGAAGGAGAAGAGAGAGAGAGAAAGGACCTGAGAAAATATTTGAAGATATTATAGTCGAAAACTTCCCTAACATGGGAAAGAAAAGAGCCACCCAACCACCCAACCCCAGGAAGTGAAGACAGTCCCAAGCAGGATAAACCCAAGGAGAATGACGCCAAGACACATAGTAATCAAACTGACAAAAATTAAAGACAAAGAAAAATTATTGAAAGCAACAAGGGAAAATGACAAATAACATACAAGGGAACTCCCATAAGGTTGACAACTGATTTTCAGTAGAAACTCTACAAGCAAGAAAGGAGTGGCATGATATATTTAAAGTGATGAAAGGGAAGAACCTGCAACCAAGATTACTCTACCCGGCAAGGATCTCATTCAGATGCGACAGAGAAATCAAAAGCTTTACAGAGAGGCAACAGCTAAGAGAATTCAGCACCACCAAACCAGCTCTACAACAAATACTAAAGGAACTTCTCTAAATGGGTAACACAATGGAAGAAAAGGACCTAAAAAAATAACACATTACAGGGCTTCCCTGGTGGCGCAGTGGTTGAGAGTCTGCCTGCCAATGCAGGGGACACGGGTTCGTGTCCCAGTCCGGGAAGATCCCACGTGCCATGGAGTGGCTGGGCCCATGAGCCATGGTCGCTGAGCCTGCGTGTCCGGAGCCTGTGCTCCACAGCGGGAGAGGCCACAACAGTGAGAGGCCCGTGTATGGCCAAAAAAGAAAGAAAGAAAGAAAGAAACACATTACAAATAAATACTGGTAATAGGAATATATATACCTATAATTACCTCAAACATGAACGGATTAAATGCTCCAACCAAAAGACACAGGCTCGCTGAATAGATACAAAAACAAGACCCGTACATATGCTGTCTACAAGAGACCCACTTCACACCTATGGACACATATAGACTGAAAGTGAGGGGATGGAAAAAAATATTCCATGCAAATGAGAATCAAAAATCAAATACACTAAACTTTAAAATAAAGAATGTTACAAGAGACAAAGAGGGACACTACATAATGATCAAGGGATCAATCCAAAAAGAAGATATAACAATATAAATATATATGCACCCAACATAGGAGCACTTCAATACATAAGGAAACTGCTAACAGCTATAAAACGGGAAATTGACAGTAACACAATAATATTGGGGAACTTTAACACCTCACTTACATCAATGGACAGATCATCCAAACAGAAAATTAATAAGAAACCACAAGCTTTAAATAACACAATAGACCAAATAGATTTCACTGATATTTATAGGGCATTCCATCCCAAAACAGCAGATTACACTCTCTTCTCAAGTGCACATGGAACATTCCCCAGGATAGATCATATCTTGGGTCACAAATCAAGCCTCAGTAAAGTTAAGAAAATTGAAATCATATCAATATCTCATATCTCATTGCTGACCACAATGCTATGAGATTCAAAATCAATTACAGGTAAAAAAAATAACAAACACAAACACATGGTGGCTAAACAATACGTTATTAAATAACCAAGAGATCACTGAAGATATCAATGAGGAAATCAAAAAATACCTACAGACAAATTACAATGAAAACACAATGATCCAAACTGTATGGGATGCAGCAAAAGCAGTTCTAAGAGGGAACTTTATAGCAATAACATCCTACCTCAAGAAACAAGAAAAATCTCAAATAAACAACCTAACCTTACACCTAAAGCAATTACAGAAAGAAGAAAAAAAAACCCACAAAGTTACTAGAAGGAAAGAAATCATAAAGATTAGAGCAGAAATAAATGAAAAAGAAACAAAGAAAGCAATAAGAAAGATCAGTAAAACTTAAAGCAAGTTCTTTGAGAAGATAAACCAAATTGATAAAACATTAGCTAGACTCATCAAGAAAGAGGTAGAGGACTCAAATCTATAAAATTAGAAATGGAAAAGGAGAAGTTACAACAGACACCACAGAAACACAAAGCATCCTATGAGACTACTACAAGCAATTCTATGACAATAAAAAGGACAACCTTGAAGATATTTTCAAATTCTTAGAAAAGTATAACCTTCCAAGACTGAACCAGGAAAAAATAGAAAATATGAACAGACCAATCACAAGTAATGAAATTGCAACTATGATTAAAAATCTTCCAACAAACAAAAGTCCAGGACCAGATGCCTTCACAGGTGAATTCTATCAAACATTTAGAGAAGAGCTAACACCCATCCTTCTCAAACTCTTCCAAAATATTGCAGAGGAAGGAACACTCCCAAATTCATTCTATGAGGCCACCGTCACCCTGATACCAAAACCAGAAAAAGATACTACAAAAAAAGAAAATTACAGACTAATATCATTGATGAATATAGATGCAAAAATCCTCAACAAAATACTAGCAAACAGAATCCAACAACACATTAAAAAATCACACACCCCAGGTATGCAAGGATTCTTCAACATACACAAATCAATCAATGTGATACACCATATTAACAAATTGAAGGATAAAAACCATATGATCTTTTCAAATGATACAGAAAAAGCTTTTGACAAAATTCAACACCCATTTATGATAAAAACTCTCCAGAAAGTGGGCATAGAGGGAACCTACCTCAACATAATAAAGGCCATATACAACAAACCCACAGCCAACAACATTCTCACTGGTGATAAACTGAAAGCATTTCCTGTAAGATCAGGAACAAGACAAGGTTGTCCACTCTTGCCACCATTATTCAACATAGTTTTGGAAGTCCTAGCCACAGCAATCAGAGAAGAAAAAGAAATAAAAGGAATACACGTTGGAAAAGAAGAAGTAAAACTGTCACTTTTTGCAGATGACATGATACTATACATAGAGAATCCTAAAGATGCTACCAAAAAAATACTAGAGCTAATCAGCTAATCAGTGAATTTTGTAAAGTTGCAGGATACAAAATTAATGCACAGAAATCTCTTGCATTCCTATACACTAATGATGAAAAATGTGAAAGAGAAATTACGGAAACACTCCCATTTACCATTGCAACAGAAAGAATAAAATACTTAGGAATAAACCTACCTAGGAAGAAAAAAGACATGTGTGCAGACAACTATAAGACACTGATGAAAGAAATTAAAGATGATACAAACAGATGGAGAGATATACCATATTCTTGGATTGGAAGAATCAGCATTGTGAAAATGAGTATACTATCCAAAGCAATCTACATATTCAATGCAATCCATATCAAATTACTAATGGCATTTTTCACAGAACTAGAACAAAAAATCTTAAAATTTGTATGGAAAACACAAAAGACCCCGAATAGTCAAAACAGTCTTGAGGGAAAAAAACAGGGCTGCAGGAATCAGACTCCCTAACTTCAACTATACTACGAAGCTACAGTAATGAAGACAGTATGGTACTGGCACAAAAACAGAAATATAGATCAATGGAACAGGATAGAAAGTCCAGAGATAAACCCACACACCTATGGTCAACTAATCTATGACAAAGGAGGCAAGGATATACAATGGGGAAAAGACAGTCTCTTCAATAAGTGGTGTTGGAGAAACTGGACACCTACATGTGAAAGAATGAAATTAGAACACTTCCTAACACCATACACAAAAATAAACTCAAAATGGAGAGATTTAAATATAAGAGTGGACTCTATAAAACTCTTAGAGGAAAACATCAGAAGATCACTCCGACATAAATCACAGCAAGATCTTTTTTGATACACCTCCTAGAGTAATGGAAATAAAAACAAACAAATGGTACCTAATGAAACTTGAAAGCTTTTGCAAAGCAAAGTAAACTACAAACAAGATGAAAAGAAAGCCCTCAGAATGGGAGAAAATATTTGCAAACGAATCAATGGACAAAGGATTAATCTCCAAAATATATAAACAGCTCATGCAGCTCAATATTAAAAAAAACAAACAATCCAATCCAAAAATTGGCAGAAGACCTAAATAGATATTTCCCCAAAGAAGACATACAGATGGCCAAGAAGCACATGAAAAGCTGCTCAACATCACTAATTATTAGAGAAATGCAAATCAAAACTACAGTGAGGTATCCTGTCACACCAGTTAGAATGGGCATCATCAGAAAATCAACAAATGCTGGAGAGGGTGTTGAGAAAAGGGATCCCTCTTGCACTGTTGGTGGGAATGTAAATTGATACAGCCACGATGGAGAACAGTATGGAGGTTCCTTAAAAAACTAAAAATAGAACTACCATATGACTCAGCAATCCTACTACTGGACATATACCCATAGAAAACCATAATTCAAAAACACACATGCACTCCAATGTTCATTGCAGCACTATTTATAATAGCCAGGTCATGGAAGCAACCTAAATGCCCATCGACAGATGAATGGATAAAGAAGATGTGGTACATATATACAATGCAATATTACTCAGCTATAAAAAGGAACAAAATTGGGTCATTTGTAGAGAGGTGGATGGATCTAGAGACTGTCATACGAAGTGAAGTAAGTCAGAAAAACAAATATTCTGTAAGGCAGAAATGGAGACAGAGATATAGGGAACAAACGTATGAACACCAAGGGGGGAAAGTGTTGGGGGGGGTGATGAATTGGGAGATTGGGATTGACATATATATACTAATATGTATAAAATGGATAACTAATTAGAACCTGCTGTATTAAAAATTAAAGAAAATTCTAAAATTAAAAAAGATAAATAAATAAAGCAAGTAAAAATCTAAGATTTTTAAACCTACATAAAACAATGGAAGAGGGGCAGGAGAAGAAATCTTTGCTGTGGAAACCCGCACCCTTAGCAATGTGGAAACCTGCACTCCTTAGTTCCTGTCTTCTTTGGTACATACACAAGGTCAAGAGAAATCTTAAAGCAATAATAATAAAAATAATGATAAATAAATAAATAATAAATGGGAGAGATAAAAGCCTAAGTTTGACGAAGAGCTCCTATATGATTATATCCTGGAAGAAAAAGTAAATATTGTCTCTATAGGAAAATTTCTTTAACATTAAAAAGTTTATTGTGCTGATAAATTATCTATTACATATCATACATAACCTGTATATGACAAATTGTCTGTTACCTATTACATATAGAGGAAGGGAAGAAGGGAGGAAGGAAGGAAGGCAGGAAGGAGTAGGGAGGGAGGGTCAGAGGGAGTAAAGGGAAAAGATGAAGAGAAAAACTCACAAGGATTTCATTACTTGAATAATCAAAAACAACCTAGTAACAGTTGGAGAAGCCAAATCTCTGGTCTTAACTCTTCCAAAAGAAATGTAACCCTGCAAGCAATTTTTGTTCTCTTCCCTCAAAACTATTCAGTAAACCACTTAATCATTTCTAGATCTAAAAATGTTAAACATTTTAAACTGAAAAAATTTCTTCATAAAAGGTTAGCAATGATAAAAAGATAATTTTATGACAAAAGAGATTGAGCCATCTTGATTGAGAAACAAATGTTGAAAAAGTAGCAACTTGTGACAAAGCCAGTAGTCATTCATAATAAAAGGCAATATTATCTAGTTCACCTTTTAACAAAGGTGTTTGCTCTATAATTGTAACACATGGGTGATAAGGAAGTGCAGGTGAAGGTCACAGTAAAAATATAATTTGATGTATATATGTCCATGCTACTCTCTCACTTTGTCACAGCTACATATATACACTTCCAAACGTAAAATAGATAGCTAGTGGGAAGCAGCCGCATAGCACAGGGAGATCAGCTCAGTGTTTTGTGACCAAACTAGAGGGGTGGGATAGGGAGGGTGGGAGGGAGTGAGATGCAAGAGGGAAGAGATATGGGAACATACGTATATGTATAACTGATTCACTTTGTTATAAGGCAGAAACTGAAATTAACTCACCATTGTAAAGCAATTATACTCCAATAAAGATGTTAAATATATATATATATATATAAAATTTAATGAATAATTAGATAGAAAACTGAAAGTCACCCGCATTGTCGTCAAAGTTGAAAGTCAAACAGATAGTTTGGTTGGGAAGTCAGATGTCTAAGAAAACTCAGAAGAAAAGAAAGAATGTAAATACTACAATAAAGAAAATTCCCTGTAATTACTCATTTACATTCTCTTTGGTGGGAAGGAAACTCGTTAAATGGTCATTTTCACACAAAAACATGCTCTTTTCCCTATTGAAGCAAATTAGGAGGAAAATAAAATTTAAGAGGCATACATGCTGGAAAGCACTATTTCTCATTTTAAAAAAAAGAAAAAAGGAAAACATTTCCAGGAAAATGAGATGAAACTAAAATACAACCCCCTTTCAATTCTGTCCACAATATTTTTATACATTTTTCTAGGGTTTCAAGAAAGAAATGACATACCTAATATCATGGGTTTCATTACTAATTTATAAAGAATGAGAGAAAAATATTTTATACCACATTTTATATAACTGAGGTTAGCAATTGCTTTTTCTACTAAGTTGAGACTCTTCAGGGCAGAAATCACTTTTGTCTAATTAAATACATTAAATGACCAGAAAGCAATCAGTATATTTTGCAAACTCACGAGTAGTCAGATAAACAAAACACCATTCCTCTTTTTGGTATCTTCATTTTAATTAGTGAATTGATTTTCTAAGCCTCTATGTCTTCTGGATGCCCATTTGTCCAATCAATTCTATTAGTTATTTAACTCTGCCTTTAGTTATCAATAGAACTATGCCTCAAAGTACATCACCATAGTTTTATATCCGTAGGTGGAGTGTGAGGATATTTTGTAAGAACTCAAAAGGACCACAAATTGATATAATAATGGATTGAAAGGTAATTTCAGAGAAGCATAAACTTCATTCTGAAGTGTCTTTGTTTAAAAATCCATCTAATATAGAATGATGAGAGGAGACCTTCAAGATGGCAGAGGAGTAAGACATGGAGATCACCTTCCTCCCCACAAATACATCAAAACTACATCTACATGTGGAACAACTCCTACAGAACACCTACTGAATGCTGGCAGAAGACCTCAGGCTTTCCGAAAGGCAAGAAACTCCCCACATACATGGGTAGGGCAAAAGAAAAAGGAAAAAACATAGATGAAAGAAGAGGGATGGGACCTGCACCTCTGGGAGGGAGCTGTGAAGGAGGAAAAGTTTCCACACACTAGGAAGCCCCTTCACTGGAGGAGACAGGGGCTGGGTGGGTGCGAAGATTCGGAGCCACGGAGGAGAGTGCAGCAACAGGGTACACAGAACAAAGCAGAGAGATTCCTGTACAGAGGATCAGTACCGACCAGCACTCATCAGACTGAGAGGCTTGTCTGCTCACCCACTGGGGTGGGAGGGGGCTGGGAGCTGTGGCTCTGGCTTCAGAGGTTAGATCCCAAGGAGAGGAATGGGGTTGGCTGCATGAACACCACCTGAAGGGGGTTAGTGTGCCACAGCTAGCCAGGAGGGAGTCCAGGAAAAAGTCTGGAACTGCCTAAGAGGCAAGAGACCATTGTTTCAGGGTGTATGAGGAGAGGGGATTCAGAGCACTGCCTAAATGAGCTCCAGAGACAGGCACAAGCTGTGGCCATCAGCATGGACCCCAGAGATGGGCATGAAATGCTAAGGCTGTGGCGGCAGCCACCAAGAGGCCTATGCGCAAGCACAGGTCACTATCAACACCTCCCCTCCCGGGAGCCTGTGCAGCCCACCACTGCCAAGGTCCCGTGATCCAGGGAGAACTTCCCCCAGAGAACACATGGCATGCCTCAGGCTGGTGCAACGTCATGCCGACCTCTGTTGCAGCAGGCTCACCCCGCATTCCATACCCCTCCCTCTCTCGGGCCTGAGTGAGCCAGAGCCCGCTAATCAGCTGCTACTTTAACCTCATCCTATCTGGGCAAGAACAGATGTCCTCAGGCGACCTACAGGCAGAGTCTGGGCCAAATCTAAAGCTGAACCCCAGGAGCTGTGCGAACAAAGAAGAGAAAGGGAAATTTCTCCCAGCATCCTCAGGAGCAGCGGGTTAAACCTCCACAATCAACTTGATGTACCCTGCATCTGTGGAATACCTGACTAGACAAAGAATCATCCCAAAATTGAGGCAGGGCACTTTGTGATCAACTGTAGCCTTGGGGTTTGTTTTCTGCATCTAATTTGTTTCTGGTTTTATGTTTATCATAGTTTAGTATTTAGAGTTTATTATAATTGGTAGATTGTTTTATTGATTTGGATGCTTTCTTCCTCCTGTTTATATATATATATATATTTTGCTTTTTCTCTTTTTCTGAGTGTGTATGTGTATGCTTCTTTGTGTGATTTGTCTGTATAACTTTGCTTTTACCATTTGTCCTAGGGTTCTGTCTGTCCGTTGTTTTTTTTTCTTTGTATAGGTTTTAGTGCTTGTTATCATTGGTGGATTTGTTTTTTGGTTTGGATGTTCCCTTCATTCTTTCTTTCCTTTTTTTAAATTACTTTTTAATATTTTTAATTTTTAATAATTATTTTTCATTTTAATAACTTTATTTTATTTCTTTCTATCTTTATTTCTTTTTTTCTCACTTTTCTTCTGAGCCGTGTGGCTGACAGGGTCTTGGTGTTTGGGGCAGCTGTCAGGCCTGTGCCACTGAGGTGGGAGAGTCGAGTTCAGGACATTGGTCCACCAGAGACCTCCTGGCTCCAAATAATATCAAATGGCAAAAGCTCTCACAGAGATCTCTGTCTCAATGCTAAGACCAAGCTCCACTCAACAACCAGCAAGCTACAATGCTGGACACCCTATGCCAAACAACTAGCAAGAAAGGAACACAATCCCATCCATTAGCAGAGACGCTGCCTAAAATCATAGTAAGATCATAGATACCCCAAAACACACCTCCAGAAATGGTCCTGCCCACCAGAAAGACAAGATCCAGCCTCATCCACCAGAACACAGGCACTAGTCCCCTCCTCCAGGAAGTATCCAGAAACCACTGAACCAACCTTAGCCACTGGGGGCAGACACCAAAACATCAGAACTACGAACCTGCAGTGGGCAAAAAGAGACACCAAACACAATAAGTTAAGCAAAATGAGAAGACCGAGAAACACACAGCAGATGAAGGAGCAAGATAAAAACCAACAGACGAAACAAATAAAGAGGAAAGAGGCAGTGTACCTGAAAAAGAATTCAGAGTAAGAAGAGTAAAGATGATTCAACATCTTGGAAATAGAATGGAGAAAATACAAGAAATATTTAACAAGGACCTAGAAGAACAGAGAGCAAACAAACAATGATGAACAACACAATAAATGAAATTAAAAACTCTCTAGAAGGAATCAGTAGCAGAATAACTGAGGCAGAAGAACGGATAAGAGACTGGGAAGAAAAAATAGTGGAAATAACTACTGCAGAGCAGAATAAAGAAAAAAGAATGAAAAGAATTGAGGACAGTCTTAGAGACATCTGGGACAACTTTAAATGCACTAACATTCAAATTATAGGGGTCTCAGGAAAAGAAGAGAAAAAGAAAGGGACTGAGAAAATATTTGAAGAGATTAGAGTTGAAAACTTCCCTAATATGGGAAAGGAAATAGTCAATCAAGTACAGGAAGCACAGAGAGTCCCGTAAAGGAAAAATCCAAGGAGAAACATGCCAAGACACATATTAATCAAACTATCAAAAATTAAATATAAAGAAAAAATATTAAAATCAGCAAGGGAAAAAAAGCAAATAACATAAAAGGGAATGAGCAGAAACTCTGTAAGCCAGAAAGGAGTGGTAGGACATGTGATCAAGGGAAAAACCTACAATCAAGAATACTCTACCCAGCAAGAATCTCATTGAGATTCGACAGAGAAATTAAAACCTTTACAGAAAAGCAAAAGCTAAGAGAATTCAGCCCCACCAAACCAGCTTTACAAAAAATGCTAAAGGAACTTCTCTAGGCAGGAAACACAAGAGAAGGAAAAGACCTACAATAACAAACCCAAAACAATTAAGAAAATGGTAATAGGAACATACATATTGATAATTACCTTAAATGTAAATGGATTAAATGCTCCAACCAAAAGACATAGACTGGCTGAATGGATACAAAACAAGACCCATATATATGCTGTCTACAAGACACCCACTTCAGACCTAGGGACACATACAGACTGAAAGTGAGGGGATGGAAAAACATATTCCATGCAAATGGAAATCAAAAGAAAGCTAGAGTAGCAATTCTCATATCAGACAATATAGACTTTAAAACAAAGACTATTACAAGAGACAAAGAAGGACACCACATAATGATCAAGCCAAGAAGAAGGTATAACAATTCTAAATATTTATGCACCCAACACAGGAACACCTCAATACATAAGGCAAATGCTAACAGCCAAAATGGAAATCGACAGTAACACAATCATAGTAGGGGACTTTAACACACCACTTTCACCAATGGACAGATCATCCAAAATGAAAATAAAGAAGGAAAAACAAGCTTTAAATGATACATTAAACAAGATGGACTTAATTGATATTTATAGGGCATTCCATCCAAAAACAACAGAATACACTTTCTTCTCAAGTGCTCATGGAACATTCCCCAACATAGATCATATCTTGGGTCATAAATCAAGCCTTGGTAAATTTAAGAAAATTGAAATCATATCAACTATCTTTTCTTACCACAATGCTATGAGACTACTTAACAATTACAGGAAAAAATCTGTAAAAAATACAAAGATGTGGAGGCTAAACAATACAATACTTAATAACCAAGAGATCACTGAAGAAATCAAAGAGGAAATCAAAAAATACCTAGAAACAAATGACAATGAAAACATGATGACCCAAAACCTATGGGATGCAGCAAAAGCAGTTCTAAGAGGGAAGGTAACAGCAATACAATCCTACCTCAGGAAACAAGAAACATCTCAAATAAACAACCTAACCCTACCCCTAAAGCAATTAGAGAAAGAAGAACAAAAAACCCGCAGAGTTAGCAGAAGGAAAGAAACCACAAAGATCAGATGAGAAATAAATGAAAATGAAATGAAGGAAACGATAGCAAAGATCGATAAAACTAAAAGCTGGTTCTTTGAGAAGATAATCAAAATTCATAAACCATTAGCTAGACTGATCAAGAAAAAAGGTAGAAGACTCAAATCAATAGAATTAGAAATGAGAAAGGAGAAGTAACAACTGACACTGCAGAAATAGAAAAGATCATGAGAGATTACTACAAACTATTATATGCCAATAAAATGGACAACCTGGAAGAATTGGACAAATTCTTAGAAAAGCACAACCTTCTGATACTGAACCAGGAAAAAATAGAAAATATAAACAGACCAACCACAAGCACTGAAATAGAAACTGTAATTAAAAATCTTCCAACAAAAAAAAGCCCAGGACCAGATGGCTTCACAGGTGAATTCTATCAAACATTAGGAGAGAGCTAACACCTATCCTTCTCAAACTCTTCCAAAATATAGCAGAGGGAGGAATGCTCCCAAACTCATTCTACGAGACCACCATCACCCTGATACCAAAACCAGATGAAGATGTCACAAAGAAAGAAAACTACAGGCCAATATCACTATTGAACATAGATGTAAAAATCCTCAACAACATACTAGCAAACAGAATCCAACAGCACATTAAAAGGATCATATACCATGATCAAGTGGGCTTTGTCTCAGGAATGCAAGGATTTTTCAGTATACGCAAACCAATCAATGGAATAAACCATATTAACAAATTGAAGGAGAAGAATCATATGATCATCTCAACAGATGTAGAAAAAGCTTTCTACAAAATTCAACACCCATTTATGATAAAACTCCTCCAGAAAGTAGGCATAGAGGGAACTTATCTCAACATAATTAAGGCTGTATATTGACATATGTGACAAACCCACAACCAACATCATTCTCAATGGTGAAAAACTAAAGCCATTTCCTCTAAGATCAGGAAACCTCTCACCACTATTATTCAGCATACTTTTGGAAGTTTTAGCCACTGCAATCAGAGAAGAAAAAGAAATAAAAGGAATACAAATCAAAAAAGAAGAAGTAAAGCTGTCACTGTTTGCAGATGACATGATACTATGCATAGAGAATCCTAAAGATGCTACCAGAAAACTACTAGAGCTAATCAATGAATTTGGTAAAGTAGAAGGGTACAAAATTTATGCACAGAAATCTCTGGCATTCCTATACACTAATGATGAAAAATCTGAAAGAGAAATTAAGGAAACACTCCCATTTATCATTGCAACAAAAAGAATAAAATACCTAGGAATAAACATACCTAAGGAGAAAAGACCTGTATGCAGAAATCTATAGGACACAGATGAAGGAAATTAAAGATTATACAAACAGATGGAGAGATATACCATGTTTTTAGAATGGAGAATCAACATTGTGAAAATGACTGTACTACCCAAAGCAATGTACAGATTCAATGCAATCCCTATCAAACTACCAAAGGCATTTTTCACAGAAGTAGAACAAAAAATTTTGCAATTTCTATGGAAACACAAAAGACCTCAAATAGACAAAGCAATCTTGAGAAAGAAAAACAGAGCTGGAAGAATCAGGCCCCCTGACTTCAGACTATACTACAAAGCTATAGTAATCAAGACAGTATGGTACTGGCACAAAAACAGAAATATAGATCAATGGAATAGGATAGAAAGCCCAGAGATAAACCCACACACATATGGTCACCTTACTTTTGATAAAGGATGCAAGAATATACAGTGGATAAAGATAGCCTCTTCAATAAGTGGTGCTGGGAAAATTGGACAGCTACATGTAAAAGAAAGAAATTACAACACTCCCTAACACCATACACAAAAATAAACTCAAAATGGATTAAAGACCTAAATGTAAGGCCAGACACTATAAAACTCTTAGAGGAAAACATAGGCAGAACACTCTATGACATAAATCACAGCAAGATCTTTTTGACCCATCTCCTAGAGAAATGGAAATAAAAACAAAATAAACAAGTGGACCTAATGAAACTCAAAAGCTTTTGCACAGCAAAGGAAACCATAAACTAGACGAACAGACAACCCTCAGAATGGGAGAAAATATTTGCAAATGAAGCAACTGACAAAGAATTAATCTCCAAAATTACAAGCAGGTCATGCAGCTCAATATCAAAAAAACAAACAACCCAATCCAAAAATGGGCAGAAGACCTAAACAGACATTTTTCCAAAGAAGATATACAGATTGCCAACAAACACATGAAAGGATGCTCAACATCACTAATCATTAGAGAAAGGCAAATCAAAACTACAGTAGGCATCACTTCACACCAGTCAGAATAGCCATCATCAAAAAATGTACAAACAGTAAATTCTGGAGAGGGTGTGGAGACAAGGGGACCCTCTTGCACTGTTGGTGGGAATGTAAATAGATATAGCCACTATGGAGAACAGTATGGAGCTTCCTTAAAAAACTAAAAATAGAACTACCATATGACCCAGCAATCCCACTACTGGGCATATACCCTGAGAAAACCATAAGTCAAAAAGAGTCATGTACCACAATGTTCATTGCAGCTCTATTTACAATAGCCAGGAGATGGAAACAACCTAAGTGTCCATCAACAGATGAATGTTTAAAGAAGATGTGGTACATGTATACAATGGAATATTACTCAGCCATAAAAAGAAACGAAATTGAGTTATTTGTTGTAAGGTGGATGGACATAGTGTCTGTCATACAAAGTGAAGTCAGAAAGAAAAAAACAAATACTGCATGCTGACACATATTATGGAACGTAACAAAAAAATATGTTTCTGATGAACCTAGGTTCAGGACAGGAACAAAGACACAGATGTAGAGAATGGACTTGAGGATATGGGGAGGGGGAAGATTAAGCTGGGATGAAGTGAGAAAGTGGCATGGACTTTTGTATACTACCAAATGTAAAGTAGATATCTAGTGGGAAGCAGCCGCATAGCACAGCGAGATCAGCTCAGTGTTTTGTGACCACCTAGAGTGGTGGGATAGGGAGGATGGGAGGGAGATGCAAGAGAGAGGAGTTATGGGGATATATGTATATGTATAGCTGATTCATTTTGTTATAAAGCAGAATCTAAGACACCATTGTAAAGCAGTAATTTACTTACTCCAGTAAAGTTGTTAAATTTTTTAAAAAAATAGAATGATGCTTCCTGGCCTATGCCATTTTGATGTAAAAGTTGTTGATTAATAAGTTTCAATTACTTGATTAAGCATTTGGTTTCAAACTTTGCTTTTAGTGCTCAGGGGCTATCTCCAGGCAACTTTTCAGTTCATTATAAGTTCAAAAGTCTGCCTGGTTGTACCTTCTTATGCTACAATAAATACATTTTTGTCTTGTCTCATCATCTTTGGTGTGTAACTTTTTGTAACAGAGTTTTGAAATCATATTTTATGGCAGTGAAGCTGCTAGGGGAAATTCATGGATTTAACAATCCTATCTAACATCTCCTGTCATGTGGGACTGTCCCCAGGACAGGACAGATCAGTGAATGTGAGCTGTTTCAGTTTGGCTCAACTGTCAGGCTAAAGAATTTTGCATTACATGGATGGATGGTGAGATCAACTGAGTTTAGAACCATTCAATTTATTCTGTGGCAGCAGCAAAAGAGAACGCAATAGCGACCAGAACTGAATTTGAGTTAAGTTCTGATGAAGTAGCCATGCTGAGATCATAAATTGTTATTACTCAATTCATTATTTAAGGAGCTTTCAGCATTTATGCTTGTGAGCTGTCTTTTGTGTCTGCCTCCACTGTAGATTTTGGCCACATTGAAGTGGTGGTTATAGCTTCATGTAGAGGCCAGTTGATAGTATATGCAGCTTCCCGGTTTCCTAGTATATTCATTTTTCCTCTCCTGCAAGGTCAATGAATAAGATCAGGAAAGGTCTGGAATTCACTTTTAAGTGCTCTGCTAGACTTCTTTCAATTCTGACAGTCTGTTGACACAGAAGTTGGGATATACACAAGAATAAACTGATTGAAAGAAAATATAAATAAGTCTATGCACCACCAAAATACTTGCAGAAGAACTCAAATTTTCTACAAATTATCTGAAAATACATAGGTTTATGTGTACATAAACAGAGCTTTAAACTTGTTGTATAGTCAGGAAAAGCTATGAAAAGAACTGGCAACTCCTTTTAACGAAAAGAATTTCTTACAGCGGAAAATGGAGTTTATCATTCCAGAGGACAATAAATTGTGATAAATTATAGTTAGGTTAACTTGACATTCTACAAAGAATCTTGTTTAAGGTAAAATGCATGAATTTAAAATTATACTAATACAAAAGAACAAAACTTTTATTTTACAGAATTAGATCATATTTGAAGAATACGTTGCATGGATATGTGAAATTTATTTTAACTGTTGGCATTTTTGTCATATAATACTAGATTACTTCTATAAATTTTTATAATAATCCCATACTGTCTAAAATGTCACATTAAGCCTCTAAAATATCAGTGTCATATAAGCAATAGATATATAATGAATATTTTCATTGATGATGGAAATATGCCTTCCAAACAGGAATTTCCATTTCTTTTATGTGCAGATTTAGTGAACACACCTTATATATCAATAAGATTTCCCTATTTAATTTAATTAATTAAGGGCTCCCTTTTATTTTATAAAATGAGAATAATTGCCTCTAATTATCATTTTCAATGATATTAGTCTCCTAAAAATGCTTAACTTATTGAAATCCTATCAGTCTTCACAAAGTATATATAAATAAGCAGAAAACATTATCATCTCCATTTTATAAATAAAAACTGTAGCTAAGCATGAGAAAGTATTTATAATGAACTTTTTCAAGGCTTTTAGCCTACTCACAGTTCTTAGATTTTAAATAACCCAGATTTTAGAATTTGAAGGATCCTTAAAAAGTACCTCTTCTGAATGCCTCATTTTATGCATTAAGACACAAACTGGGCGAGATGAAATACCTTGCTCAGTGTCATAGAGCTAGTATAATACGAGACAAGATATTTCTTATGTTTCACAAATATGACTGTAATTTCTATTTTCAAGAATATTGTTAGTTATCATTTTCCAACTGAACTTTAAAAAGAGTATAGCACCTTACATTCTTTTGCAAGTCTATTCTATTATAGATTACCAAATGTGGTGGTGATCTTGCGTATCCTGGTTGTACCCACAAAGATTTCTGGATTGCTTGCATTGCTGAAGCATGTAATAATATTTGAGATATAAAATATATAACCCATGTCACTTTGTTGAATTTGAAGAAGACAAATAAGGATGTAAGGTTTCCCTTTGAGATAATTTATGAAATTTTATATTGCATAAATGTATATTTTCATGTTTTTCCTGAATATTTTATAAAGCACCATCAACAACCTTCCATTATACCTTCTTCAACATATAGGATATATAAGGGGAAGATAGTATACCTTTTTTGCACATAAACCAAAAAAACAATGATGCCTTAAAAGAACTTAAGCCCTTATTCCCTATCTAGTAACACTCAATCTAGGGTATCACATCATCTCTATTATGTTGATATGAATCGAAACAATAGATCTTCTGTCAAATGTACTAATATACCAAACCTAAAGCATTGCATTACTTCAAAAGGAAGCAGATATTAGAACTAAGACTGCAGCACCTATATGACTCATTTAATCAGTGACTCCATGATGTCTTTATAAGAAGTAATATCTTGGTCCCCAAAACAATACCAACAATAGGTAGAAAAATTTTAGGAAAAAACATTTAAATACTTCAAAATATCATCCTGAAAATACTTAAGAATTGTTTTATTATGTAAAAAAATAGATATTTTTTATTACTAAGGATATTCCAATCACAAATATTTTCTTGCACACACCATATTCATAGAGGCATCTCTATATTTTGTACAGTTATTTATCCAAATATCAAAGACTTTCTCATATGCACACTCACCTGATCAGAAAAGAAGTCACTGTGCTCTTCCAGGTATTTACTGAAAGGGTTGGGTTCATAGACTTCCTCCTCTTTTCTCAGTAATATTTTTGATTTTACAGGTACGGGGCGAATTACTCCAGGCTTCGTCTTCATGAATATCAAATTTTTAAAAAATAAAGGAAAAAATACTATTAAAATGAATACATAGGTATATTAAGTTATTCATATATTCTCACAGCAATTTTTTTATTTTAAAATGATTTTATAAATACATAAAAACAGCTAGAAATCAAATGATTTTTAACTAATGTAACTAGTTTTAGTTACCTGTTACAGCACAATCAACTCATTAAGATCTACTATTGTGACGTTCAAAATGCAAAAACATCTTCTTTTATCTAGTCAAACATGTTCCTATATCCTTGCCAGTGTATTCAGTCAATAAATATTTCATTTGACAAATATTTATTGAGAGCATCCTCGGTGCCAGACAGCGTACTCATTTGGGGCATGATAGGATAGAGGAATCTAGTACAATCCAGCAAGCCCAAAACAACTTTCTTTTTCCGGAAACCCTAAAATCCCAGAAGTCATGTTCAGACTGTGTATGATGAAACCAAGGGTGGCTTTCTGACACAAGGGACTGGGGGCTGGGTAGCAAACAGATGTTCTCTTCCATGAATATGGAACACTGCTTTAAACTGCTCTGCAGCCATGCTGGGAGACTGAAATTATAATACGTGGATTTGGGAGCTATGGGAAAGACTTAATCTGCCATAAAAGCAGATCTGATGAGATCAAGAAAAATACAGCAAAGTGTATGGAGAAGAGACACACTTGAGGGCTCTCCAGAATTGAATTCCAAAACATTCCTGGGACCCAGCTGAATTTCTTCTCTGAGGCTTCCTAAGATTTTCCTTTTCTTTTACACAAAATTCCCTTTTTTTTTTCCAATTCAGTTTGACTTCTATAACTTGCAATCAAAAGAGTTTGAGTGAATAGACCAGTCATTTCAGATTCGTGGATTTGTACCCAATGTCAGTCTGACAAGAGAGAGAGAGAGAGAAGAATCTAGTTTGGGGCAATTTCAAAATGATGTTTCACAAACACCAAAATCTCACAAATGTCACAAATGTCACAAAATGATTGATAAGTTTACAAAAAAAATCCCAAACAAGAATTCAGTAAAAAGTTGTGATGCTTTTTCTCTTTGAGCATTTTGCTGTAATCATTCTTCTCAAGCCCATTTCCTTTCAGAAAATAGTAAATTAGCTCTCCTCAGTCTGTGCTGATGCTCTCGAATTAAGCCTTAAGGGAGGACATCTATCTCTCTGCCCTATAAGCCACCCGTTATGTTTTGAGTCTTGAATAAATGCCACTCTGCAATATTTTTTTCAACCCATATTTTCCCAGCTGGCTTTCATATCTATGCCAACTGGGGGAATAAAGATTGAGAAAAAAATCTCTATCTTCCCCAGGCAGGGAAATATCTCCCACTTAAGAAACTCTGATTTCTCTCCAGGGGAAAAGATGAGCAAGTAACAACGAGTTATGCATGACGTCACACAGTTGAGTATACATATGAGAGTAATATCCTCCAATGAACTCAGCACGAGAGCAAAGCTCAAGCAGGTGCTGATTTCTACAGCCACCTGTCATAGGGAGACGCCTGATACCTGGGTCATGATCCGAAACTGTCCAGATTTCCTGTCTCTCTTTTCCACGTGACTTCCTGTTTCATTTCTCCTTCCTGCTGCTCCTACTCTTGTACCTTCTCTCCTGCTCCTTTGGGAAGCAGGCAATCAGTACAACTCCGGTACTCAGGGCTTACCGGGTTCTAAAACCAACACGGAAGTTTAGACACTAAACTTGGTGGCACCAGCCAAAAGATGAAAGCAGAGGGAAGAAATCTGACCAGAAGCACTTGATATGCTGTGAGAATCCCCCTGCCAGAGAAACTTGATGCCCTGGTTCATGCATTGCTAGCAGGTGGATGTTCTGGGTCATCCTGGCCTGGAAACTTCCACTCAGATCATCTCTCTCGGGATCATCATCCTCCAGGGTGAATCCAGAAAAGACAGTCCTCTGGTTGGCTGGATATCAAGTAGCTTTAATATCAGAATCAGTTACTGACCCTTCATGCTTATTTCTCTGCCAGGTTTGATGCTTTTTTTGTTATGAATTTCCTGGATTTGATAGTTGTCTGGCAATTGAACAAGGATTCTTTCCCTATTTCCTCTATTTCCACCTGCTCTTTTCTTGGACTCTGTGTTCCTAGGCTTTGGTCTACCTGAAATCTCTGAATTTTCCTCATTCTAGTTTGATTATTTGGTCTCAATACAGTTGCCCCAATTCTTCCATTATATTCATTACCTCTTTCCTTAGTCCTGTTTTTATTCCTGCACCATAACTTGCTGTCACTTACCAGCCAGCATTTCATGGACAGGGAAGCCAACTCCAGGCAAAGGAAGACTAAACATAGTTTGCCTTTGACATTGTTCACACTTCCTGCCCTATAACTTTTTTTTTTTTTTTTTGCGGTATGTGGGCCTCTCACTGTTGTGGTCTCTCCCGTTGCGGAGCACAGGCTCCGGATGCACAGGCCCAGCAGCCATGGCTCACGGGTCCAGCCGCTCCGCGACATGTGGGATCTTCCCGGACCGGGGCACGAACCCGTGTCCCCTGCATCGGCAGGCGGACTCTCAACCACTGCGCCACCAGGGAAGCCCTGCCCTATAACCTTTAACCATACCCTTCACACCTAACTGTGTCTCGGCCTTTGGTCAAATTGAAACTCAAACCTTGTTGGCCCAATTCTGAGCCTCATGTACTCTCCATAAACCATGGTACACTGATCAATCCTGTATATGGCAGCCTCTGCACCTTGCTCATACCATTCCACATGCTTTGAAACCAGCCTCAAAACACTTGAGGATTCATTGCAGATAATGACATCATCATTATCCCATAGACCCAGATTCCATATCTTACAGGCACTACATTCAATATTTTAAATTGATTATCTCATCAATTCCTTATCAACAACCCTGTGAGAGACTTAGAATCAGTCACATGCCAAAGCCATACAGTTAATATGTGAACAAGTCGAGGTTTAATCCAGGTCTAGTCTGATCATAAACCCAGGGTTTTAATTACTCTGATGTCTACTCCAGAGATAGAGACAGGGAGAGAAACAGCATAGAGAGAAACTTAACATGATTTTTAAACACCCACCTCTTTATAACGTCCTCTGGGCAATCACTAACAAAGTCCTAGTATTTTTATGTTTTTGATTCCTTCTAAATCCATTGCTTCTGTTTTATTTCCACTGCCAATTGCCACATTCATGACTAAGGCCATGGTTAACTTATTACATGTCATTTTACTGTTCTTTTCACTAGTCTTAGTAAATCCAGTTTTTCTTACCTTAAGCAGGGCACAAACACTACATTTAGCCTCCTAAAGGATTCTGTAGTTTGCACAGCCAGACGTCAAAATTTATACTGATATTTCTCTGGACTTGGTATAAAATCCAATCCCAAGAAGCAGCATGATATTGGTGGGGGGAAAGTATAAGGACATAGATTTTGATTTTTGCAATAGTGTTAATAGACTGTATGACCTTGGAAGAAAGCCATTCGACCTGTCTGGACCATCAACTAAAGGATCCTAATCCTCCTGCATGATTAGGTCCTTTAATAATGAATAATGGCACATTTGATTATTTACATTCCTGCCTCCTCAAGAACCACACCACACAAAGTTATTGCATAAGTCTTAGAACAGACTGTCCTTTATCAATTACTAATCTATGCTGCCTCCTTGCTCATAGTCACCTGGTATCTTCAGACTCTAAGTAGACTGGTTCGCTAATTCTGGCAAACCTAATTTGCTAAGTCTGCATCCAAACAAAAACAAAGGAAATTAGATTAACAAGTGAGAAGACTCTAAAAAGGTGAGCTACTCTAAGACGATCATTGACAGCAACATGACAACTAAACTCACCCGAGGAGGCCCTTCCTTCATTTTTTAGCTGCTAAATAATCGAAAGATCCAGCTAGACTCGTGAGTGATACAAACAAATGTCATTCTTACAATGCCAGGGAAAGCAACACCATAATTTTCGTTCCAGCCTACATGGAGAAATAAAAACAGGTAATGACTCCCATAGTCAGCAAAAGGAGCACAGAAAGAACAACAAGAAGGTTCTCCAAATAGCAAATTTCAATGTATTGTGATGAACCTCCTGAGAACTGATTTACACTGGATGTAAGACTTTTCCCCCCTCTTTTGGAGCTATATTTTGAAAAAAAAAAAAGGTTAATCTTTCATTCTTGCTAGATTCTTGCTAGTAAAATATTTCCCCCACCTTTAGAAAAAAAGCATTATCATTGCAGAAAAGGGTAGGCAGATGTTTTATTTTTAACTGGAACCAGAATACTGTGATTCTGATAACAGAATACTGTGATTCTGTTATTGTAAGTTTTAAAATCTGAGAACCTCATTAGAGCCAGGAGTACATATGGGCTTTTATTGGATGCGGAGTCTGCCTGTTTATATTCTTCTTGACACAATTCCAAGAGTGCTAGATCCCAACAGTCATGGACAATTCTGCTCTCCATTTGCTTTGATGAGAAGAGTAGTTCGCACAATACTGATAAAGTCTTTTTTTAAAAACTGAAGTATAGTTGATTTACAATGTTGTGTTAATTTCAGGTGTAAAGCAAAGTGATTCAGTTATACATATATATGTATATGTTGCTATACATATATATGTATACATATATGTATTCATATATATACATGTATGTATGCATGTATTCTTGACATATACGTATGTATGACATATATGTATGTATTCTTGACATTTTTGAAGTGCCTTAAAGACAAAGCAACCATTGTCTTGGAGCTCTGAAGCATTCCTCTATCAGACCATCTCTCAGATGCTCTCTGCAGGCATTTTGCCAAGTGAGACCTATTCTATGTCAGTAACTGTAGTGTCTACCCAGATGAATAAGACATAACACTTGTACTCAGAGGGCTCACAATTCAGGTGAGTTAAGCACAGAACAATCACTGAGTAAATCACTGAGTAAATCAAGCCATGTCACAGGACTCCAGTCAAAGCACTGAAATTCCTCATCTTCTCACTTAGAGTAAAAACCCAAACCCTTACAATGCCTGCAGGATGATGCCTACAAGGCTCCATATGACCTAATCTTTCACTCTCCAACCAGCTTCTCCCTTTCCAATCTTGTCTCCTGCTACTGCCCCTCTCTCTCCCTCACTCTCCACTCTGGCACACACTGTGTTCCCTACTCTGGGAGTTTGAATTTGCTCTTTGTATTGTCTGGAACTCTCTTCTCCCTTTCCAGGACTCTCTCTTTCAATTTTTCAAGTCTCTGCTCAAATGCCACCTTATTAGCAGACAGGTTTTCCCTAATGACCCATGTAAAATATCAATCCCCACCTCCTCTTACTCACCCTATTTTTTTTCCATAGTACTTAACACAATCTGAACTCAGTTTATGTTTATTTTCTTCCTTCCTCCACTAGAATGTATTTAAGATCTGTGAGACCAGAGATCATTGTTTTGTTCACTGTTATCTCTCCAAAACCTAGAACTGTGCTGGGAACCTAATAGATGCTAAATAGACATTTGAAGGATGAATAAACTAATTGACAGGCAGAAGTTCAATATGCTGGCTATGATCCACTATGGGTCTCCCCTTATTTTTCCTGGACTGACTTTTTGATTACAGTATAACCAGGAAGAAGGAACTTCGCCAGATAGAAGATCTACGTGCCTTTCACCCCTAGGGGACCAGAAGAATGAATGTGAGTTGGTGAGCTCCACCCTCAGAGATAAGAAAGAGTAGAAAGCTGAAGTTATCATCTCCAATGATACAGGAAGTCAAGACCAGGGACCAGAGGCCTCATCTTTAAGGACTTTGCAAGATTTTAACTCTATTTTTAAAAAATCATTTCTTTTTCCCCCTATTTGATTGCAGTGATAAGCGTTAGGTCTTAACATGGAAGAAAATGACATAATCTTCTTTGGAGAATTCAAGAGTGGGTGGAACTTGGGCGATCACATCTAACTCTATTATTAGTCTTAAGGGAGAAAAAGTCCAAGAGATACAGTATGTGGAGTCCCGGGGCCTGGGGGCAGGTTTTAATGGCCTGTAGGGCACTGATCCCACTATTCATTTGTGTTTATAATTCATCAAGTATACACTTATCCTTGAATATTGCTACTCGGGCACTGTGAAAATAGATATTGTTTCTGTCCTTTGGAACTTATAATCATAATTCTATGACAACAAGTTGGTACTGCCTCTGGCTGGAGACCAAAGTTGAAAATTAACTGTCAACACTGACCTAGAGAATCCATTATATGGATAATGCCTTCTTAGAACCACATCTTTCATAAATTAACTCCAACTAGTGGACTAGTGTTTTTAATTGCCTTTGACTGAAGTAGTAAGCTCTGGAGTCATGTGATGAGAAAAGAAAAGAAATAAAGAATAGGATCCCAGTTTTCAAGGGTTTATTTCTATCTTTTTGAAGAAATAAGATGTGTAAAAAAAAAAAGCAAGAAAGTAATAAAACACATCATATAGAAAATTCTGTGAGTCTGACTAATTTGATGGATCCAAGGAGTTTGTGAAAGTACCATCACTGCTTCTTTTAGCCATTTGCTTCTGTCTTGTCTATATTCTCCAGTGTTATTTTTTTTTCTTTAGAATTTCTGTGGCAACAAGCTCAGAGAAACTCAAAAACATTCTCCTAGTCAAGACTGTTGACAAAAGCAATATTTTCTAAATTATTTAGCTGATTCACTCACAATTAATAAAAATTTATTAACTCTAATTCTTTTTTTTAATAAAAATATTATATGCTTGAAGCAAATACTTAAGCTTTTTTTTTTTTCCCCTCAAAGAAACATTTTAAAACACTATAGTACAGAGTAAAGTTTCCAAGATTAGGGAGGAGGGGGCAGACAGTTTTTAATACCACCCATTAGGTGTGAGACTGTTGACACATGGTAGATATCTAGACTTCAGGATTTTTTCCATCAGAATAATGGAAATAACAATCAATGCCATACTAACTCACAACATGATTGTGTGAATCTAAGGAGATCATATGCGTGACAGAAATTTGTAAAGAAAAAATATAAAAGGAACTTGAAAGGAAAAAAAAAACCTTTCCTTTTTCCTGTTTTTGCACTTTGTATTATATAATACAGAGTATTGATACCAAATGATCTAGACTACCCAGGAAAATACTTATCTGATGAACTTTTTCCAAAAATATATTTTATAATTACTATGATAGCTGTATTAAAATAAACGTATGCAGGATTTCAATAATTATAAACCACAGCTCACAACTCCAAAAATATTTTTTGGAACGTACACAACACAGATTGGCCAGTTTAAAATATTTCAACAGTTAAAAGAAAATAGCATGACTCAGACCTGAAGAGGCATACATGATAAATGCTGTAGCACTTGAGCTTGTAGTGTCAAGGAAAATTAGTCAAGGACAAACCACCTTCAAGCTTGAAGAAGACATTAGTTCTATGCAAAAGCTTTCAGGGCTGCATTTTCTGAACAACAGAGACCTCAAGGGCCCTTAGAAAGATCAGTCATGCACCACTAAAACAGGACACATCAGTTGGCTTTCAGAACTGGGAACAAAGTATCTGCAAGGTTAAGCGCCTCTTCTGTACAGTGTTCCAGTAAGCTCCATTTTGCTTTTACCTATATATAACCATGTGGTTTATTTTTTAAATCTATTGTTTTGTACTCTCTAAATTCAGTATTCCATCTTGGGCAACAATGAGCATTTTGTAATGGCATGAAATTTCAAAAGCAAAAGCCAAATGTCTCCTAAACCAGGTTCCCTTACCTATTGCCAAGGAAGACCAGTGTTTACCCATTTTATAAAGCCTAACCTGTTTTCCTACCCAGAGAAAAGAGACCCCACCAGCCTCTGTTAATATTATGATGAGTCAGCTCAGCAATTAGGAAAGCTTTGTGAAGGTTCAGCCTAGATCCGGGATCTTCCTTTCCTTTTGTTCCCTTTCTGATGCCAGGGGATGCACTACCCACAGGTGTGAAGCCTCAGGACCCTAACTGATCCTACTCAGCCCCTTCTCTTCAGAAAATGATCACATGTGCCGGTGGAAGTCACACTTCTGCAGAGGCCCTATTTCCCAACTCCTTCATCAGCCTTTTTTATTCCCCTTGAATTATTTAAAATCAATAATGATTCCTTTTGAAAGTCACGCGGAACAAAGATGACCACGAACACTGTGATCTTAGTTGATCTACTCAAACTCTGTGACCCTCTGTTTCTTTATCTGTAAAAAATGGCCACTCGTTAAATCTCAGAGATAATATTTCAGAGACTTTATATGCAATAATAACATCCCCCACCCCATATGTACAGGGCTACATTGGCAACTTTACATTTTATGATATGTGAGCCTTACAAAAACGCTTTCAGGTTGACAGGGTAGTTGTCCCAACCTCCATTTTTTCTAGATGTGTATTTAAAACATCCTCATCTCTAAGTCCTTCCCAGTTTTGATGTACTGCATTACTGTTTAATAGAAGAAGAGAAACTGAGGCACAAAATGGTGAACTAGTTTCATAAGGACCCCCAAAACACTTCTCTCTGAGCCTAACGCTACATAATTTGGTTTTCAGAGTAAACGGTGGAAATATTTTAAGAGTAATGGGCAAGGTCATATTTCTTTTTTTCCTTCCAGTGTTGAATGGGTACAGTTGCAATGTAAACAAGCAAATAGCTAAGCCACATTAAAAAGAAAAAGTATGAAAACATGATATATTCTTAAAAAGCCAAAGCTCAAAAGCAAAATGGTTTCTGTGTTAAGCTTGTGCTATCATAGCAATTCAACATTTATTTTCACTTCAATTTATTATACATTTCTCCCCTAAAATAGGAATCAAATAATTTTAATTGCTTACTTTATGCAAAACATACAATATTTACTTACATAATTTAACTATAATCTATCATGTGTTCCCCAAAATTTTGTATTTATATGCTATACACATGTACACACACATATAAACAGAAAGCAATATGTATATGTGTGTGTGTGCTATCAGAATTATCTGTCATATGGCATCTATATGTATAGTATATGTTATAAGCACACACACATACTGTGTGTGTATATATACATATTTGTTTTTCAAAGGCATTCTTATTTACTGAAATTACTCAGAACTTAACCCTGAAGAGAGTTCATGATGGCAAATATTGGAAATCCATTCATAAAAATATAATTCATTCATAGATTACAATGCTTAGGAGTGAAAATATTACAAATCCTTAAAAAAGCAAATCCATATAGCATCCCTTGCATGCAATTACTTCTACTCTATTCTATATTCACAGAATGTAAATACAGGGTTAATATCATGAAGTAGAAGTCAGTGATTGAATTGAACAATTACATCCATCCAAGAGATGTTCTTTTTGTGTGTGATAGCCTGCTTGATAATAATCCCTTCACAAACCTACCTAGATCTCAAGTGAATTTTGGGATTAAAACTTAATTTAAAAGTTGGTTAAGAAATTCCTTGAACTCTCTAGAGAAAATGTCTAAAGTAAATGCAAAAATAATATCATCAAAGTCAGTCAAAGCAACACTTCGTATTTTTCTCAGAACACAAACATCAAATTCATAGAATTATTTGGCCAAAAAAGTTCACTTATTACATTTACAATGGGTCATTTATACTATGTCTTAATTTATGAAATCATTATCTATATTTGCTTCTTTGAAATAGTTTCTTAAAATATTGTCAAGAACTGATATTTATCTATCTATCTATCTATGTATATGTATATGTAAGTCTGATATATATTCACACACATTCAACATCTAAAATCTGTTGTATCTATGTTGAGTATACAAAATATTTCTTAATTTTCACACATTACTCTCAAGAAACAAGTACATATATCATTATTTTAAATATTAAAATAGTTGTAACAATAGTTCCATACTAAAGTGGGAAACTGTTCAACTTCACAATGTTATTGTACCTCTTATGTCCATGGCAACTCCTTTGCTCCCCTGAACTAGTAACCATGGACTCACTGCCTTAGAGAGGCTTGGACAGAGTGTAATCATTGTTCATTTAGAAGATTGAAGCCCAGTCTCCCAGATTCTTGACTTCTCCACTATCAGCCCAGTAGTTAGCGTTAGAGCAAGAAGTAAAAGATGGGTCTCCTGGCCCCGTTCCAGCATTCTTTCAACTATCCTATACTGCTGCCCACTATTCTAAATCAACTGACACTAAAATAACACTTCACACACACATACATGCACACACACACAAACACACCCCATATACACACTGCATGTATAAACACCAACATTCCTAAGCCATTTGCTTCAATCATGCTATTTTAAGAGTCAAACTACACTTTTTATGATTCCCCAGCACTACAAATAAAAATATCATTGTCATTTTGGCATGATAATGACAAGATGACTTGTTGGCTATGGATGTAGGACACAGAAATAATTGCTTAAAATAGGGGGAAAAATCAGTATTAAACTGATTTTGTCTTCTTAATGTCTTACAGTGCTTTACTAGATATTTTCATTCGATTTTACTGAAGGTGTTTATAATTAATTATAAACAATAAAAATTAAAAGATAATAAAGAAAATATTTAATAATATCTAGGTAACATATCATGGTTCCAATTTGCTCATCACTGTAACAATAATACAAAACACTGTTAGAAAAAGTAATTTTCCCACTTTATCAAATTTTTATCTATAAATAACAGATTCTAGAGCCTACATCTGTGTTGTCCTACATAGTAGTCACCAGCCCCCTTGTTGGGCCCTTGAAATGTGGCTAGCCTGAATTGAAGTATGCTGTAAATGTAAAATACATAGCAGATTTCAAAGACTTTACCCCCCAAAAAAGAATGTAAAATAATCTCAATTTTATACTGATTATATATTGAAATGATAATATGTATATAAATAAAATATATTATTGAAATTAATGTGACCTATTTCTTTTTACTTTTTTAACGTGGCTCTTAGAAAATTTTAAATTACAAATGTGGCTTGTATTTGAGGTTCACACTATATTTCTATTGTTCGTCCCTGGTCTAGATCATCCACATGCTAATCTTCCTGTCTGAAATATCTCATTTCCTCAATTGCAGAACCTACTCTACATGATCAAAGGCTACATTGTCCTTGAACCCTCTTCTGATCTCTCCCATCCGGAAGTGAGTCCTTGTCTCTAACCTCCATCTGCATCTTCCTTCTGGCCTTGCCCATTCTATCCTAACACCACTACTAGGATGCAAGTTACTGGCAAATAAGTTCTATATATGTTTTTATGTATGTCTGTGACTTGCAAAACAACCACATGGAGCTTTAGTAAAGCATCGGTGAACTTTTACTAGACAAGTAAGCAAATAAACTTATATACAGTCAATTTGTTCTCAGTTCACATTTGTTTATATAAAGCTGTCTTAAAAGATCAGAATTTTCTAAAGTACCAGGTCTATGTCTGGTAAGAGGATACGTACCAGCTGACTCTCAGATACCGTAGAAGATGGTGAGGCGAGGTTTGCCTGCAAAATTATAAACATAGTGTTTATTTAGTGAAATTCATAATTTAGTAAGATAATATATCTATGTTTTCAAGTATTCTGAAGTTTTTTATTGCTAAAATAATACATGTCCCTTGTAGAATTTTGACAGGTATTAAGTAAAAGAAAAAATATCATTATGCCACCAAAAAATGATTTTTTTTTACATTTTTTGTACATTGCCTTACAATATTTCTCTTACACATTTTTATTCAGCTCACATAATAGTAAATATGATGTTTTCTATGTTGCTTTTCCTTAACATCTTAACACAAGTACTAGCGTAAGACATAAAAAATTCTTCAAGGTGTTGTAATATGTCATGCTCTGTATACTCCATATTTTACTCAAACTTACCAACATTGTTAGCTACTTATATTTATGTACAGCAAAATGAAACAAATAACAGATTTTTTCATTAAATTACTCATATTAGAAAATAGTTTTCATGAAAAAAATTTTTAATTGCTTTAAATTAAAGAGGAGGCTAATATTGTTTCATCATCCTTGGTTCCTGAATTTCACTCCTTTCTTCTGGATTTAGTTTCCTTCTTGCTGAAGTAAATGCTCTGGTAGTTTTTTCAGAACTTCCTGTCTTGGGCTTTGTCTGAAAATGTTTTTATTTTGTTCTCATCCTGAATGAGAGTGTACTTGGACATAGAATTCTAAGGTAATAGTTATTATTTCCCAGCATTCTGAGGACTGCCCACTTGCTTTGACTTCTGTTACTGCTGTCAATGTAAACGTCATAACTTGGATCATCCGTCTTCACATTTGCTTAGTGTTTAAGATTTTTCTCCATGACATTCTGTAATTCCACTATGATGTGTCTGGGCATGGACTTCTTTTTATGTATCCTTTTTGGGGGTTTGGTGTAGTCCTTCATTCTGAGAATACATATTTTTCTTCATTTCTGGAAAATTCTCCAGGAATTACTTCAAATATTGCCTCTCTCCCATTATATCTAATCTCTTCTTTGGAGCTTTGATTAAATATATGTTGGGTCTTCTGAATCCATTCTCCATCTCTATAAAATTCCCTGTCATATTTTTTATCTCTTTATGCTGCATTCCTGATCGTTTCCACATATAAGTCTGACGGCTGACACATTTTTCTTCAGCAGTATATTAATACATTTAACATGGCCATTGAATTTTATATTTTAATGACATTATTTTTAACTTCTAGAAGTTCAATTTGGTTCTTTATCAAATCTTCTTTATGGTATCTGTAATTCCTTTTAACTATTTCAACATTTTATTATATTTATAAATTCATTCCAGATTTTTCTATAATCTCTCTTGGCTAAATCCCTTGTTTCTTGTACCTGCTGACTCTCCTTCATGCCTCTGCCCCATGATGTTCTTTACTCATTTGATGGCTTTTTACTTTTGATTTTGAGCTCCTCTTCAGTCAGGGTAATTTCAGTGATGATTTCTGTAGGTATCTGAGAAACCCTGGGTTGGGAAACCATGCCTACAATACATTTCACATTTGCCCTAATGGGGTCCCAGGTATTTCACTGATTCTGGACCAGTTTCCGTTTTATTTCATCACCCTCATATTCCTGAACTTACAGGGTGGCAGGTCCCCACATCTTCAACTTTCACAGGTTTAGGACCCATTTTCTCATGGATGACTATATTACCACCCAAGAGTGTAAATTAAAGATGGTGGGAGGATTTATGTCTATTTCTATCACATGCTTCATGGCCATGTGGCCTTCTAGGCTCCTGGATGCACACAAAGGATTCATCCACAGCTCTGACTCATTATATAGTGAAAGTTAAACTCTAAGCTCCTGGCTACTGTCACCTGGGTTCTGACATACCTGTGTTCCCCCAGAGCTTAAGCTTCTTCTTAACTTTCCCACCTGGGGCTCCCTCTTCATTTCTGACACTCACAGTTACTCTTTCTTTCTTTTAGATTGGGTTACATATATATTTTTTAATAGTTATGTTTTCTCAAGCTTTGCTGCCCTTGAATGGGAGACCAGGCTTCCACATCAGGGAAGTGGTCAACATACAGATGCACAATCATAAATATACTTGGCTGACACATGATAAAGTTGTGTTCCTACACTATCTCTATTCTTTTTGAAATTGCAGATATTTTCGGGGTTATGACAGATGTGTCAATATTGCTTTTACTCTCTGAGAAGTGAATGATAACTGAAAGCTGAGTGGTTCCTATGGTATTGCCAAGTACATAAGAGTGTGAGTCACCAAACATAACGACCAGGCGCCTGCTGTCCTTCTCATACTGTGTCCAACATGGTTTGTTTTTGATTTTTTGACTAATGACATTCTTCACCAGGATGGTCACTGCTCACTGCCATCCCTGCTTGCTCTACAGCAGCAGTATGTCCTGGCTAATTTCTCCCCACCTCTAATTGCTGTGGACCAGGTTACCATGCGCTGAGGTTCATGGTTATTCTGTGCTGCAGAAAATTACCCTGCAGAATGCCTATCCCAGTGATTTTTCAATTCACCTAGGGTTTCATTTTTAACCTCATAATGTAATATGAGTAATAACGATTTCTTCTAATGTCTTAGGATCTTTTCCTTTTGGTTAATTCATTATTGCAGTAATGAGAGAATTCTCTATGAATTCCCTAAGTTAAATGACTTCTATGAAATATGCTGAACTGAATGTATCTTGACAGGAACAAAATATAGTTATATTTTTACCTCAATACTTATAGGAAAAAAGAAGTCACACACTAAAAATAAAGTATTTGCACAATTTAACTATATTACTAACATTTTTCAGTACTTTGTGCTAAATAATACCAAACTATCATAGGGAAAAAAGAGAAAGTGCTCAGGCAAACACATTAATTAAATTAGGGAAAAACACAAATATCTTAGTATCCAGTCTCCAAAAGTCCCCAAAATTTCTTCACTGGGAATTATGACATAACAATAAGGTGATTTAGACATCCCCAGTACAGTTTTATTTCATCTAATATAATGGACTTCATATCACTATTATGAGAAACTATTCCTAGAGGAAAAAACAGAATTAAATTTGAACCTCAGGGTAGAGTTAATATTTATAAATCTACTGCAGATCCTTTATCAGAGAAAAAGAATATTGGCTTATGTGTATCATCACAAATATAACCAGATGCTTTCAACTAACCCAGTTGTGTCAAACTCTTTGAGAAGCTTCCCTTTGCTTGCCCAATACGTGTTAATGTTTATTAAATTCTGTAGCTATAGTTATGTTACAATATTGCAGCAATGATTTTTGAAAAGTAAAGAAAGATTTTCTGGTGAGCTGAGATTGGAATGGTGAGTAGCAAGAGAAGGCTACTATATTTAAAAAACTGCCAGTTGGTCAACTAAACTAAGGAAGAGAAGCAACATGAGGTACCTAAAAATAAACTTGAAATTGGACTTGAACAGCACTGATGCTTTTAGTCATTTGTTCTATCCACGCTAATACTAACCATGAAGAAGGTTAGAGATGAGTATAAGAATGACTCTTGTGTGAAACAAGATCCCATAACCTGTATTCTACAGCCTTTGACATCATTTTAATTACAAAAGAAAAAAAGTGAGAGGAAGATAGAGTAGGAGGATTTTAACCAGTATATCACCATTAAGAAACAAACAAAACTTTAAAACAAACAGAGCAGTCAAAAAATTGGGAAGTCAAAATTTCATATTTCAAAGAAAACCTATTAAAGCGGTAGGTTATATGCAAACTGAAAGAGTTAAGACTAAGGAAAGAAATGAAGATTTAAGAACCACTGAAAAATAAATTGCTACACAAAAGCCACCACTTAGGCCAAGCCCACTTTGGAGAAACCATTTTCTTCTTCCAAAGACCTCATGCCAGAGGCACATAAAGTATATCCAAGCTCCTCAGCTGTTGTCTAGATTTGCTTTTCCTTGCAATCCACAGCTTTTCCCCATTCTCGACTCATGGGTGTCAGGCATCACACTAGCAGACACCTTTTGGGAGATTGGGACAAAATCAAATTGTATCAGGTAAAAAGTGTTGAACAGTTACTTTTGCCTTCTACCCTATGCACTTCTACTTTGGGCAATATTTTTTTCCCTTTCAGCAGTCATGTCCCTCCTCCCTGAATATAACATCCAATTCAATAGGATTAAAATGTTTCTCTTTGACCTTTTCTCTGTTGACTTTAATTGTCCTGAGTTTTCTTTTCTTAAGGCTCAAAGAACTCTAATTAGTGATAATGTGTTAATTGAATTATTTTAGTTCTCCCAGATAAGACTGATCTACAGACAAGCAAAAAGGTAAAATTTAAAATATCAACAGAGCCTCTAATAATCCCTGAGTTGCTGAGCTTGGCATTGAGGAAATATAAAATTATAAGATGATAAGACACTGTCTTACCCTTTATCTAGAGAACATTCCTGTTATTTGTACATAAGGCACTACTCAAAAGACTGAATCCAAAAGAAGATGAGGTACATATATACAATGGCTTATTACTCAACCATAGAAAAAATGAAATAATGCCATTTGCAGGAACATGTATGGACCTAGAGATTATCATACCAAGCAAAGTAAGTCAGAAAGAGAAAGACAAATAACATATGATATCACTTATAAGTGGAATCTAAAATACGACACAAATGAATATATCTACGAAACAGAAACAGACACACAAACATAGAGAACAGACTTGCAGTTGCCAAGGGGGAGGAGAGGTGGGGAAGGAAAGGATTGGAAGTTGGGGATTAGCAGATGCAAACTACTCTATATAGAATGGATAAACAGCAAGGTCCTACTGCATAGCACAGGGAATTATTCAATATCCTGTGATAAACCAACATGGAAAATAATATGAAAAAGAATCTATATATGTATAACTGACTCACTTTTCTGTACAGCAGAAGTGAACACAACATTGTAAATCAACTACACTTCAATAAAATTTTAAAAAGTTGAATCCAATGGTGAGCATGGTAGGCACCAAGGACAGAGAGATATATGTATGAGACGTTATATTTTTCTTGCTTCATACTGTTTATTCTACTTGTAGACCTTACCCTATATGAATACCTCACTAAGAGCTATATTATGAGTTAGTGATATGTCCCCAAAAGGTCTAAATATAAAAAGTAGAGTTGAAAGTATTTAAAAAGTTTGACTCAGTAACTTAGGGAATGATGATTCCACATTGTTATGAACATAATTGGTAGGTAGAATAAAAGGGCATAGTGACCAGCGACAGTCACAGTTTACATGTGCAAAAGAGGAATAAAAAATCAGATCAAGGGAAGTGTGGCTGAAATATGGCGCCTTCATTTTTGGTGACATCTAAAATGATGAAGAGAAGGACCAAGGCATAAAGGATGTCTCATTAAATCATTTCTCTTCTTCCTCATTTAGCTCAGCCTATATAATTACCTTCCTTTCCCTCCTCATCCCCTCTCACACATGCATACCTTGGAAACATTTCTGAACAGTGGAAAAAAAAAAGGAAAGAAAGACAGAATGAAGAATGATCAGTAGAGTGGAATTTCTTGCTTATATTGTTCATAACTCATCAAATCTCTGGTCACAACCTATAGAAGGAGATTTGGATCCATGTCTGGATTTAAGTAGATTGGATTTTTCACCTCTTACTCTTAAGAATTATGGCTGCATTTGGGCACATCACCTCCGAAACACTCCAGCATAGCAACGTTTCCAAGCATAGCAACAAGGGGACTGTGTGAGGTGGCTTAATTGGAGAAGATGACCTTTATTTGAACATCTGTATATATAGAGGGAAATATTCTTAATAAAGTTTGACACATTTTTCATATTCTGTGATATTTTTAAAGCAATATGCTTCCACTGTAATGATATTTTTCTGTCCCTCAAGCTCATTAAAATGAGATTTTACCTCTATGCTATATCATATTCAATAAAGCTGTCTTTGTTAATTCTCTGGCACTTAAAAGTAACTTATTAAATGTAGAGAGTTTATTAAATAAGTTGTTATCAATAGAATGTGACTCCAAATGACAGTTTTTTTGATAAACTAGTAATAGGTCCAAATATTTGCCCTATTTTCTGAGGTTGCTCTTTATTAAGAAAGCATACTGTGGTTTTGAATTACATGAGTGAAATGAATTTATACTGGTAGCAGTTAATGAAAAATAATAAACATTTACTAAGGCAAGTGTAATGCAAAGAAAAAAAAATAACACTCCCCTCCAAAGATGATAGAGTGAAAACAGAATGAAATAGAAATTTAATTAGAAAATTCATTCCATTACATAGAGGGAAGGAAACTCTTTAAAAATGAGTGCCATGAGAAAAAATCACTTGTAGATTAACTGATAAATTATGAGTTAATTTACATGCAAGCAAATAATTTAAAACATTAGAAATATACTAAACATTATCATCTTAGAAGTTGTCACCAAATATGAAATTATTCATTCAAAGTTTAAGCTGGAGTTTACTGGGGATGAAGAATTAATTTAAACCCAGAATATGAATACTAATGGATAAAATATTTAAGGAAGACAAATTATTTCTAGCCCCTGTTGGTACATGCAAATAATAACAACAGGGGCTTTGACATGAGGAAGACCTGGGTTGGACTTTGCCTTCTCTGTGACTTTGTTTCCTCCTCCATAAAATGGAGATTTGAAATAATCATACCCACTTCATAGGACTGGTATAAGGTTAAATGAGATAGTTAAAACTGATTTGCAAGGTAAGAACTCAAAACACTAGTTATTGTGATTGTTGAATTTGGCATCTGTTAAAAACAATCAAGTGAAATACGAATGATAAATTAATCAATCCGACAGGTGACCTGTGGAGATCAGGACCACTCAACATGTTTGTTCGCCTTGTTTAAATTCTATGACACTTAAGAGAACCTCAATTAAATTACTTTAAACTGCAATTCAAGTACACGATGAATTGAAGAAAAACCTGGACTTTAATTAGTCTAAGTTGAAGGTCCTTTACTGTATCTGGCTCATCCTAAAAAACAGACTAAGTGAAATGTAACAATATGTGCAATCAAGATTAAGAAAAGGAAATGAATTGTTGTACATGGATTTTTCTTTTTTTTGATGAAGGAAAGTCAGCTTTTTATCAAAGTCCCCTAAAGAGGAATTAGTCATATCATTTCTCATTATTTAATTAAACCACTCTCATCATCCCAGGAAAATTGGAAATCCAATGGACATACTGACACATTGAAAACTAGCAACTTTGTACATTTGTTTTAACATCAGCCAGTGCTCTGGCTAGCTCTCCTCCAATTTCTGCAAGATTGCTCTTTCCTATTTTGTTTACTGTCTCCCACATGGTATGCTTCAGAAATGGGGGCCTTGCTATTCTATTCATCCCTCACACCTCAGTGACTCCACATGAGTACTGGGGCATGGCAGACACTCAAATATTTGTCAAAACAGTGGAAAATTGAATAATAGAGCTAGGAACTGACTACACTTTCTACTCATCACAATTCACAGACTATATACTATACTTTTAAAGAGCCCCCAGAAATAGGGATTTTGAGTGGACTGTGCTAAGCAGCTGAGGCCACCCTCAAGTGTAACAAAACTTTTTTTTTTGGTTCTAATTTAAGTCTTCCCTTTTTTTTCTCTGTGGTGCAGACATTGGTAAACTGCATGATCCCTGCTTTAGAATAGAATCCAAGAAGCTCTACAAAGGCAATGATACACCAAGTCCCAGCAGCTGTATACTGTGAAGATGCCTACTTTCTTCAAAGTTTTGAAGAGAGATGGTAGAATATTGAAATGTTACAGTTTGTAGGATTCTCAGGTTTGCTTTTGAGTTTCCATGGGAGAGGAAGGGAGAAAAATGTGGAGATTAATTAATTAATTAAGGGAAAACTATTCAAGTTGCACTTAATATGAGGCATTTGTAGCTCTGCTAATATGAATATTAGAATTTCTAGAAAAATATATTACAGTGTCAGGAGGAGAGATAAATTAGGAGGTTGGGATTAACAAATATTTACGCACTACTATATATAAAATAGATAATCAACAAGGACCTACTGCATAGCATAGAGAACTCTACTCAATACTCTGTAATAACCTACATGGGAAAAGAACCTGGAAAAGAATAGATATATGTATAACTAAATCACTTTACTGTACACTGGAAACTAACACAACATCATAAATCAGTTGCACTCCAGTATAAAATTTAAAAAAAATTAATAAAAATAATTTTAAAAATTTAAAAAGTTTTTAAGAAAGAAAATATTACAGTATAATTCTTTTTTAAAACTCAGGACATAGTGTATTCAAGGTCAATTGTTGACATATGATTAAGGCTTATAGCTAAGGAACACTTCTGTTCTAAAATTTCATTTTTCTCCTCAAAAACACTATATCAGACATCACTTAGTAAATGTAATAACTGAAGCCAAATATTTACAAGTGTGACTTCTCTCTGATGGCACCAAAAATTGGTTTTCCCATTCCACCATAAAATCATCCCATCTAGTCTTTCAAAAGACATGGACATATTTGAGGTGTCACAAACAACAATTCAAATGTCATTTTGTGAGAGAAATTAACAAACAAAGCTTTTCCAAGAAACCAAATTTAATCAAAGCCAATAATTTTATCTGAATTAGAGTTTATATTTGTTCGAGGCTATATTAAATCTATTTGATGATTCAGTGTAACTTTGAATGACTCAAATGCTCTCACAAAGTTTGCGGCAAATGTTAACCTCCTTTAATCAAGTCGGATAACTGACAGAAGAACAATGTGACATAACCTCTAACTATGGAGATTGAAGCAGCCCCTCCAGAATTGTTTCCATTGTTATCAAATTATCCACCTCCAGGAGGTGTGGGAGGAGGCATCAGCTCTCTGTACCTCATTATAAATGAGTCTAAATCAGATGCACTTAGGTGCAAATTAGGAGTAGATGAGAAAGGAAGGTGAGAGTAAAGAATATTCTAGCTACTTTTTCTTGGGTCTGGCTCTTGTAGAATGTCTCAGTCACAAAAAAATAGAAGCATTTTTAGGGACTTTCTTTTCTTATATCCAACTGAAGAATCAAGGAACTCAGCTAAATCATGGTGCGTCTAGTCTTTCCAAGATAAGGAGGGGGAAGAGAAGGGGGGAGACATGGATGAAGGGAAAAACAAAGGAAAAAGAGAGGGAAAAAAGGGAAGAACCATTATTTATTGAATCATTTCTATGTGTCAGACTACAGTAAGGGCTTTTCATATGTTAACAGTTATAAATCTTACATCAACTAAATATTAGTATCCCAATTTTATAGATGAAAAAAATTAAGGCATAGAGAGGTTAAGTGACTTTCCAGGATTCATTAGCAAGCAGCAACACTGTGATTAAAACTTGGGTATAGCCCGCTAAATGCCTCCACTCTTTTAAGTATTACTCCAAATGACTTCCAGTAGTAACAGAAAATAACAGTGAAGCCTTCTAGAAAATGTTCTAAACAGTGTTCCCATCCATACCTTCCAAACATTATTTTCTGAATGTGATGAAGCTCAGTAACTTCACCCAATTTATTATCTGCCTTAGGGAGGTTCTAAAGAAGGCAGAAATGTATAAATTACAAAGAAGATATGTCACAAAATTTATATTTACTAATTATTGACTCTGAATGATGATGATGATGAAAACTACATAGTAGAAAATATGAAGTATAAACTAAAGGGAATAGTTTACTGGTTTGTTTTAAACTAAAAGCTAAACACTTGCTTATGAGACAATCTGGCTTATAGTAGACTATGTTGGGTCAGAAGCAGAAGTTGGCCACATGATGGATTATTAGGTAAATAAAGAATAGGAATGGGATGAGGCTATGTGTGTGAGTGTGCATCTAGGATGTTCGGAGCCAGATCTCCACAATTAATTGAATCAAGTGTGTGAGTCTATACCTACGTACCCATTATTACTATATTTTTGCTCATAGGTGGAAATCGATTTATTTGAAAACAATTTAAATGAAAGAAAGCAACAAACTAGTCCAAATCAAATAAATTGGCAATCCCATTAGAAACAGACAAATCTTAATGTTTCAGCTATGTGAGTTGACTCTTTCATAATAAGCATGATAAACCATTACAGAAATGAAAATGTCATCTAAGCCTTGATAATTAGAAAGACAGAAAGCAGGTGTTAGAATTCTGTTTGATTCAGCCAAACTAATCAAATGAGACCTCACTTAAGAAGGAATTTATTCAATAAACTTACCTGACATAACGTGATATTCCACCTACCCCTTCCATTTATGAAAAATTCAACTAATTCAATTTAAATGACTATATAATTGAGTTTCCTCCAAAGCATGCATATGCACCCATTAAAAAAGCAGTATGGGGCTTTCCTGGTGGTGCAGTGGTTGAGAGTCCGCCTGCCGATGCAGGGGACACGGGTTCGTGCCCCGGTCCAGGAAGATCCCACATGCCGCAGAGCGGCTGGGCCCATGAGCCATGGCCGCTGAGCCTGCGAGTCTGGAGCTGTGCTCCGCAACGGGAGAGGCCACAACACTGAGAGGCCTGTGTACCTCAAAAAACATAAAATAAAATAAAATAAAAAGCAGTATGTATAATTATGAAGGGACTCACATATTTGGTTTCTCGACCAGCTGCTCTTGGAAGAGTTGTAGGCATCTGTATGAAAATAAAAACAATTACACTACTGAAGTAATCAAGAAAATGTTAAAAGATCAACTTCTGGGATAAATATGTTCACCTTTTTTTTTTCCTATTAAGACTTTCCAACCATTGCTCCCTCTTTTCTTTACAAAACCCCCTGTCCCTTTGAAATTATTTCATTAAATACTATCACTTTATTGTTTTTTTCATTGTTGTTATTGATCAGCTTTCTAGGAAGTTTTATCTTATTTATTGATGATGTTCATTCATGGATCATAATAGTTCCTTATGTAATTTTGGCAATTTCAAAATTCACACAGAAGTCTCTATCCCCTCAATTCTTTGAGCCACTCAACTCCAAAGATACTCTTATCCACTCCTTTTCAATCATCCGCTGCCAGGACCATTCCTAGATGTTACCTTCACAAATAAAATGGAAAACTTTTGAAATTTCATTTTCACATCCTCCTCTTAGAACTCTACTTCTCATCTACCATCTTCATTTCTCAAATATCCCAAAACAACAGTTCTTCAGCCTCACTGAGACTTCAAAATCAGTGAGCCTTCCCAGCTCCATTATGGCTTTACTGCCTCTCTCATTACATGTTTCATATTCTCAGCCATTTTAATAGTACCTTAATTTATCTTGCTTCCTTCTCTCCTTGTGACAAACTCACAAAAACTAACAACAATAACAAAAACCTGGATGGACCGTATCATATATTTTCTCTAAATTTGTACTGGAGATGCAAAACATGGCTGAGGAAACTCTCTCAATTAAGCTAACTGATTCCATTAAAAATTATGAAATAATATTGTACATCAACTATATTTCAATAAAAAATAAGAAATTAGCTATGGATACATGCAAGTGCACTTGGGTTGCAGGGAGGAATAGACTACAAAGGAGCACAAGGAAACTTTTTCTTTTGATGGAAGTTTTATATCTTGGATGTGGTGGAGGTTACACAACTCTATGCTTTGTCAAAACTCATAGAACTGTATATTAAAAAGGAAAATTTTACATTAGGTAAATTATACCTCAATAAACCTGACTTTTAAAACAGAACTATATAAGCTATAATAAAGAACTGAACATAGGGACTGAAGAATATAGTAGATACTGAACAGATCCTTGAACTGGAATATCAGATTGACGAATCCTCTTAGAGGCATTAGGAAACAATAAATTAAGAAAATATTTAAAGATTAAGAGCTATAGAATACAGAAGCAAAAGTGACAAAATCAGTCTGGTAAGAGTCCTAGGAGGAAAGAAATGTTTGAAAAAAAATAATGACTAAAGCTATCTTAAATGTAAGGGGGGAAAAAGAGTGAAAACTTCAGATGAAAGGTCAAAAAGATACATAAGAGAAAAACAAAGCACATTTAGACACATAATAGGAAAAATCAGTAACATCATAGATAAATATAAAATTCTAAAAGATCACAGTGCCACTCTGTAAATGATCACTCTGTAGCAGAGGAGTAAATATCATGCTGACAAAATACTTCACAAGTTATGTTGTTGAAAAAAAAAGAACCTAGGGCAAAAACTGTTGAAAAGAGGGGACCTATAATTTTACATCCAGCAAAACCATAATTTAAAAGAAAGGAGGGCAGAGTCAAGATGGCAGTGTGGGAAGATGTGGAGTTTGTGTCTCCCCACAACTAGGGTACGTGCCAGACACTGGTGGGGGACCTCGATGCCCAAGGAAATGAGAAGAACCCCCAAGCGAACCGGTAGGATGTGGGGGGGCTGAGGGGGGAGGAGAAGTGGAGGCCAGACAGGATGGGTGCCCCTGAGGGGTGGCTGAGAGAGGGGAGGGGTTCCCAAGTGGAGGGACCCTCAGGGGCTTGGACTGGGGGGAGTGCACCCAGAGTTTCCCCTGCCCAATAGGCTGGGGAAGTCTGCCTGGCTCTTGGGCCATGTCCTAAACATTCAGAGTCACCCTCTGGGCTGCGTTGGTCCTGGGGGCATAGGATGGAGGCTGGGGGAGAAGAAGAGAGGCAGGAGGGAGAGACCTTCCAGGACCAGAGGAGAAGGAGAGGCACGGAGGGCATTTGCCTTGCCTACTTGAGCCTGGGAAGCCTGCTGGGCTCCCAGGTGGGGCCCCTGCTCTCTGAGACCAGAGGTGGGAGGCACACCTGGGCCCCTTCTGTTCCATTAAGCCTAAGCCCCACCCCCCATACCTCCCAGGGCCTTTGCCAGCCCTGTGTCTTAAGCATAGGTCCCACCCACTGCTCAAACCCCACCCTTGCTTAGGACACGCCTTTCACAGCCAAGGCCATTTCCACCTTTTTGGTTTTTTTCTCCTCCTCTTTCTTACTATTGTGGTTCTGTTTTGCCTTCTGGTTGTTGTTTCATCTATATTTTTATCTTTATATTCTTTCTAACATATCTGTTAGTTTCCTAGTCTAATTTTATTTTTTACGTTATTATTGTTCTTTTTTTTTTTTTGCTGCTGCCCTGCACAGCTTGCGGGATATTGGTTCACAAGCCGGGAGTCAGGCCAAAGGTCCTGTGATGGGAGCTCTGAGTCCAAACCACTGGACTAACAGAGAACCTCAGACCCCAAAGAATATTCATTGGAGTGATGTCTCCCAGAGGTCATCATCTTGGCACTAAGATGCAGCTATACCCAACAACCTACAAACTCCAGTGTTGGAAGCCTCAGTCCAAAAAACAAGTAAGACAGGAACACAATCCCACTCATCAAAAAAAAAATAAATAAATAAGAAGGCAAAAAATATGTCACAGATGAAGGAGCAAGACAAAAACCTACAAGACCAAATAAATGAAGAGGAAATTGGCAATCTACCTGAAAAAGAATTCAGAGTAATGATAGTACAGATGATCCAGAATCTCGGAAATAGAATGGAAGCATGGATTAGGAAAATACAAGAAATGTTTAACGAAGGTCTGAAAAACTAGAGAATAAACAAACAGAGATGAACAATACAATAACTGAAATGAAAAATATACTAGAAGGAATCAATAACAGAATAACTGAGGCAGAAGAACGAGTAAATGAGCTGGAAGACAAAATGGTGGAAATAACTGCCAAGGAGCAGAATAAAGAAAAACGAATGAAAATAATTGAAGACAAGCTCAGAGACCTCTGGGACAACACTAATCACACCAACATTCAAATTATAGGGATCACAGAAGAAGAAGAGAAAAAGAAGGGGTCTGAGAAATTATTTGAAAAGATTATAGTGGAAAACTTCCCACTATAATCCTTTCCCATGGAAAAGGAAAGTCACCCAATCCCAGGAAGCACAGAGAGTTCCCTACAAGATAAACCCTATGAGAAACACATGAAGACACACATTAATCAGAAAAACAAAAATTAAATTCAAAGTAAAAATATTAAAAGCAGCAAGGGAAAAACAAAAAATAACATACAAAGGAATCCCCATAAGGTTATCAGCTGATTTTTTAGCAGAAACTCTTCAGGCTAAAAGGGAGTGGCAGGATATACTTAAAGTGATGAAAGAGAAAAATCTACAACCATGACTACTCTACCCAGCAAGGATCTCATTCAGATTCAACAGAGAAATCAAAAGCTTTTCAGACAAGCAGAAGGTAAGAGAATTCAGCACCACTAAACCAGCTTTACAACAAATGCTAAAGAAACTTCTCTAGGTGGAAAACACAAGAGAAGAAAAAGACCCACAAAAACAAACCCAAAACGATTAAGAAAATGGTAATAAACATACATATTGACAATAACCTTGAATGTAAATGGCGTAAATGCCCCAACCAAAAGACACAGACTGGCTGAATGGATACAAAAACAAGACCCGTATATATGTTGTCTACAAGACACCCAGTTCATACCTAGGGACACGTACAGACTAAAAGTGAGGGGATGTAAAAAGACACTCCATGCAAATGGAAATCAAAAGAAAGCTGGAGTAGCAATACTCGTATCAGATAAAATAGACTTTAAAATAAAGACTGTTACAAGAGATAAGGAAGGAAACTACATAATGTTCAAGGGATCAATTCAGGAAGAAGATATAACAATTGTAAATGTTTATACACCCAACATAGGAGCACCTCAATACATAAGGCAAATGCTAACAACCATGAATTGGGAAATCAACAGTAACACAACAATAGTAGGGGACTTTAACACCCCACTTACACCAATGGACACATTATCCAGACAGAACATAAATAAGGAAACAAAGCTTTAACACAATAGACCAGATAGATTTAACTGATATTTATATAACATCCCACCTGAGAGTGGCAGAATAAACTTTCTTATCAAGTGCACACAGAACATTCTTCAGGATAGATCACATCTGAGGTCAAAAATCAAGCCTCAGGGCTTCCCTGGTGGTGCAGTGTTTGAGAGTCCGCCTGTCGATGCAGGGGACGCAGGTTCGTGCCCCGGTCTGGGAGGATCCCACATGCTGCAGAGTGGCTGGGCCCGTGAGCCATGGCCACTGAGCCTGCACGTCTGGAGCCTGTGCCCCGCAATGGGAGAGGCCACAACAGTGAGAGGTCCACATACCGCAAATAAATAAATAAATAAATAAAATAAAAATAAATAATATCAGAAAATTTAAGAAAACTGAAATCATATCAAACATCTTTTCTGATGACAACACTATGAAACTGGAAAACAATTACAGGAAAAAAAACTCTAAAAAACACAAATACATGGAGGCTAAACAGTACACTACTAATACTAAATAAGTAAGAGATCACTGAAGAAATTAAAGAAGAAATTTAAAAAATACATAGAACCAAAATGACAATGAAAACACAATGATGCAAAACCTATGGCACTCAGCAAAAGCAGATCTAAGAGGGAAGTTTATAGCAATTCAATCTCACCTCAAGAAACAAGAAAAATCTCAGATAAACAATCTAACACCACCCCTAAAGCAACTAGAGAAAGAAGAACAAAGAAAACCCAAACTCAGTAGAAGGAAAGAAATCATAAGGAACAGAGCAGAAATAAATGAAATAGAAATGAAGAAAACAAGAGCAAAGATCAATAGAACTAAAAGCTGGCTCTTTGAGAAGATAAACAAAATCGATAAACCCTTAGCCAAACACATCAAGAAAAAAAGGGAGTGGATGCAAATCAATAAAATTAGAAGTGAAAAAGGAGGAATCACAACTGACACAACAGAAATACAAAGAATTATAAGAGACTACTACAAACAACTATATGCCAATAAAATGGACAACTATGAAGAAATGGAAAATTTTTTGGAAAGGTACAATTTTCCAAGACTGAACCAGGAAGGGTTAGAAAATATAAACAGACATATCACAAGGAATGAAATTGAAACTGTAATTAAAAATCTTCCAACAAACAAAAGTCCAGGCCCAGATGGCTTCACAGGTGAATTCTATCAAACATTTAGAGAACAGCTAACACCCATCCTTCTCAAACTCTTCCAAAACAGTGCAGAGTGAGGAACTCTCCCACATTCATTTTACAAAGTCACCATCACCCTGATACCAAAACCAGAAAAGGTATCACACACAAAAAATTATAGACCAATATCACTGATGAACATAGATGCAAAAATCCTCAACAAGATACTAGCAAACAGAATCCAACAACATATTAAAAGGATCATACACTATTATCAAGTGGGATTTATCCCAGGGATGCAAGGATTCTTCAATATATGCAAATCAGTCAATGTGATACACCATATTAACAAATTAAGGAATAAAACCATATGATCACCTCAATAGATGCAGAAAAACCTTTTGACAAAATTCAACACCCATTTATGACAAAATCTCTACAGAAAATGGGGATAGAGGGAACCTGCCTCAAAATAATAAAGGCCATTTATGACAAACCCACATTAAACCACATATTCAATGGAGAAAAATTGAAAGCATTTCCTCTAAGATCAGGAAAAGACAAGGATGTCCACTTTCACCACTCCTATTCAACATAGTTTTGGAAGTCCTAGCCACAACAATCAGAGAAGAAAAACAAATAAAAGGAATACAAATTGGGAAAGAAGAAATAAAACTCTCACTGTTTGCAGAAGACATGATACTATACATAGAAAATCCTAAAGATGCCACCAGAAAACTACTAGAACTAATCAATGAATTTGGTAAGGTGCAGGATACAAAATTAATGCACAGAAATCTTTGGTCTTCCTATACACTAACAATGAAAAATCAGAAAGAGAAATTAAGGAAACAATCCCGTCTACCACTGAAACAAAAAGAATAAAATACCTAGGAATAAACCTGCCTAAGGAGGTGAAAGACTTGTACTCAGAAAACTATAAAACACTGATGAAAGAAATCAAAGATGACATAAACAGTTGGAGAAATATGCCATGTTCTTGGATTGGACAAATCAATATTGAGAAAATGACTATACTACCCAAAGCAATCTACAGATTTAGTGCAATCCTTATCAAAGTACCAATGGCATTCTTCACAGAATTAGAACACAAAATGTTGCAATTCATATGGAAACACAAAAGACCACAAATAGCAAAATCAATCTTGAGAAAGAAAAACGGAGCTGAAGGAATCAGGCGCTCCAACTTCAAAATATATTACAAAGCTACAGTAATCAAGACAGTATGGCACTGGCACAAAAACAGAAATATAGGTCAATGGTAAAGGATAGAAAGCCCAGAGATAAACCCACACACATACAGTCACTTAATTTATGACAAAGGGGCAAGAACATACAATGGAGAAAAGAAACCCTCTTCAATAAGTGGTGCTAGGAAAACTGGACAGCTATATGTGAAAGAATGAAATTAGAACACTACTTAACACCATACACAAAAATAAACTCTAAATAGATTAAAGACCTAAATGTAATACTGGACACTATAAAACTCTTAGAGGAAAACATAAGAAAAACACTCTTTGACATAAACCACAGCAAGATATTTTTGGACCCAACTCTTAGATTAATAAAAACAAAATAGAAAACAAAATAGTAAACAAAAATAAACACACGGGACCTAATTAAGCTTAAAACTTTTGCACAGCAAAGGAAAACATAAACCAGATGAAAAGACAACCCTCAGAATGGGAGAAAATATTTGCAAATGAATCAATGGACAAAGGATTAATCTCCAAAATATACGAACAGCTCATGGAGCTCAATATCAGAAAAACAAACAATCCAATGAAAAAATGGGCAGAAGGCCTAAATAGACATTTCACCAAAGAAGACATACAGCTGGCCAAGAAGCACATGAAAAGATGCTCAACATCACTAATTATTAGAGAAAGGCAAATCAAAACTACAATGAGCAATCACCTCACACCTGTCAGATGGCCATTATCAAAAAATCTAGAAACAGTAAATGCTGGAAAGGGTGTGGTTAAAAGGGAACCCTTTTTCATTATTGGTGGGAATGTAAATTGATAAACCACTATTGAGAACAGTATGGAGGTTCCTTAAAAAACTAAAAATAGAACTACCATATGACCCAACAATCCCACTACTGGGCATATACCCTGAGAAAACAATAATTCTAAAAGAGACATGTGGGCTTCCTTGGTGGTGCAGTGGTTAAGAATCCACCTACCAATGCAGGGGACATGGGTTCCAGCCCTGGTCTGGGAAGATCCCACATGCTGCAGAGCAACTAAGCCCGTGCACCACAACTACTGAGCCTGCACTCTAGAGCCTGCGAGCCACAACTACTCAGGTCACGTGCCACAAATACTGAAGCCCACCTGCCTAGAGCCCATGCTCTGCAACAAGACAAGCCACTGCAACAAGGAGACCACGCACTGAAACGAAGAGTAGCCCCACTCACCAAACTAGAGAAAAACCGCATGCAGCAATGAAGACCCAATGCGGCCAAAAATAAATAAATTAAAAAAAAAATCTTAAATAAAAGAGACGTACCACTATGTTCATTGCAGCACTATTAATAATAGCCAGGACATGGAACCAACCTAAATGTCCATCCACAGATGAATGGATAAAGAACATGTGGCACATATATACAATGGAATATTATTCACCATAAAAAGAAATGAAGCTGAGTTATTTGTAATGAGGTGGATGGACCTACAGTCTGTCACAGAGAGTAAAGTAAGTCAGAAAGAGAAAAACAAATACCATATGCTAACGCATATATATGGAATCTAAAATTTTAAAAAATGATACTGATGAACCTAGTGGCAGGGCAGGAATAAAGCCTTAGACATAGAAGAGAATGGACTTGAGGACATGGAGGGCGGGGGAGGGGAAGGCTGGAACAAAGTGAGAGTAGCATCAACATATATACATTACCAAATGTAAAATAGATAGCTAGTGGGAAGCAGTAGCATAGCCCAGGGAAATCAGCTCTGTGCTTTGCGACAACCTAGAGGGGTGGGATAGGGAAGGTGGGAGGGAGGCTCAAGAGGGAGGGGATACGGGGATATATATATGCATATGGCTGATTCACTTTGTTGTACAACAGAGACTAACGCAGTATTGTGAAGCAATTATACTCCAATAAAGATCTATTAAAAAATAAATAAATAAATTTAACTAAAAATAAATAAATAAATAAAAGAAAGGGCAAAATAATGATGATCTCAGGAACACAGGCAATAGAATCAATACAAAAAGACCTTATTGAATACAACCAAGAGGTCAACAAGAAGAAAAATAAATCCAGGAAAAAGCTATGAATGTGTAAGAAATAAGGATCTAAATAAAGTATGTGTCTAAATAAAGAAGAAATCAAGAAAAATATAACCATATAAAATTCAGATCTAGAAGTCCAAAAAATACTAACAAACTACGTCTACATACATATGCATAGATAGATAGATAGATAGATCTTGATTAAAAACAACAGGAAAGTGCAAAATCCTGTGGTACTTAAGTTTAGAAAAAGATGTATGTAAGCTTTAAAATTGATAGGAAAATAAACATAATTATTGTCTTTAATAATTTAGAGGTAAATATGAAAAGTAACAAAAAAGCAAAGTAAAATTTTCAAACCAGTAAATATCAAAATATCCAAAGGAAAGCAGGAAAGTCAAAAAAGAAAACATTTCAAGTAGTAAATATAAAATAAGATAGGAGATATTAGTCCTAATATAAGAAGAATTACAGTAATTGCTAATGGCTTAAGGTCCCAGATAAACAGAATTTCAGATCAACTATAAAAGTGATATCCAGAAATATGTTGTCTTGAAGAAAATAAGATGAGTGTACAAAAAGATAAAAAAAAAAAGTAATAGAAAATAGTAAAAAAATAATAATAATAGAAAAAAGTAATAAAAGATACATCTAGGAAAACATGAATTAAAAATTACATATATGTTATGTATCAATATATAAGGTCACAATTTTCATATGAGACTAAAAAGAACAGCCTCAGGTTCACAAGGACTTTATAGGCTAATAAAGACTAGAAAAATCAAAATGATGAGAATAAACACATAAGCAATAGCAATATAGTTTCAAAATCAAAGTCAAATCTTATGAACACTTCTCTAGCCTTATTCGTTCTCTTTTTCTTGGCAACAATCACCACGATCACACTCTCTTAAACACTGTGCTCTTGTAGCTTCCATGTTACCACACTGCTCTGAGCACAACAGACTTTCATTCTCCTTGATTGGACCTGCAATATTTTGTTCCTGGGAGCTCCATACCTGGTGTCCACAGCATCGATGTACCAGTCATTCCCCGATCTCTCGTACCAGCTCCAGCCACACAGGTTTAAGGCCTCCCTGACACACATCTTGAACTTACCTTATCCAAATAAACATAACCCTCTTCCCTCTACCACACTGAGCCTCCTTCACGTTTGTCTACAGTCGAGGCAAAGAGCAGGAGCTCTTCCACGATTCTCCTCTCCTTCTCTGCACACATCCAAACCCAAGCAAGGCTGCAATATCTCTTTCATACTCAGTGCTTCTCTGCAGCTCCTCTGCACCAGGCCACTGTCATGGTTCCTCTGACCTCGGTAGCCTCATCACAGCAGCCATCAGCCAGCTTTCTCAATAGTTTCATATTATTCCCCCCATATTTTTATATCTTCCCATTTTCCCTGGAATCCAAACTTCATGGCATGGCATGTAAGTATCCTCGGCATCCCTACACCCCTTTCTCACCTCATTTCACACTGTTCACCATACTGCAACCACACTGGCCTTCTTCATGCACACTAAGCTCTTTCCTGCCAGGATATTTGCACATGTTTACTCCTCTTCCTGAAAGCTATTCTCCCTGATCTTTCTATGACTGGCTTCTTTCCCTCATGGTCTCAGTTTGAATCCTACTTTCAGATCGTTATATCCAAAGTACACCTCTCAGTGTGGAGAAAAAGGAACCCCCCTACCTTGTTGATGGGAATGTAAATTGGTGCAACCACTATGGAGAACAGTATGGAGGTTCCTTAAAAAACTAAAAATAGAACCACCATATGATCCTGCAATCCCACTCCTGGGCTTATATCCAGAGAATACTCCAATTTGAAAAGATACATGAACCCCAATGTTCATTGCAGCACTATTTACAATAGTCAAGACATGGAAGCAACCTAAATGTCTGCTGACAAATGCATAGATAAAGAAGATGTGGTACATATATACAGTGGAATATTACTCAGCCATAAAAAATAATGAAGTAATGCCATTTGCAGCAACATGGATGGACCTAGCAATTATCATACTAACTGATGTAAGTCAGACAAAGACAAATACCGTATGATATCACTTTATATGTGAAATCTAAAAAAAAAAAGTACAAATGAACTTATTTACAAAACAGAACAGACCCACAGACATAGAAAACAAATTTATGGTTACCAAAGGGGAAAGGGGGTGTGGGGAGGGGTACATTAGGAAGCTGGGATTAACATATACATACTCCTGTATATAAAATAGATAAACAACAAGGCCCTACTGTATAGCATAGGGAACTATACTCAATATTTTGTAATAACCTATAAGGGAAGAGTCTGAAAAAGAATACATATATGTATATTTGTATAACTGAATCACTGTGCTGTAACCTGAAACTAACACTACATTGTAAATCAACTCTACTTCAATTAAAAAAAAGAAATACGCCTCTCCGATTACTCTGCCTTGCTCACACTTATCACCATAGTACCTCACAGTGCCAAGCCCATAGTAAGCACTAATAAATATTTGTTAAATGAAAAATTGCCTTAAATTGAATGGCCTAGAATAATGTATCTTTAACACTATAAGCGTTAAATATTTGTTAAATAAATCAATAATACAGGTTATTACTCACATGTTACTTAAGTCCTATTCCTATTACATTTAATGTAATATAGGGTATTTTTATATGTTCAACAAATGAAATGAGAAAAAAATACATTTAAAATTTATATAGTCTCTGGCAAATCAAACTTTTCTATCTTTAGATTAAAAGACTTAAAGAATATACAAAATAGGTTACAAATAGAGAAGCTATAACTATCCATTTGCAGGTTCTCTCTACTGAAATGTAATAATACTGACAATGAGTGATTACCTGGCTTCTACATCATTATTAAAGGATATTCATCTATAATGTTCCAATTGAAAATTAGAAATACTGTTTTAGTTATAGGCAATTCTGTACATTTAAAATCTACATTTTAAAATGTGTACATTTTAAAATGTGTACATTTAAAATCTGTGTTTGAAGAAACACAACTTTGTAAATCAACTAATAAAAATTTTCAATAAGTAAAATACAATAAAATCTACTTGATACATACAATGTCCAGTTTTGAAAAAGAATATGCAAAAAGTATTTATACTAATTCCAAGAGAGAAAATAAAACTGACCAAAAAAACCTAACAATTATCAATAAAAGAAAAACCACAATCATTTTGAAATTTGGGTAAGTAGATCTGTACAAAGCATTCAAAAAAAAAATAACTTGGAGAAATGTAATATTTTATCCCAACAAATGAAAAAGGCTACATGATAAGAAGGGAGTACTTAAATATTCAATTATAACAATGCTTTAGTAGTCCTCAAATTATCTAAAATATCCAGGATTCTGTCCCTCTGAGTCAACGAACAATGAAATAAATTCAGTTAACCAAAAGAAAAGAATTCCAGAAATAATACCAGTGTTAAAGCTCTAAGACTAACACTACTTTAGTCTACCTCATTTTCAGTTTCTACAAGTGTAAGAGCTCTGAATTACATAAGGACTGAAGCTATAGTTTGGGATGAGAATAAGTCACAAATTCTACATACATTTCTATATCCTAAATGCCAACATATAACAACACAGTCTAATACTTTGGCTTTCAAACTGTTTTGAACTTGACCTACAGTTAGAAATAGATTTTACTGCAATCTATATACACATGCCTATACCTGTACATGTAAACGAATTGAAATAAATGTCAACAATACCTACTCACTGCTTGGAATAATACAGTCTGATTGATAGTTTACATTCTTATTATTCTATTTTAATATGCTGTTTGCTAACAACAAATAAACAAACAAAAAACAAAAAAACCACAATGCTAGTTGCTATCCACTGATTTCCCAAATCACTACAGTTTAAAAATCATTAATATTACTATATTATGGTTCAGTAAATTATATTAAATACATACATACTTTCATTGTGTCAGAACCCAAAAATGTCTGTAGGGAACTTGAAGGAGAATCAGAAGAATGCTAGGAAAAAAAAAAAAAAAAAAGGACAAGCTTATGATGCATCCATCCTAGCCAAGCAAAGGGAAATGAAGTGAAGCAAAGCAAAGGTTTGAATTGCACGGTCTAGTCTAAGGCATTACCATAGACAAGGAATCCTGTAAGACCTTATCAATGGTAGCACAGAGCTCTTCAGTTTGCTGCCTGAGCTGTTCAGGGAAACACAACTGGAAGAATTGAAACCAGGTACTGGGTTAGCAATGAGTTTCGGGATTGCATTTCAAAAGCAGAGGTGATCTGAAGCCATTACCTCCAGAGGTGGATCTAATGTGTTGTCCTTGGAGATGCTCTCTGTCTTGGCTGGTTCGTCTAGTGCCTAGTGATAATAAATGAAATAGTTCTCATGTGAGGATTTTAGTCAAATATACATGTAGTAAATTCTGAATTCAAAGAAAGCCCTGTATGTCTCAATGTTTCCAAGAAGAAATATCTTTGAAACATTTGATGAGCTATTCTCTGACCTGGAGGCATTGCCCACAACTACCTACTTTCTCCTGTGGAAGTAGTATCTCCAATATAAGGAGTCTTGTAGTTCTTGTGGGCACAAGCCCCATTGGCTTTTGTAGCTAGGTATTTTGGGGGCTTGTCCCTTGGGTGGGAGTCTTAAAAGCTGGGACTATAGATGTACAGCCTAAGACCTCAGGGCAAAGTTGGGAGCTGGGGTTTCCCTCCCAATTGTTTGGCACTGTGCCAGGGATGGGGTTGATGGCAAGAATGTATCTCAGCCATTCCTGCCAGGTTTCGTATGGGTATTTTCTTATTAATTTGAGATGCTGGAGTCACTCAGCTGGTTTCTGGATTTCTCTCAGAGGGAATTTCTCCATGTGCAGCTTTATATTCAATGTGTCCCTAGGAGGAGAGAAGTTCAGAAGCTGCCTATGTTGCCATCTGGGTCCATCCCCTTCATCATTTCTAATAATTATTTGTGTCCACCTGCTTTTTTCTTAATCAAGTTCCATGTAGAATTATCCATTTCTAATCTCTTAATTGGACTAACTTTTGGCTTTGATCTTCTTTGGCATACTCACATTCCATTTCAGTAGTTTCTGTTCATATCTTTACTATTTATTTCCTTCTACGTTCTTTGGATTTATCCTATTTTCCCTCAAAGAATCCCTTTTGTTGCATTCTACAAGTTGTGATATGTTGTATGGTCACTGTCATTCAATTCTAAATACATTTTTAGGTATTTCCATTAAGGTAGTTTTTCTTTCTAATTTTTTTAAAATATAAGGGTTTTTTTCCCCCAATTTTTAAATTACCTATTTATTTAGTTATAACCATAGAACTTTTCAAAATAGCCATTTCTTATGTAGTGTGAGATTTATGGTATAAGACATGATTAGTTTTTTGTAAATATTCCATTTATGTTAAAGAAAACATCTATTCTCTAATTGTAAATATTCCAGTTACAATTAGAGAACTGTAAATATTCCATTTATGCTAAAGAAAACATCTATTCTCTAACTGTTGGCTGCAGAGCTGTGTGTGTGTGTGTGTGTGTGTGTGTGTGTGTGTGTGTGTATGTATCTATCAGATCACGATTTTTCATTTTTTTCAAATCATCTTAGTTTTACTACTTTCTTTCTTTTTCTTTATTCTATTAATAATTGAAAATCATCAATTAATTGAAAGTCACCATAAAATCTCACAGAATTGTAGTGAGTCTGTTAATTTCTCCCTGTGATCTTAGCAATTTTTCTCAATGTGGTTTGAAACCATTTTATTAGCTACATTCATAATTAGAAGTATACCTTCCTCATGAAATAAAGATTTGTCATTATGAGGTAACCCTCTATATCCCTAATAGTGCTTTGTGTCTTAATCTCTATTTTGCCTGATACAACCAAATGTTTTTATTAGCATATACCTAAGATGCAAAATGGAAATAGTCTACATCGCTGAGTCACCGACAGAGAGCCATACTGAATGGCCAAGTTGAGCTATACCTCACTGTGTTGTGGGTAGGAAATAAACATTTATTATGTTAAGCTATCCCCCTTATTTCAATAACTCACAAAGGAAAATACTGTCTGAAAATCATTTTTTCAAAATCTATTTCTCTGCATTAAATAAAATATAAAATATTGGCTATGATAACCTAATAGAAACCCTTGAGACTGCCTCTTTCCTACCATAAAAAAAATCTCTTTTCCTCTCCTCCTCCATCCTCTATATATTTTTTTCTTTTTTTTGCAGTACACGGGCCTCTCACTGCTGTGGCCTCTCCCGTTGCGGAACACGGGTTCCGGACGCGCAGGCTCAGTGGCCATGGCTCACAGGCCTAGCCGCTCCGCAGCATGTGGGATCCTCCCGGACCGGGGCACGAACCCGTGTCCCCTGCATCGGCAGGCGGACTCTCAACCACTGCGCCACCAGGGAAGCCCATCCTCTATATTTTTGATTAATCATGAGTAATGGATAGCAGGGAACAGAAGATGTCGTAAAGATAACTCCTTGCTGGTGTTCAGACAGCTTAATTTTTCCTTGACATGGTGTTCTAATCACCTCCTATTTACCCTGTTGGTGGGGAGGGGAAGAGCTTCCCACTCTGTGGTGATGGGGATGGCCGAATACATGACACCTGACACTGGACAGGTGAAATCAACAGCAGTTTAATAGTCAGAGGTGGCCACGGCCCAGGGGAAGAAACTGTGCATTCCATCAGGGCCACATAAGAGCTGTGCTCGGTGCTCGGGGAACAGTGAACAACAGGGACTGTGGAAGGCAGGTTTTGTAGGATCAAGAGAGTGAGGCATCCCTGCTTCCTTAGAAGGGTGTGGTCGGCTTGTTTGAATAAGTAGGCACTGCACCTGGTCGGTTTGATAGGGACGGTTAGGGGACCTTATCTGGGGGAGCAGAGTGGGGAGGTGAGCTTGCAATTAGACCAGCTGAGGCCCTCCCAATTCTACCAGGTGCCAAGCAGGTAGTATTGGGCTTTAATTTTAGACTTTACACTACACATGGCTTCTAACTATGACGGTCATTATAGAGAAGAAAAAAGCCAGAAATTAATGACCCAGAGGGAGGGGATATAGGTATACATATAGCTGATTCAGTTCATTGTAGAGCGGAAGCTAACACAACACTGTAAAGCAATTATATTTAAAAAAAAAAAAAAGCCATAGACTGGGAGAAAATACTTGCAAAGTTAAAAAAGAAAAAAAAAAATAAGAAGAAAAAAATTAGTGACCAGGATTAACAACAAACTCCTTAGGAGAGAACCTTGGTCTAGCTCTTCCTTGCTCTCCAACAACACCTTCTACCCACTCCTCACTTGCATGCTGCTCTTTAACCACAATGGATCACTTGAGTTCTTTGAACTTGTGCTGACCTTCCAAGCACACGTTATTAACTTTGCCTAGATTATCCCTCCTCCATCCTCAGCTCACTTAGAATTCGTATTCATCCTAAAAATCCTAATCCAGCTCGTTTATAATATTTTTTGGCGTTTGCACCAGGCAAAATCTGCCCCTCCCTCCTTGGGGCACTGCATCATTCCATACATGCCTTAAGCATATTGTGTCATCATTACTCTTCAACTGTATCTCCTCTCTACTGGACCATTTGTCCTATAACAATTAGGAAACTATGGTATTTATCTTGGCAGTCTCAGGATAGAACACATGATATGTCTTCAGTAAAGATCTTTAGGATGACTTGAAAGGGCAGACTGACAAATAAATGGAGTTAAATGAATAAATGAATCATAGAAAGAAGATGATCTTAATATGCCTCGGCAAAATGCTCTAGAGAAGGAGTTTAAACTCTGAATATTTTAAGTAACAATTTATTTTCCCATATTTCAATTAAATGTGTTTACCATCAAAGATCTGAGTATGTGATCCATGTTAATATAATGAGCAAATATTTTTTCAGCCAAAATCAAATAGGGTTATTATCTTGGTTACTTCGTGGGAAATTACTATAGGCAAACACAACTTTTATTATGCTACTTAAAGTATTGAAATTTACTCAAAGAATGAAAAAACTACCTACTCAGAATGCTTGGAAAATTAAGGAAGATAACTAGTATTCAGTCAGTAATGCTGAAACTTTGAAATGGAGATAATACTCGAACTGCATTAAAATTTGGAAGGGGGATTATTCTAAGTTTGAATAGCCTTGAAATTCACTAGAATTGATTTTTTTATTGACAAGGAGTTCTCTGTCAAATATATCATCTTGATCCACTCCTTCTAGCAGCCATAAAAAGTAGGTTTTTTCTCTGTAGTACAAAAATGTATTAAAAGAAAATATATTAAATCTCCATTAATGTGAAGCCTGACTGTAGATTGCTTTTTGACAACTTAGCCCGGCAGGATTGTACTGATGTTTCTTTAGATTTATTCATTTTGAGTGAAGTTCTCTCAGAATATTCTCCAATTAAAGATTTTATTTCAAAAACATATATTTTCTACCAAACTGGCTGATAGCCAAGTGAGGCATAAATGGAACATGCTTTGAATTTTTTTTTTTTTTTGCGGTACGCGGGCCTCTCACTGCTGTGGCCTCTCCCGTTGCGGAGCACAGGCTCCGGACGCTCAGGCTCAGCAGCCATGGCTCGCAGGCCCAGCCGCTCCGCGGTATGTGGGATCCTCCTGGACCGGGGCACAAACCCGTGTCCCCTGCATCGGCAGGCCGACTCTCAGCCACTGCGCCACCAGGGAAGCCCTGAATCCTATTTTTAAAGATTCTTAACTAATAGTTAGAAATAGTCTCATTAAAAGTGGTTATATTTTACTCAGCACAACCAACTTTGGGGCCCAGTTTTTGAAAAGAGACATAGTGAATCTCCTTTTAGAAGAGAATAGTTTCTGAGCTCAGCATGACATTATAATTAAGAGGCAAGAACTAGGAGCAAGCATTGTAAATCAAAGTCTTTATGAGAATATATGACCGCACACTGTAATAGGTGTTCCCCATCCAAAAGGAGCATCTCTCATGGAATTACAAACACTGTTAAGTCAGATATATTGAATCAGCAGACTGATTAGAACCTGCTCTCTTTGGAACTAGGATTAAGTTCTAAAAATCTGAAAATTGAATTAGTTGCACTAAGAGTTAGAAAGTAAACTGCTTCCAAAGAGAGGATACTCTAAAAGGGCTTGTAAACTTTTTGTGATGCCTGGACTATCTAACTGGATTGGATTTCAAAAATTGAATGGGCGAGTACTGTATTTTAATAAAGATAAAATTAACCTCCCAAAAAACAATTCAGGCAGAAACCCCAAAACTGCTATACTTTGTTAATCTGACCAGCTATTTGGTAGAATAAATCCTGTGAGAACAAGAGATTTGCTTGATTTTCAGTCATTAATACAAAACCATTTGTAGGATTGGAGATATTCTCAGCTAAATAAATCTCATTTTGATTCTCTAGTTGGAGATTCAGGTCTGAATAGCGTTCAGATCTGAAGAAAAGGGGGAAATGTATGCTGTAAGCCAAAGGGGCCTCCAATATATAAAATTACAGCTTCTTTAAAGGTCTAGGAATATTTATCAGCAGATTATTTTCATATGATTGGTTTAAAAATTTCAAGAATTGAGGAAACTTACTTGGTGTTTTTAATCCCAAGATCTCTGGAGGGTTAAATGTCTGTTCTTCTCACACAGAAGGAAGGGAGTTTTGGCAAGTCATTACGGCCAGTTTCAAACCTGTTCCTGAAGACTTAATGGCAAAGCCACCAGACTTTTTCTTCGTTTAATCAAGTATATCAGAAGGGTGTTCCTGATTCCCAGCCAGCACCTCCTCTACTGTAATTCACCACCTCTCTTTTAATAACTCAAAAAATTGGGCTGCTTTGTAAACCCTCACTAACTCAAGTCTTGTCAGAACAAAGCTATTTCCAATTCCCTTTAACTCTTCCTCATTAAAAAAATAAAAAAAATAAACTTTTGCTGCTCTAATTTAATGAAGATTTAAATATATTCTAGCAAGTAATAAAAAATTATCCAAAACATCACCTCTTGCTCAATATTTCACTTTAGCTAATTGATGTCACTGTTGCATGGTGAACAGGGAAAAGCTAGGGGATAATCAGATCCCACTTAAGGTCCATTTCAACAACTCACTAGCCCTGCAGCTTTGGGAAATTTAGTTGACATTTTGGAGCATCAAAATTTTCAGAGTTGTGAGGATAGTAAAGCATTTAGCTCAGTGTCTGACATGCTAAAGTATTCAGTATGGCAGCCATTGTGATTGTATTATTTAACCATTAAAAATTACCAAGTCTAAAACCAACTTACTTTCCTTGTAGCAGAAGGCCTTTTATATCTTTTCCATGGAATTAGAATTGATGAAGCTCATTCTACCCTAAAGGAAGATGCTTATCATCATCCTAATTGCCATATACGAGGCCCCCTTATTTTTACAATCCTATGAGCAAAAAATTGCTTTAAAATCGTGTGGAATAAAATTGGAAATTTAAGAGACCTACCCAGGTGCAAACTAAATTAATTCATTCAATGAATGTTTAACAAAAACGACTATGTTTTCTCAAATAGTTTATAGTAGAAAAAAAAAAACAGTATGCATACTTTAATATGGTTTACTAAGCGCCTTAAAAGAAATAGCTGCATGGTAGACAACTGCCCAAGAAGAACCAATTGGTATAGATTTGGGTCCTGGGCACTTTTCCATTGTTAAAGAAATTGGGAACACATTTACTTCTTGAACTAACCTAAATGAAGAGATGTCTCTCTAGTCTAGACCATATGCTAATTCGGTAACCAGATTTTGTTAAATTTTTGAGACATGCAAAGATCCTAAAATAGTCTCACCCAAAGGCATATGTTTAATCAGATTGGAGTTTACCAACTCATGTTTTAAAAAATTAAACTGGCAACTTAGAATAAAATGATTTGACAATTGACAAGATATCTCAAATCTTTACCTTTCTATTTTTGTAGCACAGTTTTTGCTACTGTCTTCAAAACAGTTGTTCTTTATCCTCCTTCCACCAGGAAAAATAAAATAATTTTTCTCCTGTAACTTTCATTTAAATAATTAATCCTATAACTTATAGGTGCTATTTATAAAATTGAGCTACTCTAAAATTCTTTCAAACACATTAAGTTTATGAATTAAATGCATAGTGATATCATTTGTTGAGAAACAGTACCTAACCATAGCCTTGATTTTATCCTGAGAAATAATTGTGAGGAAGGGAACAGATAAATTACTTACAAGGAAAAAGTGTATTCTTTCATGGAAAAAAATTAATCACTCTGAGACAATATATATTCGCAATATTTGATTTCAAGGAAATATCCCTTCATCTTTCCTTCCCTTAATACAATTGCTCAATAAAAATAATAATCCATTTATTTAGAATATTAAAATGTGCCCTTCAGTTTAATTTTAACTTTTTACCTATTGCTATCAGACTCAGATGATTAAGAAGAAAAATTAGTCAATAAGAGAGAGAGAGATCTTCAACATTCTCTGAAAAGGACAGCAGTACCCACATTGAGACTAAAAAATAATGTCTATATCAAACTTATTTCCTCTACAGAGTCCAGTATATTGTTGAACATATTGTAATAAGGACAGTCACAAATGCACGTTCATCTGATTATTTTGTTCCTGCTTTATAATCACTTGTATTACATCCTCATCTCAATCTTAGAGAAGATGATTATTGGCAGGAGATTAAGTCAAAGACCCCAACACCAACACATTAAAATATGATGGCTGTAAAGCCTTAGTTAAGGCTTTAGTTAAAAATTCTTCCCTCCTAAAAGTTCATAGGGGAAAAAATGATAGAAAATGGAATAAGCTATAAATTTAAGTTTGACACAGACAATAAATTACAGAATTGAAGTATCAGAAACCTCATGTCCCCTGCCAACAAAATGTACTCTTTTGAAAATTATGGGCTTCATCAAGGGGTGATTAAAACTGAAACCAATCCAAGGATTCAATGAAAGCTTAATGTCTGATTGGAAGGGATGCCTGTATTTCAATTTGGAGAAAATTTTGCTTTTAAAAATAGTATTATTTTTTAAAGTGATTCTGGTTCCTCATTAATTATACTATATGCTATAAAACAGAATGTGGTTTAAAAAATCTGGTTGGGGGAGAGAATTAATTGTCCATCTATCTTAAGACGAAGTAAATGTGCTTTTTCTATCTTCAAGGTGTTCCACAGCACAGACCCTAACAGAATATTGTAATGACACTGCTCCATCATCCTACCCCTTAATTGTGCTGTTCTGTAAGATATTAAAGGGATCTCAGAAAAGCTTCTGTGATTTAAAATATTCCAAAATGTTAATCCTCTCCCAAATAGATGAGTCTCTGATGATTATAGTTTTAATTTACTCACTCAACTCAGAAATAAGTCCCTTTGATTTTAATGGCATAGGATGAGTTCTATTGTATAAACAGATGGGCAAAAAGATAGAAATTACCAGATTTATTTTTTAAAAACAACAACCATGAAAGAAACAGCACAATACCATTCAAGAAATATTACTGAAAATAGAAATAAACTCTCATAAATCTTGGGATAATACTTTTGTTACTTAAAAATTCTTACAAAGTAAAATCTCTTATTGAGGAATACATAACATGGGAGAGCCAGCAAAAAAAAAAAAAAAGTGGAATTATAAAAGGCTCTAAAGAAAAACAAACATCATGTTATATCCTGTGACCTTTGAAGAATTCAAATATTTATTGTCCAAAACCAACATCTTAGTCAAGAGACCATTATCCACACTAGATAATTTTATTAGATATTTTAAATTAGATATCATGATATTTAAACTTAGATATTTTAAACTAGATATCATGATATTTACATGTTGTGGTACTAAAAATAAAAATAATAATTTTACTGAAGAGTATGTTTTATTCAAAATTAAAAACACAAAACCTCTCCCAAATGAACTTGCATTAGGTTCAATGCAAAGCAATACCACCATAGACATTTATGAAATGGGTTTGTGATGCAATTTGAAATTAAGCTAATCATTCCTCATTTTTAATGACTGACTAATGGATTATAATCTCTAAAATCCACTGAATTGGAAGAGAAGAGAGCTGGCCAGCACGAGGGAAGGACCCTGTGGCAGAACAGCCCCTATTCTGTCTTCCTGGCTACTGAGTGGGAGAGCTTCTCCCATTTCTGTGAAGGCAGGCACTTGTCACCAGATTTTGGAAATGTCCATCTGAAATGGGGAGAAGGTCTATGGTGAGGGAACACTTCTACTATGACTCCACATAATATTTAACTCTAGAAAATAGGATAAGGGGCATCTGGTGAAGGTGTCACTTCTTGAAGCCACCTGAAACCTCCTGAAATTGGTGTTTTACGCCCATCTTATCTTTCAGTGAACCATAGAAGGTCAAAATTCAGAAGAGAAGCTAGAGAAAAAGTTACAGATGGCCCCCTCACCTCCCACCTCCAGTTCAAGGCATTCAGATATATAGAGCATAGACTCTGGGCCACAGGTGGATAATTGGGAATTTGTTATCAGAGATACATGATATAAGAGATACTGCCAACCAATGTTCACCTATATACCACTTAGAATATCCCACTAACAACTCCTACTTTTTTAGACAAAAGAATATATAACAGTTTTATTCTCCAGATCATGCTAAAATAACAAGAATATAGGCTCATAAGCCAGTGGTCAAAATACCACCTGGTTGCAAACATTAACATTCTGACAAATTATAACATTATTTGAAACACTATAATTGCACAGAAAAAAAATGGGCTTCATGCAAAGATAAATTGCCAAAATAAATATCATAAAAATAACATAAGAAATGTATCATGTCATAGACTTGGTAATTGATTTCACTTCAATTCTGATATGATCCTCCACTGGGGCTTCATTTGAGTATTTGTAATGACTTATGAAACAAGGGGCTTTAATTTAATTTACCTACTGAAGCAGAATCCTGTAATTTTATAGTTAATGACTCAATAGCAAGTCAAAAATACCCTGGAGCCATGTAAAAGTAGCTGGGTCATTGGAAGGGATCTCAACCCCTCCCTCCCATTCATGGAGGTCAGATCAATGGCTGAGGAAAATGGATAAAGATGTTCAGACCGTGATGGGATTTAAGAGGCTAAGTTGGATGTTTGGCTATAATATTTCCACCCTGTGGAAGCCACTATTAATCATCAAATTTCAAAGCTGGCCAGTTGCCCACACGTAACCGCATTTTACCTCTACTCTATTGATCAATGTGAATAGAGGTAGAAGCTCTTAAATATTAATAACCATTTAAAATTCCAAAGGACAGGGATGTACCCAAATCTGAATCAAGTTTCTCAGAGCTGCTTAGTAGCTTGGATAACTCCAGGCTCCTACCAAGACTCTACCAATAAATCAGTGATGTCTCCGATTCTATCCAAGATGCTTTCACTACGTCATCCTAAACTAAGAGCAGCATTTTATTTTAGTAAAGGCAGAACTTGAAAACAGAATTTTTTTTAAAACATAACAAAAATGACATAAGCAATTTTAGAAAACATCACCAAAATTCACTCTGCTTCTGAGCCAACACTGACCTTCTGTTCCAAAAGCAATGTGTTTGTTGGGATTGCTGCAAAAGCCTTGTAGCTGGACTTGGTCTTGTATTGCTAGAATGGGGGTAACCAGAAAGCAAGAGTGGAGTTGAAAAGGGGAAAGAACGTGACATAAATTTAGACTAGTTCTACCAAGTTAAACCACATGTTATCAAATGAAGAAAACAGTGATTATGCTTCAACAACTTGTTTTTGACAGAAAAAAATTAGTTTATCATGGTAATATTTTATTAGAATGAGAAGCAAAGAAATATCACAGTAAAATATCAGCCTAGGGATTATAGGCAAGTATATGCTATATCATTTCAGAACTTAAAAACATTCATTTTTACAAAGTTATATATAGATTTCTCATTAGCAGCATACCCTGAGAAGAATACTATTGTATAAATATTTGGGGTATTTTTGCTTGATTCTCAAAGGAAAGCAATTCTTTTTTTATAGTGTCATAATTAACAAATATTATGCCAATAAGTTTAATTGAACTCAATACATTCTCTTGCATCATTCATAAAAACAATGATCAGAACACGTAAAATTTAGCAGTAATTTTTAGAGAGTAGTATATTTTGAATAGAAGTGATATCAGCAATTTAACTCCATAATGGAAAAACTAGAATGCGCTCTTGATCTTAATTTCATTTTTTTAAACCTCATCACCCTTTCCTGCACTTTCTAATACAGTGATGTTAATGAATCAAATGATAAAACATTCTGAGTTTTCTTTTTTTTTTCTTTTTTTTGCAGTACGCGGGCCTCTCACTGTTATGGCCTCTCCCATTGCAGAGCACAGGCTCCGGACGCGCAGGCTCAGCGGCCATGGCTCACGGGCCTAGCCGCTCCACGGCATGTGGGATCCTCCCGGACCAGGGCACGAACCCATGTTCCCTGCATCAGCAGGCGGACTCTCAACCACTGCGCCACCAGGGAAGCCTAACATTCTGAGTTTTAAGTAAAACTCAGAGTAATCTAGTTCAGTTTTGGGAAGTATTTGGGGGAGAGGGTTGAGCGTGAGAAAGTTGTAGAAACCAGTATCATATACATAACCAAAGGCCCAGTTTTGATATTGTTCTCGGTCCCAAGCTGCTTAACTAAGCTCAAGGTTCCTCTCACTTCAAAAGCTCTCAGGCAACTTCCCCACTCGCCCAGAGCCAGCGGGAAACTGGCACACAGCTCCAGGCTGTCTTCGTCCCCTGGAAAGAAGACCAAAGGATCTACAGAAGAAGACATGGTAATCAAGTAAAATAAAACCTTGAATTTTATGGATGGGATTGGTGTACCCTCATTCAACAGGTGTGAGGAAGGTAAGAGGCTGGCACATTCATATTCCTTAGGAAGAAGTTCAAGTAGAAAAAAATCAAAATGCCAGACCTGGAAGAAGAAAGTCTCTGGTCCCTTCAAGACTTGAGCTTACCTACTGAAGCAGAATTCTGTAATTTTATAATTAATGACTAAAGTCATTAATTATAAGTCTTTCTATTGATCCAGCACTGCTATGGTCTCCAGAAAATAATGTATTTGGATAAGTACTAAAATAAAATGCCATCTCAGCATGTGGAATTAGAGCTGACATCTATGACTAGGCAAATAACATGCATTGCCTCATTTAATTTTGCAGAATCCCTATAACTAAAGAGTCATTAGGAAAAGAAGATGTGGTGAGCTCAGGTGACTCATCTAAGACCACAGCCCATAAAAAACAAACAGATTTGGGATCTAGGTCCATCTGGATCCAATATCCATGCTTCTCTATAAGATACTTTTTCCCAAGGAATATCTAAACAGACAAATAATGCAGAATAAAATATGTTATTAATACTCCACAATGGTTTGTGGATATTTAACTGTAGCAATAGTTGCAACAATAATAATAGATAACAATCACTACAAGCCAGGTACTCTTCTGAAACCTTAATGTGTATTATCTCATTTAGTTTTCACAACAAACCTATTATGTAGGTATTACATTATGTTTACCTTATATATGGAAACTAAAACAAACAGATGTTAAGAAACTTATCCAGGGTCACTAGCTACTAAATCATAGCTGGGATTTGGACAAGGGTGCTCCAGCTCAACAACTGTGATTTACCTGCCATATGCTCTTGCCTCTCCTTTCAGGATGCGTGATCATTTATAATGCTTGTTCTCCTATCCACAGCTGTCCTAAAGAATATAGTTGACGAAGCCTCTACAGAGCAATATCTTATTATAAATGTAATGCCATATAATCTTAGAATTAGAAGTGATATTGAAGGCAATCTGTTTCAACCCCCTCATCCAAGGCATCAATCTCTCTGATTCTCTGTTCAGGCACACCATGAACAATTGCCTACCTCCCAAGGCAGCACATTTAGGTCTAATTGTTAGAATTGGTACAAAATTCCCCTTTATATTGAGCCAAAATATGTTTCCTGCTAAGTTACTCCTATAGGACTTTGGTCCTCTTTTTCCCTGCTTGGACTAAAAGCTCTCTTCTGTGTGATAGTTATACTGCTGTTTCCACCTACCCCTTCCTTACTGATCCTCAGCTGAAGAATTTCACTATCCCTTTCCTCTGTCAATATTCCTTTAAATATTTTTAATTTAATTTTTATTTTATATTAGATTATAGTTGATTTACAATGTGTAAAAAAATGATACAAATGAACGTATTTATAAAACAGACTCACAGACTTCAAAAAAAAATTTATGGGGACTTCCCTGGTGGCGCAGTGGTTAAGAATCTGCCTGCCAGTGCAGGGGACACGGGTTTGAGCCCTGGTCCGGGAGGATCCCACATGCCACGGAGCAACTAAACCCGTGTGCCACAGCTACTGAGCCTGCACTTTAGAGCCGATGAGCCATAGTTACTGAGCCCACGTGCCACAGCTACTGAAGCCCACGCACCTAGAACCCATGCAATGCAACAAAAGAAGACACTGCAATGAGAAGCCCGCACTCTGCAACGAAGAGTAGCCCCCACTGGCCACAACTAGAGAAAGCCCACACGCAGCAGTGAAGACCCTACATAGCCAAAAAATAAAAAAAAAATTAAAAATAAAATAAAAGAACATTTACATTTCTTCTAAAAACAAATAAAAAATAAAAATTTATGGTTACCAAAGTGGAAACGTGGGAAGAAGGATAAATTAGGAATTTGGGATTAACACACTATTATATATAAATTTTTTAAAGGTGTGTTTATCTAGATGTATTTTTAACACGAAGTAGAATATCATCATCACTGACATGATATTGACAATAAACTCAATTAATACAGTGAAGATGATACTCATTGGCATTGCCTCCTTGGTTTTTGTGGTGTGTTTAGAATACACAGAATGAAGTTGAGGTCATTTTATATTGTTGGATCACATTGTGTATGCTATTACCTAAAATTCCTAATCCTTTCATCTTTTTCTTAACATTTGTTGAAATTAACCTCTATCCTGTAGTTATGCTTTTTTCCTTCTAGATCCAAAAATAGTACTTTAGGTATTATCTCTATCCAATTTCACTGATTAGATTTGTCAGTCATTGTAAACTTCAAAGATAATAATTTTATATTATTTCATGAACCATTTTTTAGGCATATCATCTTTATCTTCATTCAAGTCACATACAAGGATAGGGAGCTCTTGCCTACTGCATTCTGCCAACCTGGTGGGCATCAATCCATCTTGTAAATTTATTTGGATACGGCAGTTCAACTAATAGATTCACTCAACAAAATATTATTGAGTATCTACTTTGTAACATGCATTGCTCTAAGTATTGGTGATTCAGCAGTAAACAAACACACAAAGCCTTTACTCTCTAGAGCTTACATCTTAATGAACTGAAACAAATAATAAACAAACAAATAAATAAGAAAGCAAAAGAAAAGCCATAGAGAGATAATAATATGCATAAAATTAAAATAAGGTGATGAGATAGACAGTGATCTCGAGGATGCTTTGGATTAAGCATTCAGAATTCACAGAAATATATCACTACTTCTCAAATATCTCTCCTTGTTCAAGATATCATGAAAGACATCACAAAAGCTAGAAGCTGGAAAGAATTCAATAAATGTCTTTTGCTGAAGAAAATGTCTGACTTCCAGTTATAACTGTTTTGGTAAACATTCACAACCTAAGAATTTGCCATAATTTTCAGAATTTACCTTCCATTTTTTGTGTTAAAAAAACAGCTTGCTTCTTTTTTCTGGTAAATCTCCTCTTTCCCATCATTTACAATACTTCTTTTGCAATAAAATTAGAAATTTCATGTGTTTTTTGAGATACGATTTATCTAGACCAGGAGATATGAACTTATTTAGAGCAACTAGTTGTCCTTTCTAGTTCTTCATCTATCTTGGGCTTTATGCATCTCTAAGACATATGTAGCCTTTCCTTCTCAGTCCAAACATCATTCTTGTTGCCATAAGAGATACTTTTTGTGTTCAGTATATTTCTTTTAGGTTCTCCTAACAATATCCAAATTTGGAGCATATTTCTTTTTTAGTATGTCAAGGCTTCCAGGTATGAAAGCAAATTCATTTGTTTCCCTTCCTTGGCTTAAAATTACAGATCACTCTAGTCACTGTAATTATAACTTAAATAATAAGAATAGGCTGGAATAGGCTGGAATAGGCTGGAATCACCATTAGCTAGTCATACAAGGTAGAACCGACCAGCCTGACTTTGAATCCAGCAAAAAATTCAGTGATAACTACTATATCTCTGCAATTTGCAATCTATGTTTTTAGTCATCTTTCCATAAATATCTGTTAAATATTCACTACGTAACAGGTACAGGGCAAAGTTTAGGTTTAAAAAAGGAAATTGGGGCTTCCCTGGTGGTGCAGCGGTTGAGAGTCCGCCTGCCGATGCAGGGGACACGGGTTCGTGCCCTGGTCCGGGAAGATCCCACATGCCACGGAGCGGCTGGGCCTGTGAGCCATGGACGCTGAGCCTGTGCGTCCGGAGCCTGTGCTCTGCAACAGGAGAGGCCACAACAGTGAGAGGCCCGCGTACCGCAAAAAAAAAAAAAAAGGAAATTGTATTTTGTATGTAAGTTTATCAGAGCTAATTCTATTTATAGGCAGTGCTAGATATTGTAACATAAATCTTGGGTGTGAAGGTGGGGATAGCAAGAACACACCCTTCCCCTTCAGAAAATATTTCCCACCACTCTCCTCACCACCACCCCCATCACTGACACATAAAATTCACCACAGGCTCTAGTAATAAAGACCTATGAGATCTCAAAACAAACTGTACTATTTGCCTTGAGAATCAGGGATTTGAACTCATGGTTACACTTTAAGTACAGGTAAATGGCAGGACCTCAAATTACATAAACAACAAGACCCTGAGGAAGGGCCTGACCATACTCTCTCAAGAAGCATCACCTCCTTGGATGTCACCCTTTCAAAGAAACCTATCTCCGCCACCCAACATAAATTGGTGACAACCACCTCTTACCCTGCTATACTTTTCTCTATACTTATGATCTTCTAACATACAAGAAAATTTACTTATTGGGGAGGGGGAGGGTCGTGGACTGTTTCTCTTTCACTGTAGAATATAAATGTTCTTTTAGCAGGCATTTTTTGCAATTTTATTTGTTTCAGCATCTTCACAACTTTGAAACTTGTACATAATGAGCACTCAATACGTATTTATTTTACCAATGAGTGATTTTTTTTGAACTCAGATTGACCATTTTTGCTCATAGAGGTACATTTCATTCTGTTCCCAGATTATGTAAGGATCAGCAGAAATGGAGAAAGTCACATAGAGGCTTGTAACCACCAAGTTTTCAGTGTGATATACTTGGAAATGTTATGATGCCTTAAAAGAATGAGAGTTTATAAATAAAACATCAACTATAAAAGTTCATAAAATATCTAAAAGCTCCCAACTGATTCCCTAACCAATCCATGTGTCCATCTAGCTTTCAGGCCAGGACAGTGACACCACTGGAGCCCGCACAGAGCTTCAGACAATCATCATTGAGGGGCAAAATGTATGAGGTTTTGATGTAATGGCCATCCCAAATTTCCATCTGGAACACCATAATAACTCACTAGGAGAAAAATGTAAATTATAATGAAGGCAAAAGATATTGGGAACCCAAATACAACTCCATAGATTAATTTTCTGATATTCAGGTTTTCCCAAGGGGAAAAAGTGTCTCAGACAATATACACATTGATCAAAGAGCCATGGGAGCAACATTCAGGGAGACACCCATCCTGTCTAGGACCATGATTCTAATGTGAAATAATATTTTTCAACCATATCTGAAATCAAAATATAGCCGTTATACTAATAAAAGCAGATTCAGAACTTTAAGATTCTATCTATGAGAAAGAAACATCAAACATACCTTATACCTGAATTTAGCTCAGCCTAAGCTAGCTGTTCCAGTTCATTTTCATATCAAAGGACAGTAAGGCCAGACTTGGAACTAATATCTTTCAAGCATTGATGTTTTAATTTGATGGCTATCTGTATTCTAGGACCTCTTTCCTTTCAGGATCTGGCACTGAGTGAAGCTGATCTAAATCTGAAACTCTTTGACTTCAAAGAGGGTCCTGTGCTCAGATTAGCACCACAGTGGAACGAGCCAGACAAGAAACAGTCCCTAAAAGCATATAAATTCTTTGATATCCCAAAGCTTTTGTCTATTTCCTCCTATCAACCTATAAAGTAATCTTAGCAATTTAAACAAAACGAGTCAAACATCAAAAGAAACTGCGATAAGATTTATCTCTTCCAGTATCCAACAGTGTCCATTTTACTGAACTTTTTACACTCAAGGTACAATTCTTGCAAAGAATAGTTTTATATATATATATATATATATATATATATATATATATATATATACACATACTGATTTTTTACCTACAGAGATAACAGCAAGAAGCAAGGAGGAAATAAATATGACAAATATGATATATATATGATAAATATGACAAATATGTCTCGAGAGAAACCAATTTTGCAAAAGTTATTATAAATTTTACCCATTATAAGAAACATTTTTTCTGTTCAAAGGAACAGATAAAAATGGATTAGTTATAATCATTCTCCATATTTTCATACATGTTCATCAAATTTAAGAAGCATTTCTACAAGTTGAACTTTATTAACTTGGATATAAAGAAAATAAGCAGAAAAAATAAAGCTAACACTGAAAATTCTTCAATATTGGGGGCAGTAAATGAGCTGGGGAGGAACAGGTCTTCAAAAAACTTGATTTTAGGGCAAAAAAGGACTTCATCAGAAGCCGCTCTGGGCTCACTCTTTTCCAACTCTCCAAAAATGGGACAAAACATGAACAAAACAGAGTGAACCACAAACAGAAACCCTCTAAGAAACCTGTGGAGTAACACTACTTTTCATAGAGGTAAAGAATAAGTGTAAGGCAGTATGGTTTAAGAGACAATTGCCAATAAATTCAGGAAAAAGTAATGTTTAGATCACCAGGGGTTTTTTTTCAATACATTACAAATGAATACCATAATCACACATATGTATTGAAAAGATAATCACCAGGTCATTTCACCTCAAATACATCATATTTTCAAACTTAGAGTTAGAGAGAAAGTTAGATTTCCTCCATCCCATTTGCTTTGAAGTTTAAAATACAAGGACTTAATAATCTTGAAAAATACATTTTAAAGTGATTCAAATATTATACAAATTGATAATTCTAATCATCATTTCATTCCTTCCTAAGAATTAATAAATAAGGCTAAAATGATAATTAATATGAGTTATTGCTTTGTAGCAATAAATCTCAGTAATAAAGAACATGGCTTCAGGAATCAGTAGATTTCAATTAATATAAATGTCAGCTCTGCCAGTATAAGAAATGTAACCTGGGCAAGTTATTCACTGAACTACAGTTTCTTGGTATACAGAATGAAGAAAATAATATTACCAATCTCATATGGTCATGACAAAATTAACTAACACGGTCCCTGTTAATTAAATTTTAACTACTTTGCTTAACTACTAGGATAGTCCTTGACTCACAGAAAGTACTTGATATCTGTTACTGTAATTATCATTACTATCATCACTATTCGATGATAAGGCCAATCTTCTTACATGTCCACATATACTCCTCTGGGATCGTCTTCTGTATATTTGGTGGAGTTGTTTACCATTTCTGAAATGCCACCTGCTTTCCTCTTCATTAAGCTAAATCCTAAACATTTCCGACAGGCCTGACATTTATGATAACTTCCCTTACTAAACATATCCCATAATAATATTTCTCTTATACTGAATTCAGTGAACTCTTATACACAATCTGTATTACGTTATATTAATATTGCCTTATCCTTGTTTTCTAGCTTTACTGTAGATTTAATAACTCTCTATAGCTTCTCCACATTATATATATGTATATTTTGTTTTTCTGAATAAAATATATTTTTAAGATAAAGGATTATTTTCCTTAAAAATAAAACACATCCACAAAAAAGCTAGTATGGTGGTGGGCATACAGTAGATGTCTAATGCATGCTTTTTAAGTTGAATTGTACTGTAACATATTAACAGCATCATGTGGGCTGTTTTATCTTTTCCATGGTAAGTTCATCATCCCAACAGTGACAGAGTTGAATACAATCTCCATGGAACCAACTTGGACACTCTAAAATGGTGTTAATTCAATGCACTGAACTGAAAATCCAAACCCCCTCCTAATACAGACACTTTCATAATTTTATTTCATTTATAGAATACTGACTGAACCCTAAGTGTCTAAACTCCATATCTTAAATTACATGAGAACAGTTGGGAAGCTGCTACACTCTAGGGCAGAGTTGCCTTCCTCCAGGAAAAAGGAACAATGAATGCTATGGTAACTCCTTCAAATGTTTCCCTTCTCATATTAAAGTAAATGCTGATTTCACATCCTTCCTCAATGGGTCGCTTCAGAGCATTTAAAAGTCAATACTTCTCCTCTCTTAACTTTACTTCCCTCTACCCAGCCTGTCCATCCTTTCTGTATTTTATAATCATTAAGTATTCAGTGTTCATAATAAATCAAATAATTTTCACATACAAAGGAAATTTCTATTCTCTTTGCCCAACATATATATAGCTAAATCCATATTGATTTAGCTTGAGGTATATGGAGAGCAATAAAGAAATCATCATGGTGGAAGGGGAAGAAAATTACTACTAATAAATAAATGCCAGTAAAGGAAATAGAAAGTTGTCAGATTGTCTGGGCAGTTATATGGGGCTTGATATATGATAATAGTCCATTTTACAGTAATCCTGTCTACTATTTTATCAGTACAGGATATTTTGATGGATAATAGGGTCCATGTTATTAAAGAATCAGAAATGTATCATATTCCCAAATTCCACCTAACTGCTCTAAATTCCATCTTCGGGATCAATAATATAACTCATATTATGCCTGGAAAAAAATGCCCTTGGAGCCACAGATATAAAAGGTTACCATAAGAGGATTTGCAACATCAAAGAGGCTTTCAGAAACATACACAATTTTAGACCATTTATAATTCATCTACGCATTCAAATATACCAAATCTTAGATCCCCTTGCACTATCTCCTTGTAGGAACAGAAAGAATATCATAATTGATGATTTTTCCCCTGAAAAAAAAATGATTCCGTATTTCAAAAGAAACATGCACCATGCAACGTGCAAAAAAAAAAAAAAAAAATACCTTGTGTTTCTTATTTTCAGGGCCTGTTGACATGGACAATGCACAAGGTGAAATCAGCTCGTTGGTTCTTGTTAGAGAGATGGGAGGTGATGGGGATGAAACAGATGACCTGTGGTCAGATATGGAGCTTTCGGATTTCCCAAGTCTTGAAGGCAGGGTAAGATTTGGGTGCAGCGCTGAGGGACTGAGGTGGCGCACCTCGGTGGGCGGATTAGCACGAGGGAGAGCGGAGCACCCCAGTTGGGGAAGAGAGGCAGAGCCAGCGCTGGAGACAGGGTGTGGGGGAGGAGCTAAAGGTGTCTGCCCCGGGCCAGAGAGAGGTGCTGATGCTCTCTTGGATCTGTTTATCAGGTTTGAAAGAGCTGGGGAAGGATGGTAGCATTTCTCTGGAGAGGGGAGCCTGGCTCTTGGGTTGGTGGGAGGAGACACCGAAGACGATGCCGACGAGGCTAACGTAGAAGGATGTGGGGAAATATCCCTGGGCTTTCCTGGGCCCCTGAGGTCAGCATCCTGTCTGCCCTTGGAAAACAAAGGAGAAAAGCTTGGAGGGACAGGAGGCAGACCTGTAGAACTGGAGGTACTGGTTTGCAGCTGGGAAATCATTGGGCTGCTCTTTAAAGAAGTGGGGGATGGCGTTTTCTCTACATTCAAAGAAGCAAGGCTGCTACTGCCCTGTTTCGGGGGAGAAAGGGAGGATGCCAGAGGAAGGGGAGCAGCTTTAGTGGAAAAAGGGAAGGGAAAGGATTGCTGGCTGAGATCAGAAACCTGGTTTTCCCTTTGCTCTGGAGACGCCGCTCGCAGGGAGCAACTTGAGAGGGATTTTTTAGGCGTAGGAGAGGTATGTTTAATTTTTTGATCGAGTGTGAGGCTGGAAGAAGCCAGGGAGTTGAGAGAGAAGGTGGGACAGGATGCCGGGGAAAGGGGTCTTTGGTGAGAAGGGTTGGATTTGAGGATGGCAGTGAGGAGGGAAAGCCGGGAGGGCACTGGGGATTTCACCCCTGACGTTGAGAAGTTCCCGCTGGATGACACTTCGCTACAGACAGTGGAAGAAGAGCCGTGGAAAGGGGAGGGGAGGGGTTTGGGACTCGGAGAGAGTGAGTGCGTGACGATGCGGACCGGGATGTAGGAGGCTGAATTCGACTTCAGAGAAGCACCGGAGGGCAGCGAAGGAGAAGAGGTTCTCGGACTTTCTCTGGGACTAAGGACATGCGAGGTGACAGTCTTCTTGAGGACTTCAGACGTCAGGCCAGGTTTTTGCTGGACTGCATTTGGACTGGATGAGTGAGAACCTGATAATTGAGCGGGATGGGGGAACTGTGACGTCGAGGACGTGCCCTTCGGTGCAAAAAATGGTGCAGAGTGAGCGGAAGTTTGAAAGTACATGGCTGTTTCTTCCACCAGGGCCCCACTGACATCCAGCCTCCTCGGGTGGAACTCCTCCAGGACAGAGGCTCCGGCTAGGTCGACTGGGACAGGTGGTGTTTTCTGATTAGTTGGAGAAACAAAGGAGAAAGCAGGTGGTTTATAGGCAAGCTGCTCAGAGGCAGTGGGAGAAGTTAACTAGAGGAAAGAGAAACAGACAGGGTCATAGGACATCATTTGTGAAACTGTCAAAACATTCTTGTCACTTGTGCATTTATGCAAACAGTCTTATTAGTTTACACAAAAAGAGGCCCTTAAACCTCTGAGAAAATGGCAGAAATTCTGTTTTGCTAATGAGGCATTGCTTTGAATTTGAAATAAAATATAAATAAACAGTGAACTCTTAGATACTATATCTCATTTATTCTCCAGAATGAACATCAATATAAAATTGTATTTGCATGTCTCCCTTTGGAAGATAATTCATTGACAAAAATCTAAAAGAGTTATCTTCTTTTGGAATTGTGTGATTTGAAAAGATTTAAATCACCGTCAATATAAATTTCAAAATGCACTTTGGAAAAGGAAATAGGTCTTCTTCCATTGCAAGAATATAAACCATAATATAATAATAATGACTACAATCCTTAAAAACTTTACCACACTTTGAATGTTAAAAATTCTAAAAACTTGGACTACTCCTACATATTGTAAACCTGAAAATAATCCCAGAATTCAAAAGATGCAGTGCTTAACATCAACATAACTGTAATAAACTGAGAGACTGAAAGCCAAGGCTGAAACAGAGAGGGAGTTTTAGCTTATGAAAAATATTTTCCCTAATTACTTGCCAGAATGAACAGTTAATAAATGATGTGAGTTATGTTGGAAGGAATGAATAGATACTCTTTCATATGGAAAGAAGCCAGAGTACATTATCTGTTTTTTTTTTAATTGGAGTATAATTGCTTTACAATGTTGTGTTAGTTTCTGCTGTAAAATGAAGTGAATCGGCTATATGCATACCTATATCCCCTCCTTCTTGGACCTCCTTCCCACCCCTGCCTCCATCCCACCCATCTAGGTCATCACAGAGCACCGAGCTGAGCTCCCTGTGCTATAGAGCAGTTTCCCACTAGCTATCTATTTTACACATGGTAGTGTATTTATGTCAAACCTAATCTCCCAATTCATCCCACCCTCCCCTTCCCCCACTGTGTCCACATGTCTGTTCTCTACGTCTATGTCTCTATCGGTGCCCTGCAAATAGGTTCATCTAATCTGCCTGAAACAATGCAAGCCACCAATCCCACATCAAATAAAAAGAAAATAAAGAAATATTGTATCACTTTCAAGAGAAGCTAGGGAGAGCCTGTAAAATAACTGAGTAGCTCTATTCTTGCCCTATTTTTAAAATTATCCAGTACTTTAAGACAAATACTGAAATTATAAATGATTCTAAAGCCAAATCTTTTAAACAGAGGTTTCCCTTTAAAATTATTGATTTGAGTCTATTGATCCATAAGAGAAAAGAAAATATTTGTACCTAATACAGAATTTAGGGAATATCTGTTATTCAAAATATTAATTTGTATTTGTTAAGTTATATACTTAATTTATTAAGTTATATATTAAGTTGTATAATATTATATACATTGCATTACATAGCAGAAAAGTGTACGACCATAATAATTAAACTTAGCAAGAGCTTCATTTATAAACTCAGTAAAAGATATTTCTTGATTTTGCTCTATAACATGTTAAGAAGGTGTTCATCAGACCTAATGCAAAGATTTTCACATCATAGAGTTTTGAGTTCTAAAAATATTTAAGACTGATAAATTCAAACAACTCACCCCAAACTTCTAAGTTTCTGAGCAAATGTACCCAAAATATTCTTCTCTTTTTATATGTAAATTCATTTGTGTATTTGCAACACAGAATTCTTGCCACATAAATTATTTTTGAATAATTTTGGCATGCAACCCAGAATATCTGAAAATCATCAATAATTGAAAATCAAACAATTCAATAAAATTGAAAAAGAAAGCTTAACAATTCCCTCACATAAGTTTTGCTTAAAAACAATTCGCTTATCCAGTATTTGTAAAACCAACTCTTGTGTTTAGCCATAAGTGAAAGGTCTTCTCTAATTGTTTCCTATGATTGGTCTGTCCTCATGGAAGGAATGAAGAAATTTCGAGGCTATGTACAGTCTCTTTGCATGCTATGCCATAGCTTTTGTTATAAAAAAATTGTAAATTAATAACAGCCACAAAAATTCCATTACCTTTTCAGTCATGTTTCCAAATAACTTCAGTTTATATAACAAACTCATTAATTCATCCTGATTATCTACCAAATTATCATGTTAAAATCTCAGGACTGTGATTTTGAGGGTCTCATCAGAGGAAAAGACTGTTCCCTTCAATTTCCCCAAGACTATGGCTTCTAATTACCAAACATTCTATTACATGAAGTCATATCTTACCTAATATAAGTAACTCTTAATTTTACTGTACTTTCTAATAGCTTATCATTGAAGAACTTCTAAGAAAAGTTCAAAGGGAAAGATTCTGAAAAGTCTAAGAATGTTTTTTATTATATTTTCCTATTTGATGTATTAATAAGCATTTGCAATATGTTTTTTTCTAATTTGATGTTATCCTAATTTATACTAATATAAAAATGTGGCACCATATTTTTATAAAATTTCCAGGAGAAGGGAATGCATTTTTTAATGAAAAAGATTCATTTTCCTGAGTTCCTCTTATTAATAACTTTAAAAAAAGAGCGAGTAAAGACATGAATGATTTTATGCAGGAAGAAAGGATGGATACCTGTCAAATGTTCAGTCAAGTAGCTCGAAATAGGCCCTTTATTTTAGCTCTTTCCTGTAAATCCCTTACTGATGATAATAAACTTCTCTGATGATGCCTACAAATTGTATCAATCTTTCCATCCTCTCCCATTAATAACCCCAGTTCTGTTCTCTAGGTTCTCTAATTCCTTCTCTCTCAAACCTGTTCTCTGTCTTCTCCACCATTTATTTCTAACCTGATATTTGTTGATGTCTTCGCTTCAGGCACCTCTCTAAAATCACCGCTGACTATGTTCTCCAATCCCCAGCCCTCTTCTGATTCCTTGAGCCCCCTTACCACATACCTCCTCCAAAATCATTTTCAGAACTCTCTTCTCCTAGAAAAACTATCCTGAGCTCTGAATACATTCACAGTAATCTCTGTAACAGAGGATGCTTACAATATTCTGCTCTCATCAAGTGGATGGTCTTAATCTTAAATCCATATTGGATCCTGCATAATAGAGGCTATCAGTTATTTTAACAACCAGTCTCTGTAGTATAGCTGCCTTGTCACTTTAGTCAATCTCAAATTAACTGCTTCTCAGCACTATTCACAGTAGCCAACACATGGAAGCAACCTCAATGTCCATAGACAGAGGAATGGATAAAGAAGATGTGGTATTATATACAAAGGAATACCACTCAGCCATAAAAAAGAATGAAATAATGGCATTTGCAGCAACATGGATATAACTAGAGATTATCATACTCAGTGAAGTAAGTCAGAAAGAGAAAGACAAATACCATATGATTTCACTTATATGTGGAATCTAAAATACGACACAAATGAACTTATCTATGAAACAGAAACAGACTCACAGAGATACAGAACAGACTTGCAGTTGCTAAGGGAGGGTGTTGGGGGAGGGATGGACTGGGAGGTTGGGATTAGCAGATGCAAACTATTATATATAGAGAGAATGGATAAACAATAAGGTCCCACTGTATAGCACAGGGAAATATATTCAGTATCCTATGGTAAACCATATGGAAAAGAATATTAAAAAAAAAGAATGTATATATATGTGTAACAATCACTTTGCTGAAAAGTAGAAATTAACACAACATTGTAAATAAATTATAGTTCAATAATAAATAAATAAAATTAACTGCTTCTGTGTATATTCAGTTTTTCCTAATGTGTCCATGAGATTCCAAAACATCTGAATAAAAACGAAAATGTCTGATCTGCTGCCTGATGGTCTGAATAGTTCCCAAGATTTAAACCATGTTGGTCCATATAGTTGTGATCTTTCTCCTGAATCTGTACAGTTTCTGCAAGGCAGAAACTCCCGATTCTCCTTTGTCCTTGCATGCAATCATTACATTATAGCTCCTTGGCCTCCTAAACAAACCTGCTGATCTGTCCTCTTCTCACTGATGGACACTTGCAATGTGACTGAGCAGATTCTCAGCCTTTCTTACCTGAACAATTTAAGTCATCTTTTTGGTATTCCTATTTCTAGTTGCACCCAATTGCACCTATCTTCAGACTGACCTGTTAAAAATCTAATCAGGGCTTCCCTGGTGGCGCAGTGGTTGAGAGTCCGCCTGCCGATGCAGGGGACACGGGTTCGAGCCCCGGTCCGGGAGGATCCCACATGCCACGGAGCGGCTGGGCCCGTGAGCCATGGCCGCTGAGCCCGCGCGTCCGGAGCCTGTGCTCCGCAACAGGAGAGGCCACAGGAGTGAGAAGCCCACATACAGAAAAAAAAAAAATCTAATCAAAACACACCGATGCTCAAGATGTCACCAATACTTTCCCACATCTACCAAGAACTCAAGATTGTTCCTTCACAACAGAGCCCCTCTCCTCCTAGCCAGTCTCATCTCCCTCATCCCCTGCTATTTTGCATTTTAGGTTTTAGAAATACTTATTTAATCTCAACCTTCTTGCCAATATTGTCAACACTCTAGCCATCTTGTTCTTTTGCTAATCCACTTGGCAAATCATTATTCTTAAATCAATTATGCTCCTAGACCTAGTCTACTTAAAGCTGTTATTTTAAAAATATAATGGAACCCAGGGCCACTGCACTTGATTTAAGAACTTGTCCTGTACAAGGGCACCAGCTGAGAGTGGGGCTGAACTTTCCTACACTAAGCAGAGGGGGTACATTTTTCTAATTCACACATGGGCTGGGTAAGGCACTGTAAATTTGTGTCATCATAAACTTAAGGTCTATAGTCTCAGCTGGGCTGTGTACCACTCAGCTTTTTTGTGGGTCATTTGGGATTTTTTTTTCTTTTCTTATATTTTGACCTCAGCTTCCTCTCCTGTTCTAAACAACAGCCTTCCACAAAGTTAGCACTCACTAACCCTTTTCCCAGAACCTCCCTCACTGTGTGCAACAGATAACTGAAATTCCTTTTCTCCAAGGAAAATTATGATTACTGGGAAAATTAAATTTTTTCTAGACCTATTCTTATCTCCTTTCCTTCATTCTAAAGAAAAATAATGTCTTTTCCCTTTTTAAGAGTAAATTTCCCTCTGTACTCTGAATCCCAGCAGCTCTTGCCTTCTCAGGGATCCCATTTCATTAACTATCCCCTGTATGCTATGTATTCATCCTTTTTCTTTTTTACTGGTTCTCTCATCCTAACATAAAGCAGAATACTTCCCATCATTAAAAAGATAATAATAACTATCATGTAGTAGACTGTAAAAATGTCCACATTTTTCTACTCTTTTCGTAAGAAAGGCAAAGTCCTTTTCCTCATTCACCCTTTAACCTCACCTAGCCATATGACTTGTTTTGACCAGTGGGATGTTAGCAAATGTGATACAAGACACAGTGGCTTGAAAAGCACTTGTGCATTGGGGCTTACTGGCTTGCTGAGTGCAGAGCATCACCACAATGTAAATGAGCCCAGGCTAGTCCACTGGAAGATGCCAGACCACATCTCAGCTAACCAACCACCAGACAGCTAACCAGCCAGCAGCTGACCCAGCAGCCAATTGCAGACCCGTAAGTGAACCACAGCAAAGATCAGCCAAGCCTGACCCAGAGCTGCAGAACCACGCAGCTGAACACAGCCAAATTGTTGACCTGCGGATTTTTGAGCTAAATAGATGGTTGCTGTTTGAAAACACAATTTTGGTACTGTTTGTTAAGCAACAAAATCTAACTGATAAAAACACATGCACACACATGCACCAAGATCTGTGGTGCCTGTAAATGCCCTAGTTACAGGTCTATGTAGATTTCTTCTCAGCCACACCTTTCCCTACCATCACTGTGTTGATTTACTTACTTATTCTGGCCAACACACCCTAAAATGACTTCTCAAACAGCCGCCCCCACACAGACTGCCTTAATCCCCTCCTCTTAAATGTAGATGGAGACTGTGACTTGATTCTAGCTAATAGAACCTGGCAACGGTGAAGGCATTTTGCAAATGTATTTAAGGTTCCTAATCAGGTGACTTTAACTTAATCAAATAAGAGATCCTCCTGAGTAGGCATGCCCTAATGCAATAGGGAAGAACAAATCTGACTCCATATTGGATGTGTTTCTTTTACTTTAACCTGTGTATCTATTGCTTTAGCTACAAGTTAAGAATGTTGCCTATAGCCTGAAATATGCAGGATAGCGCATTCTCAAGGCTCTAACCTTTAAAGGTGTAACACTTTTCCATTCATATAGAGATAAAAAGTTGCAGAACAGAGTAACATCTGTCTTGAAGGTTTATAGGAACATTGTGACCAGACCTACAGACCTATGTGGACAGCTGCAAAAACAAAGGATTCCAACACCAAGAAGTTTGCAACAACTAACTAAACCACCTCCCCTTTTTAGATAAACGAAGACTGAATTCCAACTCAGGGAAGCTGGTTCCTTGGGGCACTAGTCTGCCATCTTCTTGGTCTGCTAGCTTTCCAAATAAAGTCGCTATTCCTGGCCCCAACAACTCATCTCTCAATTTATTAGCCTGACATGCGGTGAACAGTACGAGCTCAGACTTGGCTACACTAATAAAATGAGCCCTTTAAAAGAGGGTCAGAAAGCTGGAGATCAAGGTAGCAGCTTTAAGAAGCAAGCTGCCATGAATTCTACAGCCTCGAGGAAATGAATTCTGCCAATAACATGGGGGAACTTAGAGGCGGACCCTTCCCTTAGGAGAGTTTCCAGGTGAGATGAACTTGACATCTTGATTTCAAACTTGTGAGACCCAGCTCAGCTGTGCCCAGGCCTCTGCTCTAAAAATCCCTGGAGAAAATAAATAGGTGTTTTTTTTAAGCCACTAAATATATGATAATCTGTTATGCAGCCATAGAAAAGTAATATACTTCCCCTGACTTCTTAACAGATTTTACCCCCAGCTCTTCTGCAGAAACTGTTATCACCAATATCTACAATGGTTTATTTTTTCCTAAGCCCCTCAGGCACTTGAATCCCTTATCTCTTCTGATTTCTCTACAGAATCTGACTTGCAATCTCTTCCTCCTTTTCAAAACTGTTTTATCTGTGGCCTCTATAACATCTCTCTCTCCTAGTGTATTTCCTAGTATATTTGATGAGCCCTTATCATACTCCTTCTCTTTTCCACCCTCTTCTTGTGTGTCAGTACTTCCCTGGCTGTTCTCACTGTCTGGAATGCCTGGGCCCTGTTCATCAGCCAAGAACACTTTTACTCATCTTTCACATTTCAGCTCAGACAATGTGAACCCTTCCTGGTGATCCAGGATGATCTAGGTGTCCTCCCTCTAGACGTCCCACTGTTCCTTGAACCTGTCACCTTTCATTGGCATCATTTTCAGGTGCAATTGTTTTCCAAGCTCCTTGAAGGCAGGTACTAAGTTCTTTTAAAGTTTACTCTCCTAGTGTCTAATGTCTGGCATGTTACCTTCATGCAGGAATGAGGGAATAAAGTGTCAAGTGGGTGTAGGAACAGAAAGCCAGAGAGGAGGGTGTGGTGTCACATCCTGACACCTCCCTCCACAGTGGCATCATCACCTCCCTCCACAGTTGGCCCCTCTTATTCTGCTCCAGACTCTGGGCATGAGGGTGGAGAGACTGATGGCTCTTAGATCCACAGGTCTGTCTTTTCCTCATCAGCAAGACAAATATTTGAGTTCTGATACCAAAAGTCGGGAGTCCCTCCTTTTAAAAGTCTTCCTCACCCTTCTGCTGAAATTGTCAAAGCAACTTGATTTTCCATAAATGCACTTCCTCTGCCCCTCGGGCTATTGGTACAATTGATCTCAACCAGAAGAAGCAACCAACGACCAGCGAGGCATCACAGGGATTCTGCCAGCATCAGAGCAGAGCCAAGGTCCCCCACTGAGTCAGAGGAACTCTCCTTGGTGTGTCCAGTGTCACTCACCATGGACGGTGACAACGTAGGTTAAGTGAGTGGAATAGGATGGAATCATATACTCACCCTAAACAAGAAAGGAAATGGGGAGTTGGCAATGGGAAGAGCGCTAGAGAAAGGTTTTTAAAACAATAAAATCAGTTGGTCAGGGGTATGTATATCAATTAAAAGAATGAGGGCCTCTACATTTTTTTTTTTTTTTTTTTTTTTTTTTTTTTTTTGCCATACACGGGCCTCTCACTGCTGTGGCCTCTCCCGCTGCGGAGCAACAGGCTCCGGACGCGCAGGCTCAGCGGCCACGGCCCACGGGCCCAGCCGCTCCGCGGCACGTGGGATCCTCCCGGACCAGGGCACGAACCCATGTCCCCTGCACCGGCAGGCGGACTCCCAACCACTGCGCCACCAGGGAAGCCCCCTCTACATTTTTAATCATCTCAACTGCCTCAAGGCAATTATACGATCAAGTGGGCCCAGCCAGAATCTGCGATACTACTTGGATGACCTCCCACCTGCTATGCAAGGCAGACTCCTGTTTTGTTTTCTTTGATGCTGGGCCCCATGTAGCTCTGCTCTGCCTACAGTTAGGAAGTCATCCTGCTGATGGGCATGTACAAATGACTTCCTTGCATTTTAATAGAAACATGCCATTTTTCAGGAACCTGTGTCTCCAAGCTAGTCTTCTCAGCAGTTAGAGTAGCAGAAGACTAGCAGTTAGCAGAACTAACATGGACGTTTAACCTCCCAGCTTTTTTCAAAGTCTTAAACCTCTAAATCCCTAGGCCCAAAGCTATGGACAATGTGTTTTAACAGGCAACATACAAAACAACAGCCAAGCTATGAGGCTGGAGTCCTAGGCTGTCTTCCCTCCTCTAATATAATTTTTCTCTGCTGTAAATTAAGAGAGTTATGTAATGATGTCTGTTCCCTATTTATATGGCAGTGTCATGGGAAAAGGAGGATCATTCATTCATTCATTCATCAGATACTCTCTTAGTACCTATAGTGTCTCAGGCATTGGAGTTAGGTGATGCAGACAGAAGGCGAGAAGATTTTTTGTCATCACAGGGCTCACAAATCTACTGGTGTAAGAGAGACATATAAAAGCTACTCTGATACAATGTGCTGGTATGAATAGGGTATTTCACTATAGAACAAAGGCCCACGACTATAAAAAAGGTTTCTATGTCTGATGCCCTGTCCAAATAATTTGTTGCAATCTCTTTTCCATGGATCCCTAAAATCTAGGTTCTTAATTAATATGTGTGCCAATGTCCAAATTTCCCAGAATTTTTTGTAAGAGCCTCCTCTATTTGGCCACCACTAGTTCTACTGATCTTATTTTTTGTGTCCTTTCTTCCGTTCTGACATCCAAGCTATGTTTGAACGAATATATAAAATGTTTCCCTCCTCCCATGTTCCTTACCCTGTGCCCCCAAACATGCTGCCATTTCCAACTTTTTAAATACACTGAATCATTCCTGAGAACACTTATGGGCCAGGAACTGTTCTAGGCCATATATTTAATCTCATTTAATCTTCCCAAGGAAGGTTGATAGCATCACCCCATTCTACAAATGAGGACACTAAAGTTTACGACCTCAAGTAACTGCCCAGAGGAGTGTGAACATAAGTTGCCAGTCTCATTTTTGCTTTTTCATACCATCTCTCTACTGTGTGATCTCCCTTTCACTACTTATCCATTCCTCAACTTGATTTCTGCCCCATCACCCCACTCACATTGTTCCCATCAAGGTCACCAAATGACCTCCTAAGTCCTATATTTAATGGACTTTGAAGGCCCTACTTTATTTGGCTTTGTTTTGTATTTTATTTTGACTTGTATTAAATTTATAATATTTTCTATTGTGTTATATATTATATTATTTTCATAAATCATATTATAGAATAATATTTTAGTAGAAGGTGCCAGGCTGCTCTTCTGGAGCAGAGCTGGTCACATGCTGGACAATCCCATCCCCTCTCCCAGAGGAGGAGCCCAGAGGAGGTGTGTGTCCAAGCAGGTAATGGGACCAGACTCTGGGCTCTAACCTGGGAGAGCAGAAGGGCTCCCATATCCCAAATTGAGACAGCGGCCAGGTCAGACCCCGCATCCCTAGCCCCATCCCTACACATCTGGTTCTAATAATAATCATGCAGGAGAGGGTCCCCTCCCTTCCTTGCAGAGGACACACCTCCCTGCAGGGACCCCTAGTGCCTCACCTCCAACTCTATCAGCAAAAGGCCTTTTGATCCTTCCCTTCCCTTTGATCTTGGCCTCTTGATCTCCTAGCTTCTAATCTTCTCTAAATCAAGCAGCAGCATATATTAACCTGGCTGTCCCACTTGGCAGAATTACTTGCTGCAGGACAGTAAGAAAATCTGTCATCAAGGCAGCTAGAAAATATGAAAGTACAATATTGGAGAGGAAAGCTGCATTCTCCAGGAGGTCTCCCGGCGTAAAACAGGGAGAACCATATGATTCCTATGTGATAATTCCATGTTCATTCTCAAAACATGTCATGCCACCCGAACGTTCTTTCACGGTTGGTATTTTGTATCCCAGAATGGATATGATTGATAACAGATTCATTTGAGTTTTAGAAAGAAAACATTACTGAGCTACGTTTAAATTATTGATTAATTAATTAATGTTTATATAGTTTATGTATTTGGCCTCATTTATAAACTACCTTTTATTCGAAAGTCTCTTTAGCTTTCCCTGCATGAAACCCCTCTCTCCAACTTCTTTGGTCCCCTCTCAGCCTCCTTCTTTGGCTTCTCATCTTTCACTGACCCTTTATACTTGACTGCGTCCTACGTTGTATCTTGTATCTTCCTGTTTTGCATTATTTCCACGAGTAAACAGCTCCATTCTCATAGCTTCAGCTCATATGGGAAATACTTCCAGTCTCCCATCTCCCTCTTATGTCCAGATTTATATTTCCAGCTTCTTTCTTGATAGCATTGCATTCTGCCACCAGGCATCTCAAACTCAACATTAGATATGTCATCTCTTCTTATCCCTTCCCAAGACCTGTTATTCTTTCCTCAGTTAATGCCAACATTCATTCAATTTCCTTGGTTATAAATTTCATTCATCACTGATTTTTTTTTCCGTATGTGGTCAATGAACAAATCCAGTTCATTCTACCCCCACAAAGTCCCTCTTTTTATTCCCACAGACACTGTCTTAGCTCCAGGCTTTATTGTAGGTCTTTCAGACAAATCATTCTGTTTTTATACGTGTATATTCACCTCTCTTTTAAGTCTAATACTATCCCTAGGAAAGTCAATTCTTAGCCATCTACACCAACATTCAAGACATTAACATTCAAAAACATTACTCTTTTCTTTCTGAATTTTATTTGAAAGGCTTTTGATTCAACTGCTTATATTATACAGTCTTTTTAATTTTGACTTACACTTTAAAATTTTAAATTCTTTAATGATTTTTAACATAATGTACTTTTGCTTAAACATGCCACCTCAGCAAAAGTATTTGGAACACAAAATACACTCAACCCAATATTTATACTGACTTTGTTCAAGATAATATAGTAACCACTATAGAGAAAAAAGTGTTTAATAAAAATGGGCTTAACGTGGACCTTACCTCTAAAAACTTTACAGTCTGTTAGGTGAGATAAGGCATGAACCTAAATAGTTATAATACATGCTGGAATAGGATAATTGTTATAGAAGATGTACAGAAAAAGCTACCAGAATTATATTGAGAGAGAGTTTACTTTCACTGAAGGAACCAAAGCAGGCTTCATGAAGGAGTCAATATCTGAGCAAGGACTTCAAAGATGTGAATTTTTAAATATTTATGCTTTTCATACACCTTACTGAACCTCATGTATATGCAAGACACTCTACTAAGTGCTAGAGGTACAGAAATGTACAAGGGACAGACCTTGACTTCAAATAGTTCTCAGTCTAGTGAGGAAGAAAGATAAAATCCACCATTATAATCAGGTGAAAAGGAGTTATATTGGAGATTTTCTAAAACGACTACAAACTACAAGGAAAATGACAAAGATATAGGAGAGAAACTAACTCATCTTCAAAGGGAATGTCTCTAGGAAAAGGTACTGCTTGGGCTGAGCTTAGAGCATCAAATAGCTGTGGCCACATGTAGATGGGCTGAGAAGAGAGAAGAATCACACACAGAGGAATCAAGGACCAGGGATGCAAAGGTATGACGTGTATACTTCGATGACAGTTCAGGAGAGCTGAAGAATAGAAGTACCAATGTGGATAGAAAACGACATCTAGGCTAGGTTATAGAAAGGATAAAGGTCAGACTAGGAGCTAAGTAAATTTTTTTAGGAATAGCTTCATAAATTATTCCTGACTAACTGATAGCGATAATATATAGACAATTCTGTACATGGATTCATTTTTACCAGAAATAATTAACTACATTTCTGATTGAAAAGCTGATGTTGTTGGCATCAGGTAATCCAATTATGGGATAATCTTTGGGCTTTTTACACTAAGCTTCGACTACTGACTGTACTAACTTCTCAGAGTGACTTCTTTAATGCTCTGGCCATTTCTGATTAGCTTACATTTAACAGTCATCTCATTTTCACTTTTCTTTTTTTTAATGTTTATTTCATGATGACCTACTATTCATCACTCAAATGGATTACTATAGGAAATGGAATCCGGAACAATGGTTATTCCCAAACATTTCAGGACCCAGTTTTCCTCCATCTGCAGTAATCATAATGCTCATCCACCACTAATGAATTAGGCTGAGCTTTGCCTTTTCATTTGGAGCTTTGATACCATGAGCTATAACCTACTTCTAACTAACTGATTTTGGCAAAAAGATCCCAAATGTGTGTTTTGTCTCTGGTTTGCCCTCTATATATTTGGTCACATGAAAACAAAATAAATGACCAACTCAGCAGAAGAAATCTATCAGTTGGGGAAAAGAGTAAATTGAAAATCCAAACATTGCTTCATTAAGAATACTTTTCTTTATTTATATTTGGTATCACCATGTCTTCAAAGGCCATGTTAAACTACACTCCACACACTATGGAAACTTCCACATTGCCAACTTGCTTATTTCATCATCTTTCCTAAGGCAAGAAAGAAATGTTTAAGCCTACCACCACTTACTGAGAATATGTTTAATTATATGATTAGAATATTCCCAATAACTAGCTAAGAATAAATTTCAAGAAGAAATAAATGTTTTAATCCAATAGACCTGGGTGGTGCTACCCCAGTGAGAGTCTTCTATCACCAAAAGACAGCATGAGGATACTGGATGCTTGAGAGTGACATAAATACATCATCAGGAAGTCCAGTGAAGGCTGCATAAATAAAGATAAGGTGGCACCAAAGATAAGATGCCTAAGCTACAGTTTTGCATAGGTCCTAGTAGTACCAAAAGGCCAACTCAACAATAAAAATGTTCTCCCAACTACTTTGGTATGCTTGCAAGTGCCTGGTCTAGCAGTTTCTAAATAGAACATCTTGGTACTGACTCATCCTCATTGTCACAGGGAGCTCTGCACCCATTATTTACTCCCAAAGCCAAGCCAATCTCTGCATTCCTAACATTCTACGCCTTGTCAAAGTCATCTGATAGCTTCATGACAACAAGTAGCCAGTCATCCTATTTTTTTCCCTTCAAAATTCCACCCTCTTCACCCCCTTTCTTTCCTGCCGTCACAGCTATGAGTCTTCTCCTACAGTATCAAACCCTTGACACCTTAAAGGAACCATTCAATCTTGCTGCTAAGCTTTGGGGTGGGATCTTCTCCCCAATTCTCTGAGGCCAGCCCTGCTTCTGGTGGTTTCCAGGAATACAGTCAATATTTCCCTGAAGTCACACAGGAGGAAATGATTTTCCTTACACACTCTTAATTCCTAGTGTATCCTTTTACTACTCTTTTACTAGTTTAAAAGTAAAGTGTCTGCATCCAGTTGATGTCTTTTTGCTGGATCTTTCTCATCTCTGAAATGTGCTTCTTCATGCACCCAGCCCACCAAGAACTCTCTCCTAAGAAATTCCCTGTACTGACCTTCTCCAAGAATTTTCAGAAGGAAGGGTTAATATTCCCCCAAATCCACTCCAGCTAAGTGTTTTACATATTCTCTTCAGCCAGTTCACAGCATAATTGTATATAATCCTTTTCATCTTATGAAATTTATTTCTTTTGAATTTATTATCTATATTTACACTGTGATGGTTTATGATCTTGCGATTTTCGTTTTTTAATATCTCTTTCCTTGAGAGTTTTGTACACTTTGCTGCCTTGAATAAATAGAAAGGTCTTTGCAGACAAAGGGTATGAAACATTTTTTTTTTTTTTAATGACAAGGAGAAAAACCTACCGGCCCATGTTTTTGCTGAGGAGCCATCCCATGAGGCATCTCAGGATGTGACAGAACCTGGAGGTCTGCCCCCCGAGTTTTGGGGCGTACCACATCAGAGACCAGACTGGAGGAGATTGCTAGAGACGTGGGCCGAGCAGCTGTTGTGCCCATCCCTCCTGGGGGGCCTTGTTCACCTTGTCTGCTTGGAGCTTCATCTTCCCCCTCAGAGTCCACAATAAAGACATATTCAGCTTTGAAGAGGTCACTTTGCTGCATTCCTTGAGGTTCGTTTGCTTTAAATCCCCTTCCTTGGGAAGCCTTGTCCTTGACCTCTAAAGGATAAGTCAATGTTCCTCGGTCTCTCTCCCGTTGGCTCCCAACATTCAAGGTCAAGTACTCATTGGAATCAGACTGCAATAAATGTAGAGACATAAAAGCGTTGATGTTGCTTTGGTAAATTTTTTTTGCATGTACTCTTTCTTAAAACCTTAATCTGCTTATAACCCCCAAGGACAAAAGTTTTTACGAATATATCTAAAAATCAGGTTGGCATAGGAGAGATTTGGGTTGAAGCTAATGGTTTACTTTTACTAACCCACTTGTTTGTCCTGGTCCAAGCCCAAACAATTTAGGGCTCAGGATCAAAGTCAGCAAAACCTGTTTTCAAATAAATCCTGGTATGACTTTTTAAAAAGAGAGGAAGAGAGCAATGTTTTCCATAAAGACATTCACAAAACAAATGGGGATGTGTCATGGGTTTAGTTAATGGTCAAGCAAAACTTATGGCTGTGTAGATACCATTGCCGTCTGTATCCTTATCTTCGGAGGCTTCAGAGATATGCAACCAAGATTGATTCATACATCTATAGTCCCACACTAATAGCACCTAATCACAAAGGATCCCATGAATATATTATGTGTACTTGAGTACTGTTAGGGAGAAATTTCCCAGAAGTGCTTTATGTGGCATTCAGAATTTCTCTGAAATAATTTGGTCCTAACAGTCTTTGAAATAAGGTGACATTGTAAGTCCCAGGTTATATATTACTTCTTGCTAGATAAGATGTTTTCATATAGACAACGAGAATCAGATAATTTTATCTCCTACAAGTTGGCTCAAAAATACCACAAAGTTCCCCCAGTCACATTTTATTTATAATAAGATAGTATTAAAATACATTTTAAAGAGAAAAATTTTTTACCCAAAATGTCACTACTTAACACAAGTCATTTTTAGGTTTTTGTCTGTTTTAATTTCTTTTTCAGTCTTGGTGTCTCTTTAGATATGTACAATCAGGGTATAAATACAACTTTATAATCTATTGTATCACTTAATATTGTAAGATTAACATGTTCCATGAAATTACATAACCATTATAATTATAACTTTGTCAAGGTGATGTATTATCATATGCTTAGCTTTTCTCTAATTGTTAGATATTAGGCTCCTTTTATTTTTCTCTAATTATTTTCCTATATAACACTTTTTTTTCCTCTGTACTATTTCCCTGGGATGCATTTCCAAGAGTTTAAACATTAAAGGGTTATACACAGTTGTATGACTGTGGATAAGGGTTTTCCACCAAAATTGTACAAATTCACAAAACTAGCAGCAAAGTGTGAGCCTGCCAACATATCCACAATTGCCCCAAATTCAGATATTACACTTTTTTAATGTTGCTAATCTGTTACACGTAAAATAACACCTTGCTGTTTTATCTAGTATTCTTTAAAGATAAATTTAAACTTTGTAAATATTTTGTTTTTATTATTTTAAGATACATTTGGGAGGGGAGGTGTCAGGAGGCCGAATATATCACGTGAACAGCAAACAAAAGGATATCAAATCAAAAGGGTTGAGAATAATGTATTGGAGAGAACCTGAAATTTGATAACATTGAAGTTCCTATTACATAGTTATATTTTTAGCCAATCTTAGATTTCCCAGTTATCTCACTTTAAGCAGAGAAAATAAACAACCATACAAATTTGCAAGTCATTATGATGGATAATTTAATGTTAACTGCTTGATATAAAAAATAGTAAAAAATAATCCTACCCTATTTACAGTTTCTGGAGTCTTATCACTTGGTTCCTCAGGAATTTTAACAATGAATTTAGAGGTGTCACCCAACTGGGACTGGGTTGGTAGTCTTCTGACAGTGGGGACAAATGTGAAGATCAGAGGTTTGGCTTCAGAATCACCAGAAGAGACCTATGAGACACGTAATAAATTAGACTTTCAGTCTTATCAAAGGTTTATTTTGACTTTACTCTCTACATATTATATTTATCTCATTTATTTTGATAAATTGCCTATTGTCCTATGATCATGTGTATGGTTGGCAAAGAGAACATCTATTAAAATATTCATAGTTTATCTGACCCTTTTTTTGTGAAAATATTTATCGGAGAAAGAAATACAACCCAAGGAAGATCCTACTGTAGGACATGGCAACAGAAGAGCAGCTTGGCAAGTTGAGCTGCTGGAATGTTGCAAGTTAACATGGATAAAAGTTAATTTCAAAACAGACCAGATGCTGTGTTTGTGATGACCCCACAGAGGTCAAGGACTTTTATCCATTTAACTCTGGGTTAGCAGGTTCAGTGTGACTCATAATCACCAAGCATGTGTGAAACTTCTGACATATATCATGAATGAGAATGCTAAAATGTGAATTGAAAATTGAAAGTTTACTTTTCTTGCTGCCAGGATACCAATGCCTCTTCTCGAGGATATACCTTCTCTTTCATTCATTCTTTATTCATTCAAAAACCATTTTGTTAAGCATTTGCTGTGTGACAGGTACTCAGGAGCTAGAGATATAACAGCAAATAAGAAAGAGCCAATAGACCAGTCACAAGTCGGAAAAGCATACGCACAGAATAGGAAGGGAAAAGCGATAAGGGATGCCTACCCAGTCTGGGAAGCTCCATAAAACGCAGCACCTGGAATTTAAGTCCTAGTAAAGAGAAAGATAAGGGTCTTCCAGGCTGAGGAAACCAGCTGAGTGAAGGCATGGAAAACAGCACTGGGTGAGAATCAAGCTTGAGTCCTGTCCTTTTGACACTGAGAACCATGTGCTGTAGATTGGGAATGAGATCGTCTCATTAGCATGTCAGATAGGTAATGCTGGTTTTATAAGACCCAACGCTAGCGATCAGGACAGAAAGCCAAGAGTAATAGACGGAGGACTAAATGGAAAGGCAGAAAGAGAAGATGGTGCTGGAGATTTCTCTTTTGAGACGTTTGGGTGAGAAGGAGGAAGAGAGATGGAGAGTAGTTAGAAAGGAAAGTCCAGTCAAAGAGGTGCCCTTGTTGGTCTGTAACAGGATAGACGTGAAGACGTCTGTAGACTCGGGGAAGGAACCAGTAGGAAGGAAAGTGGAGCAAAGTCCTGGAGGAAGCAGGCAGCGAAAGCTCAATCAACAACAGAAAGAACATGGCCTCTTCTGAGAATGGAGAAAATTAACGGAGATACAGAAAAACTCTGACTGTGAGGCAGTGAGAGAAGCTGGAAGGTGAGGGGACTCATTTGGTACGTAATCCATGTTCATGATGGGATCAGCCCCATCTAGTCAGAGGGAAACTGCCACACTGCCACCTCCATGCCTCTGTCACAAGAAATGCAATAGCCCCGGCAGGAACCCCCAGGCTCCTCTCCCTTCAGGTCGTGCCACCCTTGTGTGTCATATCTCAACATGCCCTTTAAACCCGATCACATCAGCTGCATGAGAAACCCAGCCATCCCTGTGTCTCTGTGTGCAATGCACACCCCTAGTTTTGTTCCCTTCTTGTACCTGTAACCGAGAAGGACCCTATGAGGCCTTCCCAGAATAGATCCCCACCCATGTCCTTCACCTGCTTTTTGCCTGTAGAAAAACTTTAGTGAAAGAATAAATTTAATCAGGGAAGTGAGAAAAGGCAGAAAGAAAGGAAAACAGTCAAGCAAGACAAAATAATAATACTTTAGCCATTAAACAAAGTCAAGGGCATTTAGTTCTTCCTCAAGGACTATGGATAATATCCTGAGCCATGTCCTTTGAGCTGTTTTGCAGCTACTGAAACCCTCACCTGGTGGAGGAAGTTAACTGTTTGCTGCCCATAAGCACATAGACCCCATACCGGTTGGAACCAGAAGGCTGATGATGCTGACTCCCAGTTACCTCACCACCAACTAATCAGAAGAATGTCCATGAGCTGACCACACCCTGTTCCTTGAACACTACCCTCTCCAGGGCGGGACACACAGTTTTGCAGGCATTAGCCAACTGTGGCCCCCTTTGCCTGGCAAAGCAATAAAAGCTAGTCTTTTCTACTTCACCCAAAACTCTGTCTCTGAGTTTCTATTCAGTACTGGTGAACAGAGACTGAGTTTCAGCAACATACCATGATCCAACTCTTGGAAACTTTTCACCATACACTTTCTGGAATTCAGGCAGTTGTCACACATCCCTCCACATCCTTAACCTCTTCTCTACATGTTCTGACTCTAACTAAACATGGTTCCTGCTGAAGGACTCTGCTTCCCAAGAAGCTCTCTGTTTCCTCTCACACTGGGTGACCCACCAGAAGTAGGCTAGGTATCCTCTGTGCACTCTTTTCTGCTTCCAGATCATTCTTCTTCCCTCTTACCTACAAACTTCCAGGTTTGAAGCTCCTGCCATCCACAAGTCTACACCATTCACTACCTCTTCTTGTTACAGCCATCTGCCCACCCCCAAGTCAAACCCTTCTTTCTTTGAAGATTTACTTCTGGGGTTAATTCCACTCCTTCTAACACCGCACTTTTTATAATACCCAATATGCTATCCCATGGGTAATTTTTCTAATAGCGTATTTCACTACCTCTACTCTTCCTTGCCCGTCACATCCTTAGCAACAACCAGTAGCCACAACACCACCATAATTTCAGGGTTTTTTCCTTCTCGGATCAACACTTCTTTTCTTTCCACACCATCTCTTCAATTCTGGACTCCAACATTTCTGGGAAACCACCAAAATGAAAGTCTACTGATCCTTCCAACATTAAGTTTTCCCAGACTTCTTTTTTTTTGGCCAGACTTAATGACCGAGTTCACCACAACTCCTCCTGTGCATGCCCTTCAAATACCTTACCTTCTCTCACATCACCATCCACTTCGGGTAAATCATAGTGATCACTCAGTCTACCACATACCTACTCTCCTCCTGCACCACAAGGGTAAATGTGGTCACAGAAAAAAATCATACAACCCCGCTTGCTGGTTTCACTTCAAATTTATGACCCTGAGCCTCAATCTGGCACTTTAATTCTTTGTAATCATACTATACAGTTCCAGAGCCCATTTACTCTCCCACTCGCTAGAAAACTCACACCTTCTCCTCTTTCTTCAAACCCCTACATCTTCTTCCTCATTCTCACTCTGAGCTGACAACTTTGTTTCCCACTTCACTGAGACAGTTGAAGCAATCCGAAGAGAACTTCCAAAACCCTCATCACCACATCTAGTCACCCACCTACATCTTTGTCCTTTTACATAGCCATCAGTCCTGCTACTACACTCCTACTTAAACCAAACCTCACTTGAATACGTTGCCTTCTACTTACTTTCATTTACTCAACAAGATCTTATTAAATGCCTACCAGATGCTAGGCTCTATTCTAGGGGTTGACGACACACAGTGAACAAAAACCTGTACCCATTCTGGTGGGAGGGAGACAGGAAACCAAATAAATATGCAATAAAATAGGATTTTCAATTGTGATAAGTGCTGTGAAGACTAGTATAATAACCCATAGGAGAGAAAATGATAGGTAAAACTTGGGTTGGCTGGAATCTAAAAGAAAAACTTAGAATTTGCTGAAAAATTAGAGGTGCGATATAAGAGGCAGACAAGAGTCAACACAAGTACAAAATTTTTGACCTGAATAACTGAAAGAAATAAGATATTCTGGGGCTTCCCTGGTGGCGCAGTGGTTGAGAGTCCGCCTGCCGATGCAGGGGACGCGGGTTCGTGCCCCGGTCCGGGAAGGATCTCACATGCCCCAGAGCATCTGGGCCCGTGAGCTGTGGCCGCTTAGCCTGCGCGTCCAGAGCCTGTGCTCCGCAACGGGAGAGGCCACAACAGTGGCCCGCGTACCGCAAAAAATAAAAAAAAAATTAAAAAAAAAATAATTAAAAAAAAAAAAGAAATAAGATATTCTTCACTGAAACAGGGAAAACAAGAGGTGAAGCTGGTTTGAAAATAAAGATCAAATATGATATGACAAATATATATCCAAGTGGAAATGTGGGGATGGGAGAAAAGTTCAGAGGAAAGTCTGTCCTGGAGATAAAATTATTACAGTTGTTGACCTCTACATGGTATTGAAAACTATGAGACCAGATGAGATCATCAGGGGAGTCAGCACAAATAAGAAAAGAAGAGGTCCAATGTTGAACCATCCAGCTCTACCATTAAGTGGTCCAGTAGCTGAGGAAGAAGTAGCAAAGGTGACACAGGATTTTAAGAGAAATGGAAAATCCTGGAACACCATTGATGTAGGATGATGCAGTGAGAAAGAAGCCTGACTATAAATAAGTAAAAGGATTGACAGACTATTGTGAGGGCCCAGCCTAAATGTAAATCTGTGAATTTGTAGTAAAAGCAATTTGCTTGGCTTTTTGATAATGTCTCCAGGAATGCTCAACTGCCTATCATAGGAGCAGAGAAAGTGAATTGCAGCGTTTATAGAACTGATGTTCAGAGGTGGCTCTGGCAGAAGAATGTTGTGAGCGTCAGGAAACTGAGGGTACTGATGGGAGAAGAGCAAAGGGTCAACCATGAAGTTCAACGTGGACAGGGAAGAAGAGGGACTTCAGACTAAGGGACTAGTGGTCTCTTTGGTTCAGGAATCAGATTTGAAAGCATGGTGGGTGTTGGGGAGAATGGCCCAGGGTCACAGTATGGGTTATGAGAGCTTAGGATTTAGTAGGGTGGTAAGACTAGATGATTATAAGGTCTAGGCTTATACCAGAGTAGGGTTAGGGTTAGGGTTTCTAGAAACAATGTCTATTCCTTAGGGCATAAAAAATACACAGAGAAACCCTTCTGAGCCAACTTTCATTTTTCAATATTATTTTCTGCCTTTAAAAATAATTGTCTATTCCCCCATGGCATTCAGGTCGCAATTCCCAGGCTTATCATCCAAAAATAATAAATCAATGCTTTCCTTTGTAGGAAGGGACATTAGATCCCTCATGAGATTCAGGGAACCCACTAGTCTTATCAGTGATACACAATACAACACACTTTCTAGATGGATTATTTTCTAGGAAGTCTTCTTTACATGACTAATCTCATCAATATCTTGATGGGTGGAGAGGGGTTCTAACAAGGAAATCACTGAGGGTAGTTCAGATAATTTATCATAGAATTTCATTTGGGTAGGAAATAAAGATAGTCTTTTAGGAGTCAAAGAAGAGGTGAAAGTGTGACTTTGTCCTCAGGTGCTATAGGCCTGCCCTCATCTCCCCACATGATGACTACAGGTCTATCTTATGTTCTATCCAAATGAAATTTAAATACTGAGGTATGCACTTCAGTATAAGTGCCCTGTGGTTACAAAATACATATAACCATTATTAACAGTAAGTGGCTTCGCCTTCTAAAGCATATACAGTGACCAAGATTTATTTCTCCAAAAATTTACTTCTTTACTTTAGCTTGCTACTAAAGTCTCTAAAATACAAATAGATCGTCACTACCGATACATTGTGAACTATTGACTTTTTAAAGGTTAATAGTTACAATTTTAGTGAATAAAATTGAAACAAAGTATGAATAAAAATGGATGCTTCAATGAATGAGGTGTGCTTTTAGAACATATCCTCAAAGGAATTTCTAAACATAACCAAATGTTGACAATGAAAGCAACTGAAAATAAGTAAAACTGTTTCCTTCTTTTTTATTGTTATATTTTCTTACAGGAACATCCATAGCCTCCATAAAATTTCTTCACCAGGTAAGGAGAACAGTTTGTTTTTAATTTTAGTTGAGCCAACATATAATGTCATCAAGAATAACATTAAAAATGGAAAATCCAACAGTACTAAAGACTTTTCATCTTCCTAGTTTACTGTCAGAGAACAAGATCAGGGATAAATTCCTATCCTCAGATTAACCACAAAAAGGGCAATGGTTTGGTATTCACTTTTAAGCTGAGAGTACATTGTTAGCATGAGGCTCTTTTTATCACTTTTACCTAGCATCGTCTTATCCTAACAAGGATGTACAGAATTTTTTGCACAAAATTTAGTTGGAAAAGGATTTGAAATTATACTAGCTACTCTATACAACATTTAGATGAAGAGCCCCGTGTTAGCCGGTGGACTGCTGAATCCCTTATTCAGGAAAGAAAAAGAAAAATTTTGCTGTTTACTGCATACCGTAGCCCAGTTCCAATGGAGCCCAGAAATGAATTGCTATGGTGATGAAAAATCATTTTCCACACAAAGCAGAACCAGATGCATGTTAATATCATTGCATTGGTTAAATGCCAGTTAACACTTTCCATTGTCAGTGTTGTTTAAAAACGCATTTTAGTTCCTATACTTGAGAAACTAGTTTAATAATAAAAATTAGAGCTGAAAGGATGAAAATATTTTCCTAAGTATAGTTTCAAGTGCTCGAAACTCTGAGACTGTCACCTTCTCACTGGCCACTCGACTAATAATTTAAGAAACTGTTTTCCCCCCGTGCCATGCAGGCTCACTGCTTCTTTGCTCAGTTTCAGGCTCCAGTGCCTTCCTTTCTTCTATTTCCCTATAAGTTCTCTTCCTTCTGACGTTGACACCCACACTCACAGATGGCCACTAGCTTCTTGTTGAGAAGAGACATGACAGGGTGTCTCTCAGCATTTACACTGCGCCAAGGACTGTCCTGAGCCTCTTCTTTGGTTGCCAGTAAGCAGTTTTGCCTTTATCTGCTCATCCTTTCCACTAACTGCCTATAACATTTCATTTTGACATAGTCAAATTTATCTACACCCGGCCATCTCTCCCTCAAACCCTCTTGCAGTAAACACCAGAGTGCATAGCCTTTCAAAGTTCTCAAAAGCATGAAGGAAAGACTTCCTTTTACCTGGGGTGTGGTCTGAATGCTCCCTGCTAAGATGCACGAGATCATTTGGAAGTAATTGCTCCCGCAGTCCCTCGGAAGCCCCCGGCTTTCTGGAAGCATTGATTCATCCCATAAGGGCGTGAGCAAACCAATGAGTGAGGTGGGAAGGGAGCCACTCCCTGAAACAACACACACACTCGCAGGGAAAAAAAGAATTCTAAAAAAGAGGTAACGAGGAATCCTCCCTGAACGAAAGGGTTTTGTCAGCTCCAAAGAGTAGATTTATGTTCAGACAATTTTTAGATTTGGAACTTCAGGAGAGGTCAGATTGACTGCTGAAATGGAGCCAGTAGAAGTAAAAGAAGAATTACCACCTATATGTGTTTCCCCTCTTTTCTTTTTATGCATGTAGTCCAATTAAACATTCTGCAAAAAGAACAGAGAATCCAGATTGTACAGCAACAAGAAGCTGATCGAAGGACCTGCACAGCTGACAATCCCAGCAATCAGTTGGTCACACTCACTGGGAACATTTAGAGGTACAAATACATGCAAACACTGGGTCTAAATAAAGAATGAGAAAATACACAGTCATCCCTTCAAAAATCAATAGCTTTAATTAGTGGTCCTTGGCATGTACCTAGCGAGCAATGGTACAGGAGTGTCTCTAGTGACTGAAGTTTTGCTATTAACTAAATTTGCTCTAAAATAGAGCTTGGAATCAAATATTTGTCAAAACTAAATTCCATTCCAATGTTCCTGGAAGACAGTGAGTTTCCTGACTATAGACAAACGTCAAAGCTTTACATGTGAAATTGATTGGAGTCTTCAGCTTTCACACTTCCATTTTCTAAGTGTTGAATTTTCTCCAAATCTGTAATATCTATATTTGTGTTTTGGTGATGAAAGACGTTGTGTCACAAGGGCTGGTTATAGACCAAAGGCTCTGGGAAGGAATGAAGGTTTTATTTTAGGGACCTAGATTATACCTCTTAACATTTTCACCATTATCAGAAGCCTGAATTCTTGGAAACATTACAAGTGAACCAATTGTCAAAAGTGATACTGTTAGCACACTGGGAAAAACTATTCCAAATAACCCAGTACTTTTTGACCTAGTAAATGATCTAAATTTTTTAATGTGAGTGCTGTGTTACATCAGAGACCAAATTATGTGCCTTCTTCTATGCTATGTATATTTATGGATATTCAAGAGAATATAATACCCTCCTGCCCTTAAAGAGCTTACAGTCCAATTGGGAATATAAAACAGGTGTACAAGTACAGAGATGCAAAGCAAAAAAGAAGAGAAAAATTCCCATCCTGCAGTTCTCAAAGTTTATACATAAGCCACCTGGAGATCTTAAAATGCAGTTTCTTAAATATCCTGTAATAAACCATAATGGAAACGAATCTGAAAAAGAATGTATTGTTAGGTACATGTATAACTGAATCACTTTGTGTACAGCAGAAATTAACACAATATTGTAAATCAACTGTAAATAATTTTTCTTAAATGCATAAAATTTTTTTTTTTAAATGCAGTTTTTTGTCTTTTGGTTTTTTTGCGGTACGCGGGCCTCTCACTGTTGTGGCTTCTCCTGTTGCGGAGCACAGGCTCCGGACGCGCAGGCTCAGCGGCCATGGCTCACGGGCCCAGCCGCTCCGCGGCATGTGGGATCTTCCCCGACCGGGGCACGAACCTGTGTCCCCTGCATTGGCAGGCGGACTCTCAATCTCTGCGCCACCAGGGAAGACCCTAAATGCAGTTTTTGATTGCAGAGATCTTGGGTGTGGCCTCAGATTCAACATTTCCCACGAGCTCCCAGTGGTACCCAGCTGCTGGTCTGTGACACTCAGAGTAGCAAAGACTTAGAGGAATTTTTGGAGGGTTGTGAGATCATAGTCACCTGGGGTAAGTAATTCAAGGATAAAGTGGCATTTGGACTCACTTAGAAGAGTAGCGGAATAGGACCTCTGAAGGTGAGATAGAATAGCCCTTATTTCAGGCAGAGAGAAAAGCTCAGGTGAAGGCACCTATCAGAACGGCAGTAAGCAGCAGGGGTAGCCACAGAGCAGGGAACCAGGGAGTCAGATCACCCACTGGCTGTGGGACCTGGGTCCAAGCCGGGGTTACAGGACCTCTCGAAGGCTCAGTCCCCCACCAGCAAAATATGGATCAAAATAGTATTTATTTCACAGGGTTTTCATGAAAATTACAATTAAATTCAGCATGTAAAGCTCTGTGTCAGGCAAATAAATGTTACACCTGTGAACACTATTGTTACTCAGTTTGGTAAATAACATACATGAGAATAAAGGCAAATAAGACTAGAAAAGTAGGTTCAGTCTAGATCATGAGATTTTTTTTAATTTACCATTTTAATTATTTTTAAGTGTACAGTTTAGTGAGTAGCATTACATTTACATTGCTGTGCAACCATCACCACTATCAATCCACAGAACTTTTTTTCATTTTGTCAAACTGAAACTCCGTTCCCATTAAACAATAATTCCTCATTCCCTACCCCAACCCCCAATCCCTGGTGACCACTATTCTACTTTCTACATTCAGATTCATCTCTCCTCCCCTTTGTAGATCATCAGAGATCTTGAATTAAGATGTTTTGATGCTATTCAGTAGGGAATAGGAACAAAGATTTTATATAATTACATAAATATATGTATATGCATATATATATCATCATATATATACATATAAAATCCTAATTCCTATTCCTTACTGAATAGGGGAGCCTTAACAAATCCTAGAGACCACACTCATCTCCACGATCCATCCCTTGTCAGTGGTTCAATCAGTTTATTCTAAGTGGATTCAAACAATAAGGAAGCTATTTTCCTATATCTCATTCTGTCTTTCTCCCTCTGTTATTTTTCTCATTCCCTCCCCCAAACATAAAGCAATATTCACACATGTTGGTACAGTCAGATTTGGGAGAGGAAATACTTCAGCCCCTATCCTTTGTCCTACTTGATTTCTTCCTTGAGTCATTTTACAATGAGAACCAATGAAATTAATCCATTATTTTGCTATTTTGTTCTGTGTCTTATTGGGAACTTTTCTGTACTCATTTTCTTTCTCTTGTTTTCTTAGTAATTGTTGGCATTATAGACTATTCCTTATATTGATAGAAGGCAAGTTTTACTTAACAAAAAGCAGAACAGTCATACATTATAATAGCATGCTTCAGCCATCTGCTTAGTAACTGCATATATACTCAAAGAGCACATGTATTTAGAACAATTTCTATAGAAACCATCCTCATTGGAATAGAAAATCATGGCACCTGGTCAAAAAATAGGCCTCAGTCTTGGATGATGAAGACCAAGTGAGTTACCGACACAGGATTGGGGGTGGGAGAAGGGGAGAGTCTAGCCTCCAGTTACAACTACTTTTTTCTATAGATAAGAAGGCCATGTAGGGTCTGCCTAAGACCCTGAAGCATTTTATAAACACAAACTTTTAATGATCTCTATCCTATTAAGGAACACAAACTTTTCTGTTGAATAATCTATTCCCAAAAGAAAGTAAAGTTTGTTGAACATTGCAACAGACAAATATAATCCAAAATTCTCTTTAAAATTTGGCATTATTGATGGCTGAAGTAGGGCATCCTTCACCCTTCTTACTAAACAGATATTACTGCAATACCTTCCAGCCAAGAGAATCTTAAGGTATTACTTTTAAAACAAACAGTATTGAACAAATAGTCTCTCTTCCTGACATGGAAAACAAATTTGAGGAAAAAAAAAAAAAAAGACACCTCTACAAAATATTGCTAAGAAACATGTAAGTTATTAAACAGATCCAGCTGTCAAGACCATCCAGAAGTCTATTTGACTGCTCTTATGCCTTGTGCTTAAAAAAAAGTCACTAGAAATCCCATTTATTCATCTTAATAAACTCCTGTTGAGTGACAGGCACTATTCTAAGCTCTAGGAGACATCAAGATAAAGACTTGGACCCCATTCTCATGAAGTCTCCTTCTCATGAAGGAGACACCTTCACAGCTACACCACTGGTGAATGAAGTTAGAGGAGAGAGCAAGTGATGTGCTGAATCTAGGCTGTTCGGGGAAGCAGCCTCAGGTCATCCCCAGGGAGCTTTCACTCAGCTTCTGCACTTAGTTTCTACTCCTGGTAACCAACATCAAAATCACTTCTCATTCTGTTTTAGCCCTGGGTGGCGTTTTTCCTCTGAAGACGGGAATCACCCAGGGTTTGGACCCCTGCTCCAGAATAATAGGTGATTGTAGGAATCATAATCACAACTCAGAATTAGCTGTATGATATTTAAATGAATCCTGACATCTCATAAAAAATGCATGAGAGGGGGCTTCCCTGGTGGCACAGTGGTTGGGAGTCCACCTGCCAATGCAGGGGACACAGGTCCTTGCCCCGGTCTGGGAAGATCCCACATGCCGTGGAGCGGCTGGACCCGTGAGCCATGGCCACTGAGCCTGAGCATCTGGAGCCTGTGCTCCGCAATGGGAGAGGCCATAACAGTGAGAGGCCCGTGTACTGCAAAAAAAAAAAAAAAAAAAGCATGAGATCCTATTGTAACTGAGGAATTTCAGCTTCAAGTATGCTAAGCCTGACTCCTGCCCTAGTTCCCCTTCAACTTTAACTTAATTTACAGAAGAATAAGCTAATGATACATATTGAAATGGAAGATTAGTTGTTCTATTTTGCTTTAACACTTGCTCCTTATTTTTTAGAGATAACTAACCAGAGACTCATGGCAAAATGATGTTCCAATCATAAGCAAGACGTGACGAAACTTTGGCACCAATGATCATGATAATCATCTCTGAAAATAGAATACTACCCTCTCTCCAGCATGTAGCTCCTTTCTCTTTTCTCTATATTATCTCCAAACAAGACCTGGGGAGTTGGGAGTTGGTTCTTTAGGACATGAGTCCACCTTCTCCCCTGGATTGCTGGCTTCCTCAATAAAGCTATCTTTCCTTTTACCCAACACTTGTGCCTCAGTATTGGATTCTTGAGGAACAAGCAGCCAAACCTGAGTTTGGTAACACTGTCACAGTCTAAGTTTGTCCTCATCTATATTGGCATGTGTGCTGGCCTCATCTGGATTTCTTCTATTCCTGTTACTACTGCTTGTAGAGTCTCTTCTCTTGAGGGTATATCCTCCTAGGTAAAATGATACTAAAAGTCCACCTTAATTCAAGTAAACCAAGAGCTTCAAAGTATTGAAGAAAATCTAGCACCTAAGTGAAAATGTTTGACATACTTAGATATTCAGAAGAGGCAAATAGGCCTTGTACATGGTAGAATTTGAAAGGGGAACAGAGTCAATGATAAGAAACATATATCCAACAGGAATAAGTGTCTGGTGGTCACTCTCCCCTTGTGGAATCACTTTCCAGCTTGGCTTCTGGTATACCATTTCTCTTGGTCCCCTCGTAGCCCCTGTACCCTCCCTCTCTGCCTGCTTTGTGCCATCTGACCCTGCAGCATTGAAGTAACCCAGGAGTCACTTCCTGGATAATCTTATCCAGTCCCATAGCTTTAATTAACATTTATAAGCCATTGAGTTCCAAATTTGTTTCCCCAGCCTGTACAGTGTCCTTGGATAATACACCCCTATAGCCAACTAACATCTTCACTTAGATATTTTACAAACATTTGAAACTTAATATGTCTGAAACTGAATTATTTGTGTTTCTCCTGAAATTGTTTCCCACCCCTCCCCCTAATTTCTCCCCACCAGCATATAGTTGTACTTATTTCTCATTGCATAAGCCAGAAATGAGGGCTTATATTGGTTTTTGTTGGTTTCTCATAATCCCCCATCAGTATATCAGTATTGGTCAATATACTGATATTCTTGCTTTCTCAAAACCTCCCATCAATATATTAGTATAACTTGTCAGCTCTCCCTTCAAAATAAATCTAGAAAATGAATCTATCTCATTACTTCTACTTCTAACATCCTAGTAGCAGAACCTACCATAATCTCCTTTCTGAATCACTTTCTCATAAGTGGTCTCCCTGCTTCTACTTTGCCTCCTATAGTCAATATCTGATAAACCACCCACATCTCCCTTTGGCTGGAGGACTATCCCCAGATGCTGGAAGTGCTGTGACAGTGCTCAGCTGTTTATCTTCTCCAAGAGTTGTTCCTGGTTGAATAAAGCTCCTTATAAAGTCACCCCCCTTCTCAGAGGCAGCCTGTATCCAATGGCTGCTTGATACATCCATACAAAAACCTGGCACCCCTGTTCCAATTTGAGACAATGCTGAAGGGTGAACCCAGTTTCAGAGCTACACTCAAGTTGGCGAACCTTTTACTGAGACTTCATTGCAGCCCAATTCTCCCTCTGTGTAATCTTGTTTCCTTCCCATCTCCCACTGGTGTTGGTCTTGAGAGCACTTCCAAGAGGGAAAACTTCCTGTATGCTAATCTCTATCTCAGAATCTTCTTCCTGGGAAACTGATCTATCACATCTCCCCAGTTGCTTTCCACACAGTAGCAAGATTAAGCCTTTAAAACATGTCAGACCACATCACTTCTCTATTCAACACCCTCCAGCAGCTTCCCCTGACACCCAGAGGCTAGGCCAAATTCCCTAAAATAGTCAACAGCTCAACAGGACTTGGTCCCTATGACTCTCCCTCCTGCTTCCTCAGCTCCAGCCACGTTGAATTTTGTGTATTCCTACAGCATGCAAATCCCACTCCCTCGAATGTTTTTCCCAAGCTTATTACTGTCCCTTCACTTCCTCAGGTCTCTGCTCAAAAGTCACTTTAACTGTAAAACGTTCCTCACCACCCTACATGAGACTGCAACCCCAATTCAAGCCCCTTCCCCGTACTCTCTATCCACTTTTGCCCATGTTATTTGCTCTAGAGCCTGTAACAACTTCTCACGCTTGATTCCTATCTAATTTTGTCATTTTAAAAAAAAAATTATTTTATATTGGAGTATACTTGATTTACAAGTCATGTTAGTTCCAGGTGTACAGCAAAGTGATTCAGTTATACATACAATACACATACAATTTTATCATTGGTTTTTAAACTCCATAAGGGTAAGGATTTGGTTTTGATCACCTTTATTTTCCTAGAATAGAATGTGGCACTTATTACCACTCCATAAATATTTATCCAGTGAACTTCTTGACTGACTGAGATCTTTATTTGTGGATATTTCTTGCACTTCTTTTCTTCTAATGAAAAGGACAATTTTGATTAAATTTGAATTGACTTTCTAAAAGAAAACAGAATCATCCCAATCTCAAGTTTCTCGGTTCCACTGGGCCAGTTGCTGCTGGGGCTCACAAGTCCTTACTAAGAATCAAAGGTCTAGAGGCTAAAGGTCATAGCAAAATGAGAGTAACTGCAGTCAGCTTCCTCCCATGACTCTTACATACAAATACCTGTAGCAAGAAATAGCAAGATGCTCAGAGCTATGCACTGTCCAACCATCTAGGTCAAAAGCAGACAAAATTTGTTCTGATCTCAGATTTTCCACCAAATAGTTTGTGAGGTTTTGGGTAAGTCACTTAACTTCTCAGGGACAATTTGTTTCTAAAACAACATTCTAGAATCAGTGTTGGTTTCCCGATGTGCCTTCTTGAGAATACCAGCCTTGCAAGATAAATAGTGATGAAAGGATTATGTGGTCAAATAAATTTAGGAATTGGTTTATTCCATATCGACCTTGTGGAGTTGTCTCATGGTCCAGAGGCCCTTCAAGCTTGGCTTAGCCCACAGTTTCTCACATTTATTTGGCCACAGAAGCCCTGGCTTTCCCAATGCCCACTTCCAACCCACTCACAGTGTGAACTCCTGAACTGGGCTGTCCACAAAGGTGTCTTTCTGCTGTGATATTTGATGAAGGCATGAAAAAGAGATATTTTGGTCAAACAAAGCAAGAAGTTTCCACAAAGTTACTAGATGAAGTGCTATTCCTGATCTGGGCTTGGAAGGGAGAACAGTGAGATAGATGGATATTGGCAGAAGTCCTCTGAATTAGGAAGAAAGGAAGAGGTGGTCCACATTCCATGTCTAGTGGGCACTATAAATACACGTGGGCCCATGGGTTATGAATATATTCAGCAGCACAGGAATATGAACTGAAAATATGGATAATAAATTGACTAGAAGATCTTGAAACATATCCAGAGAGATATTAATGAAGTGTGGTGCAAAGCATTGGGGATAAAGCATATTATTTAATAGAAATACTCAGAGATTCCATATGTAGAGAATCACTTCTATATACATCATAAGAGAAACCTAAATTCTGGCCCACAACACTATTCATAAAGTCTTATTTGTAAGTGAATAGAGTAACACTAGCATCTTTAGAATTTACAGCATAATTTCATAAAGGAACAGAGCAAAGTAATATTGATTTCCAAAATGACTTTTGGTATAGTATGATTTAAATGTATTTTATTTAAAATAAAGGGGAAGAGGGGCGCCTTCAAGATGGCAGAGGAGTAAGACACGGAGATCACCTTCCTCCCCACAAATGCATCAAAACTACATCTACATGTAGAATAACTCCTACAGAACACCTACTGAACGCTGGCAGAAGACCTCAGACTTCCTAAAAGGCAAGAAACTCCCCACGTACCTGGGTAGGACAAAAGAAAAAAGGAAAAACATAGACAAAAGAAGAGGGACGGGACCTGCACCTCTGGCAGGGAGCTGTGAAGGAGGAAAAGTTTCCACACACTAGGAAGCCCCTTCACTGGTGGGGACGGGCGGGGGGTGTGGGGGGAAGCTTCAGAGCCACGGAGGAGAGCACAGCAACAGGGGTGCAGAGGGCAAAGCGGAGAGATTCCCGCACAAAGAATCGGTGCCGACCAGCACTCACCAGCCCGAGAGGCTTGTCGGCTCACCCACCGGGGCCAGTGCGGGCTGAGGGCTGAGGCTCGGGCTTCAGAGGACTGGGGTTGGCTACGTGAACACAGCCTGAAGGGGGCTAGCGTGTCACAGCTAGTCGGGAGGGAGTCCGGGAAAAAGTCTGGAGCTGCCTAAGAGTCAACAGACCATTGTTTTCGGGGTGCGCGAGGAGAGGGGATTCAGAGTGCCGCTTAAAGGAGCTCCAGAGAAGGGCGAGACCTGCGGCTATCAGCGCAGACCACAGAGACGGGCATGAAACACTAAGGCTGCTGCTGCAGCCACCAAGAAGCCCATGTGCAAGCACAGGTCACTATCCACACCTTCCCTCACGGGAGCCTGTGCAGCCTACCACTGCCAGGGTCCCGTGATCCAGGGACAACTCTCTGGGAAGAACACACCCCGGCCTCTACCGCCTCATTCTGTACCCCTCCCTCCCCACAGCCTCAGTGAGCCAGAGTCCCCTAATCAGCCTCTCCTTTAAGGCTGTCCTGTCTGGACAGGGAACAGACGCCCTCAGGCGACCTACACACAGAGGCGAGGCAAAATCCAAAGCTGAACCCCGGGAGCTGTGTGAACAAAGAAGAGAAAGGGAAATTTTCCCAGCAGTCTCAGGAGCAGCAGATTAAATCTCCACAAACAACTTGATGTACCCTGCAACGGTGGAATACCTGAATAGACAATGAATCATCCCAAAATCGAGGCGGTGGACTTTGGGAGCAACTATAGACTTGGAGTTTGCTTTCTGCACCTAATGGGTTTCTGGTTTTATGTTTATCTTAGTTGAGTATTTACAGTTTATTATCAATGGTAGATTTGTTTATTGATTTGGTTTCTCTCTTTCTTTTATATATATATATATATGTTTTTCTTTTTTCTCTTTTCGTGAGTGTGTATGTGTATGTTTCTTTGTGTGATTTTGTCTATATAGCTTTGCTTTTGCCATTTGTTCTGGATTTAGAGTTAGGGTTTTTTGGGTTCTTTGGGGTTTTTTTAGCATAGATTTTAGTGCTTGTTATCATTGGTAGATTTGTATTTTGGTTTGGTCGCTCTCTTCGTTATTTCTCTCTTTCTTTTTTTTTATTACTTTTTAATTTTTTTATTTTTAATAATTATTTTCTATTTTAATAACTATTTTACTTCTTCATTTTTTCTTTTTTTGTTTCTTTCTTTGTTTGTTCTCCCTTTTCTTCTGAGCCATGTGACTGACAGGGTCCTGGTTCTCTGCCTTGTGTCAGGCCTGAGCATCAGAGCTGGGAGAGCAAAGTTCAGGATATTGGTCCACCAGAGACCTCCTGGCCCAACATAATATCAAACAATGAAACCTCTCCCAGAGATCTCCATTTCAACGCTAAGATCCAGCTCCACTCAACAACCAGCAAGCCACAGTGCTGGACACCCTATGCCAACAAGCAAGAAAGGAACACAACCCTACACATTAGAAGAGAGGCTGCCTAAAATCATAAAAAGTTCACATATACCCCAAAACACACCACCAGACATGGTGCTGCCCACCAGAAAGACCAGATCCAGCCTCATGCACCAGAACACAGGCGCCAGTCCCCTCCACCAGGAAGCCTACACAACTCACTGAACCAAACTTACCTACTGGAAGCAGGCACCAAAAACAACGGGAACAATAACAAACCAGAACAATTAAGAAAATGGTAATAGGAACATACATATCAATAACTACCTTAAATATAAATGGATTAAATGCTCCAACCAAAAGACATAAACTGGCCGAATGGGTACAAAAACAAGACCCATATATATGTTGTCTACAAGAGACCCACTTCAGACTGAGGGACACATACAGACTGAAAGTGAGGGGACAGAAAAAGATATGCCATGCAAATGGAAATAAAAAGAAAGCTGGAGTAGCAATTCTCATATCAGACAAAATAGACTTTAAAATAAAGACTATTAGAAGAGACAAAAAAGGACACTACATAATGATCAAGGGATCAATCCAAGAAGAAGATATAACAATTATAAACATATATGCAGTCAACATAGGAGCACCTCAATACATAAGGAAAATGCTAACGGCCCTAAGAGGAGAAATCGACAGTAATACAAAAATAGTAGGGGACTTGAACACCACACTTTCACCAATGGACAGATCATCCAAAATGAAAAAGAATTAGGAAACACAAGTTTTAAATGATACATTAAACAAGATGGACTTAATTGATATTTATAGGACATTCAATCCAAAAACAACAGAATACATTTTCTTCTCAAGTGCACATGGAATGTTCTCCAGGATAGATCATATCTTGGGTCACATATCAAGCCTTGGTCAATTTAAGAAAATTGAAATCATATCAAGTATCTTTTCCAACCACAATGCTATGAGACTAGATATCAATTACAGGGAAAAAATCAGCAAAAAATACAAACACATAGAGGCTAAACAATACACTACTAAATAGCCAAGAGATCACTGAAGAAATCAAAGTGGAAATCAAAAAATACCTGGAAACAAATGAGAATGAAAACACGACAACCCAAAATCTATGGGATGAAGCAAAAGCAGTTCTAAGAGGGAAGTTTATAGCAATACAATCCTACCTTAAGAAACAGGAAGCATCTTGAATAAACAACCTAATATTACACCTAAAACAATTAGAGAAAGAAGAATTAAAAAACCCCAAAGTTAGCAGAAGGAAAGAAATCATAAAGATCATATCAGAAATAAATGAAAAAGAAATGAAGGAAATGATAACAAAGTTCAATAAAACTAAAAGCTGGTTCTTTGAGAAGATAAACAAAATTGATACACCATTAGCCAGACTCATCACGAAAAAAAGGGAGAAGACACAAATCAATAGAATTAGAAATGAAAACGGAGAAGTAACAACTGTCACTGCAGAAATACAAAGGATCATGAGAGATTATTACAAGCAACTACATGCCAATAAAATGGACAACCTGGAAGAAATGGACAGATTCTTAGAAAAGCACAACCTTCCGAGACTGAAGCAGGAAGAAATAGAAAATAGAAACAGACCAATCACAAGCACTGAAATAGAAACTACAATTAAAAATCTTCCAACAAACAAAAGCCCAGGACCAGGTGGCTTCACAGGAGAATTCTATCAAACATTTAGAGAAGAGCTAACACCTATCCTCCTCAAACTCTTCCAAAATATAGCAGAGCAAGGTACACTCCCAAACTCATTCTATGAGGCCACCATCACCCTGATACCAAAATGAGACAAAGATGCCACAAAAAAAGAAAAATACAGAACAACATCACTGATGAACATAGATGCAAATATCCTCAACAAAATACTGGCAAACAGAATCCAACAGCACATTAAAAGGATCATACACCATGATCAAGTGGGGTTTATCCCAGGAATGCAAGGATTCTTCAAGATATGCAAATCAATCATGTGATAAACCATATATTAACAAATTGAAGGAGAAAAACCATATGATCATCTCAATAGATGCAGAAAAAGCTTTCAACAAAATTCAACACCCATTTATGATAAAAACCCTGCAGAAAATAGGCATAGAGGGAACTTACCTCAACATAATAAAGGCCATATATGACAAACCCACAGCCAACATCGTTTTTAATGGTGAAAAACTGAAAACATTTCCTCTAAGATCAGGAACAAGACAAGGTTTCCCACTCTTGACACTATTATTCAACATAGTTTTGGAAGTTTTAGCCACAGCAATCAGAGAAGAAAAAGAAATAAAAGGAATCCAAATTGGAAAAGAAGAAGTAAAACAGTAAACTGTTTGCAGGTGACATGATACTATATACAGAGAATCCTAACGATGCTACCAGAAAACTACTAGAGCTAATCAATGAATTTGGTAAAGTTTCAGGATACAAAATTAATGCACGGAAATCTCTTGCATTCCTATACACTAATGATGAAAAATCTGAAAGAGAAATTAAGGAAACACTCCCATTTACCATCGCAACAAAAAGAATAAAATACTTAGGAATAAACCTACCTAAGGAGACAAAAGACCTGTATGCAGACACTGATGAAAGAAATTAAAGATGATACAAACAGATGGAGAGATATACTACATTCTTGGATTTCCAATCAAAGAATCAACATTGTGAATATGACTATACTACCCAAAGCAATCTACAGATTCAATGCAATCCCTAACAAACTACCAATGGCATTCTTCACAGAACTAGAACAAAAAATTTCACAATTTGTATAGGAACACAAAGAACCCGAATACCCAAAGCAATCTTGACACAGAAAAATGGAGCAGGAGGAATCAGGCTCTGGACTTCAGACTGTACTACAAAGCTACAGTAATCAAGATAGTACAGTACTGGCACAAGAACAGAAATGTAGATCAATGGAATAGGATAGAAAGCCCAGAGATAAACCTACGCTCATATGGTCACCTTATCTTGGATAAAGGAAGCAAGAATATACAATGGAGAAAAGACAGCCTTTTAAATAAATGGTGCTGGGAAAACTGGACAGCTACAAGTAAAAGAATGAAAGTAGAACACTCCCTAATACCATAGACAAAAATAAACTCAAAATGGATTAAAGACCTAAATGCAAGGCCAGACACTATAAAATCTTAGAGGAAAACATAGGCAGAACACTCTATGACATAAATCACAGCAAGATCCTTTTTGACCCATGTCCTAGAGAAATGGAAATAAAAGCAAAAATAAACAAATGGGACCTAATAAAACTTAAAAGCTTTTGCACAGCAAAATAATCCATCAACAAGATGAAAAGACAACCCTCTGAATGGGAGAAAATATTTGCAAATGAAGCAACTGACAAAGGATTAATCTCCAAAATATACAAGCAGCTAATGCAGCTCAATATCAAAAAAACAAACAACCTAATGCAAAAATGGACAGAAGACCTAAATAGACATTTATCCAAAGAAGATATACAGATTGCCAAAAAACACATGAAAGGATGCCCAACATCACTAATCATTAGAGAAATTCAATTCAAAACTACAGTGAGGTATCACCTCACGCTGGTCAGAATGGCCATCATCAAAATATCTACAACAATAAATGGTAGAGAGGGTGTGGAGAAAAGGGAACCCTCTTGCACTGTTGGTGGGAATGTAAATTGATACAGCCACTATGGAGAACAGTATGGAGGTTCCTCATGAAACTAAAAATAGAACTACCATACGACCCAGCAATTCCACTACTGGGATATACCCTGAGAAAACCATAATTCAAAAAGAGTCAAACATTGTACCACAATGCTGCAATGTTCATTGCAGCTCTATTTACAATAGCCATGACATGGAAGTAACCAAAGTGTCCATCAATAGATGAATGGGTAAAGAAGATGTGGCACATATATACAATGGAATATTACTCTGCCATAAAAAGAAACAAAATTGAGTTATTTGTAGTGAGGTGGATGACCTAGAGACTATCATACAGAGTGAAGTAAGTCAGAAAGAGAAAAACAAATACCGTATGCTAACACATATATATGGAATCTAAAAAAAAAAAATGGTCGCGGAGAACCTAGGGGCAGGACAAGAATAAAGACGCAGACGTAGAGAATGGACCTGAGGACACAGGGAGAGGGAAGGGTAAGCTGGGACGAAGTGAGAGAGTGGCATGTACATATATACACTACCAAATGTAAAATAGATAGCTAGTGGGAAGCAGCCACATAGCACAGGGAGATCAGCTTGATGCTTTGTGTCCACTAGAGGGGTGGGATAGGGAGGATGGGAGGGAGACACAGGAGGGAGAAGATATGGAGATATATGTATATGTATAGCTGATTCATTTTGTTATATAGCAGAAACCAACACACCATTGTAAACCAATTATACTCCAATAAAGATGTTAAAAAAAATAAAACAAAGGCGAAGCAATAACCTCCTATTTTATGTTCCAGGTATACTTACATATGAAGAATGCCCTCAAAAGCCTTCATCATATACTACAGATACAAATTTTATCTGTATTACTCAGTTTTGCTGATGAAAACTGTGTTCAAAAAGTGATTTTAGGATGGCTCAGATAAAAGTTTTAATTGATTATTTTTAAAAGCTCTAAGCTCTTTACATTCAGGCTCTGCCCACCAGGACAAGTCATGAAACACCCCTGCCCACAGGTATCTGGTCACAGAGAGATCATAACCAATGTTTTGTCATTAGAGTCACATCTGCTCTTTCCGAAGCAACTGTATTTTAAATTAGCTTCCTTATATTGGTCAACATAAAGAATAGGCTAGATATAAGTGTAAAAATGTGCATACCAAGAAAACAACTACTACTTCCTCTACATATTTTATATTTTATCTTAATCCATCATTTTTTTCATTGTACTCTATTGAAATTCATGACTCTGCAGAATAACTGAAGACAGATGTCAGAAAGCCAGTGTCGGTCCATTCTTTTCCTGAACTACCTAACCATAATTAGAAGAATAAAATAGCAAGAGAAGAAGGGTAGAACTAACTGACTGTGTTTGCAATACAGAAGAGAGAACATGGGGCTTTGGGTGAGAGAGTACTTGTGTGGTATCCCCACCCTTTGCTACTTACTAGCTGTGTGACCCAAGGCAGATTCTTGATCTCTCTGAGCTTCCTTTACTTAGGACCACAGAATTCATCACACAAACTGGGACACTCTTGAGTGTGAAAGATGGGGGCATGGGGGGCACAATTAGTAATTCCTTCAGGGCAACAGGCATAAAATGGGACTATAAGGGGCAAACCAAGGCATAATCAGCCTACTTACTTGCAATATTGAGGCCATAATATCTCAAAAGTGTTGTGAGGTTAAAAATGGCATGATATAATAGGCTACGGAGGAAGTTTAACAGCACATATTCAATAAGTTATTTTTCCCTTCTCATAAATAACAGTTGGGTATTGGTTGGGGATGGGGATGATGTGAAGGGCTAATTGTGTTATCTTTTAAAACATGGAGCAAGATAAATGGTTGACCTACTGCTTCTTCTGCTTGCAGTGCTCTCCAGCAACCATCTCCCTGCTTCATTTCTCTTCCCCCTGCTGAGTTCTAAGACACTCAGAGATTCTATGGTGAATCATTTTAATTTGCATGATGAGGTTAACACAATTGCTCACCCACAGTATACTTCATAAAATCACTACCTGAAGACTCCTTCCATGATTTCCTGGGTGAGATACAGCCACCTGTTGCTGCTCTCTTAGGCCTTGTACTTCTGCATAGCATGTGCTGCCATTAAAATTATGTGATTACATGTATAGTGAATTCTTCAATGTCTGGCTCCCCAGTTGGAACATAAGCACCAGGTCAATGGGACATTTCTATTTTGTCTCCTGCTGTACCCCCAGCACCTAGTATAGTGCTTATCACATAGCAGGGGGTCAATAAATGTCCATTAAATAAACAAATGACCATGGGCATACATGAGGGTTGTATGGAGGATTCAGAGAGGGCAAGAGAGATTTCTGTCTTCAAGGAACATACAGTTGTTAGGGAACCACTGACCAAAACTGCCCACCTTGGCCAACTACCATGATAACCACTTGCATGAGTTATCTCACAGTAGGAGTTCCCGACAAGGAACATGGTGCTGCCAAGGAAAACTAACCAGGAGAATTTGGGAGGGTCCAAAAGGAGAGAGGAGATGCCAGCCCATAATATGTCCTACCAACCTCTCAGAATCCTTCGCGCTGGAATCCTTCTAGGCAGAGAGATGCATGCACCACCAGGAAGGACCCTGAGTCACACCAAATATGGGCCAGGCAAGATGATTGGCCAGAGACAACCCAGAAACTAACCCCATTACCATAAAACCTGAGACTGTGAGCCACGTGGCAGAGCAGTTCTCCTGGGTTCCCTTACCCTGCTGCTCTCCACCCAGGTGCCCTGTCCCAATAAAGTCTTCTGCTTTGTCAGCACGTGTGTCTCCACAGACGATTCATTTCTGAGTGTTAGACAAGAGCCCAGTCTTGGACCCTGGAAGGGGTTCCCCTTCCTGCAACACAGGAACAGATTTGATCAAATTTATACTATGTATAAATACCATTTAACGAGTTTTATGTGATACTATTCTGGGTACTTAATATAGATCATCTCTTGAATTTCTCACAACAAGCCAGCAAGAGAATTATCATGTCCATCAGACAAGTGAGAAAATTGAGACTTGGGGAGATTAAATTACTTGCCTAACGAGCACAAGATGTAATTGGATTTGAATCCCTGTCTGCCTGGCTAGAACCCAGTTTCATGTGGACTCTTATTTGCTGACTGCTTCTCCCAGCCTTACCATAGAGATACTCACTTACAGACAAGTGATAAGAAAGGTTCAGGAGAGAGCAGCCAGCAAAGATTTTGTTGTTAACAACGTTAAAGAGAATTGGACTCAGGTGAATGTTTCCCTAAAGCCTCCAGTATTCATTCCCAAAATGAGGCTATACACTCTGACTTTTCTAGCTTTCATCACCATTATTTTCTGTCTCTATGTCATTCTTGCTATAAAAACAATGCATGGTTATTTTGCAACATAACTTTAAAATGGAAATGAGATATCAGCAAAAAATCCAATTGTATTGGTATGAATGCTAAAGCTACCTAAATTTCAATATGGATAGTGCAACATAGACCCAGAAAAATATTGTTGGATCACTAAATATGTTTATGACAAGTATTTCCTTATATTTAATAAACAATATTTATCTTCAAAAACATCTAAACTAATGTGTGAACTCTGACATGTTTTATACCATCAATTTATTAATTCTACTAATGGAAACAATGAAATGTGGAGTCAGATTCAAACCATAAATCTACCAATAATTAGCCAACAACACTATAATAGTTATTTAAATTCCATGAGCTTTCATTTCTCCATCTATAAAATGGGCATAATAAAGGCATCCAAATCTCAGAGGGTGAATGTGAAAATTAAATGAGATGACATATAAGATCCTGATGTATGACCCAACACACAGTTGGCACACAGTAAATGTTAATTTCTCTCTTTCTTTCTAGGACAGATGAAATGTATAAGGTTTAACAAAAATCTCTAATGGATACAGTCTCAGAATACTACCATGTTTTCTTGTGGTGTCCTCTATTTTCTCCCCTTAATGTGTTCACTCCAAAGCAAAACAGAAAGGCAGATTTTAACCATCTTCATCCTCATCTACTGTCATCTTAAAGATCCTTTACAAACGCTGTGACTTGCCCACAACTGCAGAAAACCAGATTCATCAGGAGTTACAGAACACTCCAGCAGCACATTAATAGACTCAACGTTCAGTGCTCCATATCCTCCAGAATCAACCATGACTTAGACCGAAGGGTTGTCCTGAAAGAAGGTGCATATGCATTTGTAAAAGAGTGATTCAGTGGGTGAAGAGATGCCAGTGAATCAAAGCACACTGGGATGATCTTTTCTTTTTTTTTTAGGTTGACACCAGAATTTCCACAGAGGGAAAAACCAGCTGACCGCTACAGTAGCCAGTATATTGCCCCAGGATGAGAGGTGTCCCTGGGACCAACACTGCTGAGCAGTCTTCCACGAAGACAGGAATTAATGATGCCCTTTTGGATCACCACTGCATCTCTGGTACTTAACACTGAGTAGATACTAAATATATATTTGTTGAATGAATTAATTAATAGTTCATGCCAACCCTAAAGAAAAGGTCAGAAATAAAGGTGCTAGGGGTCAAGTATAAAGAAATAGAAAATAAAAGGCAAAGCTTTTCTCCCCATGACTCACCTTATTAGTGGTAAGTCAGTAGCTACCGTAATTTAGCCTTCCACTGTCACTTCTCTGACTACATCACATTAGATGACAGGATGCTTCCTAGTTCAGAAATGGCTAGGGTTTCAAAGGTGGGATTTTAAGAAGCAATACAGGAGATAATGCAAGGAAAACATGTTTCTTCATTATCTTCTCTCAGTGTGCAATGAAGTAATATGCAGGATGTAAGAAGGAAGATTTTCAAGTTAATAAAATAGATCATTTTAAGGTATTTTATACATCATGAAAGGGAAACTGAAATAGCAACCATCTTACCTGAAAAAAGCACTTTACCTACTTATCAAATTTGTCCACAGGTTAGAATAAAGACAGCATTAAAAATTTGCAGTGAAGACTTATTGAAGAGGTTGTCTTTTCTCCATTGTATACTGTTGCCTCCTTTATCAAAGATAAGGTTTTATGGCACTTGGACATCTTTCGACGTAGCTTTAGGCAGCTTACAACTCACAAGTGCATGGGAGATTCCTGCATCTTTTGTGCTCTCAAGAAAAACCAGGGGGCTTCCCTGGAGGCACAGGGGTTGAGAATCTGCCTGCCAGTGCAGGAGACATGGGTTCAAACCCTGGTCTGGGAAGATCCTACATACCACGGAGTGACTAAGTCCCTGCACCACAACTACTGAGACTGCACTCTAGAGCCCGTGAGCCACAACTACTGAGCCCATGTACCACAACTACTGAAGCCTGTGTGCCTAGATCCTGTGCTCCGCAACAAAAGAAGCCACCACAATGAGAAGTCTGCGCACCACAATGAACGGTAGCCTCTGCTCGCCATAACTAGAGAAAGCCCACGTGCAGCAACGAAGACCCAACACAGCCAAAAATAAAAATTAAAAAAATTATTAAAAAAAATAAAATTTGCAGTGAAGAATGGCTCCCTCATTTCCATAAAGAAACTAGATTATCTAACTCATAGGGATTTGAGGATAATTAAATGAAATGATACATGAGACATTCTCAATATGAGGCCCACCATATAATAAAATCTCAGAAATGATCAGCTATTGTTGTAGCTGTAGGCTATAATATTGTGTTGCCCAATGTGACCAGCAATCTAACATTAAGTATATATTTAAAACCAATAAATGCAAGTTCTGTAATCATTCCAAAATTTCAAAAATATATGTTATTACTGAATATATACTCCCAAGTACTTTTCTTTAAAATGAGTATTTTGAGTTCTTTTTTTTTTTTTCTGATCAACTTTTACTATTTTTTCTTGCCTTTTTATTTTACATCTCTATATACAATGAAACTCTCTTCCCACCTATGATTTTGTTCATTGATTAGTCTGCATGGAGAGGCAAATCTATTCCCTTCAAATCTGCCTATTACAGTAACCAGCAAATTCTAAACAGAAACACTTTTCCAGAGTCTCTAATTTTGAATATCATAGTACAATTTTATTTGAAAATTGAACCATAAGATTCCAGGTAGAAATATTTTAAGAATTACTTCTCAGTCTTTTGAAAGCCCATATTGACATGAATAAATCTGGTTACCTGAAAGGGTTAGGAATGCTGTAAGGCTGGTATCTGTAAGTCTTAGATCCCAATAGGCTGCCCATGTGTCTCATATGCAGTTACATGTATATATATATATTTTTTTTTTTCAAATCAACATGTGACTGTGTAGGCGATGAGTGAGGCTTCAAGCTATGTGAAAATAAGCTCTAGAGGTTCTAATGACATTCAGCTGGACAGTCTGTAGGCATAAAGGAATTTGAGACACAAAAAATCATTGTTCCAGTGCAGAATTATTAAAATGTTTTTCTGTAAAAAGAGAATGCCCTCTTTCTTTCTGGAGATATTTACTAAGGACCATAATGTATCATTTCAATTCTCTCAATAAGCTTACCATCAAAAATGCAATATATGTTCCCTCAATATTTTCAAATTTCACTTAAATTATTTTTAAACTATTTTTTCTCTTTAAAAACTGACACGGGAAAAAATAAAACAAAACTGATCCCTCTTCAAAACAGGTTTTTAGGGAAAGAAGAATGAATAATCACTAAATACCTTTAACAATTCCTATGAAGATGGATGTGAGATTTTTACCTCAGAAAAAAACATCTGTGGACTCTTGCCATTTCATTACTTTTTAAGAAAACTTTGGCTTTTCTAGACTCCTAACCATGAGCTCATGAGCCAGACTGCTGGGTTTGGGTCCCAACTCTACCACTAAATAGCTGTGTGACTTTAGACCGATGACTCAATTTTCTCATCTGTAAAATGGGAATAATCAGAGTAGCTACCCCGTGGGGTGCACGTAAACCCTTAGAACAGAACCCAGCATGGAGTAAACACTCCATGAATATTCACGGTTATGATCAACCATTGTTAACAACAGGATGACCAGATAAGTTTGAAATAGTTGGTCCATTTTTTCCAACCTTCCTCCACCCATTCCCACATCCCATTTTCAACACTTACTTCGAAAGAATGAATGACCTCTTACTGCTCAGATAATTGACTTTTTTCTGAACGTCTGTGTTATAGACATTGTTGGCTCCTTTCACAGTCAAGAAAGTCTTTCTCTGGGTCTCTCGGACCCCCCCACCCCGCCTAGTTCTTCCCCAGTCTCTCCTTTGCTTCTCCTCCTCCAGGAGAAAGAGCCCAAAGACTCAGCACCTAATGCCTCCTCTTCCTTTTGCTTGATTCTCTCCATCCCAGTGGTTGTCCTCTGCTCTCATGGTTTCAACCCTCCTAGGCGCTGGCTGGCTGCCCACCAGCACCTCCACCTCTGCCCTCTCTCCTGAGCTCCAGCTTTTCCTCTCTGATGTTTGATACGAGCACCATAGTGCAAGTGGTTGGATTGGGGGGCTTGACAAACATGGGTTTGAAGCCTGGCTCTGCCGTTTGCAAGTTGTGTGACTTTGATCAATTTCTTAATTTCTGGAAATCTCCATCTCCTCATCTGTAATAGATCATTTAGAAAATCTACCTCTTAGGCTCCATTAAACAATACAACAGATATAAATCATTTGACATAGTTCCTGGTCCACAGAAAACATGTTAGATGATTATTAATATTAATGTCCAATTGAATATGTCCAAAATCTTTTGCCATTCCACACTCTTATGTTAAGTAACTCTTCTTCTCCGTAAGTTCTAAAATGTTTTACTGTCCCCATCAATTTCAAGACACAAGATTTTAGGCTTTTTATTATTTTCTATCATTTGTTTCCATCATCTGAAAGAAAATATGGTAATATATTCTTCAGTTGTAATAAAAAGAATGTTTTTCAGCTGTATATGTCATTGACTAGTTTAAAGGTTACATTCTACAGCCTCCCTTACTTATAGGTGTGGCCATGTGATTAAGCTGTGACCAATGAGATGTAATTAGAAGTAAGTCTCCTTAAAATGTTGTGGCATGCCCTTCTTTGTCTCATTCTCCATCCTGCTGTCTGGAATTTTGATGTGATGGCTGGATCTCTGGCAGCTATATGAGACCCTGATGATAGAAAGCTTCACTCTAAAGATGATAGATTCATGAATTGACAGGGGGAGCCGCCAATCAAGGTCAGGACCAACAAGCTCTGAACATTTTTTTTTAATAATGTGAGAGAGAAGTAAATGTCTATCATGAGGTTTCTCTCCTGTCTACAGCCAGATCTGATCTTAAGTGAATTAACAACATTTCGATTGCTGACTCTCCTCTGACATGCACCCCTTACTCTAGTCAGGTCCCCTTCGCTCACAGTCTCCCACTCACTTTGCCTGTACTGCTTTCTCACCCTCAAGTGTCTTGGGCTTGCTCAGCAAAACGGTCCAGATCCAGCAAGAGCCCATAACTGATTTTTGAAATGCTCACCTCTCTCCCTCTCATCTGAATGTTGTAGCATTTCTATTCTGTTCCACATCATCAATTATCCCCATAGGATAATCTTGCCTCTTGGATTATCTGTAAGATCATTAATAACCTGGGGTCGCAAGTTGGGTTCTCCAGAAACAGATCCCGAGACAAAGTCCAGGGTGTCAGGTATTTACAAGAGATCAACAACAGTGAGAGGGATGGAGCAGAAGCAGAATTGGGAGAGGGAGAAGTTGAACTGTGATTCTGAGGCTGATTGTGTAGGGAGCTCAGGAGTGAGTATTACCACAATAGCATCCCACATCCAGCCAAAGTGGCCAGGCCTTTGCCCAATGTGGGCTGCCCTGGGAAGGTGTGAATTTAGCATGGCATCTCTCTGCAGGTGAGGCAGACCTGAGCGAGGTGACAGATAGAAGCTGTCTGCCCAACACACTCCCTGCACTGGGCAGTAAGACCTTCCTCAAAGAGGAAGCTGGGTACCCATCTCTGTGCCCACCCCCCTGTGTCTGAGTTCTATGCTTCTCTGCCCAACACACCAATTTTAATATTAAACCAACAATAGGTGTCTGATAAATATTTACAGAAAACTTACTCTATGCCTAGCCTAAGAAACGTAATCAGTATGAAGTTCCTGAGTGAATCCACTCACACTTTTAGAAAAGGTCTTTAAAAGTGCCTTTATAAGAAAAGATCTTTTTAGTTCCCTGGTGGTGCAGTGGTCAAGATTTGGCACTTTCATTGCCGTGGCCCACTTTTGATCCGTGGTCGGAGCACTGAGATCCCGCAAACCGTGCAGAGCAGCCAACATAGGAAGGAAGGAAGGAAGGGGGTAGGGAGGGAGGGAGGAAGGAAGGAAGGAGGGAGGGAAGGAGGGTGGGAGGAAGGGAAGGAAAGAAGGAAGGGGGAGGGAGGGAGGGTGGGAGGAAGGAAGGAAGGAAGGAAGGAAGCGGGGAGGGAAGGAGGGTGGGAGGAAGGGAAGGAAGGAAGAAAAGGAAGAAGAAACTTTTTAAAACCTTTTCCTTCTGCTTCCTGGAATCAGCACTGACTTCACAAAAGCTCTAAATCCGTTGTTTTGCAGAACATGCCTTTTTCTTAATTCCATCTAATGCCTCCCACCATGCTGCCAGGGCCTTCAAACACACACAATATGAAGTAGGAGTACGTGGGACGGAGCTGCCCATTCGACTTGCTTCTATGAGGAACACTGTTCTCCTGGGGGAAATCTTCCGAGGAAGAAAACTCACCATTCATCTGGAGAGCGCGGAAGCAAGCTCACGACAAAAACACTCTGACGAAGTTTCCCCCGTTATGGTTTCTGTTTTTCTCTGATCCTCCAATCCTCCTTCACTCTAAGCTCATCCGGGGGTCTCTGCAGAGTCTCGTCAATTTCTATAGGTCTTTTCACCCTTTCTGAAGGGTGAGTAGCCGTTGACATAAGGAAACAGGCACCTTTCTTGTTTACTCTGCCCACTTTCCTACCCCAAGTACACCATCCACCCCCAACTGCACTCCAGTTACAGCGGGGGTTGGCACAGGATTTGGGGGGAAGGAAACCCAGAATTGAATGAGGTTCTGACTCTGGTCACTGGTTGACCATGGGGGAAAAAAGCAGGGGGAGAAAGCACCAAGGCTAAACAATAATAATAATAGTAATAAGTCAAAAACCAGTCGGAGGATCAGCCAAGACCAGCATCCTCTCACTTGATCCTGGTCATTTGTGAGCATAGGGAGGAGAAGGCTGTGTTCCTATGATGTATCTGGGTTGTGACCAATACTTTTATTTTAGCCTAGAGATGAGCAAGATTGAACAATCCCTAGGTGAGCTCACTTGGCGTGGCGGCCTGCTGCAAATCTTTCTACCTCTCCTCTACCTGCCACTTCCCAGAATATAACTTTATGGTAATTTATCCGCTCAGAGCATCACTCCCATCTGTTCTCTGCTACAAAGATAGCTACTTCCAGAGATTGCTGTCTTCGCCGGTTGGCTGGGGAGGGTGACGGTGATGCTGTCTGACACACCGTCCACAGCAAAGTCACCTCAATGGAGTTCCCATTGGTAATCCACCACTTGGGTGTCTTTGAAATGTTTGTGTTTGGATGTTGTTTTCTTCATCTCCCTGAGCCAGAAGCCTTGTCAGAAAGTCAAACTTCCAAAGTGACAAAGTGCTCTGATCATAGAAAGGTGGTTTCGTTGCCAGGGAAACTGCTTGCAAGGGAGAAACAGATCCTATTTGTGAATTTATAACCTGAAGAAGAAACAGATGCTAAGTTTCTGAGTGAGTCTCACTTCGAATTGTACTTGATGGTGAGAATGGGTTACATTTTTTAGGCCATAGATTAGCAAAATTATACACTTTATAGGAAACCTTCTTACTGTAGCCTAGAAATTAAGAATAAAAACAATTCTTTCTTCCCCTTTTCTTAGCTTTGCAAATCAAGAAAAGCAAACAACATTTTCCCCAGGAAATCCATGGGATCTGGGAAAATGACCAGGACTCATCACAAAGCCCAACACAGGTGAAGGCCTCTGGTACACACTTAAGCGTGATCTTAGGGTAAAACAAAAATCATGAACACGCCACATACATTTTCAAAGGAGTTGTCCAGAATGAAAAAATAAGAAGAGATTAGTGGCCACTTTTTTCAGAAATGGACAAGGAGAAGTTCTGGGCTTCCCTTCAAAATATCTCCCTACATCTGCTGATTAAGCCTAAAATCTAGAACTTCATTCTTTTACCTTGTAGCAACGTTTCAGGTCCTTTCCTGAAAATTAATTTTGATACCAGGGGAAGGGAAAAACTCCTTAGGTGTTAGGTATGTGGCAATAGAAGGGGTGGTTTCTATAATAGGGTAAAAGAATTTGAAGCTGGTAGCCAAAGAATTAATTTTTCATCATGATCACCATCTTTACTATTAACACATCATCATCTCTATTAATATCATCAACAATACTATCGTAATTCACCCTAAACTCTATTACCACTATATAATGAGAATAGCTGCTCTTCTTTGGAATTTACCATGTGCCAGAAATGGTAAGTGTTCTACATTCATGATGAAATAATTCTCAGGAGTTGGCAAACTTTTTCTGTAAAGGGCCAGAGAGTAGATATTTTAGGCTTTTGGGGTCACAACTGGCACAACTACTCAGTCGGGTAAAAGCAGTCACAATAAACGTGACATCATGGGCATGCTGGTGTTCCAGTTCAACTTTATCTACAAAAGCAGACGGTGGGCCAGATGTGGGCTGCTGGCCCTGCTTTACCAGCTCACATCATCTCATCAGCATCCTCACGAGGCTGTGGGCTTGGCAGGAGCATCTTCATTCCTCCGGTGAGGAAACCAGGCATATCAGAGATGGAGTCATTTGTCCACAGTCACACAGGGAGCAGATGGAGGGTAGGGTGAGACCCTAGGTGTAGCCATCACCAAGGCAACCAGCCATCTGCTCTCCACCTTGTCAGAGTGTGTTACACGTACGCCTGACTGCTATTCAAGATGATTTTAGGAAATACACGTGTAAGCATTTTAATAGCTCCCCTTATTTTCATATGCATGAAAAAATAGAACCAGAAAATCCAATGTTTGATTTTACTACTGTTTTTTCTTCAGATGAAACACAAGAACAATCATCAATAATCATTTTTGTGCCTTCCTATTTTTTAAAAATAAAGAAAAAAAATAGCTGATGGTTGACAAGAGGGAAAATTTTTTCAATATTCATTCAGTATGTAGGTGCCATTTTGGCCTTTCAAAAAGTTTTCACTCTTTTCTCTCATTTGATTTTCACAAAAAAGAAGAAGAGAAGTACTATGTTATTATGCCCATGCAGCAGATGAGAAAAACTAAGGTACAAAAAGGTTAAATGGTTTCTCAAAGGCACGCACCATGTCAGTGGCCTGGGGCAGAGGGGGCATTTCACCTGGTCCCGGCTCCCTTCTTTCCTCCTGCTGTGTCATCCACGTGGGTTCTCCAGGTCTCAGAGTTGTAAAGAGCCAAACTCAGGAATTTCTTATTTCTCCCAAGGTATCAAGGTAACTAAAAGCCAGCAACATGAGTCGGGTTTCTTTGGCCTGGGTGTCACAGGGCCAGTCACCCAGATGAGCAAGTGTGTGTGTGCATGCACAGTGGCAGTGGGTAAGCCCGCCTCCTGATTTCCACCAGAGCAATCTGAACGTACTTTCTGGACTAGCCATAAATCATTTTGTTAGAGCCAAGTGCTGAATGGCATGAATCTGAAATTCCATATGTGTGTTTAGAAGAGAGCTCGCTTTAGCTGCCAGTGAGCTGTTGGCCCAAAGGCAAGTCACGAGGGCCCCAGATTCTGACTCAGGAAACACAGCTGCTGGACTCTGTCAGCATTTGTTCGGGTTGTTTTTGTTGTTGTTGTTCTCTGGGGGTTTTTAGGGGATTATAGTTTACTCATCTACAAAAGAAAACCTAGATGCCTTTCTGGATAAACAGATTGAGAAGAATACCTCTCGAGCTTTTCTAGCACAAACTTTCATATCTATCAGTTTCAGGAACCAATATACAGGGCAAACACAGCCAAGCCTTGAAGAAAGCATCGCGATGCCGAAAAATATCTACAGTTTAACTTAGGAAAACTTTTTCCATTCCCTGAACCAGTCCTCCCTTTAATGAGACACGGACTTAGAAAAAACGGGTGTCAGATAGTAACAAATAGATTTTAGGAAAAAAAATTTCCACTAGATCAGTGTTTTTCAAACTACAAGTTATGACCATGGTGAACTGCGGTCAGCATTTTTAAATGAATTAAAGAAAAGAACAGAATGGAAAAGAATCAAATGTAATAGAAAATATCCCAATAAGCACTGTTTGAGAGACTGTTTCAGATTTATATAAACACGTGCACACACACACACACACACACAGGATTTGTGGGCCACAAATTTGAAAGCCATTGGACCAAATGATCTGAGAGCTTTGTGCAGCTGTAAGATTCAATAACTCCCTAACCTATTCTCACTGCAATAAAACCACTCAAACCACACACTGAAGTGATGGAAAGTCAATAGAATTTTAATTCTTACAAATCTCCCCAGCACTCAGTCTTGGCAATTGTTGGGAAATTCTTTATAACCATTCTATTATTATTACAAATTCGTTTCTATTATATTATGAATTCTATTACAATGCTCTTTAGATCATTACCGTAACACTATGAATACTTTAACTAATAGTAATGACACTTTTGCTACATTATAGATACAATGTCATTATATCTATATTTAAATATACTTTGGGAAAATATGATCAAAAAAGAAATAAGTTCTGAAAAACCTGCCTGATTTTTTGTCCCTCCTTGCCTACATATAAGTAAAACAAGACCAAATAAAACATTTCGTAGGGACCCCCTTTTTTTTTTAACATCCTTATTGGAGTATAATTGCTTTACAATGGTGTGTTAGTTTCTGCTTTATAATAAAGTGAATCAGCTATACATATACATATATCCTCATATCTCCTCCCTCTTGCGTCTCCCTTCCACCCTCCGTATTCCACCCCTCTAAGTGGTCACAAAGCACCGAGTTGATCTCCCTGTGCTATGCAGCTGCTTCCCACTAGCTATCTATTTTATATTTGGTAGTGTATATATGCGTAGGAACCACTTTGAAAAGAATCAAACATGTACCAAGATATACAAAGAGGACAAAGCTTTCCAGTTCTTGTTTCCAAATGAAGACATAGTCAATGCTCGTGCTGGACCAGTATGTTATAATTTTCATTGAAATGGCAACTCACCAGTCTGTAGAAAAAATCCAGCCAAAAGAATTCAGCACTTGGGTTCCATTTCAATCTGGAAACCCCAGAGGACACTCTGCACCATTTGCAGAAATGGTGGTGCCAGGGTGTGTGATAAATTGAATGAAGAGGACAGGAAAGACACTTCAAGAATTCACTCTCTGAAACTGAAACCCTTTCTATTTTTAATCCTCTCTTGTGGGCATTTAATTCCAGATCCTAGTCAAGTCATGTTGTAAAAAGTATCCAAATTGACAAATTATCAGTGCCATTTCTTTTAGCTGCCATTTCCCTTTTGAAAACCATCTTCATGGATTAGTATTCAGAAACACAAGCTCAGTTTAGTGCCAGTTTTGCAGAAAACAGAAAGACTGAAAACAAGAATTAAAAGTAGAAATCGTAAAACTCGTTAGTACAAAGAAGTGAGACAGTAAAATAAGAATTTTTGAATGTCTACCAGTTTTCCAACAACTGGTATGAGTTTAATTAAAAGAAATCTATAGCTGGAGACCCAGGATTTAGAAGGATCACCAGAGTTGATCCTCAGAGCAGTGGCTGAGCACATGGGCTGTTCCCAGACTATAAGGGTCAAGTTTTTGCTTGTTCACACTGCAGTCAGGGGATGGTTAGATTTCACTGGTGTAATAAAAACTAGCATAACGTACTGTATAGCACCGGGAATTCTACTCAATATTCTGTAATAATCTATATGGAAAAAGAATCTGAAAAAGAATGTATACATGTATATATATATATATATATATATATATATATATATATATATATAACTGAATCACTTTGCTGTACACTTGAAGCTAACAAAACATTGTAAATCAACTATACTCCAATATAAAATAAAATAAATTTTTTTAACTAGCATTTATTTGGAACTTACTGATTTTTCTTCCCAAGGATCTTGAAAACACATCCTTACTCCTATCTTATTGACAAGGCAGTCCATATAGTCTCCCAAACAGATTCTATGAATAAAATCTTCCCCACTCTCCATTTCATCTTATCTTCAATTGATAAATATTTTCTCTCAAACAACATCAAAGAACAATGCCTATATTGGAGACATTGATATTCAACAGAAAAAGAAGATATTAGTTCAAACTTCAGTGAATAAGATTTTAGAGGCCTCCTCTCTGTCAGATGTCTTCCTTAAAAGAAACATAGATTTTAGAGTATTTCATTTTCCATATTTAATAAATGTCCTTAAAAAATAAAAGTTTTAATAAAATTCCAGTGACTTAAGTATCACTTATCAATCTAGAAGTGGTTCTTAACCCAGACTATTTTATTCCCCCAAGGACATGGCTGGAGATGCTTTTGGTTGTCACAAACATGGAGAGAGGTTTCCTACTGGTGTCTAGTGGGTAGAGGCTAAGAATGTTTCTAAACATCCTACCATGCACAGGTCACCCTCCACAACGATGATCTGTTTGGCCCAAAATATCCGTAGTGCAGAGGGTGACAAACCTGCTTTACAGTGTTTCCCCAACAACAACAAAAACAACAACATGATTGCAACAGTGTTGTATTTTGGTCTGTACAGTTGGCTTAAATATTAGCTAAGTGACTTGCTCCCCCACCTTAACTTCAAGTAGATGGGATTCAAGTTCATGATTAGCAAAGCTGCAGATCTCTTCATGACTCCATGACTTAGCAACTCAGGATTGCTGGAGAATTTTAAAGTCATGCCTGTTAAAATCTGCGGTCCTGTCTTGTGTGTGTGTAGGTGCGGGGGCGCTTCTCTCTCTCTCTCTTACACACACACACACACACACACACACACACACACACACTCTACTTAACACAGATAGAATGCCCTGCACACTACTTGTGCTCCTTCCATTGTGAAGGCTGTTACCCACACCAACCTCAGAGTGAGAGGGCTAAAATGATTACCTTGGAGTCAGAAGGATGAAGATTCTAACGGTCAAAGAAAGTTGCTCTGGAGAGAAGGTGAAAATTAAAACCAACTAAAGTGAAAAACTTAGAATAAGGCTGCCAGATATGCCAACTGATGACAGAGTGGGAGTATCTTGCTGAGAGGGTTAGAGTTATCTGTAAGTCTAGTGGATTCCAACAGAGAATAGGCATCTTCAACATAATTCTTGTGCATAACGTCTGTATCTCGAGACATCCTTATAAGATAGCTGGTGCACTTTATACAGCCGTCTGAGCCTTTTCTGCCAAAGGAGACATGGTAGGAGGATTGTTACTGATGAAGAGTTGAGAAGAAAACATAAATCCCTCAGGGATCAGAGTCCCTCTGATGATGGGGAGATGAAGTCTGAGTCCCGCTGCTTATGTTTCTTCCTACTTCTTTTTTTTTTTGCGGTACGCGGGCCTCTCACTGTTGTGGCCTCTCCCGTTGCCGAGCACAGGCTCCGGACGTGCAGGCTCAGCGGCCATGGCTCACGGGCCCAGCCACTCCGCGGCATGTGGGATCTCCCCAGACCAGGGCACGAACCCATGTCCCCTGCATCGGCAGGCGGACTCTCAAGCACTGCGCCACCAGGGAAGCCCCATGTTTCTTCCTACTTTAAATGTGCAACTGCACAGGAAAAGAAATCAAGAATCAGGAAACAAAATCTGTTAGATTATCCACTTTCATCTCTCTAGGAATTATGTTTCCAAATTAGAGACAAGGTTATTTAAGAGGCGGGGAGGTAGTATCCATAAGGATTCATGGGAAATTTGTTGCAGAGGTGTGGGAGGGTGAGCAGGTTCAATCCAGGGACATACCACCAAGGCACTGGATCAAGTCCAATTTCATTCAGAGGATATATTGATGGCCTTGTTTGGTAAAAGTCCTGTAGTTTTTGACATATTCAAGTTTGGCAGCAGTTCAAAAGAAATCCTTTAAAAATATCTTTGTTCAATATAGATTTTAGTTTAAAAAATAAACTCAATATTTGGACTTAATTCAGGGTTTAGCAAATTCTTCAAGGATATTTGGTGTAATGGGACCTGGCCTTTCATTTTGTTTTTTTGAGATGGTGTTTCAATGGGATTCTGATTCTGGTTCCTGAAAGAATCAGTCAGGTAGGAGAATTCTGTGGGAGGGACAGTTTCAGACTTTGAGCTGTTGCATGAGCATTCCATCCGTCAGAATTAGAACTGTCCCAAAATCTAGACCTTTCAGCTCACCTGTCATTCCTCAGAACCAAAATGTATTTTCAATCACATTCTCCACTCTATTAAGAGAAGTACGGTTTTGAATCCTGAAAGGAAAATTATCTTGTGACCTTGGGATAAAAGCTTATTCAGGTAATATAAAATGTCAAGCAGCCCACAATTCGAGCTCAGCTAAGGTAATTCCCAATAATATTTATATCCTGAAAAATAGGTATTTCAGCCTTGTTGAAATACTATTATCATAAAAGGACTTCTCTTTTTAATCATTAAAGTAATGTAACTCAGCACGGCTACAAGTATAGAGAACCTCTGAAAATTCATATATATCTTTTAAATCCTAAGAAGTCGATTTGTTTCTAATTTAACTAAAACTCTCAGAGAAAACCAGGTGTCTTTGAAAAGAAAGATGCTTATGTTATACTTTTGCTATGGAAACAATTTTTTCTTAAAACTTCACCAGAATTTTGTCTAAATTTTTTTTTTTAATGTTCCACTAGAAACAGTTCAAATTCTTTGCTATTGGCCTCAAAAAACAAAGTTTTAATTTGGGGAAAAAACGCTTAATTTAAAAAAAATTTTAGGGAAGTGTATTGAGTTATCATCTACAGCATAAGAATGAGCATATCCATTTAAAAAGACAAAGAAAATCCCTTCCAGTGGGTCAGCATCCTCTATCATGTTGCGTATACAGGACACAAACACTTAAGTGTCAGTCTCACGGGTTAGCACATAAAGATTGTTTAGATTGAGGTGGGGATATCAAAGTGCATGCAGCGGGGCTTCCCTGGTGGTGCAGTGGTTGAGAGTCCGCCTGCCGATTCAGGGGACACGGGTTCGTGCCCCGGTCCGGGAAGATCCCACATGCCGCGGAGCGGCTGCGCCTGTGAGCCATGGCTGCTGAACCTGCGCGTCCAGAGCCTGTGCTCCACAACGGGAGAGGCCACAACAGTGAGAGACCCGCGTACAGAAAAAAAAAAAAAAAAAAAAGTGCATGCAGTGGTCTCCAAGATTCCTGGAGTATGCACCCATCAGTAAAATAATCTGTACACATGCATCCATTATATGAATATTTATTTTTTTGTTTATTTACTTATTTATTCATTATCTTGTGCATGTACTCCAGCACAAACGTACAGTGTAAATCTTGAACCTAAATGGCAATCAAAATAGTGAAAACAAAAATTAATTCAGATTCTCCCCATGCCCTATGCCCTAGTTTCTCCCCATGCCCTAATGATGTAGGAGATAGATGGGCCCCAGGCTGAGCAGCTGCAACCAGTCTCCTGCTGAGACTTCAAGATAAGATACTAGCAGGAGCATCAGGCTCTGATTGAGTAGAAGACAAAGAGACCACAATTTCCTCATTCTTGTGGTCAAGGGGATTTCCCAGCCTGGAACATGCACAGAGAAGGTCCTCAGTCTAGGGAGGCACCAAAGGAGGGAAGAGCCGCCAGCCCACAATATGTCCTGCCAACCTCCCAGAAACCTTCACGCTGGAATCCATCTTGGCTGAGAGATGCGTGTACCCACCAGGAAGGACCCTGACTCAGACCGAACATGGGCACAAGCAAGATGACTGACCAGAGACAACCTGGAAACTAACCCTATATAAGCAACCTAAGCTGCCCCTATTGCATGCAACTCACTCTGAGTTTACCCATGTGCTTTTCCACATGTACTTTGCTTCAAATAAATGCTTTATCTGTTTCACTATCTTGGTCTCTTTGCTGAATTCTTTCTTCAAAGAAGACAAGGACCAAGGTCTTTCTTCCAGCCACCTCACTGCCAAGATCACTAACAGGTTGCCTGGCACAACCGCTGAGACGTGTTACCCATTCTGAGACCACAGCAATAGGTATAACTCAAGCTACTCAAGCACCACGCATGGCTGATTTTTATGATGCAGTGTTTCTTGAGCTTCATGGGGATTGGTAAACAATATTCACCAAAGGTGAGAAGCCAGATTGCCCTAACATTCAAGAGACAGATGTGCTTCTGGAGACGTTCTTTGATGTCCCTGTAATTTAAAGAATGGGCTAGAGAGATGGTGGGGATGGATAAGGGGCATTTACATAAGGTTAAGACACAACCCAGGCTTTATGGCTGGTCATGTTCTCTGGCCTCTTCCAACTCTGGCTTGGACATTGTCTCATTTGCCACAGAACCCCATGGAAGCAATGAAGGGTAAAATAAATCTATACTTTGCCAGTCCTACACTTGTGTGCCTTGCCAGTCCCTCAGATCTCCCACTTAGGTTATATTCACACCTTTTCCTTCCCTGAACCTCCAGCATCGGACCCTTGATGTCTTCAGGGAGTTGGATACCTCAGAGACCTCACACAAGTTTCTCTTTTCCTGGGATTTTCTTCAGAAAAGACAAACTCTTGTACCTTAATTCTAAAACCACCTGGTTTCAACTAAATGTCTAACATTTGGAAAACACATTAGCATAAGAAGATGCACATTTCTTCTTCGGAACAAGAGCAAATGGGAAAATATCCCCAGGGTTCTTTCTGAAGACTCCCAAACACAGCTGCTCAGCTCAAGAAGTTAAGTTCAATACAGAGTAAGCTTGGCCTTCCCCTCTCCCCCCAGGTGTTTTCCCATTGGACACATTCCCCACGCAGTGCTTCAGGATCTTCAGAAAGACAGGCCTTCTGGCAAAGGGTAAGGATCTCAAGGGAAAATAGAAGAGTCCAAAACGGGAATTTCCTTCACAAGCATCTGAATATATCCTATGCTTTTTAAAATTTTCTTAATCAGTTCAATAAATGGCAGCATTGCCCAGGCTAAATCTGCTTTCTCTGATTTAAGCAAAGTAGTATTCTCCCAAGAAATGTGTCCACAAGGGTTGAGAGCTTGCCTTCTTTTCCTTTCACTGATGCATACTTCTAAGAGCATGTGCCCCACGGTGCAGAAGCAGGAGCACTCAGGAGAAGCCACAAAGAGCTTTCAAGGGTGTTCTTACTTACCTGAAATTCCTTGGCTATTTTAATTGTATTCATTTTCCCTTTGCCCTTATTTTTTTCTCCCTCATTTCCTTTATTTTCCATTTCTTTTTTTCCTTTCCTTTTCTTGAAACACTTTCCCTCCATGAAATATCCACCTCAATTGAGTCATTAGGTTCATTCTTATTAATTGGTAAACAGTCTAAACCGCAAAGCTTATTGTTATCAATTTGAAACTTCCACATCCTCAGCAGTGTATGTCCCTGAGGCAGATTTTGTAACACCCCTGCCCCACCCTCCACCCTCACAGCTACAGAAGAGTTGCTGTTAAAATATGTCATTTTGGCTTTGGTGACATATTGGTATGGAATTTTCAAAGGCCTTTCCCTACTGTTATCTCCTCAACTGTGTGCATTCATTGTTTGTTCAATAAATGTTAATCTGAGCATGAGTTGTGTATTATTCTAGGTCCTGGAGACACAGCAGTGGACTAAACACACAAAACTCCCTGCCCTCTTGGAGCCTCTATTTTACAGGAGAGAGACAGACAACATAAAAGAAAGCAAGTTATGTACTAGAATGTGATAATGTTGAGAAAAAGATAACTGTAGAAGCTGGATAGAGAGTGCCATGGAGTGGAGATGGGAGTATAATATATTTAAATAAAGTGAACAGGAAACCTTCCTTGAGGGTGACTTTTAAGAAGAAACTTGAAGGAAGTGAGGAAATGAACCATGCAGATACCTGGAGAAAACACCCCAGGAAGAGGGGACTGCAAAAGTAAAGAACCAAAGAGGGGAGAAGATCTGACATATTTGAGGAACAGAAGCTGGGGTGGCTGAAGATGAGTCATCTTGGGGAAGAGCCCCTGGAGATGAGGCAAGAAGAGGCTTGAGAACAGGGGTCAGATGCAAAGGCTTGTCTGCTGCTGTGAGGACTTGGGTTTTTATCCTGAGTGAGACAGGAAACTCCTGGAATATTTGGAGCAAAGCAGTAACATGATCTTGTTATACTTTGGAAGGGTCATTCTGGCTGTATTAGGAATAAATAATAGGAAATGATAAGACAGAAATGAATAAGTTGGTGACTTGCAATCGGGAGGGGGTCGGAAGAGCAGGATGATACTGAAGGGAGTCTACTCCAGGACACTTTTTTTTGTATAGTTTTGACTGTTGATATAACCCTAGTCTTTTACATATTCAAAAAGATAAAATTAAATCAACAATAATGGGGGGAATCCTACGAGTGCCTATAAAAAGAAACAAATTAACATAGTCAGATATAGAAGTGACAACATAATCACACAAAGGAAAGCAAAAGAAATTAATCCAAGTAACTTTTGAGGTTTAATATATATACACCAAAAAAATGCATGAAACATCAGTGTACAACTGAAAGTATTTATAAAATCAAATATACCCTTACAACCATCTCTCAGATCAAGAAACAGAACCTCATCAGCACCCCCAGAAGCCCTCATCCTCCCTTCCAGTCACTACCAACACCCCAGCCTGCCAAGGGTAATTGCTACCTAACTTCTCACAGCATGGATTGGTGTCCCCCCCACCTTTTTTTTTAACTGCATATAAATGGACTCATATGGTATGAACTCTTTTAAGTCTGGCTTGTTTTTCTCAATATTATATGTGTAAGGTTAATGCATACTGTTATGTGCAGTTGTAGAAACTTTACTGTGGGAGAAAAGAGATACAAATATGAAGGCGGAAGATAAGGAAGAACCCCAATCTGTTGGATGTTAGAGGTGACAAGAAAAATATTGGTTTATCCTAGTTTTGTCTGCTGAAAGGACCTAGAGGCAAGGATACCCCAGAAACAATGAGCATATTGGACACCCAAATCTTGATTCCTATATGCCACTCCCCCCTAAAATGGACAAGGGTTGGAGAAATGACTGATTCCAAAGTTGAGTCAAGAGAAGTACAAGATGATACTGAGACAGGCTGGGACCTGGGACCTGGGACCCTTTACTGCAGTGCCTCCTTGAGGAACAAAATACAAAGAAACTATAAGGGACTAAAAATAGCTGCATGCATGCACAGATGGGGCAAATTATGGACAATAAGATACAAAAAGACCAAAACAACCCAAATGTCACTTCTGAAGAGCTGGGAGCAAAAGCAGGGTACTGCGCATGCCCCCCTGCACACAGCACCACCAAAGGGGTGGGCAAACCACCTAAGCTACTGATCCAGCCCAACCACTGGACACACCTCTACCCTCATGCCATATAAGGAACCAGCTCACCCCCCCTCAGGGAACGAGCAAGGGAAACTCTTTCTTGTCCTCGCTCCCTCTGCTGCAACAGGGGCACCAATAAAGCCTTGCCTGAATTTCTTGTCTGGCCTCTGATCAATTTCTAATGATTAAGGAGGCCAAGAACCCTGTTCAGTAACAATACTAAAAATTACATATAGAACATAAATAGATGGGGTAGAGAGAAAGTTTTTCCTAGCAGGAAAGTGCCAACTAATAAGAGAAGCAATATAAGAATTAGAAAAAAATGAATCCTAATGAAGTCTAAAGCCATCAGGTAAAAGTTCAGAAACAGGATATATAGTCTCAAAGTATCTCCTCATATATTACTTATTAATTGCAAAGGGAAAGGATATCTTTACAGTAGATGACTATGGTCGACACCAACTTATGTAACTAACCAATGTGAACATCAACAATAAATTAACAAACTGAAATCATGTGCTTTCTCATGTGATATAACAGAATACATCACTTGTGTTTCATTCTACACAAAAATAATAACCTGAATCTCATCATGAAGAAACAAGCAAAAAACACCTAAATTAAAGGACTACAAAATAGAAGCAAGAACTACAGTATTTCAGCCTGTGGAACAAAAACCACATTCAGATAAAGATACACAAAATGAAAAGTCAGGAGACTATGTACCAGATAAAGAAACAAGATGAAACCCCAGAAACCAACAAAATGAAGTGGAGATAGGCAACCTTCCAGAAAATAAATTCAAAATAATGATAGTGAAGATGATCCAGGACCTTGGAAAAAGAATGGAAGCAAAGATCGAGAAGATGCAAGAAATTTTTAACAAACACCTACAAGAATTAAAGAACAAACAGAGATGAACAATACAATAACTGAAATGAAAAATACACTAGAAGGAATCAATAGCAGAATAACTGAGGCAGAAAAATGGATAAATGACCTGGAATACAGAATGGTGGAAATCACTGCTGCAGAACAGAATAAAGAAAAAAGAATGAAAAGAAATGAAGACAGACTAAGAGACCTCTGGGACAACATTAAACGTAACAACATTCGCATTACAGGGGTCCCAGAAGGAGAAGAGAGAGAGAAAGGACCTGAGAAAATGTTTGAAGAGATTATAGTCAAAAACTTCCCTAATATGGGAAAGGAAATAGCCACCCAAGTCCAGTAAGCATAGAGTCCCAGGCAGGATAAACCCAAGGAGAAACATGCAGAAACACAGAGTAATCAAATTGACAAGAATTAAAGACAAAGAAAAATTATTAAAAGCAACAAGGGGAAAATGACATATACAAGGGAACTCCCATAAGGTTAACAGCTGACTTCTCAGCAGAACCTCTACAAGCCAGAAGGGAGTTGCATGATATATTAAAAGTGATGAAAGGGAAGAAACTACAACCAACATTACTCTACCTGGCAAGGATATCATTCAGATTCGACAGAGAAATCAAAAGCTTTACAGATAAGCAAAATTTAAGAGAATTCAGTACCACCAAACCAGCTCTACAACAAATGCTAAAGGAACTTCTCTAAGTGGGAAACACAAGGGAAGAAAAAGATCCACAAAAACAAACCCAAAACAATTAAGAAAATGGCAATAGGAATATACATATTGACAATTACCTTAAATGTGAATGGATTATTTGCTCCAACCAAAAGACTCAGACTGGCTGAATGGATACAAAAACAAGACCATATATATGCTGTCTACAAGAGACCTACTTCAGACATAGGGACACATACATACTGAGAGTGAGGGGATGGAATAAGATATGCCATGCAAATGGAAATCAAAAGAAAGCTGCAGTAGCAATTCTCATATCAGACAAAGTAGACTTTAAAATAAAGACTATTACAAAAGACAAAGAAGGACACTATATAATGATCAAGGGATCAATCCAGAAGAAGATATAACAATTGTAAATATATAGGCATCCAACATGGGAGTACCTCAGTACGTGAGGCAAATGTTAACAGCCGTGAAAGAGGAAATCAACAGTAACACAGTAATAGTGGGGGACTTTAACACCTCACTTACACCAAAGGACAGATCATCCAGACAGAAACTTAATAAGGAAACAAAAGTTTTAAATGACACAATAGACCAGATAGATTTAATTGATATTTACAGGACATTCCAACCAAAAACATCAGATTACACTTTCTTCTCAAGTGCACACAGAACATTCTCCAGGATAGATCACACCTTCGGTCACAGATCAAGCCTTGGTAAATTTAAGAAAATCAAAATCATATCCAGCATCTTTTCTGACCACAATGCTATGAGATTAGAAATAAATTACAGGGAAAAAAACATAAAAAATCACAAACACATGGAAGCTAAACAATATGTTACTAAATAACTGAGAGATCACTGAAGAAATCAAAGAGGAAATCAAAAAATACCTAGAGACAAATGACAATGAAAACACGACGATCCAAAACCTATGGGATACAGCAAAAGCAGTTCTAAGAGGGAAGTTTATAGCAATACAATCCTACTTCAAGAAACAAGAAACATCTCAAATAAACAATGTAACCTTACACCTAAAGGAACTAGAGAAAGAAGAACAAACAAAACGCAGAGTTAGTAGAAGGAAAGAAATCATAAAGATTAGATCAGAAATAAATGAAATAGAAACAAAGAAAACAATAGCAAAGATCAATAAAACTAAAAGCTGGTTGTTTGAGAGGGAGAGGATTCAAATCAATAAAATTAGAAATGAAAAAAGAGAAATTAAAACGGACACTACAGAAATACAAAGCATTCTAAGAGACTACTACAAGCAACTCTATGCCAATAAAATGGACAACCTGGAAGAAATGGACAAATTCTTAGAAAGGTATAAGCTTCCAAGACTGAACCAGCAAGAAATAGAAAATATGAACAGACCAATCACAAGTAATGAAATTGAAACTGTGATTAAAAATCTTCCAAAAAACAAAATTCTAGGCCCAGATGGCTTCACAGGTAAATTCTATCAAACATTTAGAGAAGAGGTAACACCTATCTTTCTCAAACTCTTCCAAAAAACTGCAGAGGAAGGAGTTAGGTGAGGCCACCATCACCCAGATACCAAAACCAGACAAAGATACTACAAGAAAAGAAAATTACAGACCAATATCACTCATGAATAGAGATGCAAAATTCCTCAACAAAATACTAGCAAATAGAATCCAACAACACATTAAAAGGATGATACACCATGATCAAGTGGGATTTATCCCAGGTAGGGTTGCAAGTCTTCTTCAATATATGCAAATCAATCAATGTGATACACCATATTAACAAATTGTAGGATAAAAACCATATGATCATCTCAATAGATGCAGAAAAAGCTTTTGACAAAATTCAACACTCACTTATGATAAAAACCCTCCAGAAAGTGGGCATAGAGGGAACCTACCTCAACATAATAAAGGCCATATACAACAAACCCACAGCAAGCATCATTCTCAATGGTGAAAAACTGAAAGCATTTCCTCTAAGATCAGGAAAAAGACAAGGATGTCCACTCTTGCCACTATTATTTAACATAGTTTTGGAAGTCCTAGCCACGGCAATCAGAGAAAGAAAAGAAAGAAAAGAAATGCAAATTGGAAAAGAAGAAGTAAAACTGTCACTCTTTGCAGATAACATGATACTATGCATAGATAATCCTGAAGATGCCACCAGAAAACCACTAGAGCTAATCAATGAATTTGGTAAATAGCAGGATACAAAAGTAATGCACAGAAATCTCTTGCATTCCTATACACTAACAACAAAAGATCAGAAAGACAAATTAAGGAAACAACCCCATTCACCATTGCAACAAAAGAATAAAATACCTAGGAATAAACCTACCCAAGGAGGTAAAAGACCTGAACTCAGAAAACTATAAGACATTGATGAAAGAAATGAAAGATGACACAAACAGATGGAGAGATGTAACATGTTCTTGGATTGGAAGAATCAGTATTGTGAAAATGACTATATTACCCAAAGCAATCTACAGATTCAATGCAATCCCTATCAAATTACCAATGGCATTGTTTTACAGAACTAGGACAAAAAATTTTTAAATTTGTATGGAGACATAAAAGACCCTGAATAGCCAAAGCAATCTTTTTTTAAAAAATTTATTTATTTTATTTATGGCTGTGTTGGCTCTTTGTTTCTGTGCAAGGGCTTTCTCTAGTTGCGGCAAGTGGGGGCCACTCTTCATCGCGGTGCGCAGGCCTCTCACTATCATGGCTTCTCTTGTTGCGGAGCACAGGCTCCAGATGCGCAGGCTCAGTAATTGTGGCTCACAGGACTAGTTGCTCCGCAGCATGTGGGATCTTCCCAGACCAGGGCTTGAACCCGTGTCCCATGCATTGGCAGGCAAACTCTCAACCACTGTGCCACCAGGGAAGCCCCCCAAAGCAATCTTGAGAGAAGAAAAAACAGAGCTGGAGGAATCAGACTACCTGACTTCAGACTATACTACAAAGCTACAGTAATCAAGACAATATGGTACTGGCACAAAAACAGAAATACAGATCAATGGAACAGGATACAAAGCCCCAAGTTAAACCCACGCACTTATGGTCAACTAATCTATGACAAAGGAGGCAAGGATATACAATGAAGAAAAGACAGTCTCTTCAATAAGTGGTGTTGGGAAAACTGAACATCTACATGTAAATAAATGAAATTAGGACACTCCCTAACACCATACACTAAAATAAACTCCAAATAGATTAAAGACCTAAATGTTAGATTATAAACATTATAGTCACTATATAGGACACTATATAGGACACTATAAAACTCTTAGAGGAAAACATAGGAAGAACACTCTTCGACATAAATCACAACAAGATCTTTTTTGTCCCACCTCCTAGGATAATGGAAATAAAAACAAAAGTAAACAAATGGGACTTAATGAAACTGAAAAGCTTTTGCACAGCAAAGGAAACTATAAACAAGACGAAAAGACAACCCTCAGAATGGGAGAAAATGTTTGCAAACGAATCAACAGACAAAGGCTTAATCTCCAAAATATATAAACAGCTCATGCAGCTCAATATTAAAAAAAAAAAAAACCCAATCAAAAAATGAGCAGTTGACCTACATAGACATTTCTCCAAAGAAGACATACAGATTGTCAAGAGGCACATGAAAAGCTGCTCAATGTCACTAATTTTGGAGAAATGAAACTCAAAACTACAAAGTGATATCACCTCACACCAGTTAGAATGGGCATTATCAGAAAATCTACAAACAACAAATGCTGGAGAGGGTGTGGAGGACAGGGACCCCTCTTGTACTGTTGGCAGGAATGTAAATTGATACAGCCACTATGGTGAACAATATGGAGGTTCCTTAAAAAACTAAAAATAGAACCACCATATGAGCCAGCAATCCCACTACTGGGCGTATACCCAGAGGAAACCATAACTCAAAAAGACACATGCACCCCAATGTTCATTACAGCACTATTTACAATAGCCTGGTCATGGAAGCAACCTAAATGCCCATCGACAGACGAACGGATAAAGAAGATGTGGTACATATATACAATGGAATATTATTCAGCCATAAAAAAGAATGAAACTGGATCATTTGTAGAGACGTGGATGGACCCAGAGACTGTCATACAGAGTGAAGTAAGTCAGAAAGAGAAAAACAAATATCGTATATTAATGCATACATGTGGAATCTAGAACAATGGTACAGATGAACCAGTGTGCAAGGCAGACACAGATGTAGAGAACAAATATATGGACACCAGGAGGGGAAAGCAGTGGGGGTGGTGGGGGGGGTGGGATGAATTGGGAAATTGGGATTGACATATATACACTAATATGTATAAAATAGGTAACTAATAAGAACTTGCTATATAAATAATTTTTTTTTAAAAAAAAAGGACTACAGGGCTTCCCTGGTGGCACAGTGGTTGAGAGTTCTCCTGCCAATGCAGGGGACACAGGTTCATGCCCCGGTCCGGGAAGATCCCACATGCAGCAGAGCAGCTGGGTCTGTGAGCTGTGGCCGCTGAGCCTGCGCGTCCGGAGCCTGTGCTCCACAATGGGAGAGGCCACAACAGTGAGAGGCCCACGTACCAAAAAAATTTTAAAAAAGGACTACAAAATAAATATCTTCAGTCTTCAAAATGTCAATGTCAGAAAAGACAAAGAAAAGCTGAGAAAACGTCCTATATAAAGGAAACCAAAAAGGCATACATCTAAATATTATACATGACTCCGGGTTACATTCTGGATTGAAAAACAACAGTGTTATAAAAACAGTGTTATAAAGGACAGTGCACTAATTTTGCACTAATCTGGGCAAGAAAGAATGATTTGGGATGAGGGTACTAGCTGTGGAAATTAATATAAAATATATGTTCAAAAACAGTATTGTATCTATGCTAAATTTCCTAAATTTGATAACTGTAATGGGTTATATAGGAAAATTTTCTTATACTTAGAAGATCCATGTAGAAGTATTTAGGGATAAAATATTGTGATGTCCATATCTTACTCTCAACTTGTTCAACAAAAATGAAGCAGAATATTATAAATGTTGATGACAATGATAGACAGATAGATACATAGATAGATAGGTAGATACATAGATAGATACATAAATAGATACATAGATAGATAGAGATATAAAGCAAATATGGCAAAAATGTTAAATAATGGATGTATATAGGTGAAGGGTATTTGGTGTTAACTGTAGTTTTCTTGGAATTTTTCTGTAGCTTTGATATTTTTAAAATAAAAAGGTTAAAAGTTTGAAAAGAATATATCTATTAAAACGTTTTTGTTTTAATATGCATATTTTAGTTCTAACAAATCAGAAATATCAGCTATCAATGTGCTTTTGTTAGCCAGAAGCAAAAATACAATTGAACTGTCACTACTTACTTATTTTGAAGGTACAGACAGTTATTTGGCAATAGATGCTAATCATACTGGCTTATTTAAACTGATTTGTTATGACAAGATATCCTAGGAAAGAACAGGGGTGGGGGGATCTAAAACTTTGCAAGAGAATAAAAATTTACACTTAAAACTAGAATACAGGGGCCGCTGGGCCTGCGTGTCCGGAGCCTATGCTCCGCAACGGGAGAGGCCACAACAGTGAGAGGCCCATGTACAGCAAAAAAAAAAAAAAAAAAAAAAAAAAAAAAAAAAAAAAGAAGAAGAAAACAATAGACTACAGGGGGACAAGGGAGAAGAAACGAGGGCAGATTGGAGGCTCTAATTTTGTATAGACAAGAAAGCATGAGTTTGGGACCAGGGCAATGGCTGTGGAGGAAGTGAGAACTGAGGAGAGTCAATATATTTTCAGAGTAGATCTATGATGAGGCTAATGGACTGGATATGAGGTATGACAGAGAGTAGTCAATGGTCACTCCAAAGTTTTGGACCTGAGTAAGAAAATGAGTATGAATAGATGCTTATAGGAGGACAAACCCTGGTAGGCAGCTCTATATACCATGACCTCTTCGAAGGAAGGGAGGATGAGGGGCTTCTGGGATTCTGGTGAGATTCTATATTTTGATCTGGGAGATGGTTATAAGGCGACATCACTACAGATGCTATGGACATTAAAAGAATAACAAGGGAACACTGTGAAAGACTGTATGGTCACAAAACTATGGACTTTGGGTTATTATGATGTGTCTATATAGGTTCATCTATCACAACAAATGTACCACTCTGGTGAGGAATGTTAGTAAAGGGAGAGGCTATGGATGTGTGGAGGCAGAGGGTATATGGGAAAGCTCTACACCTGACCTTCAGTTTTGCTGTGAGCCTTAAACTGTTCTAAAAAATAAAGTCCTAATAATTTTTTTTAATGGTTAGATAACCTCTCACAAGGACCTACACCAAGAAAATGATAGATCCAGAACTCAAACCCAGGTCTTTCTGACTCCATGGAACTGTGATCTTAACCATTTTATCCTAAAATACTTCTCAGAGAGATGCCTCTCAGAGGCGCAACTTGTGACAGTGGCCGGCTGGAAATGAAAAGATTGGACTAAAGAGAAAGGAGTTGGATGGAGATGTACTCTCAGTTAACCTGGCCATGTCCCTCAGTTAAGGAACTCCCATTTGGAGCCTGGGATTTACTAAAGGTGAAAAGTCTCCCATGGATGCAATTCCTGGTGAAAAGCCATCTACAGGATAAGTGCAGTGGATTTGAAATCAGACCTATCCATGCTTATTGGATCTTGCAAAATATAAGTGCTTGTTACAAAACCGGAACACATTTCTAGAGTAACTTGACATCATCTCAAAGAACCTTCAAGTCTTAACATATACAACTTTCAGACAGAATATAACTGAAGAAAAGACAGAAGTTTACAGAAATTCACAACGGCTGAATTTCTGGAACAAAAACTTAGTATTCAGCTGCTCCCTTGACTCTGAGATAAAAAGGCCTTTACAATAGCCAGGATATATTGGGAAGAGTTACAGCTGTGCTACCCTGGGTGAACAAGCTTAAAAGGCAATGAAAATGCACTAATCTTCCCAATTTGAGGAATTCTAGAAGGAAAAAAATGCCTGAATTTGCAAGCAAAGAACACTTTTATCTCCTTATTAGCTGAAATTAAAAAATGTCCCCAGCTATTGCAGTTGTACACATATCCACCTGCTAGAAGGTATAGAAAAACAATCAAATCACTCTGGAATGCATTCATGGTGGAATAGATAAATCCTCTTCTCCCTGTCCTATTTCACTTGCATCTTGCATGTGACCCTGACTGCATGAGCAATTCCTTGCAAATAAAAGCTGCAGGAACATTCTGTACCCATTTATTATTTCATCGTCATAGGCCTGACATACCCAACACAAAATGTAATTATGTACAGCACCATAAACAACGTTATCTCCAGCTACTACTGTGGATAAATTTCAGTTTCAAAGGACACTATTGGAAAAAAATACAGTAATGAAACTTCATAAGTGGAGTGCAAAGTGTCACCTGAAGAGCGTAGGAATGTTCGAATGCCAGGCTAAGAAAGAGAGAAGGGAGGGATGGAGAGAGAGAGGGAGAAAGAGAAATAGGAGGGAAGTTCAAGGAAGGACCAAGGGGGAAGAGTGAGAACCATGGCTTCTGAATTTTGCTATCCCAATGCATAACTAAGAATATGTTAGGAAGTTAAAATTGCATTTTGAAATGTGTTTTTAATACATTTCAAAGTTTAGTTACATCTTAAATAAAAAGTAATTCTTTAAACTCATGATGCTCAGTCCAACCCAAAATTTACTTAAATTACTTCTTGTTATATAAAGTTACAGTAAAATCAACTTTTCCTGGAGCAATTCTAAGATGAGCATCCACAGCAACTTGAACACTTGTCATCTTTACATTGTAAACAGTCACATCAACTACAACATAACTACTGCCATTTGAAAGAAGAAACACGAAGACAGGACATAGTAATCATAGATGTCAAAAGTATGACATGGTGACAATAACAAGGAATTTCAGTAGTAATGCCAGAGAACTCACAGTACATTCAAGTCCAGGCTGCCTACAGAGCCTGGTGCCACATGTCAAACTAGTAGATGTCAAGAAAGCAGTGATTGTAACGACAAGGTCAGGGTCAGCCGACAGACCTTAATTGACAAACACTTGCCTGTGCCAGCTGCTGATATTGATGAGCTGCAAAGACGACAAAGCATTGTACAATTATGCCCTCCTTCCTCCCGCTTCCCCAACAACTCTGGACCAGAAATAGAAATGCATCTGTTATTGCAATCTCATCTGAATATATCAACCTGTCTCAACCTTAGCAGTGTTCTAAGAGAAACTCTTTCTCTGGAAATGTAGGGAAGCCCTATTTTAAAGGCTATGAAAAGGGCCTAATCTGATTTGGTTGCAAAAGTGTCCCTCTTTCAAGTGATATGTATGTATGTATGTATGCATGTATATACATGTGTGTGTATATGAATATATATGTATATATCAAATGACAAAGATTGACAGAAACAACTTTAAATTGAAAGCCTTAAGTAAAAACCTCAGATTTACAATAGCATCTACATTAAATTAAGTGGCACTCTCAAGTCAACTCAAGCAATTTGGCTAGGTATCATCTATGTGCCAGGAACTAAGGAAATAAAAATGAAAAGGTCTGTTCTTGCTCTCACTTGAATTCATAGCCTTAGGAGAGAAAGAGACAAGCACAAAATATTGCACAATGAGGTAACTGTTACGTTAATCCATAGATGGGGAAAATGCTATGCTCATTCATAGATGGGGAGAAAATATTTGTAGTACATAAAATCGAAAAAAAAAAAGGATTCAGAAGTCAAAAATATATTTTAAGGGCTCCACAAATCAGCTTTTAAGAAGTGGAATAATTATTTAAGAAAAAGTTTTAAAAAATGAAATGGAATAATTAGCAAATTATGGAAGGAGAAAATTCACAAAATGAGAAAGGCAAATGACAAAAACAAAACAGCAAAAGATATGCAATCTTCCTAGTAATCAGGAAAGCACAAATGAAACCCATAATGAAATGTCATATCCTCCCCACCAAATTGGCAACATTAGATGCTGCCAGAATGCAGAGCAACAGGTAGCATCACACACAGCTAAAGGGAGAGTAAGGCCACCTTGGAAAGCAGTTTGGCAATACCTCAGAAGAGGAGACCGTGGGTACACTCAATGACCAGCAGTCTCATCCCTAGATGTATACCCGAGAGAAGCTCCTGCACCCGGCCCAAGAAATCACGTACATGAATATTGTATTGATGTTTTACATTAGAGGAAAACGAGAAGAAAGTAGTCTAAATGCCCATCAACTTAAGAATAGATAAATATATCTGATGTATTTATCCGTGAAATAGTACAAAGCAATAAAATTAATTCCCTAGAATTATATGTATCAACCTACCTCTCTCTTAAAAGTAGAATATTGTGAAAATAGCAAATTATAAAAGAATAACTACCATAACATGATTTGTGTGGTATTCAAAAAACCACAAAACCAGCTACATATAATTTTATAGATTATAGGTGGTATTAGTATAAAATGCTCATGAAAATTATGAACACTAAACCCAGGATAGTAAACTCTGGGCAAGAGTGAGAAAAATAAGATAGAAAGAGGTAGATAAGAAGTTTCCTTTAATATTGAAAGGTCATTATTTCTCTTTCTTATGGATCAGAACTACTTTAAGATACTAACAATAAACTCCAAAACTGCAACAAAAGCAGAGGTAAAGGAGCAATTGGTTCTGCCTCAAGGTAAATAACACTGAAATTAAAGTGAATAAGATGATGGTGGGTCATTATGGTATCAAAAAATAAATCTGCCATGGAGAAGTCAGAATATCCTAAATTTTTTTGATAAAAATATATTCATCCAAACACTGATTTAGAGGGCTCACTGCTTTCTATTCATTTGCTTGCAACTGAGACTCTGAACATAGTTGCTATGATCAAATATTCTATGTAATCTGCACAAGCATTAAATGTCCCTCTTTTCATCGCCACCGATGGAAACCTGGGAGCGTCTTACAAATATGGAAGTAGCGCCTCCCCAGGATCTTGCTCCTCTTGAAAATCAAACTGCTTGACAGCAACTCAGTTTCAGAGCAAAATATTTTCTGTGATACTGAACAGTGCTTGATCCCACCAGTGGGCAGCCATGGAGGGATGTTGAGAGCAAGAGAGAGATGGCATCTCTCTGTTGATGTCGCCATGCAGTAGTTCAGCAGTGTAGTCAACAAACACTTATTAATCACCTACTGTGTTCAGCCACTGTCATGAGCAAATGGAGGAAGGTGAATTGCAAGTAATCTACTGCTTGCAGGAAGCTCCCAGAGAGACTCGTGAATAAACGAGGGCACCAGAGGCGGGTACATCATTGCCAGAGGGGACCAGGGAGGTGGGGAGGCTGGTCTGAACAGTAAAATAAAATAAAATGGCCCTTCACAGAAGTTTTGAAGGGCACTTCAGGCAGAATCACAAAATCATGACTCTTAAGAGTTGGAATAGAGCTCGTTTTAAACAAGGTCTGTGAGGTCAGGGTAAGGAAGATTGGGGGAAGCAGAGCATAAAAGGAGGTGAAATAAATGTTCTTTCACCAAGACTGGTGATGAAGTCTTATCCAGGAACAATTGGTCTGACTCAAGTGAAACAGAAAGTGCACAGTACTTTCATAGTTTCTTCTGGTTCTTTGGGTAGATGGTATATCTATATCTATATCATCTATATCTATATATCTATATTATATCTTTATCTAGATAGATAGATACAATTTTTTCTAAGACAAAAATTTATATATCTATCTGTAGGATAGAGAACCCAGAAATAAAAGCCACCCACTTATGGCCAATTAATCTATGACAAAGGAGGCAAGAGTGTACAGTGGAGAGAAGACAGACTCCTCAATAACTGGTGCTGGGAAAACTGGACAGCTACGTGTAAAACAATGAAATTAGAACAGTCACAGCATATACAAAATTAAATTCAAAATGGATTAAAGACATAAATGTAAGATACTATAAAACTCCTAGAGGAAAACATAGACAGAGCACTCTGACATAAATTGCAGCAATATTTTTTTGGATACATCTACTAAAGCAAAGAAAATAAAAGCAAAACTAAACAGGATCTAATTAAACTTAAAAGCTTTTGCACAGCAAACGAAACCATCAACAAAATGAAAAGAAAGCCTACTGAATGGGAGAAAATATTTGCAAATTATATGACCAATAAGGGATTAATATCCAACATATATAAACAGCTCATAAGACTCAATATCAAAAAAAAAAAAACCAAATAACTCAATTTTAAAAAGGGGCAGAATCCTAGAGGGGTGGGATAGGGAGAGTGGGAGGGAGATACAAGAGGGAGGAGATATGGGGATATATGTGTAGCTGATTCACTTTGTTATACAGCAGAAACTAACACACCACTGTAAAGGAATTATATTCCAATCAAGATGTTAAAAAAAAATGGTCAGAAGAACTGAACATTTTTTCTAAGAGGACATGTAGATGGCGAATAGGCATATGAAAAGATGCTCAACATCACTAATCATCAAGGAAAGGTAAATGGAAACCACAGTGAGATATCACCTCACACCTATCAGAATGGTTATTATCAAAAAGAACACAAATAACAAATGTTGGCAAGGATGTGGAGAAAATGGAACCCTTGTACACTCTTGGTTGGAATGTAAATTGGGGCAGCCACTGTGGAAAACAGTATGGAGGTTTCTCAAAAAACTAAAAATAAAACTACCATGTGACCCAGCAATCCACTCCTGCATATATGTCTGAAAAAAACAAAAACACTAAAATTTGAAAAGATAAATGCCCCTCAATGTTCATAGCAGCATTATTTATAATAGTCAAGATATGGAAGCAACCTAAACTTCCATCAACAGATGAATGGATAAAGAAGGTGTGGTACATATATAATTTTTTCTCAGACAAAACTTTATATATATCTATATATATCTATATCGAGAGAGAGAGAGAGAGAGAGAGAGAGAGAGAGAGAGAGAGAGAGAGAGAACAATGATAGGTAGATAAATAGATTTTTAAATCTGTTAAAATCTATTAATCTATTAAAGGTTAATAAAGGGGCTTAATCTAATGACTTTGTTGTAAAAGTCAGAATATAAATATATGAAAAATATAAATATCAATTTAAAACATAAATATGTAAATTTAAAAATATAACTTTTTTATCTGAGAACATCTAAGAGCCCTGGGAAAGGCCAGGGAGAGGAGAGGGTGAAACAAAGCATCTACTGTGTGCTCTACATAATAAAGTCATAAGCATTTGGGAGTTTAGAGTCTAAAGGAGGTGAGAGAAGCAAAGGCACTGGGGGAAGGGTATTCAGGGTTCTAGAATGAGAAGAGGCACCCAGTAGAAGTCTTGGGGAAGGGGTATTGTATTGCATTAGGAATTACAACAGGGCAGGAGGCCAGAGCCCAGTGAAAAAGCCCCACAGCTGGTGACGGCAGAGAAATTTCTAAGAACAGAATGTTCTGTACCCAATGTCAAGTACCTCCCATCCTGTGCTACATTGTAGATCCACCCCCACTGACTTTCTAACCTCCAGTAAAAGTCAACTTCATACAACAGTGTTGTGTTAGTGGCATTTGGAGGAATGCAGTGAGAGGGCCCATTTCTAATGTGAGATTAAACAATGTGAAAAGAGGAAGAGTGACAACCAGGGTGATGGTTGAAGGTCCATCAGAGAATGGTAATGCTAAAGGTGATGTTTCACAGCTGAAGTGTTTTCAAATATTCAAGACATCATAACTGCTCTACTTATTATATATGTATACATGTAAAAGACGGAACAAATACTACAAATAACAAATGGTGTAGAGGGTGTGGAGAAAAGAGGACTCTCCTAATGTGATCCATCAATCCCACTCCTGTGCGTATATCCAGACAAAACTATAATTCAAAACATACATGCACACCTATGTTCATAGCATTGCTTCGTCCTCCTGCTGCATGCGCCTAGCTCCCTGAGTGTGCCTCCGCAGCTTCTGGACGTTCCATGAGTGACAGGGAACACTGGTGTGACAGCAGCCTACCAGGGAGAGGATCTGCAGACATATACATGTGGAAGCTACCTGCCATGTGTAAGATACATTATGGAAAGACTCAAATGGCAAAGAACTGATTGAGACTTCTGGCCAACAACAAGTGAGGAACTGACCTCCTCAGTCTGCCAGCTTCTGAGGAACTGGCTCCTGCCAACAACAACCGTGTGGCTGATAGGGTCTTGGTGCTCTGGCCAGGTGTCAGGCCTGAGCCTCTGAAGTGGGAGAGATGAGTTCAGGACACTGGACCACCAGAGAACTCCTGGACCCACATAATATCAATCAGTGAGAGCTCTCCCAGAGATCTCCGTCTCAACGCTAAGACCCAGCTCCACTCAACGACCAGCAAGCTACAGTGCTAGACTCCCCATGTCAAACAACTAGCAAGACAGGAACACAACCCCACCCATTAGCAGACAGGCTGCCTAAAATCATACTAAGTTCACAGACAACCCAAAACACACCACTGGACGCAGTCCTGCTCACCAGAAAGACAAGATCCAGCCTCATCCACCAGAACACAGGTACCAGTCCCCTCCACCAGGAAGCCTACACAACCAACCGAACCAACCTTACCCACTGGGGGAAGACAACAAAAACAATAGGAATTACGAACCTGCAGCCTGTGAAAAGGAGACCCCAAACACAGTAAGTTAAGCAAAGTGAGAAGACAGAGAAATAAGCAGCAGATTAAGGAGCAAGGTAAAAATCCACCACACCAAACAAATGAAGAGGAAATAGGCAGTCTACCTGAGAAAGAATTCAGTGTAATGATAGTAAAGATGATCCAACATCTTGGAAATAGAATGGGGAAAATACAAGAAACGTTTAACAAGGACCTAGAAGAATAAAGAGCAAACAAACAATGATGAACAACACAATAAATGAAATTAAAAATTCTCTAGAAAGAATCAGTAGCAGAATAACTGAGGCAGAAGAACGGATAAGTGACCTGGAAGATAAAATAGTGGAAATAACTACCACAGAGCAGAAAAAAGAAAAAAGAATGAAAAGAATTGAGGACAGTCTCAGAGACCTCTGGGACAACATTAAATGCACCAACAATCAAATTATAAGGGTCTCAGAAGAAGAAGAGAAAAAGAAAGGGACTGAGAAAATATTTAAAGAAATTATAGTTGAAAACTTCCCTAATATGGGAAAAGAAATAGTCAATCAAGTCCAGAAAGTGCAGAGAGTCCCATACAGGATAAATCCAAGGAGAAACATGCCAAGACACATATTAATCAAACTATCAAAAATTAATTACAAAGAAGAAATATTAAAAGCAGCAAGGGAAAAGCAACAAATAACATACAAGGGAATCCCCATAAGGTTAACAGCTAATCTGTCAGCAGAAACCCTGCAAACCAGAAAGCAGTGGCAGGACATATTTAAAGTGATGAAAGGGAAAAATCTACAAACAAGATTACTCTACCCAAGAAGAATCTCATTCAGATTCCATGGAGATATTAAAACCTTTACAGACATGCAAGAGTTAAGAGAATTCAGCACCACCAAACCAGCTTTACAACAAATGCTAAAGGAAGTTCTTTAGGCAGGAAACACCAGAGAAGGAAAAGACCTACAATAACAAACCCCCAAAATTAAGAAAATGGTAATAGGAACATACATATCAATAATTACCTTAAATGTAAATGGGTTATATGCTCCAACCAAAAGACATAGACTGGTTGAATGGATACAAAAAAAAAAGACTCATATGCATGCTGTGTACAAAAGACCCACTTCAGACATAGGGACACATACAGACTGAAAGTGAGGGGATGGAAAAAGATATGCCATGCAAATGGAAATAAAAAGAAAGCTGGAGTATCAATTTTCATATCAGACAAAATAGACTTTAAAATAAAGACTATTACAAGAGACAAAGAAGGACACTACATAATGATCAAGGGATCAATCCAAGAAGAAGATATAACAATTACAAATATTTACGTACCCAACATAGGAGCACCTCAATACATAAGAAAAATGCTAACAGCCATAAAAGGGGAAATCGACAATAACACAATATAGTAGGGGACTTTAACACCCCACTTTCACCAATGGACAGATCATCCAAAATGAAAATAAATAAGGAGACAGAAGCTTTAAATGATACATTAAACAAGATGGACTTAATTGATATTTATAGGACATTCCATCCAAAAACAACAGAATACACTTTCTTCTCAAGTGCTCATGGAACATTCTCCAGGATAGATCACATCTTGTGTCACAAATCACACCTTGGTTAATTTAAGAAAAGTAAAATCATGTCAAGTATCTTTTCAAACCACAAGGCTATGAGACTAGATATCAATTATAGGGGAAAAAATGTAAAAAATACAAACACATGGAGGCTAAAAAATATGCTACTAAATAACCAAGAGATCACTGAATAAATCAAAGAGGATATCAAAGAATACCTAGAAACAAATGACAATGAAAACACGATGACCCAAAACCAATGGGTCATCTGCAGCAAAAGCAGTTCTAAGAGGGAAGTTTATAACAATACAACACTACCTCAAGAAACAAGAAAAATCTCAAATAAACAACCTAATCTTACACCTAAACCAATTAGAGAAAGAAGAACAAAAAAGTCCTAAAGTTGGGACTTCCCTGGTGGTACAGCGGTTAAGAATCTGCCTGCCAATACAGGAGACACGGGTTCGAGCCCTGGTCCAGGAAGATCCCACATGCTGTGGAGCAACTAAGCCTGTGCACCACAACTACAGAAGCCCACGTGCCTAGAGCCCATGCTCCGCAACAAGAGAAGCCACTGCAATGAGAAGCCCACACACCACAACGAAGAGTAGCCCCCACTCACTGCAACTAGAAAAAACGTGCATGCAGCAATGAAGAACGAACACAACCAAAAATAAATAAGTAAATAAATAAATAAATTTATTAAAAACAAACAAAGTTAACAGAAGGAAAGAAATCATAAAGATCAGATCAGAAATAAATGAAAAGAAATGAAGGAAATGATAGCAGAGCTCAATAAAACTAAAAGCTGGTTATTTGAGAAGATAAACAAAATTGATAAACCATTAACTAGACACATCAAGAAAAAAGGGGGAAGACTCAAATCAACAGAATTAGAAATGAAAAAGGAGAAGTAACAACTGTCACTGCAGAAATACAAAGGATCATAGAGGTTACTACAAGCAACTATCTGCCAATAAAATGGACAACCTGGAAGAAATGGACAAATTCTTAGAAAAGTACAACCTTCTGAGACTGAACCAGGAAGAAATAGAAAATATAAACAGACCAATCACAAGCACTGAAATTGAAACTGTGATTAAACATCTTCCAACAAACAAAAGCCCAGGACCAGATGGATTCACAGGCAAATTCTATCAAACATTTAGAGAACAGCTAACACCTATTATTCTCAAACTCTTCCAAGGTGTAACAGAGGGAGGAACACTCCCAACTCATTCTACAAGGCCACCATCATCCTGACACCAAAAACAGACAAAGATGTCCCAAAAAAGAAAACTACAGGCCAATATCACGGATAAACACAGATGCAATAATCCTCAACAAAATACTAGCAAACAGTATCCAACAGCGCATTAAAAGGATCATACACCATTATCAAGTGGGGTTTATACCAGGAATGTGGGATTCTTCAATATATGCAAATCAATCAATGTGATACACCGTATTAACAAAGTGAAGGATAAAAAACATGATCATCTCAATAGATGCATAAAAAGCTTTCAACAAAATTCAACACCGATTTACAATAAAAACTCTCTAGAAAATAGGCATAGAGAGAACTTACCTCAACATAATAAAGGCCATATATGACAAAACCACAGCCAACATCATTATTGATGGTGAAAAATTGAAACCATTTCCACTAAGATCGGGAACAAGTCAAGGTTGCCCACTCTCACCACTATTATTCAGCATAGTTTTGGAAGTTTTACCCACAGCAATCAGAGACTAAAAAGAAATAAAAGGAATCCAAATTGGAAAAGAAGAAGTAAAACTGTCACTCTTTGCAGATGACATGATACTATATATAGTATATATAATCCTAAAGATGTCACCAGAAAACTACTAGAGCTAATCAATGAATTTAGTAAAGTAGCAGGATACAAAATTAATGCACAGAAATCTCTTGCATTCCTATACACTAATGATGAAAAATCTGAAAGTGAAATTAAGAAAACACTACCATTTACCATTGCAACAAAAAGTATAAAATACCTAGGAATAAACCTACCTAAGGAGACAAAAGACCTGTATGCAGAAAACTATAAGACACTGATGAAAGAAATTAAAGATAATACAAACAGATGGAGAGATATACCATGTTCTTGGACTGGAAGAACCAGCATTGTGAAAATGACTATACTACCCAAAGCAATCTACAGATTCAATGCAATCCCTATCAAATTACCAATGGCATTTTTCACAGAACTAGATCAAAAAATTGCACAATGTGTATGGAAACACAAAAAACCCTGAATAGCCAAAGCAATCTTGAGAAAGAAAAACTGACCTGGAGGAATCACGCTCCCTGATTTCAGACTATACTACAAAGCTACAGTAATCAAGACAGTAAGGTACTGGCACAAGAACAGAAATATAGATCAATGGAACAGGATAGAAAGCCCAGAGATAAACTCATGCACATATGGTCACCTTATCTTGGATAAAGGAGGCAAGAATATACAATGGAGAAAAGACAGCATCTTCAATAAGTGGTGCTGGGAAAACTGGACAGCTACATGTGAAAGAATGAAATAAGAACACTCCCTAACATCATACCAAAAATAAACTCAAAATGGATTAAAGACCTAAATGCAAGACCAAACACTATAAAACTCTTAGAGGAAAACATAGGCAGAACCCTCTATGACATAAATCACAGCAAGATTCTTTTTGACCCACCTCTTAGAGTAATGGAAATAAAAACAAAAATAAACAAATGGCACCTAATGAAACTTCAAAGCTTTTGCACAGCAAAGAAAACCATAAACAAGATGAAAAGACAACCCTCAGAATGGGAGAAAATATTTGCAAATGAAGCAACTGACAAAGGATTAATCTCCAAAATATATAAGCAGCTCATGCAGCTCAATATCAGAAAAACAAAAAACCCAATCCTAAAATGGGCAGAAGACCTACATAGACATTTCTCCAAATAAGATATACAGATAGCCAACAAACACATGAAAGGATGTTCAACATCACTAATCATTAGAGAAATGCAAATCAAAAGTACATTGAGGTATCACCTCACACCGGTCAGAATGGCCATCATCAAAAAAATCTACAAACAATAAATGCTGGAGAGGGCGTGGATAAAAGGGAACCCTCTTGCACTGTTTGTGGGAATGTAAATTGATACAGCCACTATGGAGAACAGTATGGAGGTTCCTTAAATACCTAAAAATAGAACTACCATACGACCCAGCAATCCCACCACTGGGAATTTACCCAGAGAAAACCATAATTCAGAAAGAGTCATGTTCCACAATGTTTATTGCAGCACTATTTACAATAGCTAGGACATGGAAACAACCTAAATGTTCATCAACAGAGATGAATGGATAAAGAGGATGTGGTACAGATATATAAAGGAATACTACTCAGCCATAAAAAAGAATGAAATAATGTCATTTGAAGCAACATGTTACAACTAGAGATGATCATACTAAATGAAGTAAGTCAGAAAGAGAAAGATAAATACCATATGATTTCACTTATATGTGGAATCTAAAATATAACACAAATGAACCTATCTAGGAAACAGAAACAGACTCCCAGATACAGACTTGTAGTTGCCAAGGCATTGAGGCAGGGAGGGATGGACTGGGAGTTTGGGATTAGCAGATGTAAACTACTATATATAGAATGGATAAACAACAAGGTCCTACTGTATAGCACAGGGAAGTATATTCAATATCCTGTAATAAAACTTAATGGAAAAGAATATGAAAAAGAATATATATAACTAGATCACTCTGCTGTACACCAGAAAGTAACACAACATTTTAAATCAACTATACTTCAATTAAAATGTTTTTTAAAGAATTGTCCACTAGAAGCATTTGCATTTTTCAATTTTAGCAGTACCCAATATAAAACATAGTAGACAGCAAAAGCTCCGTTTACTAGAACATGCTTCAGTATACAGTTAAATTTGAATTTCAGGTAAACACCAAATAGGTTTTTAATATAATTATGCCCCAACAAATATTTAGAAGGAATAATTTTTAGTATAAGCGTGTTCCAAATAGTTCATGTGACATACTTAAACTCCAAAAAGATCTGTCATTTACCTGATATTCACGTCCAACTGGGCCTCCTGTGTTTCTATTTGCTAAAAATGGCCAAGACCCAAACAAGAGCTAGAGATCTACTTTGTCTACTAACTCTCTGTGTGGTATTTTATAAGCACATTTTCTAAGGGAGAAATGGGTGAAATGAATTGATTACATATTCATTTTCAAGCACTGTTAACCTAATCTGTGAAAGCCTGAAGCAATAGGTGTCTCAAAGGGAGTAGCTTTGATACAACAAAGACCCCCCTGGCTATCAGGAGCAGTAAATGGAACCAGTTGAAACATTTCTGCCAAAATGACAGTAGGTCAGATGGTCATACAACCTATTCAGGTCATTATTCCATTTTTCTGTTAAACTGATGAGTGAAAACGAGAACAACCTGGACCATAGCAAAGTGGATTCCAGATACATAAAACAGTCGATTTTGACCTGAATTTAAAGTTATTTTCTCATTAATGCAAAAATGGTCCATAACCTTCAGTAACAGTTTAAATAATCCAACTACATGTCTGGCAAGAAAACATATGTCCCGAGTCATGTATTTGGAAGATAAACGCTCTTGATTGAGCTTTACCCATATGTTTCTTAAAGCATTTGCTTGCTTGCTTGCTTGCAGACTATAAATGCTGTGCCAAGGTCAGCTGGTGCTCTAAACTGTTGCTGCTATGGGTCCCACTTTTTCATCAGTCTGTAGATGGAAGTCCTTTTCCCAACCTTAATAAGACACACAGTCTCTGACTGCTATAGGGCATGTGGTTTTTAAAGCTTCCTTCCCATTTTAATTTTTTAAGGAAAAGTTGAGTTTGGTATGTTTTTCAAGAAAGATCACATTAAATAATTATTTTGAATATTGAATATATTAATATAGTCTACTTTTTATAGGTTGACCATAAATGGTCTAAACCAGGGGTCTGCAACTAAGGTCCACAGACCAATTCTGGCCTGCATCCTAGTTTGGAAAAGGAACTTTTATTGGAACACGACCACACTCATTTATTTACACATTGTCTTCTGCTACAACCACAGGGTTGAATAGTTACAGCCTATAAAGCCTAAAATATTGACTCTCTGGTCTTTACACAAAAGATTTGCCAACCTCTGGTCTAAATAAACATTTACCACCAGTCAAGGGGACAGATCGCTCCTCTGGAGCTGATTTGGATATAGTTAGAATAGTACGGCAGCTTTGATAATTCAGGCTTTGCATAGTGAAGAGAGACAAAGTCTAAAACACTGTCAGCTTGGACATGTCTCCTCAGGCAAGTGCAACAAAAGCAAAACAAACAAATGGGATTACATCAGAGTCAAAAGCTTTTGCACATTGAAGGAAACCATCAACAAAAAGAAAATGCAATTGAATGGGAGAAGATATTTGCAAATATCTTTTTCTGATATCCAAAAAAAGGGGTTGATAACCAAAATATATAAAGAACTCATACAACTAATATCAGAAAAATAAACTGATTAAAAATGGGTAGAGAAAAAAAAATGGGTCGAGGATCTGAATAGATGTTTTTTAAGAAGACATTGATGGCCAACAGACATGAAATGGTACTAAACATCACTAATTATCAGGGAAATGCAAATCAAAACCACAATGAGATACCTTCTCTGACATACCTGTCAGAATGGCCATTATCAAAAGTACAATAAATAACAAGTATTTGTGAGGATGTGGGGAAAAGGGAACCCTTGTACACTGTTGATGAAAATGTACATTGGTTCAGCCACTATGGAAAACAGTATGAGGTTTCCTTAAAAAACTAAAAATAGAACTACCATAGGATCCAGCAATTACACTTGTGGGTATTTATCCAAAGAAAACAGAAACATTAATTTGAAAAGCACTATTAGTGTTTCAAAACACTAATTTGAAAAGTTCATGGGAGCACAAGCCATAGACAAGATATGGAAGCAATCTAAGTGCCTATCAACAAATGAATGGATTAAGAAGATGTGGTATACACACACACACACACACACACACACACACACACACACACACACACTGGAATATTACTCAGCCATTAAAAAGTATGAAATCTTTCCAGTTTTGGTAACATGGATGGACCTGTAGGGTGCTGTGCTAAGTAAAATAAGTCAAGTCAAAGAGAGAAAAACAAATACTGCATGATTTCACTCATATGTGGAATCTAAAAAAACAAAACAAAGAAAACAAAACAGAAACAGTCTCATAGATACGGAGAACAAATTTGTGGTTGCCAGAAGGTAGGGGTTATGGGGACATGGATGAAATAGGTGAAGGAAACTAAGAGGTACAAACTTCTAGCTATAACATAAATAAGTCAAGAGAATAGAAAGTACACACAGGGAATACAGTCAACAATATTGTAACAACATTGTGTGGTGACAGATAATAACTGGTCTTATTGAAGTGATTATTTGTATAAAATGTATAAAAATATGAAATCTTTATGTTGTACACCTGAAACTAATAAAATTTTGCATGTTAAATATAACTAAAAAATAAATAATATAAATATATGGAAAAATAAAGAAAAATAAACTAATTAAATGGTGGTGATGGTTGCATAGCTCTGTAGTATACTAAAAACCACTGAATTATACACTTTAAATGAGTGAATTGCATGATATGTGAACTATATCTCAATAAAGCTTTACACACACACACACATACACACACACTGCCTGGCAAAGGGGTTCTCTCCTCACTCAGTCTAATGCAAAAACCATTCTCAGTGGGTCATTCACCTCCATCCTTTGCTCCTGGCAGATATAAGAGCTAGTTATCCAGTTGCTATAAGAATCAAGTTAACAACTCAGTTTGATGTCTTTCTCCTTTTATCTTTTTGAAAAAATCCATTAAAGTTCTAGCCTCTGTCAAATCCCACCCTCACCACCAGAAAACACTAGCCGAAATCACGCCTGGACACACTCCCAAACCAGTCCTCCTAATCAGTTGGTACACACTCATTTGGGGAATATAGGAGATGCATTACTTTTCATGCAGGGCGGTTTTAGATGAAACTGTATTCAGGCTTCTATGTTGGTGGAACCTCCAGGACACTATACAAAATTTATTCTTTGAAGCTTGGGAAAAGCCACCCAGAGACCATCTATGAGGCTGCTCTCTGTTTCCATCAAACACTGGCCACAGACACGCCTCACACAGAATATGTGTGCCTTACATTGCATTCATTTTAATTAAATCTTACTGGCAGTGCCCTAAAGATGCTTTCCTCCAGAAAGATGGTCCAGTAGCCTTTGTTCAAGCAAAGCCCAGAGACATCAACCAGGTGTGGATTGGGTAGAGGAAAACAGTATCCACACTTTCCTCTGACTGCGCAGTCAGCATGCGATTTTTAGCTAGATTTATGATTATCTGGCTGGGGGGGCTGCTTTGGGAAGGCCAACGGAGATTACAGTGAGGGGCCTTAGGTTTTCCATCCTAATCCGCCCCGGTACATCCATTCATCCCAAACTCATTGGGGCAGGGAAGGATGGGTGATTGCAGGGAGGTAAGTGCTTCTCCAGGAAGGTCAGAAATGTATCATCTGATGCTCACTAGAGCAGGAGGCTTTAGAAGGCTAAAAACCAGTGAAATCATTCACCTTATTATTGAAAAGCATTCTTAACTGGGATAGAAATTATCTTCTCACCCTTTGAATCATTTGTCAACCATAAAAAATGAGATAAAAAATGGTTCTGTAATGATGAAATATACTCATTCAAATCCCCTCTTTTAACTGTAGTGAAACAAGTGACAAATGCAAGTCTTGGGTTGGCTTCGTGGACTGACCCCTGGGGGCATCACTTGACAGACTCTAGATAGAGGGAGGCAGTAGCCTTGGTGCTGGGCTCTGAGTCATTGGGAAGACTGCCTCAATGGCTTGGGAAACCAGGAGGCCATCAGGAATAAAAAGAGGAAGCAGTTCTTTGTGAGATATCACTGAAGTGATATCTTAACTTGCATCCTAACTATGGCCCCATATAAGTAGTGGTGAGAAAAAAATAGCCCTTTCATATCTTAAAACATTTAGAATCTGGAAACATGTATCATGGAATCTTTCGATAGTACAGTTACTAACAAAAATCATTAATATTTATCAGATAAATGGTATATGCTAAGCAATGCGGTAGAGATTTTCAACATTTACCAGACTCGTGATAGAAATCCTATATATAAGTATGACATACTTAAACGTTGCTTTAAAGAATTTACTCATAAACAACAAGGTCCTACTCTATAGCACAGGAAACTATATTCAATATTCTATGGTAAATCATAATAGAGAAGAATATTAAAAAAGAGTATATATATATATATATATGTATAACTGAATCACTTTGCTGTATAGCAGAAATTAACACAACATTGTAACTCAACTGTACTTCAATAAATAAATAAATAAATAAGAATTTGATCAAATTGGTAAAAGGTCTGATGTGGCTATTAAAATTCAACAAACCAATCACAAATCCATCTCCACACAGTAGACGAAAGCGAGGACAAATAAGCATAAATCACGTTGAATAAAACTTCAGTAAGAGGTACACAGGTATTTCTCTGGTTATTATTCAGGGCCTTGGGAAATTTTTTTTCTCAAATGAATACAGCAGCTGTGCTTTTGCAAATGAAGAAGTCAGAAAATTTGAAATTTTTGAGCAAATTTCTGTCTATAAAAATAATTTCCATTTATTAGCTGTTTACTGTGTATCAGGTGTTTTCCATCTAGTGTTTCTCATCCCTTACAGCCTGCAGGCTCCGTATGATTTTATAAACAAGGAAACTGAACACTTGCTAACAAATGACACATTTGGGCTTTGAACTCAAAACTGATGTCCCCAAGGCTGGGCTTGTCCTTTGATGCTGCTCTGCTTCCCCAGTAGTTAGAAGTTTCCAGTTCAAACACAGGAATACCCATTAATTTGCATAAATTAGGCCAAACCCAGGCTTCTTTCAGTTAGGGGCAAACCTCAACCCAGTATATCAAAATTATTCATCTTTCAGGATGACAACTGAACTAAGACAGCTCCACGATGATCAAAAGGTGCTTGTTTTTGGAAGTGAGATCATGAGAGCTAACAGAAATAAAACATGTGGCTTTAGGTCCTACTGTATAGCACAGGGAACTATATTCAATATCCTGTGATAAATCATAATGAAAAAAATATAGACAAGAATGTATATACATGTATAACTGAATCACTGTGATGTACAGCAGAAATTAACACATTGTAAATCAACTATACTTCAATTTAAAAAAAAATATATATATATAGCTTTGATTTCTCTTTTTCTCCAGAAAAGAAAAGCAATCCCAGGCCATTCACCTCCCAAACACAGTCTGGAGTCTTGCCGTGATTAGCAATGGAAGTCTCCTATCCCTATTCAATTCACAGGTCTGCATAGTGCAGGCAGGTCCCAGAGCTGAGCACTCAGAATCACTATAAAATCAATTACCTTTTCCCATCTACAGCAGCAGGCACATACTGGCAGCTGTTCATCAATAGAGCCTCGAAAAAATAATAATAACTTTACCAAGATAACAAACTTGGTGGAATTTCTTTTTTAAAACTCCTGAAAAACATGACTTAAGAAAGTATGGCTCAAAAGCAAAAGAAATAGCTGGGAGGAAAACTGATGACAAAAAAAGTAAGCTTAGTTTGGTTGAACACGCATTTTTATGTGAATTCATGAATACTAGCCCATTTATGGCCAACTTATAAAAATTTTTATTACAAATTATGAAGTTAATATCTGATAGCAAACCTGATAATCGTCAATTAAATGTAAGTTCTAAGTGAGCCTGGATGCACCTCTATTTAGTTGTGACTTTGCCAGAGAAATTTAAAATTCACACTATGGTGAAAATTTGGGATTCAAACTGTATTAGGAATAATAAAGATTGACAGTAATTTTAGGTCTGTGGCCTGTCCTCTAGACCAGTGGTTCTCAAAGTCTGCTTCTGGATCAGCAGCAAGGAATCACTTGGGAATCTGTTAGAAATGCAGATTCTCAGGCCCTACCTCAGATTTGCTAAATCAGGAACTCTGGAGATGGGGCCTAGCAACCTATATTTTAACAAGCCTTTAGGAAATTCTAAAATTTGAGAACCACTATTTTAGGGTCCATGAACTCAGTGTTCTGGTTTACAAGAATTGGTTAAAATACATGTCTTTAGGACTAACCAAAGGAAAAGTACACTACAGTAATTCTCAGTTTACAGAAATAAAAAGTTTACTCGCAAACTGCTTTGGTTTTCTAGAAGAACATAGGAAAATGAACTAAAATTCTCAGTTCAATCCACAAAGCCAATTTAACTTCTAAAATTAGAACTATCATACTAAAAATGCAATTTAATAGGCACTGTAATGGAATGTCCTTCCAGAAATAACTATGGAAAGCTGAAAGCTGATACAGGGAAGTGGGCAAGTTGTACGAGGAAGGTAAAAAGACTCTCCCAATCCTGCTCCCCCAGGGCTCTTACCCCCATTTCTAGGCCAACCCCACTGGAAGAGGACAGAGTTTGAAAATGGGACAAGGTCACAGGGGAGTGGTGGCAGAGGCTGAGTTCTCCCTAATGGGAGAAGGGAGTGAGTGATGACTGTTGCCATTGGAGCTCTGACAATGTGCGGCAAGGTGGAGGGAGGGATGGCAAAAATCTCCAGAGATTTTGAATGTATCAGTCACTCACTATAGAATTAGCACAGTAACTTTAATTTATATAGAAATCATCCATATTTTTATATCACATTACAATATAATATTACAGCAAAATCCCCCCAGAAGCTGAGAAAGTCAACAGCAGCCCCTGAGGCAGAAGAAAAAGAGGAATGCTTGGAAAGGGTCTACTTGCATCCATGGGCTGTTTGTTACGCAGGCATTTGAAAGCAGAGACAATGAAATCAATCACTAGATTAATTTACACAAACTTTTCACAGAGGGGAGGAGAGCTAGATTATTTCTGATGACAGATTCAGACAAGACTTTGTTTCTGCTCCCATAAAACTCCTCAAAAAGATTCACAGAGGCATCTCAATGTAAATTAAATCATAGGATGCTTCAAGCAGCAGAATCCTGGGAAACTCCAAAACATGATTATTAACCAATGGATGCCACCATCATCAGTGCATCATCTTACTTGGAATGTGCAGAGTCTAAGTAGCCAGAACTAGTTTCACACTGAAGCAGAAAAGATGAATGTCTAAATCGTGGGATTTGAAGTTCAACAGGAGGGTCTCTCTACTCCCAAATTATAGCACATGGCTCATGAGGTCAGAATTTTTTTTTTTTTTCTTTGCGGTACGCGGGCCTCTCACTGCTGTGGCCTCTCCCGCCGCGGAGCACAGGCTCCGGTCGCGCAGGCGCAGCGGCCACGGCCCACGGGCCCAGCCGCTCCGCGGCACGCGGGATCGTCCCAGACCAGTGCACGAACCCGCGCCCCCCGCATGCCAGGCGGACTCCCAGCCACTGCGCCACCAGGGAAGCCCCTGAGGTCAGAATTTTTTTAACTTATATCCATATGAACGTTATCTACAAAGAAAGTTACCTTGGGGAGTCCCTATGTTTCTTTAGTGTTTCTGCCATTCCTCAAAAGATGTTTGAAATCTCTCTCAGGATTAAATTAAAAAGTAATTTATGAAACATAAAAAACTGGTTTCACTGCCTTAAATGTACACCCTTTTTCTTTTAATCCTAAACAGTTTATCTCATCATGACTTTTGTCTTTTTCTAACAACCTGCTATTGAAAGATATACTATGGACAAAGGAGATTAGGATTCTGTCTATAAAGAAAATTAAGGAAGAATTTTTCCCACGAAATTTCTAATATAAATAGTTTGCAAATGTTATCATAGCTTAAGGAAGTGAGAACATTGATAGAGAAAGCATTTATACATGTTTGATTTTGTCATGTTTGTTAAAACATATACCACTATTACAGCAAAATATATACACACCCCCCCATTAAATAGGACCATACAGTGCTTGAAATTCCATTATTATGTTTTGTAAGCCATTTCTCTCTCCCTGAAGGTCTTATTTTAAAATGCAAATACCTAGGAAAGAAGTAATGCATTAAGTCACCTACAATTTATAGCAGTGGAATATATTACTTTTTGTTTGCATTAATCCCTAAGTGAAATTTAACGTTTCCTTCAATTATGAATGTAATCAATCACTGTAGAATTAGCACTGTAACTTTAATTCCTAAAGAAATCATCAATATTTTAAAATATATCACATTACAATATAATATTGCAGGTATAGCAAAATATCACGGATCACTACTTTGAAATTACAATAGTTATTAGACCTATCTCCAAATCTTGTTATTTAATGAATGAAGCACATATTACAATATCACAATTTTTTTTTTTTTTTTTTTTTTGCGGTACGCGGGTCTCTCACTGTTGTGGCCTCTCCCGTTGCGGAGCACAGGCTCCGGGTGCGCAGGCTCAGCTCAGCGGCCATGGCTCACGGGCCCAGCTGCTCTGCGGCATGTGGGATCTTCCCGCACCGGGGCAGGAGCCCGTGTCCCCTACATCGGCAGGCGGACTCTCAACCACTGCGCCACCAGGGAAGCCCTATATCACAATTTTTAAAAAACATTTTGGGACATTCCCTGGCAGTCCAGTGGTTAGGACTGGACTTTCACTGCCGGGGCTAGGGTTCAATCCCTGGTCGGGGAAATGAGATCCCACAAGCTGTGCAGCAAGGCCAAAAAAAAAAAAAAGATAGTTTGAGGTCTGTATTTCAATATAAGTGGTTTTCTTTATGGTATGTCTTTTATAGCGTGACTGTAAAAACCATATGCTAAGAAGGGAGCCATCAGCCTCCTTCTACTGAAAAGAGGTGGCTCAAAAAAGGTTATATAATGAGTTCATTTATTACATTTATTTATTTTTAATTGAAGTGTATTTGTTTTACAAAATTGTATTAATTTCTGCTGTACAGCAAAATGACTCAGTTATACATATACATACATCCTTTTTTATATTCTTTTCCATTACTATTTATCCCAGGGCATTGAATATATCTGCCTGTGCTACACAGTAGGACCTTGTTGTCCATCCATTTTATATGTAATAGTTTGCATCTGCTAATCCCAAACTCCCACTCCATCCCCCCCCCCCACCTTGGCAACCCCAAGTCTGTTCTCTACATCTATGAATCTGATTCTGAGTCTATTTTCTTTTTGATCAGGGCAGCAAAAGATTACAGGATACCATAATAGCAGTTGGAAAGGGTTCCCCAAGGTTAGAAGGAAAATTTTGCATGTAATAAACTTGGTGTGCCCCGCCCTTTCCAGAAGCAAAAGCAGTAACACGGTCCTAGAGGCACATTACATAAACTGTCAGCTTGGAAATCATGAGTTGAATGTACCTACTCTCTCTATGACCAAAATGTCAGCAGAGAATCTCTAGTAAAGCAGTCTAGTTTAACAGTTTACCATTATCCAGGATATCAACCATGTAGGAGGTGGTAAAAAAAGAAATGGAAAATTTGACATTATATCAAGCTGAGCTAATCCCAGCATGATACTAAGTAGCTGAGAAAATTGAAGGAGAAACAACAAAAGTGATGAATGAGGCAGGGGGACTGAGTCAGGAGATGAGTTGGACAGCTGTCTCAGGAAAACGGTCAAGTCATTGTGCATGGGTGTCAGGAGGGGTCCACCCCTTAACGCCTAACACTAAAGAATGAAAGCGATCATTTGGTGCGGTTTACCTCTGAAGGGAGCACAGAGGGGCAAATATGGAAAAAAATAAATAACTATAGTTGACACATTGGCACAAAGATAAAAAACGCTTAGCAAAAAAAAAAATTGTTGAGTAAGTCAAAACTTTTAACTTGACCACTCCATATTTTGCCAGTATTTTTTCACAACTTTCCAAAGAATCTTATTGATGAAACACTAGGGTACCAAAGAGGAATATGCTATATCTTAATCTCACTTTGTAGTTCAGTCCATATTATGCTTGAAATAAAAATATAGCTCATTTGAGTCTTTTTTTAAAGACATATTTTCTGAAATTGTTGAGTATTTTAAATAATTTGGAAATAAAGAGCATTATTTTCATCATCAAGCAACTGTAAAGGTGCCCCTTGAACATGTATATGTAAATATATTTGTACTATTTGTTATCTGTAAACATCCCAATGAGAAAGATTAATCTACTTAATTGAGAAGGAAAGGATAACATTCACTGAATGATCTTGAAATTGTCTCAAGAAGAAACAAATATATCACCTTTTTCTAATAAGTAAATAAATAAAATGGTAGGAAAAAAAAAATGTTAAGTGAAAGTGTGACCTCCAGAGGCACAAGGAGGATTCTTAGGACACTTGGAACACTTTGAATGTGAAGTGACCTATCAGACGTGTTCATGTATAAGGGCAATCAACACTGCTGGGGTAACAAATATCACCAAAATCCATAGGTGACAGTAGGAATGTAGAGGACATCTGCTACATTGTCCTCTTCTCTGGGATGTTTGCCCACCTCCAACCACCACTTTCACCTTAACTACTCTGGGAGTTGACATGTTCCCTCATGGTCCCTACATCTGGCAATGGACTAGGAGATGCACACCTGACCCAGAAGAGGTTAATCACAGAGATAGTCAGGGGAGGATGATGGGAGCTCTGTAAAAAGACAGACCCTGAAGCAAATCCTGGGCTCAAATCCTGGCTGTAGAGATTTATAAGCTGGTGAATTGAGGCAAGTCACCTAACTCTTCAGAAGCCTTGAGCATACCATGTATCAAATAAAAGTTGTAATAATTCTGATCTCATAGAGTTGTTGTGAGAAACAAAGTTAAAAATTAATTGACAGTGTGTAAGATTGCTTCTGACAAAAAGTGTTCCATTCATTATTTCATTAGACCACGTTCAGTATTAAGAGTTGACCTAAGCGGGGCCAACAAGAACTTTCTTCTGGATGTTTTAAATTGGGGAATGGATCATTGAAGCCCATTTCCCACAGGGATGGCAGAGTTTTAAGACAAAATTCAGGTGCCACTGGTGACCTGTCCAGACACATGGCAACCCCAGTCTGCGGTGGGAAAGAAAGAAGCTGACAAAGAAACAACCAGAGATGGGTGCCCAGGGAATAACCCGGCTGCTATAAGTCCCAGCTTCAAATATCTCTGGAGGCCTGGGCAGCCCAATCTCAGCTGACTGGATTTTCAACCTTGGCTTGGATGTGTGAGTCAATAAAATACTGATTTGGCCTAAACTATATAAAGTTTGATTCCTATTACTTAAACCAGTCCTGATGACTATAATGAAAATAGTCTAGGTTTCGTGGCATCCTAGGTTTTCTCAGTCTCTGCCTACAATGTTCAAGGTATAGGCTGTGTACAGAACAGCTTTAACTTTGCGACTTGAATATTAAAAGTACAGAGCTCACTTTGGGCAATTAGGCTTTCAACTTAAGAGAATCTCAAAATGCTGATGGACTGTTTAGAAGAGAACAGTAAAATTTAGCCTGAACTTGGAAAGTGATCAAATCTAATTCTAGAAAGTGAATTAGAATGAGCTGATGATTTTAAAGAAGGACAACTTTTATGTGTATTTCTAAAGAATCTGCCACTTTAAGGATTCTGCAGAAGCTGTTGAAGGTTAATTAGGTACAGTTTGAAAAGAAAGAGTTAAAGTGCCAATTTTAGATTTTTCCCCTTTGTTTTATTTCTGAACTGTGATTTATTGAATGTGCTGGGCATTTAATGTAATGACATCTATGAAACAATATGTCAAACTCAATTTATTTCTTCTTTTTATCAATTTCAGTATATTTGATTAATTCAGCTACAAATACATACTGTATCCTGAATTAATCTTAGTGTCCTGCCAAAGATCAAATGCCAACTCATGAAAATTGAAATTCTTGAGTGGTTCTCCCATTAATCTCAACCTCCATCTTTCCCAGAAGAGATTATGCCTTGATAAACAAATGCCTTTGGGAAAATTACAGTGCATTTGCTTTCCATAAGGATGTTGGAATTTCATAAGGTTTCCCAAATATTTTCATGTGTCAATGCCACTGATAAAGGCAGAAAAGCTTACCTAATTAGTTTGGGAAAGAAGTCTCATTGGCCTTAAAGTGGAAATGAGAATGGAGTTTTTTTCCTCTAGATATCACTGATGTTGAATATTTAGGTTTAAGATAAAACATCACTTCATCAAAGCAATCTCTTTCTCCACTTACCTCTCCATTTCTCTGGATGAGACGTCATTTTCCAATTAGTATTGTATTGGTTGTGGTCATGTGTTATTCCCCTTATTTGACTAGAAAGTCACTGAGGGCTGAGACTGTGGTTTTTACATCTTTGTAGCTGTCACTACACCTGATTCAGGTCTTTGGACAATAAGGAAGTTCCATAAGTGTTTGCTGAAATAACAAATCACCTGCAAAACTGATCTACTTCTCATTAAATTATAATAATGTAATGCTGGGAGAAACATTTACTGCCTTCCCTCAATCAGTATCTATCTAAACTGCTTAAACTGAACTTTCTAAGTAAGGAAATTTTACTGTGTATTATACAGTGTGATCAGAATACCAGAAAGTCATCTTGCCTCTAAATATTCAGAAGTTTATGTTAATATGTATGCACACACACTCATACTGCTTAGAATTCCTTTCTAAAATGAGTAAAGAAAAAGCCATCAGTCATTCATGCATTAATTGGAGTTAGTCAAATTATTTCTTTCCTGAAACCTCAGGAATTAGGATAATGGGGGTTTATGAGCCAAGTATATTGCACACATTTAATGTTGCTAGAAATAGAAATTTGCTTATTACTTTTAGAGTGAGACCTGGCTATATGTCTCTGATACATAGAAATGTTTATGCTTTTGACCTAATAATCCAACATTTGGAATTTGTTCTAAGTAAATAATGTGAAAATGAAAACAAAAATGAACAAAGACTATTTTTTTTTTTTTGCGGTACGCAGGCCTCTCACTGTTGTGGCCTCTCCCATTGTGGAGCACAGGCTCCGGACGCGCAGGCTCAGCGGCCATGGCTCACGGGCCCAGCCAATCCGCGGCATGTGGGATCTTCCCGGACCAGGGCACGAACACTGTGTCCTGTTTCGGCAGGTGGACTCCCAACCACTGCGCCACCAGGGAAGCCGAAGCAAAGACTTTTATAATAGCATTTTAAGAGGAAAGTATAAAACAAGCCAAATAATCAATAATAGGAAAAGTATTCGAGAGTTATAGAGAAATTTGATGACTAATTCTACTGATAAGATAAATGTAGAAAGGATATAGAAAAATGATGTTGAGTGGACGAAAGAAAATACAGCATAATATATACCTTTTGATTACAACTACATACAATTTCACTGGTATGAAAACTAGAAGAGATCATCCAAAAAAAGATTACATATACAGTTATCTGAGTCAGAAATCCTTTTTTTTTTTTTTTTTTGTGGTGTGCGGGCCTCTCACTGCTGTGGCCTCTCCCGTTGCGGAGCACAGGCTCCAGACATGCAGGCTCAGTGGCCATGGCTCAGGGGCGCAGCCGCTCTGCGGCACGTGGGATTCTCCCGGACCGGGACACGAACCCGTGTCCCCTGCATCAGCAGGCGGACTCTCAACCACCGCGCCGCCAGGGAAGCCAGAAATCCATTTTGAAAAGATTATTGATAAAGTAAAAACTATTAAATCTGCAAAAAAATTGAGATGAGGACAAGGAAGAGTATATAAAATTTATATTGACTAAGTAAATCATAGGTGGCCTGGACTGGACATTCCAGGAAGGGCTTCAGCAGCCCATGGAAAGAATAGCAAGGAAACCCATGAGAATGGAGGACGCCAAAAAATTAACCCAAGTGCTTCAAGTGCTGCGTAAGTTTGACCTGCATGAAGAATCCCAGAGCTATAACCTCACTTATCAATAGAACTAATCATAAGTCTCAGTGGTATATTCTTCCTTATAGTTTCTCTAATGCCTTTGTGCTTTAGTTTAAGACTTTTGTGGTTGCTTTTCCCTGGGAAGAAACAATGAGTTCGCTAGAATTCATGCTCAGGGCAATCAATTCCTTTTATATATTTAGGTATCTTTACATATGAATCTAAATCCTCTTTAAAAAACTAAGAAGTCTCTATCCTTGATTCTTTTTAACTAGAGGTAGCTTTGATGAAATAAGAAATGATTCATAATAATTTAGTCCTAATAATAGCAAACACACAATGAGTGTATATTGGACAACATCCTGGGGGTTTAGCACAAAGCAATTCATTTTCACCAGATAATAATCATATGATGTGGGAACATTTATAATCTTCAGATTAGAAAACCAAGGGAGAAAGAAGTTCATTGCCCCAGATTTTTCAACTAGTTTGAGCAGAGCTAGGATGTATACACCAACCATCTAAATGAAAATCCACTCAATCACTTTCAATACTACCTCTCTTTCGGCATTAGCTCCCTCCTGTTAAAAAACCATGAGGGAGGGCTTCCCTGGTGGCGCAGTGGTTAAGAATCCATCTGCCAATGCAGGGGACAAGGGTTCAAGCCCTGGTCCAGGAAGTTCCCACACGCCGCGGAGCAACGAAGCCCGTGCGCCACAACTACGGAAGCGCGCGTGCCTAGAGCCCATGCTCCGCAACAAGAGAAGCCAACGCAGTGAGAAGCCCACGCACCGCAATGAAGAGTAGCCCCCGCTCGCCGAAACTAGAGAAAGCACACACGCAGCAAGGAAGACCCAACGCAGCCAAAAATAAATTAATTAATTTTAAAAAAATCATGAGGGAGTTAATAATCATCTTAGCAACATGGAAAAACTCTATTAAAGGAGATCTCCTGAAGGGCAGCAACTTGCTAATTCCAGATTCTCCCAACCCTGAACTCAGAAGTAATTATGATACAGTGTATGTATACAGTTAAACTCCCTAATGCTTCAAAAATTATCAGTTGCTGTAGATGAGTTATTTGGTTTAGTGTCGATTAACTCCTTTGTCCTAGTGTTCCTGAACATCGTCTTCCTGCCAGACTCCTCTTAATAGTTCCAAAAAGCTACAAGCTGACATTGACTCATACAAGGGGAGAAATGTTTGTCTTGTGGTTATCAAAGCTTGAGAGGCTTTTGAAAGAGACTTTGTGTAACACACACTCTTCCTTACTGTGCTGATAAATTAAACCCCCCGTGTTGTATTGGGCATTGATGCTACTGGGGAACAAGTTGAAGGGGACAAACCTCCAGGCTGCTGTATTTTAGCCATCAGCAGCCAGTGACCTGATACTGTGAAAATCTTCAAACTTCTAATGCTTCTTTCCCCGGAATTGAATAACTTAATCACATGCCCTGGACTACAAATAAATGTGTGCCTTTTTGTTGATTCTTGACCCTGGGGATTGACTGGAGTTAACACACAAAAATAGATGAGGAAAAATTAGGCGAGGTCCACCATAATTTCTCAGTCTTAATTTTTTATGATTTTCTATGGTTTTAAGTCAAAAATATCCCCACACATCTGGGTTATTTCCAAATTAGAGCCAACAGTTTTTAGTAGTCAGAAAAGCAGAACTCATCAGTATTAAAACCTCAAGCAAGGGAAGTCCAGACAAGAGATAATTTCTAAAGTAGGCTTCACTTGTTTCCAGTGAAACACTAATTGGAATTTCTGAGAAAGCAAATTATTTAATTTAAACCTATAAATGACCTTTCTAACTCTTTGTACCAATTAAATTCAGGGTTGAATTCTAAAAGTACCCAGTGCATTCTTTAAGTACAAATATCTGCCTTGGGCAATAAAATTTGGAAGATTTTCGTCCTCTGTACTAAGAAAGCTCACGCACATGTACACTACATAAACCAATGCCCCAGCTCTGCCACCCGCTGGACACATGATCTGTCCAACTTATCATGTTTGTTTTTAAAAAGCTTTGACTTTTTAGGGTGAATCTATCTTGAGCAAATTTACTTACCATAACCATGTTTTACTAGATAAGTACAAATGGTTTAAATTGCTTAATACCTATTTGCATTACATTTGCACCTAGATGATAAGCAAAGATGTACAGAGTTAGTATATCATTGTTAAATATGCCAAAGCCATAATAACTTTATCATATGTAAAATATTTCCTGCAAATATTACAAAATTATTAGGCTTCAACTGTAATTTTTTCTCCATTAGTTTTTCTAAGTACACATATACACGCACACATACATACACATTGACAAGAGAGTTTTCAGGTTAAAAGAAAAGCAAGGTGATAGGACAAAGGCAGGGGAACTGAGGGATGAGAGGAAGAAGAAAAAGGTCTCACACTCTGGCTCATTTTAATTCTGGCCCTGAACATTCATTTATTCATTCAACAAGCATCTATGGAGAACCTACTAAGTGGCAGACACAAGATCTGATCTCTGTTCAAAAATATATAAAGAAGCTACTTTAAACCTGACTTTTTCCTTATTTTCATTTGTTTGCCAATGACCATAGACAACTTCCTTTATTTTTTTCCACTTAAGAAAATTGTGAAATGGATATTAAAGTTAAGCCAGGATTAACAGAGGCTTAGAGAAGAATTCCGTTGAGGGATGAGTAAGCACTTTTGTTTCTCACCTCTCTCCTCTTTCCCATTCATCCTATGACACTGCCAGGGGCGGAAAACTAAAGGGCCTCTGTTTTCTGGGAAAGGTGTGTAAATCAGATTACAGTTAAAGGTTCAGAAAAGTGAGCAAGTGGAGACTGGCCTAGACCATAGATTGTCTGAAAGTCTAAAACGGTTTTGACTTCATCATGGAGAATTATAAAGTATTTTTTATTAATTTTTATTGAAGTATAGTTGCTTTACAATACTGTGTTAATTTCTGCTGTACATCAAAGTGAATCAGCTATATGTTTACATATATCCCCTCTATAAAGTTTTTAAATAAGGAAATAGCCTGATTTATTGTAAAGGTGCTTTTCAGGCTATTGACCTGACTGTGGTCCGCAGAGTGAAATGGACAGAGAGAAAGTCTCTTAAAATATTCCAAGATATCAGTTGTAGGGGATAGATGGACTGATGGATTGAATTCAAATATTTTAGAGAAAGCTTTGTCAGAACTTGACAATGGAGGGGAGTGGGGGATAGGGAAAGGAGGAAAGTGAGAATTGTGATTGGGATAGTAAGAAGAAAGAGAGCTAGCAGCAAGAGAACGAATACATGAGGATAGTGTTTGTGTTGGAAGTAAGAAACACTACCAAAAAAGTCTCCATAGTTCTAATGTTGAAAGTAATTTGTTCTCTGCTTTGGTTCATTTGCCCCCATCACTCAGATGGGGAAGGACCAGAATTGATGACTCCCTAGGCTATTACCTTGTTTATCACAAAGGTGTTTGATGTAAAATCAGGTCAGCTGGAAAAGATTTCAGGAATCTCCTAAAATGACATGATTTAAATGTGCAGAGTGAAAATAAGTACATTTCAAAGCAAAGATTTTTAAAAGAGAGTGTTTTTTAAAAAAATAGATCTCACCAACCTGAGAAAGTAATGGGGTATGTCACAAATCCCTGGGCCATCTTTGTGCTCTAGGACTTCTAAATTGCCCTTTGCTTTCTCTTCCCACCCCTTCTGAGATTTTCCCCTATACCCCTGTGACACTTGGGTCATTTCGCCTTTGTCTTTCACACCTGCGTTGTTAACATTGTCAACTACAATTGGCACTTGCCATCTACCTCTGCAAGGATTAAATCATGTGCAGCTGTGCATGCAGCTGCTGATCTTCAACACCCCCCTAAAAGGACTTCAGGGTGGAGAGCTGAAATGAGACGCTCTGTGCTCTGGGAAAAACTGGCAGAACAGGTCTTCAGAGAGATATTTTCAGGAGCCGATTTTATGAGCCCAATTCTTGTGTCTCCTCATATGTAGAAAAACACTAAACTCCTTCATGGTGATGACTGCTCCTCGTGACTGGCAGAAACCTTCTGCCAAAAAATATGTGCTTGATGACATGTACTCCCCCTTCACCAAAATCACATATATACTGACCTTCCCCCTTACCTCTTTGGAGCATATCTGAAATGCTGTCTCCTGGGCTGCAGTCCCCTTTTTGCCCCAAATAAAACTTAAGTCACAACTCTCACATTGTGCATTTTTTTAAGTTGACAGTTTTATGGCGACCACAAAGGGACACAGAGAGGACTTCTCTCCTTCCCCTGAACTCTATGAGGAACCAGAGCCTTAGTACCAGCAGAGGCACCCATCTGCCTCCTCTGAGAATCCAGACGAATTTGCTTAAGTCTCTCCTGGTTCTCGGATCTCCCATATTGGTTGATGATCCTGAGTGTTATTTGGCGGTATATAGCAGGTACCTGCCTCCTCCCAGTTGAAAGATACTGGGGGCGGGGGGGGGGGGCCTGGTTAAAAGATATCAGTGAAATACCCACCCAGTTGAAAGCTACTGGGGGGGACTGGGTTGAAAGCTACTGGGGAATACCCACCCAGTTGAAAGATACTGGTGGGGTGGGGCTCAGTTGAAAGATACCAGGGAAATACCCACCCAGATGAAAGATACTGGGGGGGGGGGCTCAGTTGAAAGATACCAAGGAATACCCACCCAAGTGAAAGATACTGTGGGGGTAGGGGGCTTGCTGAAAGGTACCAGGGTTTGCTCAGTTGTAGGAGACTGAGTGGTCTTCACTGAGTGGTTAGGTATGAGACTGATCCGATGCTTTTCCTCATTTTGGCTGCCTTAATAGAATTTGTTGGGATAAAAGTGAAGTTATTACATGAGAGCTTTGCTCTGAAGAAAAGGGACAAGACTCCTTCTGGCCAGTTACAGCTTTCTCAGGCGACTAGGAAATTTATGGGAGTGGTGGAGACAGAGTCCTTATGCCGTGCCGTGGTCCTATAGGGAAACCCACTCATTGATTAAAACACTTGCTCATCCAGGGGTCATGGGTAAGAATTGGTCATTCAGCAATTCGAGCACCCACGGTAATCTGAGACCACCGAAGGGAGAAACCGAGACATGTAAGAGGGCTGAAACGACTCTGGGGTGATGCCTAGAGGAGCTAAGCTCACAAGCAGCACACTGGCCACCACACAACTTCACTAGTAAATTTTATCCCTGACAAATTCAACTTTAAAATGGGAAATAAAGCCTCTCAAACACAGAAACAAGGGGCATCAGAAAGCCAGCCTCTGACTAACACTCCAGCCAGGTTTATGTATGTACAAAAATGCATACTTTCAAGTACCTACTTAATTGGGGAAATTATACTAAAGGAGATCTCAACCTAAAATCGCCAAATTGGAGTTCTTTTGATATTCCAAAATTAATATTTTTGCATGCACGGTTAGAAAAAAACTGGCTGTAAAATCAAACAGACTGAATGGAATGCTTACTTTGATTGGTATCTAGAAGCTTCTAAAAGAGAAAATGATAAGAGTAACTTCTTTTTAAACATGTAACTAAAGCTAATAGAAATAATAAAGGAAACGTTTCAGTGTACAGTAGGAAAGTAGAATGTATGTTTTCAGTAAAGAAGGCATGAGGAATGGAATTGCATTTTATCAAGGGAAAAGTGTAGGTCTGACTTATAGCTGGCTGTTTCTGAATGGGAAATACAGTGATGGATACAGAAAGTTATAAAAAGTGCTGTGGAAAGTGGACCCCAAGAAGAGTTTTATGCATGGTCCAGATTGACTAAGGTTAAAATAAACTTGAGTAAATGAATTGTAAAAGTAAGCACATGCAAAACTTGAATTTGGTTTTTCTCTCAAGAGGACAAGATATTTTTAAATGTTGAACTGCGTTTCACAACGGATTTCAAGTTTCTTTACCTTTTAAGTGATCTGTTCTGTATCTGCCTTTGAAATCTTTTATTGTTACTTTGGCTAAGTGAATAACTATAGTTTCATGGTGACCTGTGATCCTATCTGACTGAGTGTTCTAAACCCTTTTTGATATTTTTTGCTGAAACTTCCTAAATGAAACTCTAATGAAGTCCTTTTGACCTCTAGCTAACTTTGGGTTGCTTCAAAGGGCCCCTGAAACATCCCAAAGAAAGATATAAACTAGGTTCATTTTGTATGTTGAGTTACATGGGAATAATTGTCAAATGAGTAATAAATCTTCTTAGGTTATATTGTATGGCAAATGTTACTATATATATATATATATATATATATATATATATATATATATATATTCTGGAAATTATACGGAATACCTAAAATTCTGATATGTCCTGGTAAAATGTTATCAGTCATAATTCTAGTCATTATCTTAAAGTGTTGTATGTCACAGCAATAACCAAGTTACTCTGTCAATTGCATTGCATAGTCATCAGATTTTAAACATGCCTTCTTAAGTCTTTTGTCATTATAGACACTTACGGTTTTATTCCAATGCCTTTGCAAATATGCTTCCTCTTCAAGAAGATTTATAGAAAGTACTTTTGGATAAATACAAGTTTCTGACTTTCAGACCATAATGCTGAACTGGGTAACAAATTGAAGAATTCTAGTGAAAAACCTGATGGCTTCATACAGCTGTTAACCAAAAGGATTAGTTACATAAGACTGAGTGAACTGGTAAATACGGTTATAACTTTTATGTTTTCTATCTGAAAAATTATTGGCTTGAATCTGTGTTTTCCAGATGTAAGGAAAACCTTCCCCTCAAACTAATCATCGTTTACATTAATATGGTAAATTATACCTTTGTAGGCAGAATTGAAACATTTATCTTTTTTCTCTACCTGCTCCCTCCAGAGTTTGTAAACTCTTAGGATCCCAGCAGCATTATCAGATAAATTATGAAGGCCAATCAATAACTCATACAGAAAATTCAAGGTATTTTGGGGACCTTAAAAAGGGAGGAATTCATCTAGATCTGTTAGGTAAAATCAGTGATAAGCCCTTGGCATGACTTTCCTAGCCCTGAAACATCTTTTAAAAGTTCAGTCTGAAGAAGCAAGAAGAACTAAAGTCCTGCAGCCTGTGGAATGAAAACCACATTTGCAGAAAGATAGACAAAATTAAAAGGCAGAGGACTATGTATCAGATGAAGGAACAAGATAAAATGCCAGAAAGAAAACTAACTGAACTGGAGATAGGCAACTTTCCAGAAAAAGAATTCAGAATAATGATAGTTAAGATGATCCAGGACCTCAGAAAAAGAATGGAGGCAAAGATCAAGAAGATGCAAGAAGTGTTTAACAAAGACCTAAAAGAATTAAAGAAACAACAAACAGAGATGAACAATACAATAACTGAAATGAAACCTACACTAGAAGGAATCAATAGCAGAATAACTGAGGCAGAAGAACGGATAAGTGACCCAGAACTGAATGGTTGAAATCACTGCTGAAGAACAGAATAAAGAAAAAAGAATGAAAAGAAATGAAGACAACCTAAGAGACCTCTGGGATAACATTAAACACACCAACATTCTCATTATAGGGGTTCCAGAAGGAGAAGAGAGAGAGAAAGGAACTGAGAAAATATTTGAAGAGATTATAGATGAAAACTTCCCTAACATGGGAAAGGAAACAGCCATTCAAGTCCAGGAAGCAAAGAGTTCCAGGCAGGATAAACCCAAGGAGAAACATTCAGAAACACAGAGTAATCAAATTGACAAGAATTTAAGACAAAGAAAAATTATTAAAAGCAACAAGGGAAAAATAACAAATAACATACAAGGGAACTCCCATAATGTTAACGGCCGATTTCTCAGCAGAAATTCTACAAGCCAGAAAGGAGTGGCATGATATATTTAAAGTGAGGAAAGGGAAGAACCTAAAACCAAGATTACTCTAGCCAGCAAAGATCTCATGCAGATTCGATGGAGAAGTCAAAAGCTTTTCAGACAAACAAAAGCTAAGAGAATTCAGTACCACCAAACCAGATCTACAACAAATGCTAAAGGAACTTGTCTAGGCAGGAAATACGAGAGAAGAAAATGATCTACAAAAACAAACCCAAAACAATTAAGAAAATCGTAGTAGGAACATAAAAATTGATAATTACCTTAAATGTGAATGCATTAAATGTTGCAACCAAAAGACATAGACTTGCTGAATGGAAACAAAAACAAGACCCATATATATGCTGCCCACAAGAGACCCACTTCAGACCTAGGGACACATACAGACTGAAAGTAAGGGGATGGAAAAGATATTCCATGCAAATGGAAATCAAAGGAAACCTGGAGTATCAATACTCATATCAGATAAAATAGACTTTAAAATAAAGAATGTTACAAGAGGCAAAGAAGGACACTACATAATGATCAAGGGATCAATCCAAGAAGAAAATATAACAATTATAAATATATATACACCGAACATAGGAGCACCTCAGTAAATAATGCAAATGCTAACAGCTATAAAAGAAGAAATTGAAAGTAACACAATAATAGTGGGGGCACCTTAACACCTCACTTACACCAATGGACAGATAATCCAGACAGAAAATTAATAAGGAAACACAAGCTTTAAATGAGACAATAGACCAGATAGATTTAATTGATATTTATAGGACATTCCATCAAAAACAGGAGATTACATTTTATTCTTAAGTGCACAGAGGACATTCTCCAGGATAGATCACACCTTGGGTCACAGATCAAGCCTTGGTAAATTTAAGAAAATCAAAATCATATCCAGCATCTTTTCCAACCACAATGCTATGAGCTTAAAAATAAATTACAGGGAAAAAAAACATAAAAAACACAAACAATATGTTACTAAATAACGAAAGAAATCCCTGAAGAAATCAGAGGAAATCAGAAAATACCTAGAGACAAATGACAATGAGAACACAACAATCCAAAACCTATGGGATGCAGCAAAAGCAGTTCTAAGAGAGAAGTTTATAGCAATACAATCCTACCTCAAGAAACAAGAAAAATCTCAAATAAACAATCTAACCTTACACCTAAAGGAACTAAAGAAAGAAGAACAAACAAAACCCAAAGTTAGTATAAGGAAAGAAATCATAAAGATCAGAGCAGAAATAAATGAAATAGAAACAAAACAATAGCAAAGATCAATAAAACTAAAATCTGGTTCTTTGAGAAGATAAACAAAATTGATAAACATTTAGCCAGACTCATCAAGAAAAAGAAGGAGAGGATTCAAATCAATAAAATTAGAAATGAAAAAGGAGAAGTTATAATGGACACCACAGAAATACAAAGCATCAAAATAGACTACTACAAGCAACTCTATGCCAATAAAATGGACAACCTGGAAGAAATGGACAAATCCTTAGAAAGGTATAACTTTCCAAGGCTGAACCAGGAAGAAATAGAAAATTTGAACAGACCAATCACAAGTAATGAAGTTGAAACTGTGATTAAAAATCTTCCAACAGGGCTTCCCTGGTGGTGCAGTGGCTGAGAGTCCGCTTGCCGATGCAGGGGACACGGGTTCATGCCCCAGTCCAGGAAGATCCCACATGCCGCGGAGCAGCTAGGCCCGTGAGCCATGGCCGCCGAGCCTGTCGTCCAGGGCCTGTGCTCTGCAACGGGAGAGGCCACAACAGTGAGAGGCCTGCATACTGGAAAAAAGAAAAGAAATCTTCCAACAAATAAAATTCCAGGTCCAGATGGCTTCACAGGTGAATTCTATCAAATATTTAGAGAAGAGCTAATACCCATCCTTCTCAAATGCCTCCAAAAAATTTCAGAGGAAGGCACACTCCCAAACTTATTCTATGAGGCCACCATCACCCTGATACCAAAACCAGACAAAGACACTACAGAAAAAGAAAATTACAGACCAATATCACTGATGAATATAGATGCAAAATTCCTCAACAAAATACTAGCAAATAGAATCCAACAACACATTAAAAGTATCATACACCATGATCAAGTGGGTTTTATCCCAGGCAGAGATGCAAGGATTCTTCAATATATGCAAATCAATCAATGTGATACACCATATTAACAAACTGAAGGATAAAAACCATATGATCATCTCAATAGATGCAGAAAAAGCTTTCGGCAAAATTCAACACCCATTTATGATAAAAACTCTCCAGATGGTGGGCATACAGGGAACCTACCTCAACATAATAAAGGCCATATATGATAAACCCACAGCAAACATGTCTCAATGGTGAAAAAGTGAAAGCATTTCCTCTAAGATCAGGAACAAGACACGGATGTCCACTCTCGCCACTATTATTCAACATAGTTTTGGAAGTCCTAGCCACAGCAATCAGAGAAAAAAAAGAAAAGAAAGGAATGCAAATTGGAAAAGAAGTAAAATTGTCTCTATTTGCAGATAACATGATACTATATACATAGATAATCCTAAAGATGCCACCAGAAAACTACTAGAGCTAATCAATGAATTTGGTAAACTTGCAGGATACAAAATTAATGCACAGAAATCTCTTGCATTCCTAAATACTAACAATGAAAGATCAGAAAGAGAAATTAAAGAAACAATCCCATTCACCATTGCAACAAAAGAATAAAATACCTAGGAATAAACCTGTGTAAGGAGGTAAAAGACCTGAACTCAGAAAACTATAAGACACTGATGAAAGAAATCAAAGATGACACAAATAGATGGAGAGATATAACATGTTCTTGGATTGGAAGAATCAGTATTGCGAAAATGACTACACTACCCAAAGCAATCTACAGATTCAATGCAATCCCTATCAAATTACCAATGGCATTTTTTACAGAACTAGAACAAAAAATATTAAAATCTGTATGGAGACACAAAAGACCCCGAATAGCCAAAGCAGTCTTGAGGGAAAAAAGCGGAGCTGGAGGCATCAGACTCCCTGACTTCAGACTATACTACAAAGCTACAGTAATCAAGACAATATGGTACTGGCACAAAAACAGAGATATAGATCAATGGAACAGGATACAAAGCCCAGAGATAAACCCACACATCTATGGTCAACTAATCTATGACAAAGGAGGCAAAGATATACAATGCAGAAAAGACAGTCTCTTCAATAAGTTGTGCTGGGAAAACTGGACAGCTACGTGTATAAGAATGAAATTAGGACACTCCCTAATACCATACACAAAAATAAACTCCAAATGGATTAAAGACCTAAATGTAAGACCGGGCACTATAAAACTCTTAGAGGAAAACACAGGAAGAACAGTCTTTGGCATAAATCACAGCAAGAACTTTTTTGACCCACCTCCTAGACTAATGGAAATAAAAACAAAAATAAGCAAATGGGACCTAATGAAACTTAAAAGCTTTTGCAGAGCAAAGGAAACCATAAACAAGACAAAAAGGGGTGGGATACGGAGGGTGGGAGGGAGATGCAAGAGAGAGGAGATATGGGGATATATGTATATATACAGCTGATTCACTTTGTTATAAAGCAGAAACTAACACACCATTGTAAAGCAATTATACTCCAATAAATTATACTCCAATAAATATGTTAAAAGAAAAAAAACTACAATGAGGTATCACCTCACACCAGTTAGAATGGGCATCATCAGAAAAATCTACAAACAACAAATGCTGGGTAGGGTGTGGAGAAAAGGGAACCCTCTTGCACTGTTGGTGGGAATGTAAATTGATACAGCCACTAGGGTGAACAGTATGGAGGTTCCTTAAAAAACTAAAAGTGGAATTACCATATGACCCAGCAATCCCACTACTGGGCATATACCCAGAGAAAAACATAATTCAAAAAGACACATGCATCCCAATGTTCATTGCAGCACTATTTACAATAGTCAGGTCATGGAAGCAACCTAAATGCCCATCAACAGATGAATGGATAAAGAAGATGTGGTACATATATACAATGGAATATTACTCAGCCATAAAAAGAAACGAAATTAGGTCATTTGTAGAGACGTGGATGGACCTAGAGACTGTCATACATAGTTAAGTAAATAAGAAAGAGAAAAGCAAATATTGTATATTAACACACATAAGTGGAATCTAGAAAAATGGTACAGATGAACTATTTGCAAGGCAGGAATAGAGACAAAGATGTAGAGAACAAGTGTATGGACACCAAGGGGGAATTCGTATGGACACCAAGGGGGAATTCAGGGGTGGTGGGTGGTGGTGGTGGGATGATTTGGGAGATTGGGTTTGACATATATACAGTAATATGTATAAAATAGATAACTAATAAGAACCTGCTGTATAATAAATAAATAAAATTCAAAAAAATAAAAATAAATAAAAATAAATAAATAAATAATAAGTTAATTTAAAAGTTCAGTCTGAGACCCCTTATAAAAGTTTCAGCAAAGAAAAAAGCCTGCATGATCAATTATAGTTATATCAATCATCAGGCCAAGTTTATTGAGACCAGATTTATTTGGCAAACAAATTACTCTTAATTTGGCTGTATTTGGTAGAAATTAGGGTACTTTTAGAGAGAAAATGATGCTTCAATGAATGTTAAATCCCAGTTTTGTTAATGGAGGTCTGTATTTACTAAGACTCACTTCCCGGATAGTTCCTTGCTATTATGTTATATTGACATAAAGATAAATTGAATTATTAAAAGGACACTCTAAGTTTGTTTCTGAAACTTGTCTTAGTAATCTATCTTTGGATGAAGATCAGATGCCTCACGACCTGCAACCAGGGGACTATGTATATTGGAAAAGACATCATTTAAAGACTCACTACAACCCAGATGGAAAGGCCCTCACCAGGTACTCTTAATTAGCTCATGTACAACAAAATTAAAGGAAAGTGACTCAGATTAATTTCCAATTACAAAGCGTCCCTGCACGGGACTGGTCTACAGAGAGGACTGCTGACGTCAAAATCACCTTAAAACAATGCTCAGAGGAAACTACACTCACACCAGGACAAGAAGAAGACAACATCAGAAGTAGACAGCTTACCCAAGATGCTCGACCTGACTCGTATGATCATTTATAATGTTTTCTGACTTCTTGGACCTTTACATATAAATCAAATGTTTTTCTATCATGGACACGATCCTATCCTAGTTTTAAAAATCAATCCATTTGTTGGATTTGTGGCCAATTACCTGTGTCTAGCACTTCTGTATTACCTTGGTGCATTTCTCAACTCCAAGGCTCTAATTGGACGGTCCTTAGGACATTTATTTTAGAAGAAAGAAAGTTCAGTCCTGTTTAGGTTACTCTTGATATTACTAGATGGGATCCCCTCACCTAGACAACTAATAATACCTGCTCTGACCCTGGCCAGAAAAATGAATTTTCCTCTAAAGTCACTCAAGCTCAATCAGAGCAACAAGCAAAATTTCAGCCAAGGAATAAAAGCTCCCACAACTATGGGATGAATTTATGTGGTTACCACCAGGTTATGGTCATTTAAGCTTTAAGGCACCCCTTTACCTTGGGAACAATTAAATTACACTAAGGATAACCAGCCTAGTAACTAGGAAATTGGGCTGGGAGCTTTATGGACAGTGCCGATATATCATTTCCCCTGAAAGATAAAGATTGGCACAGAACAGACTAAGTCAGATCACCTGAGGATACACTGGGCTGCACCTAATGGAAGTTCTTGGCTTAATTCTCACTTACGACTTTAATAATACTGCTAGTTATATTATTTGTATTTTGCCTGTTTTACAAGATTGTTGTTTCCTGCATTAACAAATGTGTGATTGAGCCTCCGACAAAAATATATAGTTTTATATGAGATCAATGATTGTAATAGTGTAAATAGATATGGGAAGATACAACAAGAGGGAATTTTCCTGGACCATAACAGATTAGTAAGACAGGTGGTCCAGAGTCCTTAGTTACTGTTAAAAGACCTAGTCTGGTAATAGCACATTGAGTGGCCTATTAGCAAAATCTTCTTCAGACCTAGGAATGAGCCTTCCTAGCAACGTGGGTTGAAACGGTCATGAAATGCCTCCCAAGGCATGGTTGAATTTATGACCATGAAGGGACCCTGTCAACTACAATTGACACTCGCCATTGGCACTTGCCACCTACCTCTACAAGGATTAAATCATGTGCTGCTGCAGCTGGTGACTTTCAACACCCGCCTGAAAGGAGTTCAGGGTGGAGAGCAGAAATGAGGCCCTCCGTGCTCTGGGAAAAACTGGCACAACAGGTCTTCAGATAGATATTTTCAGGAGCCGATTTTATGAGCCCAATTCTTGCATCTCCTCATATCTAGAAAAGCACTAAAATCCTTCATGGTGACGACTGCTCCTCGTGACTAGCAGGAACCTTCTGCCAAAAAATATGTGCTCGATTGCGTGTACTCCCCCCTCACCAAAATCACATATATACCAACCTTCCCCACTACCTCTTTGGAGCAGTTTCTCAGAGCTATCTGAAATGCTGTCCCAGGCTGCAGTCCTCATTTTGCCCCAAATAAAACTTAACTCGCAACTCTCACATTGTGCATTTTTTTAAGTTGACTATATTATTATAGTTTGCGTTCACTTTTTACACTAATTCCCCAGTGGAAACTCCCTGAGGGTGGGGATGATACCTTATTCATTTTCGTATCCAGATACTGGCATAGTGTTTAATACATAAAAGGTCTCATTTTATTCAATGCCATTTAAATTCAATTTGTATGTTTTGCCTCCAGAATTACATAAATTCTGCCAAGGTTGGACCCCAGTGCCCTGTATAAAGCCTTGGGCACAATGGAATAACAGTGACAGAGGTTACTTTCTTATTTTGTCCACTTTACAGTTAGGAAAAAACATACACTATCACATTTGATCTTCAAGGCAGTCCAGTAAGCCGAGGTTTTACTCCCAGGTATGGATAAAGAACAAGGTCACATTTTAAGCCATCAACTCAGGACTACATGGCTGATAGGCACAGTCTAGAACTCAGCTTCCTCCTGATACAAGCTGGTCCACTGCTTATCTGATCCTCGTCCTCAAGACAAGTCACTCAGTTAACTGAACCATCTCCATTTCCTTGTTTCCATCTTCTTCCGGAACTAGTTGCTTTTCTACTAATAAGGTGACATACTTGCAAAACAGAAGCAAGTTGGGAAAACTGCTTCAAGGAGTGAAATTAACAAATTGTAGGTGACAGCTTCTAGTGACCCAGACACTTCTCCCAGTTAGCTCAACCCCTTTGGATCTTTAGTAAACTTTCCCCCCATTGTCTGCCTTGACCATGGCGAGAACTGTGAAACACAACAGAAATATAAATTTCTTTACCCAAAGAATTGATAAAAGTCTAAACTTCAGTCCTTAATAAATATCCCTAGATCTCTCTCCCCCATCTACCCCCATCTGACTGCCTCCCAAGGGCATTGTGACTAACTATACATTGGTTTGTGTGACTTCTTACCCTATTAAATATATGTACATTTCTTCTATTTGTATGTCTTCTATCCTCATACTGCAATTGAATATCCTTTCTTTTTTATTCTATCTTCTAACTTTCTTCCTGCTAAATTATTGTCCTTATTAAATATTTTTTATCCTCTATCATCTTTTGCAGCTATCTACTTCCAAAACTAAGATGTTAGAACAATTGTTACTTATGTAACCTTGACTAATGCATTGCCCTTGAGAGCAAAAATGTTTCTCACCCCCATTCCTTAGATTTTACTTTCATCTAAAGATACCTAAACGTTGTTGAAATATGTATTAGCTGAATGACTGAGGCATATAAATGAGATAGCACAGCTCAGGTCAGGAGGTAAAGTGGGAGTCATATCTTATAACTTTGACCTCCACACAGAATCACTAAACACGGAACCAGACGAACATTTTCATCTCGCTGAGGTGCTTCCTGTTTTCCCTGACCAGGCCTTTTGGAGACACTTAGGAGTATTGGTTTTAATAGCGAAAGGTCAAATTACAACACAGGTAAATAACATGTCCCCTAAGATTTCTTACATCTCCATTGAACTCGTTAAGAAGAAAGAGTCGCTAAAATAACTATGATTCAGGAAAATGTCATTTAAGCACTTTAGAATTTTGGCAAGAATGCTATATATTTAAGACATAATACTGTCATCTTTTAAAAGTAGAGTAGATAACTATAGCTTTCAGTGGCTCTGAAGGTATCTAGGCATTTCTGGGGGAATATTTGAAACTACATAAGATTTCTCCAGACACAGCAATAGAATATGTCAATTCCACTTTTCCACTGCGTTAATTCTCCCCATTTATAAATTGAGTGTAATAATGTTATACGAGAGCATTGCATTTACAATCTTAAAAATCTTTCAACCAAAGTCTACTTCTTGGACAAAATTTTGGGAGAAATCAGTGCATACCCATTATGAATGAAATAGATCTCATTTTCAATCCAGGTTCAAAATATTTTGAGAACTAGATGAGAAAACACCCACTGGAGAAAAGAAACTAAATTTGATCAGACTAATGGAGTGATTATATATTTTCTTTTTCATATTCTCTTCCATTATGGTATACCCTGTGATAAACCATAATGGAAGAGAATAAGAAAAAGAAAATATATACATATGTTTAACTGAGTCACTTTGCTGTACAGCAGAAATTAACACAACATTGTAAATCAACTATACTTGAATAAAGTTTTCTAAAAATTAAAATAAATAAAATTAAAAAAAAGAAATGCTAGCCTTTAATCATGCCAATAATAGTGACTCGTTATTTATAGTCAGCAGGATATTTAAAATAATATTCCCTGGTGAATCCAGGGTCAGTCACTCACTAACTATGTGACTTTGCACTTTTATATTCATGTCATTTCCGTAAAATGAGAAATTTGCAGACGAGTCTTTCCCTTCTGACACTTACATTCCAAAGTTTTATTAATGCCATCAAACTTTAATTCATTTCCTATTCACTCAAGTGTTTTTATTCCTCATATGTTAGTCTCATTTCAATTTTGAGAATAAAGAGGAGGTATTAACAGGAATTAGCAGCAGTATTTTCATAGTATTATGGCAAGGCGCATAGGAATGCCTGAGTTCGGCCAGTCACCTCAACTTCAAGGAGTTCCAAGGGAGCCACGTGCGCCAAGACAAATCAAGTAGCATTTTATTAATAACTGTCCAAATACCAGGTTCCCCAGTGAAAGGCTTCAATCAGAAGTTGGAGCTGATTCGAGGCCTATGCACCATCTTTTACTCCGTCCAAAACGGTAGGACAGCACATTCCAGTTGAAAGGAACAGAGGGAAGAAAGGAGAGAAAGCAAGATGTGTGAACACACTGAGTCATATCTTTGAAGATGCAGTGGTCAACATAGCCTCTCTCTCTCTCTCTCTTATTCTATCTCCATCTCTCTCTTTTCTCCCTGTCTTGAAAAAATACACCCAACCAATACATCACCTTCTAACTGATAATGTCTCATTATTCTTATGGACTTGTTTGTTTTTGTTGTTGATATTGAAACCATCAGGGTCAACTACAGAGCTTTAAGCTCCAATTTACTGCAGCGGATGAAGGGGTTAAGTTCATGTCCATGTAACTTTCTCTGTATACCCTCCTTTTTCTCCTCTATCTCTCTTTATCCTCCCCTAGACATTTGGTTCCTACCCCAACTAACCAAATTACAACAATTGTCGTTGAGCCAATATTTGATATTTGTTTGAGGGGCCAATGTCACCAACACCTTTTTTGTAAGAGGAACTGATTCTTCTCATCTAACCAGTGCGGCTTCTGTTCTTAGTGGCATTCTTCAGAGCTCATCTTAAAGGTCATGTTCTCAAGGAGGCTTTTCCTGACCTTTTGACCTAAATTAAAGAGTTTTGTGTCTCATGCTTCCTCTTAGTAATACTAATTACATAGTTATGTGTTTAAAGACTGCATTTCTTATTAGAATGTAAGCCCTATAAAGGCAGGCAGTTGGCCATAAGCACAGACAGCAGGTCTGGGCTGGTTAGATAAACGTCCCGTCTCCCCTGGCACCCAGATGCAAGCTTATCCAGTGCAATTCTGCCCACACTTCAGTCCCACTCACGCCCTTGGCAGGAACAGGCACAAGCACACACAATGCTCTAAAGGCAGAGATTGCATCTGTGCTTTTGCCACTGTCTCCCCAGTATCTAACATGAAGTCTGCCACCTGGATAAGGCTTGATAATTAGTTAATAAATTGAATTTTAGTATTCGAAGTTCTGACATTTGAACTGAAAGCCCTAATTATAAATCGAGGCTTTCAATTAATTTGTCCAATTAATTTTTCTACATTTTTCTCTTTCCGTCCTCTTAAAACACATACATATGTGCACACACACACACACACACACACACACAATATCTTCACACACATTGTACATTCTTTTTTTGTTCCTAGCCTCTAATCCAAACTTATTTGCTTATATTAGTCTGACTAATACAACCTAGCTTTACAATGAAAGTTTCAGAGGTAAAGTGGGAGACCCTAAGGAAGTTAACACAGTGTATTATTACAGGTTAGATTTTTCTCTTCTGTTAATAACTATTAATATGTTTGTTAAACATGTGGTCTCTATTTTCATGTGCCTGTCCCAAACAGTTTGGAAACACCTCCTGCATTCTCTTGATAAAACTGGAGCTCTATTTAACTGCAGAGTTTACATACTGCATCTTGAAATCCTCAAAGCAAAATATTTTACTGGAGTCAGGACATAGATTTGATCTAAAATATACATGTGGAGGGGGGATAAATTAGAGGTTTGAGATTAACATATACACTCTTCTATATATAAAATAGATAAACAACAAGGACCTACTGTATAACACAGGGAACTTTACTCAAAAGTCTGTAATAACCTATATGGAAAAAGAATCTGAAAAAGAATGGATATATGTATATGTATAACTGAACCACTTTGCTGTACACCTGAAACTAACACTATATATATATATATATATATATATATATATATATATATATATATGCTTTTTTTTTTTAAAGAAGTTCCCAACAATTAGTTTTCCCCAAATAGACCAAACTGCCTCAAAACATTAAGGGACTTGCCATGACTGGACGTGATCAAGCAGTATTTGTCACAGGTGTCCTAAAGACATTCCTGCAGGAAAAAAGAAAGTTTGAGAAGATTTGTATACTCAACGTTTCCTAAGAACACAGGTCCTGCTGCCTAAAAAGTGACTACCATCCCTATGAATGCAAATTCACAGGTATTTTATTAATTTATTATCCTATATGGACAACAGAATGTAATAGAATTGCTAGGAATACATTTTGTTGTGAGCTCACTGTAGTAAAAAAGAATGCAAGATTAATTTGCCTTCCTTCTGCACCCCAAGGCAGCACTCATACCAGGACTGCAACTATTCAACTTAGAGACCTCCCAGGGTTCAGATTCCACAATCACAGCACGAGTCTCCCATCTATCCAGTGGCACAGTTGTACTGAATAGGGCTTTCAGTGTTCCGGATTAGAACTAGGGTTCTGCAGGGGTAAATGCCATCTCTGCTGCTAACTAGCTTTGCATGTCCTTGAGTGAGTCATTTAATTTCTCAACACCTCATTTCTTCGTCCGAAAAATTAGGATGAAAACAATACCAAAATTATCTGGGCCACTGGAAAGAGCAAATAAATGAGCAAATATATAAAGTACTTAGAATCCTGCCTGACACAGGTAGGACTCAATAAATGTTAATCTTATGCCCTTGGGCAATTTTCTTATCTTTTCTGTGTCTTAGTTTTCTCATTCTCAAGCACTTACGAAAATAACGCTCCCACTTTAGGCATTGTGAAAATCACAGGAGAGATGTAAAAATGCTTTGAAATAGATCAGCTTCTATACAAATGCCAGGAGTGAGTAAAATGAATATTACGGACTGTTAAGCAAATTCTTTTCTTTCTGCCTTCCTTCAGTTGAAAGTACTTTGTAACTTTCTTCTTCACTCTGTAAGAGAAAAGTTTCACTAAAAACAAATAGGAATTTTACATCCAGTTAGACAATAGCTGTAGCAATAGAGGCATTCTTGCTGATAAGTTTTCAGAGATGGGTTTTAGCATTTTTCTGCATATAGAAGATCAGGGCTTTTTCAGAAAGCATTCTCTTGGAAGCAGAACAGGACCCTGGCTCCTGGGCCTCCCACTGTTTACTTCAGCAAGTATTCCCTGGAGCATCATTCACAGAGCGGTCTATCAAAGGTGCAGGGAGCAGAATGACCTCTGACAAAGAGGAAGAGCAGCATCTTCTCTAAGTAGGGAAAGAAGATGGAGAGATGAGCAAACGGCTCTCGGAATCACTCCCAAAGGTCTGCCTGACCTTTTGCATTCAAGCTGCTGTACAGGGCGTCCTCTTTCAGATTTTCAGTGGAATCTTCCAATTTCCCAAACTTGCTCAACTTAGGGCCAGAACTTAAAGATGCAAATGCAAAGCCTTGCATTTAGAGCCAAAAAGAATTGCCTTTGTGCTTGATGAACGATGGGGCTTAACTCAACAGCGGTTCAAGTGCATCAGGCTGAGGGGGCAGGTGGCTTCTCATCAGGACTGGTGCCGCCGCGTGATACGCTCACAAAGTCATGGAAGCATGTATTTTAAAGTGAAGAGGTCATTTTTCTTATTATAGAAGCGGTACATGGTTATTGTAGAAAAGTTTGAAAATATTTATATTTTATTTATATGTAATAGTATATATAAATATACATACAACATGAAAATTGTCCTGAATCTCACAACTTAGAAATAATCCAGATAACGATAGACCTTAGAGTATAAGCTCCACATGGACAGGGATCTCACATAAGAATGAGCCAGGAGACAAGATCCCAGCCCTTGAGGAACTCAGCAGGGCTCCTCTCCTTCAGATGTCCCCTGCTCAGGTCTGTCACTCTATTTTAAATTTCCCTCCAGTACTCCCTGTGTAATCTTTCTCCATAGCACTGATCACATCTGAACATTATATATATATTATATAAATATTATTATAAATTATTAAATATTCAATATATATTTACTGATCATTTTTCATGTGTCACATTCATTAAGAAAAATAGCAGATCATAAGTGATCAGTTGATTCCACATTATATATTTTTCCTATTTATTTTGTTTATTATCTCTTTATTCTCGCTAAAATGTTGGTTCGCTCTGATATTCCTAACTTTAAACAGTACCTGGCATGGAGCTGGCAATCAGTAAAGATTCCTAAATTAATGAGTGAAGAGAGATTAAATAAAAACACATTGCCATGTACCTTTTCCTAATAATTATGAACAATTTTAATTGGTTTAATTGATTTAATTTTAGTTGGTTTAATCATTATAAACCAGTCCAATAACAGAGGAGTGGGTAAATACATTATAATTCTTCTACAAAATAAAATATATCAAAATATATATTTCTATATTCTATGGCGTGTAAATTTTCCATTATGTTTGTTAGATTTTGAAAGTCAGATTATGAATGAACACACATAATATGATCCCGTTTTCAATATACATACACATATATTCATATTGATGTACAATTCTTGCTATGTGTCTGGCATGATGTTATGCACTAGGGCCACATGACTAAAAATGTGTACTTAGGAAACTGACATATAAAAGTTAATGATGTTGCAACTAGATAAGCACTATAATGAATATACGTGCATTTCTTCTGCTTTAGGAGAGGTCTGGCTTCTTGAGAAAATGGCCAGGGAAAGGAGGGAACAGTTATCTCATTAGAGAAAAGGCACTTTATACATACGCATTACTTTAATGGCCAAGCTGCCGGGGAAAATGTTATCTTTTTGGTGCACATGATGATAAAATGTTTTACTTACCATTCAAAAGCAAAGCCACGCTTCTAAACCATTCGCGATCACAATGAGATTTGCAAGTGACATACAGATTGTAACAGTTTTGAGATCTTTACTTTAGCCCTGATTATAGGTTGGGAACAGTGTGGAAATCAGAGAATTGTGAAGAAGTGTGTTTTTGTTCAGTGCTCACTCCATCCCATGGTGCTGTATCCGACACAGTCCTGAAATCACAAGAAGATTCTTCTCCTTGGTTTGTTCCACTGTCCCTAATACACCAAGGAAAGCAGAGACTTGGAAACTCAATCTGAGCCAACCACCCTGTTTGTCATCAGTACAATGTGTTATTTGCAAGTTCATCCAGTATCTTCCATTACAGGGTGTGGAGCAGCTAAGAATAGTTGCAGAATTTGACTCTAAGCTGCCTGCCGGGAAGCACAGAACTGACTGCGTGACTCACTGTGGGATGTAAATTCTTGTGAAAGCACTGATAGAGGAGAGCCCTTCGGCAAGGGAAGGAGAGGGCGCCTTTTAACAAGTTGACCGGGCTGCCAAGAACTTCTGCCCCTTTGGTCTTTTAGTGAGAAAGAGCAAACTCGGAGATAAGCGACACTCCAGAACATCACTAAATGGTACGAGGTTAAATTTCTCTCACATAGCTCAGATAACAACGTTGGATGCTTTCCTTTAAATAAAATTTAAATTCTGAAATAAGCTTTGGTCATAAACAGCACCATAAGCTAAGATAGCAGGGCCAAGGCTTAAACAGGTTGGAAGTGCTTACATATCAAGTGATTCCTGCATCATTTATTATCTCAGCCACTGGTGAACTTGCATCAGCAAGCCATCTCAGAATATCCCAGATGGATACCATTCTCAAATACCCACTTAAGAATCTGGAAATAAAATGAAAATAATACTAGCAGGGAATATTTATTCAGCGAGGCACTGTGCTAAGCCCTTCACTTGCAATTTCTAATTTAATTTTTACAATCACTCTAAAAATATATTAGATTATTATGTCTGAATTGAGTTCATTTAGTGGCCCACAGTCACAAAACTAGTCAGGAGAGTATCCTGCAATTTGGCATTACTTTCTTCCATTTTTATTTCATGATCACCTGCTATAGTAAATCAAGAAAATAATATCATGTCACTTGAACTTTATAGCGAGATTTTGCACAAGTTTCTGCCTATGGTAAGTAAGACTATTAATTCCAACTTTATATTGTATTCACCTAGCATGCAAATTAGGAGAAAAGAACATTTTTTTTCTCTTAACCACGGAAGAGGAGACATCGTTAATGCTCACGATTCTCACATGAGATTTTTTAAAGGTAGAAAAATATAAAGATCACCTTTTTAACATTCAAAAATTCCAGTGCCATGCACATTCTTTTACCTCATAAAATAGCTGATATCTGTTTTGAACCACAAAAATGGCATTTCCACTTGGTTCAACCCTCCAGATAACACAGTGGTGCTCCAGGATATGGGCCCAGAGCCAAGCAGACCTGGGTTCAAGACCTGATAAAGCCACTTTCTTGGCCTGTGACCTTGGCACATTATTATTGCTCTCAGTCAAAGGTCCTTGCGTTGTAAAGTGGGGCTGATGAAAGTTCCCGCCTTTGTGAGAAGATCATTCAGACAAAGCACTCACTGGAGCACCCATCCCATTCTCGGCAGTAAAGGATGCTCTAAGATGACCATTGTATACGTTACTCAGGTACGTTGGAGCCAACAAGCCCCCAATCCACATACCTTCCTCTTACAATACCTCTTCAATCTAAGTAGACCAGCATATGAATATGAGTCTTCATTTGCAATTCTATTCATTTTTTCTGTGAAATAAGTGTCAAAGTCACTTTAGAACCCAGGAAAGGTTCAACTCTGTGACCTAATTTATTCTCTCATTCTAGAATTATTTACTTAACATGTGTCACCGTGTTTTCTCATTTTTCTCTCTTGGACCATCACGTTGCCCATTTCAAGAAGAATAAATTTTTCCTTATAATTTCACTCTAAGAAGACAGAAGAAGAGAACACTCTTGAATGTGTGGTAAGACTTGTCATAATAACTCAAGGGATTTTTAGCACATTATGTAAACATTACTATGTTTATCCATCTTAAGTAGATAATTATTTACTGTTTCAGTAACTTTGCATAAAATAAAAATAGACCTCTGTGTCTTTTAAAAACAAAAATGCTAATTAATTCTCTAAAATCAATGTTTTTAAACATCACCTAAATCTATTTTTGCCAGAGTTTCAGACAGAATAGAGATATTCTCAGTGGATGGTTGAACAATAGATAGATGAACTTTAAGTTTTCTTCTGCCCCAAGACTCATGATTTTGATAGGAGTTTAATACACTTCCCTGACTCCATGATCCTTGTGCCTCTTACTCTACTTCATTGCTCCTGTAAGGCTATTTATCACATTTGCCCCATGGCCACCCAGTTTTACATTCATCACAGCCTAGGATGACCTTATATTTCTTCCCCAGGACCCAGTGATTGGACAAAGGGTTAAGCCTATGACCTACACCTGACCAGTTAGAGTCCTCACTCATAATTTTCCAGCTTGAGACTGTCACCATCCATCTTTGTCATGGTATCACATGAGCCTACCTAAGAGTGAAGCCAACACAGAGAAGCCAGGAGATGGACAGAGAGAAAGGCAGAACAGCAAGGTGATGGAGAGAGTCAGAGCACTGGACACGTCATTTGAACTCCTGGACTCAGCTGTGCCTGAAGTCCATATATCCATGGTCTTCTTAGTTACACCAACTAATAGAGTCCTTTTTATTAAAAGCAAGTTGACTTGGATTTCTGTTACCAGCAACCAAAAACACATGTAAAATAAATGACAGAGACCTACTGTATAGTGCAAGGAACTATGTTCAATATCTTGTAATAACCTATAATTGAAGATAATCTGAAAAGGTAGATAGATAGATAGATATAACTGAATCACTTTGCTGTATACCTGAAACTAACACAACATTGTAAATCAACTATATTTCAATAAAAAAAATTTTTTTAAACATGTAAAATTGGTGGCATAATGCCTAGTCCACAGTAAGTTCTCGTTAAATTGTATAGATAGGTGTACAATTTAATACAAAGAGCACACATTGATCTAAAGCGCTGGAAAAGCACTATACAATGTATCACAAACAAAACAAAGATGACTAAACCGTACTTCAGGATATAGCTCTTCAAATATTAATGCTATGCATTAACTATTAAATAACTTCAAATATTAACTATGTATAACTTCAAATGTTAATAGTCTGTAGAAATTAGACAGCACTGGGTCCACGAAGGAGCCTGGGTGTTGTTGTCAGGGGAAGAGGAGTGGAGAGATGGTCACAGAAGGGATGGAGATCAATTCCTCCTGAAGGACTTGGGGAAACTTTCTGGGAAAAGTGGGCTTTCAGCTGGCTTTGCCGAAGGGTTGGATTTCTGGAGCCCGAGTTGGGGATATGGTGAAAAAAAACCTTCCGAGGTGGTCAATGGCATGAGTACAGAAACCTGAAAATTCAGGGTATGTTTGTAAACAGGGCGGCCCTGGATCCATAAGAGTTCACGTGAAAGGTGTATCAAAGTAGTATTAGGGGACTTCCCTGGTGGCATAGTGGCTGAGAGTCCGCCTGCCGATGCAGGGGACACCGGTTCGTACCCTGGTTCGGGAAGATCCCACATGCCGCGGAGCGGCTGGGCCCATGAGCCATGGCCGCTGAGCCTGCGCGTCCGGAGCCTGTGCTCCGCAACGGGAGAGGCCACAACAGTGAGAGGCCTGCGTACCGCAAAAAAAAAAAAAAAAAGTAGTATTAGGGAAATAATGCCAGGAGAACTTCCTGTCTTCAATAGGCTTTCAGAATTCTCAAAATCTCAAAAGAGTTTGGGGGACAAATACAGTGATGCCCATGCAACTCATCAGAATATTAAGAATGCACTCCATTGTCTATGGTGACTGACTAAGGCAAGATACATCTTCCCCTTCAACCCTGGGGAGGGCTCCTCTTTCAATGCCCCAATCTGGATGTACCTCTCTTCCACATTACCATCTCTCTCCTTCTTCAATAATGAGCTAAGCTTCTTCAAAAGGTGAGCAATGAAAACTTCTATATCCCAGCTGTTGCTGAGAGGGTTAAATGATGTGCTCAGCCCAGTAGCTGTGGCAGAGTAAATTCTTAGCACGTGCTACATTTCCTTCTTGTCATTACTTTTTTTTTTTTTTTCATTATTCTCTGGCTTCTACACCCATTCATTTGGAACACCTTAGCTGAAGTTCAACAGTTACAGTAAGTCACGGGTCAGTGGTTTACAGTCCTCATCTGTCCCCAAAGCTGCATCATTCCTGGCCTCCTCCTGACACTGCCCCCTCCCACGCCCCTGTCTGCTAACTCTCTACCATCATAGTTTTCACTTCACTCTTCAAATGTAGGGATCCTTTGTCTCTTTTTTTGTTTGTTTTCTTTGGGTTTTTTTGTTTGTTTGTTTTTGTTTTTCTGGCCGTGCCAGGTAGCTTGTGAGATCTTAGTTCCCAGACCAGGTACTGAACCCGTGCCCCCTGCAGGGGAGGCACTGAGTCCCAACCACTGGACCGCCAGGGAGGTCCTGGGATCCTTTCTCTATAGGCACTTATTCCTTCTTCTGGTTAAAACTATGAATTGTGTGCACTTACTATTCTAGCTCTAATTTTGCGTTTCCAATTCTCCACTGGGATATCTTCACATGGTCTCATTGGCAGAAGCCCAGGCTCAATGCCTGCTGTGCAATTTGTCTATATCCACACACCTTACTCCTCCTCAACAAATGGCAGGCCATCCTCCTGCCTCCAAGCTCGTAGTACCCATCCTCCATCTCCCTCCCTCATAGCTGATGATGTGTCCAATCTCACAAATTTTGCCTGTGTAACGTTCCTTTCCGTGCACTGGCCTTTCCTCGTGGTCAGCTCCCCAACACCCGTTTCAAGCTTTCTGACCCACCTGCCCTGGAACTTTGACACTCACCAAGATTCACAGTTCAGGAGAAATCAGTTGAGAATCATGACTATTTCAACCATGAGTAACTTTCATGTGAAAGGCTCTGCATCGAATCCCAAAGCTGTGAACTCAGTTTTATTGTAGTATTTCCAAACATCATAGTTAATTGGGTGGACTGTAGGTCAGATAATTCACTTTTTTGTGTTTTCAATGTGACATAAAGCTCTTCCAAACTTTCAACTATTTGCTATTATTTTTCTCCCTTAGTAAGTGCCAAATTAGCTCAGTTTTTGTTCATTTTTGAGTGCTAACAAACAAGGCTATCCTCAGCAGCAAGCAGAAAAAAATCCTGAAGGAGGAGATATGATTTCAAGGGGCAAGAAATTTCTCTGTCCCTGGTTCACTGGCAATGAGGTATCATATCCAAGGTTTTTCCCCTTATGATCATGATTGCACTTGAAGAAATAGGTAAAAGGATGTTAATTTCAACAACTTATAAAAACAAAGTAATGGACACAATTTTAATGTTAAGAGTGGATTGTTAAATAACTTAGGGTACAGTCATATAATACAAGCCATGGAAATATTAAATATGACTTATCAGCATGTTTAAAGATATAAAAAATCATCATAAATTAAGAGAAGAGAGACAGTTTAAAATTTGCACAGGGATGATTTCATTTTGTTATATGAAGAATGTATATCAAAATTAGCAGAAATAGTCTTGGAGAAATATGATCATGGAATATTTTTTTTCTTTTTGTTCAACTACTTTCTATGTATTCTACAATGAAAATGTGTTAAATTACAGGAAGGAGAAGAAAGGTAATGTTTTCTTACCATTAGAAATAATAGTCAAAAAAAAGACCTATGCCTTAAGAATAGTCTTTAATTGGTGAACATTTAGTATTAATATAAATTAGGTTATTCAACATTTGTGGAAGTATATATTGATGGATTCTTGGTAAAGAGGAGATATGAGTTTCTGAAGACACTAGATGGAAGAGAAATATAGCCACCAATGACTGGGTTGGTCAAAGAGAGAGGAGGATAAAAATACCAGCTTCCCCACTTCATAATCTTTTTTTTTTTTTTTTTTTTTTTGCGGTACGCGGGCCTCTCACTGTTGTGGTCTCTCCCGTTGCGGAGCACAGGCTCCGGACGCGCAGGCTCAGCGGCCATGGCTCATGGGCCCAGCCGCTCCACGGTATGTGGGATCTTCCCGGACCGGTTCACGAACCCGTGTCCCCTGCCTCGGCAGGTGGACTCTCAACCACTGCGCCACCAGGGAAGCCCCCCACTTCATAATCTTGCCTAGAGAGAGCCTGCCACCAAATACAGCTGATGGTAAAGAAATGAAAAATTCGAGGTCTCTGTCAAGTGTGCTGTTACTCTCTCAACATCCCTAGCAACTCACCTATGTAATAAAATAGGTCATGCTGATTCACAGGGAAATCAAATTTATATTTTTGCCATGAGCCTATTCCTTGAGAAGTTTAAGAGTCTCAAACTCGGCCGTGCACACAGAGCCACTACGCCTCATGAATTTCTAATTTCTATAATTCCACAATTTGAAGCCAAGTTTAAAATAACTAAGTTTAAGATAAATATAACATTTTAAAATAAAAATCTAGAATTCCCTACGTCAAACACAGTGTATGATCTCATGAACTATTTCCTGAGATACAAGCTCAATATGAAATTTTATTCCACACTTGTCTCTTGTAGGTGGGAGGAAAGTTGATGCACCTAAGCCAAGCTGGAGAAGAACTTTTTTTTTTTTTATAGGACTACAATTGCTTTACAATGTTGTGTTAGTTTCTGCTGTACAATAAAGTGACTCAGCTTTATGTATACCTATATCCCCTTCCTCTTGGACCTCCCTCCCCACCCCCATCCCACCCATCTAGGTCATCACAGAGCACCAAGCTGAGCTCCCTGTGCTACACAACAGGTTCCCACTAGCTATCTATTTTACACACGGCAGTGTATTTATGTCAAACCTAATCTCACAATTCATCCCACCCTCCCCTTCCCCCACCCACATGTCCACACGTCTGTTCTCTACATCTGTGTCTCTATTCCTGCCCTGCAAATAGGTTCATCTGTACCACTTTTCTAGATTCCACATCTATGCATTAATATACAATATTTGTTTTTCTCTTTCTGACTTACTCCACTCCGCATGACTGACTCTAGGTCCATCCACACCTCTACAAATGACCCAATTTCATTCCTTTCCATGGCTGAGTAATATTCCATTATATATATGCACCACATCTTCTCTATCCAGTCATCTGCTGATAGACTTTTAGGTTGCTTCCATGTCCTGGCTTTTGTAAACAGTGCTGCAATGAACACTGGGGTACATGTGACCCTTTGAATTATGACATACAGATGGCCAACAAACACATGAAAAGATGCTCAACATCACTAATTATTAGAGAAATGCAAATCAAAACTACAATGAGGTAACACCTCACACAGGTCAGAATCAAAAAATCTACAAATAATAAATGCTGGAGAGGGTGTGGAAAAAAGGGAACCCTCTTGCACTGTTGGTGGGAATGTAAATTGATACAGCTACTGTGGAGAACAGTATGGAAGTTCCTTAAAAAGCTAAAAATATAACTACTATATGACCCAGCAATCCCACTACTGGGCATATACCCTGGAGAAGAACTTTTAAAGGAGCTTTTCAAAGCAGAAATCCTTGGTTCCCTGAGTCCTTTCCATTGGCCAGCTCTTGCTATTTTATTCTAATACTCGTAGCATTGATTTCACTGACCCAATAACCCCCAAAGTCTTCATAGTGGAAGCCCATATTAATTAATGGTTTTCTCATGATTACCTAAGGGGAAAGGGGAGGAGGGGTAAATGGGGAATTTGGAATTAAGAGGTACGCACTACTGTATATAAAATAAACAACAAGACCTACTGTATAGCTCAAGGAACTATATTTATATCTGATAATAACCTATAATGGAAAAGAATCTGAAAAAGAATATATATAATATAACTGAATCACTTTGCTGTACAACTGAAACATTTTAAATCAACTATATTTCAATTTGAAAAAACAGGAAATGTACAAAGAAAAAATAAATAAAATATCAAAAACAAACAAACAAATTAATGGTTTTAGAATGAATTTTAAAGTCTTCTTTTGAAATCATGTTATATTGCAAAAAAAAAAAAAAAAAAGGCCTGCCACCACTGGAAAAGACTACTTTCAAACACCTAAAAATTGGCAAAAGCAGTCACATGGTTGACCTACATATTCGAGCAATAATGAGCACATGCCCATTGGCTTGAAATACTTCCTAAACATTGCAGTTTTTCAAAAGAAAAAAGAACCAAGGTGTGTATTTTAAACAGTATTGAGAGATCTTGGGACAGAGAGTGTCCCATTTGGGCCAGAGCAAATGGACTCTCACGGGCACAGACAGCAATTCCACGTCCCACCAAGAGCACTCATCACATTTGCAGATGACAGCACAAAGCAAGGCAGTGCAGGGTGGCTGCCTGGCCTTCCATTTCCGCCCACTCCTACAGAATTGTGGCAGCTTTTAAAATGAATTGTGGCTTTTCATTCTTGAACCAGGAACCATGGGCCAAGGTAATTGTCACATTTGTCAAATTTAAGGACTAAATACTCAAAATGACCAGACGGTTGACTGTGTTTGCTGTGAATCCCTGAATCTGCACTAACAATAGAGTGATAACGTCAGTGTTCTTTTTTAAAAGTCCAAGAAATTTGACTTCTACTCTACCTGCAAAGGAAGAAAGAAGCACTAAAGTCATCTCTTTGGTAACTTTTTAACATAAAGCAGCAAAACACACCACTTCCCATACATCTGAATCTCCTCTGTTCCACAGCCAATACCCCTCCAGGTCACCTTCACCTCACAATTATGGGTTAAGTGAGGCTTGTCTAGCTTCCTGCTTCTCTTTGTTCTCATTCATTCCTCACACTGTTGCCATGCTAAATCTTGTATAATGCCGTCTTTAGCATTTGGATCACTTGAAATACTTCCTAAGTATTATTTGAGACTCTGGGCTTTGCTTTTTGCTCTCCCATGTAACTCCCCCATTTCCTTCTACCTGATAACTTATCACTGACTGGTATCTTATTCCCTGACCCTAAGAGAGAGTCCAGTCCATCCCCGGGGTAGGTATCTTTCTCCGTACTGGCTCTGGGTGGCTGGGTCACCTGATTCAGTTAACTGTACATGGAGGTGGGTGGAGAACATACTTGGCACAAAGAATTATAGGGCTGTAGGTGGAGCAGCTTTGCTTAGAGAGGGTTGAGGATGGGCAAGAATAAAAATACCTGGGATAAACCCAAACACCAAGAAGAGGATTATGTAGCTGTTGAAACGCATACTGGGCTGAGCTTTTGCAGTTCAGCTCAGTTCCTCAAAATTGATTTTCTCAATTCATTACATTTTAACTAGCCACCAGGGAGATAGGTAAAAACTGGTTCTTATTCATTGAAAACATCATTTTTCCTCTAAAACAAATAAAAAACTATCATGGGGTAAAAAATGCAAAATTCACATTTCCTTTTTTAAGATAAAATTAAGACATTTTCTAAAAGTGTCTAACTTAAAGGAGACAGCAGTAGGCTACACAAAGTATTTGGGGGTCTTTGTTCCCACTCCTCTGACTTGAGGGGGAACTCGAAGGAAGCAGCACTGGGTCTAAAGGTTTAGGGGTGTTGTAGGAAAAGGGTTGTGTTGGAGGGGGGCTCCACTGGCAGAGATCTCAGAGCACCTGGGGAGAAAATTTCTGAGTCTCAAGACCGTTGCCCGCAGTTTGCACTGAACCCACATAACCGGCTCTAAATCTTTCCAGATGGCATCTTGTCCCCTGTTATATTTCATGCTCCTTTCCTATTCATGGTCCCTTCCCTACTTGCCAAGCGAGCTAAGGAATGATGAGAATGAGGATGAGGTTGATTATGTTGGTTAGTTTTATGTGCCAGGAAAACTGGGCTAAGGAATGTCCAGGTAGCTGATAAAACATTATTTCTGGGTGTGTCTGTGAGGATATTTTTGGAGGAGATTAGCATTTGAATCCCATGACTGAGGAAAGAAGATCTGTCCACACCACTCTGAACAGGCATCATCCAATCCTTTGAGAGCCCCAGTAGGACAAAAAGGCAAAGGAAGGGTGAGTTGTTTCTCTCTTTTTTTAGATTTTTTATTTTTTAATTTTTAAAAAGTTATACAATTTTTAAACGTCAGTTTCCATGTACGGTTATTACAAAATATTGGCTACATTCCCCATGTGGAACCTGCCTTACACCCAGTAGTTTTTGCCTCCCACCCCCAACCCCTGTAATGCCCCCCCGCCACCATCATCCCCACTGACAACCACTAGTTTGTTCTCTGTATCTGTGAGGCTGCTTCTTCTTTGTTATATTCACTAGTTTGTTGTGTTTTTTAGATTCCACACATAAGTGATATCATACAGTATTTGTCTTCTTCCGTCTGAATTGTCTCTCTTTTTGAGCCCTGCCCTCTGACATTGGGGTTCCTAGTTCTTGGGCTTTCGGACTTGGACTGAATTATACTACTGGCTTTCCTGGTTTCCCCAGATTGCAGACAGTGTATCGTGGCATATCTCAGCCTCCGTAACCATGTAAGCCATAATAAATTTCCTCTTATATGTCAAGAGAGAGAGCGAGAGAGAGAGAGAGATAGGTATCCTATTGTTTCTGTTTCTCTGGAGAACCGTGACTAATACAGTTATGATGATGTTGATGCTGATGGACTGATTCCTACCTTTCCAGATTTCAAAGCATTGTGATATACATTACATATATGTACGTTACATATATACACATTACCTACATTTATACCCACCTATGTTGTATATATTATCATGGTATCTTAGCAGTTGTCATGTCAGATGTATAGAGGAGTAACTTCATCCCTAACTTATAAATGAGGAAACTGAGTTTCACCACGTTGTTCCTGCAGGACAGAGTCTTGTGACTCTTGGTCTGCTGCCCTTGACGCTAAGAATTTGTCTGCAACTCCTCTGTTGTTTCCTCAGGATGTTTAGTTTATATCACAGAATACTTGTTTACAGGTATTTTGTAGGTATTTTAGTTGTTCTTATGTAAGTTCACATTTTGTCCCCAACTAAACTGTAACTTTCTGATGATAATCTCAGTTATTATATTGTTCAATTTTCTGCCTTTGTTGTCATAGACAGTCATGACTTTAAAGAACAGTAATTTGTTTGGGATTCTAAAATCAGTTGCTAGGGAAACAAGCTAAAACTTCAGCCATAAATCTGTAAATATATTTATTGAAATCCAAAAAAAGAAGAAGGAGGAGGAAGGGGAGGGGGAAGGAGAGGAGAGGGGAAAGGGAGGTGGGTGGAAAGGAGGGGGAAGAATGAAAAAGCAGATAGTGGTTAATCCTCCCCTCTCATACATCTCTCAGCTAGAAAATCACAAAAAAATACCTTAGGTTATGGGAGGAGCTTGGCCAAAGCAATGTTTTTTCACATCTAAGGAGGTTGTTGTCAGTTCTTTATTTATAGAAAGGCTACCTAAAGGCTTAGCCATGGACACATAGACTATTGAGAAAAAAAGTGAGTTAAATCCCAGTGGACTCTTCTTTTCATCTGTCTAGCATTAATTCCCCTCTTCCCAAGAAGAACCCTGATATGTTAAGCTACTCACCCTTCCGCCACAAACCCCATGTGAATTGGGGGAAATCGACCTGATTTTAGGGGAATATCCTAATTTCTAAGCTAGTGGTCTTTATTAGATGGTACCATCCTCCTCATGGAGTTTGGAAATGTGTGAGAGTGTTTTTTGGTTATCACAACTTCACGTGCTTTGAGCATTTTGTGTCCCAAATCCAGGGAATCTAAATGAGCTCCGACGAATAGGATGGCCTACAAAACCAGGAATTATACCATCCCAGAAGTCAACAGCGAGCATGTTGAGAAACACTGCTTTCAACAAACCAATGGCCAATTATTTGACAAGTGTAAAAATTCTTGAATAGACACTTAAACAGTGATACACAAATGGCAAATCTGCACGTGAAAAGATGTTCAACATCCTTAGTTGTTAGGGATACAAGACAAAACCATGATAAGACTCCAGCACATACCTATTAGAATGGCTATAATAAAAAATGCTGAAAATATAGGTAAAGTGCAGGTAAAGATACGGAGCATCTAGAATGCACACACATTACTGGTAGGAATGCAAAACAGTGCTGCTACTCCCAGAAAACTGTCTGGCAGTTTCTTATAAAGGTAAACATACACTTACTTACAGGATGCCGAAGTCTCCTCCTAGTTATTTACTCTAGAGAAATGAAGGCTCACGTCTACACAAAAACCTGTACACTAATGTTTGTAATAGCTCTGTTGATAATAGCCCCAAAATGGAAGCAACCCAATGTCCTTCAGTGGGTAAATGGTTAAACAAACCATAGCACATCCATACAATGGAATCTTCCTCAATAATAAAAAAACAAAGTATTGATCTAAGGAGGTATGCAACAGCTTCAATGGATCTCGAAGGCATTATGCCACGTGGAAAAAACCAGTCTCAAAATGTTACATACTATACGATTCTATTGAAATGAATGTCTCAAAGGGACACAGCAAAAGAGACATAGTTTTGCAGAATAGGTCAGTGGTTGCCAGGGGTCAGGAGAAAGGGGAAAGATATAACTTCAAAAGGGCAATTTTGAAATTGCATATTATGTCCCCACAGGGGAGTTTTTTGAGGTGATTGAACTGTTCATGTATAGATTTGTATACACGACTTTGATGGTATAGAACTGTACACAAAAAAGTCAATTATATGGTATGCTGCTTTAAAAATAAAATTTTAAATGAGAAAAATAATTACCAGATATATTTATTCAGCAGCTTTTTCCTTTGCAGCAGGGCTTTCAAGAACAAATAAAAGTTATTTACCAAAGGATAAATGTACACATTAGAAAGTTATAATGCATAAAAGAGAGACAGAGAAAAATCACTGGGAGATTTGAGTGGGGAGAAATCATTTCCAGATAAGAATGAGGACAGGTCAAAGGTAGCCTGGATCTTAAGGGATTGGTAGGTTTTTTTAATTTTTTTACTTTTATAATTAATTGTATTAGTACTACAGGAGTAATATATGCCCAGGTAACACATTCCAACAATACAGATGGAAAACTAATTGGCAAAAGACACACACACACACACACACACACACAATAACTACTAATCCCACACCCCAGGGTAACCACTGTTAACTTGGACACAGCTTGGTTTATATCCTCCCAAACATCTTTCTGTGCACGCACAAATGCTAAATATATACAATTTATTGACCAGACTGAACTCAGTAGAGTACAAATATGAAATGGTTTTGTTTTTCTCCAACGCCTGTAACTGTGCTATCAGATTTCTCTGTATCACCCCTTAAAAACAGCTTGGGAGGACTCCACAGTTTTGTGGTGCCTTTCAGACACTAACTCTAAGTTTAGTCAGAGCAGCAGTTTTGAGGGGGAGAAGTATTAGCCTATAATGATCTCAAACAATTCCTAACATGTCAAGAATTTGAATAAAATTGCCAAAATGCAAGAGGAAAAAAAAATCTGTCTAGATTAATATTATCGTACACTTCTGATGTTGAATATGCATGTTTAGCTACATTAATAATTTATGAGTAGACTTTTGATTATTTCATCTATATCCCCAAAGATTTACATATTCAAGCTTGCCCAAAAAAACTTGAGGGCATCCCTATCAGAAAAATGGAGAATCACCTCCCATTCAAGGTCACTCTATATCAAACATATTTACAAATGGATGATTTGGTTTTCTTTTTTAATAATAATAATAATGTCTTTTTTCCTTACTTAACAATATATCACCTATGAGTTGTCAGTGTAATTATATCTATCTTTTTTTTAAATGACATAACTCAGCTAACCAGTCACACTTTGACAAGCATTTAGATTGTTTCCAGTTTTTGCCATTACAAAATATTGTCACATGAAAGGTGGATATACCTTGTGCATTCATTTCCTAGGGCTGCTGGAACAAATTACCACAAACAACAGGAGTATATTCTCTCACAGTTCTGGAGGCCAGAAGCCCAGAAGCGAGTAGTTGGCAGGACCACACTCCCTTGGAAGGATACAGAAGAATCCTTGCCTCTTCCGGCTTCCAGTGGTCCAGGTGTTCCTTGATTTCGAGCAGCTCACGCCAAGCTACCCCCATGTGTCTGTCTTCTCCACTTCTCTTAGGACACTTGTCTTTGGATTAAGAGTCCATCCTGACCCAGGATGATCTCATCTTGAGGTCCTTAATTACACCCTCGAAGACTCTTTCTTCAAAGAAGGCCACATTCACAGGTTCTGTCTGGTCACACCTTTTGAGAGCATGAAACTCACTACACCTTATAACATGTGAACATGGAGTCTGTAAGATCGGTTAAATGTGCCCGAACTAGACTATAAAATATTCACACCCAAATTGTGATAGACACCTCACCAACCCTGGATATTCTTGGCCTCTTTCATATTTGCTAATAGAAAAGGATAAAGTGGTGCCTTGTTTTCATTTGTAATTCTTTGGTAATTAATGAGAATAAACATCTTTTTGCATCCTCATTAGCATTTTCTATTTCTTCATCTGGCTTATGTCCTTTGTTTATTTCTTTATGGTGATTTTTTTAAATTTCACTCATTGATTTGCCATTGCTCTTGATTGATAGGATTTGGGTATATGAAAGAGAAAGAAGTGGATATTTTTAAACCTGGCCTCTCCTTCCTTCTGGAGGCTCTGAGTGTGAATAACTCAGGTCTGGAATTTGGGTGAGGTGTGACGGCTCCCACTGTGGGAGCCCAGGTCAGGCCTCTGGTCACCAGACCTAAGATGGGTCAGTCGGTTGGTTTGTCTGTTCTGTTGTACAGATCAAGCAGAGCTCAATCAGCAGTCCATCTCCACTAAGCAGTAGAACACAGTAGCTGAAAACATAGGCTCTGAGTCAAACATCCTTCAAGGAAAGAACACACCAGTTCCTCACTGTGCTGCTTTGGACAGTCAGCCTTGCACAGTTGCAAAATGAGAAATATATACAAATAAGATGCTGAGAACGCTTTGCACCTGTTTTTCTGTGGGGAATGCTCCCCCCCAACCCCATCTCCTCCTCATGGAGTGTCAGCTCCTGAGAGAGGCTTTCCTGAAGGTTCCTGAGTTGCCCCCACTCACTCTCTCGCTTCCATCTATCTCTATTCCTTCTTCCTGTTTTATTTTCTTTTTCCATTTATTGTTACTTGAAATTACCTTGTTTATTCATTTGTTTGATGCACAACTGTCAGCTCTCTCACCGTCCTCCCCTATAACGCTGGTCCCATGAAGGCTGTGGTCCAACTGGTTGTGTCCACTCCTGTATCCTCAGTACCTAGAGCAATGCCTGACCCACAGCAGATGCTCAAAGGACATTCAAGTAGTTAAAGTAGATGAATGAATGACTGAGGAATGAGAGTAAGTAGGCTTGCACACAGTAAGTGTTCAAAAATGATAATGAGAGACAATATCTAAACCTCTACGATTCTGCTTGTTAAATCAACAAAACAAAGAGGCCGTTAGACTGAGTGGCTTCAACACTTTAGCTGCCCGCATAAGCAAACCAAAACCTAAGCCTGAAACACCTCAAGGTTAAGAAATCAAAACTCAGGACAACCAGTCACAAGCAGCCAACTAGACTTTCCCAAATAAGGCGGCCACTTAAACCACAGCCCATCAGATCATTTCCTTGCTTTGCTTCCCCTTCTTCTCTGTACAAGTCTCTCCCAGCTCCTGTCAGTGGAGTTCTCCTAATTACTTCCGGTTTGATGCTGCCCAATTCAATTGATTTTTGCTCAGATAAAACTCTTAACATTTTTAATATGCCTCAGTTTATCTTTTAACATACTATACTCAGCACAAAAATAGAACTTGCTAACAAGTGCCTGTGCTGTCAAATCCTCTTTTGGGTCAAATGTACTGTGTTTATATTGTCATTGTCACTGTCTTATTTTTAAATGTTCTAGCATTTAGAAGGGGAGAACTCTGTAGCTATTATTTTGTTTTGCTCTAAAGATGGTTAACACTTTAGCATGGCTGACCAGTTCATCTACAACTCACTATAACACAGAACACACACTGCATTTATTACATTACCTCTATTCTTTTCACCTTCATTTTATAGTTCATTTTACAGGGTGTGGGCTGAGGGAAATGAGTAAAGGTGGTCAAAAGGTACAAACTTCCATTTATAAGATTAATAAATTCTGGGGATGTAATGCACAGCATGGTGACTACTTTAAAAAAAATCAAAAGAGACTGGGAGAGTTAAGGACAGAATTTAAATACAGGGCTCTTCATTGTCATATCTTTCCTGTTTAGATCACTGAGTAAACCTGCATCACGCAGTTTCACACATGGACCCACCACCCATCTGCTTCTTTGAAATCACGGTCAACAGGTCAGCACCACGCCAAAGAGAATTTTCTCTTTTTTTAACATTTTTAAAAAAATTTTATTTTATATTGGAGTATAGTTGATTCACAGTGTTGTGTTAGTTTCGGGTGTACAGCAGAGTGATTCAGTGATACGTATACATATGTCCATTATTTTTCGGATTCTTTTCCCATTTAGGTTATTACAGAATATTGAGTAGAGTTCCCTGTGCTATACAGTAGGTCCTTGTTGATGATCTATTTTATATATAGTAGTGTGTATATGTTCAATTCTCTTGTCAAAGAGAATTTTCTAATTTGTGTTTTCATCACTGGCAGTCACTTCTTTAAACCTGAGAGACACAACAGTCTACACTGCAGCCAAGCCCAAGGATATTCCCTTTTGAAGGACAAGTGGACTCTGGCTTTAAGATCAGTCTCGGCCATTAACACACTTCAGTAACATTCACCCATTTAAAATCCAACCTAGTTATTCCTCTTGAGTTATTTTATTTGTGCTTGTTTATTTTTAAATGGCAGCTCCCAGAATGGTTTTCAGAGGAAAATGATTTATTAAGGTTCATAAAATGTCATCACAGGGTACCACTTTCTCTAACAAATTACCCAGAAAACTAAGATGAAAGCCAAACTTAAACAACTTAAACTTTTTCCAGAACATGGTCAAAAATGACAGAAACACCAACTTCCAAAGAGCTCCTACAATTTTGCTCATCCCCTTTATTAGTGAAACTTTTATTGTTCAAAGATCTAAAACATGTCAATCTTTAAAAATTATTTAAATTGGTTTTATAGATTTTTATGGTTATTATGCCTCTTCTACTCCAACTAGAGATGAATTTTCCAGTAGTAACTCTATTTCTATTAAGTTCTATGATGGGATTGTGGTCTTTTTGAGATTCTCTCTGAGTAGGGTTCTGATAAAACACCCATCTTAACTTTAATCATGGGCTTCATTAATAAAAAATTCCTCCAAAAGAACATTCTGAACACCTGATATATTACAAGTTCTCAGTTACCACCCACAACACATCCAGTTCCATAAGAGAAAAAGAAACCTCAGATTCCTAGGGAACATAAAGCAAGGCTGTGGTGATGTAAAAATGAAACAATGCATATAAAATCCCAAGGACCATGTCTATCTCATGATATGTGCTCAAAATCTTTGTTGGTTTTGATTCTAATTTCCTAACGTGAAAAGTAAATGTTCTTTCTTACATATGTGACAAGAATTATAAAAAATAAAAAAACGAGTGTTTATACATAACAAAAACTGATTGGTATGCTAAGTAAGAAAATTAGGATTCTAAAAGATACAAAAGAAAATGTGATATAGTACATGCTAAGAAGTCACAGTTTGGCAATGCCAAAAACAAAACAAAATCCAGTAGACCTTTCTAAGGACATCTGAATGCAGAGACCAAAATGTCAGAAAGAGTGGTTTTCCACTGGGACTTCATGGATCAGTCACTGATTTTTAAAGATTCATCATCACACGGGTTCGTGCCCCGGTCCGGGAGGATCCCACATGCCGCGGAGCAGCTGCGCCCGTGAGCCATGGCCGCTGAGCCTGCGCGTCCGGAGCCTGTGCTCCGCAATGGGAGAGGCCACAACAGTGAGAGGCCCGCGTACCGCAAAAAAAAAAAAAAAAAAATTCATCATCATTTTATAAGTAGAAAGAAAATTTTAAAAACAAAAAAATGAGAAAAGATGTACTCTCCCCATAAAAAGGACAATCCATTAAATAAATTGAATAAACATAAATTGTTTTATGAAGGAGACTGCATTGTTCTTATTTTTCTCATTTACTCTGGAGTGAGTAAAACCTTGTCGCAGACAAGCAGTCATCCACAAATCAGTTTTGGCAGCCAGTCTTCTAGAAAACACCATGAATTAATGAGAGCCTTCTGAGGTCTTCATTTCTATCTCAAGGAGCTTCAATTCTTCCAACCATACGTAAGAGAAAACCTCACTATGAAACCAGTAACCTTAACTTAGACTGGAGTCAGATCAGAGAACAAGTCTACTGATGACACATCCGAGGGCATATCCAATAGTCTAGTATGTATTTGATGGGTACTCAGGCCACATGTCAGGACCAGAGCTGACCCTCGGCAGAACTCTAAGGGAGCAGGGGAGTCAGGGGAAGTGTAAACGAGAATTTTCTGAACACCATACACCTTGATCTAGGTAGTATCTTTATTTAATCTCCCATTAAATCATAAAAATATCATCAGTAGATATTAGCAACAATACTTAAAAAGAGAAAATTAAGGTTCACTGGAAAAAAGTGACCGAAGACAACACCATAGCTGGAAGTCACCAGAACTGTGATTCCATCTCTGAATCCAACGTGATATTTTAAGCCCTCAGCACTTGCAACTTGGTTGGGACCTTTACCCCCAATCTTCCTTGCGATAACCATCCATCTCTTTATCAGAATGATCTTTCCCCTTTCAAAAGGCACCCCCAAGCCTGCTGACATTTTGCTTTCTCAACAAACCTGACAAACTTCTGTAAATCCCCCCAAGGATGAACATACCACCCCTGCCCTTGTAATAGACATTGTCACTTCACAACAACACTTCCTTAACCCAAAATCATGATGGGGGAAAAAGGTTATTGTTTGGAGGTATCTATCAAGATGTCTCTCACTGTGCTTTAAATCTCTCTCTCTCTCTCTCTCCCCTCTTTCACTCACACACACACACACACACACACACACACACCCCTACGTATACACAAAAGCATACACTCAATTTTAGTGACTTACAGATGTCCTTTGAGAGGAAATTCCCTATATGGACCCACTTAATTGTGTTGGGTTACAGAGCTAATCCAGGGAAGCAATGGAAGATTGGCAAGATTCCAGATGCCAAGCATGTGGAATTCATATATGTGCAGCTGGAGCAGTATAAAATGTCCTCCAGCTCTCAGGATCATAGAAACACAGTGAACTTTACTACCTGTCCTTTGCAGAGCACACACAGAATTATCAATCAAGTAAGAACAAAAGCAGAACATGAAATGGGAAAAAGTAATGCAGCCTATTAGAGACCTCCTTCCAACTCCCAAACTTTGTTTTTAATTTTATTGAATATATTTGATTTACAAGGTTGTGTTAATTTCTGATGTATACCACAGTGATCCAATTATACATATATGTATATATTTCATATTCTTTTCCATTATGGTTTATCACTGTAATTCATATTCTTTTCCATTATGGTTTATCACAGGATATTGAATATAGTTCCCTGTGCTATACAGTAAGACCTTGCTGTTTATCCATTCTATATATAATAGTTTGCATCTGCTCATCCCAAACTCCCAATCCTTCCTTCCCCTCACCCCCTCCCCCGCTTGGCAACCACAAGTCTGTTCTCTATGTCTGTGAGTCTGTTTCTGTTCCATAGATAAGTTCATTTGTGTTGTATTTTAGATTCCACATATAAGCGACTGCCCAAACTTTTTGATTACTCCTTGCCTTGTGTGTCAACCAAGGACAAGATCAGTAAGAATCACAGATTTTTACTATGTCCCTGTGACTCTCAAAAGGTAACACTGAAGGAACATTTTTTCCAACTCTACTGAGTTATAATTGACAAATAAAATTGTAGGATATTTAAAGTGTACACTGTAATGGTTTGATACACGTGTACATTGTGAAATGATTCCCCCCATTAACCTGATTAACACCTCCAGAATCTTACCTATTTATCTTTTTTTTCCATTTGGTGAGAACATTTAAGTTCTACTCTTTTAGCAAATTTTAACTATTGATACACTGTTATCAACTATAACCACCATGTTATACACTAGGTCCTCAGACCCTAGTCACCTTATAACTGAAAGTTTGTACTCCTTCACCAATATCTCCCAATTTCTCCCATGCCCCAGCCCCTAGCAACCACTTTCCTCCTCTCTCAAAACAACATTCGTAAGTCCTGGCATTAGCCACACGTTCCCAAGAGGGTCTGCGTGTTTCTCCCCCATCTCTGATGCCCCGACAACAAAGTGTCTGTTTCTACTCTGTACTCACTGGGGACCATATTGGAAACCTCTCTTCCCACATCCCTCCTTCCAGGACTGATGTGTGAGAGAAAAATTAATTTTCATAGCGTTAAGTCAATATATTTGGGTCTACTTATAACACCTATTTAGACTACCCTCCTAATACAAGTAAATTAGCCTAAGAATCTTCCCATTAAAACTTTAGCGACTGGCTGGAATTACAGGGAAATAGGTATCAAGATTTTTACATGTGTTATTTGTAACAATAACCCTTTGTTATGAGCGCTATTATTATCTTCCCTCCACAGACAAGGAGTCTGACATTTAAAGCAGTTAATAAACTTCATTACAAGTTAATACACTTGACAAGGTTAAATGCCCCACATGACACAGTGAACCGTGGGAGCCAGGAATTACGTCAGTGTGACTGTCAAGCCAGGGCTCTTCACCACCATGTATAGTATCCCTTTGTCCCTAAGAACACTGGGCTAAGCCAACTCAAATATTCTGAGAGAGAAACTGGCATTTTTTTTAAACCAATAAACTGTTCTTTTTTGCAAATGTTTTCATCTTTGACCAATACTTCTTCTACATTGCCCGTTCTTATTAACTGCAGCGTGGGGACCTCATAACATGGCTCTCTTACGGTATACAGACCTATGCTTTTAAAGGTTCAACCTCAACAATTAAATATACTTGTACAAGTGTCATTCCCTGTGGTAAATACCCCAGAAGGATTTGGATTTTCCCCTTTCTGTAGGTGAGGCATGAAATCTAGGCATGGTATGTCCATCAGAACTTTCAAGAATCTAAGCTCTACCCTCTCAGGAGGTCATAGAATCACATAAATTAAAACTGAGAGGAACCTCAAATGATCCAGTTTAATATTTTCTTTTTACCAATAAGGAAATTGAGACCCAGGGAAGTTAAGTGACTTGTCCCAGCCATGCTTTAATTGATCGTCAAGCTTTCCTCATTCTTTCCACAATTCCACTTGGCTTCACTCAGAGAACAAGAGGCCAAGGAAAAGAGCAACATTTAATGTTCCCTAGTAACAGCATGACAAGATTTGTGATGCTGGGGGAAAAAAAGAATACCGTTTACACCTTTGAACAAAATGCTTCCACACCTTTGAATAAAGTGATATAATATTCTATCCACTGGGAAATTGATAAAACTGCAGCTATTTGTTTATGGCCCTTCTCTTTCTCTTACTGGATTCTTCTCATTTCACAAGTGAAATTAACCAACATTTAGGAAAACTAGGCTGAGCTCTCCCTCTCTCTTCACGGTCAGGGGCAATGGCTGCACCACTAACTCTGTAGCCCTGAAGCAAAGACATAAAAGACCATCTCTATCTCTGTCACACAAGATAACCTGATACACAAAAAGGAAAGCTAAGTTCAAGCTCTTAAAAAGAATGTCGGTAAGTGGATTCAAATTGTCCTTTTGCTAAGAACAGAAGCAAACGACATTTATCTGTTAGAGAATGCTTTCAACTCTTCAAGAATCTAGAAGCCATCCCTGACCCCTGGAATCATTGATTCCCTGGTCTCCATGCATGTGTAAGTTAAATATCGGCTGCCCACGTGCCCTGGCTTGTCTGGGACAGTCCTGGTTAGTGCCTGTGGTCATGAAGCAATTATTAATAGGGCCCCTTTTACCCTCAAAAGGATCCCTGTTTGAATAGTAAATCACATGGTCACCTGATTAAATAAGAATTAAAAAATCTGTCCATCACATAAAGAACTCTGATACTTAAAAATAAATACCAATAGTACCATAGAGGAAATTAAAGTGGTTGGTCATAAAAATGAGAAAAGTTCCCCTGAAACTATCTTGTCATTCTTTAAAGTTATAAAGTTTCAGATAGAAGGATATCTCAAAGTAAGTTCTTATAAAGTTCAGACTTGCAAAATATTGCAAATGCCTCATTCAGAAAATATTTCCTATAATCTTTCTAACAGTAATCATGTCCATCTGAGTCTTTAATTAAACTAATGTTTCAGTCCATCATTCTTAGTGTTCCTATAGGAGCATTATTTGCTATTTGGACCCAAACACTAATTAGAAAGCAAATAAGTTGTTACATACATTTATCCCAAAATGTATTCTTGTGCAAATTTAACCATAAAGAAAACTGAGTTTAAAGGCAACATGATATGGTGGTTAAGTGCATGGACTTGGAGACAGCCTGGGTCTGACATGAGCTCCACCATTTACTAACTGTGTAACTAATTTCTCTTACCTTGGTTTCCCCATACATAAAAGTAGAACAGAAATAATATCAAATTTGGGGGTTATTGTGTAGAGCTATACATCATATGTGTGTGTGTGTGTGTATAAACTTATATATATGTTTATAAACATATATATGTTTATAAACATATAAATAATATATATTATATATAAACATTTATATCTATAAATATATATTTATTTATAAATATAAATAAATATATATATATATAAACAGTGATGCCTAGGTCATAGCAAAAATATGTAAGTATTAGTAGAATGGGTGGCTGTTGTTGAGATGATGAAATGTTTCCCTGGTGATAAAGAGAATCTATAGTATGTGGGATTATTTCTATTATGGATAATTAGAGTATATATGCTTTTCCAATAAATGGTGCTGGAACATTTGGACATCCAAAGACAAAGAAGAAGAAGGTAGAGAGGAGGACGAGTAGAAGTAGGAGGACAGGATGAGGAGAACAATGACGAAGGGGAGGTGGAAGAGGGGGAGAGGCGCAAAAGAAGAAGAGGGAGAAGGGGAGAAGGGAAAGGGGGGAAGGGGGTGAAGGCGAGGGGTAAGTATCATCCTAAAATTTTACCTAGGACTTTAAATACATGGGAAACCAAAAACAATCCGTTTTACATCTCAAGCATTATAAGAACAAACCAAAGCCAAATGCACAAAGATTCCAGATATCTCCAGAATAGATACGCTATACTTCATCCAGAATCTACAATTTATACTGCAGAGTAGGTTAGGGATAATCTACCTCGCAGCACTGGTATTTGGTAGAAAAAGAAAATGAATCTTAGCAAAATATAAACTCCTCAAAAATAAACATAGTAATCCTCAAAGGATAGCGCAGATTTTATTGACATCCTAAGCATCTCGTTAAACATAACTGCCAGTGGTAGAGGTTCCTGGTATCTGAAAATATCTAATTAATCGCCATTTTTCATAGTACTTAATTTTCACAAGGGACTTGTAAACCCAACCTGTTCTTGGAGCAAAAATGAAGTCCAACTAATTATTTTAAATGGTATTAAAAATCGTATCACTGTGGCTATATTTCTACCCACTCTGAGAAAGTTCCATGCCTCTGTCATTCTTTCATTGCTCCAATGAACTAGTGCTTTAGCTCACATTTGGAGTCTGCCACTTTCCTCCTGTCACATGCTGGCCTATTGTCACACTCTGGCAATGCTGTCACCAGTGCCAAAATCTACAATTCTGCCACCAATGCCATCACTGCCTGCCGACGGCCACACCAAGGTGTCCAGGGCTCTGCGTTGAGAATGCTGATGCCTTTGCCGAAGCTGCCAGCACCCAGCACACCGGCATTTAGTGCTTTCTACGCTGCTCAAAGACTTCATGGAAGACAACTCTGTCCATTTTTACTCACAAGCAAAACTGCTGAGGTCGAGTTGGAGGTCAATCAGAAGGGGAGGCCGCCTGCCATACTCAGGGTCCCTTATTTTCTATGAACGAAACCATAAGAATCTCATCTGTCTTTTCCCCGAGGACTTGGGGATAAGTCTTTCACTGGGAAGCTTTTCAGTGTCTCTTAAAAACAGTCCTTTGAAAGTGCCAAGCTACCAGCTCTCCAGACATGGCTGAATCTTAGGATGAATTCAGTGTAGGCTTAGTCTGTGATCCCTGCTACCTATGAAGTCAAAGTGCATTGCACACCCACACACAGACACACGTAAAAGTCACACCTGGGCAGTTGAACTGAGATTTATTGGGTATACATCAGGCACAGCCCTTGGTGCCATGAAAATCAAGTTCCTGACCTTGGGGGGTTTGCAGTCTGCTGGTGGCCCAAGGCTGTTTGACCGAAAGATGAAAACTCACCAGATGTCTACAAGTCTGCTTTCAGGTGAAGAATAGTGCACCAAATATCAGTTTACCTTGCATTCTTCTCTGATTCAATCTCATCAGTTCAGCAGGATCATTAAAACGTGAGGTTATTATGAAAAAAATATCACTCTGAGCTATTTGAAATTTCAGTAAAACTGAAAAATATAGTTCAATACACAGTATTGCTGTCTTTGTTTAGACTATTAAGAGATGTGCTACACAAATATATTCACTGATTGCATGTTAATGTCCTGCCAATGTGGAGGGTCCATAAAAGACTCGTTCATTCCACACTGTATAATATCTGAATTTTTGTAGGGAAGAGATGGAGTATATTGTCCACTATACCACTGCCCTTAAATTTCCTCATATGATGTTATCATAGATTAGTAACTAATTTCCCTACTGTGTCCATTATTTTCACTTTTACAAAACAACATTGTAATAAACATTATTATAACTAATATTTGTATATTTCTTTGCTTCAAAGAATTCCTGGAGTAAAATGACCTGGCCGGTAGCTACGTAAGCGCTTAAAGCCTTGATACGTTTTATGTTCCAGAAAAGTTGTGCCAGTGTAAGTCCTACTTGTAGTATAGGAACTATATGTTTTATAGAAAAATTCTTAAATAAAAAAATAAATGAACCATTGGTGGTGTTGGTTTCCCAGGAAAATACATTATGTACGAGGAAGAAAAATGCCAGATGAAGGTGAGAGACCTAAATTATGATCTCTTGAACAGAATAGTTTCTGGATTTAAAACTTTTTTCAACCAAACAGCACTATTAACCATATTTCTGTTCTTCTTTTAAACATTCTACACACACACGCACTACGATGCCTTCCTATTTACCTCTATTCTTCCCCTCCTACAAACACCCCACCTTGATAAGTCTAGCAGTCATTGGTATATTTTTTATTAATTGTATTAGGTATGTCCTAATTATTTGTACCTCACAATTTAGCCATTTGTTCTACTCCTACATAGTACTTACATTAATGTAATGTAATTATCCTCTGCTGAGACAAAGCCATAATGTCTTTCAGAATGGGCACCAGGTTTTTAAAATGCTCTTACTTTTGGAACTTTGTCCTCCTTCCAGGACAGACAAAATTAAAACTTCGAGTTCTGATGATGGCACACTTCCTCAGCATTGCCTCTGGTTTGAGATCACATTCCCTCTGCAGAGGACAAATCCCAAGTACAAGTCCAGGGTTTCTTCACCAGATGCAAGAAGTAAGTTATACCCCACTGCGATTCTCATTTGTCTAATGGCTCCCGTGTATTGAAGGCTTCTTGTGTGCAAGTGCTTTTCCAAAATTTCCTTATTTCCAGTCCATATAACAGCTCTGGGAGGCAAGTCACATCCCATTTTACAGATAAGGAAGCTGAAGTTGACATAGGTTGACATAGGTTGAACACACAAGAGTCCTCACCACAGAGTCCCTGAATTTAACCATCACGATCACTATGGCACAAAAAGAAGGGTCAACACTATAACTTTCTTAATTTTCAAACTTTTAGAAACAGCATAATTCTTTTAGTTATATGCTCAGAATATTTCTTGGCATGCCATGTACCATAGCTTATACAACACTTCTACATAATGCCTCTCTCTCAGTGAAGAATCAGTATGTTTCCAACACTCCCTACCTATTGAAAAGATTTTCCAACACAAAGCATTGAGGAAGAGCTTTAAAAATAAGTCAAGGCTCTTCTGGTTCAAGATGGCTGATGGAACCCAGGAGATTCCCTCACATCCTTCCGTGCACCTCATTAAAAGGAGAGGAAAGGAATTTAAAAGAATAAACCCACAACAATAAGAGATCTGGCATGGGAGGGGAATCAGCATGAAAAACCATATTGTAAATTTCTAGAAGATAAAAAGGAGATGGAGGTGTATTGCTCTATGAAGCAGAGCTGCAGCCGAGAAGGGACCCTTAAAAGATGCCTTTCCAAACCCTGGAGGCACAAGAGTCAAGGAAGGCAAATTCCACAGGGCATGACTGTAGTAGATTTGCAAAGGAGAGAATTCATTGGAGGTCTCTTAGACCCACCCCCCCCTTCTCCTTCCACACCCCCTGCAAAGGAGTACGGGCAGCCACGAGGTCAGCAAGCTACATGCAGAGGACTCCCAGGCTGGACGAATGAATGAATGAATAAATAAGGAGAAGCAATTAGAACAAAAAAGCATACAGGAATTCCCAGATTGAAAGCTGAGCTCCACCGGAAAAACAAAACAGAAATGGAAACACTTGATTTTCCATATTTCCTTCACACTTTCTAAAGGAGTTCCCCACTCCCCGTGATAAGCTTATTAATTCATGCTGACTTTTTCTCATTCAGCTTCCCCATGACGACGTGATATCCCAGTAAATTATACCAGGTTCAGGAAAGCAATCCTATGGGCTCTCTCATCTGCTCCAAAAATAAATGTCATCAAGTCAGTATTTAAGAGCATGAAGTGGTCTCTGAATGGCTACATCCTGACATCCAGCTTGTTTCGGAGAACAATCTGGGATGAGGTCTTCCCGAGAAGCTACCCATGCAAGGTAACGCCCACTAACTGAAAAGGAAATTGATGAAAGGACCCTTGAGAAAAATAAGTTATAAATAAAAGAGAGAAACCAGCAGTTAAACCACAGACATTCTCTTGCCATTTTAAAAAATCATCTCCTTATTTTTATGAAGATCAGATAGCAAAATAAAGCCCATGGCTCTCAAATATAATTCCATCACTAATACAGCAGCCTATTTGTCATTTCCTGGGGGGAGCCATACTCAGAACAGAGCTGGTTAGGTAAGTCACTGTAATTCCCACAATGAGAACCTAGGAACTATCTCACCACACGTACAGGGTATTATAAATGTCACTGTGAAATCACAGCTCGGTTAAAGCTTGTCATCCATCCCTCTTCTGTTACTCACCATCACACAGAGCTCTAGCAAAAGATCCATTCAAACAGTGCATCTCAGACTTACATTATCAGCAGACACTGCTTTAATTAGCAGTGGTTTTCAAAAGACTGGATGGCTTCAAGAACTTCGTGTGAACCATAAGGTATAAATCTGGATCCTCATCAGTTTCACTTTACTCTTCACCTCCCCGCCCTGGGTTCTAACAGGCACAGCCCTCATTTTTTCTTCAAGGGAAAAGAAAAATCATAAGGGTGACTAGGATTTTGCCATTCGTGTGCAATCTACTTTTTCCCCAACCTCAGTGATGCAAAAGGGACTAAAATTAGAGTTGCAAAAGAGACTAAAATTAGAGTTGCAAAGGGACCAAGTTATCTGTGTCAGGCACATTGCAGGGAGCAGCGAGAACTACAAAAGGGAATGAACACGCCCTAAACAAACCATCTTAGAAATAACATTTAAAACACAGAGCTCATATTTTCTAAATTGTTATTCCCCATGAAAATAAAGTGTCCCTTTTATTTTATGTTATATCGTAAGAAAATAGAACGCCTTATTTCGATAATATCTTAATATTAATATTGAGGCATTTACATGCTTCCTTCTCCATCTATTCCATAATTTTCCTGCATGATTCAGTCCTCAAATCTTCTCAAATCTTTGTCATTTCTCACTTCTCAGTGAAAACATCGAAAATATATGCAATTCAATGCGTGAGTACTGAACTGTGAACGTCCTACTGCAAGGAAGGTTTAATCTAATCACAAGGACTTCTGTTTTACATTTTACATTCGGTCAGTGACGACATAAAAATATTAACGATTTCAATGTTTGTATAAAGAGGCATTGTTTGGTATGGCAAGGATTTAATCAGCACACAGCCAAAGGGTATTTTTCTACAGACTCATAAAGTTTTAGACAGTAGCAATCTTGGAAAACCCAACCCAGCCTCTCACCTTGTAAATAAGGACACCAAAGGTTAAGTGATTTGTCAAAAGCCACACAAACAACTTGACCACCAATACTGGTCCTAGACTCAAATACAACATGCTTTTCACCACACCAGATGGCACTTAGGAAGAGGGAAGAAGGCCTCTTCTTTGGAATAAGAAGTCTTCAGCACCATACAATCACACGCACACACACACACACACACACACACACACACAGAGGCATAGGTTCTCTGTTCTGATTTTCATAGATATGGTAGGATGGTCCTCAGAACACCTGCATGCCCTCTCCTACCCTAACTCATCATTTTCCCAGTCTCACCTCATTCTGCAATGATGCCCATTAAGACTCTATTCCCACTGCTTAGTGGATTTCCCATTGATTCCTGTGATCCACCACCGTCATGGCATCTCGTCTCTTCCCTCCTTTTTTTATTTCATGCTACATATTCTTCAGGAATTTTTAAACATTTGTTACTAACTCTATGGAGAGGAGGACAGAGAGAGCTTAGAGTGGGATTATTTCTTATGAAAGAGTGCTTTCAGAGCCATTATTTAGTTTTTCACTTTGATCTGCCAAACGATCAGGATTCACGGTTACTCTTTGCAACTATGCATCTTCAGCCAGGGTGAAACCAGACTCTTCTTACTACTCATAATGCTTGAGGGCTGTTTCAGTGCTTTGGAGAGCATGTCTTAATCAATGAACTCCTGAATACCTGGTACAGACTGATCAAGCCTGTATCCCCTTTACTGAGTTCTCAGAGAGTTCTTATCCCCATAAGTCATGGGAACAACGTAACTGATCTCACTAAAAATTCAGAAGTGACACTGAGCTCAGAAATTCAGAGAACCCTAGTTCTGAGTTTCCTGTTTGCCTTCCAGTCGAGGGATGCTTATTGAGGCATTTACTATAAAATCGTGTTCATTACCGCCCATCTGTTTCTTGAAAATTATTATTTCCACAGAGTATGCTGGGTGTCAACTTATTACAGAGCTCTGGCCCTCTCTGGAGAAAAGGGAATAGTGAATTCAAAATATACTGATAACGAATGGGCTATCTTGGCAGGGGTGCCAAATAGGGGTATAGAATGCATAGTAGGCACCACAGACATGGCCGAGAGACCGGCAGCATTTTTAGAGATGCCCAAATGCTTACCAAGCTCCATGATGGTGCCACCCATAAAAACAAACGAGCCAGCAGCATGGAGGAGTTAAGGTTTGGGAACAAATTAACTCACATCCTCTACCATCAAAATGATCAGACACAATGGACATACAAGGCAACTTTCTCAGTAAAATCCAGAACACAGCAAGAGTCATTGATCCACTCTTACAAATGCAAAGAAATGGAAGAAAGTTTTCAAAATAAATAATCAAATGTCAAAGAAAAAGAGATGTCACATTGTTCATTCATTTGTTTTCATTTCCCTTCATTTTGGTCATCACCAAAATTAGTTTATTAAGGATTTAAGGCAATCAATTATGATATAAAGATAGAGAGATTCAGTACCTTACCTCCAGAGAATTACAACCCTAAATTTACCACTTATTGTATTATGTGATGCTATCTTGTCTGGAATTACGTATAGATCAGAAACAACACTCAAGCTATACTGAAAATAATCTCTAGATAACTCACCAAAAACATCAGCAGTATACACTTTTTTTTTTCAGGTATGTCAGCTCCTACTGAGTACCTGTTACCAGGGACCCTAGTTAGATACAGTTAGAAAAATAGATATATAGATGTTGGTATGAAGCCTTGGGAGCTTGCTGGGTGAAATTTGAAATTGGTCCCCATGCAGGGAGGGCAAGGAGAGACTGGAGAAGAGGCAGACCCTCCAGATTGGTGGGTAGCAGGTTTAATAAGCAGGGAACTTATATACCAGGCTTGTCTCGGGCATCAGCAAGAGGCGTGGATCCCCTGGATCGCTTGCCAGAACCTTAAGAGTTTATAGAGCGGTCGTAACTGGGTTCAGTCAGATGGTACCACCCAGCTGGTCTCAGCATCACGTTCCTCTCAAGGCTGCATCCTTGGAACAGCTCCCACGGTGGGAACTGTGGGCAGAATGCACATTCTAAGGACAGGGGAGGGGTGAGGAGATTTCCACTGCCCGGGTCCTTCTCTTGGGTCAACCAGAGGTCATGTCCTCCCCATGACCTCCTCCAACAGTAGACATTTATAATGAAATGAAATATGTTACTGCATAAAATGCTTTACAACTGTTCCCATTGCTAAGACATTCTGATGGGTAATTATAATCTTGCTGTCCCTAGTCTATGTGAGAAAAAATAATTTGGAATGTTTTTGTTTTGTACACTTAGAATACGTCTAAGCTACTAAAACGTACCATTATTCTTTTATAATCTACTAACAAATAATCAAAACAATAATCTCCTTTATGGCCAAGACTTTCTTTATCATGCATGTTCTGCTGCAGCCCTTAGTACCTGTCTTATTCCAACTAGGCATTCAGGAATGTGTATTGATCTGAAAGCCTCTTTTTTGTTTCTTTCTGAGGACAATCCTACCTAATAGACACTAGGTTGCATCTCTGAAGATGCTCCAAACAAAACTCAAACTTGTCATCAGTTAATAACAACAGGAATTATAACCAAAACAGCAGTTCCGTGTTTTATTTGCTAACAGATTTCTTCTTAGAAAATAATTAATTTTTTTGTCTTAATGAACCTATGAATTGATAACTAAAATAACCTTAAAGTGCTACCCTTCACTGAATTACCACAGAATTTTTAAATGTATACTTTGTGTTTTTATATTTTACCCATAGTTTTTTCTTCAGTGTCTTTTCTCTTTCATTGTATTTAAAAGTGGCAGGATTCTCTTTTCCTAAAATTGAGAAGAATGCTTTTTGTGAGATTCTAAGGAAATCTGCACGGCATCAGATAAGTCTTTCACCCTCAAATTTAAAATAAGTCAAAAAAATTTTAAATATTAAAGATAGAATTTTATTTAAAATACAAGTTTTTAGCTTCTTATGTTAGACACAACCTGTTTAAAAAAACTGTCAGATGACAAATTTCTTTCTCAATCTCAGTTACTTTTACTCAAAAAAGCAATATTGATGATATTCAGCAACTGACTACTATGTTAATTTGCTTCTAACAAGCATCAATATAAAATGAGTTGGATGCAATGCCCTTCTCATTATCATTATTTTTGTGATACTTACTGAACATTTATTGCTTGGGAGATAGAATTGTCTCTTGAGATATATTATACTAATGTGATAGAAATTATTGGACTTATGTGTGAGATCTATTTGTTCTTATCATCTTTTAGAGAAAGAAACCATTATGATGTCAGAATGCCCTGAAGTGCATGACCATTTTTGCTATGTTAATACATGAATTGTTCCTTTTTGTTAAGAAATTTCAGTTGAAGATCAATGTAAGTGAAATTCTTTGTTGACACCTTTAATAATCTAAAAGAAAGAGTTCAGAGAGTAGTCAGAATTTCTGGCCTGAATTTTACTTATTTATTATTTACTTATTATTTATCTATTTATCTGTACAGGTAACTTCCCCAAGTACTGAACTTTATTTACTGTGTTCCCTCCCTCCCTGAGAACAGTTTCTGCTCAGTACAGATTGGATATTCTGCTGTCTTTTGATTGGCCCCAGATTTTCCTCCAGTCTTCTGGAAATTAATCAGAGGCCAGACCTAGGCTTCCCCTCCAGAGTAAAGTCCATGAACTCTGTGGCAGCTACTCCCTCTAAGGAGAGGATTTCGCTCATTTCTAGATTCATAGATGTGTTCCAGGTAGAGTCCGGCATGCAGAATGTGTGACCTCCCAAGCAGTGAAATTTTTATACACCAAGAGATCATTTTCACTTTCGTTCACGTGCCCCATATCCACTATGTTTATTTGCAAAACTTCCTGTAAGAGATTGCCAGGGAGCTCTAGGTCAAATTTCACGCTAATTCATAGCAACTCTTATTCGTGTTTTATTTACCCTCTATCTGGTTCCATCAAGGTTTTATAACCACTAAGCCATTATGGTTAACATATCTGAGTTTTCCCTTTACTTTGAAACGCATTTCAGCTTTCTCTTTCTATATAAACAAACCCTGAGTATGTACTTGCTAAGTAAGTCAGGCCAGGAACAGTTTGAAAACATCAGTCTCAGCTGAGGGACTTCACATACATTATAGTTTTTAATGCTCATGACAGCCTTCAAATTAGGTATTACTGCTCCCCATCAACAAGTAAGTTAACTGAGACTCAAATAGCTTAAACAAAGTCCCAGTGTCCTACATTTAGAAGTTATGGAGTGAGAATTTGCACCAGATCTTTCTGACTCAAAACCCCTGGTTAGTTCTACAACAATACATGGCTTTTCAAAACAGTCAAAAAGCAAAGTAGTCTATGACCATGACATGTTTAAACAACCACCTAGAATAGAGGTCCACAGTCGATATTCAAAATGACCCAAATCCTTTAAGAAAAGGTTGTATTTTATCCAATGTATTTCTTCAAGACCTTGAAATTCTAATACACCTTAAGCGTTTTCAACCCAGTATTGTTCTTCTTTCTATCTTTCAAGAATATCACTACTAGTGCATACATCTGAACATCAGAAATCCAAAACGATGCAGTCTCACGAGTTTAAGAAGCCACGGTCTTAAACCCAATATGGTTTTACTTTTTGCTACTTGCACTGCTTTTAAAATTAGCCGGCCCTGTTCTAACATTAACTCTGAAGCCACAGTAACTTTACAAACATAATTAGCCTCCTATACTCATCAGGTGGACCGTGAACAATACATTCTACTCTAGGTTACAGTATATTTTATGTTTGAGCAAATGGAAGTGACCACTATGTTCATTGACATTGAATTTCTTAACATCAAGGTAAAGCTACTTTTACAACTTCTATAGCCAAAAACTAAAAACTTTTGAAGAGTGAACTTCATGCTTACACCAGAAGATCATTAACTTATTCCATAAAACATTAAAACAGTCCATAATTCTTATATTTCCCCTGACACATATTCCTGGTATCTCTGAGAGAAACTGGGCTTTGAACATTCGTTAAACCTCATATCAGTAAAGACAATAATCTCCCAGTATTGAGACAATCACAACAAGGGCTCAAAATAAGTGGATTCTGGTTTTAAAAATGGAGATAAACCACATCATTAACTAAATCAAATCTGCCCACATTCTGGTAATGACAATGCATTAATAATTTTATTACATTGTTTTCAGTAAAGCCCTTGAAATTCATTCATTTCAAGGTTGTTGACCAGAAAAACATGGAAACATAGGCTGCCTGGTACAACTTTTCCAAACTATGACAGCCGATTTTTACTCCGTCAGTCACATCATAAAGCTGTGTTTGCAAAATCTCACCAGTCTTACCGTCAGTTTCTCCTCTAAATTCTGGTTTAATAAGCTTCCTTTTTCATGCTTTTCAAATTCCATGTTGAAAGAGAATGAGAGAGAGAGAGACAGAAAAAGTGAGATTCCGATTCTGTCTAGAAAACGATGTGACGTGCTTACGTGTTAGATATTGCAGGACATTCCAACTTGTGAGAGCCCAGGACACTATCAGAAAGCCCTGGCGATAATTTCTGGTTAGCTAGTGTTTCCATTTATAGATGTTCAAACCCCATAAACAGAGCACTGAAGAGAAGTCAGGCAGCTGGCCTTAGATAATGATAAATGTCACTTGATGTAACAGCAAACTCTCCAACAGGAGAATATCCCAACACGTTAGGTTACCTGAGTCAAGAAAGATGTCTGTGACAAAAAGCCACTATCAAAGAATTCATTAGTAGCCATTGCAGCACAATAAAATATACTCTAGAATATGGGCCTAATAAATCAATTTTAAAAGGACAAATGTGATGGTCATATAGCAAATATGAATCAGCCAGTCCCATTCTTCCAAATTCCAATTTGGGTCCCGGTAGTCTAGACATTTATGCATTATTTTGTAGCTCAAAACTTTAAAAAGTCCCTTAAAGGGAAGTTCAAAGGCTAACTAATTAAAACTATTCAGACACACAACACATATATTCAATGGGTGTCAGTTTTATTCCATGAAAAGTGGGCAAATGATATTTAGAAACTTCAGGAAAGTGTTGTGAAAGGAAAGTGTTTTCCTTCACAAAACTGATTTTTTCTTCATTATCCTGGCTTTTCTACTGGGAACAAAGTTATGACAGGGAAGATGAAATTCATTTTTCCAATGGAACAAATGTTCTCAGAATTCTTTAGAAAGTGTTACATGCTTGAAAGAAAATTAACTGTGTGGCATGATGGTAATTAGCTCTCCGGGGTTTTTTGTTCTTTTTTTTTTTTTGCAGCAAACTACATATGCGAATGGCAATAAAACATAAAAATGGCTTTCAGAGTAAGCTAAGACTGATCTCTACGGTGGCCTAGTCTCTCAGCCTTTTCAAACATCATTTTCACAACTGTTTGTGATCGTATCTCAAATTACCTATCGGTTTTTCCTCCACTTTTAGGAAACATTTTAGGAAATGAGTTATGAGGCTCTGTCCTTTAGTGTGATTATAGCTGGTTCTCTATTGCCAGGCAGGGTTGCTCTAGAGCTTATTCTGCATCAGGATGGACGGGCTGAGGATTCCAGAAGTGAAACATTTAGTAGAAATAAACCTAGCTAGCCCTGCTTCAGGATGAGAATTCAGAAATGGTCTATCAGACTCAAGGTCCAAAGGGGCTTCCCTCTTTGGCTCACCTCTGAGATCCAGAAAGGGAATCACACATGTTGTCCTAATACGTTTGCAATGAAGTCTTATAGGCTGAATAGCAGGCAAGATTGGTATATGTCAAAATCAAGGCAAGAGTTGAAATTTTATGTGAAGGGAACTTCCAAAATCTCTCTAGGAAAAAAAAAGGCATGCTATGGCTGCAAAAGGAAACAGTTATTGCTAGTGTAATGCCGGAAGGTGAAATTCAGGATCCAGTTGGGAGTAGGGGGATGGTAGGATGCAGAGCCGGTTGGAGAAGGAGAAGATAACAGGTATAATGACAGGGACATGCCAGTGCCAGTGGGAGGGATGGAAAGTTTAATTCAACAAACATGTACTGAGTATACATAATGGGTGAAGATTACCCTAGATTCAGGCAGTTTTTAAAAAATAATGAATAAAAACAATAATAAAGTGAAAAGATACAATCTCTACTTTTCTTCCCCAACAAACTCACAATGTAAACGTGACTGCATATAAATAAGATATTATAGCACTCTTACATAGCCCAGTCCCATCGCACTCACCATGTGCCAGGAGCGGCTTTAAGACTTTCCATATATTACCTCAATTAATTCTCCAAACCACTTCTAGAAGGTAGATGCTATTCTGCCTACTTCTTTCTGGTGTTTGTTAAACACTTCTAGGTAGATACTACTATTTTCTCCGTTGTTATGAGATGAATTGTGTTCCCCAAAAAATTCATACATGGAAGTCATAACCCCCAGTCTCTCAGAATAAGATTATACTTAGAGATAGGGTCTTTACAGAGGTAATTAATTTAAGATGAAGTCATAGGGTGGGGGCCTAATCCAATATGACTGGTGTCCCTGTAAGAAGAGGAGATTAGGACAAAGATACACACAGAGGGAAGACCATGTGAGGACACAGGGAGAAGATGGCCATCTCCAAGCCAAGGAGAGAGCCCCAGAAGAAACCAACCCTGCTGACACCTTGATCTTGGACTTCTAGCCTCCAGAACTGTGAGGAAATATATTTTTGTTCTTAAAGTCACCCAGTCGGTGACTTAACAGACTAGCAGCGCTAGCAAATTAATGCACCCATTTCATAGTTGAAAAAATAAGACAGTTACACAGCCAATAGCTGGCACTCAAGCCCCCTGGCCCAAGCACCTACCCACTGGGCACTTCAGCACCTCTGAACAAGTAATCTCATCCCAGGCACAACAGGGCAAGCGGGTCTGTAGCCCCAGCACTGTATGGTGAGGACCACTTACTCCATTTGTGTACAGAGATATGCTTAAATATATTTTACATATGTTTAAGGGACAGGGGCTTTCTTAGGTAAGATCATGCCCATGCAAAAGCCAGCCCTTGTCCACTTGCTGGTCCAACAGAAGAGATGAGCTACATGGGTCTCCTTCCTGTTCATCAGTCACGACAAACACGTCTCCTTCCCCTGACTGGAGAGCCCTCTCTCCAGAGTCACGTGGCTCCATTCTCCCTTCATCCAGAGCTTCCCCAGTGACCATCAAAACTAGCAAACCCTCTGTCCACTCATTTGCCGTTTTCTCCTTCATAGCTCTTATCACCTCTGGCAGTCTATTATTTCACAGGATATTTGAAGTTTATACATATCTAACATTTATTTGCAGTTCATCTCTCCTACTACTGTATAAGCACCAGAGGGTGCTTTATTCACCACTTTATCCAGGCACTTAGAACATAATAAGAACTAAATAAAGAATTTGTAAAAGAAAGAGGGCAGGAATGAGAGGAAGGAAAGGAAAAAGCAAAGAAGGAAAGAGGGAGGAAGGGAAGGAGGGGAAACGAGGGAAATGTATCAAATGGATGTGACAAGACATTTAATGAACTATTATTTAAAAGACTTTTGGTAGGAAACACAGGAATAAAATGCATGTTTATCCAACGCAAATCATACTATAGATGAATACAATATGGATTGCTCACTGATCTTACTCAAAACACTAACCATTAGAGTAAAGGAGAAATAAGTAGACTCAGGAAGCGGGAAGAATTGAATTTATTTGCAGATTCTGCCAATTTCTAGTTGGGTCACTTTGAGCAAATTAATTCTCAGAATTTCAGTGCCCTCTCCCTTTAATAAAGGGATGATATCGACCTCTTAATGTTGTGACAAAAATTAAAATATGGTAACAGGTGCAAAGAACTTCACACAGTGTCTGCCATCAAGCAGGTTCTGGATGAAAGTGCGTGCCATTATTTCCCCAGGCTTCGTGAAGTTTATCTAGGAAAAAAAGTTCACTTCAAAGATAGTATCAAAGTCCTAACAAATGTGGCAAAAAAATTAACAGAGAGAATGGGAGAAAATATTTGCAAATCATTTATCTGATAAGAGACTTGTATCCAGAATACATAAAGAACTCTTACAACTCAACAATAAAAAAAGACAAATAAACCCAATTTTTGAAATGGGCAAAGGATATGAATACACATTTCTCCAAAGAAGACACACAAATGTCCAACAAGCACAAGAAAAGCTGTTCAACAAAATTGTGATTAAGGAACCCAAATCAAAGCCACAATGAGACAGCATTTTGCACCCATTAGGATGGCTAAAATCAAAACAGACAGTAACAAGCATTGGCAAGGATGTGGGTAAAAGAAAGCCTTGTACATTGCTGGTGGTTACAAAGTGGAACAATCACATTAGAAAACAGTGTGGGAGCCCCTCAAAACCTTATATACAGAGTTACAATATTATCCAGAAATTCTACGTCTAGGTATATACCTAAAAGTTTTGTGTATGTTCATACAAAAACTTGTAAAAAAATGTTCATGATAGCATTATTCATAATAGTCAAAAAGTGAAAACATAAATGTCTATCAACACATGAAAGGGGACATATCATACAGAAGCATATTACTCAGCAATAAAAGGAATGAAGTATTGATACATGCAGCAATGTGGATGAACCTTGAAGTGAAAGAAGCTAGTCACAAAAAGTCACATATTACGATTCATTTATATGAAACGTCCAGCATAGGAAAATCCATAGAAATAGATAATGGTTGCCAGAGGTTGAGGGGAAAAAGCAGACTGTGGAGTGACTGCTGGTGGGTAGGGATGGGGTTTTTGAGGGTGATGAAAATATTCTGAAATTAGATAATGATGATGACTACATAACTCTGGATATGCTAAAAAGCACTTAATTGTACGTATACTTTGAAAGAATGAATGTTATGGTATGTGACTGAAGGTATTATTTAAAAAAAAAAAAAGAGGAAGATCTATAATTCCTTTCTAAGATGGGAATTTATGATTTTTCCCCAGGAATATAATATGAGCAACAGGTCGCTCCAAACAGGAAATTAAAATCTACTCTACGGTAGGCCAGCAAGAATTCCATTCAAAAGTGAAAGAAATGACCCTCAGCAAATGATATTCGCTTCAAGGCACTGCCACCTCCCTCCATTCCTTTGCCTCATCACCATATGCCTTGTGGGGCTGGGGAAATCCCAGCTGCTCAGGTTTTGTGCTCATATTCAAAAACTGGGGGAAAGTAGAATTTGCAGCCATTAAAATGACTTGTTCATCTACTGGATCCAAGAGTTAAATATAGTTTTGTTTTGTTTTGTTTAATAGTGGTAACTTCCCCCACACCTGCCATTGAAAGAATCTTTCATCTCCACAACAAAAGCACAGATAAACGCTCTGCTGCTGAAACGTCACAAGGTAGGTAGACACCCACGAGACATGAAAAACAAATGCTGTCTTCTTTTTAAAAGAATGACATGTCTGCAGAGCATGGTGTAGACAGCGGAAGATCTTCCTCATTGTATGTGCCAAGGATAAATATCTTTTTATTAAGATAGGATCCTCTTCTGAGACAGGGAACACCTTTTATATGGGTTTCTTATCATTCTACACAGCATTTCCCAGACATGGGTCCTACGTGCTCTCCACAGTCAAGTCAGAAGCCCATGTAACCCCACACCCATTTAGTAGTGATCCAGGACACTGCACTCAGCACATGCCTCCAGGTGCCATATCCTGTCCCAAGAACCACCCGCGTCCCACCCCAGGGCTGTGTTTCCTGTGGCACTCAAACACCAAATGCAATTCCAACTACACCCAGCGCTGAGAACTTATCTCACTCAAACAGCTAACTTTGGACCTGTTGGTGTTGCTTTTGGTTCAAAATGTATGCCTATGTCTCTAGGAGGCTCTGTTTGATGGTCCAATGGGATGAGGGGGAGGAGTGACAGTGAAAAACAAAACACAGAGACTGGCCCCCAGAATTCCCTGGTTTTCCCAGCATCCCTGCCTGAGTCTGTTTATCAGCTTTGGCCGCTGTGAACCCTCAGGCAGCAGTTGTGAACTCTTATTCTAGAAAATCCTTCTGACTCTTATCTTCCGGTCTGTCTGTGCATCTGGCAAATAGGTAAAGACCCAAAGACTTTAACCTCCCCCTGTCACCATTTGTAAGCCCCTTTATGGCTTCTGCAGGCCAGAGGAACATGCCCATATCTTGTGAAAAGATAATGTCAACAGAGGAATTTCTTAAAGTTGAATTTGCCACTATGTAATAAACATTTTTTATAAGTGGAAGCTGCCAAGTGGACACAAAAGCAAACCCCAAAATATCATTATATGATAATTATGATAATGACAGCTTAACAAATTTGTACCTTTGTAATTACCAGTCTTCAATGAAACACAAACCTTTTCTACTGGAATATGATATTTTTGACTTCTGATACTATTTGATCCCTTATTTTGGTTCTGGGACAATTTTTTAAATGATTCTAGGCAACACATTTTAGTCAACGGAAGGAAAAGAATATTTTCTTTACAAAATCACCTTTGATGGTAGAGCATTTGTTTGGAGCATTAGAAAATATTTCAATTAAGCGAGAGCTGTGAGAACTTTGAAAAGTGTTATCTTTTTTAATGTGTGCAACTGAAAAATGCAATTCTTTTATCAAAACTTATTGAAAAATAAAATGAGAAATTTTTAAAACAAACACTAACACCAATCAACACTGACAAGAGCAATGATTCTGATATGAAACGAAATCCTTATCTCCAGAGCCTATAACACATAAGCTGGGAAAAATCAGCCCAGGATCCAAGTCCAGCAAGTTTCGTTTTCTGAACTATGCTATACTCAGCACCTACAATATACCTTATTTATACAGTATATATATATATATATATATACACACATATATATATACATACACACACACATATATAGTATATACACTATATTTACATATACACAGATATTTATATATACACAAATATTTATGTATACAAAAATATATACGCTGTATATGCAGGCCCTCTGAATAGTAAATACACTTCCCAGTACTCAGTGTCTCTCTTTCTCTCTCTCTCTCTCTCTCTCTCTCTCTCTCTCTCTCTCTCACACACACACACACACACACACACACACACACACAACATTGCTGTCTCAGGAGTGAAGACAACAGCCAAGATTAACAAGATTTCAGGAAAAAGGATTCAAAGATGAAAGCCTTTACTTTTTGAATATTAGAATTCCAGTGTGTGTTTCTCACGTCAGAAAGGAGTTCTGGATTTAAGTTTTCCTGTGTCTTTGCAGCTAAGCAAAGCAATGAGATTTTACACCATCACTCGCTTCTCCCCTAACCCCAGCAGCTTTGTCATGTGTGGACATGACAAATCACTTTGCCCCCAAAGTCACGGCTCCGGGCCCTTTGACAGCGTGCATATACCCAGGATATACTTTCAGCTTTATCAGTGGAAACTGAAACACGTTCCAAGGCAGTGTGCCCTTATACAGAAAGAATGCTTACCTTTCAACTGACTTGGAAGCAGCCTGCAGGATGGCCATCCATCAGGGAGGTCACCGGCCACATTCCCCGAGCAGCTGACCCTGTCAGTCTTTGGAAAATACTGTTTACTCTGTAACTAATGCTGGATCCCAGGCACAAGATACAGAAACAAAATTTTAAAAGAGTTAGGCGTAAACCTCATCCCCACTAGGACCTCTTCATGAAAACAGGAGTTGCGAAGTTTCCCCAGATGATTTCTTAATACGAAAGTCTCAGCAGTTCTGGAGATTTGGAGTCGAGCATTGAAAAGTTTTGCAGCACAGCAAACTATCTACTTTTTAGTGTACTGATGAAAATTCTTTAAGCTTCCCTATGGACATAAGTGATAGACAAGTAAAAGGTTACTAGAAATGGAGTTTTCTCTTCTGTTTATTTTGATTAGATTTTTAAAAATAAGATTGAAAGTCCTCCTGAAATGAAATGCCAATTGTTCCAGAGAAAATAGGTCAGAATTATACAAAGGGGAGCCCGTGACAGACTGAACAAACCCCACAGTCAGGCAGGGCACTTGCCTTGAGATCCAGCCACCAGGAAATACCCAGAGGGGCAGACTGTTGGTTCACCAACTGGCCTTGACACTCACGGCGAGGAGAAAGAGTCAGAGACTCCAGACTGGCAGGTGGCAGATTAAATAAGCAAGGGAACTTCCATGTGAGGCTTGTCTTGGGTGACGACAAGACAAGCAGATCTCCATACCTGCCCACCGGAATTTTATTTTATTTTTATTTTTTTAACATCTTTATTAGCGTATAATTTCTTTACAACGGAGTGTCAGTTTCTGCTTTATAACAAAGTGAATCAGTTATACATATGTTCCCATATCTCTTCCCTCTTGCATCTCCCTCCCTCTCTTCCTCCCTATCCCACCCATCTAGGTGGTCACAAAGCACCAAGCTGATCTCCCTGTGCTATGTGGCTGCTTCCTACCAGCTATCTATTTTACGTTTGGTAGTATATATATGTCCATGCGACTCTCTCACTTTCTCCCAGCTTACACTTCCCCCTCCCTGTATCCTCAAGCCCATTCTCTAGTAGGTCTGCATCTTTATTCCCGTCTTGTCCCTAGGTTCTTCTCACCATTTTCTTTTTCTTTTTTTTTTTTTTTTAGATTCCATATATATGTGTTAGCATACAGTATTTGTTTTTCTCTTTCTGACTTACTTCACTCTGTATGACAGTCTCTAGGTCCATCTACCTCACTACAAATAACTCAGTTTTGTTCCTTTTTATGGCTGAGTAATATTCCATTGTATATATGTGCCACATCTTCTTTATCCATTCATCTGTTGATGGACACTTAGGTTGTTCCATGTCCTGGATACTGTAAATAGAGCTGCAATGAACATGTGGTACATGACTCTTTTTGAATTATGGTTTTTTCTGGGTATATGCCCAGTAGTTGGATTGCTGTGTTGTATGGTAGTTTTATTTTTAGTTTTTTAAGGAACCTCCATACTGTTCTCCATAGAGGTTGTATCAATTTACATTCCCACCAACAGTGCAACAGGGTTCCCTTTTCTCCACACCCTCTGCAGCATTTATTGTTTCTAGATTTTTTGATGATGGCCATTCTGACTGGTGTGAGATGATATCTCTTTGTAGTTTTGATTTGCGTTTCTCTAATGATTAATGATGTTGAGCATTCTTTCATGTGTCTGTTTGCAATCTGTATATCTTCTTTGGAGAAATGTCTATGTAACTATTCTGCCCATATTTGGATTGGGTTGTTTGTGTTTTTGATATTGAGCTGCATGAGTTGCTTATATATTTTGGAGATTAATCCTTTGTCAGTTGCTTCATTTGCAAATATTTTCTCCCATTCTGAGGGCTGTCTTTTTGTCTTGTTTTATGGTTTCCTTTGCTGTGCAAAAGCTTTGAAGTTTTATTCGGTCCCATTTGTTTATTTTTGGTTTTATTTCCATTTCTCTAGGAGGTGGATAAAAAAGGATCTTGCTGTGATTTATGTCATAGAGTGTTCTACCTATGTTTTCCTCTAAGAGTTTGATGGTGTCTGGCCTTACATTTAGGTCTTTAATTCATTTTGAGTTTATTTTTGTGTATGGTGTTAGGGAGTGTTCTAATTTCATTCTTTTACATGTAGCTGTCCAGTTTTCCCAGCACCACTTATTGAAGAGGCTGTCTTTTCTCCACTGTATATTCTTACCTCCTTTATCAAAGATAAGGTGACCATATGTGTGTGGGTTTATCTCTGGGCTTTCTATCCTTTACCATTGATCTGTATTTCTGTTTTTGTGCCAGTACCATACTGTCTTGATTACAGCAGCTTTGTAGTACAGTCTGAAGTCAGGGAGCCTGATTCCTCTAGCTCCGTTTTTCCTTCTCAAGATTGCTTTGGCTATTCGGGGTCTTTTGTGTTTCCATACAAATTGTGAAATTTTTGTTCTAGTTCTGTGAAAAATGCCAGTGGTAGTTGGGTAGGGATTGCATTGAATCTGTATATTGCTTTGGGTAGTAGAGTTATTTTCACAATTTTCATTCTTCTAATCCAAGAACATGGTATATCTCTTCATCTATTTGTATCACCTTTAATTTCTTTCATCAGTGTCTTATATTTTTCTGCATACAGATCTTTTGTATCCTTAGGTAGGTTTATTCCTAGGCATTTTATTCTTTTTGTTGCAATGGTAAATGGGAGTGTTTTCTTAATTGCACTTTCAGATTTTTCATCATTATTGTATAGGAATGCAAGAGATTTCTGTACATTAATTTTGTATCCTGCTACTTTACCAAATTCATTGATTAGCTCTAGTAGTTTTCCGGTAGAATTTTTAGGATTCTCTATATATAGTATCATGTCACCTGCAAACAGTTTACTGTTTTACTTCTTCTTTTCCAATTTGGATTCCTTTTATTTCCATTTCTTCTCTGATTTCTGTAGCTAAAACTTCCAAAATTATGTTGAATAATAGTGGTGAGAGTGGGCAACCTTGCCTTGTTCCTGATCTTAGTGGAAATGGTTTCAGCTTTTCACCATTGAAGACAATGTTGGCTGTGGGTTTTTCATATATGGCCTTTATTATATTGAGGAAAGTTCCCTCTATGCCTACTTTCTGGAGGGTTTTTATCATAAATGAGTGTTGAATTTTGTCAAAAGCTTTCTCTGCATCCTTTGAGATAATCATATGGTTTTACTCCTTCAATTTGTTAATATGGTGTATCACATTGATTGATTTGCATATATTGAAGAATTCTTCCATTCCTGGGATAAACCCCACTTGATCACAGTGTATGATTCTTTTAATGTGCTGTTGGATTCTGTTTGCTGGTATTTTGTTGAGGATTTTTGCATCTATGTTCATCGGTGATATTGGCCTCTAGTTTTCTTTCTTTGTGACACCTTTGTCTGGTTTTGATATCAGAGTGATGGTGGCCTCATAGAATGAGTTTGGGAGTGTTCCTCCCTCTGCTATATTTTGGAAGAGTTTGAGAAGGATAGGCGTTAGCTCTTCTCTAAACGTTTGATAGAATTCGCCTGTGAAGCCATCTGGTCTCTTGGGCTTTTGTTTGTTGGAAGATTTTTAATCAGTTTCAATTTCAGTGCTTGTGATTGGTCTGTTCATATTTTCTATTTCTTCCTGGTTCAGCCTCGGAAGTTTGTGCATTTCTAAGAATTTGTCCATTTCTTCCAGGTTGTCCATTTTATTGGCATATCATTGCTTGTAGTAATCTCTCATGAACCTTTGTATTTCTGCACTGTCACTTGTTACTTCTCCTTTTTCATTTCTAATTCTATTGACTTGGGTCTTCTCCCTTTTTTTCTTGATAAGTCTGGCTAATGGTTATCAATTTTGTTTATCTTCTGAAAGAACCAGCTTTTAGTTTTATTGATCTTTGCTGTAGTTTCCTTCATTTCTTTTTCATTTATTTCTGATCTGATCTTTATGATTTCTTTCCTTCTGCTAACTTGGGGGTTTTTTGTTCTTCTTTCTCCAATTGCTTTAGGTGTAAGGTTAGGTTGTTTATTTGAGATGTTTCTTGTTTCTTAAGGTAGCCTTGTATAGCTATAAACTTCCCTCTTAGAACTGCTTTTGCTACATCCCATAGGTTTTGGGTCATTGTGTTTTCAATGCCATTTGTTTCTAGGTGTTTTTTGATTTCCTCTTTGAGTTCTGCAGTGATCTCTTGGTTATTAAGTAATGTGTTGTTTAGCCTCCATGTGTTTATATTTCTTACAGATTTTTTCCTGTAATTGATATCTAGTCTCAGAGTGTTGTGGTCGGAAAAGATACTTGATACGATTTCAATTTTCTTAAATTTACAAAGGCTTGATTTGTGACCCAAGGTATGATCTATCCTGGAGAATGTTCCATGAGCACTTGAGAATAATGTGTATTCTGTTGTTTTTCAATGGAATGTCCAATAAATATCAATTAAGTCCATCTTGTTGAATGTATCATTTAAAGCTTGTGTTTCCTTATTTATTTTCATTTTGGATGATCTGTCCATTGGTGAAAGTGGGGTGTTATAGTCCCCTACTATTATTGTGTTACTGTCAATTTCCCCTTTTATGGCTGTTAGCATTTTCCTTATGTATTGAGATGCTCCTATGTTGGGCGCATAAATATTTACAATTGTTATATCTTCTTCTTGGATTGATCCCTTGATCATTATGTGGTGTCCTTCTTTGTCTCTTGTAATAGTCTTTGTTTTAAAGTCTATTTTGTCTAATACGAAAATTGCTACTCCAGCTTTCTTTTGGTTTCCATTTGTACTGACATCTCACACCAATTCCATAAGATAGCTGGGACCATCCTCTCCCTTTTACAAGTGAGGAAGCTGCACCCAGTAAATGTCGAATAATTTGCCCAAGGCCCCAGTTCAAAAGGGACAGAAGGAGACTCAGAATCGAGATGGGCTCTACCCTCCATCTTAGCCTCTGGTGTTAGCATGACTGGTCAGACCAGAGGCCTCACACTCCCAAGGAGGTAGGTGTGGGGGGCAGGTAGGCCAGGGAGAAGGACTTTGGAATTCTGTACAGTGGGAGTTTTAAAAGCAAGATGCTGATGGTCAAGCATTAATGGGGAAAGGAAGGGTCAGTTCAGATCATTTCCACTATAAGAATTTTGCTCTGGGAAAAGCAAGGGATGAGCCTGGGGTAGATCAGTCCAGCAAAGCCACCATGAGTGTTATGGCAACAAGGGATTTACTATAGGAATTAGAGTTTTCACAATTGTGGGAGGAGCAGTAACGTCTAGAAGACTTAGAGGACAGAAGAGTCATTAGCCAGCTTCCAGGGTACACTGACCCCACTGGACAAGACACAGAGCTTGAAGAAAGATCTGAGAAGCTGAGCACAGTTAGCCTCTGAAGTGGGGCTGTAAGAAGAGCTCGCGGTGGTTACAGAGGGGCTGTGGCCCCTAGCAGTCACTGCCTCTGTGGGTCTGAGGTCAAGCATCTGATGGTGGACCTGGGGCCATAGTTTGTTAGCAGATCCAGTGGTCTGGAAGATGAGAGGGCCACAAAGTGAAGGACAGCGAGGACAAGCTGGTACCCGTCAGGCACTTCTACATCTTTTCATCCCCGGATCTGATGGACTTCCATTTCTATATTTCCACCCAAGTTCCTCTCTTGACCAAAACTAAGGGAAACTCACCAGGAAGGGAATTCAGGAGATATGATTCCAAGCTTAACCAGATTATCAATAGGCACTATTCAACAGAAAGAGCTAATGCAGGAAAATCAGTTAGGAAGGTGTGTACGATATAATGTGGCTGGTGGAGAGGGGGAAATAGAAGATGGGAAAGACAAAAAACAAAATGAAAAGGACTTGGCAATCTACAAACAAATATAAAGAATTCATCTTTGGGGTTAATATTAGCTAATATTAAAAATATAATCACTTAATAATATGTTGTAGTTTACAACAGTAATCTATAAAAGTATAATAATCCAGTTCTAGCATTATCAAAGGCCCTTTGCCTCTTATAGCAAAACTTATTGTTTCTAATAAGAACGTTCTAAACTGGCAATGTCATTTCGAATTAGCATTGTTAAAATTTCAAAAATGAAAATATGCTTCAGATAAAATGCTACCAAAACTTCTTAGAAGAACATTTCTTGGAGGTGATACGCAGTTTTACTCACCTCTAATAGGTTTTCTTGTCAGTGTGAAAAATCATGCCGGATTTTCAGTTGTGAAAATTCTTCTTGTATTTGGAGGATTGAAGACCTATGACTTCAACAACCAAAAGAGTAAGACATGCTTGGGAGTTCTACTTCCCAGAATATTTGAGGCTGTAGAGCAATCGTTCTCCTGTTTCCTCCAACCACTGAAAAACCAAATCTCATCAGCAGTCCTATTGACCCCCTAACCCGTCCAAGATGATAACTTATTGAGGTTCCCCTATTTGACTTACAAGATAAATAAGCCTTAAAGGACACAGAACCCATCCAAGATGATAACTTATTGAGGTTCCCCTATTTGACTCACAAGGTAAATAAGCCTTAAAAGACACAGAAGAAAAGAGTCTCTACCTTCCTTTAAAAATAGCAAAATTAAACAGATTTCAGGTAAACCCATGTGGGTATCAAATACTGCCTTGTACGTGATATCACAGGCACTGGATTGAGAGTTTAGGGGGCCAGGGGTCCAATAATTTCATCATTAAAATGAGTGAACTAGACAAGATAATCTCCATCTTTTCTTTTTGTTCTAGAAATCTAACACTGCCATAGTCATAGTTTCAATAAATTTCATCCACCATCTAAGCAAAACATAACGCAGAAAATCTTCAAACCTTAGTCGACGACCAGGTTTGAAGATTTAGAAGATAGTAGAAGACTGTCTACTGGCCACAGTCCCCAAAGCCTCCATACATATGGAGTCCCACTCTTTGGCATCCTTTTTTTTTATAAGATGTCACAGAGGTTTAAAGTTGGACAGTTTTTTTAGAACAATATCACCTTCTGGTAAAACTTTTTATCAAGACCCCAAGACGAGTAATGATAATAACAGCCCCTTTCATCTGAAGGGCCTCAGCAGCTACTCACAGTACTGTTGGCATACACCGTCCCACTTGAATATCAGTGAAAACCTCATCATGTAGACAGAGCTGGGGACATTACAGCTATTTGCCAAAAGAAGATACTGCGGGTCAAGGAAACTAAATGGGTTAACAAAAGCCAAGTAGACATCACGTCTGAAGATTCATGGTCTTATTTTGCTCTTTTTGTCGTAATCTGCTGAGGGATTTTTTTAGACTGTAATGTCTACCAGATAGCAATCGTTTTGCAAGGCACAAAAATTGTATAGGATAATTAGAAGTAAGATTCATAATAAAGAGGTGCTTCATGGTTGTTCACTCAAGCAGGCTGGTAGCCAGTGTAAACTCAATGATATGTGATAAGCTTGTGTCAGTAGAAACAAAATTATGTCACTGTACCTTGACAAGAATTGCTAGTGTGCAAGTTAACCCAGTAATGTTTCCTCAAGAAGATATATATGTATATATATATATACACACATACATATACACACACATAATATATATACACATACATTATATATACACATATATATAACACATATATGCATACCTACACACACATACATATATATTTACATATATATATACACATACATATGGAGAACACAAACCCTCTCTATATAAATAGTACATGTACTGTACTGGAGGTTGCAAATATAAATGCTTTCAGGAACCAGCCAACCTTAAATTAGTCAAGTGGGCACTTGTGAAACAACCAAAAATGAGGACCATGGTGAACTGGACACTGCCGGTCCTTATTCAGCTCCAGGCTATTGTTCCTATAGGAGAATACAGGCCTGGTATTTCCAGATCTTCGCATTTTTCTAGAGAAACTGGATTCTTCTATGAAATCTCCTCATTTTTAAATGTGGGAAACTAATTCAATTTTTTTATGCTGTACAAGAAAAGAAAAAAAATACAAACACAGCACTAATCACATCCATAGGTCCAATTAGGCCAGCAGACCACCAATATACAGCTTCTATTGAATTCCAGTGTTAATACAAGAAAGTATTTGGCTTGTTAGCCCAGGGGTTCCAGGATAGTGGAACCTGGGACTAAGTTCTAAGGAATGAGAATCAGGCGAAACTAAAAGACAATAGTATAATTACCAAGGATAGGATGAAGACTAAAGTCCTGAAAAAAGTGAAGTGTTTGCCTAAATTTCCATCCCTCATGCCTGTGATCCAGACATGGAGAATTACTTGTGGTTCTTGAGTAAACTGTGAACCCCATCACCTCTGGGCCTTGGCACATGCTGTTCTGATGCCTGGACACCCTCTATTTCCTCCTCTCACTTTTACTGGTCACCCTATCTTCATACTCCAGATTCCGGGCCACATCTCACCTGTTCCAAGTATCACTTAGCAACTCCACACTCTAATCCTGTCCTTGGCAGTGCTACGCTGTATAGTTTATCACACAGAACTGTATTTGTCTGTTTTCTTGCACTTCTTCTGGATGACTCCAGAGGGTCCTTGAAGGCAAAATCTCTGCTTTATTAGAGTTTATAGTCTCAAGTTTTAAAATACTGTCTGGCACATAGTTGGTGCACAGTATTTCTTAAATGGATATATGCTAAATAATAATGTAATAAAAATATTTTATAGCCTTTCAGATAAGTAATTTGAAAAGTAAAATATGACTCCAAGTAGAAAAGTTATGACATTTCTATTTTCAAGTTATAAATCCTCCTGTATCTATTTCTTATAAGCTAAAGGCAGGTCCTTTCCCTTTCTTCCTGCCTTGATAGTAGATAAGATGGCTAGATTGATGGCAGCCTTCTTGTGACTATAAGGAAAAGGCAAAGAGAATTGCAGAGGTGTTAGACTCGACGTCATTTATCGTTGAACCCACTCTGCCATTCAGTGCTGTCTGGGCCTTTTATTTGAGGAAAAGGCACTGTTTTCTAAAAATTCTAATTAAAGTATTATAAAGAATAGGAGCATTTACTCAAGCATAGAGCACTATTTTAGGAGGAGAGACTTGTTCTGTTGAAGGTTAATAAAAGATATGATTCCATGTATGAATTAACCTTGGAGGAAATTAACCTAAAGGAAAATGCCTTAAAAGAAAAAACTACACATAATGAATTAAATTATTATTACTTACTCTCTCCCCCCAAACAAATGCATGTTCATCCCAAGTTAATCACTAAATTGAAAAGGTATTTTATTCCAGCAGAAAATGAACAGTCTTTAGCAAGTAGGTCATTTGTACCTAAAGCAAATAATTAGTTACACAGGACACCAAAGAATAAGGTAAAAATCTATACAATTACTTTAACCACTTTTTTCCAGTAAAATATAAGGAACGAAAAATACATTCATGGTTACTTTCGAGTCACTGACTATGGAGTTTTTATAAAATACACTAAAATAAAATATACTTGAAAAGAAGGACACTTTTAATATACCAACAACTTCATTTTATGTAGACGGCTTCAAGTTATATGATTTTTAACTCAAATTCTAATATTTGCAAATGAAAGACAATCTATATGGAGTTGGATTTACTTTGTCCTGTTTAAAACAATTTCTAACAACTTGTTAAACTATGATTAAGGCAGCATGACTCAAGTACAATATTAGAAAAATATAAGTGGCAAAATATTCAATTGTTTTTCTAGGAGAGGAAGACAAGTAAAAAGCTTTATTCAAACATCTGAATAGGGGAAGACACATCCAGCGGCTCCATCCTCCATCCTGAAGTCACCTGGGTCTTGAGATCCCAGGTCAGGGTCCTCATCTGAAGTAGAAGGACACGTCAGAATAATTCCAGGTCCCTTGAGATAATTGAGATAATCAGAGGTTGCTGACAAATGAGATGTAGGGATTTCAAAAGGAAGGAGGCTAAACAAAAAAAGACGAGCCAAACGCCAGGAATCATCATGGAAGATAAGCAATCAAATAAATGTAATTGCCGACAAAGATGTGACTGAAGCATGAATAAAACAACGAGGCAAACGTTTTAAGCAGTAGAACGGGAAAAAGGAGACAATGGATCCAATTAGGGATAGAAAAGCAAATAACAGTGTTACACACTTCAAGAATGTCAGTCTGACTTTGCTATTTTATTGACAATTTTGATGTGTGGGTTATTTCATGTATCATATGGTAGTAAATGCTGGGATCACAAGGGTTCACCTGTACGTTGAAAGGCCATATTACAATTTGCATAGATTTTGATACACTGAAGAGAGCCTCAAAGTACTCAATGACAAAACATATTTTTCCTTTCAAAATATACTTTTAACTGCCACCAAAGTGAAATTACTTGCATAATGGGTGAAATTACTTGCAAAATGGTTTAATCAAAATCCAAATGCTAATTGATGAATGTATTATGTAAAAGCATCATTTAGTAGGCAGATTTCACCAAAATGAATCCTTGTTAGTTTTTTGTTATGAAATACGGACAAGAAAAAGCCAGAGGGCAGATATTCAAATCCTTGTCAACAAGCCTCCCCCAGTTTAGCTATCCTATGGCTGTTATATATGCTATGACCCATCCAGAATGCCAGGTTCACATAAAAGTTTAAAACTGCAAAGAGTGGGAACCATAAAGTCACACTGGGATGAGGTCCCCCTACACTGAGATTTTACTATCTCGTAGTAAAATGTGTACATATACGCCTGTGTGCCTGGAATTTTATTCATAAAGAACATGCATAACAGAGATTAGAATCACAGTAGACTATATTCTGTGAAACAAAGGAACAGACAGTTGGAAACTAATCTGGATGAGAAGATTCAGTTAATCAGTCACAGAAAATGGAAGCAAGTGTTTCTTATATACTGTGCACACTACAGACAAATACACAAAGGCAAAGCTTGGTAGAGAGATGCACCAATCATTGTTTCCACGCTCAGCCATTTAGACCCCTGGTTTTGAAAGAACATTTCAGAATTACTAATTTGCAGATGGTAGGAGGCCATGTATGAAGTAATGTTAATATGTCCAACGTAAAATACATATTAAACAAGTGTACTTACTTATTTAATCTCATCTCTAACCTCAGGAAATCAGAGCATCCTTCCTATCATTGTGGCCTAAATGAGGTTTTATCACAAAAATAAGTCGTTCAGAGTCCTCTCTTCCTGAACAATAATAAGACTATAAGGTCTGAGGATCTCATGTCTAAACAACTGTGAATAGCATCCAAAGGATAGAAAGATTACAAAAAGTGGATTTGCTTCCAACGACCCTGGTGGTAAACTTCTGGCTCTTTGAGTGACTCTCATGTTTTGTATGTAGTGGAAAGCCTGCGTTTCCTTTTGTCCTCATCAAAATAATGTAACTATCACCTTGCACACGTCTCTGCCTCGAGTACACATCCCATGTAGGCGTCCCATTCCTCTAAGCCTATGCTTTTCAAAAAGTGATCCCATGACCCCCTCCCCCATCCACTCCATCAAACCCACTTTTGTATGTTATGCTTGGGAATGCAATATGATACAAACCCCATGGAAGAGAATTTGGCCATAGCTAACAAAATTATATATTCATCTCCCCTTGAACCCAGCAGTCCCACCTCTAGGAATTTATCTTGAAGCTAATCCTCCAAAAATATAAAAGTATATATGCACACGTTTATTCATTGCAGCATTATTTGTAACTGCAAAATATTGGAAACTGCTTAAATGTCCAAGCACAGGAAATGGTTGAATAAACTCTGGCACAGACACACAACAAATACTATCCCCTCCTAGAAACGAAAGAGGAAACTCTCTAGGAAGTGATGCGAGATGAGGTCCAAAAGCTCTCGTAAGTGAAAAATCGAAGCACAAAACATCATATCCCGTACCTTTGTTTAAGAAAGAAGAGGAGGGCTTCCCTGGTGGTGCAGTGGTTGAGAGCCCGCCTGCCGATGCAGGGGACACGGGTTCGTGCCCCGGTCCAGGAAGATCCCACATGCCGCGGAGCGGCTGGGCCCGTGAGCCATGGCCGCTGAGCCTGCGTGTCCAAAGCTGTGCTCCGCAACGGGAGAGGCCACAACAGTGAGAGGCCCACGTACCACAAAAAAAAAAAAAAAAAGAAAGAAAGAAAGAAGAGGAAGGGAACTAAGAAAACATACATATATCTACTTCTCTTTACAAAAAAATTACAGGGGAAAAATAAAACAGAAATAATTAAGTTGGTTACCTAATCTATTAATTACAATTGATAATATTTATAATTAATAATTATAAATAATTATAACCACAATGTAGGGGGAAACCTAATTTGAATAATTTATAAGTTTTGACCACATGCCCTGCTTGTCCTCCATCTCGGGCAGGGCAGGGAGATGGGAGAACTGGAAAGATCCTGAACTCTTTTTAGCAGGTTTGTTTTTGTAGTACATGTGGGTGAAGGTATTCTGATACTATCTCAGATGTAACACGGGATTGAGCAGATGAGTCAGTATGCTGATGTTTCGGGAAGCCAGGATTCTCACTGGGAAAGGAGGGACACGTAAATGTGGGATGGGAGAAGGCAAGAAAGGTAAACTGGAATTGGAGATACTGGCATAGACCCATGATACCTAAAATACGTGTGTGTATGTATATGCATGTACATATATATGCATGTACATGTGCCTGTGTGTAGAACATATGCATGTGTGCACGCATAATTATGTGTGTGGGTGTGTGTGTATATGTATGTGTCTGTGCAGGTACATGTGCCCATGTATATGTGTAGACCCCGTGCTTGTGTGCATGTGTACTTATACATGTGGGTGCACTTGTATATTTCTTGGCTCTTTCCAGGAACAATGAGGACAGGTGAGGTGCAGAACTTGATCTCTAATACCATTCCCCACAACAAGGAACCAGGGTCCTTGGAGAAGTGGCTGAAAGCCGGGCTGGGGAAGGGTGATCCTGGAGCTACAAGATGAGCCTGGAACATTCTGTTACACCAGAAGGTAAAAATGAGCTCCAAAGAATCATGGAAATATGACCCAGGCACAAGGAGCCATCTTGAAGGGCCTCTACTGGCCAAATCTGGAATAATATGAGCTTAAAACTATATGAGGGGACTTCCCTGGTGGTCCAGTGGTAATGAATCCTCCTTGCAATGCAGGGGACATGGGTTTGACGCCTGGTCAGGGAACTAAGATCCCACATGCTGCAGGAAAATAGGCCCACATGCCACAACTACTGAGCTCGTGAACCTCAACTAGAGAGCCTGCGTGCCGCAAACTACAGAGCCCACGCACCACAACTAGAGAAGAGAAAAACCCGCACGCTACTACTAGACAGAAGTCCATGTGCTGCAACAAAGAGCCCGCATGCCTCAATGAAAGATCCTGTGTGTTGCAACTAAGACCCAACGCAGCCAAAAATAAATAAAATAAATCTTAAAAAAAACAACAACTAAATGAGGATAATAATTAGAGGCCACTTGGGGTGGGGTGGGGAGGGGACACATGAAGCCATGTGTCCATACAGATAACACACATATGTATGCATACATACATGGGGGGGAGGGAGAGTTCTTGGTTCCAGGACAATGTCACGCACTGACAGGTACCCACGGAGGGGGTGCTGAAGTGGGTCATGATGACCTTTCCAGGTGTTACATTCATACCCTGAGTTTTGTTCTTACAGTTCAAATAGTTGACAATTAAGCCCAAGAGAATGTTGCTTGTTTGGGCTCTCAGGTGATATTCTCTTTCTTAACATCAATATTTTACTGCTAGGAAGAGAGTCACAATGTCTGATGAACGCTATCAAGGAGATGGCAAATACAGAGGACTGAGGTCTCTTTACAGTTTCTTTATGACTCCTCTGAACATTAGTGTAATATATCTAGAAAAATAAATTAAGAGGTTTAATTGAAGTTTTATGACAAAATGAGGACATTTTTTAATGGGAATTTAAAAGTTCTGAGCATTGCTACTCAAAGCATTAAACAAATGAAAAGCAATGAAAAGAAAAATTCCAAACTGGCCTAGACATCCCCAGGTGACCCAGCAAGAACATTTTCCTGTGATGTGGTAATTGCACAAACTTCTGTCATTTTTCTCTCTGCCCTACTATCTTTCAGAGAGCCTAAAGCCGATCAATAACATTCATTTTACGTCTAAAATACTGGCAGTTGAAAGGTGGATTAAGTCCAATCAAGACCTCTGAAAAGTGCCACCAGTGCTTTTAAGTGACCATGATAAGAAGGCTTTCCAGTAGATTAAAAAAACAAAAGTAACATTCATACAGAAAGGCAAATAAAACCCCAGAAATGATGGAATGGAAGAACGCAAAGACCAGCAGAGAGGAACAGTGATGGCAGAGTAAAGAAGCCAGAAGGGTGCACCTCTGAAACACTTTAAAGGTCAGAGAGTGAAATGAGAAAGCGGGGGGAAAGTATTTGTTCTAGACAGGCCAGCTGGGAGGAAATGTTTTCTGATTTCTATAGTATGGACCCAGCAAAGAAGCCAGCCAACCCGTGGTGGAGTCGCTCATTTTGAAGCCAGTCTATTTTGTTTAAGAGATGCTTTAATAACCTAATGTCCAGCTAAGGAAATGTTGGCACTGCCAAGTTGAATAAACATGAAACAGCACCACTTGGGCTAAACATACCACCCCATTTGGGGTTAAACACACCAGAAATGTATCAGAATTTAAAATGTATATTTCTGAGACAATTCCATCAGTGGCTTTGTGAGAAAATATTTTTGAATATTTTAAATCATCACTGAAAAAAAGGACATTTCCATTTTGTAGGAAGTTTGTCACTTTTTCTTCTTTTTATTTCGTTGAAATTTTTATGAGAAGCATATCAGAGCAAGCAAAATACCTTTAACAACTTACTGAGAGAACCCTAAATCACATTTTCATGACAGAAATATATACATATATTATTAGAAAAAGTGCCTATTTCCAGAAACAAAAACTAACTCTTCCTGGTCATCTGTTTTCTTTTCTTTTCTTTTTAACTATCTACTCTCACTAAATTTTCCAAGATACATATTTTGGGGTTTCATTATTCTTCAATACTGAAAATGGACTTATGTTTCAATCTTTTTTAATATAACTTGCTTTCTTCTATGGTCTAATAAGAATGCTTCCTGAAATATAGATAAGAACACGATGGTATCTAAGTCCTAACACACAGGCACAATCCCGCCCCTGTGTGAACAAGGATATCACCCCACAGTATCATATTAAAACCAGTTCTAAATATGACTTGGGCAGAATTGTTGCTTTATAGCTCTGTACCTTTTAAATTAGAAATTTTTCAGATTTCACGTAACCCAATTTGTGGTATATGCATATTACTTTTTAGACTATATCTAGCACATGATCAACTCAAAAATAAATTTCCCGATACCATGAACATGGCTCATGACCTCTACTTATAACCTGTGCAGCACCTTCAAGGTGAGGGAACTTACTCCTTCAGATTTTTTCTTTTCCTGATCGAAGCGGTTAGATTCCATACCACCCAATTAGGTAATTAAAGGATCAAGTACAGATCCAGCAAACTCTGGAAACAAAGTTGCAAGGGCTGTAGAGTGGAGCCTGCTGCCTTAGAGACACCCTCCCGACCCAATTCATCCCTCCTCTCCTGCCCCCTTCCCCATCTGCCTGACCCCACCCCCAATGCTTCCCCAGCATTGAAGCAATGCTGTGGTATTTTGAGACTAGCTCCAAAGGTGGATGAAGCCACAAAGCACAACTAGAAATATGTGAAGACATTTAGGGCAACTCATTAATCAAATTTTAAAAAACTGGGTGTGCAAACCTTCAGAGTATGTGGCATCTTATACATCAAGAATTCAGGAACCTTCTCCTCCCATGGTAAAAAGTGTTTAAGTGGGCTGTGTTGAGAGTCAATTTATAATAACTGACTATTTTTATGGTATTAGTACACAATAACTATGTTTTTTTTTCTTTCTGCGATTTTGTGCAAATAATCCTTTCCTTTCTTATGTAAATAGTATTAAAAATTAAATGATCACAAAAGACTTTTAGGCATTTACTTTATGGGGCCATAATGTTTTCCAAGTCAGAGATAGGCTAACTGTTGCAGGTTGGGTTTCCCAAAAACAGATGCAAGATGGATTGGGGATCAACAGCTGTGAAGGATAAGGGACACAAAGCTGGATTGGGCGAAGGGAAAAGGGAACTTCAACTCCTAGCTAGGAGCTTCAGCGAGCGGGGCCCATTAGAGCTGGTTGGGAGGAGATGGCCAGCGAGGCTTTCATCCCTTTCGCCATGTCAGTCACTGGAAGGGGGCTGTTTGAACAGAGGGAGACAGGGCAAAGCATCTCTGCCGCCGAGGCCGACACACAAGGACACGTGACAAGTGCGGACTGTCTGCTCACTGCACTCCCCACAGCTGGCCGGCAAGCTCTTCCTTGAAGAAAGATCCAGGCAGTACACTCCGTGTACACCAAGCTGGTACTAACTGGCTAGACTAGGGCCCTACCTAGCAGCCTCTTTCAAAGTTATCTGTATCCTCTGCTCTGTAGAGCAGTTCCATTTAACAAACAAACATTTAAACAAAAAGTATTTGACATTCCTACATGACTTTGGAAACACAGGGAGAGTCGCTCTTAGGGAGGCTATCTTGAGCTGCTTCCCATGTCTGTTGAGCCAGTTACATCAGCAAGGCTGGCAAGCCCTCTCCTTTGTAAAAGCCACCATTGGCGTCTGGCCCTGGGTCAGAGCTGGGCCCACAGCTCTGCGGTCTGCTCAGGTTCAGGGAACCCCCAGCAAATGGCAGAGTGTCCTTCACTTCAGACATCTTCAGGAACTAGAAGAAGTGAACCACAGTGATTTCTGGCTTGCTAGTCAGTTAAAACCACAGACCAACAAGAAGAAGTGCTTTCCAGGTGATGATGTAAACAGCAACCTCCCCAGACCCCTCTCAAACAGCTGGGGTGCCTGAGGAGAAGAAACATTGGGAGCTGACTGACTAACAGCCCCCCTCAAACAGGCCATTCCTAGACTTGCTTTCCTCCTCCAGCATAATCATGCTCATCCTCGTTGCTATGGGGATTACCCTGAGGGTCATCACTTGTGAACAAGCGCAGGTTTGGGCAGCCCTCTCCAGTCTGATGTTTCTCTTGCCCCCTTGATCTGAACATGACGACACTGAGAACAGAGCCTGGAGTCCAGAGAACCCCCAAGGTCAATATCATGGTCCCAAGCTCTGGACTCCAATAATGCCTTATCATCATTCAAGCTTGTTGAAGACTCGCCTACTCTGACTCTTGATTTTCATCCTGACTGATCCTCTTCCTGTGAGTCTTTAAACAAATCTTTTCTAGATCTCTCTCTCCTCATCTGAAAATAGGGTGGGTGGGTGTGTGGTTGGTGTAGATGATGACTAACTCCAAAACTCCGGGGGCTAGGACACTGCTGTATGGATCCAAAGGCACAGCTATGGGACCTCTCTTCTCTATCATGAATCAATCACCTGGCAAGTGAAAATAAAATGAATCACCTATTAAATGATAATCAGCATACCACTTTGGATATGTGGTGATACAGGCTTGAAATGATCTCCTTTCTCTTTCAACCAACCCACAGTTTGCTTTAAGACCAACAAGAGCCTAACTTTGGTCCTTCAAAAGTTCATTCAAAAAAAGCAAACTACCTTAAAAAAAAAAACCACAAGAAAACATTCTCAGATCCTCTACTGGGTGAGCCTGACACCTGCTGGCCTCCGTCTCCCCTGCAGTCACATTTCAGAAGGAGCATGTTTTTGCAAGATTCTAATACTACCTATGCAAATGTATCTGATCTAGAATGGCAGAGTTTTCTGGAAAGGATCCCATCGCGGCACTTATGCAAGAGAGTGGCTGTGAGCAAGACTCCAGTGTATTTCAGTGATCCATTTAGGGATTAGGATTAAGAAAATAACATGTCAATAAATAAACTAATTTTTAGTCACACATACACACACAGAGAATAATCTGAAAATTCTCGAAGAAAACTGTTCTAAATTTCCCCTCATCATTTATAAGAATCTGTAATCTGTTAGTGATACTTATGTGTTTATAGAAAATCAAAGTGACAGATAATATGAGAGAAAATGAGAAAGAAGCAAAGGGAAGTATAAGGAGAGAGAAAGATAGTAAGACAGAAACCTGGGAGTAGATGGAGAAAAAGAGGCAAAATGTAAAGAGGCAGCTCCAGGTACCAAGAGGCAAACACCGAAGTAGCCAGAGCTGGAGGAATCTTGAGTTAGGAAGCAAGAGGGTAGACCGTTCACTTTCCCCAACAAAAACTGAACAATAAAGTAGAGAAAAGTGATCCAAGAACTTTTAAGCTGTTTGGTGACTAACACACCTCACTTAGCTGGCTGCTCTCTTAAGCTGCCAGCTTTATCTCTGTGACAGCCCATGGCGAGAATGTAAATTCTGGTCCCTCTACAAGGCAGTTAAATGTCCCCGGAAGTGAAGAACACATTTCCAAGGCAACACTGAATTCAAGAGTTTCATTTAAAAGGGGGCTTCTTATGCAAATCAAAACTGCAATGAGGTATCACCTCACACTAGTCAGAATGGCCATCATCAAAAAGTCTACAAAATACATTCAGTATCTTGTAATAAACTATAATGCAAAAGAATCTAAAAGAGAAAATATATATGTATAACTTAATCACTTCTCTGTATACCAAAAACTAACACAACATTGTAAATTAACTATAGTTCAATTAAAAAATGAACCATAAAATGCAAATATGATAGTATTATTTTTTTTAAGTCTACAAATAATAAATGCTGGAGAGGGTATGGAGAAAAGGAAACCCGCTGACACTGCTGGTAGGAACGTAAACTGACGCAGCCACTATGGAGAATAGTATGGAGGTTCCTTAAAAAACTAAAAACATAGTTACCATATGATCCAGCAATCCCACTCCTGAGCATATATCTGGAGAAAACTCTAATTCAAAAGGATACATGATAAAGAAGATGTTGGTATAGAAATGAACTTATTTACAAAACAGAAACAGACTCACAGACATAGAAATCAAACATATGGTTACCAAAAGGGAAAAGCGGGGAGGGATAAACTAGGAGTTGGGGATTAAAATATACACTCTACTTTATATAAAATAAACAACAATGTCCTACTGTATAGCACAGGAAACTATACTCAATATCTTGTAATAACCTACAATGGAAATGAATCAGAAAAAGAATATATATATGTACATATATATATATAACTGTACACTTGAAATCAACTACACTTCAATCAATCAATCAATCAACGGGGCCTTCTTAAGATGTCACTGAACACTTCGTTTCCTTATAATCAATTTCTAGCACTAAGATAATTAGTTCTGCTGGGAGGAGGGAATACAGGTGCAGCCAAGGTATTTATATTGGGATATAATAAAATACACACTAGAATTCATTGGGATACGCTTAATGCAATAATAAAATACACTTCCTACGCTATAATTTTTCTTATCTTTTGTTTGGGGTAGAAGTCAGAAGACCAGCGTTCTCCTCCTAGCTCTGCCACTCACTAAAGGTCATTTAACCTCCCTGAGACTGTTTCTTTATCCATAAAATGGGGACACCAACAACCTAGTCTAGCCACCTTGGAGGATTATGAAGATTAAATGAAATGACATCTTTGAAAACACTGTGAAATATTCTGAGCTGGACTTTAAAAATGTGGAATCAAGAAACATTCTCCCTGGATAAGTGAGATATGAACAGCCTTGGAGAAGAGAAAGATGCCAAAGGAGGGCCATCCCAGCGGAGATGGCGTTCCAGAGGAACCCAACCCCATCCAAGTCTGGGTGAAAGCTCTCAGAAGCTATGGTAACGAGGCTTAGACACACCACTAGCAAATGGAAATATTAGACACAGATGAGTTTCTTCTCTGGCTCTCAATATTGATTCAAATAAATGCCCTACCCTTTCTCATTTGAACAAGCTATTCTCTGCTTTGTTGCAAACTACCATGGAAGAAGAAAAATTGAATGTACCCTTCCATTCTGCAAACTACCATGGAAGAAGAAAAATTGAATGTGCCCTTTCATTCTGTCAGTTAGAAGTGGCCTTATAGGGGCTTCCAGAGATGAAACAAATGAAGTTACTCCCGTGAGTAGGTTCCGACCTTGGTATCACATGGGTCCTTAACCACCCCATGGTTTTGTGTGCCTGTGACTCAGGCCACAGAGCAGGGATCCTGGATGGAGATGTATTTTTCCCAGGTCCTGGGCACCACTGTCTCTCAAGTGAATTTTGATTCCATGGAGATCGAAGGACACACAGAGGAGGCATGAATCAGAGGGTGATGTCACCCACTGAGGTTTTTCCACTTATTTGGGATAACTCGACTCCTACATGACTGAGCTAGTTCCTTGAAAATTTAGAACTTTGAGAACGGTCGAATTAGTTTTCACCTTAGAAATAACCTCATAATTGTGCCTAAAAAACATGCTGGACAAGCAGACTCTGAGAAGTTCCTTCCAGAATGATGATATCGGGTTTTTGGTTCTATTTACATAGCTATGCAAAAGGTGGATCTACTTGTAAGTCTGTGAACCTCTGCAAAGGAGTCCAAGTAGAGAGCATGTACCCCAGGATAGGCAAGAAGAAAAGATCAGAGCTTCAATTTATATTTGTTTACCTCATCCTTTTTAAAAATCATAAGTTTGTATATGTTTTATAATGCACATTATCGAATAATATCACAGTGCATTTAAATAATTTACAGATGCACACAATATATAAATAAAATTGTTCATTAATATCAGTGCCTTATCCCCCAAAATTCTGCAGAACACAGAAATACAATAAAGAATATTTAAAGAATATATTCTGTTTAATTTTGTCATATAGAAGATTACATGCTGCCTAGTAGGTTGGTTAATCCTTAAAGCTCAGTTCTGTCCCCAGTTTACAAGTGTCATAGACTAACACTAAAATTCTAGAACTTTGATGCTAAGTGAGTTCAGTAAGACAGGGGAAATGCATTGATATCAATGGATCATGACTAGAAGCAGAGCTGGGTCTAGTGTCATTACAGACATCAACATGTAACACACATGTAACCTACAAACAAAGCCATGAAAATACTAATGTCACACACATGGTGTGATGTTTATATTTTTCAATAGAAGTCGTGTCACAGCATTGGAACCCCGAAGGCTAACCTGAAATTGAATGTTTCTTTAATTCAAAGTCTGGGAAGTTCAAGAACTTGATCTTCAAAATGGCACAATCAAGGCAAAACAAGTTAATCTGGTGATCACATCCTCATCAGAAAAGCTCATTTCCCTACGCTGACCTAACTGTCATATCTGAGGAATCACAGACAGAAGGGGTGACAAAACATTGGCTTAAATACAGCACCAGGGAGCCCTCTCTCTCTGTTACATATATAACTTACCGTCATTACTTGATTCACTTTCCGGAATGAGGTGCCCTTCGGAGCTGAGTCATCAGCAGAATCAGGTCAGCCAAGATCTGAGACAGTTCCTTCCTGTGGGGCAAAAAGTAACTCATCACGTCCCTTTTATTACTTCTTGTTTTGAATTTTAAATTTTATCCACAGGACCCTCCATTCACCTCACTATGGCAGAATCTAATCCCCAGAGCCACAGAGATGGTGACTTTCTCCAGATTTAATGAAGACAACTGGCATGACCAACCCCCCCAAACCCCCACCCCACCCCCGCCCCACCAGGAATGACTCATTCGGTAAAGCGCAGTGAGGAAGGTCATAAATTCAAATCCTCTGCTACTTCCAAGGACCAAAGCAGACAGAAAATGCATTCCAAAGGTGAATTGCCAAAGGTTGTCAAAATTGTGCTTCGGTTACTAGACAAGTAATTAATATAAGGACTTTTAAAAAAGAAATTATTGTTACTTATCAACCTAACATTTTATTATTTATCCAGGTTTGTGACTGAGAGAAAATATAGACTTTGTCAGCCTTAGTAAGTCCTCAGCTTACTTTCTTCCCTAAATTCTGCTTCTTACTTTGATAAACTATGGCCACTCAAAATACCCCCACCATGACACTAGCAACTTACACAGCAATCTCACTCCTGGCCATATATCCAGAAAAGACGAAAACTCTAATTTGAAAAGGTACATGCACCCCAGTGTTCATAGCAGCACTATTCACAATAGCCAAGACATGGAAGCAACCTAAATGGCCATCAACAGACGAATGGATAAAGAAGATGTGGCACATACATACAATGGAATGCTACTCAGACATAAACAAAAAGGAAATAATGGCATTTGCAGCAACATAGATGGACCTAGAGATTATCATACTAGGTGAAGTAAGTCAGACAGAGAAAGACAAATATCATATGATATCACTTATATGTGGAATCTTAAAAAATGATACAAATGAACTTAGTTACAAAACAGAAACAGACACACAGACATAGAAAACAAACTTACAGTTACCAAAGGGGAAAGAGGGTGGGGGAGGGATAAATTTGGAATTTGGGATTCACAAATACACACTACTATATATAAAGTAGATAACCAACAAGAACCTACTGTATAGCACAGGGAATTATATTCAATACCTTATAAGAACCTATAATGGAAAAGTGTCTGAAAAAGAACATATATATATATATATATATATATATATATATATCTGAATTACTTTGTGGTACACCTGAAATTAACACAATATTATAAATCAACTACACTTCAATTTTTAAAAAATAATAATAAAGTAAAAGGAGAAAACTATCAACTTAATAAATCCATCCATCAAAACTCTAGTGGCAGCATGGACGTTGAGGAAAGACAGATGTCCCATGTGCTTGAGCATTCTTTTAAATTAGGGCTCTTTATATCATGTAGTCATGGCTGATCTGCTTTAAAATATTACCACATGAAGAATTTTTTTAAAGACTCAAGGCAACAAGTGCCTTTAGGGATCCTATAGGCATCATCTTCCTCTTGTCTTGGAAGTAAAAAATATTCAAAGCTGAGTAGACTTCTCAAGAAAGCCACAAACACCCAGGGTACTGACTTCCTAGGACTTAGTAAGAGACAGTCACCTAGCTCTGTTACCTCCAGCCCAGGTCCAGCACCATATACACACCTTGGCCCTTACGCCTGCCACACACTTCTCAGAAAACTTCCTGCCCAAGATCCTGGGCTTCAAATCCAGACTGTCTAGTTCTGAATCCTAGTCTTCACACCTGCTAGCTGTGTGACCTTGACAAGGTCTTTCACCTCTTGGTGTCTCAGTTTCCTCACTTCCTAACAAGTATCTTATTGTGTTGGTTTAAAGATTGAGTTAGTAAGTATAAAGGATGCTCTGTACTCAATGATAATGCCTGGGGGTTGGAGGGCGGGGCGGGGGGTGGGGTGGGTGGATGGAATTGCCCAGGATGGGAGGCCATGGCTCAGCACGCTAGGAGGAGGTGGAAGAAGGTGGCTTCTTCTCCTCTTGAATGAAAGCAAGCCAGAGAGGCTTCAAGAGAATCCTTGGATAGAAACTTGGGGCCTCAGGAAGGAGAGCTGGTGCCTCTCCCAGTTGGCTGTCTGCTTAGCTACCCTACTGCCCTAGACAGGAAAGAGTAACTTGGACAGAAATGGTAGATGGGGAGAGGCGAGTGGCCCATGTGTGGTTTGGCTAAACAGGGATGTTGGGCTTCCCGTGGGCCAAGTGCACACCATGGGAGGTAGCTGAACTTGAGCATCCTTGCTGTTTAGAGGGAGTATGCATGGAAGGCAACCTCCCTCTGTCTCTCTCTCTCTCTCTCTCTCTCTCTCACACACACACACACACACACACACACACACACACACACTGCTCCCAGACCCCAAAACACCAGCCTGGCCAGTGGGTGGAGGGAGGGGAACTTTAGAATGGAAATGAGAATTTAAATTCTATTGAACTGAGGCTTTTAAATGCCCTAAAAATATCTGCAGAGTTAGTACAAGTGTCCGGAGAGTCACTACAAGGCAGCATATGAGGTTTGAGAGACCGTGGTTGGAGTCCACACCAAGAAGAAAAGAACCCTGTTCCCTGTTTGAATTGCAGTGAGTTCAGACTGATGAACAAACTGGTGTCAGCTACAAATTGGCACTTGCCATCTACCTCTACAAGGATTAAATCATGTGCTGCTGCAGCTGGTGACTCTCAGCACCCCCTGAAAGGAGTTCAGGGTGGAGAGCAGAAAGGAGGCCCTCCGTGCTCTGGGAGAAACTGGCACAACAGGTCTTCAGATAGTTAGATATTTTCAGGAGCTGATTTTACGAGCCCAATTCTTGTATCTCCTCATATCTAGAAAGCACTAAAATCCTTCATGGTGACGTCTGCTCCTCGTGACTGGCAGTAACCTGCACGAGACTAGCAGGAACCTTCTGTAAAAAAAATATGTGCTTGATAGCATGTACTCCTCCTTCACCAAAATCACATATATACTGACCTTCCCCCCTACCTCTTTTGGAGCATTCCTCAGAGCTATCTGAAATGCTGTCTCCCAGGCTGCAGTTCTCATTTTGCCCCTAATAAAACTTAACTCGCAACTCTCACATTGTGCCTTTTTTTTAAGTCAACACTGGTTAGAAGAGCATCATGGTCATCATGGAGGTTACTAACTCCTAAATCCAGTTTCCGCATCAATACCACACTGCACATGTCTTACCAAAAGAAAAAATTAATCTTGTACAAATGTAATTACCTGGAATTATCCTTCTCTAAATAATACATATGGGGTTTTGCCTGCTTCATAATCCTTATTCTCTGAAATCTGATGTCACCTCCAAATCACAGGAGTGGGTCTCAAGTTGATCTCTCTGCAATTCAGCCCCTGCCTCTGCCACAGCTGAATGGACCAGCAGGGATCACATGACCAGCGGGATCACCTGACCAGTGAGGATCACATGTTCTCTGAAATCCAAAAGTCCATCATATTTTACAAAACAACGAAAACCTCCTTCTACAGAGTCAATTCTATGAAATCAGGGCAAGAATGAAATAGTATTGGTCTAAAAAATCAGGAAAGTGTTCTCCTAAAAATTCCATAGTACTCGGTCTGCTCTTTTAACTCATTCATGATTCTGATATGTTAGATCAAGTCTGGCTTAAAATGGAAAACTATAAAGATCTCCAGGCAACCAAGTCTTGACCTTTTCTCGTTTTAGTCTTTTAATTTTAGTACTTTAAGTGGATTGACATGTAACTACAAGGCCTATTTTAATACCCGTGTGTAGTAAAATGTTTTTTGTTTTCTATTTTTTTTTTTTGGTGTTACTTTCATCTTCATAAAGATAAAAATCATGAAATAGACCTGTGTTCTTCAAAGTGGCGTGAACACACCCTGGGGAGATGCACGCAACCCAAAAACAATCCACCAGAGTGCAGGAAAGATATGTATGTCTAATGATGGACATAGTGTATTAGTGCAGTATTAGGTATATATATGTCTAAATAAATAGACACATATGTATCGGGTTCGCATGCTCAAAAATGATAGAGGTCCTCTTGAAAAATTTAGGCCACTGAGACAGCCAAGAAATCTCCACTTCTCCTGACCTGCCGGCTTTTCAGTCCTAGAGCACAGTGCCATCTAGGGGTGCCTGAGGTAATACAGTCATGCTATTCGAGTAATTTTTCTAAGAAAAATAGTCTTGTCACTCAGATGGCAAGGCAAACAAATAAGAATGTTCTAAATAAGAGACACACAATTTTAACTATATCATGGGAAGCTTTGAAAACAGTATTTCTATAGTTTCCTGCTGCTGCCCCGAGGCTTTTTCCTCTGTCCCCCTAAAGGTAGACGCTTTCCTAAAGCTGCCACGCTTTCTTCCCTGCCTTATGCATTCTTCTCTATCTCCCTGGCCTACGTTCCTTCCGCCCTTGAATCTGTTTCTGATCACACCAGCGAAAGGGCTGCACCCTCCTCTATGCTTCATACCTCTTTCCCTTAGAGCACTTGTCCTGGTGACTTCTGATGATTTGTTTCCTTGCCTGTCTCCCTAGTCTATTATCTTCTAAAGCAGCACTGTTCAGCAGAAAGATAATAGAAGACACAAATGTAAGTCACACTTAATAACTGTAAATGTTCTAGTAACCACATTTTAAAAAGTAAAATGAAAATATAGATTATATTTAATGTATTCCAAATATTATCATTTCAATATGTAATCAATATAAAAAATTACTAATGAGATATATTCCACATATTAAGTCTTCAAAATCCAGGGTCTGTTTTACATTTATAGCACATGTCGGTTTGAACTAGCTACATTTCAAGGACATAGTAGCTACATGTGTCTAGTGGGCTGTATTGAGCAGTGATTTCTAACGGCAGGGTCTGGTATCTCCTTACACTTAGTAAATGTTCAATAAATGCTTCGAAGATAAATAACTTTAAGCTGATAATGCTGCTAGATGTTCTCTGGGAAAATCTGTCCTTTTTGTATCATGCATTGGGTCTCTATAAATAGACACCGCAAAAAATCTACAAACAAGCCTCTCTTACAGGAGAAAAGGAGTCTAGCAAATCTTATCAATCTCTCATTTTGTTCTAAAAACTCCTTTTAGAGGTAAGTTATGCACATGGATTTCAACGTGTTTAATAATCATAAAATTAGCAATTGTCAGACTCCTAACGATGCACCTAGGTTTCTCCTTATAATATGCCATATATTGTTAATCACTTTTTACAAGTCTTCTCACCCTGCCAGCACAGCACACCTTTTAAAGGCGAAGACTGCCCTGTTGTGTGCGTTGCTATACACTCAGGGCCTATTTATGGCTGGCACACGGTAAGCATTCTAAGAAGAAATTTGTTGATTTGGAAAATTTGAGAGCTTGGATCCATGTGTGTTCCACTTTTCTCTGGATTTGTGAGTTTCATCTATTTGTTCCATTCATCTCGAAAACAAGGAGCTCCTCACTCTGTGCTAAGTGTTGGAGGCAGCGAGGGTTAGGAACACTGCTCCTTCCTTCAGTCTGAGCACAACCAATGCAAAATGTAATCCCTTCTCAGGACTCATCTTCGCAGACCACTCCCACATCCCTACTCAGAGCGAGGACTGGGCCTTACCCGTGCCCATAGCCTTTCTGTCTGCCACTGTCTCCGGCAGCTCTTGCGAGCTTCCTACAGCCCAGGGAAGTGGGTAGGCCCTTCTTAGAGGTTCCAAGAAGTTAAATAATGCCCCCCGCCAAGGGTCAACATGTTAATAAATTGAACCCGTAGTAGAAGCCAAATATTCTGACACTTAAACCATGTTTCCACTATAATGGCTCCACCTCTGAAGTTTGAGAATGCATCTTCCAAGTCATCTAATCTGTAGCTTATTGTTGTCTTGTATTTAAAATGAACTTCTGCTTTTTCTTTTCTGTCATTTGTGTCTTACAGCATTAGTCCATGGGGATAAAAGTTACGGTGACCTCCTCCAGAACTCTGAGTATGAAACCAGTGATACCAATACAAAATAAATGAGATTGGCGATCTGCAAAAATCATCTAGACACAGTGTTCAGAGCCGTCATGTGTTGATGTGCAGGCTGGGCACTGCATAACTGTGCAAAGTGCCAGTCGGGTGCACGGCTTGCAAATCACAACCGGCAGCCTTGAGGGTGGTTACCTCCCAGGTCCACAGGGAAAACAACCCCAGAAATCAAATCTAGGTCCGGCAGAGTGTAAACAAAGGTTGAATATTATCAAGGGTACTGAGACATCTGAGGAAGAGTGTGTGGCTGACAGGTGGGCCTCAGGCCTAATCTGGCCTTCACACCCAGAGGGCAAATGCCTCCAGGGCAGGAACCAGGCCCAGGTTTGTTTAGGCCCAACTCTGTGCACAATAGGTCTAGTTCATGACCCAAAATAAACAATCATTTATTTCTTTCAAAGTGTACGTGTGTCTCTAAGGGCTTTGCAAAAGGCAAATTTTATGCAGGTTAATAATAATCACAGGGCTTCCCTGGTGGCGCAGTGGTTGAGAGTCCGCCTGCCGATGCAGGGGACACGGGTTCATGCCCCGGTCCGGGAAGATCCCACATGCCGCGGAGCGGCTGGGCCCGTGAGCCATGGCCGCTGAGCCTGCGTGTCTGGAGCCTGTGCTCCGCAGCGGGAGAGGCCGCAGCAGTGAGAGGCCCGCGTATCGCAAAATAATAATAATCATCATGATCATCATCACAAAGTAACTACAGGTCATTCTTTTCACTCATAAAGTCCTTGAAGAATACTAGAAAATGCTATTCAACACCAAGTTGGCACATAACTTGAGAACCATATCCACTTTTTAAAAGTGAATGGCTCCTACTGTACAGCACAGGGAACTATATTCAATATCCCGTGACAAGCCACAATGGAAAAGAATATGGAAAAGAATACATATATGTGTAACTGAATCACTTTGCTGTACAGAAGATACTAACATAACATTGTAAATCAACTATATTTCAATAAAATGTTTTAAAAATTTAAAAAAATGTTTTTAAGTGAATGGCTCTTAAGAAAGATGGTTTTGCCTAAACTTACAAATAATTTCAAGTAATCTGAAAAGGCTTCTGAAGACATTTCATTCTAGGAAGAGGAAACAATCAAAAACCACTATTTGTGATGCAGCTTTAAGTAAGCCTGTGACACAATTCAGTGGGTTAAGTCATATCTTCTCTATCATCCCTCCAGCTGTTTGCCTCTTCCTGGTACACCAGGCATTTGGGTGGAATTTTTCTTGAGCAGTCTGTCAGCCAGGCCCCTGAGAACACAGAAGAATTGTATCAAACCTTTCCACCCACAGCTCACACTTGGCTTCAAAAGAAGAAGTAGAAAAAGAAGAAGAAAAAACAGTGGAAAAGAGTAATTGCATTTTCAATGATGGACATTCAGCTGCAAGTTCTAGAGTCAAGGTGAATTATTTGCTGACATGCAGGCCTTAGCCAAGTTCACTTTCCAGTCACTGCAAAGCACAGGGAGAGGTGTGCAGGTGGGTTAAGCCCTCATTACTCTTCAGACTTCAGGTGTCATTTGCGAAATGATCAGACTCCACTGGACCCAAGCCCTGAGGCCAGGACACTGGCTTACTCCTTGATTTTTTTTTTACCTTTCCTTTGGTCATGACTTAGTCAGATCTGATTTTGAGACTACCTTTTCAATTCATGAAAACGAGCTAGATCATCTCAGGAATAAAAAAAAAGTCTCCACAAACCATTCAACGGAAACATTTCACGTTTATGGAAGCACACAGCTTTCTGCTGGGCCTTCTGGAGCGTGCATGTGAGTTGTGGCCCCCGCCTTCAAGGGGCGTACAATTTAAATGGGAAGGCAACACACATACAAATGTGCACAAACAAGCGGTGCGTAACAGCAGTGGAAGGCAGTGCATACAGGGAGGCAGTGATGGGTAGATAAGAGGGCAGATTCTAAGCCACCGTTTGGATTCAGATCCTGGTTCTACCATCCTGTGACCTTGGGTAAGTTACTTCACCTGCCCATGTCTGTTTCCTCACCTGTTAAATGGAGGTGATAACTGGACTTACTCCACTCATTGTGTGATGAATAAATGAATTAAGAACAGCTTAGAACAGTGCTGGGTGCATAGTAGGGACTCAGCTCCATAGAAAGAAGCTATAATTTTATAATTAGGAGCCAAATACATGGGATAGGAAGGGCTTTCAAAGTTCAAACAAGGGGAAAATTGCTGTGGGTTGGTTGGTTGATTAGAAAAGGTTTTACAAGGAAAATATTGCATCTGAAGTAAAACTGGAAGGGAAAATGTGAGCCAGAGGAAGAGGGGGATTCAGAGGAGTGGATATAGGACATCCTAGTTAGAGGGATGCTCTTTCATTGGAAAATAGGGGAAGATGAGGTTGAAGGATGGCTGGCCCATTGTGGGAGGGCCAGGCACCAGGATGAGCATGGTGGATTTTATCCTTTGGACAATAGGAAGCTCCTGAAGTTTCCTGAACAAGAGAATGATGGATAAGAGTAATGTCTTTATGAAGGTTAATTCTGCAGCGCTTGGAAGTGAGGCTTGGAGGGGAAGCCATCCATGAGATAACTGCAATAATTTAAGGGCAAAAGGGTAAGAAACAAAAAGAGTTAAGAGTCTGCACAGGGGACTTCCCTGGCGGTTCAGTGGTTAAGACTCAGCACTTCCACTGCAGGGGGGCTGGGTTTGATCCCTGGTCAGGGAACTAAGATCCTGCAAGCTGTGCAGCGCAGCCAAAAAAAAAGAGTCAGCACAGATGCTTTCATGCAAGAACTACCAACTGACGGAGGTTCCAGAACAGAGATGAGAGAAGGAGTTGGTTGACAGCATTAGTGACAAAAAGAACGATGATGCCAGTGACATAAACAGGTAAATCCAGAGAGTTGACCTTCTTTTTCTTTTTTTTTTTTTTTTTGAATTCAGAGGAGGAAACCAGAATTCCCTTCTAGACATAATGACTTGGAGGAAACAGAGCGCAAAGAAAGGCAGATGGAGACGTGAAATTATTACAGAAAAGAGAGCTGAGATCAAAAAATCGGTAGGGGAGCCTGAGATCATGGGAGCCAGAAGAATGGATGGATTCACAGAGCAGGATTCACGGATACTAAGAATTAATGGATAGTAAAGAAGAAGACACACTTGGAAGAAAGAGCACAGCTTCTTCAAGGAAGGAGTCTTGACCTTTTTTTCATCCGCAATGGCCATGATGGAGAAGTACTCAAAATGGTAAAGGATGACAATTGATACTGAAGCTTTGGTCTAAATCAATAAACAAGAGTGTGCAGGGCAAGACCCTGAGCTGGCAGTCAGGAGAGAAGGGGGTTCAGGAAAGTGGGGGGGTGTGCCAACCACGGGGACTCCCGGCCCTAAAACTCCACAGGATTCTGTTCACCTCAAGGCGTGGTGCTGTGGATAACTTCAGTCGTTCTTCTTTGCATTATTTTTATTTTCCAGTATTCCCTAATTAGAATGTTTAACTTTGTTAAAGTACGGGGGAAACTATTCTAGAAGCTTATAAGACATCTGTCTACAGGGATAGGCTTCATTTTAACAATTTTCAAGGAAAATGTAGATGCTTTGGACTACTTCTATAGGTATTTATAGATATAGGTATATTCTATTTAAGAGGAATTTACATATCACCTTTATGGAGGAAAATCAAATGCATGCCAATTATCTTTTATTTCTACTTTTAATATAGAAGATGCCTACAGCAAAAAACTACTTTAAATTTTTTTCTATCTAACTATCTACATATATATGCCTAGGTCCTTGCCATAAATTCTAAAAATACTCAGACACCTCATTTATTTAGTCAGTGGATACTGAATGCATTGGGGAATGCATTGGTAAGGAAAAATAAAAAATATGTACCCTCTCTGTGGAGAAAAGGGAACCCTTCTACACTGTTGGTGGGAATGTAACTTGGTGCAGCCACTATGGAAAACAGTATGGAGGTTCCTCAAAAAACTAAAAATAGACTTGCCATAAAATCCTGCAATCCCACTCCTGTGCGTATGTCCAGACAAAACTATAATTCGAAAAGATACATGCACTCCTACATTCATAGCAGCACTATTCACAGTAGCCAAGACATGGAAACAACCTAAATGCCCATCGACAGATGAATGGATAAATAAGATGTGGTACATATATACAAGGGAAGACTACTCCGCCATAAACAAGAATGAAATAATGCCATTTGCAGCAACAGGGATGGTCTTAGAGATGATCATACTAAGTGAAGTAAGTCAGAAAGAGAAAGACAAACACCATACGATATCACTTATATGTGGGATCTAAAATATGACACAAATGAACTTATTTACAAAACAGAAACAGACTCACAGACATAAAGAACAGACTTGTGGTTGCCAGGGGGTGGTAGAGGTAGGGGAGGGTTAGATTGGTAGTTTGGGGTTAGGAGATGCCAACAATTGTATAGAGAATGGATAAACAACAAGGTCCTACTGTATAGCACAGGGAATTATATTCAGTATCCTGTGATAAATCATAATGGAAAAGAATATGAAAAAGAATGACTATATTATGTATAACTGAGTCACTTTGCTGTACACCTGAAACTAACACAACATTGTAAATCAGCTATACTTCAATAAAATAATTTTTAATTACCCTTTTTACACAGAGTATGATGAATTTTTTTTTCCCTTTGACGTCTTCCCCTTCCTTCCCCACTGCACCACACAAGTTGGTCATGTAAAACTGACGTCAACTTACAGCAGAGCATCACACATCACCACTGGTAAGAGTTCTTTGGTCATCCCTACCTGTTGGAAATTCTTACCAACTCTCTTCCCCACTCAGACCCTCACCTCTGCCACATGGCTGGGCTCCTCTCCCCTCTGCAAACACTTCCCCTCCTCCTGCCCTTCTCAGAGACCTGTTTTTTTCCCACCTTCCAGTGGAAATTTTTAAAGTCCTGTTTCTTCATGATGCTGTGCCATTTAGTTCTCCGGCTGCTTCCCGGACTTGTCTTCACTTGTAAACTCTCCATCTGTGGTTCTCAGTGGGAGCGTGTGTTGGCCTCACCTGGAGGGCTTGTTAAAACAGAGGGTGCAGGCCTCACCCACAGAGTTTCAGAGTCGGTAGGTCGGCGTGGTGCCTGGGAATTTGCATTTGTTAACAGGAGCCGCTGCTGCTGCTGGTGACAGGCCACACTCTGCAAACCACTACTCTGAAGGCTTCTGAACAAGTTCTCCTAACAACAGAATCACCTCTGAGCTCCTGGCTCCCGTATCAGCCCCACAAAGGGAGAACTGGACTTTTAAATAAGTTGTTCTCTCTCTTGGGACTGAGCAGGACCATCTCCCCTAGGAACATTTTCTGTATCATCCTTAAAACATTTGTTCTGCCCTCTGTTCAGAGCTGTAGGGAGGATTCTGACTCCATCATTGGACGTTAGACTGCTGGCAGCTCTCTGATGATGAAAATAATCAATATGTAATCAATAATAAGAATAGAAAAATATATATGTATAACTGAATCACTTTGCTGTACACCTGAAACTAACACAACATTGTAAAGCAAACATACTTCAATAAAACAAATTTTTTAAGAACAAAAAGGATATATCCAAAGCAATTGATAGCATATCTAAAGTATCCCATCAATGCATAATCATTTTTTAATGAATGAACTTAACATTTATCAGCATATTTGAATCTTGAAAATATATTTACTGGGAAAAAACAAGTTGCAGTGAACAAGCACTATATGATGCCATTAGTATAAATTTTAAACCACAGATCCATACTATATACTAGTGCATATTCGTTTTTGATGTCTATCAATATCAACAAAATCTCCTTTTCCTAGTAGAACTCTCTGCACCTGCAAATATGTAAAACATGCTATGAAAAAGTGGAGGTTGCTTTTTCCTGTGTTTATTTCAATAAAAGTTAATGAACTCTGAAAAAAAAAAAGAATAGAAAAGAGTTTTATTTGAGTCAAACTGAGGACTGTAGCCCGGAAGCCCGCTTCCCAGATTACTCTGAGAAACTGCTCTCGAGAAGCAGGGTTTTCAGCACAGTTTTACATCTTGTCAGAACAAAGAACATTAAACAAGTCAGGGAAACATTTCTCCAAGGTTTCAAAAAAAAACAGACCAGCACGTGCACATACAGCATGTCCAGCATGGCCTTGGTACCTGGGAAGGGAGTCTTATCCAAGGAGGACCAGCATTGGCGTCCCAGGAAAAGGGGCATTTAATCATTATTTTTAACATGGACTTTCTTTACTTTTCTTTAATAATTAAGGCAGATGTACAATGTATGTTTGATAGGCCACAAACAGGCTATTTTAGTTGGCATCAAATTCAAGTTAACTCATGTATAAGCCAGAATGACTTCCCTATAATCTCAATATGTGAAAATTTCTTTTATCATCTCAAACCTCACCCTTCCCTCTTCCCCTTGTGCCAGCATCTGAGGAAGCGGGTAAGAAAGCCAGGGTGCTCCCTGCTTTGGTGCAGGGGGGAAGATTCAAACCACAGCATCCTCTCTGCACGTGAACTCTCACCCCAGCCCACCCCCCCGCCCCCCCCCCCCCCCCGCCCCGACCACAAAAGAAAAGGCCAGCTTCCTTCGCTCCTTCCCTTGCTAGCTCAAGCCATTCTGGACCTGCATGAGAGGCCTGCCTGCTCACCCTCAGAAATCCCCATTACGTAACTAACAAACCATTTCACACCCCTTTGGTGTGTTTATGATGTCATCAGCCTCAACACCTGAAGCAAACTCTGAGTGCGGGTCCCTCCTGCTTTTGTAGGATGACCATAAAAACTCCCCCAGGGCTTAGAGGCTTTTTCCTTTCCTCTTTACATCTAAAGAACCCACAAAAAAATCATTCTATGAAACCGTATAGGTAAAATTAAGCAAAAGTTAAGATGGAATTTGAGATACCTTCCTCTGCCTTCCCCACCAGCTACTGGAAACTGGGTACAGACATTTCAGGAAAAAAATTAGAGGAAACTCCTCTGGTAATTCACACCAGCCCAGTAGAAAAGTTCTAAAGATACTGACATGACCAGACTGCCTTACAGGACAGACCATGGCAACCAGCCCCATTCACAGACACGGAGCTTCCAGCCAGCTTAATGCCCCACTTAAGAATGAGCAGACCGAGGTTCAGTTCCTGATCAGGGAAATAAGATTCCCCCAAGCCATGCAGCGTGGCCAAAAAAGAAGAAAAGAAGCACCCAAATAAGGATCACCAGATATTTGAGGATAGTGTCTCATATGAAAGACAGAGACCAGAGAAAATAACAGGAAAAAAAGTAACTTATAGGAGACAGATACAATGCAGGAAGAAAAAATTTCTTCACAAAATATCATTAATATCCTCAAAAAGATAAGAGAACATATTGCAACCACGAAGAATAGGACACTGTTTTTTTAAGTGAGCAAAAAAATACTTCAAAAAAAGGAGCTCCGAGAAATCAAAAATATAACAGCAGAAATAAAAAACTTAGAAGGAAGAAGAAATCTTCCAGAAAGTAAAACAAAAATATGGAAAATAGAAATTAAAAGATAGAGAATTAGAAAGTCCAGTCGCTCAAAGATCCAAATAATAGAAAAATCCAGAGAGACTTCCCTGGTGGTCCAGTGATTAAGAATCTGCCTTCCAGTGCAGGGGATACAGATTTGATCCCTGGTCGGGGAACTAAGATCCCACATGCTGCGGGGCAACTAAGCCCACCCCCTGCAACTACTGAGCCCTTGCGCCACAGCTACAGAGAAGCCCATGCACAGCAGCAGAGGATCCCGCAGGCCACAACGAAGATCCCTCATGCCGCAACTAAGACCTGACGCAGCCAAAATTAAAATAAATAAATAAATAAATATTAGAAAAGAAAAAAGAAAATCCAGAAAGAGAGAAGAGAAAAAAAGAGAGTAAACAGTCAAGATAATTTTTTTCAATTCCCCATATTTGAAGAAAATTAATTTTCACCTTGAAAGGTACACAAAACTCTAATATAATAGATGAATATAGAACCTACATGAAGCAATAGCATTGTGAAATTTCAGATCAACAGGAAGGTAGGGAAGATCCTGAAAGCTTCAATATTTTTTTTTTTTCTTGCAAAAGATCAAGAATCAGCACGGCATTGGAAAACCCAACAGAAACTGTGGAAACTAGAAGTCAAAATTACAAGGGAAAATGATTTCCAACCTAGAATTATATACCCAAGCTATTGATTAAAAGTTACAGTGAAATAAAAAATATTTTCTGGTAAGTCTGAAAAACCTTTTCTCAAATATACTTTTCTCAGAAAACTACCAAAGATTATGTCACACTAAAACAAGGAAGTAAACCAAGAAACAGGAAGACAAAGAAAGCAAAAAACAGGTAATCCAACATAAGAGCAAAAAAAATCACCAGGAAGATGTGCAGGAAGCTCCCAAGTAGACGATTCTGAAGCAGGTCTTGAGAGAAACTAGGAGAGTTTAGAGCAAGTTAGGAAACACAATGGGGGATTTCTTCAAGAAGATGAATAGACAGGACTTAATGCAGCTGATAAAATCTGGACAACTGACAGAGTATGGGGTTGAATTGGTGACAAGCGTATAAAATAATGAAGCAAACCATTATTAACTCCAAGGAAAATCAAGCATGTTACAAAAGAGAAAAAGTAACCATTGTACGTCACTTGCCTTATCTGTAAAATAGCATTTTTAATTTTTTTAATTTATTGTATTGAAGTATAGTTGATTTACAATGTTAATTTCTGCTGTACAGCAAAGTGATTCAGTTATACATATGTATACATTCTTTTTCATATCCTTTTCCATTATTGTTTATCACAGGATATTAAATAAAATTCCCCGTGCTATACAGTAGGACCTTGTTGTTTATCCATTCTATATATAATAGTTTGCATCTGCTAATTCCAAGCTCCCAGTACATCCCTCCCCTACTCCCAACTAGCATTTTTATAGCAAAAATAATAGCATTGAATATTCCTCTAACCAAAATTCTTGTATATCTCTATTAGGAGGGAGGGGAGAAGGCAGAAAGTCGAATGTATGGTAGGTCAAAAGAGAAAGTATTAAGCAAGACTATCAATCAATACATGATGACTAAAACTGCAAAACTTTAGTAACAATAAAGTTGTAGTAAAGAAGTAACAACAGAAATCTGCCATATAGGGATATGGAAATAAATCTCAATAAAAGAGCTCACTTGGTTGGAAGCGGTTGTTGCCAAGGAGTGGAAATTTGGGAGATGCCCAGTGGAATGCTGCGTTTTTTACTGGAAGCCCCGTATACTTGTCTGACTTCTTAAGCTCTGTGCATGTGCAGTTTTAAATAGTTTAAATGTAAACTACTCCTAAGTTTACCAAATAACTTACCCTATAAAAAATTCCTAAATTAATTTTCTTTTTTAATACATATACTCTTCCCACAAAGAATCTGAGGTGGCATATCAAAATTCATATGTAACTAAAAAGTCAATACGAATACAAAAGAAAATCGAGGGAAAGGAGAAAAAGGAAGACAAGTTTCTTGAAGAATTACCAAATTCATAGTAACTTTTTTATTGCTTTATTTACTCAACTGAAAGAAGTGAAAATATAATGGCTACCAGCATTTTGTGTGGGGTTTCTTGTTTTATTTTGCTTTGTTTTGTGGGAAGGAGATGTCTGTCACTCTTTTTAGATGTGAAAAAGGTGTTCCCAACCCATGGTAAAGCTGAGAGCCACTCAGCTAGAAAATTGTTTCTGACTCACAATTTGGAGCTGAGCTACTTTTTAAAAGTGAATCTATGCCATTAATGTTCACATATCAGCTCTGCTTCTCCCCCAAGGACTAGCACACAAAATAGGGGCAGTTATTTTTCCTGTAGGCCTCGGGGTGTTTTTAAAATATTTATATGTAAGTGGAATGTCTGAGCCAATGCTTCTCATCCCAGGCAAATTTCTGCAAATGGGAATATCTGTGACTGCGTTCCTCTGCAAAATAACTGTGTTCCCATCTGGGCTGCTTTCTGTTTGTCTACATTGTAGATGCAAAAGCCTAGGAAACTGTCCAGGAGTTGCTTTCGTTTCTTAAAAATAATATTCAAATTACCATTAGGGACACGATTAGCTCTTAATCAATAGTCTTCCGTGTTTTGTATTTTCTAACATTTGCATTTTAATAACTTCTAGTTTAATAACTAGAAGCTTAATAAACTCTGCAAACCACCCAGGTCATGAGTTTAGATATAAGAAAGTTCTCGGGTTTTTTCAGTTCTAAGTTGTTATGTTTTATTTTCTAACACTTGTATTTTTCTTCACAAATAGCTATAATTTACCTAGAAGGAAATTCACCAAAATATTCAGAAAGTGTTCATTTTCTTTGTGTGGATCAGCATTTTCTAAAAGAAGAGAGGAAGGGAAGGGGGTGCCAAGAGAGGAGAAAACACCCCTGATAGAAATGAATCAACCGTGTGCATCAGTCCAGGCCTGACTTTCTGAAAAGTTTTTATAAAACTCATTAAGATAGTGGCGTTCTCTATTTCTCTATGCTACTCCTCTAAATGCCTGGCTTTTCAAGAGCTTGAAAAACCTAAGAGAAAGATCTTTGTTTCCCACAGATTCTGTATGGGGGACTTGGACACCATACAGATTAAATCTCTTAAAGATTTAGAGAGTAATGTCCAGAGCAGGTAAGCTACCTACTTCGGGACACACAGCCAGTCAGTAATAGATCACAGACCAAGCCACAGCCACCATCTCCCGAGCCAGTTCTGCCCTTGCAACCCCACTTCAGATGTCAGAGTGCAAGGTAAACTTTTTTTATATTATACTATCAAACTAAGAAAATTTTATTTTTCAAGCCTGAAAATAACTTGTGGTTTCTAAATTTGTGGGTCCAGAGAAATCGACTGCAATGGATAAATACACTGTGTATTTCAACTCACACACCACAGCACATGCATGTGTGTGCATACACACACACACACATACACCAACACCCAGTGAGGCCATCTGCCATCTACCAGAATGCTTCCAAGTGGCAAGATGGCAACATATTCCTGCATGGATAGCTTTACCTTGAAGGATTGCTATATCTGCATATCATTCCTAGAATGTGAGTAACCTTGAGTGTCTCCAGAGACGTGGCTGGAAACTTGATGCAAACTGCTGAAAGCAGAATCAAAGAAATCACCCTCTTCTTCTTGGCCCCAACCAAATCCTCACTGTGCATGTAGCTTCTTCGATTTCTCGTGAAAACTTTCCAGGGATTTCTTTGGTCACTGCTTTTGACTCTAATAGTCAAGAGGTTGCCAAAGGACTGGCTCCTGCTTTGGATTTCAAGAAGAAAAATAAATGTTCTGCAGCCTCTAAAAAGGTGATAAAGCGGAGTGATAACATTCATCTAACAATATATTGTTCACTCTGTTGGTGAACAATATTCTAAGGCATAGAGAACATCTTTAATAGATTATTTTCACTCTTTGCCATATTTTATTCCTGCACTTTCTTCAGACATTCTAAAGATACCAGCACTTTAACTCTCCCAAATGGTCCTCCTTTCCGCGTCTTCACCTTGTCTTAAGAGAGATGCCTGGGCCCAGCCACATCTTTAGTACATTCAAGTTTAAAGGCTTAACACTTTTTTAATATAAATACGGGGGGGAAAAAAGTAAAGTGCTTAAAAATAGAATCAATTATTTCATTAAGCCATTCAAAGAGACAGTGATTTGGAGGGATTTTGCTGACTCTGTAAAATTTTTAAACCTGGAGTTACCGAAATGAGAGACAACCTACTAAAAGAATCAGTAAACAGCCTTCAAAGCTGTTTAAAAGCTTAAAAGCTGTAGGCAATGCTGCCAACAATGAATAATTATAGCAAAAAATCTTGTTTAGGATACACAGAAAAAATTTTAAATCACTATAGAGGAAGCACCTTCATTTGCAAAAGTGATGTCCTATAAGAGACAATACAATGTCAACTGACTGTTAAGATCTAATAAGAAGATAATCTTCTGACTAAGTCCTCTGAGGCAAACTCCAGTATTGGGTCAAGCATTGGAAAGTTCAAAGCAAACTAAAAAAAAAATAAAAACATAATTTTTAAATGCACAATTGGAGCACACTGTGCATGAAGAGTATTTTGCTGAGGGATTATTTTTAACTCTTCTGCATACAGATACGTTCACCATTATTTCACTGACATTCATGAGATTTATTCAATTAATTCGAGTCATTAAATGATATTCTTCTTCCTCCCCACTCCCTTCCTGATCCTGAGAATAGAAAAGTCCATTAACAGGTCATGGCAGGAAAGTGCTTCTTGATGGTACCATGGCAACATGCCACCAAACACAAAGGGGACCAGTGCTGAGAGGATGGGGAGAATCGAGGCAACCCACACTAGACAGGGGGAAAGAATCACCCAAAATGGCAAGATTATCATCTCCATTCAGAGCACACTTTTTGGGGACTATAAGTAGAAGCATATTTCTTTAGTTAATATGTCATTTTATAGCTGCAAAGAGAAAGACCTAAAACTAATTTTTTAAAAACCTAGTATATTCTATTTCCAAGGACCTATTCTCTCACGGTCACAGGTGGAAGCTCTATCTCCTCAGCTTCTTGCACTGGACTGACTCTTCCTTCCATTTTTCATTAGCTGAGCTGAGCATGTCCAGAAAACCACCTTTCCCTGTAATGAGCCCCAGTGGGAACCTGGCAAAGGAGCTCCTAGGAGGTTTCAGGAGCCTCTTACCACATCCTGGGAGGCAAGACGGGACCAGGTGATCGACTTCCCCACTAATTTTATCCTACATGGAGGGCATTGGCACCAGTCCAGCTAGGCTGGGGCCGGAAGCGTTTAGGATGCTTACCAAGAAGTGCCTATTAAAACAGAAATGCAGGTATCCATGCCCCTTACTCTGAGAAGGGGAAGAAGGAAAAGGACTCACTGATCACACACACACACACACACACACACACACACACGCACGCACACATCATCCTGCCATTTTTCAGAAGCCATCTTTTGGAAAGTTTCCTTAGCGCATTGCTTTGCCCCTTGATTTTCTTTCCTTTAATTATGGCAGAAATCACGAGGAATAATAAACATTTCCCATCCTTTACAAGTTAAAAAATAGGCAGGAAAATTTGAATTATTAAACAAGTCTGACATGGGGAAATAGAAGCAGAAAATCATTTTTGTCCCCCAGCTTCTCCAGGCCCTTTGAAAATCCGGGCTGTCCCTCTGATTTTTCTAGTCTCTTATAACTAAGGCAAACATCCTTGATCCAGAAGTGTGAAACCCAGGCCCCTGTCCGATGGGCGTGAGATGGGAACCTTCCTCGAGGGAGGCCATGCTCCGGGCAGGATGCCAGCCCCGCAGAACTGCCCCCTGTCGCAGTGAAGAAAGATCTGTGAGAAGAAGAGGATGGGGTCAGGAGGAAGGAAAGTATTCCCCTGACCGGCACTGATGTCTGGCTTCATGCCGTCTGGGCCGGGCCATGGGGAAAGCTGACTGTCCCCCTCCCTGGTGCTTGTGTATGTGTTTTGGGAACCCCCATCGTCAATGTGGACCTTCCCCTGTAGTTCTCTCCACCCCAACACAAGCGTCTCCATCCTCAAGCTCCTAGGAGCCCTTCCCATCCTTAGCTTCTCTCTGCTGAGCCATGTCAGCCCCTCCAGGTGGCCCATTGGGTCCCTTCAGGGGATGTCAGGCTGTGTCTCACACTTGCACCCCCATCTCAGCAGGAGAAAACTAATGATAAGCTCTGGGAAGTCTGGTCCATCCCTTCCCCGAAGCAGCTCTCCTTAACTCAGCTGTCCAGCTGGTTTCTGGACTGAGCTTTCTCAGGAGGGCCCCTCTTCCACCTACTTCGACTTTGAGACTAAGAGGCCCAGACCTAGATATCTGGAGTGGGTCCCTTTGAAGACCCTCCTGCAGGCCTTGAGGAGGGGGCAGACACCTGGGTGGGGGCTACTGGGAGAGGGGAGAGCCCCAGCAAATTCCAACTCTTTCTAAGGATAACTGGGGCTCCCTGAGTCAGGGCTGTGTCTCCCCTCAGACTGGGGCTCCCTGAGGCAATTTTTTTGTGTTTGCATAGAATGAGACGATTTTATATAGTATTTTTTGAAATGCACATAAAATATAACTGTATATTGGATAAAAATCAAAGTGGCCATTGGCCCTTTTAAACCTTTTTCGCGGAGTAATAAGGAGCCTTTTGTTCTCCTGGCCAATCTCTCACTGGACGCTGAGCACCCACATTGACTTTGGATTTTTTCGGTTGGTGATGGAGAAACGGAGACTTCAGCAAATCAAGGAAACAGGAGGTCATGGACTATTTGCCATTTTGTACAACTACGTTTTAAATATTCCCTAAGAAAAAAGTAAAAGAATCCAACCTCTCCAGCCCTTTGATTAGCTAAAACCATTACTGACAAATTGTATCCTGAGTGGTTTAGTCCTAATTCACGATGTAGAAGACAGTGAAGGCTCTCCTGGGATTAAGAACCAGAAAGAGGAGAAAAAATATAAACGATGTGCTTCAGGTTCAGTAGACAATTTTGGGCATTTGGAGTCAGGATACAGTGTTGTTTAAGAAGTCAATAATTTCCTAATCTCTTGCCACAAGATACAATAAATAATATTTTTTAAAAAAATGAATCCCAGGAGAAAATTTGAAATTGAACAAATACCCAGACAATAACCAGATATTTAAGATTGCTGGTGTGGACACAACATCTGCAGAGCGGGCAGCACAGATGCTCATTCAGAGGTGGGGTGCTGCCAGCCCACCTGTCCAGTGAGCTGGCCGCTGATGTCTGCCCGTGGGTCCCCACCCCAACCCAGGAGCTGACCTCCACTGAAGGCCACATTAATTACTGGTCATGGGTGCAAAGGCCACCTTCCTGCTTCACTTGGGCTCCCAAGCTCCCATCAGACAGGCTGAAGTCTCTGCCCCAGTGGCCTTGCTGTTTGGCTTCCCCAGACGCCCAGTCCTGCTTTTCACACTCCCTTCAATGGTTGCCACAAAGAACATTTCCCAGCAAATCTCCTGCACGCAAATCTCCGTCTCAGAGCCAGTGACCTGGGGAATCACAACAACAGTAAAGCAAACCAGAAGTAAAGTGGTTTCTAGTTTGTCTTCACGCCGTCATCTAGTTTCCCTGTTTGCCATTCAAAGATGGTAAAGAAACGACTTCAGACAGTAAAAGTCAGAGTACCAGGCACCCACAGGAATAGAAACAGTGCCTACACGCTGTGCAACTCTCAAAACATGGGCTGTGCCTAGAAAGTGAACGGGGGAGTTTATCTCAGCCGTGGCTCTGGAAAATCCTCAATTTCTTAGGCTGAAATACTGTCAGACTGAGAGGCAGGCAGAGGTTAACTCGATACAATGCATAAATGTAACGGGGAAGCCTGGCCCAACAGAGCGTCCAGTGGTGGGGAAAATGGGGGTCGCCACTGAAAATGCCCATTTCGGGTAGGCTTTTCCCTGGCATCTTTAATATGTGGGGAACACCCACCTGCGATTCTTATTCCATGATAACATCGTATCTCTCTTCCAAAAGTTCACTAGATACCATGAAACTACATTTCTGCTTCAGAAGTTTTCACAGCAGGCCTGTCAAGTAGGCAAATGCCTTTCCTCTTCTTCTGGAACCAATCTCTTTACCTCCCCCATGTGTTCTGTTTCCAAGCCCAATCTCCTCTCATCACCACCCCTTCCTCACCACACCCACGTCACAAACACCCACTACACCTCACCTTCCCCTTCTTTCCTCCCCCGCTCCCTCCCACACAACTTCCTACCAGTTGAACCACAGATGCCAATCAAGTGTAAGAAGCTTCCAGGGGCTTCATCACCCTCCGCCATTTTTATTCAACTGGACTCCCCCCACACCCGCCCCCGCCCCCGCCCCTGCCCCCGCTGCAGTTGATTGGCCAGGAGCCTGACCTGGGGGACAATCAAGAGGCCGTGCTGGAGTAGCTTGTATTTCTGTGTCTCTCTCTGACTTTCTGTCAGCACCAACCCCAATTTGGCTTTTGAGCTGAAGAGTTTTGCAAGCACTGGGGCTGGGACTGCCTTTGCAAGTGACCATTGGAGGAATCGAACAGGCCTGGTTCAGGCACAAGAGCTGCCACCGTGAGCAAGTCAGTTATCTATTTATGCCTCAATGTCTTAGTCATTCAAATGTGGATAAGACCACCAAGCTCCGAGCGTTGTGGGAATTAAAACTGAATTGAACTAGTGTGTGTTCTGCAGCCTGGATAGTGCCTGAAACATAATGGCAGTCACTCAGTAAAGGAGAGCTATTATCTCTTCTTCTACTGATGATAAAGCCAGACGAGTCCCCTAGAGTGCGTGCTGGGCTTAGCGGCTTACTTCTAACAAAAGAGCAGGGAATGAGAAACATAGGGAAGAGAAACTGGGGAACTCTACAATGGAGAACGCTGGCTCTGTCTAAGGTCCACGCAGAAAAACCCAGATGGCTTTTTATTTTGGTTTTGCTGGTGGCTTTGTCCTAGATCAGCCTCAGGTTGTTTCAACCCGATGACCAGTCTCCCCTGACCTGACCCAGGGCAGGGCTCTGGGAATCAAATCTGGGGCCGACATCATTTCCTGCAGGAGTACAGTGTGCAGGTCTGGAGTGGAGACGGATTTTGCAGTCTGCAGCATGAAGAGGAAAGATGGGACCACCTAGGGAAAACGCATACGTAAGGAACAGAAAGCTGAAGGCAGAATGCTGAGACCATCAGAAAACACCAAGGAGGGACCAAGGGACCCCTCCAAGGGACTAAGGAGGATGGTGAGAGATGTGTGAAGAGAAGCAGAGAAAAGAGAGTCAGGGGAGGCAAAGGCATGGGCTTCAAGCTACAGAATTGGACCCATTACTGGGTTATGAAATCAATTACTTGGTTGTGACCAGCACTGAAGAAGAAGGAAACTGGAATTATTAGAGTTCTTGCATATAGTCAAGGATAAGGACTGTGTTGGGAAAGGTTAGTTTCAGCTGAGTAACCCATACTGGGTTACTATGCAGAAGTTTCCTTCATAAGTTGATTTGCAATAAAAATAATTGGAAAAAGCATGGATGGGAGTTCCGAGGAGGCGGGGGCTGTCCACAGAGCCAAAGCCAGCAGAGCCGACGGGTCTAGAAACACAAGCGATGAATCAAAATGTCCACCGGCGTGGGAGCTAATGCTATGGTGGTCATTATTTTGCAAATATAAATGTATCACGTCAACACATGCCACACCTTAAACTTACACAATATGTCAGTTATATCTCAATAAAGCTGGGGAAAATGTCCATTGAATATGGCAACACGGAGGTCTGGTGAGCTGATCAGAGCACTTTCCACGGCGTGTTGGAGGAAGTGCCCACGGAACTGGGTGGAAAGGGTGGGGGGGTTAGAAGGAGGGAGAGCAAGACTAGACCTCTTTTTCAAGAAACTTGGCAGAGAAAAGAGGAAACAGGTAGTTATGGAGGGGACTTAAGATCAAGGTTTATTGCTTACTTAGGATACGATTTAAATAAGTTTATAGAAGCAGCTGAAGTTAAGGGGCAAAGTGGGTCATTGATGGAGCAAAGTGAGGAGAGAGGCTAAGGAGAGCAGATTGTGACCAGGGAGTGGGGTCTGGGGAAAGGAGAGCCCGGCATGGATGCCCAGTGGGCGCCCCTAGTGGGGAATGGGAAAGCCTGCCTTTTCCCCCATAAAATAAGGCAGGCATTCAGGTATCTAAATATGCTGCCTTTCCAATTTTTTAAATATTGTAACTCTTCCTGCAGGAAGATAAATAATTTCAATTGTGGAGACAACAAGTCACGGAAAACGATATTGTTCAGCCAGGCCTAGGATGGTCATGGGGCCCAGGAAGGGCACCAAGGGTTTGTCCTAGCCCCTGAGCATTCTGAGAAGGGGTGGCCCTGGGACTCATGTCCCAGAGCATCCCACGTTGGCAGAGCAAGTGGCAGGAAGGCTGTACTGTCAGAGGCGGGGACCAAGGTGCAGGCTCTCTGAGTTCAGCCCCTGCAGGAAGCCAGTGTGTCCAGATGAGCCTCTGGCTGTGATAAGCAAACAGGACACTTAGCGCCCTCTGGTGGCGAAAGTACCATATGGGCCCTACGACTAGAAGCAGAAACTCCTGTAAACTTTACCTGTAAAGGGCCAAATAATATTTTAAAAGGCTTTGAGGGCCAATCTCTGTACATAAACAAATACACACACAGCTGTGTGACAAAATTTTATTTATAAAAACAGGCAGTGAGCCATAGTTTAAGGACCCCCCACACTTAAATGTTTTGATAGGAATATTGTCCAAGAAAAGTTTGTTATTGTTCCCAAAGCAAATCATGGCTCAGAGAAACACATCACTCAGTGACCACTACATTAAACAAGTCTTAAAAATGCACAACTTATTTGGAAATTATATGATAAATGATTAGCGCCACCAGTCAGATCTCTATGAAAGTATTGGCTTGGCCAGAAAGTTCGTTTGGGTTTTTCCACCAATAGTTTTAATGATATATATAATTTTGTTTTAGATAATAACAAAGCATATAATTTAACATTTATGTATTGATTTTTTTTTTCCATACCAGATACTCATTTTGAAGATCATCTTTGCAATAACAAGGAGGAGGATAATGGATTGGGGGAGAAAAATGAAACCTTGGGACAGTTGACTTAAAACAACGTGACTCTAGTTTCTTAAGACACTAAAATGAGCGCATGAAGAACACAGGTGAGGTTTAGGACCCTGAAATGTTTAGAGACATCGCGGTTGGGAGATTTCCTCCAACAGCCCAGGTGTAAGAGAGGTTATGGGTTTGGAGATTTGGGGCTGCAGTGTGAGGCACAGACACACAAATGAATAGGACACAGTTCCTGCCATCGGGCAAGTCAGGAAGTGTTGATCCCATCTGGCCATGAGCATTCCCAGGCTTCCTCTGGGGAGCTGCTCCACAGGGAAGCAGAGTGTCTAATTCTGGTGGCACCTCCTCGACTCCCATTAGCTTGGTTATGTCCACAGAAGCCTCAAGCCCAGCCCTTGGCTAAAGAGACCAGATGCCCTTCTGCCCACCTGTGGGACCACTGCATGCACACTTCAGGTCAGCCAAGGAGCAGGCAATTCCTGAAAGCCTACTCTGTGCCAGCTTTGTCCCCTAATTCTCTAAAAATATCTTCCACTAGGTATCATTCCCATCTTAAAACTGAGTCAACTAAGACTTGGGGAAATTAAGAAAAACCTCTCAAGGTCTCAAAATTAAGTAAGTGCTATAGCCTTTTTTTTTTTTTTTTTTTTTGCGGTACGCGGGCCTCTCACTGTTGTGGCCCCTCCCGCCGCGGAGCACAGGCTCCGGACGTGCAGGCTCAGCGGCCATGGCTCACGGGCCCAGCCGCTCCGGGGCATGTGGGATCTTCCCGGGCCGGGGCACGAACCCGCGTCCCCTGCATCGGCAGGTGGACTCTCAACCACTGCGCCACCAGGGAAGCCCCAGTGCTGTAGCTTTTAAACCCAGCTCTGCTCAAATCTAAGGCTTCTGCTCCTCCCCATACACAGAGCAGTGATTCTCTTAGTGTGGGCGCTGGGCCAGCCATTACGCTGGGAACTTGTCAGAAATGCAGATTTTCGGGCCCCAACCTAGCCCTCCCGAATCAGACTCTGGGGGTGGGACCCAGCAATCCAATTTAACACGGCCACCAAGTGGCTCTGGTGCACGTTGCCTCCAAGAAAGACAGAATGTTGTAGTGGTCCCAGCAGGAATGGGCTCGCCCCCGAGCACCGAGGGGGGAGACAGGGCAGCAGGCACTGATTTTTCTGGCCGCCCCATGCCAGCTCCTTAAAGAGTGATGCGATCCTATCACCAACAGCTGTGATTAGAGGGAAAGAACCAGGCCAGAGCTTCAGCGTATTTTGTTGACATGTTTCTTCTAACAACCTATGTGCTTGTACACCAAGATGCGGTAAAGGAGGTTGGGTAGCCAGCTTAGAGTCAATCACCACAGGTGACAAACGCTGGGTTTCCAAAGGTCTGCTTCCATCCAGGCCCTGGGCACACCACCTTCATCCGATGGCAACATCAACATGGGGTGACGGCTGGGGAGGGACGAAGACGCGGAAACAGGCAGCCGCTGATGGGAGGCGCTCACCACCAAGCAGGGACCCCATCCAACCGGTGATTTTTCAGGTGTCCAGGTGAGAATACAACCCCGATGAGGGTTCCCTCCCATCCTGCAGGGTTAGGGCTAGGCTTAGGGTAAATGCCTATCCAGCTGTGTCCGCCCTCATGGGAGAAAGTGGCAGGGCCAGAACCTAGCAACCCCGCAGTCAGCTAAGGGGGATGCTCCCTGACCCTCAGACGTTCCAGAATGACGACAGCCGAGAGCAACCCCCACCTGACAGACCCAGCCCAGAGCCCATTCCTGAAACTCCCCAAACCAACCCCGAAACTCGCCCCACCCAGAGTGCCTCTGGGCCAATGGGCAGGACAACAATTCAGGAAGAATATTCTATGCCCAGACAAGTGAGTGTGTTGTTTCGTTTTTCCAAGCAGTGCTCATCAAGGTTTAAACAAACAAGCCCTCACACCTACGGCAGGGAAGGATGGGAGGCCGCAGCCAGGTGTGTTAACACAGGATGCTGGGGTCCAGACAGGAGCAAACCTGTCTGCAAACAGCCAGACCTTAGCTCTAGAAAGCCCCTCTAGAGAAGCTTCTGTGGATTCTATTTACATGGTATCAGGTGTCCATCAGGCCCCTATGCTCCCGGTTTCCTGCCACGTGAAGACTGCCCAAGGCTGTCTCTTCCTACAACCAGGGTGATCGAGCCAGTTTCCAACAAAATTAAATGCTGCTCAGTCACACAAGTTTTCTATTCTTCTGCTTTGCTGCGTCTATGATTAAACGAAAATTCCTAAAGGGGAGTAATCACTATTTGTCAAATCTTTCACAACACTTTTTTAAAGGGAGGATCTGAAATAATAAATCACGAGTCACCTTTCCTATTTCCCCTCAAACTGCATCGAGATCAAGCTGCAGCACTCTAGATCTCCAAGTCTTCCTTATCTATCTTTTCTCCAAGGGGAGGCTGTGAAAGGCAGTGAGGATGAAGATCGTTCCTGATTAACTAGCTCACGCCAGGGCTAACTGCCAAGTTTTGAAACATGTTAGAGCTCTCTCAAGAGCCAGTTCCCCAACTGTCACTTCAGTCAATATTAAAAATATATATATCAATTTTTTTCTGGCCACCCACTAACCAAATACTTTTTCTCCCAAGTTTCTCAAGGATTGCACACAGTCTGAGATGGTAGGACAGAGATCCCATGAACGTTTTCAGAGCCCTTGCCATAGGACATGATGTGGGGTGGGCAGGGGGAGGGGTGGAGGGGAGTGAGGGCCATAGCATTTGCTACCCAAACTGGGCACAGAGGAAGATCCAGGTCTGCAGAGATGGTGCTAAATTTCACTGAGTTCTATGCCAGTCTTTGTCCATAACCCAGGCCTAAATGATCCCCAAAAATTAAAACAGAGCCATCGCATCTACAATAAATACAACTCTGAATATAGTTGCAGCTTCCCAGTGTTTTAGCTGAGGGAGGGATGGGGGGCAAAGGAAAATAAGGGAGTCATGGAGATCAGAATCTAGTCAACGGAGATGTGAATCAAATTCCAACTTTGTCATTTACTGTTGGATCTTGGAAAAGTCGTGAAAACTATCTGAATCTTGCGGGGAGAGATCAAGATGATGGAATAGAAGGACATGGAACTCCCCTCCTCCCACAAATACATCAAAACTAGCTGAATCCTAATTCTCTCCTTTGCAAAATGGAAATGCCACAACCTACCTCATGGGCTGTTCTGGAAAACTGAGACTGTGTTCAGTCGGCCTGGGGTGTGGCACATAGTAAGTGCTCAGTAAACAGCAGCCATCATAACTGCCATTTCACCAACACCAAGGGGCAGCTCATCATTTGCTTAGAAATTAAACTCTTGATGCCTTGCAAGGCCCTTGGAGGATCAACCCAATTAGATTCTCACCCAATCAGAGCTCAGGGGTCTGTCACAGGGAGGGACTGCCCACTCGCACAGTGTACACTGTCCATCTGCCAGTTGTGAGACACAAAAGCTCGTCTCAAACCTTCTACACAGCCTACTGAATGAAGGTAACCAGATCAGGTTCTTCTGGTCGGTCTCCCCTTCCCGCCAGCTGTCACCTTTTCAAAAAGAAAACAGTCCAGCAAGATGGGAGTGGACCGCACATGCACCAGCTCAGGCTGCATTGATTTCTTTTATGCAGTAGGTTTTTTTTCCCACTGATGCTCCATGTCTTAAGTCTGCTTGCCCGTCCTGGTATAGAAAAGCCTCAGAGGGTCTCCCTTGGAGAGAGAAGAGACAGAACACAGCAAGAGGGGGAAAAGGAGGGAGTTATAAAAATCAAAGGTGAAATAGAGTTAAGATACTAAATGGGCACAACAGACCAAAGCCCAGAACACTGAGGACTTGGCAGAGAGGGGATGTGGCCTGGAAACCCAGAGACCCTTTTCTCAATTAGGCGTTTAATGGTTTCTTGGTAGAAACTAGATTTCCCTTAAGGACAGCTAGCTTAGTAAAGTCCAGTTACAATGAAGGGGTTACCAGGGGACCATTGCTAACCTTACCATTAAGTGAGCTGACCAGACAAAACTTCCCTCGCCCATTACATAACTCATGGGTCTCTAGAGAATATCGTAGAAGAGAGAGTTTTCAGATGAAGTTTTCTTCACCAGAGAACTAGCATGTGTCCTCATTTCCGTGGAACAAGACACTGGTGATCACACACTGCTGAGTCCGTGGTAGGAAGTGCAGAGCCGCTAATAACACCATTGTAATGACAACAACAGCAAAGACCTGTAATAGTTGCAGCCACACACTCCCTGAGAGCTTGTGTCCTATGCAACCCGTTTCATCCTCACTCCGAGCCTGTAAGAGGTATCACTGCCCCATTTTAGAGATGAAGGACCGGGGAGGTTAAGTCGCTTATCCAAAGTCACATGGCAGGGCTGGGATTCAAACCCACGTCCATATGATTGCAACGGCTGTGCTGTGCTGACTCTCAAAATTTTAAACTCCAAAGGCTACTTTAAAAGGTACGCTTGCTCTCTGCTCCCCCCGAGTTTTTTAATTATTTCATTGTACAGTCTTCTCCTTATGGATGTATTTTGAAACATAATTTGGTTCCTTTAAAACGGCTTAGCATTTGCAGCAACATGGATGGACCTGGACATTATCATACTAAGTGAAGTAAGACAGAGAAAGACAAATACCATATGATATCGCTTGTATGTGGAATCCAAAATAAATAAAAAATAAAGAACTTATTTACAAGGCAGAAATACACTCACAGACATAGAAAACAAACTTACGGTTACCAAAGGGGAAGGGGGGGAGGGATAAACTGGGAGGTTGGGATTGATACTACTGTATATAAAATAGATAAACAACAAGCACCTACCATATAGCACAGGGAACTTTACTCAATTATCTTGTAAAATGACTCAGCATTGGTCTCGTGTTGGTAACTGCTGACACTGGGGGACAGGTATATGGGGGTCCACTACATAATTCTACTTTTGTATGTTTTTGATGACCCATATTTTAAAGTTTTTTTAATTGGCTCTTTGGAAAGTTGGGTGAAGTCAACACTAAAGGCGGATGTGAGCTTTTAACTCTCACCCAGCTGCAAGGTCCCTGCTTGCCTCCCATTAACAAGCAGCGCCAAGGCTGTCCCTGGTCAGACTGCGTGTGTTTGTGCAGCCTCGCCGCCCGCCAGCCAGCATGCCCGTAGCAGGGGTGTCAGTCATCTTATACGATTAGAACTGGTTGCTCCAGAGTAACTTTCCGACAAAGAAGGAATTTTCCCAGCCTCCACCCCATCCATTATGCGTGCCTTCTTGGGTGTGGTCCATTTCACAAGAGATGGCAGGATGGCTGTCAAAGGCTGGTGCAAACGACTTACCTGTGCTTCTTTACCCCAGGAAGTTTTTAGGTAGAAAGATGGGGTTGGTCAGGACCATTGCTCCAAACTTTCCAGAAAAAAACAGAAGATCCAGGCAAACTGTTGTATCAATAGTTTTCTCACCTGCCCCTCTTTTCATCATCAATGATTTCATGATTTTATCTCCTCTACATTTTGAAGGTTTTATCCACTTAGGTGTAATTTCCTTGCTAAAGAAGAGGAACTAGGGGCTACGAACAAGTGGATGAACAGGTCATACTCGTCTTCCCTGCTTTTACCTGTCACTCCCCCCAAGACAAACAGTCAGGCCTTACAGCTACTCCTCCCTTTCCTAAAGGAAGGGCCAGAGAGGGGGTGGAGGCTGACCGGGCTGTGGAGAAGGATTCCTCAGGAAAAGGTCAGAAACTTCTGGCACTGGCCTCACAAGGCAATCCTTTCACGTTTAAATTTTCCTTATAATGACAAGAAACTTTGCTCCCTCATCTGCGGGCACCCCTTTCCTTTTCTCCATTTTAAGATTCTGGCATACTCGGTTTTATTTTATAAATATGATGCTTATGCCTGTTGCCTGACACACCTGATGTCTTTAACACTTTGATGGCCCTTGAAATTGCTTTGTAGAATCACTCTGTTTTTTACCAATAAAGGAAGAATTTTTTTAAATGAAAAAAGAAAACATGATGCTTAGGCTCATGGGCTGACAGAGAAGCAGATTGGCTTTATTTAAGGAGAAATCTTGACCCTGAAGAACAGAGAGAACTTCCATGGTGGTTTTTGTTTGTTTTCATATAAAGCCTACCCTTTACTATTCAGTTCACCATGGCTTTGGTGGAACAGAGGTGGACAGAACAGTGTGTGTGTTTAAATTTTTCTAGGAATTTCTATGTACCTAATTATTTGTTTCCTTTTCCTTGGAAAAGGCCGGCATGTTCTTGGGTTGGGTCTGACTGGTGGGTGCTGTTTCCATCATGACGCCTACACCTGTCCCAGCATCCGGAGGGTAAGAGCATCGTAGTGTCACCCAGAGTAAACGACTAAGGTGAAGGTGACTTTTCCTGCTCAAGGAAGGGGGAGGAAACAAATCCCAAGACTGAAAACAAAAAGCAAAACAAAGCAAAAAACCCCAAGTGAATGTGAAGTAGAAGAGACAGGCCAAAGGAAACAAGTAATTAGGTATGTAGAATTTTCTAGAAAAATTCAAACACACACACTATTCTGTCCACCTCTATTCCACCAAAGCCATGGTGAACTGAGTAGTAAAGGGTGGGCTTTATATGAAGACAAACGAACAAAATACCAGGGAAGTTGTATCCGTTCTTCAGGGTCAAGAAAACTCTCCTTATATAAAAAGCCGATCTGCTGCTCTTATCATCCCATGAGTCTGTGGCATCATCTTTTGCAAAACAAAACCGAGTATGCCGGAATCATAAAACGGAGAAAAGGAAAGGGGTGCCCACAGGTGAGGGAACGAGAGATAAAACTGAGCAGCCAAAAACCACTTATGTGCCGTGTGCTTTCAAGTCAGCAGTCTTAGAAACGTACACGCACATACAAACCACCGAAAAAGCAAAGTGAAACTCCTGGTAGTAAAAGAAGGTATCGCAGTTGGTTGGTTGAAAGCAGGTTTCTAAGGAGTCTGATTGGCCAGACAGCCCCAACCCAAGGTGAGGCGCCAGACTTGAAGGCGATGCTGGGCTCCGCCTGGGGTGGGAGGAAGGGGTACTCAGACCCACAGGAGGTTAGCATAAAACCACCGGCGGCTCAGGTATTTGAGGAAAGGGAGGGCATTCTTAAAGACCTCGGCTGCCTTCTATCATTTGAACATACGAGGAGAAATCAACTTTAAAAAGCTGTAACAGCTCATGTCCAGGGTGACTTTATTTCATGGAAAGAATAAAAAGACAACACCAACAGCATGATTTTCCTAAACACCACACAGGGACAGGCTGTGTCCTCTTTTCATTCCTCTTTTATCACATCATACAAAATTTTAAAAAAGAAACCAACAGAAACACCCCAAAACATACCCCCAGACCCCTTAAATTAGCAGACTTAAAATTAAAACTTGAAGCAATATTTTGTTATACTTTGATCCAAACTCTATGTACAAATTAAATTGCACTTATAAAGACAGCAACATTTCTAATGGGGTTGTAGTTTATTCTGCTTTATTGTGGTTTTATATCTCGATATAAAACTTTTAAAGCTTTCTTCAGTAAAAACCATACTTTCTTTAATAGTACATAATGCATTTCCCCACTGAATTTCTGAGCCGGTTTTTTCTTTTTGTGCTTTTCTGCTGTTTTATTTTACAAATGGCACATACCTTCTGAGTAGGTACAAGCAGACACAACACTCATCCTAAGAGACTCATTCATGAAAAAGTCAGACTGTAAAAGAAATGAAATATTAGCAGTCTAGTCCTTTGGTTCATCTTAAAAAAAAAATCAACTGGTATAACTTACGAATTGGTGGTAACTCTTCTTTTTGGTTAAAAACAAATCCACCTGGTAGATTACTGATTAAAATCCAACATTGCTTTCAAAGTACCACCTTTCCAGCCTCCTCTCTGCTCAAAGATGCCATTGTGACAACTGGTTTGACAGGACACAGGCTACAGTAAGGCACAAGTGGATGGTACAAATAAAAACAAATACTTTAGGACTGGTGGTTGCTTTTTTTTCCTGCACGTACCGTTTCCAAGATAAAATCACAAAAAGAAATACATATTTTTTGTTATGAAATACCTATACAAAATGTTTAAATGTACACCATCTGAGCTGCCAAAAAGGGTTTAAAAAAGTATCAATTTCTCCCCCATACATAAAACTCTCTCTCATCAGTAGGTCCAAGAGAACTTGGGTTCACAATGTCCCAGCACTTTATGGGAGGGAGGAGGGTCAAAATTCCCCTTCCTGCTCTCCCTGACCCCAACACAAGACAAAAACAAAGGTCAGATGTTGTCAGTAGTGTATTCTACTTATTACAAACAACTGAAATTTAGGAAAAAAAAAAAAAAAAAAATCAGGCCGGAGACCACGGGTGGGTGCAGTGACTGGCTGCCGGATCAGAGTAAGGCACTTCCCGGGGGCGCAGCATCCCGACGCGTGGGTGGGGACCGGTGCGGGGTCCGGTGGAGGCCAGGGCCTCTGGGGGCTCCACGCGGGGACAGGCTGGCTCCGCAGCAGGACGACTCGGGAGGTATGACGTGGACGCGCCATCTACACCGACGTGGTCACGCGGTCAATGGTGTGGTTGACCTCGTTTTTGTTGGAATCCAGTCCTTTAGCAGCATTCCTGTCGTTCCGTAAATTTTCCACCGTCTTTTTCATGTTCTTGAGCTCCCCTGGGTGGGGCGTGGCTCGTCTCAGGAGTGTTCTCTGAAAAGCAAGGAGCGGGGTGAGTGTTTGGGTTTTACTCCATCACTCCTTCAAATGCGAAGCTTCCTGGGTAGCTTTCCAACACAGGTCTCCCCTTCCTAGCGGTTAAGAGGCAGAGTGGGCGAAAAGCTTGCTTTGGAGGTACGTGCATTTATCAACTGCTCCCTCGCGGTTAAGGGAAGACGAAAGTGCTGAGTATAACTTACCTAGTCAAGATGGAAGGGCTCCTTTCAGAATAAAAGAATACTTCGCAAAATACGAGACGAGTGTTACGATAAGAACAAAGTTCCACGTGCAGTAAGAAAAAAATAAAAGATTTGTGAGATAGAATTGTGGGGGGAGGGGAGGAAGACGAGAAAGGAGTCAAAAAAATTCTACAATTAAAATCCCTAGAATGTTCTACTATTATCTGAAGCGGTTCTGGCTTCCTTCAACCCATGAGGCACGGGAGGTGAAGGAAAAGGGAAGTGAGGAAGGACTTCTTTTCTAATTTTGCTGCTGTGTTTTATTTATGACCTACTGAAGAAAGTTCACATTTTTCTAATAAAGACCACAGGGTGGGAAGTGAAGTGACAGGGTATGGGCAATGTTTTTAAAATTATATTATTTAACATGTTCTGTGCTCTTCTGCTCCTAAAACAGTATTTACATCTTATAAATGGCCAGTCCGGGAGTTTCAGGAGGAGCTACGATAGGTTAACAAAGGAGGAGCGGTACTAAGGCAACGCGTAACTGGTGAAATAATCATGCTCTAAGAAGTCATGAGATAAAGTCATTTACATTGGAGTCATTTTGTCATGCCTAATTCCTACTTTGCCCTCTGCCACTGTAAGTGAATGAAAGCCCACTTGGGGACAGCTGGAATAACAAAGACTCCAGGCAGTAATTTAAAAACTGCCCTTTGTCTTGGGGGCTGCAAGTACTCCCTCTGAGTTCTGCTTATGAAAATCTCAATTAGTGCAAGGAGTTTAAGAAGCCAAAGCCAAACTGCAGGAAGACTCCGAGAGTTGTCCCTGACTCAGCTGGATGGCTGAGACATATGGAGGATGGAGGCAAGTAGGGCTGAGTGGTCCTTTCAAACCTATTCCTGATTTCTGAATGAAAACCCATAAGGGAGTCCTACTTAACATCACAAGCTCTCTGCATGAAGGTGAAGGCTCCCGGTTACGTGAAGATAAGCAAGAAGTCCAGGAGGACAGCAGGCAAGCTAAGCCACGTGGTGAAACATGGGTGAATCCCCATGGTACGGCTACAAATGGGGGTGGAGGGCAGGGAGAGACTCAGTTCACTGGGAACAACAGAGAAGAAAAAATTCCCAACCAATTTTAAGACAGCAGTGGGGGCAGGAGGGGTAAGTATCACAAATAAAGAAAAAGAAGCACCCACAAACTATTCAAACAAACAAAGTCTCATTGGTGAATCAGAACCTTAGAAACTCCCAGTTTTGCCTTCTAAAAACAATTCTTAGATGTTGAAGGCAGAACAGAGAAAAGACTATTTGAAAATAAGAGAGATCTTTATCAGGTGTCCCTTTCAATCTCGGAAGGCTTTTAAACTTTGAACGTCTGTGGAAGCCAAGAAGCTCGAATCCCATACCGTTTCATTATCGTCCTCGTCCTTTTCATCTTCCAGAAATCGGATTGCGCTGACTCTGTTCACTGCACGCTCATTCCAGGCCTCATCGGACACATCGTTCACCAAGCTCTCCAGGGCACCACAGCGAGGCAGGTTCTCTGTTGGACAAAGACCACGTCAGCAGGGTTCCCATGACTGGCAAGGTTGCCCTTTCTTTTCAAGGATGCGTAGTTCTATTTAAGATCATAAGATATCTGCTAAATCAATATTTACTATTTCATTCCAGAATGTCATCATGACTCATAGAGTTCTTTTGCATTTTCTTTTTTACACACTCACTTCAGAAACTTCCTCTTGACCATGATTTGGCCACACATGTTGGATCTAGTACTTTGCCTGGCAGCACAACCTACCGCAATTGTTCTCTTGGGGTCTTAAGTGCTCCTCTGACGAGGCTGGGATAGGCAAGGTGGCTCCATTCGCCCAGACCCTTCTCCCTTTATTCTATCGAAACCAGCTCCCAGAAAAGGATTTATGACAGGCATGTGATATGAGTGTGAATGCTTTTTTTTTTTTAAAGTAATCACGTTTTTTATTTTAGAAGATGTTGGGGGTAGGAGTTTATTAATTAATTAATTTATTTTTGCTGTGTTGGGTCTTCATTTCTGTGCGAGGGCTTTCTCTAGTTGCGACAAGTGGGGGCCACTCTTCATCGCGGTGCGTGGGCCTCTCACTGTCGCGGCCTCTCTTGTTGCGGCGCACAGGCTCCAGACGCGCAGGCTCAGTAACTGTGGCTCACGGGCCTAGTTGCTCCGTGGCATGTGGGATTCTCCCAGACCAGGGCTCGAACCGGTGTCCCCTGCATTAGCAGGTAGATTCTCAACCACTGCGCTCCCAGGGAAGCCCTGAATGCTTTTTTAAACCACACATAATTTACAAAACAAAGGTACAGTCACTCAAAACAACTCCCTGTTTTAAAAAGAGTTTGCTGGAGATGTTCAATACTAATCCTCCAAACTGTCTGTTTGGATTTTAAGGGACTCCTACCTCTTTTAGGAGTATGTATTTGCATTTTCAGCCTTAGCTAGAACTCAAAACCAGAAGGCTGTTTAAAGAATATCAAATGTGATACACGGGTATGAGCAGCACGTTTTTTCTGCAGAGATACAGGGGAAGCTTCCCAGAAAAGACCCACAATGACCTCACACCTAGGCTGGCTCTGCAGGCAGATAAGACACAACGCAGTCCCGTGTGCGAGTGAGAGGCCTTAAGGACAGGCATTAGCTGCTGCTAATTCTCGGGGCCAAGCGAACCTGGTCCTTCCATTTACCTTGGCAGGCAGGTTCAGAAGGCAGCTGAGGAAGTAAGACACAGGTGAGAATCTTCTCCCCGGTGGTGTGGTCAGTGTCCGTCTGGAATGTGAGCAGGGGCTGGGACTGGTTGTCTGATAACCACAGAGCCTTCAACTTTAAAGCAGTCAGGGATAAAGGCAGGTGCGACAGCCTCGATGAAAACAAAAGGAGACATGGGGAGCTTACAATCTGTGATTAAATCAAGTCTTATCCAAAACAAAACAGGAAAAAAAAAAACTGCTTCCTGGGATTGGGTTCAATATGTGAAAAGGTATTATGTTTATAATAAGATACTCGATTTACCCTTTGCCAGTGGACGCTTCAGTGGGTGACTATGCTTCCCTTTTCTGTCATCACCTCTCTCATTAGCACCTCCAGGCCATGGGGCAAAAAATGAGGAAATTACAGCACGCGCTGTTTACTCTTGGGAAGTTTCCATTTAAAGGCCGGGGTGGGGCGGGGGAGTGGGGAAGCCAGTGTTAATTGTGGAAGAACCCAGAATCCGAGTTCTTCCTAAGTCAATGGGGACAGCCTCACCCGCAGGGCTGGAATAAGACCATGGCGTTACCTGCCCCCGGTAGCACCTGGCAAATCGGGACGTGAGGAAGGTGAGGCCTTGGGCGCTGCAAAGTTTAAACTGCAGTTAAAATAAAGATTAAAAGTGTTTCTTTATGGACTCCACTTGCTCTCTCTGGGGAGATTATTTTAGGTATTCCATTTTAGACTTTTAAGTCTCTGAAAGCTCCCACTTCTCAGACACCTACGTGATAATTAATTTCCACCTCAGATTGCTTCAGTTCCGAAGGAGACAAAGCACTTTAAAAACTGTAATGTGATACCTAAAGATTAGTTTTCTATCTATGTTTGTACAAGTATTTGACCAGTTAAATCTATTTAGTGATGACCATCACCAGAAATCATATGCACTTGGTACTTGGCAAAGATTACTTGGAGCAGAGGATCTCAACTAGGGGCAATTTTGCCCCCGGGGACACCTGGCAATGTCTATAGACATTTTTGGGGGTGCTACTGACATCTAGTGGGTCAAGGCCCGGATGTTGCTAAATACCTACAACGCATAGGACAGCCGCACAACAAACAACTACCCAGTCCCAAATGGAACACTGCCAGGGGTGCAATGCTGCTCTGGTAAAAACCAAGGCTTTACACAAGTTTAATTCACTCTGAAAACACCCGAACCTCTGCAGATACCAGGAATTTAAGGTTTAAAGAACTTAAGGTTATATTTGATCAAGTATTTTCACTCTAAGGACGGCTCCGTGGATTAAAGGATAGCTCCATCTTAGAAATGACTTCATACGTTAGCTAAAAATAAGCTAATCACAGTCTGTTACCTACAATAGGAGGCACATTTTCTTAAAAGAAATCTCTGGCCCATTAATTCTATAAGAAATTATGTGGCAGCGTGTATTCCTGGGGTTCTTTCTTCTATGAAATGGTACCTCTATCTCCATTTAACATATATGGGAGAGATGCCTAAATGTCTCACCAACAGACTAATGCAGACTTATCAGACGTATTTTGAATTGACAGACTTACGGGAAATAAACTAGAAATAAACTAGAAGAAGCAGTTATACTCCAATACTATAAAACGAATCCAAGTAAAACGTAAGCACAGACCAACTAAGTTAATTTAACAGATGAAGTTAGAAATGATCAAAGAATGCAGACAGCGTATTAGCACACTTTCTATAAGAATAATGAATACATGTCACAAAAGCCTTCCCACGTCCTAGTTATGGAGGGGAGAAAATATTTTCTTTTCCTAAAAGTTAGCCCAGTCAAGGCTGACCCATCCCATACCCACTCAGTGGGTGCAGTATTGGTTAAATACAGGGAACTGTGCCCACGTGGGAGTGAGGTTCTCAAGTCGATGCCGTGAGAATTGCCGACGTGAAAGGACCCTTGATAAGACTGCGTGTGTTGTACACGCCACTATTTCACCAATGACGGCCAAATTGGGTGGGAAATATGTGTTTTTAAATCCCAGAATCCACCCAGTGCAGTGACATGCACATACCAGGAGGATGCCTGGAGGGGTCTGAGGGTGCAGCAACTCACAGCCCCACTTCCCCTGATTCTGAGGTATTGGTTCTTTGAGGGGACTGGAAAGTGAAATCTCTGTGCTTATTTGTATAAGCGTACAAATGATCTCTCCCTCTGCCCAAAGGCTGTCACACACATACTCAAATGCAAGGAAGTTAAAGACACAAGGCAGGTATCTGCCAGGCACTGTGACAGGACTTTTTAAAAAGAATATCCTGGGGGGGTGCTTAAAAGACATCAAACCCTTTTTCATTTTATTGAACCAAAGGGTAATTTCTTTTGAAAGTTTGTCCCTATTTCTTTTTTAAAAAGGAATTAAGCTAATGTCCTCCAGAATGTTTCAAGTTTCAACGTCTTGGGCAAGAAATCTATAGTCAGCGTCTCTACCTTCGAGAGAGTAAAGAAAAAATAAATCAAGATTTGAAAGCTGGCATGACACACAGATACTAAAAACACGGTCGTTGTGCCTTCTTAGACTAATAACTGGCTTCCCAGATAAGTGCTAAAGCAAAGGTATAAACAAAAGGCTAAACAGAGCATCAATAATAAATAACAGCTGCTAAGGATGCAAATCATGTCATAAAAGCTAAAATAAATTACTAGACTCCACAACAACAGGTCTTAAAATCACATGCCACCAGGCCAGGTAAGACGGATGCGTGGTCTAGAACACTGGTTTTCCCGCAAAGAATCAACGTGCCAGCTTGGATTCCACTGCTGCCGGCCAAGCACACACCACACATGAGCTCGTTCACACGTGTCTTATGGACAGAGGTGTTCCCAGTGTCAAAGAGGAAAAAAGCCCTACTCCCTGCCCAGTCTGCAAACAGAGACTCTGCGGGCTGGGCCGACCCTGTCGCTGACTCACTGCGGCCTTGGGGAGAAAGACACACACTCCTCTGTTTCTCTTGGGTGAGCCATCCCAGATACAAGCCAGAAAACAGATTTTTAAAAAAATCTGCTTTCCAGGGGAGTAATACATTTTTGGTTTATTCTGGTACCTTCTGTTCACTACAGGATCAACATAAGAAGCCGCAGCCCCCTTTGTACACATCTCTGTGGTACATTTAGGACCACATCGCCTCAGAAATAAAAAGCCTGTGGTTACTATTTACATCAACAGTACAAGGAATAAAGCAAATGGACAACCAAACCGTGAGCTTCTCGTTTCCAGATACATCGGTGACCAGCCCACTGAAGTGACCTTCCCCACCTCTGGCTATAATAGCAGTTGCTTTATCAAATTTATTTAGCACCTAAACATGGCCTACTGATTAATGTAATACTAACTAGACCTATGGCTGAATGCTTCTTACAACTGAATATTTCATCTGTTTGTTACCTCCTAGTAGAATTGTTAGTTTTAAGCAACGTTTTCAAAAATGTTTAAAGAGATACACAGAGAGAACATAATCAGTGAAAAAATGTAAACAATCCCAAAATATCTAAAGCGAAAGCCCCCTGTAACCTCAAGTTTCCAGCCCTCCTCTAGGGGAACCACTTAATATTTTGGTGTTCTCTATAGGTAAGACTTTTGAAAAACAAAAACAAAAATGAGAGCACCAGGCACTGTCCACACTTACTCTTTGCCCTGGACATCGTGGGTCACAACGCAGAGAAACAGATCATTCTCTAGCTGCTCAGTATTCCACAGTCTGGCTACACTGTTGTGGTTTGTCTTTTAATATTTTTTCCAGCTTTATTGAGATCTAATTGACATATACCACTGTGTAAATCTGAGGTGGACAATGTGATGATTTGATATATAAAGTTGGTGTTCAGTGTCTGAGGATGCAGGACCTGCGGATGCGGAGGGCCAACTCTGCTGCGGCATCTTATATAAGGGGCTGGGGCATCTGCCCATGTTGGTACCCTCGGGGGTGCTGGAACCAATCCCCCCAGGGATACAGAGGGATGACTGTTTCGGGAAATGATTACCTCAGTAGGCTTAGTATCTCCATCTCACATAATCACCACAGTGTGTGTGTGTGTGTGTGTGTGTGTGTGTGTGTGTGTGTGTGTGTGTGTGTGTGTGTGTGTGTGTGTGTTGGAAGCATTTAAGATCTACTCTCCTAGCACCTTTAGAGGATATAATACAGTGTTGTTAACTACAGTCATCATGCTGTATGTTAGATCTCCAGAACTTATTCATCTGCTAACAGGAAATTTGTACCCTTTGACTGGCATCTCCTAATTTCCCCCACCCGCTGGCCCCTGGCAACCACCAGTCCACTCTCTGTTTCTATGAGTGCAGCTTGTTTAGACTTCCCATAAAAATGAGATCACACAGTATTTGTCTTTCTCTGTCTAACTTATTTCACTTAGCAAAATGCCCTCAAGCTCCATCCTTGTTGTTGTAAATGACAGGATTTCCGACTTTCTCATGGCTGAGTAATATTCCATTTCATATATACGTATATATGTGTGTACACACTCACACTCTCTCTCTCTCTCTCTCTCTCTCACACACACACACACACACACACACACACATCTTCTTATTCATTCACCTGTTGGATGCTTAGGCTATTTCCATATCTTAGCTACTGTGAATAAAGCTGCAATGAACATGAGAGTGCAGATACCTCTTGGATATCCTGTTTTCTTTTCCTTTGGGTATATACCCAGAAGCTGAACTGCTGGATCATATGGTGGTTCTATCTATAATTTCTTGAGGAAACCCCACACTGTTTTCCATTGTGGACGCACCAACTTACATTCCCGCCAACACTGCACAAGGGTTCCCTTTTTGCTGTGTCATCACCAACACGTGTTACCCCTTGTCTTTTTGATAAAAAGCCATCCTAGTAGGTATAAGGGGATACCTTTTAGGCTTTTTAATTTATTTTTTGGATCATGAAATTCAAAGTTACAAACGATTTCTCCGTCGACAGCCATGGTTTGCAGTATTTGGCACTAGTAATATTGTGAGGAAGACGCTCCAATACCCGATTTTGTGTACTTGGTGGATAGTCATATGGGAAAGAACCTAAGAGTTAAGGACATCTGTATTCTGGGCCCACAGGTGGCTGCTGATACAAGGCACCTCCTCTATTACTGAACCAGAAGGCTTGGGGCTTTAGTGTCCAAGTGGCATTTCAGCGTTATCCTTGCTATAATTTTCCTATCAAACGTGTCCAAAAAAAGTTTCTGGGAACCGATATGCAGCCTCCCTGTGCCGTTTCCTACTTTTATATGCTTGTGGGGAGAGGCAGAAACTTCTGTTGTATTTGGTAGGACTTCCCATGGTGTGACATTTCTGCAAGCTGAAAAGCTAACATGGTAGCCTCTTTTCACCTGGAGGGTATCAGTTTCTCTACTGATACTTTAAATAAGTAGTAATTAAATATTTTAATAAGCTTAAAATCTGGTTATGCGTCTATATATACAATGGACTAAAGGACACACCTAACTGACTCAGATGACAGCTATGGCACTCGACTTTTTAATTGGCGTTTGTCCACCCTGGCCCAGGCATAATAAATATTGAACTTTCCCTTCTCCTGAGAACTTGAGAATGGGGTCTTCACTCGTGTGAAAAACAGTTTTTAGAGGTCAGAGCCATCTTTCTGCTCGAGAATTAGTGACGCAAATCCATGCTCCCCAAAGTGGCAAGAACTGGGGCGGGTCTGGAATCACTGAGCTTCTACTGCTGTAGGGAGAGGTTAGGAGGGAAGGGCCCTTCTCAAGCTGCATGTCTCCCGTTGGGCTTAATCCAAGCAGAAATTCAACATCTAGCTCAAATTAATTCTGCGTTTCCAGTCACCAGTGAATGGCCTTAAGAATCTATCAAGATGTCCTGAAAGCATCAACTTTAAAACGGTGAGGGTTTCCTGAGGCCATAGCTCATCCCCAGGTTCCCCCGTGTCCTGCTGTTTGTTTAGCACTGCTGTCCACGATCCATTAGCAGGAGTGAAAAATGGTGGCTCGTGCCTGACCTGTGAGCAGCGAATCACGTAGGCCACAATCCCCCAGGCACTCTTTGGATCGCTGGCCTTCACCATTTTGAAGCATTGATTATCTTCCCCTGGTCCAGCACGTTCTCTCCCATCTAACTATATAACACCCAAAAGCATTTTTTAAATTCCTTTTGGCAACATAGCCTGTGATATCAGGCCCTTTGCAGTGGCCTGCCAGCCATTCTGCAAAATGAACATTTTTAACATTTCCATTCAGTCGACAGATATTCACCAGGCATCTACTGAAGGGACAAATCACAATGACACACAAACCATCACATCTAACTTTAGGTAACTTTAATTTCAGGAGGGTCGCATGCAGGTAAACAAGCAGTTATCATCAGGGTAATTCAGAAATGCAGACCCAGAGAGGAGGCTTCCTGGAGAAAAGAGGAACATGAGTGCCAAAGGATAAAAGTGGGGAAACAGAGACGGTGTCAGAGGTGGAAAGAAGAGCCTGGGTAGGCGGGCTCAGGGGAAGGAAAGTGCGGTGACATTCGCAGTGATGAAATTGGTTCAGAATGGCTGAAATGACTCTAGTCCACATTCCAGAGTCTGGCAAGCAGCCCGCAGGCCTCTGACCCAGAACTCGAGAGATGGTGCTGCTGTGACCTTGGGGACACCGACTGGTGGCTCGTCAGGTTTTTTAGACTATGAAACACCTGGCAATTCTGACATTAGCTGTGGATCTTCTCACCAGCAAAGTGTCCCTGAATACAATTTTGTTCACAATGTCAGGGGGTTCAGAGTCACGGGCAAGACACATCAAGACCCCTGGCTACAATCTAGCTCAGACTCATGGGAGCTCTTTTTTCAGATGAGGAAACCAAGGTCCACAATGACATACGGAAGCCAGTTATAAAAGCCAAGACCTAGGTCTCCCTCCCCCTTCCATCGCGGTACCGTCATCTGGAAAGCATGTGTCCGGCCGTGCCCACTGTAACCTTAAAGGACTCCACGCTCTGGCCGCCCTTGACCTTGTCCGCTCCATCGGGCTCCATCACTCCAGCTCCCAGACTGGGAGCTTCCAGGCCTGGCTAATGTGACCAATCAGTATATATTTTACAAGGTGGAGCAAAGGCAAGACAGCCAAGGCTGGGGTGGATGACCGTTTGCTTGTCTCGGGCTTACCTGTTCCCTGCCACGTCCAGGACGTGCAGCTCAGCGGCCCGTGACACCTCCGCAGGGATCCGAGTCAGCCTGTTGTCGCGCACGCAGAACACAGTGAGGCTGCTGCACCCGCCGATCTATGATGGGAAAGAAAACATGACTGTTTTCCAGGTTTTTCTGGGAGATGGGGGTGGGACTGGAGGGTCTCGTTCATCAAATGGCATGAAAAGGATGCACAAAATAACATCACACGATTTTAAGTCTCACTGATGACCAGCTATGATTGATTTAAATCATATAAAACACTGAGTCGTCCAGTAAGCTTAAAAATCTCTGCAAAACATTAAACACGTATGTTCTAAATTAAGTCAAGAAAATAAACAATACAGTTCAAAAACTGCATTCTGAACAGAACGTCATTTTCTACTGCTACCTAATGCAACTGCATCTTTTAAATATGTTAACCAGACAACACAGGTCCAGACATATAGTATTTGGTAATATGGGAGTTTAAGAATTCTAGTTTGGAAAAAATTATGAAAAAGGATATATATATATATATATATCTGAATCACTTTGCTGCACTCCAGAAACTAACACAACATTGTAAATCAACTATACTTTAATAAAAAATTAAATTAAAAAAAAAAGAATTCTAGGTTTCAAAAGTCAGGCCAAAGATACACACACACGCACACACACACACCCCTTTGAAGACCTGCCCATTATATTAACTTCAGTTTTTCAGTTTCTTTAAAAATAAAAGAAAACGAGGAACATCTGAGAGATGATACATTGATTTCTACCATACATCTTTTAATAGCCTTTGGTCATTCACAACTTAATTTGATAAATTCATTGCCCTTTGACAAATGCAAAATGAACCATCTTGTAGCAAAAAGTGAACTTGGTCGGCTAAGACCTACTGCTGAAAGCACAAGTCAATATCTGCGTCCACACCAAATTTGATTCCCTTTTTATTTTAAGTAACCGATTCAAAGGTAACTGAGCTTAGTAAGAGTCTAGTCTTCGCAAAAGAATTCAAGGACTCTCTTGAATAAGCTGTCTGTGGTTTCTACAGTCAGGAAAGCTGAACGAAGGGGTTGCAAAACCAGCTGGGTCCCAGACACAACATCCCGCAGGCCCGCGTCCACGCTACACTCTCCCCACATGCGCTGTTCTGACTCAGGGCGGCTGGGGAAAAGGGCTGATGAAGGGACCTATTGATTCTGATACATGGAAAAATACCCCAGAGCCTCCGCCAGAGGAGGAGCAAGACGCCCAGCTCTCCGTCAGTATCTGAATATACCTTCTGCCCTTTTCTATTTATTTCTGTGTTAAATGTACGTGTGTCTCTTAAAAAGCGGAATGCACATTTATGAAACCGCTACATAATTACCTTTGTGCACAATCTTTTTATGTCTTCCCTTAGGAGTTAATATAAGGATTTTGAAATAATATATTTAACCACAGCATGTAACCATAATGAATGTAAAAGAAAACTAAACACACAAGAAAACACAGACTAACATTCCTCTCTGGTCACCTGGAAACACCCAGAGACGTACTGTTCCCCTCGTTTCTCAGTATTCACATTTCCCATCCCAGAAAAACTGGTTTGCTCACTGTCCTCTAAAAGACATCTTATATTTTTGGTCTCACTGTTTCTTATAGATACACCCTTCTTCTTTCTGTCTTTTTTAAATCTTACCATCACCCCCAATTAGCTAAACATCCTCTACCCCGAAAAGCCTGCCCAGAGCCCCTGGTCCACGTCAATCCGTTTCCTTTCTAATTATGGTCCATACAAACCCTCTGACAGATCGTTTGACGGGGCTGTTTAATTTGCACGCTTACATGTCATCAGGCTGTTTGGCATCCTCTCTGCCCAAAGGTGAAGCCCAGCTACCTACCAACATTCCTCATGAAGGTATGTCTACACACTTGTGTTTGTTTACTTACTACTGAAAGGCTGCTACTTAAAGTTGTCATCTGCTTCTATGTGTAACAATGGAGACCGCAAAACTCTTTTCCCTGGTAAGAATCACCAGGGCGGCCTCTCACGTTTTGTAAATATCACGTCCTAAAAGAGGCACATCTTCTGTGGGGCCTGGCATTCTTCCCTCCCTTGAGGAAGGGGCTCAGTCTAACCCAGGTGCCCAGGCACCTCCCAGAAGGAAAGGAATCAAAACCCTGGACACCCTGGATCGTGTGAGGACCGACACGATTAGATTCGCTCTGATGAATTTAGGTGACCCCCACAAAGATCGACCCATGCGGAGGTCCCCGTGGGGCCCGGCCCCGCTCCATGTGGACGGGGATCCGCACCGGGTCTGCGAGCCAGGAAGGGGCGCCTACTGGGTCAGCACGTGGCTGAGGCCGGTCACGCCTCATGCCGGCCTGGCTTTGAGGAGACAGGGCTTATCTGGACTCCAGGGAGGCAAAGCAGGTATCGGTTATTTACACACAGAGCCGAGGCTGCATCGTGACTTGGGGCTTCGCTTTGTCAGGAAGCCGCCCACTGCCCCCGCCACCGGTGGGGTCTTTGTCTGGGGGGCCTACTGTTGCATACACCATGTGAACATTTTCCGTTTGTACCGTGTGCCTATACCATCTACTCCTAAACATTAATTAACTAATGAAAGTGGGTCAGAGAGGTCTCTGAAAGTCGCCCGTGCAATAAAAGTTCTGGACAAGTTCACACCGCTTACGTACTTTGGGGGAAAGAACGGGAACTCCCGGTGGAGGGTGTGCACTGGCTACGTGCTTACAGCTTGTGATTTATTTTTTTCTCTTTCCTTCCCCGCTCTACTCTCACACCATTTGAGAGGTCAAGAGGAGGAAGGCAGTGTATCCAAGAGCCTCAGGCGCTCTGGGTGGACAAGGCAGGTGAGTGGCCTCTGAGCGCCACTGGCCATGTTTTCAGGAAACGATGAGGACAGAGAGTCCATCTGGGCTGAATGTGTGAGGGCTGCCTAACGGGGCAAAAAGCAAAGGACACGCTCACACCAAGCCAGCTGGGAGGGCACGGCGCAAAGCTTTGGCTTTTGGAAGAGATGATCGAGCAGTCAAAACCATGATTCCAAAGACAGAGTTCTTCACAGACGTCAGAGGGGGATGCGGGGTGACGGAGAGGGGGCGCTCTGGGATCTCACAGACCAGGGGTGGAACTTAGGCTCCGTCCTAGGTCCTGTGGATTTGGATATGTTACTTTAGCAAGAGTAACAATAAGCATTAGATTGAACGAAACCACCTATCACAGCCCCTATCCTAGGACCTGGCCTACTGCTGCTGTCAAATAAACGTAGCTGTTGTTTTTCCAAGAAGTGAAAGTCCCAGGTCCCAGTGACAGGCTGTCCACACCTGAGCCCCTGCCATGTTGCTGGAACTGTGCTGAGGCTGGCCACCTCCGCCCTGGATGCCCCAGAACCTCCTGAAATACTGTCCCCCTGACGGTGCATCACAGTGACATTTTGTGTTCATAGGAGTGAAGAACTGGCCTGAGCTCAGTATTGCATTCTGCATCATTCGCGTGTATTTGTGCTTTCTCTTTTGGGTTCAGGAGGCAGAGTTTACAGGCTCCTTAGGGGTCAACAGGATAAATGTCTCCATCACTTAGAAATTCTGGGAAGCAGAGTCACTGTTTAAATAACTTATTACCAGTTACGTAGGAAGCTGATATTTTCAAACTCCCTTTAACCACAAAATAGCACACAAGGAAGGCAGCACCAGAGAAAAGAATACGAGGGCTTGGACTTGGATTCTCTGAGAATTACAGAACGTAGCTAAGGATCCTTGTTGAGCTGTTCTGTGTTCTCCTAATTCAAGACAATACTGTCCTTAACTCTTTGGCACTGATCTGATCCATCTCAAGGATATGGGACCTGCAGATCACTGAGCAAACCTTCAGTAAGGTCAACTTTCCCTGAGTATTAACTGCCTGCAGGTGACAGCTTAAAGGAGATAATCAGACAGATTGCGTGACTCAAAGAGAAAGCCTGTGTTGGTCACCTTTGCCTATAGCCTGCCTTGTGAATACCTGCCCCGAGTGGAAAGGAACTTTCATTTTCCTTCGGCATCTTCCTTTCAATATTATTTGTAACAGAACTGAACCCACATTTCACTGGCAAGAGGGAAAATGTACAATAAGCAAAATCTGGTCAAAATCCTATTTGAACAGAAATAACATGAGGTATAATTTTAGAAACCAAAGACTATTTTTTGCCTTTCCCATGATCATCTGTGGCATATTATTCAAATGTTCCCTGCTCCAGAAATATTTTGGAAACCATGTGGTTTTGGGACTCCCTGAATTGTTGGGCCACTGACATCAAAATATCCACTAACAGCGACAGCATTCTTCTAATTATAAGAAAGTAACTTAGTTGACTGGAAAATAAAAACCACATACACACACGCACGAAAGCACAATGAGAAAATAACTCAAACCAAATCCTGCCATGAAGGGATAATCAGTCTTAACATTTTGAGGTTCAAATGCCATGCATTTGTGATTATAAATATGCACTTCAACAGAATTAGAACCAGCCCTATGATCTTTAGCACCTTTGTTTGCATACAGAATCAAGAATGTCTTCCCAGGTCATTTTGCTTCTAACAGAATTTTTACTGACCACATAGTTATTTCCTTCTACATATGTATCACAGATTACTTAGCAGATCACCACTGTAGACACTGCTAATTAGTTCTACCATTTCTTTGCTGTGTGATCCTGGGCAAGTTACTTAACCTCTCTGAGTCTTAGTTTAGAAATCAATATCTGTTGGATGCTGATGATGATTTACCTATACCTCTTTGAATTGTTGTGAAAATCAGACAAGAATTAGCCTGAAGGCACTTGGCACAGGGCCTGGCACATGTCAGCTGCCTCCGGACATGTTTGGCATGGTGCCTGGAACATGCTAGACGCTCCTGCATACACTGGGAGAAATAATCTCATGCATGATTCTCAGTGTACATCCATAATAGTTCTCCTAGGATAAATTCCTAGAAGTGGAATTACAGAATCAAAGGGTATGCCTATTTTTCAAATTTTTAATACTACTACCAAATTCCCTTCCAGAGAAGTCATAATAATTTATATTTCCATGATAACAGGTACTTTCCTGTACTCTAACCAATATTTGGTATATTATTATATTTTTTAAATCTTGAAAATCTGATAGGTGAAAATGCTTCAATTAACATTTTGCGAATAATGATTTCACATTAAAAGTCATTTCTATTTTTTTCTCCTGTGAATCACTGGTTTTTGTGGGGGGGTTCTTTGCTTTTCTTTCTGTCCACTTTTCTAGAGTGGGTACATCTCTTTTCTCAATGATGTGAAAGAATTTCTAACAGAGTAAGGAAAGACAGCCTTCTTCACGTGTGATGCTGTAAACATCACCCTTCCCCCAGCCTGTCTTTATTTTCTTGAAGGTCAGAAATCTCATTTTCACATAGACAAATCCATCAACTGTTTCTTTTGTGAGTTATTTCCTCTTTCAAGTTTAGGAATGCCTTCTCTATCCTGAAACCCAACGGTCAGCATTTTTTTTTTTTAATTCTAGCATTTTTAGGTTTTGTCGTATCTCTTTTATTTATCAATAATTCACTTTAGAACATCATGGGGAACTTACTCTAGAAGAATTTTAAATTGTACTAATAAGAAGGCAGAAAGCTGTCTACAAAATGAGTACTCTATCACCATGGACATTTCTGAATAGCACAATATCTGTGGGTGATTCGTGTTTACAGATTGTCTGATAAAGGAAAGCTTTGACGAATGATCTGCAAATCCTCCCTTGTCTCATCTGACTGGACAGGTATGATGTAGGTAGAGTCACTTCCATTTTGACCTAATGGAGACGAGAGACTAAGCCCTAAACTTGGATATATACTCCATTTCTTCCAGCCAGAAACTCTCTGTGGTCTAGGTCATTTAACGATAAGATGTGGCTGGAAATACTATAAAGTTTGTGTCTATCCTCATACCCATGATCACACATACACCGACGTCCTGTCTATCCACGAATCAGAGTCTCTTCCCCTTAATTCTTCCCTCAATTCTTCCCTCCACCCAAAACAGGGTTTTTTAGGGAACTTCCTTATCACAGAAACATACACACTTGAGCAACGGGATGAGAAATAAAAGACGCAAGTAAGTGGATTGAAAAATCAGAAGCATGCCACATGTAGCGAATAAAGCGATTCTAGCCTGTCCCTCGGAGACAGAATCGTGCCAACAAAGTAGAATTTGGTGAAGGCAGATGAGCCCCCAAGGTATGCCTTTCAGAATTTCTGAATAACTTAAGATGTAATTCACAGAAAAGCATTCTTTTGAGAGAGAGTAATCGGAACAAGTCTGACAAACACATAGCAAAACCAGGTTCCAGGCCATGCAGTCATTTAAAGAAACAAAAAAAAAAAAAACTGAGTTTCGAGGAAAATGTCCAATGTTTTACAATGAAGAGCACACAAAGCTGTCAGCCGATCTGAATCTTCATGCATTTGAGAAGCAGAATGGAAGTCAGAGATGCAACTGTGGTCTGAACAATACTTACAAGATTGCAAGTTTACCTGACTTTTCTAAATTTCCAAGCAGCTAACAATTAAGAAAACAAGAGACATTCATTGATTTGCAAATGTTTACTACACATAACACCACACAACACAAACAGAATCTATTATTGTGACCCACACAGTGCAAACATTTTCCCCTCAACCATTTGGGGAAAAAAATGCAAATAAATGCTGCTATAGACGAAGGAACTGTGCTGTAAAACTGACAATATGTGATACTATCCAATGGGGGGAAAGAAAAGACAAAAAAGAGGAAGAACTACACAGCACACCAGACCAATGACCATTAATACAATTATGGATTTGGGGCATATAAATGGAATTGGTCAGCATTTCAGCTTAGATGTGTCATGCGTGAGACTTAATTGTTCAAGAGGAAGTAATCACGTTTGGAAAGAAAAGAATCCAGTCAGGAGACTGCAGGATTTGATAGGATGGTATCAAGCTTGAAGGCAGAGTGTATGCACACACGTGGCATTCCCCCTGCACACACACTCACACTCACACCAGACCAACAAACAAGACCCCGTTCAAGGTGAGGGGCCCATCGATGATTCGGCAGCTCAGCCCGAGGGTCAGAGGCCAGCACTGCCCGTCTCTGCAGGGTCACCAAGCTGGGACCCACAGCAGAGTTGGGACACGTCCTAGCCTGGGAGCTCAGAGTATGTGAGTCGGAGTGAAATGGGCTAGAAAAGAGCCAGTCCCTGGGGTCCTAAACAGCTCTGCTTTCTCGGGCAGCTGAAGGAAAAGGCACAAACTTCATTCCTTGATGAAACTCCAAATGCCAGAGAAGCAATCATATCAATAATTTCATTCTCTCAGAGTGACAACAGGGCTGATGCTAATATGATGGGGACAGTTTACAAGAAGAAACTCCTCACATTCTTGTCTAAAATGTGTTCCTTTGAAAGAGCAGATCCAAAGAGAGGGATGGGGACATGGCAGGTGGGTGGTGACCTTGCTGGGGATTAACATCATACTCAGAAGCCCTCTCCTTGGCATTTACTGAAACTATTCCTCAAATGTATTAATTTTCTAAAGTGTCCAAACTAAAGATGATTTGACCTTCCTTTACCCAATCAAGGTCCTGCCTTACGTCAAGGTCACAGCGATGAAAAGGTAGGTTCAATCTGCTTTTATGGGCTTGGCCATCTGGGGACACGTCTGGAACCCATTCTCCCAACTCCCAGCTGTGTGAGCCCCGGTGGGGAAAGCTTCTCACCAGCCTCAGTTTCCTCATCTGTAAAGTGAGGAAACCCTCACGGCCTCAAAAAGCTGCTGTGACGATTCAATGAATATACACAACAGCAGCTAGTGTAGTGCAGGACATTGAGAAAGGAAGTCATGAATCTTTTCTACTTCTCTCTGCATGTGTTTATGTGTCCGATCTACACCCACCCACACATGTTCTCCAACAAGAGTACAATTAAATGCTCAGAACACCAGCTCTGTGTTTCGGTTTATTGCTTTGAGACTGGAACCAAAACATTTTGATGAGCAGACTCTCTGCTGTCCCAGTTTAGCTGAGATGAAGAATTAGGTCTTTCTGCTGGAAACAGAACGTAGTCACATTTATAACAAACATCCTTATGCTTCCACTCAGGAAGGCTGGCCGTTCTCACCCAGGGACAAGCCTGGGCTGCCGAGAGTAGAACACCCAGATGGGGAAGGGAAAGGAGAGACCAAGCCAAGTCGGACACCCAGAGAAGCGGCCCTGGGAGCGTAAGAACCCCTCGAGCTCTGGCTGGTTGGAGGGCAGCTTTGAAACTATTCCAAAACAGATGTTAGAAAGGGTCAAACAGAGAAATAAGGAGGAAACGGTGCCTGGCCAGTGGTCATCACATCAGAGGACACAGCACCTTTTCATATGAGGCCTTGGCCAGGGCGAGGGGCTCACCAACGGCTCACTTGATGGGCGGAGGCGGGGGGGGGGGGGAGAGAGTGGAGAAACGGCATCTTAAACTTTATTTTAGGCTCTATTGCTAATAAAAAATCAAGCTCAGTACGACCCATTTCCAATCAGGTTCTCCTGGTTCCAAATAGAAAGAGAGTCTTCCTTTTAAACAATGGCCCAGATGCCTCCCTGTGTGATCTGTCTCAGGTTTCCTCCCCATTCTCAGTATTGGCACCTCCTTTGCCAGAAATGAAACGCCACTAAGCTGCACAGCTATGCCTACAAATGATGGTGACTGTCTCTTTTCTCCTGCTTGGAGCACTGACCAAAACATCCTAAGAACCTGGCCCGACCTTCGCGGGCGTCCTCCTCTACCTAGAGGGCTCACTCCCTCTCTCCCGGAGGCAAACCTCTGCCCAGGAAGACGTTCCATCAAGATCCATTTTTATGACTCCAATGGTTATGGGGCAGTTTAACCTCCTCATCAAACCCAGTCAAACCCAAAGTCATCCCCTTCCTCTGCCCAACTCCCAGATCACCCCTTCCTGTCCGTGGTGTCACTGTTCTCCTAGGTCAACCCCAAAATGTCGTTCTCTCTGTCCCCCAACGAATTCACCTTTCCCAACTCTGCTCACAACCATCTGGACCCACCTACTCTCCTTAGTGTTACTGATGGCCATTCTTTCATACAATTCCTCCAACCATCCCTGAATCCACAGATGAGAGTTGACACCTTTAAAAAGCATCACATAAGTCTTTTAAAGTAGTTGACATCTTTGACCCCTTATGTGTTATTATTTCTTTATAATTATCATTATATTATTTTCTTAAAAGCACGTACCTCTTTTGGTAAAGACACTAATTTATTTCTGTCTGCATTCAAGTTGCTCAACTTCTTAAGTTTTCCAATGCTCTTAGGTAAAGTCTGTTAAAGTAACATTTTTGTTATTAACTTACTGCATACTTTTCACACAGCTCAGAGTAAAACAGATCTTCTCAAGAACTGAGAGAATCTAATCTCATCCAGTAAGAGAAGTGACGGTTCTTCCTGGATATCAGGTGTTTGTAACACTCACTTGGGGGACGTGGCATCTAATATTTTGTATTTTTGTAGAAATGAGAGTATGTTTCAATGAAATGAGGTCAAAGGCACAGGCCTGGGAACTGAGAAACACCAAGTAAAAGAGGTGATGAAGGCTCTTTAAGTCAACAAAGTGAAATCTGCAACCTCGAGATTCATCCCTCCCCCGCCTGCACCTCTGAGAACTCCAAGAGATGGTGGCTTAGATGCCTGTGGAGGCCAGAGAGCTCAGCAGGCAGTGAGAACCCGAGCGGGGGGTGGGGGCCATGAGGCTGGGGGAAGGAGGGGGGCCACCCGGGCTGGTGTGGGAGCCCACGGGGCGGGGGGGGGGTCTTCAACCCTGATGGAATCAGGGATGAATATTATTTTTCTGACTGTTATGACTACCATCTGTAATTCCTCTTTTCTTTTTTTTTTTTTGACGTGGACCATTTTTAAAGTCTTTATTGAATTTGTTACAATATTGCTTCTGTTCTATGTTTCGGTCTTTTGGCCGTGAGGCATGTGGGACCCAGCTCCCCGACCAGGGATGGAACCCACACCCCCTGCATTAGGAGGCGAAGTCTTAACCACTGGATCGCCAGGGAAGTCTCTACCATCTGTAATTCTAAACCCAGAAACAAGGAAGGAGAGCCTAGTCCCTCTCACCCAACCTGCCCGAGGAGGCCACTGTCCTGTCTGAGGGGAGATGCTCCGGGCACACCCCGCACTACCAACCCTACATCCTTCACTCACTCTTGCTGTCTTCTTCTGATCTTTTCACCTAAAGAGCATTACTTACTCTGTTTATAAAGAGAGGAGAAAAGGGAAGAAAAGAGGAAAAAGGAAAGTAGAGTAAAAACTAAAGTGACAAAATATAGAGAAAAGAGAATGGCAGGAAAATAAACTAAAGAAAACAGCGGCTACAAGACAACGACAAGAGGAGAAAGGGGAACAGATGGGGTGGGAGGTGAAGGACGATGGACGGAGAGGAAGCAGCAGGAGGCGAGAAGCAGCTGAGGTTTGCCGTCGCCCTGGGAACCCACCCCAGCAGGTGCTGCCCCGGGAAGATGCAGAGGCCTCTCTGGTCCAAGCCCGGGGAACCTGAACTGCCTCACCCAGCTTCTCAGATGGGGCAAGATCAAGGTCAAAGCTGTGCTCTGGCTCCTCCAAAAGAGCATCCCCCCACCCCCAGTGCTCCCAAGGCTTCCCGAGACAACCACCATTCCCTCCCCCTCTGGCCCATCCTCGGACTCCCCGATGGAGGCATCAGCACCTCCACTGACAGGGCCGGTCCCCACCCACCCCCCGCCCCCGCCTCCCTGGGCCCCCTAGTGTCCAGCTCAGTCCCTGTACCCTAAGCATCACAATGGGGACACACTCTCTGATGGGGGACCTGGACACGTCAAAACGGATCACCTTTATGTCACATGCTTGCTTCTCAGGTCCCTTTGTTAGTTACAATGTAAGGCAATTTCCATCTCGTCCACCCAAATTACAAATAAGTAGAATCGAACCTAAGGAGCCTTTGTGATACAGAACCCACAATATGAGTCTCCCTCTGACCCTGGAACCACACTCACCAGGAGCCGGTTTTCCGTAAGAACCAATTCCGTGAGGCTTTCACAGTCCCCAACCGCCTCGGGCAACTGGGTGAGTCTGTTCTGATCCACCTTCAAGATTGACAGTTTCTTTAGTTTTCCTGTAAAAGCGTTATTCAAACTCATTAGTTATCACTGTCTTCCTGATCACCGCTTGGTACTTCCTATCGGCTGTCCTTGCTCATTTGATTTCCTCACCCAGCTTTTCAGATTATGAAACTGTACCATTCTCATTTCGACCACGAACAGTTGAGAGTTAAAATCATTTGTTCAGAATGTCAGAAACAGTCAGCAATTAGCGGCAAATCCTTTGGAAAGTCACTACCTAAAAATACGTCAAAGCCCAGAGATTTCAGGAAATCTGATGGATCTTTAAGAAGAAGAAATGTCTCGTGTACAGAGGAGAGACTTTAATGTTACTCTAACAATCATCCTCACTAAAAACAAAAGACAGCACAGTGCAGTTTATTCTATCACCTGTGGATGACAATGACTCTGTGAAGATCCCTACGATGAAGTATTTCTGTCAATGCAGAGTCAGATGGTAATCTTTGGGCTTCCCTGGTGGCGCAGTGATTAAGAGTCCGCCTGCCAATGCAGGGGACACGGGTTTGAGCCCTGGTCGAGGAAGATCCCACATGCCAAAGAGCAACTAAGCCTGTGAGCCACAACTACTGAGCCTGTGCTCTAGAGCCCACGTGCCACAACTACTGAGCCCGCACTCTACAGCCTGCAAGCCACAAATACTGAGCCCGCGCTCTACAGCCCGCGAGCCACAACTACTGAGCCCATGCACCACAACTACTGAAGCCCTAGCGCCTAGAGCCTGTGCTCTGCAGCAAGAGAAGCCACCGCAATGAGAAGCCCATGCACCGCAATGAAGAGAAATCCCCACTTGCCACAACTAGAGAAAGCCCGCGCACAGCAACGAAGACCCAACGCAGCCAAAAAGAAATAAATTTTTGAAAAAAAGATGGTAATCTTTGAAAAGCCACATTAAGACTGATCTATTTCACTCTGGGTGGGGAAAACGGACTCACGGGCAATGCCCTCAGGCCACGGGAAAGGAACTGGGGTTTACTGCAGCCTCCTCAGCCCCCGCGGGATGGAGGAGATCCTGCATCACCAGATTCTCACTTTCAACTACTACTTCATCAGGGGCTGAGCCTACAGAGCAGAGGTCCTTGTTATCCACAGAGAGTGGCCGGCATGATGACACTGTCCCCAGGAAAATCGGAGAACAGCCTCTATCGTAAAAGAGACATAAATCTGGAGATGTGGAGATGCTGAAGGGATGAACTCGCTTTGCGTGCGGTCCCGGGGCAAGGCAGAGGAACTCACCGATTGCTAGGCTCCTTGTTTAGCATAATCAGTACCAACTAACACTGTCCGCAGAGAGTCCCCCCCAGTCCTCAGGCCAGGAGACCCATATCCTTCTGCGAGGCATGGAACCCTACAGCTGACAGAGCTCACTCCAAGAATCTCCTCAACAACATCACTGACAAGTGGTCCGACAGCCTTTCCTCGAATACTTCTAGGGATGGGAGGCTCATTTCTTCACTAAGCAGCCCAAACAGATGCATTTTAAGCTCTTTCTTAAATCAAACTGAGATTAGCAACCCTTTCCTTTCACCCACTTGAACTAGAAGACGGGATAAATCTCCTTCTACCTGACAGCCTTTCAAAGGCTTGACATCAACCGTCTCATGACTCCTATTTCTCCCTTTTCCCAACGACAAAACATCCCCAGTCCCTACAACTGCTTTCCGATGCCATATATGATTCTCAGCAAATGTTTCTACCTGGAGTCAAAGTCCCCATCAATTTCCCAACCAGCCTCAACCAAAATGCAGAGCCTGTATCTCTGCCAGGTCGCTATTATCATCTGGACCAAATACCAGAAAGGAAGGGGTCCTCTGTCACACAGCTTCTCCAACTACTGAAAACCTTCCCCAAACTCCCTTTGATGTTCTGAATACAAGTTAAGTGAAGGTCAAAGACAGCTATCCTATGTCAACCACACAGTTAAATATAATTTCTTACAATTTCTAGGCAGCTTGGCTACAGTGGAGCTGACAGCGTATGTCTGTTTATATCTTCTCTGTTTGCATTTATTTTCTCACCCTGGGCTGTGTTCCTTTACGAGAAAGAAAATGTCTGGACGTTTTTTTAAAGGAAATGGCAAAGAATGGTTCAAGGAAAAGATGATTCTCAATAGACCAGAAAAGGTTCCATACGACACCCACTCTCCCCGTAACAGCCCTTACCTGGGTCACACCATAAGGTCAAAGGTCGTTTCCCATAAACTATTTACGATGCTCAATTAGAAATGTCTTAGTGGTTGTTCATATGTCTGAAACACATTCTGTGATTTGGGCTGATCCCTACTGAAATCATGGAAATAAGATGTGGAGGAAGTAGACAGGGGCCAACACTTAAAAGTAACAACACGTATAACTGCTACCAGACCAGGGCGACAGAAACGCTTGCATATGGAGAAACTTTAATTGTATTAAATATTCCTTGCTTTCCTTCTTTAAAAACAAATGACTGAAGGAATCACGTCCCCAGCACCTGAGAAGAGCCAGCACCTTGGTAGTTAGTTATTTTCAATACTCACCAATGCCATCTGGGAGTGTTTCTAACAAGTTCTGGGAAATGACTAAATCCGTTAATGACGTCAGGCCACTGATTTCTTCGGGAAGTCTTTCCAACCTGTTTTCAGAGACATCTAAGCAGAGCAGGTTCTTCAGATTTCCTATTTCCTACATCAACGACACAGGAAAAGAAAGTCATGCCTGAACCTGCCACGGTATGGAGGAATTTGTTACAGCGATTTTTCAAAATCGAATCCCAGAGAGGTCCTAAGGATGTTTCCTTAGCGCCGGTGTGAGTGTGAAGGCAGGGGTAAGTTTCCAGACCCCCTTCCAATGAAAACCGAAAGCAGTGTGAATCACACACACGGAGCTGGGAGGGACACCAAGCCCTCCGACGTCACGCAGGTGAGGAATCACTCCCTTAATAAGATGAGGAGGTTGGCACCAAGAGAAGATGAGTCGTTTTAAGGTCCCACAGATTAGTGGGGGGAAAAAAAGGAGGCTAGAATCCAGTTCTCCAAGTTTGGAATCAATCACTCAGAAGGCAGCTCGCACTTGAGAGTGAGCCTGAGATGTCCTGGAAGGAAACCATCTACTTTCTATCTCCCATGACAGACAGCGCTTGTTACGACATCGGTGCGTCTGCTCCCCAGCCAAACTGGAGCACACAGACCCGCCGACACCGTTAACACCCGGGACAAGAAAGGCAGACTGCTTTGAAGCAGAAGAGCCAACCCATGAGTGAGGGAGGTGCCTCTATGAGGCTCACATTCCATTCAAGAGAGATCGTACCCTTCCGCTCTCCAAGGGCACAGTTTCTCTCTGATAACCGCCTCCACTGTTCCGTGCCATTGCCAGTCTGTTACGTTCCCACTCTCAGTACCCTCCCACCCAGACTGGTCTGGGCATCCTCTGCCCACGTCTGTTCACAAACCACGCCTCCATCTTTCCCTCCAGGAAACATCGCTCCAGTCACGGAATCAGACCCCTCCTCTAACTCCAGTGGCTCCCTGATGGCTACGTAAGCACAAACTCCTCAGCCGGCATTGAACTGGGATCGATTCTTCCAAGTTTATCTCCCACCTAATATACATCCTGTGAGCCCCACCCCTGCATTCCCTGCCTGTAGGAAATCAGACTACATTTCTACTAATTTCATGCCAGGCCCCTGAGGTTCTTCCACTTTTTCATTCATTCCTTTTAACAATGGCTTTGTCTCCTTTTCTTTCTGTCATCTGTGAAGACAGGAAAATAATTCTGATTCTCTGGGACTGTCTGATGTGTTTAGTCCTGGCTTAACAGAAGGTTATACAAGCGGGCAAATGAGATGTTGAAATAACCATTAATAACATGACCAGTGGCGTGTTCATTTCTTTGTGTTTGGGACATGGCATTTTGCACATAATTGTTCATGTACATCTGTCCACACATATACTCTCCCCCTGCATGTCTAATAGCTGATATTTTCAAGTTTATTGAAGTATAGTTGATTTACAATGTTGTGTTATTTCTGCTGTACAGCAAAGTGACGCAGTTATACATATATATATATATATATACATATATATATATATATATATAGATATACATATATATATATATATATATATATATTCTTTTTCATAGTCTTCCATTTTGGTTTACCACATTGAATACAGTTCCCTGTGCTCTACAGTAGGACCTTGTTTATCCATCCTATACAGCTGATGTTTTATTACTTTCTTAATAACTCCCTGGCATCTTCCCCCCATCCTTTGACTCTTAAGTAACTAGAATCCTCTCAATCAAGATTTCTCATAATTTCCTAGAGAAATCTAAGTGTTAATCAAACCCTTGCCCACACCAGTTACTGTTCTGTCCTATCCTTTTCCCAAATGCAGCCAAGAACTCAGAAATACACTCAAATTAGTTCCTTAGTTGCATTAGTCGTGGGTGATGTCAATGGTAATTCCAGCACTATAACTACAACAATTAGAATTTTACTTAAATGCTTTTTTCTGGTGTTAGGCTTCCCTGCACCGATACACATTTCCCACCCGAAGTGCACGGTCCCATTACGACAGGTTCACACAGCCCAGCAGACAGCTTCTGAATTACTGTAAAATACACACACCTAGACCATCATGAAATATATTCTGACTTTAACCCTGGCTGTAAGAGACAGCAAAGAGTAAACTTCAGTAATAGTTGGAGAAAAACAAAGTAAGGGGGGAAATGCCCGTGTGTTGTTGTTAGTTCAAGTTTCTCTTTCAACTGACCAGAAAGCGGGTCCTGCTTGCTGGGACCCACAAGGTGACCACGACGTACTCAGAAGCCCACACGAGACTCCATTTCATTCCGAACATGGTTCTCACGCTCAGTAACAGCAGGAAAAACATGAACAGCGTGTGACATTCCAGCTAAACCATAGCAACACTTGGAAAAAATATGAAATAAAAGCTTTTTGCATTGCTTTTACATCAACTATTACGGGGCAAACTGGGGCCAACTTATCCCAAAGCACTTGGCACATCACAAACAGTGGCAGAAACTTGTACCATCTCAATCTGGCATCCTGGTAACTTCCAAATTTGCTGGGCTTCACGCAGGCAAGCCAAGCATAGAGCAAGGATGAAATAAAATGCAGACTTCACACACTACAGGATATATTTATTATCGTTAGAAGTGGTGGGTGGAGGCTTTCAGTGTTCCTACAGCAAGGCAGCACGGTGAATGCTCAATATATTTTTCCAAATCTGCTTTTTCAACCAATGTTTTGGTTTTCAAGATCCCTCCTACAGAAAATCTTATGTAGAGGCAGGAAACACATGAAGGTGGTGGTGGTTTCACATTTTGGGGGAGACAGTGTGAAATGACCACTCACCTGAGGTAATTCTGACAGTTGATTTCCGTCCAACCAGAGATCCTTCAGATGTAAGAGAGCGCCAATCGATTCTGGCTAAAACAAAAAGCAATGTTATGGTAGCAAAGCTCCAATTTCAAGCCTTCCATTAAGAAAGAACCCTAATTCAACAGTTAGTAATGGGGTACTGCAGAGGTCGTTTGTTGGTACTTCTCCAATATCAGCCCCCCTTCCTAAAAGTATCCCCAATGTTCCCCAAGAATGCCAGCTGTTTCCACTGATACCCATCATCTCTAGCCGTGACCCTCCACCCCTGAATCATCATTCTTAACCTGTGTGAACTGAAGCACGTTCTCTAATGCTGCCAAGCTGTATCCGTGGAAACACTGGCTTACAAGCATCCCTACAGATCTCCCCCAAAATATTTTGTGATCGTGACTAAGGACAAGGTGAAATTCAAATCTCTCTTCAGTACAGACTTACCAAATTATATATTTCATTGTTTCCTAAATCAAGTTCTTCTAGTCTCCGTAGCTGGGTTAGAGAGCTATTAAAAACAAAAAACAAAAAAACAAAGGGAGGGAGCTCTTAGGACTTAGAAATGCTGAGCAGTACGGCATTCCTCACTTGGACTAGTTTCCCAAAATAAGATTCATCTGGATTTTATGGTCATAATTATTGCACAGGAAGGACTATTGAGAGAAGGCTGGCATCTCTCAAATTTTCCAAAAGACACAGAATTTCTTTTTGACAAGACACTGTAGTACTTTTTTTCTTTTTTTTTTAATGCTTCAAGAAGTTCATTCAGTACATAACCCCCTCTCCTTTTCCCCAGAGACTCACTCAGGGAGATACGTAAGAAGATTCTCTCTCAGTTCCAGTGAAGCCAGGTTATAAAGACTAGAAATGAACAGAAGGAAAAAGTATAAGGAAAGTTCCTGAGATTCTTCCTACTCCACCCCCCGCAAAGTACACACTCCACAAGGAGCAACTCTTAATAAGACCTTGTACGTCACTTCCCAGGGGAAAACATCTATGACCACCCCCACCCCCACTGAAAACAGCATCATCTCCACTTCCCAAGTTTTAATATTAAAATAAAAAGCGCAGGGTCATCACAGTAAGGCACCCTCATGCCTATACTTTGTACAGTTGATATGTGAAAATAACTCGCTAGCCCTTGAAAGACAACCACTCCCAGGACCAAGATAGCAGCCGAGTATGTGCTTCTAGGCTTTAGAATGTCGAAAATGTGCTGTTGCCATAAAAACAGGAAAGCCTTTAATCTCGCGGAGCTCTTCTTACAAACATCAGTGAGAAACCATGCCCGTTTGAAAGCAGTGGGCACATCGGTCCAGAAAGTCCACATGCTCTACTTAAGACCACAAGTTTACAGGGCAAGGGAGCACTGAGATGCAGGAGGACTCAAGTAATAACATACTCCACGCGGTGCCCACGATGCGAGACGGTGGTCAATAAGCAGTGGCTGTGGTAATGTTGCTTTTATTCTTTTTTTTTTTTTTGCGGTACGCGGGCCTCTCACTGTTGTGGCCTCTCCCGTTGCGGAGCACAGGCTTCGGACGCGCAGGCTCAGCGGCCATGGCTCACGGGCCCAGCCGCTCCACGGCCTGTGGGATTCTCCAGGACCGGGGCACGAACCCGCGTCCCCTGCATCGGCAGGCAGACTCTCAACCACTGCGCCACCAGGGAAGCCCGCTTTTATTCTTAATAAACCCCGAATGGCACTCTTTCCAGCAGATTCTCCTGCCTCTCAGCTGTAATCCATGTCTACTAGGAACACGGTGCAAGGAGACAGATGTTCTCCCCAGATGCCGACGATCTGGGTGGCAGTGGCAATTCTGAATCAGCAGACACCACACACGTTCAAGTATGTCAGCACCGGCACGAGGTACTGATTCAGTAGATCATCGGTTGGTCTATTTCTCCAGCAGCCACTGTGCTAAGCTCTAACCAATAGAGAACTCCAGCTTTTGCTAATGTCACCAGAGGAACGACAAGATTTGGAAGGCATTTACGTGTGAGCGCACAGAACACGGGGAGTCAGACATCATCCCAACACTCTCACCTGCCTTAATCCTCTGTACTCCTTCCAACATCAAAGCCAGAATCGCGGGCACTGACAAAGCCGGTTTCATAATATCAGAAATGTAAATTTGATTTTCAGGAACGATACATATACACACGTAAAGCCCATGGGCTTGAAAGCGTATTTGAACTATACTAGGAAATGCACAGATACGGTATCTCCTCCTCTAATTTTAGAGAACTAAAACTAATTTTAGAAATTTAGAAGCTGAGTAATGGTTTTCACAATTAAAGCAAGAGCAAACAAATACAACTCTTTATAACATACTTTTTTAAAGGAAAAGTCAATATCCCTGCTAATAAGTAATTGTGAATTTAATATCAATTAGTCTCTCCCCAAAATGCACCCAGGTGGGAGTCGCAGCTACCCAGTTCTACTGCCTTGGGGCCAAGCCTTTACGTAGAAGAAATAGAACGTGGGAGGGAGAGGGTGCAGTATCTGCCCCCAAAAGCAACCTGTAGATAAGGGGGAGACAGGACATTAACTCACTGTAAAAGTAAAAACTTAAAAACAAAGGGCTTTGTTTCCAATGTTAAATGCTCCTGGAACCGCTGGCCAGTTTTATGGGGAAGGTGATCATCATTTGGCTGCTTTCACATTTCTATTTTAAAAACCACTGATAGAATTGTCTTTTTTTTTTTTTTCGGTACGCGGGCCTCTCACTGCTGTGGCCTCTCCCGTTGCGGAGCACAGGCTCCGGACACACAGGCCCAGCGGCCATGGCTCACGGGCCCAGCCGCTCTGCGGCATGTGGGATCCTCCCGGACCGGGGCACGAACCTGTGTCCCCTGCATCGGCAGGCGGACTCTCAACCACTGCGCCACCACGGAAGCCCTAGAATTGTCATTTTATCTATTTAATGGTCATTACTTTCATGCCTCTTTTGACCCACTAAAGACATCCACTAATGAAAGGAGGGGAAAAGTCCTTCTTTGCTTCAAAATCTTTACTCCCTGGGCAGCATCAAAAGCATCTTGCAAAGAAGCAGTGTCACCCAGGCCCTGCTACTGAGTGTTGCACCAAGGTCTGCAGTCCTGGTCTGAGGCCTCCTGCCTGAAACAGAACAGAGCTGGGACCCGCCCGCCACCTGGGACGCCACCTGGGGCAGGAGACACTGGCTGAGGCGCCTTACCTGGGTCATCTCTGGACCAGGAACAACCAGCACATTGTCAATACCACTGGGATGACACCATTAGGAAAGTGAGGTCCATCAGACAGCGGCAAAGCCACAATTCAAATCTGGTGAAAGCCAAGACTCTGCCCTCGCCCTGGGGAACACCATTCTCTGGAACTCTCTCTTTATACTTTACATTTTAAAAACACCTGTCAGGGACTTCCCTGGTGGTCCAGTGGCTAAGACTCCGCGCTCCCAATGCAGGGGGCCCGGGTTCGATCCCTGGTCAGGAAACTAGATCCCACATGCCGCAACTAAGAGTTCACATGCCGTAACTAAAGATCCCACACACCACAACGAAGATCCTGCATGCTGATCACACGTGCCACAACTAGGACCCGGTGCAGCCGAATAAATAAATAAATAAATATTAAAAATAAAATAAAATAAAATAAAAACACGTGTCAATTTGGGGCAAATACAGAAATCTTACCTCCTCAACCACACCAAGGACATTGGGGTTTTTGTTGATTTATGTCACTTTAAAAATATGATAACACATTTTGAAATTATCTCTAAATTTTGTCTTAAGGGGAAAAGGCACAGGCCACAGTTACTGAAAGCAAATCATTCTTGAGTGAAAATGCTGCAAAAACACCAACAGGCTTGTGAATATACAGAACTTATAATAACAACATCACCTATCGTGCTAACACCCAAATATAACACCCTGTTACGTAAGAAGGTTCTGACTATAAAACCTCTTAGTTTCTATCATTTGGGGATAGTAGGGTAATGTGGATGCATGGGTGTTAGTTACAGTGACAACAAAAAATATCCTATTTTTGTAACCTTTCAAAACTCAAAAATTAATTTAAAATAAAGTGTATAAAATAATATCCTTTCTGGGGCGATGCTTCCCCGTTATCTTAAACTATTTAAACTGAAGAAACTGGGATATTATAATCAGACTCAAGGGACCCACTGATGCAAGGTCATCTAAAAAGAGTCTGAGAGGAACGAGGGCCATCCCTCACAACTACTTGGATTTGCTTGGCTGAAGTGCTTCACCACAGCACCTCAATTCCCCTAAAATGAATACAATCATATCTATTGCAGTAAATAGGGCATGATATATATTCCCTTCAAGTTAACAGAGCCAGTTTGGTACCTTGCTTCCTTGAGATAGCCCAGTGCCCAAGCTCAACCAGGGGCCTCACAAATACGTGTGCCCCAAGTCAGGGTATCTGAAAAGATTGCTATAAGATGCTATCAACCACAGGAGTCACCCTCTCTGCCCAAAACCTCCTCCAAGGACAGGCCTACAGATAGGAAGTGGCTGGCACTGGCCAATTTTTAAGGATACATCACCCATAATTGGTGACTCGAGGAACAACAATGAATAAAAAGCAAAGACAGTGGTCTGACTACAGACGCCCACCTCCCACGTAACCCCAAACCTCAGAGTGTAAGCTGGACTGTTCGTTCTCAGTTCGATCATTAACTGATTCTCGAATGAAACCATGGGTTTGGTTCTCATCAGTAACTTGCCCTGGACAGTCCCAGACCAAACACAGAATCCTACCAGTCCCTCCAGAACGTGGTTCTCCAGGCCGTTCTAGGAAGAACTGACATAAAACATGGTCTGCTTGAACGCACGTTTAGACCAGAGACATTAAGACCAAAATGAATGGACGAATGATCTCCCCTCCTGGCTTTTCCAAACACGGCACCTTCAATCAAGACTTCAGGATGGGAAGACGCTGGGGAGGTCGTGAAGGAAGAGCTGGCTGCTGCCAAGAAGGTCCTGCTACAGCTACTGAGTTTACCGCTACCTAACCTGAAGTTGGGACTGGTCTGAAGGTGGCAGGTGCCATCTGTGCCTTTTCAGCGGCTCCCTTCTGAGACTGGAGACCTCAGCCGGCCCTGAACACGGGTCCACAGCTTCCACTACTCAGGCCTCCGATAGTGTATGGAATATAAAGATGGAACTCCCACTGTAATCCGTAGCACTTAAAAAATGGATACTGGCCTATTCTACTAAGAAGATGTCTTATGGAATTTAAAAAAGTGATTTAAGTGCATGACTAGAAGACTTTCTCCTGAAGATCTTCTTCCAGAAGATATTTTTTGAGATAGGCAATATACCTGCAACTTCCATGTGGAAGACAGGCTCTTGGTGCTCCAGCCAGGCATCAGGGCTGAGCCTCTGTAGTGGGAGAGCCAAGTTCAGGACACTGGCCCACAAGAGACTTCCCAGCTCCACGTAATATCAAACAGCAAATATCTCCCAGAGATCTCCATCTCAACGCCAAGACCCAGCTCCAATCAAAGACCAGCAAGCTCCAGTGCTGGACACCCCATGCCAAACAACTAGCAAGACAGGAACACAACCCCACCCATTAGCAGAGAGGTTGCCTAAAATCATAATAAGGCCACAGACACCCCAAAACACACCACCAGACGTGGACCTGCCCACCAGAAAGACAAGATCCAGCCTCATCCACCACAACACAGGCACTAGCCCCCTCCACCAGGAAGCCTACACAACCCACTGAACCAACTTTAGCCACTGGGGACAGACACCAAAAACAACGGGAACTACGAACCTGCAGCCGGCGAAAAGGAGACCCCAAAAACAATAGGTTAAGCAAAATGAGAAGACAGAGAAACACACAGCAGATGAAGGAGCAAGGTAAAAACCGACCAGACCAAACAAATGAAGAGGAAATAGGCAGTCTACCTGAAAAAGAATTCAGAATAATGATAGTAGAGAGGATCCAAAATCTTGTAAATAGAATGGAGAAAATACAAGAAATGTTTAACAAGGACCTAGAAGAACTAAAGAGCAAACAAACAGTGATGAACAACACAATAAATGGAATTTAAAAATCTCTAGAAGGGATCAATAGCAGAATAGCTGAGGCAGAATAACAGATAAGTGACCTGGAAGATAAAATAGTGGAAATAACTACTGCAGAGCCGAATAAAGAAAAAAAAAATGAAAAGAATTGAGAACAGTCTCAGAGACCTCTGGGACAACATTAAACACACCAATATTCAAATTATAGGTGTCCCAGAAGATGAACAGAAAAAGAAAGGAACTGAGAAAATACTTGAAGAGATTATAGTTGCAAACTTCCCTAATATGGGAAAGGAAATAGTTAATCAAGTCCAGGAAGCACAGAGAGTCCCATACAGGATAAATCCAAGGAGAAACACATATTCATCAAGACACATATTAATCAAACTATCAAAAATTAAATACAAAGACCAAATATTAAAAGCAGCAAGGGAAAAACAACAAATAACATACAAGGGAATCCCCATAAGGTTAACAGCTGATCTTTCAGCAGACATTCTCCAAGCCAGAAGGGACTGGCAGGACATATTTAAAGTGATGACGGGGAAGAACCTACAACCAAGATTACTCTACCCAGCAGGATCTCATTCAGATTTGACAGAGAAATTAAAACCTTTACAGACAAGCAAGAGCTAAGACAATTCAGCACTACCACACCAGCTTTACAACAAATGTTAAAGGAACTTCTCTAGGCAGGAAACACAAGAGAAGGAAAAGACCTACAATAACAAACCCAAAACAATTAAGAAAATGGTAATAGGAACATACATATCGATAATTACCTTAAATGTAAATGGATTAAATGCTCCAACCAAAAGACATAGGCTGAATGGATACAAAAAAAAGACCGGGGGCTTCCCTGGTGGCGCAGTGGTTGAGAGTCCACCTGCCGATGCAGGGGACACAGGTTCGTGCCCCGGTCCGGGAAGATCCCACATGCCGAGGAGCAGCTGGGTCCGTGAGCCATGGCCGCTGAGCCTGTGCGTCCGGAGCCTGTGCTCCACGACGGGAGAGGCCACAACAGTGAGAGGCCCGCGTATCGCAAAAAAAAAAAAAAAAAAGACCAGTATATATGCTGTCTACAAGAGATGCACTTCAGACCGAGGGACACATACAGACTGAAAGTGAGGGGATGGAAAAAGATATTCCATACAAATGGAAATCAAAAGAAAGCTGGAGTAGCAATTCTCATATCAGAAAAAATAGACTTTAAAACAAAGACTATTAGAAGAGACAAAGAAGGACACTACATAATGATCAAGGGATCAATCCAAGAAGAAGATATAACAATTGTAAATATTTATGCACCCCACATAGGAGCCCCTCAATACATAAGGAAAATGCTAACAGCCATAAAAGGGGAAATGGACAGTAACACAATCATAGTAGGGGACTTTAACAACCCACTTTCACCAATGGACAGATCATCCAAAATGAAAATAAATAAGGAAACACAAGCTTTAAATGATACATTAAACAAGATGGACTTAATTGATATTTATTGGACATTCCATTGAAAAACAACAGAATACACTTTCTTCTCAAGGGCTCATGGAACATTCTCCAGGATAGATCATATCTTGGGTCACACATCAAGCCTTTGTAAATTTAAGAAAATTGAAATCGTATCAAGTATCTTTTCCGACCACAACGCTATGAGACTAGATATCAATTACAGGAAAAAACCTGTAAAAAATACAAACACATGGAGGCTAAACAATACACTACTTAATAACCAAGAGATCACTGAAGAAATCAAAGTGGAAATCAAAAAATACCTACAAACAAATGACAATGAAAACACGACGACCCAAAACCTATGGGATGCAGCAAAAGCAGTTCTAAGAGGGAAGTTTATAGCAATACAATCCTACCTTAAGAAACAAGAAACATCTCAAATAAACAACCTATCCTTACACCTAAAGCAATTACAGAAAGTAGAACAAAAAACCCCAAAGTCAGCAGAAGGAAAGAAATCATAAAGATCAGATCAGAAATAAATGAAAAAGAAATGAAGGAAACTACAGCAAAGATCAATAAAACTAAAAGCTGGTTCTTTGAGAAGATAAACAAAATTGATAAACCATTAGCCAGACTCATCAAGAAAAAAAGGGAGAAGACTCAAGTCAATAGAATTAGAAATGAAAAAGGAGAAGTAACAAGTGACACTGCAGAAATACAAAGGATCATGAGAGATTACTACAAGGAACTCTATGCCAATAAAATGGACAACCTGGAAGAAATGGAAAAATTCTTAGAAATGCACAACCTCCCGAGACTGAACCAGAAAGAAACAGAAAATATGAACAGACAAATCACAAGCACTGAAATTGAAACTGTGATTAAAAATCTTCCAACAAACAAAAAGCCCAGGACCAGATGGCTTCACAGGCAAATTCTATCAAACATTTAGAGAAGAGCTAACACCTATCCTTCTCAAACTCTTCCAAAACATAGCAGAGGGAGGAACACTCCCAAACTCATTCTATGAGGCCACCATCACCCTGATACCAAAACCAGACAAAGATGTCACAAAGAAAGAAAACTACAGGCCAATATCACTGATGAATATATGAATATAGATGCAAAAATTCTCAACAAAATACTGGCAAACAGAATCCAACAGCACATTAAAAGGATCATACACAATGATCAAGTGGGGTTTATCCCAGGAATGCAAGGATTCTTCAATATATGCATATCAATCAATGTGATATACCATATTAAAAAATTGAAGGAGAAAAACCGTATGATCATCTCAATAGATGCAGAAAAAGCTATCGACAAAATTCAACACCCATTTATGATAAAAAAGACTCTCCAGAATGTAGGCATAGGGTGAACTTACCTCAACATAATAAAGGCCATATATGACAAACCCACAGCCAACATCATCATCAATGGTAAAAAGCTGAAACCATTTCCACTAAGATCAGGAACAACATAAGGGTGCCCACTTTCACCACTATTATTCAACACAGTTTTGGAAGTTTCAACCACAGCAATCAGAGAAGAAAAAGAAATAAAAGGAATTCAACTCGGAAAAGAAGAAGTAAAGCTGTCCCTGTTTGCAGATGACATGATACTGTACATAGAGAATCCTAAAGATGATACCAGGAAACTACTAGAGCTAATCAATAAATTTGGTAAAGTAGCAGGATACAAAATTAATGCACAGAAATCTCTTGCATTCCTATACATTAATGATGAAAAATCTGAAAGTGAAATTAAGAAAACACTCCCATTTACCACTGCTACAAAAAGAATAAAATATCTAGGAATAAACCTACCTAAGGCGACAAAAGGCCTGTATGCAGAAAATTATAAGACACTGATGAAAGAAATTAAAGATGATACAAACAGATGGAGAGATATACCATGTTCTTGGATTGAAAGAATCAACATTGTGAAAATGACTCTACTACCCAAAGCAATCTACAGATTCAATGCAATCCCTATCAAACTACCACTGGCATTTTTCACAGAACTAGGACAAAAAAATCTCACAATTTGTATGGAAACACAAAAGACCCCGAATAGCCAAAGCAATCTGGAGAAGGAAAATCGGAGCTGGAGGAATAAAGCTCCCTGACTTCAGACTATACTACAAAGCTGCCGTAATCAAGACAGTATGGTACTGGCACAAAGAAAACGAAATATAGATCAATGGAACAGGATAGAAAGCCCAGAGATAAACCCACGCACATATGGTCACCTTATCTTTGATAAAGGAGGCAAGAATATACAATGGAGAAAAGACAGCCTCTTCAATAGGTGGTGCTGGGAAAACTGGACAGCTACATGTAAAAGAATGAAATTAGAACACTCCCTAACAACATATACAAAAATAAACTCAAAATGGATTAAAGACCTAAATGTAAGGCCAGACACTATCAAACTCTTAGAGGAAAACATAGGCAGAACATTCTATGACATAAATCACAGCAAGATCCTTTTTTTTTTTTTTTTTTTGCAGTACGCGGGCCTCTCACTGCTGTGGCCTCTCCCGTTGCGGAGCACAGCTCCAGACGCACAGGCTCAGCGGCCATGGCTCACGGGCCCAGCTGCTCCACGGCACATGGGATCCTCCTGGACCGGGGCACGAACCCGCGTCCCCTGCATTGGCAGGCGGACTCCCAACCACTGCGCCACCAGGGAAGCCCCAGCAAGATCCTTTTTGACCCACTTCCTAGAGAAATCGAAATAAAAACAAAAATAAACAAGTGGGACCTAATGAAACTTAAAAGCTTTTGCACAGCAAAGGAAACCATAAACAAGACCAAAAGACAACCCTCAGAATGAGATAAAATATTTGCAAATGAAGCAACTGACAAAGGATTAATTTCCAAAATTTACAAGCAGCTCATGCAGCTCAATATCAAAAAAACAAACAACCCAATCCAAAAAATGGGCTGAAGACCTAAATAGACATTTCTCCAAAGAAGAGATTGCCAACAGACACATGAAAGAATGTTCAACATCATTAATCATTAGAGAAATGCAAATCAAAACTACAATGAGATATCATTCACACCAGTCAGAATGGCCATCATCAAAAAATCTACAAACAATAAATGCTGGAGAGGGTGTGGAGAAAAGGGAACCCTGTTGCACTGTTGGTGGGAATGTAAATTGATACAGCCACTATGGAGAACAGTATGGAGGTTCCTTAGTAAACTAAAAATAGAACTACCATATGACCCAGCAATCCCACTACTGGGCATATACCCCTGAGAAAACCATAATTCAAAAAGAGTCATATACCACAATGTTCATTGCAGCTCTATTTACAATAGCCGGGACATGGAAGCAATCTAAGTGTCCATCAACAGATGAATGTATAAAGATGTGGCACATATATACAATGGAATATTACTCAGCCATAAAAGGAAACGAAATTGAGTTATTTGTAGTGAGGTGGATGGACCTAGAGTCTGTCATACAGAGTGAAGTCAGTCAGAAAGAGAAAAACAAATACTGTATGCTAACACATATATACGGAATCTAAGAAAAAAAAAATGGTCATGAAGAACCTAGGGGCAAGACAGGAATAAAGACGCAGAACTACTAAAAAATGGACTTGAGTATATGGGGAAGGGGAAGGGGAAGCTGGGACAAAGTGAGAGAGTGGCATGGACATATATACACTACCAAATGTAAAATAGATAGCTAGTGGGAAGCAGCCACATAGCACAGGGAGATGAGCTCGGTGCTTTGTGACCTCCTGGAGGGGTGGGATAGGGAGGGTGGGAGGGAGGGAGACGCAAGAGGGACGAGATATGGGGATATATGTATATGTGTAACTGATTCACTTCCTTATATAGCAGAAAGTAACACACCATTGTAAAGCAATTATACTCCAATAAAGATGTTAGAAAAAAAAGATTTCAGGATGGAGCCTTCCCCATCAAGGCAACCTGGTCAATTCCACTCCAGCATCTCTGCATATCTTTCAGCAGTACCGAGTAAAGGACACGCTGCTGAGAAGTGATGAATTTGGGGGACCTGAATGCAATTCTGTCTACTTCAGGGGCCAGGCTCTTAACCACAGGCCAAGAGAAACTCCACATGCATTTATCAGCTGCTTCAGTCAACACGTGGTATTATAGAGACGAAAGAAAGCATCCGGTACTTCTAATATTTTTACATATGTGACCAAGGATTAGACACTGAGATGCAAATTGAGAATGACTGGTCTTTAATCCTCCGACTTCTAATAATGATATCAGCAGATAACTATACAACAGACACCGGTGCAAGCGCTTTCCAAGAACTAACTTTTATGGATGAGAAAACGGAGGCACAGAGAGGGGACCTGAACAAGGTCTTCCACAACTGGGAAGGGGCAGAGCCAAGATTCACCAGGGAATCTGCGTTTTTAATCACCATCTTCTGCCATCTCTCACCCTTGAGTTTGTGAAGTCAACTTTGTGAATAGGTAATACATGAACCTACATGTATGTAAAATAAAGTATTCAGTAATAAGTTTCCTCCTACCTCTGTCTTTCATCTATCTGGTTTTCTACCACCTAGACCCTCTCACTAGAAATAACCCTTTTTGTTAGATATTTATGTGTTCACCCAGAGTTGCCTTTTATGCAGAGACAAACAGGTATGAATGTATAGGCTTATCTCCTTTTTTTCACACTAAAGGTAGCATCCTATACAGAGCAGATATTTGTCTCCTTTCTTATCTGTACACCCCAGTATTTTTTTAATTGCATAGTATCTCTCTATATAGACCTTAATTTTTTTAACCACTCCCCTAGTAACAGATATTTTACCCTTCAATTTTAATTTCTGGCAAATTAAATTTCTATGTGATACCATCAGGAGGACCTCATCCTCCTCCTACAGAAACCACTATCTTCTATCCTCCCTTCACTCCCGCCGTTTTTACCACCAAATGGGGCTTAAAAAAAGAAAAGAAAGACAAACACCTAACAAGCTCCTGCAGAAAGAGTGTGCACAGAAGGCTTTCTTTCCAGAACACTGATCTTAATGTTCTACACGGTCCCTGAGAGCAGGCACAAGAGTTACACTCTTCTGTAAGCCAGAATGTAGGCCAACTATATTTTTAGGATTCTATTTCAGGGACTGGATGAGGGGTTACTTTAAAAAAATTTACATCTGTTCTCCACTATATTTCAAAAATTCCTTTCTAAACCACTTGGATTTTTTTTTCCATTTCGGTGGCCAACATCATTAAGAAAGTAAAGAATAAATTAAGGTGCCCCGAGCAAACAAATGGCAGTACAGTATTAAACCATTAAAATATAAAATCTGTAAACATTTACGGCAATAACATTTGACTGGAACGGGGGAGAAACACACATTCATAGTGTTTCTGCTTTTTTAATACCAGATTAGTATTTAAGAAATCTCTAGTTACAAACTTCCTTATGGTGGCTTTGCTCTAGAAATTTTTCTAAAAATTGTTCATTTTGTTTTTGGAACAACAAATATTTTACAGAAATTTCTGGGCCTCAAAAAAAAAAAAAAACAAGACCATTAAATACAGTAACAGTTTTCAAAAAGATTGATTCCTCACAGGCAGCACGTACTAACAGGTCACCATTCCCAAGGGCAGCAGACACAAAATCACAACCACACACTTGACTTCAATCTGCCAGAGAACCCAGGGCTTATCTGCTTCTTCCACTTCTATTAGCATATGGTGACAATCAAATCTTTATTGATAATAACCATTTAGTGACTGACCACTGGGTTTTGGGCACCATGCCAGTCCATTGCTTATATTTCTTCTTCTTAAAGAATGCTCTTTTTCAAGGAGAAATTTTAATTAAACAGAGTAGAGATGTCTAGACATATTGAGGCTAACTTAACTTTTTTTTTTTTCTGATGCCACCGGTTTCTTTAATGGCAAAGGATATGGAATCTCATGGAGCCAGATACACAAAGTCAAGACACAGCAGCTCCCGATGGAGGCAGAGCCTCCCCAGATTCTCCAAATCCTCCACAAGTTCCCGATGGGGCTTCTATATCCTCCCCACCCCGCCCCCACCCCTCCACAACACCTGGACCTTTTGGAGGCTCTGGCTGTGCAGACCTCCTGATCAGCAGGTGCCAGTAACTGAGACAAAACGACTTCAGCACATTGCCTGTAAGCTTACCTCGGGGAGGAGTGCCTGTAAGAGTAAACCTAGGTCCATTTCCCAGGTATAGCCTCATCCCTCAGCAGCACCAGGCTCAAGTCTGCCTAACGTGCATTCTTTTTATTTTTTTCATTGAGATACATTTCACATACTATAATATCCACCTTTACAATGTGTACTATTCAGTGGTTTTCAGTATATTCATAAGGCTGTACAAACATCACCACTACCTAATTCCAGAAAATTTCCATCATCCAAAAAGAAACTTCAGACCCATCAGAAGCCATTCCTTATCCGCACCCCGTTCCCCTCACCCTGGCCCACCCCACCCCTGCCCCTGGCAACCACTAATTTAATTTCTGTCTCTACGGATTTACCTATACTGGACATTTCATATAAATGGAATCCTACAACATGTGGCCTTTTCTGTCTGACTTCCTTACTTAACATGTTTTCTAGGTTTATCCACATTGTAGCATGTGTCAGTACCTCACTACTTTTTTTTTTTTTTTTTTCGGTACGCGGGCCTCTCACTGCTGTGGCCTCTCCTGCTGCGGAGCACAGGCTCCGGACATGCAGGCCCAGTGGCCACGGCTCACGGGCCCAGCCACTTGGCGGCATGTGGGATCTTCCCGGACCGGGGCATGAACCCATGTTCCCCGCATTGGCAGGCAGACTCTCAACCACTGCACCACCAGGGAAGCCCCCTCACTACTTTTTATGGCTGAATAATATTCCATTACATAGACATAAGAATATTTTGTTTATCAGTTCATCACTGATGAAAATTTGAGTTGTTTCTGCCTTTTGGCTATTATGAATGATGCTGCTATGAACATCTATGCACACATTTTTTATAGACATATGTTTTCTTTTTTTAATATAAATTATTTATTTTTGGCTGCACTGGGTCTTTGTTGCTGCACTCGAACTTTCTTTAGTTGCGTCGAGTGGGGTCTACTCTTTGTTGCGGTGCGTGGCCTTCTCAATGCAGTAGCTTCTCTTGTTGTGGAGCATGGGCTCTAGGCGTGCGGGTTTCAGTAGTTGTGGCACATTGGCTCAGTAGTTGTGGCACATGGGCTTAGTTGCTCTGCGGCATGTGGGATCTTCCCGGACCAGGGCTCGAACCCGTGTCCCCTGCGCTGGGGACATATGTTTTCCCCATATGAAAACATATGTTTCATATGTTTTCAATTATCTTGGGTAAACATAACAAGGAGTGGAACTGCTGGGTCATATAGTACCTATGCTGAACTTTTTGAGGAAGGACCTGCGCCCTCAAATGAGGGGCTGCATCTTTTTTATTGAAGTATAGTTGATTGACAATATTGTGTTAGTTTCAGGTGTACAGCAAAATGATTCAGTTATATATATATACACTTTTTTCAGATTCTTTTCTATTATAAGTTATTACAAGATATTGAATATAGTTCCCTGGGCTATACAGTAGGTCCTTGTTGTTTATCTATTTTATATATAGTAGTGTGTGTCTGTTAATCCCAATCCCCTAATTTATCCCTCACCACCTTTCCCCTTTGGTAACCATAAGTTTGTTTTCTATGCCTGCAAGAGTGTTTCTGTTTTCTAAATAAGTTCATTCGTATTATTTTTTGGATTCCACATATAAGTGATATCATATATTTGTCTTTCTCTGTCTAGCTTACTTCACTTAGTATGATAATCTCTAGGTCCATCCATGTTGCTATAAATGGCATTATTTCATTCTTTTTTACGGCTGAGTAATATCCCATTGTATATATATACCCCATCTTCTTTATCCAGTTATCTGTCAATGCACATTTAGGTTACTTCCATGTCTTGGCTATTGTATTAAATAGTGCTGCTATGAACACTGGGGTGCATGTATCTTTTCGAATTAAGAGTTTTCTCCAGATTCATACCCAGGAGTGGGACTGCTGGATCATACAGTAAAACTTTTTTTTGTTTTTTAAGGAGCCTCCATACTGTTTTCCATAGTGGCTCCACCAATTTACATCCCCTAAGCTGCATCATTTTAAATTCCCACCAATAATGTATGAGGGTTTCAATTTTTCCACCAACATTCATTCATCTTTTTGATGACAGTCATCTAATGGGTGTGAAGTGGTGTATCACTGTGGTTTTGATTTGCATCTATCTGATGACTAATGATGTTGCGCATCTTTACATGTGCTTATTGGCCATCTGTATATCTTCTTTGGAAAAATTATTCAAATTCTTTGCCTCTTTTTAATTGGGTTATTTGTCTTTTTAGTGTTGAGTGGTAAGAGTTCTTTATGTATTCTAGATATATGATTTGCAAATATTTTCTCCCACTTGTAAGTTGTCTTTTCACTTTGTTGATAGTATCCTTTGATGCAAGAAAGCCTTTGATTTTGATGAAATCCAATTTACCCATGTTTTCTTTTGTTGTTCAGACTTTTCATGTCATATCTAAGAAACCACTGACTAATTCAATGTCACAAAGATTTACCCCTATGTTTTCCTATCAAAGATTTAACTCTTACATTTAGGTCTCTGCTCTATTTAGAGTTAATTTTTGTATGTGGTGTGAGGTAGGGGTGTGATTTCATTCTTTTGCATGTTGATGGATATTTAGTTGTCCCAACAGCATGTGTTGAAAAGACTATTTGTCCTCAGGCTTCCCTGGTGGCGCAAGTGGTTGAGAGTCCACCTGTCGATGCAGGGGACACGGGTTCGTGCCCCGGCCCAGGAAGATCCCACATGCCGCGGAATGGCTGGGCCCATAAGCCATGGCCGCTGAGCCTGCGCATCCGGAGCCTGTGCTCTGCGACGGGTGAGGCCACAACAGTGAGAGGCCCGCGTACCACACACACACACAAAAAAAACTATTTGTCCTCATTGAATTGTTTTGGCACTCTTGTCAAAATTGGTTAACCATAAATGCAAGGGTTTATTTCTGAATTTCCAATTCTATTCCATTGATCTGTATGTCTATTCTTATGCCAGTACCACATAGTCTTGATTGCTGTAGCTTTGCAGTTAAGTTTTGAAATCTGGAAGCATGACTCCTCCAACTTTGCTCTTCTTCTTTAAGACTGCTTTGGCTATCCTGAGTCTCTCATATTTCCATATGAATTTTAGGATCAACTCATCAATTCCTACAGAAAAGCCAGCTAGGATTTTGATGGGGATTGAGTTGATCTGTAGATTAATTTGGGGAGTACTGTTATCTTAACAATTTTAAGTCTTCTAATCCATAAACACAGGATGTCTTCCCATTTATTTAGGTCATTTTTAACTTCTTTGAACAATGTTTTGTAGTTTGCAGTGCACATGTCTTACATTTCTTCTGTTAAATTTATTCCTAAGTATTCTATTCATTTTGGTGCTTTATAAGTGGAATTGTTTTCTTAATTTCATCCTGGATTGTTCAGTGCTATTATATAGAAATACAACTGATTTTTGTACATTCATCTTGTATCCTATAACCTTGCTGAATTCATTTATCAGCTCTAATAGTTTCCTGTGGATTCCTTAGGATTCTATTATAGGATTCTTCTATTCAGACAGTTTTCTTAAAGCCCATCCCGGACGTGGAACTCTACTCTCAAAGGTCCTATGAAGGTCTCCCTCCTCCTCCACCGCTGCCCTTCTGTGCTAAGTGTCACCTTCGATGATAAAGTCCTTTACTTAACTTTACCTCAACTTTTTCTAAGAGGGATTTAAAGAGCTCTTTAAAAAGTGCAAATATGTAAAAAGTTTCATGAATGAGAAAATGAGGGCCGGGCAAGGGAGGAGGAAACTAGTGTGCTCAGTGGGGCACCTGCAGCAAAGGAAATGCAGCTTTTTCCAGGGAGAAACCAAGTTCAAACCCCCGCTCTACCACCCACCAGCGACACACACACACACACACACACACACACACACACACACACACACACACACGGGCAGATTACTTACCCCCATTTTACAGACAAAGCTAATGAAACTAGGGATGGTTCATGCTAACCTGTGAGTAGGGTGCTGTAACAGGACAGGTGTGCCCATCAGAGCGCCGCCCCGCCTCCCCCCCACCCACTGTGCGTGCCACGCAGCACCTCTGCTCCCAGGTCTCCAGGTCCTTTCATCCCATGGAAACTAACACAGCTGCTCTCGCTGATCGTGGGAACCAGCTCTGAGCTTTCTGGCAACAAAAGCAGAAAGGGAAATGTGATAAATGTCAGAACTGTTATTAAAAGGAAGACGCTTACAGTTCTCCCGGTGAGGCATTTTTCCCTCTAAAAAATAAATATTTTAAAAATCTCTCCCTAGTGGCTCCTTATATGGGGGAAATTAAGCAATATTAATGGATAATAATTATTCTTCAGTAGAAGATTTCAGGGCAATGGAAGCAGGTTCTTTTCATAGTTATTTCTTTATGTCAACCTTTTATAGAAACTATATAGCATTTAGCCCAAAAAGTGACAGTGGAGGAACAGGTTAACGAGGTCCCAACACAAAGCGTCTGGAACCTAACTGGATCATCTACGATGTCAGCTTGGAAACCAGCAGCATGCAGGAGGTAACACTGTGCACCTTGTCCCACGAACTTGTTCAGCGTGTCAGAGCCACGGCAGGGTCAGTAGAGACACAAAGAGGGTCTCAGACCCAGAGCCCCACGGCTACAGGAGACAAGGTGGCCTGGGTGCACACGCTAACAGACACACACACACACACACACACACCCCCACACACACAATCAAACACTGAACTAGCCTTCTGTGCGCAGACAAAGCACTCAAGGGCTGATTGTGTGTGCGATGTGGGGGGAGGGGAGGGGCGGTCAGGGAATCTGAGTCTGGGATCTATTTCACCTCTTCCAATCACTGGAGGTTTCATGAAAGAGGCAGAATTTCAACCATTAGGTGGGGAAAAACCTCAGCCAGTTTGTAAAGAGAGGAGGCAGGTAAAGAATTTTGAAGTTCACTTTCATAAAAGGCTTTGAAGCTCTCTGCTTGGTTTGAGCAGAGCTCAGCGGGATCTATAACCCAGTGAAAACTCCCCAATGCATGCTGCTACAATAAACAAGCACCACCAAGCATCTGAAACAGGGGTCTCCAAACTTCGAGTGAAACACATATACAGCAGACTTTTTAAATGAAAATATTATATGGAACACCGATACAAAAAAAAAAAAAAACTTTAAAGCTAATAGCAGAGCTGTGGTGGTACAAACAGGGACCAGCAGAGACCACGAACCAGGGCACTGGTCCACACTCTCCACAACTCCCGGCAGAGACTTCCCGGGAACACCTAGGGGCCCAACAAGGCAGAGTTTGAGAACCACTGGTCTCTGGCTTAAGGGACTCCCAAACAGTCTGCTCTAGAGTGGTGGTCCCCACACGTTTAAGAGTAAACCTTCAGGGGCTTCCCTAGTGGCGCAGTGGTTGAGAGTCCGCCTGCCGATGCAGGGGACACGGATTCGTGCCCCGGTCCGGGAGGATCCCACATGCCGCGGAGCGGCTGGGCCCGTGAGCCATGGCCGCTGAGCCTGCGGGTCCGGAGCCTGTGCTCCGCAGCGGGAGAGGCCACAACAGTGAGAGGCCTGCGTACAGCAAAAAAAAAAAAAAAAAAAGAGTAATCCTTCTATTTATTTAAAAAAAAATATAGAAGCACTATGTGCCATTATATTGTACACATTATAAAATATATAAAACCAAAAAAATTTAAGTAGAAGATAAAACAAAAGAAAAAATATTTTTAAATATTTTACTAAAGATACAAAAATCTTTCTGGCTCTCATTAGTGAAAGCAATGAGACTGAAAATACTGTATTATGTAGTAAATCTTTTGTTTTACATTTGGGGACAAAACTGATTCTAAATGATTTGTTTTGATACTTGTTTAATGGCTGTAACAGGTGAAAAAGACACCTCACAAAGTTACACTGATCCAAGAACTGCGTCATCAGCTGCACTTATTAAATCACCCTAGGACCAATTTTTTCAAATTTCTTCTGATTATGGAAAGGTCTTTGCTGAAATTCAGCTGATAAATTCCCATCTTCCCCAACATCAAACACTTGCTCATAAAGACTAATCAGAAGGCGTATTTTTCTATTTTTAACAAAGGGGTTTTAAAACACCCATTGAAGGTGAGTTCGTTTCCCGCTCTTTGTTAGGTATCACCTTTCCTTTGAAGGACCAAGTAATGTACTCACGGGCCATCACAGAAAAGAGTCAGCAAATTTGAGACACTTTTATTCTAGTGAAAGAAAAATGTGTGCTTTTGCACGAAGTAGCCCGTATAACTCTCTGTGGTTCAAAAGATTTTCCTGATCATTTCTCATCTTGCCACAAGTATTATGAAGATTCTACTACCTGAGAGACTTGCTTTATCAAGGTAACTGCACTGACGGTTACCTGGCACGTAGCCACGCCCTGTAGAACATGAACCACCTGGGCGATGCTGGCTGCTGCTCATCACCAACAGCTGATGCTGCAGACTCCCAAGCACCCAAACAGTGCACTCAGCAATTCCGCCGGCAGCGGGCTACTGTGCACTGAGGCAAACTCACGGGACCTCTGCACGCCTGTCGAGGACAGTGCATCTTTGCAAAGCGGTGACGAACGCCGAGGACGTGGAAAAGGAAATGCCATGGTATTTTGAGAAGCTGGGCAGGTGCCCATCGGGTAACCCACCTCCCAGAGCACAGATTTGGGGATGTTTAAGAAGGAAATACAAACATTCAGTCTTTCAATGTATACTATTACTTTTTCGAACAGCTGCTAGGTTGTTAGGACAAAAATGCTTATCAAGTTGTTTGGACCTGACTACTTAAAAAATGCACTGTTAGGTGTCGCTAGGGGAATGAGGAGAAAGTCGCTGAGCCCCTCAGGGCCACGGGAGGCGGCTGTCCTACAGTGATGGGGGTGGAGTGGGGGAAAAGCAGGCCTGGGGCCAGGAGCGCCGGACTCCACCTCCAACTCTGCCATCAACGCCCGAATGCTCTTCAAACTGCCGTCAGCGAATCACACGGGATGGGACAGGCTGCCCTCAGCTCCGAGGCCCTGCAAGGCTGCCTGTCCTAAAGGCTGGGCTCTCTCCTCCAGGCGGGACACGCCCACCCGATCCTGGAGAAACCCACAGTTCTCCCAGTTAAGGCCACGTGCTGTGCCAGGTGCCGAAAGGAGATGCCGAGATCCCATCGTCAACTGAGGCTCAAAAGGCCAATGCTGAGGTAGCTGCCCCATCTGACCAAACCGGCAGGGTTAATTTATGCCCAAACCTCCACTTCAGAATCCACAGAGACAACAGTGAGTATCCGTCATGCAAGTGGCCATTCGATGTCATTTTCGTATTTTTTGTAAGACCCGATCTTTGTGCCTTGTTTACGATACCATACTGTCTCTGAGAAGTATTCTGGTTACTAAATATTTGGTTAAATGCTCCCGAGCAACCATGTGGGAATCTTCGGGAAACTGAAGAGTCCCTCCCAAGAGGAAAGTTGGTAAGTGTCAAATAACGATTTGTTTAAAGTACAGTATGCTTATGCAAACAGAAGATCTCCTGGACAGTCACCAACTCAGCCGTTTCAAGTGCCTTTTCAGCACCGTCCAGGGCACAAGAGGGGTCCAGTCTTCCCCAGGGAGGAGTCTGCTCTCCGTTTCTTTCTACTAAGTGAGAACGGACACATAAACCCTAAGTCCAACAGGAAAAAACCATGGAGTCTCTTGCTACGGTAACAAAACCAGGAATAGGAAACGTCCCGTTTCCCATTAATTTTCACCAGCTGACCTAATAAAAATCAGTTGATTCACTCCTCTAACCAATATTCTTACTTTCTGGGTGATTATTCACCACACAGTTCAAGTTCAAAGTGGCATTTTATTTTGGAAACAAGCAGTATATATGAGGCTGTAATAATAACACAAGCTGATTAAATCTAAACTTGAAACAAAACAAAAAACTGCCCTTATTACTGATCAAAAAAGCAGATACACAAGAAACGCTGAACGTTGACAAAAACAAACATAGATATTAACAGAAAAGTGGCATAAAGACTATTGTAAATTATCCTGAAAGGATTGTTAAGTAACATTTTCCATAAAAACAATGCAGTAGGGAGTGAGAGGGAACTCTGGTTTAATAAGAACATATTTTCTCTCAAAGCATGAAACCTGTTTAAAAAGACATGAATGAGGGGATGGAAGGAGCAGCCATCAGGCCAGTGGGAGGCCGGGGAGAGTGGAGGAGGGTCTCAAGGGAATTAGATTCCAGAGACCCCAAGGGGCAGGAGGAGGGCAGCAGCAGTATTTCAGTGGCTATTATATTAATTAGAAATATATGAAACTTGACACAGCAAGAGTGCAGTGCATGAAATCCATGGCAAAACACTGTGAATTTCCTCCACAATGGGTACCATGAACTCAGGGACCCTCTTGTCTCTGTCCCTTCCTGAGAGCTAAGGGGCACAGTTCTTAATCAGCACATGTGCTGGCCCAGGGTCCAAGCATCAGCGTGAACCTCGGAGGAACAGAGACCTGCAGACGGAAACAGGGCAGCCAGCCGTCCTCCTCCTGCAAGGAGGGGACGCAGGGGGCTTCAGACGTCTGGCAAGAGAACCTTTGCAGAACACCCAGATACACTGCAGTTCCCCAAAAGGCGAGCTTCTGTTTTATCTTAGAACTTAGGCAGGACGGGTAAGGCCGAGAGAAATCCTTTATGACAGCAGGACACACCGGTCCACCAGTGTCAGCTGGCCACGGTGGGCTTTTAAGTGGTCAAGCATGAGCCACCAGACTGCTTTAAGCCAATGTCTGTCCTGAAGGGATGGAGAAGACTAGAAGACCTACTAAGATAATTCCATCAATCAGTTCATCTGTGGGAATGTGCAAAAGAACACTGATTCACCAGCATACAGTTTCTCCACAGGATTTTATTTCTTGACATGGCTGTCCTCCCCGACCTCCGAGCCAGCATCGTGGACACGTGCCCGTCCCATCCCACCCCTCTCCCCAGCCCACCCCCCCCACACACACACACACCACACCTGCTCTCCAGACACACCACCCTAACTCCCTGTTCCCAGGTCCACGGCACACAAACGCTGTCAGAGCTGCTGTTTAGGGCACATGCCCTATGTTTTCAATGAAATTACTACGAGTAGTCGTTTCTGACAGTATTTAATAACCACCTATATAACACATGCTACTTCGCTTCAATTAACTACTCTGGAATCCATCCGTTTAGAGAAAACTTCAAAACAAATTAGGTTTTTCACTAGTAACAAGTAGCAGCATCCTTTTTAACCATTAAAATTTAGGGGCAACTGGATGCAAAAACGCAGAGGCTTCCTTGAGGGAGATATTGCATGATCTTTCTTGAGGGAGATACTGAAGACTGGCTAAACGGCTTTCTGAGTAGAAAAACAAGACCTGTAAAAGCGAAGGAAGTGGAGTTGATGATATAAACGCCCTTTCACCCTGTATACGCAAACTTCACATAAAAACTTACTTGCCAATATTTTCAGGCAGAGACTGCAGTGAGATGTCATTTACAGAAAGACATGTCAAATTCTGCAATTCGGGAAAGCTTTCTGGCAATCTAAAACAAAAAAAAAATGTTATAGTTGAAAAAGAGAAGTGCATATATGGTGCATACTAACATAAATATAAAGACTTCTTCTGTATGCTGACTGAAATCACCTCCTAAAATTACTTTATGTATGGCATATTTGTCTTGTCTTTCTATTTATAAGGAAAAAAATAAGGACCTGGTCTACCTAGCAGTACCGGGGTATGATAAATACTTGCTGACAGGGTGATCCAGAAATAATTAGAGAGGAAAGATATTCAAGCTGTAAGAATAAAGGAGAAACAATGTTGTGAGCCTACCGAGTGTATGGCTATGAAAGAAAATGATACATAGTTCCTGAAGCTGAAAGTGCCTAAGAGTGAAAATACTTTATTGATTAACAGAAAATAGAAATTTTAGTCCACAATATTATAATAAAACACAAGAGAGTTGCTTGATTTTTTTTTCTTCCTGTAGCTTACAATACCCAGAGCAAAGCTACAGATTACTTACAATTGATCAGCTGACAGCCAATTGCTACTTTCTTAATATTTTTCTTTTGATTTGATTTAATATGCCAATCATGTGAGATGATTATATGTTTCACAACGTTCTACACAAAGAGAAATTCTGTATACTTCCCTTAGGCTACTGAAGAGTGAGGATTCAAAATAAAAGTATTATTTAAATACCTGCAAAGAAAGTTTACTTTCAATATTTCTATGGTTACTAGTATTTGGAGAGGAAAAAACACAAACTGAAAGCAAAAAACATCTCATTGCATCTAAAATGCTTATACATAAATCTGCTAACATGGAAAAAAGAACACATAACTCATTTTTTTGCAGGGGGTGGTGAGGACTTCTTGCCTTAGTGATAGTCTCTAGATTAGACTCTTTCATTTCTTTCCTCTTTCTAAGTTCTTTTTTTTTTTTTTTTTTGCGGTACGCGGGCCTCTTACTGTTGTGGCCTCTCCCGTTGCGGAGCACAGGCTCCGGACGCACAGGCTCAGCGGCCATGGCTCACGGCCCAGGCGCTCCGCAGCATCTGGGATCTTCCCGGACCGGGGCACGAACCCGTGTGCCCTGCATTGGCAGGCGGACTCCCAACCACTGCACCACCAGGGAAGCCCCTCTAGGTTCCTTTTTTAAAAAACAATTCCTGGGCTTCCCTGGTGGCGCAGTGGTTGGGAGTGGTTGGGTTCGTGCCCCGGTCTGGGAAGATCCCACATGCCGCGGAGCGGCTAGGCCCGTGAGCCATGGCCACTGGGCCTGCACGTCCGGAGCCTGTGCTCCGCAACGGGAGAGGCCGCAACAGTGAGAAGCCCGTGTACCGCAAAAAAAAAAAAATTCCTATGCTGTTTGACATCTAATACAGGTAATTCCAAACTTCAAAACCAAATGCAGGCCCCGAAAGACAAGAGTATTAACTAGGATTTTCATAATCGATGAAATACATTCTCAGGAATGGTTTTTACAAAGTTGCAACCTCTTCCATAGTGTAATAGAGCTAAGATTTTTTTAATTTATATATCAAAAGATGCAACTTAACAGTTCTGAGTTTTTACCAGAAACTATATATAATTTTAAAACTAGCTAAAATGATCATAAATATAAGGAAATTGTATCTTTAAATGGCTGATCTGCTTTTTTCACTGGCTCTTAACATTAAGAGCCAAACTAGTGATGTGACCCGATGAGGAAGGCCAGACTTAAGGTCGGGAGAGAGGAAAGCTAGTCTGAGCTGCTGCTCAGAGGCTGCATGACCTTGAAAGGTCATTTCACCTCTTGGAGCCTCAGTTTGTTCAGCCATAAAATCACTAGGCCACGCTGAATAATTTTTAAGGTCCCTTCAACTCACAGACATCGTCTTAATTCTTAAAAGAGCACACCTGCCAAATTAAAACGGCTTTCCTTTAAGAAACCTGCCAAAAACAAGTCCAGGGTGAAAACTGAGTAAGGCCTCATACGATGCAGTGTGTTCTGGTCAAGAGAGTTTTGAAATGATGATAAAGTCACATATCAGCAGACATTAGGGGAAAAACACTGAAGTAGTAGACAAGGGGATTAAGCAACTGAAGAGTTAACAAAAAAACTCCAGAACAGCATAATATTTCCCAGCTGCCCAAGCCTACGAGCTGCCTTGAGCACAAATAGCTCAGTTCAGTTCAACAAACACTGAGGGCTCACTCCATTCCAGAAAGTACAGTAGGGCTGCAGATAGAACCGTAAATGACAGAGGAATATATCTCGTTGGCGGGCCTTGGTCAAAGTGATCATTTACGTGTAGGTTTCGAGTGTTATGAGAAAAGTACGCACAGAGGGATACAGGGCCCAGAGGAGGGGCCTCGGTGAGTCGTCAGGAAAGGCCTCCTGAAGAAATGTGATGCTCAGGCTGCATCTTAAAGGAGAGCGAAAGGGTTGGCACCGTCAAAACGAGGGGGAGTGAAATCAGAGACCTGGAGCCTTTATTACAGAGGCCACAACATCAGACAAGGCAATTGAGGGCCATGCAGGTGGAAAGGCCGGCCAAGGTCAGACAGAGGGCGGTGGGGAGGCTGCACAGCACACCAGGAGCTCCCACTTGATCTTACAGGGACGGGGAGCTACAGAAAGGTTTGAGAAAGAGGGACAACCGTACGGATGATGGTTAAGAAAGAGGACAAGACGTGACAACGGTGGTGAGTTAGAAAGCTATCAGGCTAGAGCCTACTAGAGTACTATTTTTCATAAAAATAAATATTACTAGTAACATAATAACTAAAATTCAAAAGACAAAAACCAGAATTGTTTTTAAGACATATTTATACTTCTTAAAAATAAGCAGATACGGGAAAAACAAAACGAAATAGGGCATTCCCCAGCACTCCATACCCAAGAAGATCTAAGCAATTTTGAGACAGATGAGATGAATCCCAAATTTTAACTCAATCTCAATTTTTCTAGACACTTCAAAAAAAACAAAAAAAAAGGGAATGAAAAGGAAAGGAAGAGTACTTTCCTTTCTTCGAGGTTGCTTACAGAGTCTTGAGAAATTTTATAAATGGGCCCACCTGGCCCAGAGAGACATCTAGAATGGACTCTGGAGGTCTGGTCCCTGCATTGCTGTTTGGGCATCAACTCAGTTACCCTGGCAACACAGGCACCTGGAATCCACTGGTCAGTGGGCTCACGACTGAGCCAGGAGCCACAGGAGGGGCTCCTGACGTCCCCGTGTTCAAAAAGGGTACCCTTAGTACTATGGACAGAAAAGCAAGCAGAAAGGTTACCTAGTCAGTGGGTTTCCGCTGAAGTCAGCGATCTGTAGTGCTTTACAGAATGAGATGCTCTCTGGAATTTCAGGAATATCTGCAGAAGGAAAGAAAATGTCTATCACTGACCACGACTGTTAACAGTTTTCATCATCCTCAAGATGGACCACAGTCGCAAGGGAATATCTACAAAGTACTAACTCCGCTCAAACATGGTATGGATTCCTGAAGTACTTTTCTACATTTATTTTACATTTGTTTTCCTAATATAAGATATATTCTAAACAGAAGCACGTTCAAGAAAAACATAAAAAACAACCACCCCACCAAGTCCCATCACCTCATCAAAACTCACTGAGGGCATTCGGTTGGTAATTCCCTGTAGGCTTTATTTCCCCTATGTTTTCATATGGTTATATCAGTACAAAGTATTCTAAAGTATGCATTTTAAAATTATGGAATTTCTTCTGATTATAGGCATATTTGGAAAATACAGAAAACTCCAGTGAAGAATAAAAAACCACCAACATTCCCATCACCCAGAGACAATATTTTATTCTGATGTATGTTTTTAATTGTCAGACACACATACAGAGTGTGCGTATAAATAGATCATATTTCAAAATACTAGGTTCAAGCTTCACTTTATGTTATGTTACAAACTTTTTCCCCTGTCATTATTTTTCCAAATAGTTTCCCATTCTTAGTGGCACAAAAGCCCACTGCACACATTTCCATATTTCATGTAACCAATCCCCAGTTGTTGGACATTTAGGTTGTTTCCAAGTTCCTAACGTTATAATTATATTTATGTCCATTTCTGGTTATTTCCTTAGGCTAAGCTCCCAGAGTGTAATCACTGTGTCAGAGGCACTAACACCTCTGCAGCACTTGACAAATACTGCTAAATTGCCTTCGAGGGGGCCAGGTACACCTTTATACTTCCACCACCCGATTCAACATCTTTCCCTTCTTCCTTTCTTTCTCTTACATTTGAAAAACTGCCCATGTTATTGGTAAAATAGTCTGGCAACATTTTCTTTTATATTCCTTTGATTACTAATGAGGCTGAATATTTTTCCCCACGTTTACCTGCCACTAAACATTGCGATTCTTGAAATGACCAAAAATGCTATTTTAAATTCCTCTTTCTCTTGGTTTAAACCCTGAGGTTACAGCTTTCAGGGCTGGAAAAGGTTAGTTCATAGCATTTAATTTCAAGAATACATTTATTTTGGACGTACTAATGTTAAGAAGGGCTAAAATAGAAAAGGCTCTCTTGATCCCATGCCATTTCTTCCACCAGCTCGACAAAGGCAAGCAGAGCCAAAACATACCAAATATTTCTAAATTGGGGGTGAAAAGGAGACGGGAGAAATAAAGGGAAAAATGGATGCCCTGCTCCAACACCACAAAGTAATCAGAAGCTACATAAAAGCTCCAAGTACAAATTTAAAAGCTGCAAATATTTAAATTTGTGGTAACATTTGCCTCACACAATTCTCTGCCTTGCATGGTCGTATAAGGTAATGAAGAATACATACTATTAATGATCCTAGTTTCATAAATATGATAGCAGTATATACATATATATATATATACACATACACACACACATATATATACACACATACATACATACATATGTACACATACATGTGTGCATGTGTGTGTATACATACATGTTGCATGCATGTGTACACATACATACACACTATATATGTGTGTGTGTGTATATATATATGGCTTATCCACATTAAGAATGAACTAGTGAATATAACAAAAAGGAGGTGGACTCACAGCTATAGAGAACAAGCTAGTGGTCACCAGTTGGGTGGGGGGCAGTATAGAGGGAGGGAAGCAGGAGGTACAAACTATTAGGTATAAAATAAGCTACAAGGATATATTGTACAACCCAGGGAATATAGCCAATATTTTATAATAACTATAAATGGAGCATAAGCTTTAAAAATTGTGAATAACTATATTGTACACCTATAACTTAATACAATATTGTACATCAACTAGACTTCAATTTTAAAAAAAAGGAAAAGACCGAAAAAACAAAAGAAGGAACGAACAAAGGTACATCCATCCATCATTACAGGACCAGCACGGCTATCCAGGGTGTGAGGCCTGCCCAGGTAAAAGGTGCTGGTCAGCCCTGCACTCCTGACTGTCACTCCTCGGCCACCACTTCAGGTCCTAGTGAGCAGTTTTTATAAAGCTGAAAAATGAGGTGCAAGGGCTGCACCCGTCACTTCACAAGTGCTACGGAAGATGAAGCTGACACACACACACACACACACACACACACTGTACAGCAGCTTTCTGCTTGATCTGAGGAAAAGATCAAGGAAACAGAGAAAGAGGAAAGGCACATCAATTTGGTAGAAGTCTTTAATATTTCTCAGACCATCAGAAACATCCCTGAAGCTCAGGAAGATGGGCCTACCAAGGAACACATGAACTCTGGTCGGGGCTGGTCTGGAGTCAGGGTATCTGAGGGTAACAACAGCAACTTCCAGAGAACACAGCTGGACCCAGTCCAGACAGAGCTGCCTTGTAGGAAGACATTCCATCCCTAGGCAAACCTGCTTGTACACAAGATCGGCAAACAGAACATAGGTCTCAACTCCAAAGACCATTTCTTTCTACCATACGCATGTTGCTAATTTAACTGAAAAGAAGGTATTTGCCTGTAAAAATAATAGCTTTAGACAAGGAAGGCAACAGTGTGGCTAGAAGAGTCCTGCTTACTGGTTTGCTTTAAATTACTAAAATTATCAGAGCAGAAAACTAAGGAAGGGAATGCCTGTTCCTTCTTAAATACTTAGCTAAAATATCACACCCTCAGGGACACCTCCTTTGGGCCCCAAGATTCGGTTGGATCCCCGTGCTCTCAGGTTCCTGAAATCTGTTACAGTTTTAGTTAAATAATTGTTTGGTGATGGTCAATCTCCCTTATTGAACTCTAGGCTCACTGGGAAGAAAGACCATGTGGGCCTTGTCTGTTGCTGTTTCCCCAAAGCTGACATAGTACAGTCGGCCTACAGGTTCCACATCTGGGAATTCAACCAACTGTGGATCAAAATATTAAAAAAATATTCCAGAAAGGTCCAAAAAAAGCAAAACTTCAATTTGCCTCATTGGGCAACTATTTACATAGTATTTAAATTGTATTTACAACTGTTTGCATTGTAATAGGTATTATAAGTAATCCAGAGGTGATTTAAAGGATATGGGAAGATATGCAAAGTTATATGCAAATACTATGCCATTTTACATAAGGGATTTGAGCATCCTTGGATTTTGGTATTTTGTCCTCCACAGAGGCCGAGGGGTGACTGTACTAAGCTTAAACAGCCCACGGGTACTGAATGAATAAATGAGAAACTCACATTGTTAAATCTCTGCAAAGACAGTTGCTCTCTAATGTGAGTCATGAAATATCCCCTGTAGGGTGGGTATTATCTCTGTTTTACTAGTAAGAAAACTGCTTGGTCCCAGATCTCTTACAAGAGATAGTATAAAGGCTGCAGGTTATTCCCAGCTGCAATCCCCTTTAACTGTCTTCCAAGTGTTTTGCTCTGGACAAATGTGAGGTTTAAGACTAAACATATGAAAAACTATAGACAAAAACCACTTCTCAATGAGGCCAAGGCTGACCACCAACCTTTTCTGCATTTATGAGGTCTGCAGCCTCGGATAAACTATTTAACCTACCTGTGCCTAATTTCCTTATCTGTAAAATGGGTCATCAACAGATATTTTCAAATAATACCAGTATATCATACCTTAAGTGCTGCAGAAGTTCAGAGAAGGGAGAAAATGAAACAAAGAAGGACACTTACACTTTGAACCAAATAAATAAGAGTAGAGGAGCAGCATAGGCAGGAATGTGACACTGGATGCAAAGTGGGGAGAGGGTAGGCCCTGGGCACAGTTTGCCTAAACTTCAGGATATCAGTTTGGGGGTGTCTGGAGAGGAGGCCGGAGAAATCTCTTGACAGAAGACTACCAATGCCAGGCTGAGCTGTTTACAATTAATTTGCCAGACAAGGAGTTTCCTCTTCTCTAAAAGAGGGATAATCACAGCTCCAGCTTAGGGTTGCAAAAGAATAAAGGAGAGTCACACAAATAAAAGCACATGGTACCCTCTACTGGACCTCTTTCTTATACTGGGTGGGGGATCAGTAGAGAGGACCACTATTTTCCATTCAAAGCCAAATAATTTTTTTATTGAAATATAACTGACTTACAATGTTGGATTAATTACTGCTGTACAGCAAAGTGATTCAGCTATACATATATATATATTCTTTTTTTATATTCTTTTCCATTATGGTTTATCACAGGATATTGAATATAGTTCCCTGTGCTATACAGTAGGACCTGGTTGTTTATCCATGCTACGTATAATAGCTTACATCTGCTAACCCCAGCCTCCCACTCCATCCCTCCCCAACCCCATCCCCCTTGGCAACCACCAGTCTGTTCTCTATGTCCGTGATTCTGTTTCATAGATAGGTTCATTTGTGTCATATTTTAGATTCCACGTATAAGTGATATCATATGGTATTTGTCTTTCTCTGTCTGACTTACTGCACTCTAGTATGATAATCTCTAGGTCCATCCATGTTGCTGCAAATGAAGGCCGAATAATTTGAAGAAGAGTGGCGTTATTAATAGAGATGAGAGGCCTGAGAGGGCTTTTGCTTCTATCTGAGAAGGAATAAAACCCTGAATAAACATCTATTTACATACAAATATTAGAAATAACTCATGAGGTTTTTCCTCTCATTAAAGAAGGTACCCCCAAACTTATAGCTGCCAACATTCAGCTTAGTTCAAGCTGCTATATAAGGTGAAACAAACAAAAAAATCTTTACTCATATTTTTCATGTATTTAAACTGGCTTTGTCTTATATACGTCCAAGAATAAAAGCATAAAATTTGATATTTACGAAATGTCTGAAAATGATTGTAAAATTAAGTAATCTCTTCCCTACAATTTTCTTAAAATAACCTTCAATTCAGACCCATTCTAAACTACCATCATTTCTGAATCAGAATTGCTTTGAGTTAGTGAGATGTGGTTGCACTTCAAAAATAAAAATACTGAATCTGTTGTTTACCAATATAACCATCACTACCACCTGTATACAGGCGACTGACAATCAGTTCTAAACTCTGCAGTGCCAAAAATCGTCACCACCACCAAGCAGACAACCATCCTGGCACCATGAGCCCAAGGGCTTCTGAGAGAGAATACACTTTTCACCGCAGATACTGTCATTTAGAAAGTGATTTAGAAGGACAGTGCTTGCCCTTCCTGGCACTCCTCCTATTTTCTCAGCATCCATTTTTAACATATCAGGCTGGGGTTCCACCTTCCCCAGCCCCCTAACCCTCAGAAGTAATACAGAGCCTTAGCCTGCAATCCTCTATAAGGAATCCGATGCCCAGAAGCCTCAAGGTGGACCACGCCCTTTCCTGAAAAGCTATCACCATCTCAGGGCCCCCCTTGGGATAGACACAGGCTGGACTGTGTGACCTTCCTTCTAACTCCTTCTAAGGAGTTTAGAACCTTCCAGGGCATTTCCTGTCACAGAGAACGGTGCACGAACGGCCTGTCCAGTCTATGATCGCAGCCCCTGCGTGCAGCGGAATAAGTTCTTTCTGAATAACTGAGTTACTCACTGGCATTTCTTCTGGTTCTATATAAACAGCATCTCTTCTCCTGGGTTCAAGACCTGTCTGAGGTCCGCAGTTACAGTGCGAGGCTCTCTCCACCAAGAGATCATGAAATGCGAAACAGAACGAAAGTCTGCAGGCCCGCAGCAGGCGTGCAACACTACTGAATTACCTACCAACTGCGCTGGGCCTGGAATCCAGAGACAGACTCCAGGCCCTGCGCACAGGGATGCCTTCACTGCCGGGCGGCCCTGCTCCTCGCAAAGGGCTGCTGGCCTTCTCTGCCTTGTCCACCACCCCAGGCTACTGAGAGGTACGATGAGATGATGTACAGGGTAACGTGGTAAAGTACACAAATGTAAAGGGCTAGGTGGGGGGAGGTGTTCCCCCCCGAGGGGCACAGGCTGGCTTTCTCACTTTTTCTATCAACGTGTGGGATCTGGGGCACATGGTCTCCCCTCCTCTCACCCCGACACACTCAGACCAGAGGGGAAACTGTCCTCAAGACCTCTGTCAGCACAGAGGGAACTGAGTCTCTGCTTGAGCATTTTGTTATCAGTATCCCATCTCAGAGAAATGTGCAGCTGCACGAACCGTCAGGCATTGAGGGCAGTACCTCAACGCATCACTGATACTAAACCACATCAGAAACAAACAAAAAATAAGACAGCACAAGCAAACGGCGCCATGGCAACGACAGCCACCCCTGAACTGCCCTCAGAGATCCAGGGGCAGAGGTGACCCAACAGCCACCTGGCCGTCCCAGAGGCACCCGGGTACCAGACTCTAACCTCCCCTGGCCTCTGCGGTGACATTCCACAAGCCACCTCGAGACTTGTCCTGGGAATAAATGTGCACCAGGGCCCACCAGCCAGTGCTGGTCGCCATGGAGGCAGCCGCACACACACCTCCCTTCAACCACATATACACCTATACTTTTTAGCACAGTACTTCTACTTTAGAGGAAGATTTGAAATTGCTCCCCGCTGCCTGGAGCTCTGAGAAGCCCCCTTTGCAATCGGTCACCTGACAGTTGTTGTCACCGCCACCTTCGACACAAGTAGCAGGTCTCAGGCACTGAGAGAACAGCAGGGGACAGACTCAAGGTCAGGAAGTGACAGGTACAGGTCTGAAAGAGGAACTCCTCCGAACCCTGTTACCCCACTTGACCGTGTGGCCCCAGATAAGAAGAGATGCCTTTCTGAGGGTCTTCATGCATCATCTAATCCCAAAAACAAAGAGTGGGATGGATGGTGGTGGTCCCGCAAGCAGATGCAGAAGCAGGCCTGGAAACATTAACTAAACAGCCCAAGGTCACTGTGCTCACGTGTGGAGGAGCAGAGCTTTGAAATTCGGGTCCATCTGCTTCACGGCAAGGAAGAGGACAGTCAGATTCCATTGGTTCCAAACGTTCTGGAGAAAGAGATGCTGGAGGAAATGCACCTGGGGAGACAGACGAGGTGGGAATACAGGCCCGCGGTTCCGAGAGAGGTCTGCGCAGTCATCTCACCCAGAGACAGGGTGGGTGAACTCTGTTGTGAGAGCCCCCAACAGGCAGCTGGGGGCAGAGCCAAGAGGTCGAGGGAGCAAAGGGGTCCCCGAGGGGGTGGGTCTATGGTGCGGCCAGCAGGTAGGGGACACGGGCTGGGCCGCAGGGATCTGCTGCCACCGTCCAGAGGCGCCAACAGAGAGAGTGGTTTGAGGGGAATCAAACCGCAAAGGTGGAGAAGGCAGGTCGCCTGCCGGTTCCTGTGGACAGAGAGGAACGGAGGGCATACAGCAGCTGCCCGACTCCAGTCTCAGACACGGGGCTCCTGGCCAGCAACATGGGGAAACGAGGAGACAGTGGCACGACTTTCCGACCATGAAGCCAGATGTGTATATTGACAAGGGTCACTGTCCTCTGGGCTCTGTTTAATCCGAGATTATAGCCTGACTGCGGCCTCGAAATCTCCTGGCTTTTTACTCAATGACAATGAGTTCTTATCAAAATAAAGACTTAGCAATCCTGTGTCACAATCCCTGTAAAATAAATCCTGCTGTTCCATTACATCTGAAAGTCTGAGAGCCTGGAGACTTCGGAGTGTGCCGTCAAAAGGCCTGGCAATCCAGGGGAGAGAGGAGGGAGGGGGTTATGGCTTGAGGAGAAAACCAAGGTCAAGGGGAAAGTTCACTGTAGCGTGCTTGGGTCTGATCTTTTTGTTTGGGACATCTGCGGGGGGCGCGGAGAGGCAGACGGAAGTAGGATGAAGGAGCGTGGGTGCTCATGCCCGTCTTTGCTCAGAAGGCAGCACGGAGGGGACGCAGGGCCGAGGGGAGGCTGAGGGTGGAGGCTTCAGAACCCCGTCCCTGTCCACATCCACAGGGGAAGACGGAAGGGGCACCTGGAGGCGTGGGTGCAGACGAGGGAGAAGCCCACAGGCTGGGAGATGCCCCTTCCCACAGCAGAGGCAAGTGACAAAACCCCCAACATGAAACATGCTCAGCAAACAGTGAACCCCGCATCCACGAGGTGCATGCAGTGGGCAGGGAAGACGGGAGGCTCACCCTGGCATGGAGAGGGGGATCCCGTCACGCATAAACACCATGAATGCAGGCCTGGCCAAAGACAGGATTCAAACACAAGGACTAAACAACCAGCCGTGAACAGAATGAGCGCGTGAAAAGAGATGCTGCCGGGCCGTGGTGAAATACTGAATGCTATGACTTCAGGCTCGCTCTGTACATCATGCTGCTTCATTGAGGACTATTTACTGCTCAGGTAAAACAGGGCCCTGTGTGCCAAACGGGCTGGCTGACTGCTGGCTGCCTGATACCATCCTGCTTAAAAATACCTGGGACTGTCAAGAAAGGCTCAGTATGAATGCGTGATCCCAGTCTGCATTTGCTGCCCCAGCTGTTCCTCAGGGTGTGCAGGGAAGAAAATAATAATGTGAAGTGGACATTTTTTGTTTTCAAAGGCACCATCTCAGTTATCACATTATTCCAACACCCAGGGACTCGCCCAGGAGGCAGCCGGCCTTTGTAGACAAAAGACGTGATTCCTGCCCCGGCAGCCTTTCCAGCATCTGGAAGGAAAAATGGGAACAGACAGTGCAGGGCAGAAAGGCTGGCATGGCCTCTGCGTGGTGCATGGGGAAGGTGGGACACGGGCCCTTTGTCAAAGTTTTATTTTGAGTCTTGGTAACTTGTGCTGGGAACAAATTTTCCCAGCCCAGAGGGTTTTCACCTAATTCCAGCCACAATCACAAAAATAACCTTTACTCCTCAGCTCTTCCTCCCCAGCTGAGTTGGCTCAATAAACACAAATATGTCCCGAGATACAAGATCTCCTGTTTTGGAAAAAAAAATAAAAAATTTCACCGGAAAGAAAGAATTACAGAAAAGTAAATGTTAGGTTTCATACCGAATGAGAAGGGGGGTTGGGGGGAATGTGGACAGTTTGGCATCCTTTCTATTTGCCCTCCTCCCAAAATAAAATATATAGGATTTTGAAATAATGTCTACTTAAACCTCAAGATAACAGCAACTAAATATCGAAACCGAAAAACAATATTTGTATTCATCAGCTATTTTAACAGTCACTCAAAATTACTGCTCATTTTAATTACTCCCATTTAATATGGACAAAATCACAACTCCTGGTATCTATGCACCAAAATTCTCTAGGGAAATGAGGTCTTCCAATGGATCCAGGATGCTACAATCCAGAAATGAAGGCTTCTGCTCTCCCCCAAGCTCCTCCATCTTCTGAGACTGCACACCCTTTCCCTCCCCTGAACTGCAGATAAGCACCTGGGGTCAGGGTCCCCCTGCACGTGGATTCTGTGGGTCTGGCCCCGTGCTGCTCGTGACACCTTTATAAGTGTACTTCACCTTTCCAGTTAGCATCTGTGACCATCAGCTGAGATAAACATCCTCTCACACCACCACACCACACACAGTGTTTGCCAACTGACAGACCACAGGCTGGGGTGAGTCATTCAGACTCCTAAAGCCACGCTCTGTGGAACACAGAGAACAGAGGACAGGGCGCAGGGCTGGGGGCGACAGTGTGTTCTCCACAAGTGCAGGGAGAAGCCTCCTGGCCCAGAGGAACTCGCCAGAACGCTGAGGGTCAAGAGTTCCCACCAGCCCCTCCCAGGGCACATCCCTAACCCGGGGCCAAAAAAAACACTGAGGATCCCAGAGGCTGGGGATTACTAAATTTCACAGAACAGAAGAATCACTCGGAGCGCTTCCTCGATGAAAGGGCTGGGCCCACTCCGAGCCAACGGATTCACAGGGTCTAGGGTCTGGAGAAGGAATCTGCATTTTAATCCAGCTCTCCTGGAGATGCAGAGTAAAAGGGTCTTCAAGCCCCCGAGAAACACTGAGGCATTTAACCTAATTGGTTCTCAGCCCTGAATGCACATCAGAATCACCTGGTGTCATCATCGCCCGAGATTGCAGTAAGTCAGCCTGCGTGGGATCCAGGAAGAAAGACAAATATCATATGATAGCACTTCTATGTAGAATCTAAAAGAAATGATACAGATGAACTTATTTACCAAACAGAAGCAGACTCACAGACATAGAAAGCAAAGTTACGGTTAGCAAAGGGGAAAGGGGGTGGAGAGGGATAAACTAGGAGCTTGGGATTAATAGACACACGCTACTATATATAAAATAAATAAACAACAAGGTCCTACTGTATAGCACAGGGAACTATATTCAATACCCTCTAATAACCTATAATGGAAAAGAATCTGAAAAAGAATATATTTTTAACATATTTATTTACATATATATTTTTATAACTGAATATATATTTATATAACTGAACCACTTTGCTGTACACCAGAAACTAACACAACATTGTAAATCAACTATATGGCAATAAAAAAAAAAACCCTACCTCAGGTGAATCGAAGATGCAGCCAGGTCAGGGCCCACTGATGATGAGGCCCTGGCTGTGATGGTGTGGTACCCAACTTACCCGACAATTACTCACAGCTCCTGTCCACCATCCACCTCCAGAGTAAAGCTATTTCTGCTCTTAGACGGAAGCCCAGCCTACAACACGTAAGGCTATGTGCGCTGAGCGCCTGCTTGATCAGACTGCTTCAAAGGGAGCCAGAACAGTGATGGGAGGTAAAGTAAAGCTGTCTTGTTGTTTGGAAGAAGATGGGGACAAGAGTAGGGGGAAGAGGTGGGGTAAAGATGCAAAGGGGGTCTGTTTGAATCTAATTAACGGCCTCCTTCCCATTTTTAGATAAAATCAATTTTTAAGAACTCCCTCTACCTGTAATACAAGTACACTTTTTCAACACTAACCCTAAAAAGAAAAGAGGTTAAACTAGAAAACAGAGTGCAAAAGTATTCTAAAAAGGGCTCAAAAACATGTTTATGCTATTCCAAAAAATACTGTAGAAAAGGTATGATATTAGTAACAATTTCAGGTGTACAGCAAAGTGATTCAGACATATAGATATATACAGACAGATTCTTTTTCAGATTCTTTTCTCTTATAGGTTATTACAGAATATTAAGTACAGTTCCCTGTACTATACAGTAGGTCCTTGTTTGTTATCTATTTTATATATGGTAGTGTGTACTTGTTAATCCCAAACTCCTAATTTATCCCTCCCCCCCATTTCCCTTTGGTAACCATAAGTTTGTTTTCTATGTCCGTGAGTCTATTTCTGTTTTCTATATAAGGTCATTTGTATCTTTTGTTTTTCAGATTCCACAAATAAGTGATATCATATATTTGTCTTTCTCTGTCTAACTTACTTCACTTAGTATGATAATATCTAAGTCCATCCCTGTTGCTGCAAATGGCATTATTTCATTCTTTTTATGGCTGAGTAGTATTCCATTGTATGTATGTGTATGTGTGTGTGTGGGTATACATATATACATCTGTGTATCTGTGAGATAGATAGATATATCAATCACATCTTCTTTATCCATTCATCTGTCAATGGACATTTAAGTCACTTCCATGTCTTGGCTATTGTAAATAGTGCTGCTATGAACACTGGGGTGCATGTATCTTTTCAAATTATGGTTACGGTTAGGTTCTTAAATGAGTGGCTCCTGGCTCCAATTTAATTTACATGAGTTTCCCTGGAGATTAAAATGCAGACTCCGGGGATCCTGCTCTGGGAATTCTGAACGTGTAGTCCTTGGGGAAGGTGGGAAATATGCAATTTTAACAAAGATTCTGACGTAGGCGGTCCCAGAGCCCACCTGGAGAAACACTGCTCCAAGTGAAGGAAGGAAGACCAAAATCCAAAGTCTAACTTTCCAGGTAGAAAGAATTCTTGCTCCCATCATATCTGAAATCCCCTTTCTCTGTGGTCTGATGGTCAGCAGGACATTCTGATTTGCTGGACTTTGTCATCTTTTTCTCCATCCTCCCTTTTACACCTACAAGCATGGTTTTGCCCACATGGTCTGTAGGCCTCTGTGGCGAGACTGTAGCTTGTCGTTTCTTGGACAGGATTCTTCCTTCTGCTCTATCTGTGATAACATCCCAGCTCCTGGCATGCAGAGAAAGCACAATAAAATTTTCTTGAAGTTCCTATGTGCTTCTTTTCAAGAACTTAAAATCCGTTATAAAGATCACACCTTATAATGCCATGGAAGTGCTAAACCTCACATTTCATTGATTCTCTGCCAGCCATCTACCAGTTTCTGAACTGATTAATTCACATAATTCAAGAAATCTGCACCTAAGGCTGGATAGAGGGGCTGCAGACCCTGCACCTTGTTACAAAGCACCATTCAGAGAATAAGCGCTCCTACAAATCAAAAAGCGACAAGAACAGGGGCTCTCCTCTTGTATCCAGTTTCTCTCTGAAGTTAAAACGGAAGCAAGGGCAAAGCCTAAGAGAGCACCCTATTCATTCACGTGTCCCTATATCAGACTATTTACGCAGCTAATACTTGGTGAACCCTGGTGACTTATGTCAGGCTATGTTGCAGAAGCTAAGGAGGCAAAGGTGAGGCACGGCCTTTGCCCACAATGATCTTAAAATGCAGTGGGGAAGAGAGGTGTCATAAAAATAAGCCCAGTGTAGTGTGACACCCAACACGGGCAACCTCACCAGGGCGGGGAGAGCCTGTGAGTGGGAAGGGCAGGTTGATGACTTAAACTTTGCCTCCATTGACTTTTTATAATGAACCATATACTGCTTTCCTAATTATTAAAAAAAAAAAAAAAATCCCAAGGTGAAATAAACTTGGAAATACAATGGGTAAATGCAACCATTAAAGGATCTTAGAAGGAAAAACACTGTCTGTGGTCCTCAACACTTAACATGGAATAACCAGGCTTAAAATGCCAGAGTCCACTCTCGTCCCAACCATCGCTGACGACCAGACTCCAGAAAAAAGAATATTGGTGACTGGTTTCCCCCACCTTTTGCCTTCTGGGTGTGCCTGAGACGGCTCATTCCCATGCCAGACACCCATCAAACCCATACACATTATGACCCAACTTATGAAACTCCTCCATTAATTATATCACGGTCAGCCGTCCAAGACACACATCACGTCAGGGTCGCTCCCGTGCCTTAGAACTGGCAGATCCAGCAGGAAACCGTGATGGCTGTTGTTTCCTCCTGGAAATGGGGGCTGCAGGTGTTTTTCAAGCACTTCTCTAATCTCGCAAAGAGAGTCCGGAGAAAGGCACAAAACAACAAGCAATGAATGCCATAAACCGCTCGGGCGTTGCTTCTCCGGTCACAGATGACCTCCCAGATGCCAAATCAGCCCACGTTCACTGCCCATCCAGCCCCTTTTTCCAGGCAGCCTTCCCGGATGTGCTTCCCGCATCTGGCTCCCAGGCAAGGTCTTGGGATGCTCCCGTTTCTCCACCTGCTCCTTCCCAGCCTCTGTCTCAGGCTCCTTTTCATCGGTCCTTTCACGACGGTGCTCCCCAAGGTCCTGCCTTCCCGCAGCCGTGCCTGGACCGTCTCATCTGTGGCGACAACTCCATCCATTGATCTGCAAGCGTTAGCTCCACCCGTGAGGTCAGTCCTCCGGGGAGTCTGACGTGGTGGCAGTCGGCCACGCTCTCGCTCGGCTTGTCTATGACACCAGCCAGCACTGCTGAGCAGACCAACCGCCGCTCCTTCTTGGATCTTCCTCTGCTCTGCCTTAAATGGTGACATCCTGCACGCCCCTGCCCTTCATTCCCGCAGCCCCAGATATCCCCTGCACAAGGATGCCTCCCTAACCTTCACCTCCCCTGAGCCTCAGACCCTGATACTCAGCTGCCCACCGAACACCTCCACTGGGATCTTCCAAAGGCATCTCCCCCTCATCTTTGCTCTCAGTCCTGTCCTGTCTTGCGTCTCCCGTCTCCCCACGGTGGGAAGTGGGAGTTTATCCCAGTCGCAGACCTCTCACTCGCCCTTTCCTCCACATCCAACACATCCCCTCCCCATCTGTCACCCACACGCCTGGTCCAGTATCTCCCTTTTTCCTGCCCCCCCCCCTCCAGTCTCTCCATTACCCACATGGATGCCTAGCCTCTGCCTCCAGGCTGCCCCCATTCAACCCCATGCTCCCTGCTGGTGCCGGGAGACCTGGGAGTCACGCCCCGGCTGGACACCCTTTCACAGCGCCAACCCTACCCCCACCCCCCGGGTTTCAAGAAAACACTCCCTAGCCGAGCCCACAGGCCCCCGTGATCCCGCCGCCATCCACCTCTCTCCGGCCTCGTCTCTTGCCATGCGCTACGGTAATACCTTGCGTTTCCCAAATTTCAGACCTTCAGACACACACACACATGCTATATCATCTGCCCAGGAACATCCTTCTTGTCCTTCTTGTCATTTCTTCGTCTCTACCTGCAACTTGTTCCTCAGAGCTTGAGTAAATGTCATCTTTCCCAGGAAGTCTTCTTAATACTCTTCCCTTCCCCAGGAATGACGGAGACCCCACCCCACCCTGGGCTCCTTCAGGCACACCTCTGACACCGTCCTGTCATCGCAGATGGACCTGGTCCTTTCATTCCTGTCCCCTAAATCCCTTGAGAGCCATCACCAATCTACCACTAGCCAGCTACCACTGGCTCCTAGCACAGAACTCGAATACCTGGTGCTAGTTTAAAAATTCAGGAAATGAATACAACTCATTCTAAAACTCTGTTCCTGCTCCCTTGTCCCTTATCTCAGTGAAGTGTGCGTTCCAGCCAAGACTTCACCAGTGCTTTGCTGGGCCTTTGGAAATACTCTGCCGTTATTTAGAACGCTTATCTGAGTTTCTCTCTTCCCATCTGGATCCCTGAGGAAGGTCAGAATGGTTGCCAGCACAGTCAAGAGGCATTTTAGAAATAAGAATAACTTCAGCTGGCTGCAGGGAAGGTCTCCAGAAGACCATCTGCTTAGGAAATGCCAACGAGCTACAGGGAGACCTCCTTGCCACGGTCCAGTGGGTCACATATAAAGGCTGACTGGTCCAGGACAAAAGCCCAAGGCAGGGACCTTGATAAGAAGGTCTGACTTATGGATGAAAAAGATGTGGTACATACACATAATGGAATATTAGCCATTAAAAAGAATGAAAGAATGCCATTAGCAGCAACATGGATGGACCTAGAAATTATCATACTAAGTGAAGTAAGTCAGATGGAGAAAGACTAATAACATATGATATCACTTACATGTGGAATCTAAAAAACAAAAAAAGATACAAATGAACTTACAAAACAGGATCAGACTCACAGACATAGAAAACAAATGTATGGCTACCAAAGGGGAAACGTGGCGGGGGGAGGGATACATTAGGAGCTTAGGATTAACATATGCACACTACTATATATAAAAATAGACAACCAACAAGGACCTGGTGTAAAGCACAAGGAACTCTACTCAGTGCTCTGTAATAACCTATATGGGTAAAGACTCTGAAAAAGAATGGATGGCTGTATACGTGTAACTGAATCACTTAACTGTACACCTAAAACTAATACAACATCGTAAATCAACTGTAGTCCAATACAAGATAAAAATTAAATTTAAAAAAAGTTATGAAGGCCCGAGTTAGGTGAGGGAGGGAGGAACACCCGTGACCCACTCAGTTCCCGGGGTGCCTGCTGCCGCCGCGACTTAGTTGAGGCCTCTGTGGTGTTACTTGGGGCTCCCCCACCCCACTCCCCAGCTCCAGGCCGCCTTTTGCTGGGGACGCGTGTGGAGTCATTGGCACCTGGCCCTCCCATGTTTGTCTACCTTGCTCAGGCCCCCTTGTTCCTCTTGGTCTACCACTCATCCACCCCACTGAATGGAGGAAGCCTATGCTTTCACATCCTGCAACGCCATCAAACAAAGGGTGAAGAGCAAAGTTAAACACTCCAGGGCATCAGCCCTTAACGTGCAATAGCACTTCCACTGAGCACCTTCACAAACAAAACGTATGTCAGGTAAACACGGAGCTGATTGCTTCACAGAACCTTAAAAGCAGCGGAGCGCTAGTGCTGGGTCTGCTTCTGCCCACGTTCTTTCCCGTGTCCCTCTCTCTGCAGCCACATGGCCCTGGGGGTGGCTGTGTCTCCCTGACTGATTTCAGCATGAGAATCCTAAGTCAGGTAGAGACTTCTAAACTTCTTACTCACCTCTTACCTCACTCTGTCTGGCTGCCTTTGACTTATCACATCCTCTGGAAATTTCTCCATCTTGTTGGTTATCTACACCAATCCTACCTTTGAAACCTGTAGCTTCCTGTTGACATTAAAGTTACAGATCAGTTCGTGTTTTCTCCAGAAAGACGAAAAGGCAAGAGTTATTGATGAATCTGCCTTGTTAAAACAGTTAAATATTTAACAGTAAAGGTTTGGGAAATGTTCGCAAACCTATGTGAAATGAACAAAGGCAAGACAGAAATATCTATGTGGTGCATAACCCCAATTTTTGTGAAGCAGGTTATGAAAAGGAAAAAGATAAAGAGTAAACATAAAAACATTAATGATGACTATTTCTGGGTAGTAAGATATGACACTTTTCTATTGGGGAGACAGAACTGTGATCTGGAATCTAACAAACCTGGATCCACTGCTCACTCACCCTGCCACCAAAGACAAGGTTTTTAAATCTGAGACTCGGTTTTCTCACCTGTTTAAAAAGGGGGATGCAAATTTCCTTCTTGGAGGTGGTTTGAGGATTAAAGGCGATAACACACGACGCACTTGCTTAGCCTCACAGCTCGTACACAGTAAGCCCTCAGTAAGTGTTCTGGGGATAAAGATTCACACAGTTCTCTTGGGTTTTCAACAGTGTTTCTTTACGTTTCCTTATTATTAATTCTCAACAAGCAACATGTGCTTTAGAACACATAAGCTGGAAAAGCAATGATCCTGATAATTCCTTGCTCTACCCTTCCCCAGTCTTCTCAAGGACAGGTCAAATGGAATTCACTTTAAGTACAGTGAGGAAAAAGAAAAAAAAGGACACCAGCTAAACTGGGGCTACTCTATGTTGCAAAGAAGAATTTCCCAGAGGGAAACCTGCTGGCTAGCCCAGGCAGAGCCTCAGGTGTACTCCATGGGTGAGATGAATGTCGGTGGGTTAAGCAGCTGAGTCACCCAGTCGCCAGGTCAGTGACCGTGTGCTCGGAGAAGATAAGGCTACGAAAATGTGTGCCACGCTAAGTAAATTCACGTGGGACCAGTGATCGATCTGTATGCCGATGGAGCCAGGTACTGATGTCAACATGTCAGCGTGTCACCTGTCTTCAGCATCCTTTTCAAGAATTAAACGGCCCATCACACTGTTTGCAGAATATTCACACTCTGAGAAAAGAACATGATATGATCTTAGCCACTGGCAGTTAGAGACAAAGTCCTATCCATAGGAGAGGGCCACACCTACTTCCAAGGGACCTGGGACGTTCACGTTGTCTAATCTCTTTCCTTTTCTTTCAAAGGTAAAGCCCCATACAGTCTTCATTTTTGGCTTTCCTTGTTCTACGCTTCTGGCAACACACCGGTCTTTTGCCAAGACAGCACAACGATGACCTTAGCAGGGTCACATCAGAGCATCCCAAGAAAGCCCTACTTTCTTTCATTAGATGATATTTCCTTTTTGGACATAAAAGATGGACAAATCACCTCATAGGGTGGACCAGTTCTACTGGTGGTTGAATTCATTCACTAGGTAGAATTTCATGAGTTTAAATCTCTTAGGATGACTTTTTCCTATTTTCATCTCCAAATGCAAAGAGCACTTAGTCATAAATATTGCCTATATTCTTTCTCTCAAAATAGACTAGAACTATCAGCTCTACCTTTATCATGCTCAATGTTCCCCAAATAATGAAAAGTGCCACCCCTCTGGGTTTCCCATTTCAGCTCCATCACTAACTAGAAATACAACTTGGAGGCATACCACAACTTCTTCAAGCCCCAGCCTCCTCATCCTCGTCAGTCATCCTGAGATGCTTCTACCCAGCTCCCAAGATTGGTGTGTTGAGTAGATAAAATACGGGTGTGACGAAACAGCACAATGCCTAGCGTAAGGCACACAGTATCTAGACATCACTTCAGGTAGAAAGCTCCCTGTGTCACTCTAGCCTTCAGACGTGCTCGTGTCCTCACCCCTGCCCTGCATGCTTATTCTCACAGTCCTAGTGCAGATCCTCATGACCCAAAACAAAGGACAATAACAGGGTTAATTCCAGCAGCCAACACTGAGTGTTCATTACATGCAAGGCACGTTCTTAAGCCCTTTACACACACAGCCTCTTTTAAGAGTCACAATACCATTTCCCAGATGAAGAAACTGAGACACAGAGAACTGAAATAACTTATCCAAGATGGTGACCCCTGTCCTGAAAATCTTTCAGGACCCCATGTTCACCAGAGCAAGCGCCTCAAATACCCCTCACACATAAAACTCTTGTTTTCAAATTATACTTTAAACCAGTTTCTAAAAATTCAAATTAAAAAAAAATCATGCATACTTGCACAGGTCTTATGCAGTTAGCAAATGGGTGGCCACCCATCATGTCGATCCGTGTCTGGGTTTACACATTTCCGTGCAGGTGTGGAAAGGAGGCTACCCTTCCTCTTTGGGGGCACACATCTGAATTTCCTGCACATGGGTCACTCACTGGAAGGTTGTGACAGTGCAACAGAATCGTGTGTGTGTCTGTGTCTGCGTGTGTGTGTGTGTGTGTTTACTAGGCCGGTATGTGATCAGTGACATAAAACCGTACAATTCCAGGATTCAATTAAATGCCAGTTGGGGCAGCTGCTGCTCACGCCTTACCAACAGCTGGCTTTCTCTTTTTCTTGTGTAAATACCTAACTGCACTTCCCACCTCCTTTCAGTTAAGCTGGGGACATGAAACTGGCCAACAGACCATGGATGGGGATGATGTAGGCCACTTCTCAACACAGCCCATAAAAATCACCCAGGCACAAACCCCGTTTTCCCCTCCCACAAGGACCCTGGTGGCCGCTAGTTGAAGCAACACATGCATCCAAGGAGGAAGATATATAGATCCCTGAATATACAGAAGAGAGCCTCTCACAACCATCTCCCCATTCCACACACCCCCACCAAAAACACACACACACACACACACACACACACACACACACACGGGAAGGGACTGTAAATTGATCAGCAATAAAATTTCTCATTCTGTTGAGCCCTTGAGAATTCTTTAGCCGCGCAGCACGGCTTGTGGGATCTTAGTTCCCCAACCAAGGATTGAACCCAGGGCCACGGCAGTGAAAGCGCCAAGTCCTAACCACTGGACCACAAGGGAATTCCCTCTTCTCTGATTTTGGATGAATCTTAACATTTTCAGTGAGTAACCAACAGACAAGCACTGAGATATTTGCATTTTAATGATATCATTGCCTCCATAAATGTATAACAAATATTTGAAAAATTTTTCCAACAAACAACAACTCAGCTGAGGAGTCCACTCTTCAACTCCCTCCAAATTTGCAACTCAAGTATAAGAATTGTTAAAGACTGCATGATTTCCAACTTCAAACCAAAAATCCCCATTATTCTCTCAAGTCTCTTTCAAATCAGTTACACTGTAACTGACACCTCTCTGTGTGCCCTGAGCACTTTATTTGTATAACTGTATAAGCCATCAATGTTAAATTACTTACATATGTCTGTTGTGCCTGTAGAATTACCTCCTTAAGGGATAGAAGAATTCAGCAAAGAGCCTTACACAAACACAGTAAGTACTCAATAAATGTTGCTTGAATTTAAAAAAATAATAATTATGAGCTATAGTTGATAACCACAAACAGTAAAAAAAAAAAAAAAATGGCCTGTATCCAAGGCTTTTTCAAACTGAAAAGATGTAAGAATCAAAATTTATTATTAGCTTGGAGCAGGTGTGTTAGACTGAGGACATATTCAATACTTACAAAGTCAATTTAAAAACCAAATCATTTCTGGGCTTCCCTGGTGGCACAGTGGTTAAGAATCCGCCTGCCAATCCAGGGGACAAGAGCCAGGGCTCGAGCCCTGGTCCAGGAAGATCCCACATGCTGTGGAGCAACTAAGCCCGTGCGCCACAACTACTGAGCCTGCACTCTAGAGCCTGCAAGCCACAACTACTGAGCCCGCGTGCCACAACTACTGAAGCCCCTGTGCCTAGAGCCCGTGCTCCGCAACAAGAGAAGCCACCGCAAAGAGAAGTCCACACACTGCAAGGAAAAGTAGCCCCCGCTCGCCGCAACTAAAGAAAGCCCGCACACAGCAAAGAAGACCCAACGCAGCCAGTTAAATAATTAATTAATTAATTTAAAAATAAATAATAAAATAAAATAAAATAAAAACCAAATCATTTCTATATATAATCCTCTAGTTTCAGTTCTCAGTCCTGCTCCTCAGTCCCCCTTTCCTCCTCGGCTTCTTCATCCTTTTCTAAGACGTGTCTTTTCTAGCTTAATAAGCTCAGAGCATTGTTTCTGGTCATGGCAGCATATTGCTGTCACCATTCTTAGGGAGAGATGCCATCCAGCCCTCAGCTGCCTGGAGGCTTAGCATCTCTTGGCTCCAGCCCAAGTCACGTGACAAAACAGGTGACCTCAAAATCAAAATGAAGCACCATGGCCACCCACCCTCAACCACTTTTACAGCTGGGCACTGTCAACCTGATACCAAGGAAAACTGCCTAATTAGAAAGTGAGCAGAGACTGGCATTCCACATGTTGGGTTTTTTTTTTAATCACTGAAGTATAGTTGATTTACAATGTGTTAATTTCTGCTGTACAGCAACGTGATTCTGTTATGCATATCTATACATTCTTTTTCATATTCTTTTCCATTATGGTTTATCAGAGGATACTGACTATAGTTCCCTGTGCTCTACAGTAGGACCTTGTTGTTTATCCATCCTATATATAATAGTTTGAATCTGCTCATCCCAAACTCCCAATCCATCCCTCCTCCACCCCATCCCCCTTGGTAACCACAACTCTGTTCTCTATGTCTGTGAGTCTGTTTCTATTTCACAGATAAGTTCATCTGTGTCATATTTTAGATTCCACATATAAGTGATATCATACGGTATTTGTCTTTCTCTGTCTGGCTTACTTCACTTAGTATGATAATCTCTAGGTCCATTCATGTTGCTGCTAATGGCATTATTTCAATTCCTTTTATGCCTGAGTAATAATTCCCTGTGTGTGTGTGTGTATATATATATATATATATATATATACACACACACACACATACCACATCTTCTTTATCCATTCATCCGTCGACGGACACTTATGCTGCTTCTATGTCTTGGCTATTGTGAATAGTGCTGCTATGAACATAGGGGTGCATGTATCTTTTCCAGTTAGAGTTTTCTCTGGATATATGCCCAGGGTTTTGTTTTACTTCAGGAGAAAACACTACAATTATGTGCCTTCATCTTAGCCCATTCTGTGTAAATCCAACACTGTTTTGGAAAATTCATCACCCGGCCACAGAGCAGTGCAGGACTGAGTGAATGACTGAATGGGGGAGGGGTGGAGGAGGGATGAGGAGCTACTGACAATCTCTAAACGTTTAGAGAACCCAGGACTGACTGAAGTTCGTACTGACCTAAAAACTATATTCAGAGGTGTTGACCTCAAACTCAGGGCACCATCTCTATTACAAACCTGCTAATTAAAGAGAAAACAAGAAAGAGAAAGTTATATAAACCTACAACTTATTCAGCACAGCCACAATTTTTCTGGTAAGTGGGAGAGAACCATATGAATTAATAAAGAGTAACAATAGTTTACTCTTTTATACTTTTTTGAAATTGCCATCCGAGGCAGATTTTGAGTACTATAAAATTATCAGTGTCCTGGTTTATTTACCTAAGTCAGCCTTAAGTAATGCATGGTTGTTTTTGAAAACTGATCCACTCGAAAACGTGAAACCACTGGTCTGAGGATACGCAAAGTGACAAATTCTGAAAGAGTTCCAAAATCATTTTGAGCAGAGGCATTGCTGTCAAAATTTCCCTTCGGATTTAACAATTTGCATCACTAATTTGTGATAGATTTTCACGTTTATCTGATAAAATATCATGGATGTTTCTTTATGGGACAAAAAAAAAGGAAGGAAGGATCTGTTTGCATAGTTTATTCCAACTCTTTCAGTGTTTAAAATGGAAAGGTGATTAGAAAACGTCACAGACGCCAAATTTCTTTCCACCTCCACTTTGAAAATAATTATTATTATCTGGAATTAAAATGTGAGTGGAAGGCAATTATATGTTTTCTATTATTAACCCCTCCCCCTAACAAAAGAACAGGTAAAAAGTTAAGACAGAGAAAGGGCCTGTGATAGGAACGTGGCAGTCCTTGTAAAGACAACCAAGCCAGGTCTGGGGTAGAAACTGTCAGCTCTCCACCCTCAGGGCAGAGTGGCCCTGTGGGGCTTCTCTTTGAGGGGTGTCTCCTGTACCATTTTCACAGTGACTGTGACAAAGAAACTCACCGACTGATAACACAGATTAAGTCTGTGTTAATCCAGCGGTGTGCTAGGCAGAGCACTAAGCCTGGCCCCGAATTAGGCAGAGACAGAGAAGGGAACAATGGCCTGATTGTGTAAAGCCTTAAGCCTGCGTGGGCGAGAACTGGCCTCTGTCACACTTCTGTTGTGGGTGTATGTAGTTATTACCCCCAAAAAGCACTAACTGTTCATAACCAAGAAGGAGGACTTCTAGGCGCACTGGCTGCCTGGCTTGCCAGAAAGAGCTTTTTTTCAGGACACACTCAGAAGCACCGAGACGTGCTGTTATACAAGGGCATTTCAGCAGGCTTCAAAATTGATCTTAGATTTCATTAAACAAACCCACTGCCACAGAGCACAGACACTGATCCTCATCTTGCAGCTGGACAGAGGGCGACTAACCCAAACATTTAATCCAAGTCTAGCCTCTCGACTTTGTGGGATGATGATCCTGCTGACGGATTGGATAAGCTGTCCATCTCCTAACTCTGAAGCTCTGTCCCAGTGCCACTGAGGGTTTTGTACTAAAACTGTCTTTTAGTTTCTTGTTCACTCAAGTTTGCAAAGTAATTCTCCAGAATGTGCAGTCTCTGGCCATGTTTGTTCCGCATGCAGTATTATTTGCCCCATAAGAGAAATAAACTCATGACTTCTTTGGCTGTGCTAATACTAATAGCATTTCCTTAACTTCATCCATCCCTGTTCTACCTTCACAATTTTTGTCATCCTGGTAGAGCACCTGTGTTCTTTATTATTTACCTCACTCTTTTAGATCAACTTTGTTGAGTAAGATTTATTTTTAAATCACTAACATGAATAGAAAGCCATTATCATCACCAGATATAAAAGATAAATATAACAATCAATACAATATAGTGCTATTAAGTTTTACAGAAAGCAACCTAAAGGGAGTAAAAAGAATTTTAAATAATAAGGAAAGAGGATAACTTCCTCGCTCTGATTTAATATTAAAAACTGCTGTTTTGCAGTACCACTTAAAATCTTCTCTAGCAGTGCTGGTGGCGTATGCCTTACACTTTGGGGGAAAAAAACTGAACTAAACAGATAATGATACAGTACTGTGATGTAAGTCGAATTACAGCATAGACTATAAAATTCAAATTACTAACCCTCTGGGCAGGACTCATGATGCACTAAGAAAGTCCACCCTACACTTGTGGACAGCGAGATAGTACTCTGGGGTAGTACCTCTTCTCACGTATCCAGAAAGCATTTGTCTCCAAGAGCTAAGAATCAGTGAGCAGAGAAAACAGACAAAAAGTCCGGGCATGAAAGCGGATGCGCTTCACCACAGAAAACTGCATCAGACCTTAACTTGAAGCCTATAGTACTATCTCCCTCCCTTGAGCAGGGAACATTAGGAAACGTCTAATTTTGCTCCTGGAATCAAAGCCGACTTGAACTTCAGTCAGCTCTAGCCTCTTACCCTTTAGCCAGGAATATCCTGGAGGTTTCCCACCTTCCACATGGGCAGGTGCGGGACCAAGAGAAACAGCGAATCTGGGCTCAAAGCCACAGGAAGCTGCTGAGGGGCTGTTAGGAGCGGGCTTGGGGGTGGGGATGGCTAAGATCTCCTTCTCAGTGTGTTTGGCATCCCTGGGGAGCTTCCTAGCAATGCAGCATCTCCAGACCCATCCCAGACCTACTGCATCAAAATCTACATTTTAACAAAATCCAATGGTAATTCATGGCACGTTCAAGTTTGACAAGCACTGATCCAAAAGGGCTTGAGTAGTCTGACACCAACATCTCGTTTGCCTCCCTCCTCCATGGGCGAGCGACACTTTCTGGAAAATCAGGAACTGAGGAAGGCAACAAAGGTCCTACCACGACAGTGGCCAGTGCTGGCCGTGGCCCTGCTACAACCCAGGGACTGGGCAGAAAAAGCCTCTGATCACGGAGAGGGCCTTCTCCGCTGGGGCTGCAGAAGACACACGGGGCTCCAGACACGAGCCCCAAACCCTTACAAACATCTGCATCCACGCAAAGTGCGGGTCCTCCCACTGCCTCTCAGGCTGCAGACTCTGTAACCTGGATTCACCTACTCAGCTGCCTAGGAAACTCACATTAATGGGATTTTATGGGCCAGAAGAATGAGAGAGGAGACATAGGGAGATTTGCCTGACCTGGAAACAGCTCCAGACCCACGTTCCTGTTGGTTATAGTAAAACCATGACCTTGTTCTGCTCTGTCATCTGTGCAGTTTTTTCACAACCACAAAGAAAGGCCCCTCTACCACCACCACCCCATTCCCACCACACACACGAGCCAGAGCAAGGCTTTGCCAATAGGCGAAGGGGGAGTTTAACTCCCCCAGCATTTCTACAAGAGCCTGATTAAAAGGGAGCAGATCTGCGGGATCCGTCACAAAAGTCCAACACCTGCAGAAGGAGAGGTTGAAAATGAGGCAGGGAGAAAAGGAGGGTAGGCATCCCAGGGAGATAAAACACTGTGTGACCTGACACGACTGCAGTGAAAGCTCACCTCCTCTTATCAACATGCTGGAAGGTATAAATGGACATGTGGAAAGAGGCACGTAGCCCTTCTTTCTTCCTCTGAATATTTGAAAAGACACAGCTGATGTGGAATCTGGTAAAACTGGCCGCTTGACAATGCTGAATTCCCACAGAGCATCTCTTCCCATCAGAGTCAATAATAGGACTGCAACCTTCAAGCTTTATGCGTTCTCTGCTCCCAGATAATTAAAGCCAATACTTCTCCTCTTTCTCAAGTATTTCTGGACCCCTGCTTCTCTTCCTTCCTAATGCCAATTTCAAAATGACTATTTGATTTCTTGGGACTGTGTGATTTCAGCGACCATTTTTCAAAGTCACTGCTTCCTTGCAGAGTTCATAACCAGCCAGTCTTTACAACTGAGATCATCGCTAAGACAAGAGAGAGCAGTTTCAATCACATACGCCTTAGGTAAGGGAGACGCAGGACAGCCTTAGAGGCAAGGCTGGCCTCAGAGGTCCGCCCCCTGCTACCCTGCAGTGTGAGGGGACGCTGCCCATCAACAACTTCTGCAATGAGGGCAGGGCCGCGCTCTGTACTGCTTGCCACCCCTGTACCAGGGTAGCCAATACCCAGGGTGCCCAGTGACCGGGAGCTATGGCTTACGGTTGGCTTAAAAAGATGAGTTGGGTCAACCAGGCCTCATTTAGAAATGGCAGCCAGATGCCACAGCAAGGGCAGAGGCCCAGAAGTGCATGGTGAGAAACCACAACAAACCAGGTCTGCAGAGGCCAGCTCCAAAGGACAGAGCACCCAGAAACAGAAGAGAGAGGCCAAGAAACCACTCAAATGGTGTCAGATGTGGACCCCGGGGCAATGCTTTTAGCAAGTCAGCTCCACCCCACACCCCATCCTTACCATCAAATCCCTTTTACTTAATCAGAGCTGACCCCCCTGCAACCAAATAAGCCATTGTAAACAAGCCTCCCAAACTAATTTTTTTCACTCTTTCTAGTACCTGCAAGGGAAGAAATAATGCTCATGACAAATAAAGGTAGACGCTATATCAAGAGCATATGGCTTGGCCTAAAGACAGTTTCCAATGGATGGGATCTGAGAGGTGGTAGCAATTTACAAAGTGGAGGGTAAAATCATTCTTTCTTCACCACGTTTTCAATCAAGTACTGATTATTATTGCTGCCTTATAACAGTGACCCACAGGAAAATACTATTATCCGGGCCTTGGGGTTTCTGCAGAGGACATCAGATTGAAAGAGCCAGACCTCAGGGTCACTGAGAAGGAACCTACAGATTTTTGTAGGAAAGCAAAACAAAACACAATGCTGGTGTGTAATAGGAGAGACAGAAAAGGATTATCATTTTTATAAACAATAGATTACATATGGGCTTATCCTCAGGACATTAAACCGGAGTTCTTGCAAGGACTGAATTCCACCACTAAAGACAGGACCCCTGGGAGCTGCCTCTTTAACTTGAAGTAATTAATCAAACATGCTCCAACAAGCCATGGGACCAGTCTGCCCGGGGAATGCTCTAAGGGCTGTAAAACCCAAGGTAAAACCAGGGTACCCATTTAAAAGTGAAAGGTTAAACAGGATATAAACACCCTGCTAGGGCATTCACTTAAAAGGAAGCAACATTACAGTGAAATCTGAAAATCAAAATAAACTCACAAATATGCCACACAAATAATTCAAGTGGGCAGACCTACCCGGGGCCTAATCAGAACTGAATGAAACTGACAGAAATATCTGGACGGCAAGCAGGTCTGTTCACTGCAGCAGGGAGACAGATTCTCAGGGGAGCAGCCCAGGCAACCAGGCCACAGCCATGAGAAACCAACCCTTCCCTAGGGCGCTTTCCCCGCCACAGCAGTCCTCCGAGATCTGGACAAATGACCATACTAGTAGCCCTCAATGTCACCTCCAATCAAACGTGGGGGCAAGCTGCGGATTTGCCTGTCCGCAGCTCCACCGCTGTGAATCAGACTGAACCAACTTGGAGAAAGTTATCGCCTAAAAACTGTCATGACATTTTGGGTAAATACGTATGAGGTGACTAAAGTATTCAATAACGGCATTAATTTCATCCCAAAACATATACATAGCTTTCCTCCAAGAACATTTATCCAGCCATATTTACTAAAACTTGTAAGCACCAGCATCAGAAGAGACAAATGAACAATTCAGGTGGAATCATTTTTTCTTACCATTTCGGGACACATCAAGTTCCACCAGCTGCATGAAGTTTGCTATTTCTGGAGGGAGCCGCTGAATTTCGTTATCGCTAAGTCCGAGCTTTCGTAACTTGACTAGCTGGAAAAATTGCTGAAAGACAAAATAGTTTCATGTAGGTCTCACATCTATTTGCAGTGTAAACTTTTTGCCCAATATGAAATTTAAAAACAATATGTCTTTTAAAAATTAGTGACGATTGCACCAATGTCAATTTCCTGATTTTGATATTGTACCAAAGTCATGTGGCCATGTCACCAACAGGGTAAACTGGGTACACAGGCCATCTCTGTGTACCATCTACAATTATTTCAAAATTAAAATTTTTTAACAATGAATAAGTAACTCAATGAGAATAGTAATGACTCCTTTATATTATCCAGTAGGTGGTCACATTTTCTACTTATGGAACCTGATATGAAATCTGCAATGTTAAATAAAGATATTTGAAAATTAGAGTAAAATATTTCTTAAACATTTTTAAAAGAAATTACTGTGCATTAGAAAATATATAAATATCCCACAAATGTGTGGAGGAGAAAAAAATTATTTTTGGCCAATCTAAAAAAGAACCTGCACTGGATCCTTCCATTAACCACGGCATACAGAGGTGCCTTTTGCGCCACACCCTTTAAAAACTGTACTAAAATAGCATTAAAGGAATTTATAGGGAGATGGATATAGATATAAAAATATGAAATAAAGGCATGAAGACAATTCAAGATGAGAGGGAATGAGAAGCAAACTAGACATGCAACAAAATCCTTGAAGCTAGAAAACAGATAAATTAAATGACAGCTAACGAAAGAATCGATACAAAGCTGAAATTTAAGCCTATGGAGTGAGTAGCCAATAGCAGATTAGGTCCAGGTACCTCTGAAGGAAGGAGAACTGTCTGAAAATGGATATAAAGACAGTTAGGCCCCCATAAGCCCTCCTCTCCCCTGCACAACCAGGCAGGGGACTGGAAATTTCCCCCAGAAGAGCTGACTGTAAGCACAGCTAAGGGCAGGGGTGAGGCACCCAACTGGAAACAGGGGGAGGGGGTCAGAGCCTCCTCACTGAGATCCACCCCCTTCTCCCTGCAGCCAGGCTCCCAGCAGGGGAAACAGACAGACTTACAGACACGGATTATACAATAGGGAAGCCCCAGGTTACAAGCCCCACCCATGCCCTCAGAGCTTCAATTCTCTCCTTTTTTACTTCAAGTGCCTGGATCTCATTTAAACAGAGTCAAGGTTCTCCAGACACTTGAGGAAAGCCCTTTACATGCAAGAGAGTGGGCACCCACACACATCTCAGAAGAAACAAATGTGATGTAGGGAGCAGGAAAAACTTCACCAACCAAAAAAAATATAATTAATACCCACAGAGAAATAAGAGGAAGTGAAGCAGCATGATGCCATAAAAGGCAAGCTTCAAAGAATAAACTCTCAGAAATTAAACACTAGTGCAGCATCAATATAAGAATCCAATAAAAGAGATGAAAAATAAAGTTAACAGAAATCCCTCAGAAAGTAGAAAAGAAAGACAATGAGGTGGAGAAACGGGACAGAAAAAAATAGGAAAATTAGAGGATCAGTCCTCAAGGTACTATATCCAATGAATAGGTATTACAAAGAGAAAGAAAACACAGAGACTGCAGAGCATGAGTTTCCAGTTTGAAACGGCCCAACACGTGGACAATAAAATGAATGACACAAAATACATAGGGATACCAAGGAATATTATAAAAGTTCATAACTCCAGAAGTAAGACGATTCTAAAAGCTTCCAGAGACCAAGGGGTTGGGGGGGGGGGGGCCCGGGAAGGGAGGCCATAACAAAGGATTGGGAATCAGAATGGTGCTGGACTCAACAGCAACCTTGAAAGTAAGAAGGCAATGGAGCAATGCCTTCAAAATTGCAAGAAAACATTATTCCCAACCTAGAATCACATACCCAGCCAAACCATCAGTCAGGTATGTGACAGAATAAAGACATTCTCAGACACGCATGGTCTCAAAAAATTTATCCTCCTTGGACCTTTCTCAAGAATCCATCGAGGGACTTCCCTCGTGGCACAGTGGTTAAGAATCTGCCTGCCAACGCAGGGGACACGGGTTCAAGCCCTGGCCCGGGAAGATCCCACATGCCGTGGGGCAACTAAGCCCGTGCACCACAACTACTGAGCCTGTGCTCTAGAGCCCGCGAGCCACAACTACTGAGCCCACGCACCACAACTACTGAAGTCTGCGCACCTAGAGCCCATGGCCTGCAGCAAGAGAAGCCACCACAATGAGAAGCCCGCACACCACAACGAAGAGTAGCCCTCGCTCGCCGCAACTAGAGAAAGCCCGTGCGCAGCAATGAAGACCCAATGCAGCCAAAAATAAATAAATAAAATAAACAAATTCATTAAAAAAAAAAAAACAGAATCCATCAAAATGTGGAAGTATTGGGTTGGCCAAAAAGTTCATTTGGTTAGTGACTATGTTGTTCAATAAAATTCTTGGTGAAAATGAAAAACGTGTCTCTTATTTTCACTTAAAACTGAATGAGTTTTTTGGTCAACCCAATAAATCTAAAAGGAGGAAGATCTGAGATCCAGAAATCAGAGAATCAACAAAACAGAGACAAAGGACAAAACAGTGAAGGAATTCCAAGATGGCAACCGAGCAGCAGGTCCCAAGAGCAACCTGTCTACACTGAAGAAAATATGAGGGCTCCCATAAAAAAAATTAAAAATACCAACACATGTGAGGGGTTATCTGACATGTTTTGGAAGTATCAGGAAGATTTATTTGGTGACAAATTAGAAACTGAAACAGAGAAAACAAAGCAAGCAAAAAAGGAGGGAGTTATTAATTCCAGAAAAAATACAGAGTAAAAGAAGATATAGTCATAATATAAATATAAAATTTGGTTATGAACAATACTTATACAGTCATAATATTTTAATATTTATATACTGTCAAAAACAAAATTTATATTATGTCAATACTGAGAGGATGGGAAAGAAACTGCAAGTGCTAAAGACTCATCTTCCATAGAAGGAAATCAATAAATAACTAAAAAGTGTGTGTGTTGGGGGGGGGATCAAACAGTAAAATCAAGCCATTTAGCAATGTGGAAGCTAATGTCAATAGAAATATCCCAGAGCTGGGGGTTCGCAAAAGCCAGAAATTGGAGTGGGAGAGGGGGAGGGCAAGAGGCTTACTGGATTTTTAGAACATTATTTGCATATATTACCTTGCTAAAAATAGAAATTGAATTTACAAAGGAAAAAGTCTCTACCAAGATGACAGGGTGCTCCAAATGATAGTTGCAAAGGATGGTAACATTTAATAAGCTTCATCATTTCTTTTCCTTTGGTAAAAGGGAATGTAACTTATACAATCAAAAAGAAGGCATCATCTTTGACAACCAGTTGGGCAATACACAAAACGTAAAAAGTTTTTCAAGTCCACTGACATCATAACAATACTTTGGGGCATCTATTCTCCTAACATAATTGAAAATAAGAAAAACCAGCTACGGTGCACAATATGTCTTTGCATATTGTGCAAATGAAAAGCATGTCAAATAAGGGAAATGCTTAGCATGTTATTAATAACTCAACACCAAGCAAACAACAAAAACGATTACTGTAAAGACCAGAGAACTTGAAAAAGATTGACGACGCAAATATAATTTTAAAAGAAGACAAAATGGCAGGTACTCTATGGAAAAAAGCACGCGTGCATGTTGAAAAGGGAACAGGGGGAAAAAAGTTATGCTAGGCAACAAGGGAAATGCATGAACAACTTTATTTTTTTAACAAAAAAGATGTTTTAAAATAAAACGAACTATGAATCTCAGCAAATGAATGCTACTAATTAGCTATATATGACAATGAGCGTGCTCAACAAAAGGACTAATCCTCTGGAGTTCTTTAATCATAGGGCTGAAATTTAATTTCTTAAGGAAAGGTATTGAAATTTCTTTATGTGGGTTACACTAAAGCATTAGCTGACACAAAAGCCATTCAAAAGAGTCACATTTGAATAACTGAGCTTATGCCAGTTGTTCAAAGAGTCTGACAGTTTAATAATGCATCGATGTGTTTACTCAGGCATGAAAAGCTCACTTTGTTTTCCAGGAAAGGCATAACAGCAACAGCACAAAAACCATCACCAAATCCATACATTCAAGGACCATTCAGAAATAATACAAGAAACCAAGTCAACCAGGACTTAGATCTACAGTGAATAATAAGCTAGTTGTATGTCTGTGGAAATGACAACCTGCAAATTCCAACGTCCAACAGAAATCCTAATTTAATCCTAATACTAATTTTAAATCCTAATTTAAAGCAAGCACATTTAAGTTTTGTTCTGCATAGTAAAAGCATCCTCAAAAAGGACCTGTCACAAATACTACTTTATTCAACTGGGGATGCACATACCAGATGGAAAAACAACCCTATCTGACAGCATCCCACAACGAAAACAGTGATTCCTCAATCCTTCCCTCATTATCCTGATGGGATCTTAGTTCGGTGTCCAAATGCTTTAAATTAACTACATTCTATAAGATAGACACAATGCCACTAAGACTGATTAAATCTTCAGGTTTTCAACTTCCGCAGATCGTCATGGAAGAAAACTCCACAAGCTTATAAACGCTTCTGCCTTCTCTCTGAGATGAGCCAGGGCACATGAGGAACAATTCCTGTAGCCCTCTTGGCAGGAGGCCTCAGCAGGGTGATCATGTGACGGGGTACACAGACACCATTCTTCAACCACACCATGTTGATTACAGCGCACTGGCCCACTTAGAGCACATTTTGTACAATGACATGGAAAGAAACCCAAATTGCCTTGGCTTGCTTTGCTACACCACAGTCTTCTTATAGCCACCATTGTTTTTAGTAGATACAGAGTCTTTAATCTGGTTGAACAGAATGTTTCTTTTTCCCATTCTCCATTTCTGGCAAGATTCTTTTTCCTTCTCTTGATAGTGTGAGTTCCTCTCCCTTCTTCTTAGGAATACTCAGTCCTAAGAGAGCTGTGTCCTTTGCTATCACTATACGGCCAATGATCGATCGTCCCCCACTGCCCAAATGTCCCCATAAGGTGGAGAAAACATGAACCACTGTTACAGATTCACCTGGGAGATGACAACATAAAGAATGTTATTAAACTCCTGAAAAAACTGTTTGAGCTGTCATGACACCAAATTTACTCACAGACTTCCTTCTGGGAATCTTCTAACCCTTCAACTAAATTTGACCCCTTTCCATCCTACGTAACTCTCATCACATCCCTACTCCTGTCCCCAAAGACCTGAACTGCCTTTGTGGTCAGCCTCCTTGGTAAAGATGTTGTAAATCAATGGTTCTAATCTCCAGGTGAGAATAACACTTGTTACAGTATTTATCATTTGTATCATCTGGCAGTGTTCTTTTCTACGAGACTTACAAAAAGTAACTGTGACTTTATTACCCACAAATTCTACTCCTAGGTATATACCTTATAATTTTTTTTAAACTCTCACATATTCTATTCCAGAATATATACAAGAACGTGGGTGACAGAATTGTTCGTAATTGCCCAAAACTGTAAATAACCCAAATACCCATCAATAGTAGATCTGACAGAGGTATATTCTTGTAATAAAATTTTTCACAGCAATGAAAATGGAAGCTTACTCTTAGTCATAGTATGGAGAAATCTAGAAATAATATTCAGCGAATGAAGCCAGACGCAAAAGAAGGCATACTGTATTATTCCATTTATATAATATTGAAAAATCACCAAAACTAACTGCTTTGTTACAGATGCATACAGAGGCGGTAAAAAATATTTTTAAAAAAGGCAAAGATGTGATTACTATTAAATCAAGTTAGTGGCTGCCTCTAGGTGTGAGGGAAACATTATGATCAGGAAGGTCATGCAATGGGCATTAGGAGGCCTGCCAATGTTAAACCTTCTAAGCTGAGTGGCAGCTACGAGTATTCATTTTATAATTTGTTATATACTGTAAGCTGTACATTTATGCCTTATGCACTTTTCAGTATATGTGAAATTTTTTATTTCACAGTAAGAAAAGTCTTTTTAAAGCTTTAAACTACTTACTAATCAGGAAGAAAAAATACCAGACAATTAGCACCATGACATCAAATTCTTTAACTCATCAGAGTTAATGATAATAAAAAGCAATGGCATTATGTCTGGAGAAGGGGGAGAAATAAAACGACCAATAGTAACCAAAACAACAACGTTAGAATGATCATTCTGTAGCCGTTATGATATAGCTGTCAACCTTTACTGAGGGATTCTCTGTGCTCAGCAGTGAGCTGAGGACTTTACCTGGATCACATACTCTAGTCGTCTCAACGTCACCACAGTGCTAACACCTACATGTATCAGTCAGCCACTGCTGCATAACAGACCATCCCGAACTTAGTGACTCAAAAGCAACATGACTTTTGGAAATTTCTCACATTTCTGTGGGTTTGCTGGGTAGTTCCTCTGCTGTTTTCACCTGGGCTCACTCATGCAATTACAAGCAGCTGGAGGGTTGGAAGGGCTGGAAGACCACCCTGGCCTCACACTTATGGTCTGGCAACTAGTGCCAGCACCCAGCTGGAGCACCTCTGTTCTCCACAGGTCTCTTTCCTCTCCCTTACGATTGAGTGGCTTCTTATATGAAGCTCTCTGAGTAACATTCAAAAGGAACAAAGAGTCTGGGAGGACTCTTGGGGACAAGACCTTAAAATTTGCACCATGTCATTTCAGTCCATAGTCAGGGGGTTGGAGAAATAGCCTCCACTGGCAGATGGAAAGAGCAGCAAAAATCACACTGAAAAGAGGCATGGGAGGGGAGAAATCTGGTAGATTAAATGGTCCACCGCAAAATGAGGTAGGGGCCTCAGGGGTGCCACAGAAGAACACATACAAAAACTGCACAGATTATCCTAGAAAATTCTATGGTTGATCACAGAGTAATGATTTTTCCCAAGAAAATTTAAACAGAAAATATAATAATATACTGAATAAACTTTGGTTAAGACATGACTTTTGATACACGAGAAAGTTAGGGATAAAAGGAAAAGCCCAAGAAATATTCACAGAATAGTTAAAAGATCCATTGGCTAAAGCAGAGAATTCAAATAATCGTATCCCACGTCCAGAATCTGAATTTGAAAGGGTTTCAGCGAACACTCAAAAATAAGAACTATTGATGAAATAAGCATCAATAAGATACTTTTTCTAATATGTTTTAGTAAAGAGGGATGAAATGGTAATGTCCCCAGGTGAATCACTTGACTTCCCTGGTCCTCTGTGTCCCTGTGTAAAAAATAAGCATTAAATGATTGAAGGGCTGTTTTTAGTTCTAAAAATATTAGGACTGCATTTCAAAATACCTTCAATGTACCATAAGAAACATGAAAATCCTATTAACGCGCAATACAATAAGCATGCAGTTAAAAATGCATAAAATTACAGAAAGTAGATTAGTGGTTGCCTAGGAAACGGGAAATGACTGCTAATGGGTATGGGGTTCCTTCTGGGGCGATGAAAACATTCTAAAATTAATTGTGGTAATGGCCGCACAACCCTGCGAATATACTAAAACGATGAATCATTCACTTTAAACGGGGGAATTGTATAGCCTGTGAATTAATCTTAATAAAGATGTCAAATCACACACAGAACTGGTAGACAATAAAGAAGGAATCCCCTTTGGTAATGAAAGACTAAGCTAGGAACACACAGACATTTTATTTAAAATTGAATTATAGTTGATTTACAACGTTGTGTTAGTTTCAGGTGTACAGCAAGTGATTCAGTTATATTTACATATATATACACACATATATATATATGTTCTTTCTCAGATTCTTTTCCATTATAGGGTATTACAAGATACTGAATATAGTTCCTTGTGCTATACAGCAGGTCCTTGTTGGTTATCTATTTTATATATAGTACTGTGCATCTATTAATCCCAAACTCCTAATTTATCCCTCCCCTCCACCCCACTTTCCCCTTTGGTAACCATAGGTTTGTTTTCTATGTCTGTGGGTCTATTCCTGTTTTGTAAATAAGTACAATTGTCTCACTTTTTTAGATTCCACATATAACTGATATCATATGGTATTTGTCTTTCTCTGTCTGACTGACTTCACTTAGTATGATAATCTCTAGGTCCACCCACCTTGCTGCAAATGGCACTATTTCATGCTTTTTTATGGCTGAGTAATATTCCATTATATATACGTACCGCATCTTCTTTATCCATTCATCTGTCAGTGGACATTTATAATAGGTTGCTTCCATGTCTTGGCTATTGTGAACAGTGCTGCAATGAACATTGTGCATATATCTTTTCATATTAGAGTTTTCCTAGACACTTTTATTTAATCAAATCCCTATATGCACCAGTGAGGTAAAGTTTTTTATGTTCAGTTCACAGATGAGGAAACTGAGGTTTCAGCAATATTTCACGGCTCCCTGATACTGCTGCTAGTTAATAACATTCTTTCAGGCATAACAGCATTAGAGGATCACAGAATAATAAATTTTCAAGTAACTGGCAAACAAAAAACATTTGTGAAACTATATTCTAAAGAGCTAAGTGAAACAAAGTCATGGGAAGGGGAAACTGGGGCTAGGATAGGTATTACATTAAAATGTTGCCAGCGCTGTAGGAAAGAAAAGAACATGCTAACAAGCCCTCATGGCAGGGGCACTGTGGCCAATTCAATCCAGGCAGAGAGAGCAGACGTGAAAGAGAAGAAATCTAGATAGATAAGAAAGTGAGTAACTTCTAGAGGATCTTGGGCCTGGAGAGGTAACTCCAGATAAAGCCTAAGGCCAGGGGAAAGGCTGAAAGAGACAGGAAACCAGGAGACAGAATGTGATACAAGTTTATAATACGACAGAGCAAAAGGGGCACATCAAGAAGAAAGGCTTGGTCTTCTTTTGGAGGCAAAGGAGGAAACATCACCCAGCAGCAGGGCAGCCCTGGTGGAATTCAAAAAAGACTGACTACACTGTCTATTCAACTGGCAATTCGAATTTTCTGAACGATTTTCGGATAGATATAGAATAGAATTCAAAAGAGAGTCACAGATACTAAAGAATTTGAAATGCTGATTCACAAAATGGGAAGCTCATATCCACACACTACTGCGTTGGGCCAGGGTACAGATAATAAACATGAAATGAGATAAAAGGTTCAATCCCTTCAGTAAAACTAATACAAAGCAGGGAGAAATATATTTCCTTGCCCACTGATTTGCCCATAAGACAAATAAATGAGATAGACCACAGGGAAAAAAGTCTCCTGTTCTAAAATACAATGTTTAATCAGTTCCTGATTGAGCAGCACAGGTACCTTTTCTTTTGGCAACAAAACGAGTGCGGATTCTTTTCCTTGCGTGGCCCTAGAAAGTCACAGTCAAATCAAAGTTCAGAGAAGCAAATGAGTTTCCCACTGAGTGCTGACATGTATACTTGAGCATTGATAATAAGGATGTTTACTTTGCTTGGAATATTTCTCTTCCCAATTTTTCTGTCTCTGGTCTCCACTAATCATTTTACCCTCTCTCATTTGCTAATATATGTTCACACTTTCACAGTGTTTTCATTACATTATCAAGCTGGCATCATGAATGAACACTAACGAGGATATGAATGCCTCAAGGGTGCACCCCTGGTAATTAAAACAGCTCAGGTGTGAATCACTTTGAAAAATCATAAAACCAGGAATGCATCATTTATCGTGCTATGATCAGAAGCCTGGATGAGGCTGGGACTGGTATTGCAATGGCTTGGAGAAGAGAAACCTTCCTTGAAAGTACGATGGATTAGGACAGCACTCCTTTACTGAGAACCTGAATGAGGGGAAAGCCAGGGTCACTGGAGGGCAGGCTGATGGCACAGAGAGAGAAGGGACAGACTCGGACTGAGCAGGAGTGGTCCAGCATGGGAAGGGTCAAACATGCCATGGTGAGAACAAGATATCAACCTGAAACACTAACAAAGGGGAAGGATTAAACACAGGCTGGTAAAGTCAAACAATGAACTATTGTATGGCCATTAAAAATGTTTAATTTTTAGTTAAACATGGAGCCCTGGAGAGGGCTTCCCTGGTGGCGCAGTGGTTGAGAGTCCGCCTGCCGATGCAGGAGACGTGGGTTCGTGCCCCAGTCCGGGAAGTTCCCACATGCTGAGGAGCGGCTGGGCCCGTGAGCCATGGCCGCTGAGCCTGCGCATCCGGAGCCTGTGCTCCGCAACGGGAGAGGCCACAACAGTGAGAGGCCCACGTTATCGCAAAAAAAAAAAAAAAAAGTGTATAAACTATACAATCCCTATTATGTTAAAAAAATATATAATATAGTTTTAGGGAAAAAACTACTTTAAGGGCTTCCCTGGTGGCTCAGTGGTTGAGAATCCACCTGCCAATGCAGGAGACATGGGTTTGATCCCTAATTTTTTTAAAAAACAACTTTAAAATGGTAAATCTGCTGAGAAAAAAAGAACTTAAATTCAATGATTAAGGATCACTCAACTTTGGGGTATTGATATTTTGTACCACAGAAAACCAAAGACTATTTATCTGAAGAAAGAGTTGTTTTTCCTTCAAACTTGAACCAACTTCAAGCAAAACTTGAAAGGAAGGAGCTAAAACCAGCTTACATACAAAAAAAACAACTCTTCCAGCAAGAAGACAAACAGATATTCAATTCAGGTTATTAAAGTGGCTTTCTATTATATTTTGACACAGGATTTTGAATAAGATTGAATTTTTCACATATTGTACTCACGAAGGCATTACATGACTCAAATGGAATAAAACTGTGTTTGGGGGATGTTTTGGCTTAGATTCAATACAATTTATCCAAGCTAACAAGCAGTAGCAAGCACTACACAGAAAACGTGCCTACCACGTGCAGGGTTTTGAAGTGGAGGAAAAGATGATCAAACAGGTGTAGTCCTTAATCTCAAGGGACACCCAGGGGCTGACACAAACAGGTAGATCAAGTAGTTAAAATACAAGGGAGAAAGTGCAAATCATCACAAGTGAGGCTCAAAATACTAAGGAAGGATAATAAACGTCTTGTCAGAAACTACATCTATTATGCTCCTTCAGGTTAAAAAAAAAAAGGTCCATTAGGCTATTTTATGGTCAATCACACCACACCAATAAGATCAAAGATTCCTACGAGACATCACTTAAGAATGGATTATTCAGAGAAACTGTTAAGAAGGTCGTTTCTGAATTTTCTCAGGAAATTCACCAACATTTAGATCAATGCTCTGAGTTCTTCCAGGCTCAGCTAAGAAAAAAGATATGGGCAACACTAATGAACGCATATCTTGGATGAAGAGAATACGGCCAACTGCCTATTTGTTAACGTTTTCCATCTTCTATAGTAATAAATCGATAGCACCCCTAGCCAAGGATTGATCTTTCTGGAGAAAGAGCAAGAAATGAAGGAACACAGTCACTGACACAGCATTTAAAAAAGTAATCTGAGGGGCTTCCCTGGTGGTGCAGTGGTTGAGAGTCCGCCTGCCGATGCTGGGGAAACGGGTTCGTGCCCCGGTCCGGGAAGATCCCACATGCCGCGGAGTGGCTGGGCCCGTGAGCCATGGCCGCTGAGCCTGCGCATGCGGAGCCTGTGCTCCACAACAGGAGAGGCCACAACAGTGAGAGGCCCGCGTACCGCAAAAAAAAAAAAAAAAAAAGGTAATCTGAGTTACCAGATCACAATCACTCAAGAAACTGGTAAAGACTCTCTCTTGGTAACCAGAAAGCTCATCAACACCTCTTTGGCTTTACAATTTTAGAGTAATGACAGGCCTAATTTGTGAGTCTTTTTCTATATAATCTGAACAAATCACATTGTACTGTGTCGTTTCCCCCTGAATATTCTGCACCGTCCCCAGTCAAACCACACTACCAACTCCACGATGCCCCAAATCAGCCTGAGTCCTAAGATGGAGGAAGTGTCCATTAGGGAAACGTCACAGAGACTCCAAGCCCTTCCACAAGGGAACATTTTGTTTGGAGATACCACATTGTGAAAACAGTCATTGTGTGACTTTTTGTTGTAACATCCGCAGGGTATCTTAGAATTGTTCATATGAATGTCAATATAAAACCATGTCAGGGTCTGCCGTGGATTTGAAGCCTGAAGAAGTGTGAAGGTCAACACAGCACATCCTGGGCTATCGTACACTACTTGCCCAGTGCCCTTCATGCCACACTTACCTTTAAGAGCGCTGGCTTTTCTCTCTGGTTGGCATGAGAGCCCGTGTTTGATCTGATGCTGACAGAGGATATAAGGTGCTGGGGCAAGATTCAAGGCCCTTAATAGAGAAGGGGTTGGGATACCCAAAGGAGGAGATGCACTGAAAACAATGCACAGGCCGTTTGATTGTAAGGGAGGAATTTTATTTTTTATCCTTTTTTTGTTTTAATCTATTTTTGGCTGCATTGGGTCTTCGTTGCTGCACACGGTCTTTCTCTAGTTGCGGCGAGCAGGGGCTACTCTTTGTTGCGGTGCACGGGCTTCTCATTGCGGTGGCTTCTCCTGCTGCAGAGCATGGGCTCTAGGCGCACGGGCTTCAGTAGTTGTGGCGTGCGGGCTCAGCAGTTGTGGCTCCCAGGCTCTAGAGCAGTAGCAAGCACTACATAGAAAATGTGCCTACCACGGCTCAGCAGCTGCGGCGCACGGGCTTAGTTGCTCCACGGCATGTGGGATCTTCCCGGACCAGGGCTCGAACCCATGTCCCCGGCATTGGCAGGCAGATTCTTAACCACTGCACCACCAGGGAAGTCCCAGGGAGGAATTTTAAGACACCCATCAATGTGATTTGAAATAAATTAAATCAAAACAAGACAAAAAAATGGCTCCTAATCTTCTAAGGTGACATATAATGGCACTTCGGGTGCATACTCATTATAAGTAAAGGGAAAAAAAAGGACTTTATCTCTTATCCTCAATAACACTTAAGATGACCAAACTGTCATAAACCACTATCGAGAGATTTTTGAAGGGTGGGGGAGGGACCTGAGTCACCAGTGAATCTGATGTATTGCCACCCAGAATCTGTGTCCAACAAACTGCTGCAGGGGCTGGGCCCTGCAGTGCTACTCATCACAGTACCATATTTATTTTGGAGAGTTTGTTTCGAGGAATTGCCAAAGGACTTTTCCACGAGAGGAGGGGGGCGCATCATCGAGTAACAGAGGAAACTCAAGAGAAGAAATAACCCAAGCACGGGATGCACATCTGCTGAGGCCCCACAACACTCCAGACAATTTAAATATTGCAGTTCGGTCTTTGCATAGATGAAGAAGTCACTGTTAGGCCCCAGCCAGATTTCAGGCATTTAGAAATATAGTGATCGCTGTCAAATTTAATAGTGCAGAAGGGCTTACCTTGCCGCCAAACATTTTCTAATATATTCTAAATATGCATGAGCTACAACATGTACTTTGGCATCTGTAAGCACAATTTAAGATTAAAATGGCATAATTCAGGAACTTTAGGATGAGCGTGTCTCTCCACCTAGATAGGCTTGGGTTCCAAAGTGTTTCTAGCTCCTATGAGAGTGGCCTTGCATCTTCAAAAGAGATCATCTCTCGTGTTCAAGCTTCTCACACACACTCAATGCATACTGTTTCCTACCGGCTGCCCCAAACAGCTAAGTGCAAAGCAAGATGGTAAGACCCGAGAGTAGATTCCCTGGCAACTCCCACACAGTTATGCAAAAACATAACGGAGCACCTGCCAATCCCTGCATTTTAGCTCCACGAGCTGAACGAGATATTAAATTCTCATATTAATCCAGACGAAGAAACACAAGGCCTAATTCTGAAAACTGTCTGAACTGCCTACCGTGTAAGGAGCAAGAGAAACCATCAGTGTCTCCCAGAACATGCTGCACCCCCATGGTCTCCATCTGAGTAAATGCTTTGTGTGTGGAGAGGACAGGCAAAGCTCTCCCCCAGCCACTTCTTTAAGCTGCTCTTTTGGACATTCTTTAGATTTTATTGCTACTGTTTGCCAACAACCTTGGTCAGAGGCCACACACACATTCCTGGTGTTCGTTCAACATTGCAAAGTACAGCGGTGCTGGGTGGGGACCCGAGGCTGCCCCATCAGCCACTCCACTTGTTCAGCTCAGCAGCTAAGGACTCAGCTCTTCCATTGTCACCAAGCCCTACAGAGAGGTCCCCGCAGTGTGCTCGAGCCGCTGACCAGCCGCCTCCTTGGGAGAAGTGCTTACTCAGTTCATCACCTCAAGAGTTCTGGATCGGAAACCTCTCTTTTCGGCATGTGACCAAAAAGGACATTTGAGAAAAAGGGAACTCCTGGATGAATCCCAAAGCGAAGTAGAAGAGACAGCCACCTTCCTTCAGCTCCTGGACCCCAGGAAACAAGCAAGACCTATCAGGTGTCTGGACACAATGGCATGGACCATCCCCCGTAAGTTCTTGGCGTAATTTTCTGAAGTAGCTCCAGGGTCCCAGTAGCTTCCATGCTACCACTTCCCCAGGCCCCCAGCCTCCAACTCCCAGCCCTGAGTCCAGCTTTTTAGCCAGATGTGTCTAATAAAAGGACATCAGGTCATCCCTGTCATGGAATCCCATCGGCACCTCCCACCCACCCCATCAGTACCAACAGGGGCTGACCCCGACCCAGCACCACTTTCTCTCTGGAAAGCATCTTCGACAGCCTGGCACTGCGGCTGACTACGCATCAAAGACTTGGGAAGAGCATCAAGTATGCACAGGTCCAAGCAATTTAAAATTAAAATGCTACATGACCAGAGTAGACTTGGAAAGTCTTATTTCAAAAAGTTTCAGCACTTCACTTTTCACCAAAGAAGCTCTAAACTAAATAAGAGATGCCTCTACGGTGCCAGGTACTAGGCTAGGGGCTCTGTAAACATCACCTCACTTAATCTTAAAAACCACCCTGAGCCTGACAGCTACCAGGATTTCACAAATAATGAAAGTGCAGCACAGGGAGGCTACACACCTGGGCCCCATTTACACAGGTGTGTCAGTGCCAGGATTCAAACTCAGGTCCAAAATTCCTACCTGTCCACTATAAACAGCAAGGCCAAGAAGCATTGTGGAGTCCAAAGTCTGTAGACCTGGCTCCCCAAGTTACTGGCTGGCTGTATGACCTCATGCAAGCTGCTTAACTGCTCTATGCCTCAGTTTCTCCATCTGTAAAAGCGGGTCATAATAGTACCCATCCCTCACAGAAGTGCAGTGACAATTATATGAGTGAATCGAGGTCAAATATGTAGAACAGTGCCTGGCATGTAAGAAATGGTTAATAAATGTCAGTTATAATTATTACTATTATCTCACCATAAAGCACTCCCTCCTATATATCCAAGCTACTTAAACTTTTCAAGTGTAAGAAATGAAGATCCAGTTACAACATCTTGCTGCCCTTGGATTATACTGTTAGGATGAAGCTAAGTGCTACACGAGAACCATGCCCATACATTTCAAGACTTCTGTTATTTTCAAAAGCAGAGAAAGACCACAAACAAAAAGACATTATTACACATAAATCAACAGACTGCTGAGACCAAATGCTTACAGGACCTGGAGAGGTCCTTACATGTTAGTTAATGTTACATGTTAGTTAACAAGTCCAGTCACCCCAGTCTACCCAGTACTCGAGCTACTATCCAAACACAGCAAGTAAATTCGAAAGCAGTATTTCCTACTCATCAAATCATCGAAAACAAAATAAAGCAAGAGTGAACTAAAACATACATGAAAGGGCTGGAAGGATTTGGGGGAAGCCCAGTGACCCGGCAAGGGCAAAGTCAGTCAAGACTGCAGGGTGGGCCGAGCCTGGTCCTGAGAGGCACACAAGTGGGAGGGGAGGCCAGGAGGCCCGCCCAGGAGGAGGGCTGAGCCCACGCAGGCAGAGAACGGTTCTGGGAAGCGGCCCTTCAAGGGCTGCCTGGCTCAGGCCAGTGGGTGCTGCCCTGGGGCCCGGCTCCTCCAGGCCTGGCACTGTGATGACCAGCAGCAGAGGCCTGGGCACTCCAGATGCCAAAGGGACTCAATTAGGGCTCCGGGCTCTCTTCCAGGGCCCACAGCCTGGGAGTCTAATTATGAGAAAGGAAGGAGAGCGGGTGATGCAACTGCCCACGTCTCTCCCCCTTGGCCTTGAACCGAGAGCCTCCACCTCTCAAACGGGTCAGCTTCCAAACATGTACTTGCAGGTCAGCGGTGGAAGCTCAGAGCGCATCTCTGCGCACACGGGGGCAACACTGCGCATGTGGCCGAGTCTCCGGATCACCCCACGAGTCTGCTCGACCCCCAGCAGCCTGGATGTGTCTTCCTGAAGCCTCCAGCAGCCGGCCACTGCTTACAGAACGAGGCACAGGCCTCGGAGGGGCACAACTGGGGCTCTCCTAACCTGGGCATCTTCTACTAAAAGCATCAACATTTTCTACAGGTTTTGGCAGCTTGCGAAGTGCTGCCTCGTATCTCACGCCACCCACAGAACCGCCCATGGGGCAATCAGTCATTCGAGCTGAACTTGAGAAGGACAATATGGTACGTAAGGCGACCGAGCCACAGCTCACATCCAGCCTCCCTGGCTGCAAGTCTGGTGTCTGGTCTAACCTCTGCCCTGAACTGCAGTGGCCTTTCCGACCTCAGTCCCCACACCCACAGCCTCAGGGAACCATCTGCTCCACACCAGGCACTGACTGCCTCCAGCATCTCTCTCCGGCTAGCAACAGCTCACTCACCCCAAATGTCACAACCTCTCGGAAGCCTTTTTACCCAATCAATATCCTATAATGAACCTTAATGGAAAAGAATATGAAAAAGAATATGCATTTACGCATATGTATGTATAACTGAACCACTTCGCTGTACACCAGAAACTAACACAACATTGTAAATCAACGATACTTCAATTTAAAAAGAACAAGGTGTATTCCTCTCCCACCACACATACAAGATTTGGAACTGATTGCCATTATGAAGTATCAATATATCTAAGAACCACAGAGACCAAAGGTCTAAGGACGTCACACTCTTTCCCATGCATGCTTGCCAGGCAAAAATGAGGACTGCACAGGACACTGGAACAAGCTCAGTACAGAGCAGCAAGGCTGGTGAGGAGCCCTGATCACACCCCAGGAAGAACCGAAAGGGAGTTAGATTTGCAGGGATTGTCAAATAGCTTACAAGTATCTGAAGACCTATCACGTGGTAAAAGAATCAGACTTGCTCAGTAGGGTCCAACCAAAGAAAGAAAAAAGTCCCTCTATATATTCAACTAAAACGTGATGGGGTCCTCTGGGGATACGGTGAAGTCCCTGCTCAAGCACAGGGCAGATGACTGCTTAGTGCGGTTTCCTGACGGGAACTGATGGATTAGATGGGAAGTGGATCTAGAAAGTGCCTGTCTGACCCCGAGATTCTGCAAGTTCAATTTCCCTCAGCATGCTCTTTCTCCCACTCAAAATCTACCCAGGTTCTTAGATAACAGCCTGTGACACGTGCTTTGGTCTGTAATTAGCTAGCACCAAGTACGGTGTCTGCAAGAGGCAGCAAAGCAATCTCTCGTTATCTGGGGTCAGAATTCAGCATCCAAAATTCAAGTCAGAATGTGATGTCACAGCCCCTGGTGAATGAGAAGAAAACTAAGGAAGCACTGACCAAGTCAGGTGGCAAAAACATAGCACGACTTTTCACAGGTATCGGAAGGAAGGAGAAAAGAAAGAGTTTGGCAAGACAGAATCACCAACTTGGCTTCTTCACAAGGACGCGGGCGTCAATATATTAAGTTCTTCAAGAAAGGATCGTGTCCTCCCTCAAGAGTTACAAAGAACTTTTAAGATACGGAATTTTAATTGATTCCTATCAATACTTTCCATGCTAATAGGAGGTTTCTGTTCTGTTTTGAAATCCAAAGATCTGACCTCATAGATGAAAATAGCACTATGAGTGGGAATTGTTACTGAGTCCAAGCTCGCACTGCTTGCCGCACAACAGGCCAATAAATCGAGAGATGAGGTGTTGGGGCAAGGAATGGTGACTTTATTCGGAAAGCCAGCAGACCGAGAAGATGGTGGTCTCGTGTCCCAAAGAACCATCTTGCCTGAGTCAGAATTCAGGCTTCTTTTATACTTAAAAGGGAGGGGGTCAAGTCAAGCATTTCCTGGTTCTGGTCAGACTCCAGAGGGGATGTGTTAATTCCTCCCTTCCTGCAGTCCTTCATTCACAGGTGGGCCTGGTCAGGACATTTCCTGTGAGCTAAACAAAGGTATTTTAGCTTGACGCTCATTACCTGGGAGGCAGGGTTCCCAGACATGGGCCATTATGTAGAATTTAAGCTTATAGGCAACATCCCTTTAGTGATTAATGTGTAATGGAATACTACGGTCCTTCCCTAGTACAGAATAGCAGGTCCAGGTGAGGCGGGCCACAGCCTTAAGGCTGGCATGATAACCCCAAGGGTCACAGGAACGGAGAATTCGGAATCTGACCTTGGGAGATGCATCCTGGCATCCAATCACCATCCTTATACCGGTGACGGTTGAGCTGGAGAAGCCAGAGAGTACCTCACACAACCGCACCTGCTCAAGCCCTTTCCAGCGCCCAGAGGCTCCCACCTAAACTGGGCTCAACCTTCCCCACTGCCGGGAACACACTCACGTCTCCCGAGAATACACACGTGGATTACACGTCTGTAAGGACAAGAACAAGAACAAGAAGAAGAGAGAATGAATTCTTTGTGTAGCCATTCTTCCCACCCATTATAAAGAAGCACATTCCATAGGACCTAGGATGCAAACAAGAAGCGAAAGGGCATTTAGTTCTAGTCAATGAGATTCTGGTACTTGGCCAGGTGGCCATTTGTCTACTAATCCTGAGTGAACCACAGAAAACTGAACCAACCGCTCCTCCGTCCACGAGCCCGGCAGGACCTGGATGCTGCCCAGCAACCACCCGAGCGCTGGCCGGCCGCTCGCCCTCCCCAGCGCCTTTAGGAGGACACGCTTTCACTGCTCCAGGTCGCTTACCTGAGAGCACAATGGAGATGCCAACAGTGTTTCTGGCTCTCAAAATGCCAAAGCCACCTTTCTGATTAGGCCACAGCAAGACACAGAACAAGCCTCGTCCTATTTCTCCCTGACCTTGTCCAGTCCGAGGGTGGACTTCATTCAAGGGTACTGGCTCTAGCTTTTGGCAGGCCTTTATTTTAGTGTCGCCCATTTGTTTGGACACTCAACAAGCAAGTTTAAACCACATTCCCTGCTCTCTCACTGGCGTCTGAGTCTTTGCTGCTGCTGCGTCTTCCCCAACTCCTCTGCAATTTTCCTCCCTCAATTGCTATGTTCTTCTTGTCAAGGAGCCGTACCCCTCACCAGCCATCTGACACTTTAACGGTGGATGCACTGTTCCTAACAGGACCTAGAAATATACAGCTGGGTTAACAACCAAGAGCAAACGGTCTCTCAATCCATGACAAGTGCAGTGATTATATTTTCTTTCACGAGTCTTAGTTCAAGATAATTATTGACAAAAACCTAAATATGTTTGACACGCTCCATTCAAAAAGGAAAAGAACAGAATGGTCTCGCAACATTGAAAAGAAATTTTTTTTAAGGTTTTAAAAGCCTAGCATTAGAAGGCAAAGCATTAACCTTAGAGTCTTTCCAAAGTCAGCCTCTCAATGGGCCAGACAGCTACTGAAAAAAATGTCCCCTTTACAGCCGTCTTTAATAGCATAGAGGTCTGCACAAAATCTGAGAAAGGCAGCCAGGGCCCGACAACCTAGAAAAGAGCAGAGAGAGAAAATGAAAATGGGAAACGCAAGTGGTGACTTCGCAGATGGTCATCGGGACAGTCCAGTATTCTCAGAGTAAATGAGGATACGAAATGGACAGGCACAGCCACCAGAAATCACGTGGCCCTCAGGGTGGAGGGGGCACTCCTGAGCCTTTCAACCTAGGAGGCCCGGTGCCGAGGGCCCAGGATACTCTGAGTGGCTCAAAAATATATTCATTTAAGATCAAAAGAAAAAAATGAATATAAGATTATATATCACACTCATAAAATATAGCTGGTAATGTTTTTATGAAGGAAGGCGCGCATGAAGGAAAAGGGCCTGCAGCGGGCCCCAGGACAGTCATGCCCAGCTCCGTCCACAGAGGAAACACAGATGCCAGTGAGGCTGGTTACCCAGGGCCCGCAGCAGACACACGGGGACCCAGGGGACGGTGACACAAATGACCTTCTGCAGTGAGGGCTCCACTCTGCAGATTACAACAGGCACAGAGGAAAGGAAAAAAATCATTTTTCTTTCAGTTGTTCAAAGAAAGCTTGGTGCTGGTGACAGATGCCCAAGTGCTCCCTGAACAGCAGAGAGAAAACAAGCTCTGGAAAGAGCAAAGGAGCCAACAAGCCCTTAAGGAGCTGCTCTGTGTGGCCGCCACCCTGGATATGGAAACACAGCCGACGTGCCCGTAACATCAGTGCTGACGTTGAGTGTCTTGCCTCATGCTTCTCTCCCCTGGTCATATCTATTCCACTTTGAAATTTTTTGTTTCATCAAATTGTGATTTGTACACTCGAACATCTTGCCTTTTTCCTGTAATATTGCATCCTGAATCATCTCCTATGTCTCTAAATAGAGCATCTGGAATTCACCAAGGTATGTGGGAACACCTCTTAGGGTGCCCTGGACCAATGGAGGGATGAGCTGAAGAGAAAACGGGGGGATTGGAAACTGGTGGAACAATCTAGGTCAACTCAGAGATCGCTGGCTGGTGGGCATGTCATCCAACTGCAGGAGTGACCACGGGGCACCAGTCAGGCTTCACACCACGCAGTGCTGTAACGAATGAGTATGAGACACTGATGTTCCTCCACAGGGAGCCTATGATGTGCAAAGCTCCATTTCAGATGATTGCCGTGCGTGGACTCACCACACCCTTATTTATAACAAGCCTGGGAGAGACAGAGGTTTCCATTTCACACCAAGGGTAGCGTACAGGATGGAAGTTCACAGGCCTGAGTAATCTGCCGAAGGTCAGACAACCAGCAAACAGCTGAAATCTAAGTTCAGCCCCCAGCTCCACCTTCTTTCCATTTGATGACACATTTTTCTTTCATTTTCAGGGTCCCTGAAACTAGCTGGTAAGTTGTTAGAAAATCCGGTGGAAAAAAAGATCTCTCGAAAGGCAGCTACAGTAGAGCTAATGTGCTAATCTAATGAGATTAAATTTAGCCCCAAGAAATGTGAAGCCTTGCATTCGGATCCATAAAAGCTAAAATCCTATACAGAATTATGGAGACTGAGCCTGAAAGAAGCAACATGCATGAGCAAGACTTGGGGATGGTGTTAACCAAGCATTTTATAACCCAAACTATACATATTAACTAAGCCATAAACACAATACTAGGGACTTCCCTCGTGTTCCAGTGAGTAAGACTCTGCGCTCCCAGTGCAGGGGGCTCGGGTTCTACCCCTGGTCGGGGAACTAGATATCGCATGCATGCCACAACTAAAAAGATCCCGCATGCCGCAATGAAGATCCTGCATGCCGCAACTAAGACCCAACGCAGCCAGAATAAATAAAATTAAAAAATAAATATTTTTTAAAAAAATAAACACAATACGAATTCAACAGTTAGGAATGCACTGATATGCTCTCAGACTGCATTTATGAGCATGTTATGCCCAGAACGAAGAAAGCAGCCCTTCTCTGCGCTGACTGGTAAATCTCACTTGGGGCACCGTGTTTTAAAAAGGGTCTCTGGTGAAATGTAACATCTCCTCTAGGAGCATAACGAGGCAAAATAAAGGAACTAGAAAGTTTAAATAGAAGACCAGGTTCTATAGAAGGGGATAGGGGAGAATCACGGCAGAGAGGATGCTGGTATACATCCCTTCACACACAGGCAGAGCCCCCGCTGCCCGCATCCCTTCCATCTGACATTTACACTACTTTGGTCCAGAGCGGAGGTCCTAGACTCCTTTACAGATGTCTGAGCAGATAAGGTACCTCCTCAACGAAAGACTCAATAATTTCGGGTCCCGCTAATAGCAATTTAGACTTTTTCCCAGGACTTAATACACAGTCACTCAGGAAGCATGCAGGCGCTTCTGTGAGGGCGGGGGAGGGACACGAGGTCTTCAAGAACTTTCCAAGGCTCCCCTGAACGACACCTACACCTCCCACTCTTCCCAGCTCTACCTGCCCCAAGCATAAATCCAGGCAAGGCTAACAAGATAAATGTGAAAGGCCACAAAGGGATGTGTTGAGATACAAACCCAGTGGAGACCCCCAAACCCCCTTTTTCTCCCCGACGCCTTTCCATCTGTTGCCTTCACCATCGGGTCACTATGCCACTTAACTCACCTTTCTGGCAAGACCCTCCAGTGACCATCGGACCCTCAATTATCTCTGGCTCTTCCACAGCCTCAGCAATTCTTTTTTCTGGTCCCACAGAGCTTTCATGCAGGCTCTGAGCATCTCCAGCACAGGGCAGGACCCGCCACCTGTGGTGCCAGGGCAGTTAGCACTCCATGGGTGTCCCTGGGCTCTGCTCCCTGGGCTCCCTGGTGACTCGGACCCCAAACGATAAAAGCACTCGTGAAATGAGATTACGTGAGGATTTAAGTACCCAAGTCCATTTCCTAGAAGTGAAAGGAAGGAGATTTGGCAAATCACTTCAATGACCAGGACGCCTCCTATTCCAGGAAAGATTCAGGGCATATTTTAAGAAAACGAAGAAAAAGAAATTTAATTTAGAAAGCATTTTTTGACTTCACTCGCCCCTCCCCCATCTTTCTCCACGCTCATAACATCACACGTAAACATACAAACACACAGCCACATGCAGAGTTTCTCATTATTTTGTAAAAAGGAGATATTGTACGATCTTCTCTGCATCTTTCTTTTCTTAGATAAAAATATATCAAGAAAGTTTCTCCATAACAACTACTTAATAAAGCACTACCTCATCTTTGCAAGGACGGCAACATAGCCATGCTGTGTGTGCATCACAACTCATTCACAATCATTTCCCTGACAAGCATTCAGTTTATTTCCTTTTCCTTTTCCCTTTTTTTTGGCCACCACAAAAATGCATTAATAAAAATTCTTCAATCTCCATCTTGACACGCTGGTATTTCTATTTTTCAAACAGAATGTCAGAGCTGGAATTGTTGGGCTGGGCTTCCAATTTTCATCGATAGAGCAGGAACACCTTCCAGAAGGGCCCTATCACTCACATGTCCACCCCTGCCCTGCATCCGAAAGGCAGGTTGCTTAGAAGATAATTGGCATTGGTGTTTGTATATGCACAGACTACCTCTAGAAAGATACAAGGTAATAAAAGAGTGGCTTTCTCCTCTGAAGGGAAGTGCAGGCCTGGGACTCTGGAAGGGGCACTGCTTTTTGCTTTTCGCTATACACATTTTTGGTGCTGTCTTAATGTTTTACCACGTCCATACACTACATATTCAAAATATAAAATGCTCTCTAAAATATCTCTAGACATTCCAAAAAGAGCACTGGCCGTGTGTAATTCAATGGTGTGAGCTTAAAATGCATGGAATTTCATTTCAACTTTACCATTTTTGAGTGCCTCCATTACTCTAGATTCTAGGGATACAAAAACTAAGGCATGGGCTTCCCTGGTGGCGCAGTGGTTGAGAGTCCGTCTATCCATGCAGGGGACACGGGTTCGTGCCCCGGTCCGGGAGGATCCCACACGCCGTGGAGTGGCTGGGCCCATGAGCCATGGCCGCTGAGCCTGCGCGACCGGAGCCTGTGCTCCGCAACGGGAGAGGCCACAACAGTGAGAGGCCCACGTACTGCAAAAAAAAAAAAAAAAACTTAGGCAGCCCTTCCCTCAAGGTGCTCTGAGTCCAGTAGAGAGAAAGACATCCACAATGCCAGGTGGCAGCCAGGATGCTGGAGGGTGAAGGATGTGCCCCTGGGCTCCTTGGGGAGCTGGCTGGATGCCCTGCAGTGGAGCTCTAGACAATCACCACCTCTCACTGAAGTCAGGGACTCGAATCTTAGGTGCGATTATGGGGGACTTTCTTCCGCCTCGTTAAATATTTCTGCGTTTGTCAAGGTCCCCAAAATGGGCATTAGTATCACTTCTGTAATCAGAGGCAGGGAAGAAAATACTACCCCCCAAAATCAATTGGCAGCATCGAAACTATCAACCCAGCTGAACTTTCTTTAGCTTAAAAGTTGAAGCGCTAATTAAAATTCTGGCTATCTTCTCTGTCTTACCATGAAACTAATGTGACGAAATGTTTGTAAAGAGGAAGAGAGCTGGGTTTTTTCGGCAGCCCTCACACTGTTTCAGATTGTTTGGCACCTAGGAAAGCATTCCCAAGATGCGTGAATCAGAAAGAACAGGAAAGAAGGGCTGGTACACATCCATCACCCTTCCCGTTAGTCCCCACGAGCTGACTTTCAAAGAAATACTTAGTTTACAAAGAATACTAGAAAATTATTAAAATCTTGAATAAGGAACTTGAACATACTATTTAAATACTCTGTGGAAATAAGCTATATTCAAAACCATTGACTACAAATTTAGCTCTATTTTGATTTTGGTAACTCAAAATGAACACAAAAAAAGGCTTCTGACTGACTTCTATAGGCGCCAGGCACTTAGAATTTCCACCTCCATGATTTCTCTCTCCCCACGTGTTTCTTTTGCTTAAGATTCAAGAGCCTGTTGGGAGAGAGACGAAGGGGTTCAATTCCTAAAATACATTTGGATATTCCATCAGGTAATGAATGCAGAAGTATTAGTATATAACAATCAGAGAACACAGACCCAACATCTATTCTGTAGTCCAAGCCTAAATTATACCGAATATAATTAGCAAGCCAAGAATAAGGAAATATACCAAACGAGAAACAAAAATGTGCCCTTTGGTGCTGTGCTCACCGTAATTTATATCCTCAAAATATCTAGTGAACAGCCCAGTGACAAAGGCATTGAAGATTAAAGCCTCTTTTCCTTAAAAACTGCTTCTGAGACTGGAATTACATCAGACACACCTTCATGCATTTGCCAAAACTGCTCACGTTATGAAAGCCAAACTTTCAGTTAAGATTTTAAATGATTAGCGAGAAAAGAATGCGGAGTTATTCAAAAGTCACAAAGGGGAGATGGAAACTCAACAGCAACGTGCTCGGGTCCTCGGCAAACCTGCTTCTATCCTGGATATGGGAAGGGTTTTGTTTTGACAGAACCCTGAGGCAAAACCAAGGCATTCTTTTCTGGGGCTAGCATTAAAAACCAATAAAAACAAAACATTTCGTAAAAGCTGGCCTGCCTGTCTTCCAGGAAGATCAAGGTCACGTTGGCTGAGACGAAGTTTCCCGGAGACAGCTACCTGTGCGTTGAGCCTGCTTCACTAGCCTGTGGACGCAGGGGAGGGAGAAGAGAACCCAGGTCTGTCCCTGAAAACTGGTGTCTGAGTTCCCCGCAGGCCAGCAGGCAGAAGCCAGCTCTGACAGGCTGCAGAGTCCCCCTGGCAGGCCAGGCCCACAGACAACTGTCACCATGCTTCAGGGACCTGGGGGGAGAGGACTGGGCCTGAGCCAGGCCTCAAATACAGCTCCTTGGGACCAGCTCAGCTGTGCGTGCACGTGTGTGTGTACACGCGTGTGTGCACACGTGCAAGCACGCGAGAGGAAGGGCCCAGTGGGAGAGCAGAATAGAAAACGAGAGAAGGGCACATCTCAAGTTGTGGCCACTAAGGGCCCCATGGCACACCTATAGGCTGAGCCACAAACACCAGGGACAACAGGACAGGGGGCCCATCATCCACGGGCCCCACAGAGGAAGGGACTCCAGGCCAGAGGAGGAAGCAGCTAACCACTCCCGCCGACAAATACACCGGAAGTTCAGAGTATGATGGAGACCCTTGACCTCCAACCCTAGGTGATGAGCACCATAGCACGTGCCAAGCAGAGCAGGCGCCCTGTGTATACGGCTGCACTCCTCACAACGCCCTCCCCGGATGGCATCACTAGCCTCACTTCAAGGACGAGAGAGAGTGGCGTGGACATATATACACGACCAAATGTAAAACATAGCTAGTGGGAAGCAGCCGCATAGCACAGGGAGATGAGCTCAGTGCTTTGTGACCACCTAGAGAGTGGGATAGGGAGGGTGGGAGGGAGACGCAAGAGGGAGGAGATGTGGGGATATATGTAGAGCTGATTCACTTTTTTATAAAGCAGAAACCAACACACCATTGTAAAGTAATTTACTCCAATAAAGATGTTAAAAAAAAAGTTAAACAAAACAAAAACAATAAGGACGAGAGAACGAGGCTCAAAGATGGTGAAGTAACTCGGCGAGACCACAGAATCAGTACAGAAGAGGCAGGGCAGGAACCTGACCCATTCGAACCAAAGCCCACTGAGCCCGTGGTTCTCAGGGTGTGGCTGCGGGACCCCCAGCACCACTCACCTGGGGCGCACCCTCCCCGGGCACATAATGCATCAGAGTCTCTGGAAATGCAGCTCCGGAATCCATAGGTTTCCAAAGAACTCCGCAGGTGCTTCTGATAAAGAACCAAGTCTGAAACCCTGTGGTGCCTGCCCGCCCGCCAGCAGCCAGAGGAGGCAGTGCGGCCGGAAACCTGCTTCGTGCGCGTGCTGGTCACCAACCAGCCGCGCCGGCGTGTGGCCACATGCACGTCATTCTTTACAGTCCCCACTGAGGGAGCCCAGACCCCAGGGGCTCCCAACCTAGAGCCTAGAGCCCAAAAGGCCCACGAAGACAGTAACACGGGTCTCGGAGTCCACTGCAGTATTTCAAAGGCCAAGAGAAATCATACCTTCGTTACCTAACTCCAGGTCTAAGTGAAATGTCTTTGGAAGAGGGAAAATTTAACGGTTCATCACTTCACAAATACAGTGTGTCTGGACTCAAAGCCTTTACAGCCAGGCTGAAAACGGAACAGAGAAGTGGCACAGACCCCAGGCAGGCGCCGTTGCTCCAACATCTGGGCACTTCCCCACTGGAGCCACCTTGGGGCCCCTCCCTCCACCCAGCAAGACAGAAGACCCGGGTCAGTGCTTCAGGGAACTACGGTATTTCCCAGACAGATCCATAACCTTATTCTCTAGACTTAGTCCCAGCCTGTCCCAAACATCAAATGTCCCTTCAAAGGAACAAAGACTTGCAAACTCCAGGGATGGTCAAAGGTATGTGTGGGTGGCCTGAGGATAAACAGTGTTTTTGAAATTTGAGTAAAACCCGGCAGGGTGATTAATCTGAAGGGCAAACCATGCCTTTGGATGCACGTGTGCCTAAGTTACAGCTCATTCGCCAAGTTTGAGAACTAAGAAAATAGAACATAAAAGCTTACTGAACCAACACCCCAAAAAATTGATCTACACATTGCTTTAGCCAACTAACTTGAGCCGAACTCTGTGAGAAAATGAACTGGGAAGAAAGTAAATATGGAAAGAAGGGATGGGCAAAAGGGTAAGGAAAGAAAATGCTGAAGGGAAGCAAAAGAGGAAGGACAAGTCAAGAAGCAAACTAGAAAAAAGGAAAAAGAAACAGGATTGCCAAAGAGGGATACCCTGTCCAGAGGAAAGGAGCGGGACTGCTCACACATTTTTATCAGGATCTGCGGTTCGCTTGAGCCAAAGGCTTCAGATTACTATCACCCCCCTATTAGCTCCCACTGGGAAGCTAATTAGCTAGTTAGGTCTTTATCTTTAAAACCTCCATCCTCCAAACAGAAGGCGATGCCCAGGAAGGCGCGGAGCTACCGAGACAGTGGGCTCCAGTTCCCAGTCACCCCCGAACCCCTGCAAAGTCCTAGGGTCTGTAGAGCAGAGGGGACGACAGGAGCCCAGCCAAACCCAACCCGTGCACTTGATACACGGTGTGGTTTTTAAATTGTTTAATAAGATGTCAACAATTAGAAATCAGGAGACCTCACATAGAAAATCTTGTTTTCCAGCAAAAGAAAAACAAAGCACTGAGTTAGGCAGTAGCAGGGTTGGTCAGGTGGGGGCATCCCCTCCAGATGGGGTGTGGGCGCCTCCTGCCCACGGGCCTGTCTCAGGCTGGACCTCCCCATCCCACGCCCCCCACCTGTCACTGCGCAGCTGATCCTGAGACAGGCGAGCCTCGCAGCCCCCGGCTTCCTTGAGGCTAGTGACTGCCACACCCTGGGCGTCACCATCCTCACCTGGTCACACCCTGGAACGCTGACCCCCCTCCAGCTGCTTCCTGTCACTCACCTCGACTCCGATATTCCAGACCTGCCACAACCTCTCCCACGACCTCCACCTCTGCTTCTCCTCGACCCTCTCCCCTTGCAGAAACCTCCCCCTCTCCCCAACGAAACAGCATCCCAAACCTTATGCATCAGAAACCTCAGGGGCCTCACACCCTCTCATCCTGCCGGCCTCCCCCGCAGGTGGACTGGGCACCTACACCCCACCCTCCTCTATCCCAGGCCAGTAGAGCTGAGCCTTCTGGAGGAAAACAGAAAAACCCACGAAGGCCAAAGGCACCCCCGGGAATTCACACCCACCCAGGAATGCCCTGAGCCCCCCCGCGCCCCCTCCTCCCTCACCTTGCAGGTGCCCCACCCCGTCCTCCACTGAGAATACTGAAGCCCCCAGCCCTGATCTTTTATTAACCACACGCACCCTTTCCCTCGGTCCTCCAATTCTGAAGGTGGTACCCAGTTCCTCAAGCTGAAAACTCAGCCGTTATCCTTGAGCCCAGACCCTCCAAGCCAGTCCGTCACCAAACCCTGCCCCTGTCCCGCTCCCCTGAAAATCCGCGCACAGGCTGCCAACAGGCTGAGCCGTCTCCACACAAGTCTGATCAGGGCCCCAGGGCTTACTGAAATTCCACTGACGACACGCCTCCACGACAAAATAAGGCCCAGCCTCCTGAACCTGGCTTTCACAGCCACGCACAACGGGGCTCCAGCTGTCCTGACCCCTCTCCTTAAAAATGTGGCTGGGTTGTACACCCCTCCCTCCACCCCTAGGAAGCCCGTGCCACCAGCTCCACGGGCTCGGCACAACGTGCCCGGGTGTCAGATGCCCCTGCTCACTTTTGCACGCCCAGTACCTAATAAATGCACTGGCCTTTCAACGCACGTGAGCTGCGTGTTGATCTCAGGGCCCCCGGCCTGGCTCTGCCTAATGAGAACATGGCATGAAAAAGCAGGGCCTCTGGAGCCCCCGGACCTGGACTTCCCACCAGGCTGTTTCCCACGTGGGTGACCTCAGGCAAGGGCTCAGCTTCTGTGTTCTCATCTGTAAAATGGGGCCTTTAAAAACCCTCCCACATAAGGCTGACCTGAGGACCAGGCAAATCCTGAGTACGTGCCTAGCTGTGCATCTGAAACATGGTAGGCGGTCAGCAAAGAGCTCCACTGGGTGTTTTCAAAACCGTAGCTGAGGTTTCCCTCTGCTCTTCCAAGGCGAGGGCAGGCGGTCCAGCGCATGGGCAGAACTTCCGCACCGCCTGGCCATCTCACTCCTCATGCACACCTCTGCAAAGACACAGGCCTGAGCAGGACCAATGCTGTGTTCTCCCTGGACCCTGCCTCAGCCCCAGCTTCCCACCCGAGTGCAGAGCAAAGCCCCACCACACGCCCCGCTGGCTGCCGGCGGGTCCCTCCAGGGACACCAGGCGCAGGCTGAACTTGACTGAGGCTGGACTGCGGCACCACCGGTCCCTCGGAGTAACTCACCACGCTGTGGCACCAAAGGGAAACGTCCGAGGGTTTATGTATCTCAGCTACCCCATAAAAAAATTTTTTTCAATGCAACAGACATTTTTTGAACATTTCCTGTGAATAAAGCACTGAGTTCCCCACTGCCTGAGACAGAGATGCATAAAGCAAGTCCCTGACGACAAACCGAGAGAAACAAACAGATGCACAGCTAAGTCTAACCCTGAGGAACAGCAAGAGAGAGGTGAGTCAAGAGGGACTGCGGCGGGGGGGCGTGGGGGGGGGGGGAAGGAGGGGGGTGGTTGTGGGGACATGGGGTCATGGGTATGGCTGCAGAGCTGGGAGGGCTTCTCAGAGGAGGCAGCATCTGCCCTGGAGAAGAGGCTTCTGAGCGGAGCGCACAGCAACCGACAGGCGCGGAGGTCTGGAAGACGCAAGACCACTGAGTCACAGAAATTTAACCATTAAAGACCACAGTCAGAAAGTACTAAAATGTACTTAGCATGTTAGAATTTAACAACTTAGAAAATAAGTATATCTGGTAATTCAATCTTTATAATATCTTCTTGACTTATTTTTTCTTCTCACACAGTGAGAAGGAAACCTACGGAAAACATCGACATGTCCAAGCTTTTCTTTTTCTTAAGAATACCTTGGAACAGAAATCAATCCTGCCAGAGACTTTTCCTCAGCAGACGGTCCCTGTGTTTCTGGCAGAAGACACAGCGTTAAACGAGAGAGACGTCACAAAAGGAGGGCATCTGCAAGGGCCAGCAGGCGGCACCGTCTCTGCCCCTCCTCCTTTCAGGAGCACTGCAGCCACACCCATCCCCACCCCATCTGTCTACCCCTCACATTCCCTGCCTCCCTGCCTCCCACTAGAGGCCAGAAAAAGAGTCCAGGGTCCACCCGTGACTCTGCATACGCCCATCCCCGGGTGCCACCATACAAGGAACTGCAGGTCACTCAGGAGTCCCCTCAGTGCCCGGCACTGCCGACCTGCTAAACCAACCCTAACTTTCCTTCGGGCCTCCTGACACGTGAGGGCCCTAAGTGCCTCTGTCACTTAAGGCATCTTAGGTTGAGATGTTTGTCACTCGCAGACGAGAATATTCCAAAGGCGCTCCTGTTTCTTCAAGGCTGAAACCCTCTATGAGGGGAAATGACCAGTGAGCTGAAACCATAGAAGTTACCTTACTTTGGACCTAAACCCGAATGTCGAAATCAAACATTTTAGAATATAGAAATTTTTAGAGACTACAGGAACTACACCTCACAAGCAATTACCCCCTGCTCTACTTGCCTGACAAAGACATCTTGAGAGATATTTTCTTTTCGAACAGTAAGTGCTAAAGAGGGGTAGGCGTGGGTGAGGTTGAAGAGTGGGGGTAGGGCTTGCTTTCTCTTGGCCTCTGTGTAACTTCAGTAAATCACCACCATTATCAGAGAGAACGTGACACTTTCCTCTACCGCCTCTTGCCATTTTAGAACCAAGTTATCGCAAATCAAGGTAGGTGAATTACTGTCACATGCTACTAGGTAAGGTGCATCTCCTATAAGACGCATAGCTTCTATTAACCTAATCTTATTAGCGTCCATGTGTAGCAGTATTGGAATGTGTATACTTCCAGAAAGTACATTAGAACCTCTTTATGAGTCTGACCTTTACAGTCAAGACTCGTAACTGCCTCATGAGCTAATCACTTGATATCATGCTTTGACAACAGAGATCAACAGTATAATAGCTGAATTATTGGCAGCAGAATTATAATGGAGACACTCCTAGGATAAAACCAGCGCTCATTTTCTCTCCTGAAGGTAAAAAAAAATCCAGCCCCCCAAAATGGGTGCCACTAATCTTCTTTGAAAGATTAAGCGTGAATAAGCACATTAATATTTGGTGACCTAATTTTTAAAATATTTCAGCTCAGTGCTCTTTTTCTTAACAGTTCAAAAATAACCCAGGGGGCACAGGTGTCTCTGTCCCCTTTCCTAGAGTGGACGCAACTCCTGGCCCATCAGGTGGCTTTTGGTGCCAAAGACGTGGTCTCTGTGCATGTGACCTTGAGGAAAGACGGTCCAGTGGTTAGGAATACTGGCTCTTGAACCAGACAGCCCCACTGTGACCCCCAGCTCTGCTCGTACTAGCTGTGTGACTTGAGCAAGTTAAGTCATCTCTCTGCGTCCTGGTGTCCTCAAGAGGATAATGAAGCTATTTATGTTTGTTGTGAGGATTGAATGAGTTCATCATGGGAAGTGTTTAGGCAAAGCACAGCTCGGGGCACATTGCTCAAAAAATCTCTGCTGTCTTTATTATAATTATCGATACCCAGGCTTCCACCCCTAAGTTCTGGGCCTCATAAACACTTCACCACACCCCAACTCAAGGACTTACCAGGTCCTAGGCCACTATACTCCCTTTCCTGGTCCTCCCAAACCCCGTAAAGGCTCTGCCAGCACCCCAGTTGATAAACCCAAAAACGTACATCCACTACATCAGCAGTTTCTGTTGACTGTACCCCCAAGATAAATCTCATCACTCGCTGCTACCACCCCGGTCCAGAACCCATCAGTTCTCCAGGTCTCTCTGCTCTGTGAACCCTTCCTCCCTCGAGACTAAACTCTCACCTGCCAGCAGAGTGAACTTTCTAAAACACAAATCAGATATCTATAGGCTTACCATCTGCCATACTTCCAATTGGTGAAAAAAAATCCAAACTCCTCACCAGGGTCTCTGAGCTCCGACATACATTAACCCCACCAACATCTTCACCTTGATTTTCCACCCCCGACCCTGTCATACCAGCCACACTGACCTTCGTTCTGCCCACAAACACCCCAAACTCATCCCGAGCCTTTGCAAGGAGCTCTGCACTGTTCACAGCTGCCTCACCGCATCAGGGCAAGGGTCCCCTCCTGGGAGAGGTATTCTCGGAATAAACAGAAACCTCTCCATGGCTCTCAACCACATTTCCCCATTTGGTTTGCTTTATAGCTCTGATCACTATCTGAAATTCTTATTTGCTTATCCATCTACCAGCGGTCTCCCTTACCTGGAATGGAAGCTCCGTTAGGACAAGGCAAAATACCCACCTTGCCAGACAGAAGGATGCCTGTAGCACAGCTGGCACTCAATAAAGATGCAGGGGGTTTCCCTGATGGCGCAGTGGTTGAGAGTCCGCCTGCCGATGCAGGGGACACGGGTTCGTGCCCCGGTCCGGGAAGATCCCACATGCCGCGGAGCAGCTGGGCCCGTGAGGCATGGCCGCTGAGCCTGCGCATCCGGAGCCTGTGCTCCACAACAGGAGAGGCCACAACAATGAGAGGCCTGCGCACCGCAAAAAATAAATAAATAAACAATAAAGATGCAGGGTGCATAGGGGAAGGGGGAGGGAGGGTCTGCCAGGACCCAGCAGAGATCGACCCCCCAAACCCCCACTCCTGAATCACACTGCCTGGGAAGCCTGACACCAACATCTAGTCAGGAAAGCAAATTTCAGCAGAAGAGTAGAAGGCTGTAGCTTTTGATCCTAATATACTCCTCGAAAAGCCACCTCAGTCTGATTTTAACTCATAGATATTCCTTAATCATCAGTCCCCAAATTAGGTTTCCCAAAATACAGTCTCTCGGGTGCTCACATCAACCCAGAGTGAACTTTCAAACAACCGCCTCTGAACTCTGCTTGAGTTCATTTAAAAAGGAGACAAAAAGCCCCAGCCAAGGTGCCTATTCTACCTCACTTCTAAAAGCTGGGAGCACGCAACTGACACAGGGAAAAAACTCAGTGTTCAGAGGTTGTTGGGGGGGAGTGTGTCTGTGTGTGTCTGTGCCTGTGTGTGTCTGTGTATGTGTGTGTCTGTGTGTGTGTCCATGTGTGTGTGTCTGTGTGTTTGTGTCTGTGTGTGTGTCTGTGTCTGTGTGTGTGTCTGTGTGTGTGTCTGTGTCTGTGTGTCTGTGTGTCTCTGTGTGTGTGTCTGTGTCTGTGTGTCTGTGTCTGTGTGTGTGTTTGTGTGTGTGTGTCTGTGTGTTTTAACCAAAGAAAATCTGCTGATCTTTTTCCCTTAATTGGTTCTGGGAATCAACAACTGACCACAGGAGGGTAAGCGTTTGGAACAGCTTCTCCTTACTATCGAATCCTTGATTATAATGATTAAGCCTGGACTTGTGGTTCTACTAAACCTCACTGAGCAACCTCACGGGTCACGTGCACAAGTGGGGACCACTCCCCTCAGGTTAGCGCTGTGGCATCGAGTCATAAAATGTCATAAAATTAGCATCCAGGGAGGTCAGAACTCCAAGAGACCTTGAACATCACTAACACCACCTCTTCAAGACAAATAAGGAAATTGAGGCTCGAGAGATTATGTGAATTGCCCAAGGTCAGTGCTAGTGTCAGTCAGAGCACGGACACAGGCCCAGGGCTATCCAACTGCAAGACCAGTGCTACCACCACCATGACGCCATCCATACAAGCAAGGATGGCAGAGAGCCCGGCTCTTCATGGAGTAATCGGCAAGCTCAACTTACAGTCTGCCCCCAACCCATTTCTAAATCCACTTGCCAAAAGGGCTGAAAACGTCCCCAAGAATGCTGCTCGAATATGTCTTCAATGTCTGCTCTGTGACACAGCAGGAAAGCAAAGAAGAAAAGGCGTGTTGTGGCTTCGATGGGGGACAGAGATCATTTCAAAGAGGTAACAGTAAGGACACAGGTGTCCCCAGAAACCAGAGAAGAGGGAAGGGAAGTGTTCTCAGAGGAAAGTGATCGCCTGAGCTGTGTCCCACGGGATGACCAGCAGGGAGGCAGACAAAGAAGCCAACAAAGAGGAACTCCCAGGAGACAGAGCACAAAATTGAAGACTCTGAGGCATGAAAAGACTGGTAACCAAGGGCAGCTAAGTGCTGCTGAAACGCAAGGTTCAAGCAGGGAAGAGATGCGAGATAAGGTAGAAGAGCCAGGCTGTATCCTGCAGGCCAGGAGCCACTGCAGCAGGAAGTCACCCATCACATCTGTGTTTTAGAAAGATCTCTCCCGCCAAGAATTGAGACAGGATTTGAAGAAGACAGGACGAAGGGCTTTGAAGCCTCTCTCACAAAACAGCCAAGAACGATGACAACAGCCAGCAGATTTGATTGGGTGCTGTCTATGTAACAGACACCGTTTCCAGCACACATAGTAACCCATTTACTCTTCACACACAGGAAGTGGAGTCTATTAGTACCTTTGTACAGATGAGCAAACTGAGGCCCAGTGAGGCTGAGTTACTTGTCCCAGCTGTCACAGCTAAGGGGTCGATCTCCTAACCAACGCTACACACTTTCCTGACAAGCAAGAGATCCAGGCCAGAAGCAACACATCAGTAGAAGGGACGGAGGGAGGGGCTGACCGGCCCCCCACAGCCTGCACGCTGCCCTGCCCTTCTGCTCCAGAAACCAAATCAACCCACATTAGGAATTCCGTGACGCCAACCTCTCTGCCCGACTAAACAGCATAAGCCACCTGAATGCAAGCATTAGGTGTCGGTCTTCCAAAGACCCGGAACGAATATCGGATTGACGGAAGCCCACCCAAGGGTCTTCCCAGGTCTCTGGGAAACAGCCCCAGTCGAGGAGAGAGGGGGCAGAGATGACAGAACCCATCTCCCCACCTATTTCTCCAGCCCCCCGAAAGAGCACAGGACCTGGAGCCAGGAGTGGGAGAGGACCGCCCACATGTTCATTTTGCTCTGATCCATCACTTTACCTCACTCGTCTTGCACTTGTTTAGCTGTAAGGTGGGTAGATGTCTCCTATCACTAGGCCTCCACCCAACTCAGATTTAAAAAATAATCATCTTTGACAAGCTAGCAACATCTACTGAAATTTGTAAAGTATGTACCCTTTCATCCCGGGATTACGCACCTTGAACCCATGCAAAGAAACGTTTGCATGTGTGTACAAAGTAATATGAACAAGAACATTCAATCTAGTGTAGTTCATCGCTGCAAAAATTTGGAACAATTTAGATGTCCAGCGATAGGAGAATGGTGAAATAAATAAATCATGGCATATCCTATATAAGGGAACCTACAGCACCAGCACTGATGTTAACATACATCTATACATACTGACACAGAAGACATCCAGGATACGGAGTTAAGTACAAAACAGCAAGTGGTGACGCAACTTATATAGTAACTTATATAGAAGTAATTTATATAGGACTCCTCTTTTCCTTTTAACAATGATAAATATATGGTGGTATGTGAAGAGGAAAAGTCTATAAGGATACGTTCTAAAATTGTTCATGTCTGGTATCACTTGGAGGGAATCAAGGAAAATGTCACATTTTTTATTCTTTGAATTCTTCTATGCATCCAACACATAATAACAAGACAAAACAAGGCCACATCATAGTCAAATTCAGGCAGCTTGCACTAACAGCATGAGCCTCAGAGGCCTCAGCATCTTCCACATCAGGTCAGGCAGTCAGAGCCCAGGTCACCTCCTCAGAGGTTTGGCAGCTCCTTTCTGGGCTTCACATCTGCTCATCTGACAAGCTCCCCACGTCCACCACAAGTCAGCTGATAGTCCCTCCGATTATCTCTCCCCCAGAAGTGGGTGTGGATTGTGGAAAGAAAGGTGACCAGAGCGGTCAGGATGGGAGGCCACGCTATCCAGGAATCAGTCTGGAACACACTGCAATTAGGTGTAACACCTTCCACCCACCACATGACAAATCCATGCCTTGTGGTTCTCGGAAACAGAAATGCCAAATGTCTCCCAACTGAGTCAAATTCTCTGGAATCTAGAAGTTACAGCCTGGATAAGGAAATTCTTCCAGACAGTGATAAGCAAAACAAACAAAAAAAAAAATTAGTATTCCATCTTACTTCTAGAAATTCGAAGTATTTTACACTACAGGCACATACACATTACACACACACACACACACACACACACAAACTCGATTAGATCTTCTAAAATACCACATGCAATAGTAAATTACCATCCCTGTCCACTAAATAATACCCAAGAGAAAGTAAATGGACATCCAGCAGTTTCTCCTGTGCATTTACTAAGATCTGGCCCATGATCTCATCGCCCCTCATAACTATTCCATGAAGTGGAGGACAAACATCTAGCCCCGTGTTCCGGGGAAAATCCTAAAATAGGCAAACTTCCTTTAGACTTCTGTGAGCAAAGAGAGAAGCCTGCAGCCTCACTGGATCCACACCCAGAAGAGCCCAACGCTTCCGTTCATGGCTCGTCGAGACCATGGTTGGGATTTTTGTCATCACTGCTGAGAAATGTTTACCCTGCTATTTCTGACCCTCTTGTGTAAATATCAGCTATGCTTTACCCCCCAAATTTCAAGCCTGCGTAAAGGGTCCTTTTTAAGGAAATCCCAAGTACACAAGTATCAGAGTTACAGAAGCTGCAATTTTTGGCAGAGAGGACAACGCTCCAGAAGCTGTGAGAGGGGCCGCAGTGGACCCTTCTCTCTGGAAGCCCCTGGGAAGAGGGGAGGGGGACTGGGGAAATGGGTTCATTTTGCCGTTACCAGCATGACTCAACTTTCTCAACTCTAGGAAAGGTTTATTAAGTGAATAGTTTTACTTTTTCTCAAAGAATTGAGCAATTTTTTTTGCAACATTTCAGCAACGAGTTGACTTCAAGTGACTCTGGAAATGAAAAGGCTCCAAGCATCAGTGTTTTAAAGCAGCAACAGAGGACAGAGGAAACTGAGGTCCGTGGTCCAGTACACACATAACACATACTCATGTTACTTGGGAAAAAAGAACCCACAGGATCTCCAGTGTTACTATGGCTGCAATTTTATCAACTTGATGACCCAATTCAACTGACATCAAAAAAAAAAAACAAAAAAAACTCTTCCCACCCCCAGTACCTCTGGCCATCCATCTCTCCCCTAGGCCAATGCCTACATACACAGCTTAGCGAGCAATTTACAAGTTCAATGCTGACACGCCCCACAATCGAGGAAAATGTGTCCACAACAAGGAGGTAAATGCTTTGTGCTTAGTGTCCCCGGAGCCCTGATGAAGGGCCTCAGGCAGTCAGCACAACACGGCAGGGGGAAGAGGAGAAACGGTGCTGGACCAGAGGGCAGGAAACCCGCCCCCCCACCCCGAACGTCCTTGATGACACGATCCATCCCACCTTGCCCACCCCACAGGTGCCAGGTGGTTTCCTCCCACCCAGACCACCACAGCAGCTCTTGACAGCATCCTCTGCTCCTCCCAGGACCACCTTCCCAGAAGAGAGGTCCACCTGTGCGGCGCCTCTTCTGACACACCGTCCAGATCCCACCTGGCCCCTCTCCAGTCCCGCGACCACTTAGGCAGCCTCGCTCGAGCCACCTGGGAAGGATGGGCTTTGATGACCACAACAGGTTTTTTCTTCCTTCTAACGTGAATGTCACCCCCTCTGAAGTCTTCCCTCATCTCCCCAAAGAGGGAGATGCCTCAGAGCTGTCACAGGGCCAGGCCCCATCCCCAGGGGCAAGTGACACGGAGCTGGAGGCACGCCCTGGCTCCACAGCTGACCTTGGCCCAGTTCCTTACACGAGCCTCCGAAACAACTCCCTAAGTAAGTCCCGGTGCCCACACTGGCAAAACTGGAAATATAAGGGCTAAAGTGAGTGGTGATTCCATTTAAGGGAAATAATTTCTAGAGAGAACTTAATGCAATGTTTGGAGCTCAGTAAAATCTCAGAAAGTGGCGTCTAGTAGAATATTATTAATAAGTAGCAGATACTCAAAGTTAATCAAAGACACTCCAACGTCCACCAACCTGGGGCAAATGACATCTTCCCCAGGCCTCAGTTTCCTCACCTGTAAAGCGCGGGTGGGGGGAGAGGGAACAGGAGATGAGGGAAGGGCACTGGACTAACACGGAACAGAACAGGAAAACAACCAAGAGCTAAACTGTGTAACAGCAGCAGGCTCTCTGAAAAAGCAGAACTTAAGTTAAGTTTCCCTAACTTGAGAAATGTGCAGGTCACGGCTCTCAGGGGCAAGTGCTCTCTTGGATGCCCTTCCTCCTGGGCTTTGCCTTAAATTATTTTCATTACAATGCTACTTAAGTCTGTCCAAATCTAAAGCTTCATATGCTTTAGCCCTTATAAAACTGTAAGGTGAGACAATGTAAAAATTGGATAAAAACCAATAAAAGAGAGCTCAGCTTTCGTTGAACGTGACGTATGGTAATGATGCAATTTTGTTCCGTGTGCTCGACTGCTCACACAGTGTGTTAAGTACAAGAATACCTGGGAGAGTTCCTGGCAACTCTGTGGGGCTCTACCACCGCGGGGCTGGAATCCCCTCAGCCAGCCAGCCACCGCTCTTCTCTAACGGACTGTCGTGAACCCTTTGTTCATGAATTTCCAGCCCTCGTCTGACCCCAAAACACAATTTCTGCGATAAGTCCACATCTGTCCTTTCCCCTTCGCTACAGACAAGCAAAGGGGTGCGCAATCGAACACTGGCAGGAAATCTTTATGACGTGCCTCATTTGGAAGGTCACCTGGATGTTACAGAATCTATGATTTTTTTAATTATTATTTAAAAGAATATTAAAAATTTACTTTTGGTTTTAAAAAATAACTTGCAAATTCCCAGGAAGATGTCTTTAAACTCTAGTTTAAAACACATTGTTTCCTCAAAAATCAAGAAAATATTATATTCTGGTGAAAGAACTGAGTAACTGTATAAATACTATAAATTTGTTATATGGGAAAAAAACCATGGTTTCCTAATAAAAGCGTCTTGCCATAGTATCCAGAAAGATCTTAGACATCACAGACCTAACTGTACGTGTTCTGGGTGCATTCTCTCTTCAGTCCCAAGAACCACCCTATAAAGTAGGTGCTACTGTGACACGTGAGGAAACTGAGGCTTGAAGAAAGCATGAAAGTGATGGAGCAGCACCTAAACTGATTCCAGCAGCCATGCCCCCTGCTCCTTCCAGACCAGCCCTGAGAGCCTCTGCAGAGGACGGCCAGCCACGCACAGCAGGGATCCAGGGGAAACCAGCTGGGGGAGAGAGAGATGCAGAGGGAAGGTGGCATTCTCAAGGAAGAAATGACAGGACCTAGTGACAGGATGGATGGAGACAAGAAGGTAAGTCCCTGAACCTGTGAGCCAGGAAGAACGGCTGGCCCGGCCTCCAGAAATGGAACTGCTGGGGAGAGAAGCCAGTGCAGGGGGCCAGACCTAAACTGAAACACAGTGGGTTTAAGACAAAAGGGACTTATTCCAAGTGGGGATGGATATCCTCTCAACAGATCGCAGGCGAAGAGGTTGAAGTCTCGTTACACAGGAATTATGTTTACAAGGCATGAAGATTATTTCAAACAGACAAGTCGGTCAAAAGTGTCCAGCACAAGGGAATTCCCTGGTGGTCCAGAGGTTAGGATTTGGTGCTTTCACTGCCAGGGGCCCAGGTTCAAACCCTGGTTGGGGAACTAAGATCCCACAAGCCTCACGCACGGCCAAAATACAAAAGCGTCCAGCATAGAAGAGATGGAGAACACAGATAGGCAGGACAGGACCACTGAATTCTGAACATCTGTGTCTTTACTAATTCCCATAGACCAGTGCACAGTACAAGTCAGGTCTGGGACAGGCAATCACGATGGCGAAGAAACAGGGCTATCTCCCCATGACAGCACGTAAGGACTCATCCAGGCAACAGACATGCCCACTGTGTCCCAGATACTGTCCTAGGTTCAGCCACAAACAAAAACCCCCTTGCTGGCACGGAGCTTAAGTTCTGGCTGAGGAGACAAAGAACGAGCAAGCAAGGACACAGTCTGGAATCAGGGGGTGATGAATGTTCTAAGGGCTAGGGGAAAAAATAAAGCAGGATACGAGAAAGAAGGAAGGGCAGGGGCAGGTATCTGAGATAATGTCATCTGGCGATCACGGAAGGACTGACTGAACTCTAAGAGGAGGTGACAGGATGAAACTCAACTTTTTAACCTAGAGAGGCTTGAGAGTGTTCACTCCAAGTGTCTGCTGCCTAGTAGACCAGGCCCTGCAGTGGTCTAGAGAGACCACAGTAAACACATGTTTGAAGGTATCTGAGCATCGTGCACAGATTGAGGGGAAAACTGATGTCATCAGGAACACAGAGAGGAAGGCAGGAGAGGAAGACAAAACAACCGCACCACGTGGATGACCTTCACTTCTGCAGACCTGGATATTCTCTGACTCCATTAGAGAAGGACAGATGCTGGAGCAGTGATGAGCTTCAGGGGACAAGAAAGCAGCAGAGGAGAAAGATCCGCATCAGACTCAGCAGCCTTCATTCAACAGATAAACAGGGGTTTACCCAGCAGGACCCACTGGACGCCGAGCTCGTGCTCCCAAGGGGGCACCTCGAGGTGTCTCTGTTAACACACACCCCCAAAGGGATGGGGCTGGGGGAGGGGACCAGCTGGAGGATGGGAAGGGGTAGTGAGGCCAAAGGTGAGGGCTCTAGTCCCCTGCAGCCATGAGAGGCTCACAGGGTGGAGACACTGCTGAGGACGGTGGTGTGGGTTCAGCAAAAGGTCGGCAGATTAGGTCAGTAACCACTGCAGCATCTGATAACTGCAGTGCCCGCTCCAACCACACCCACCACACCTGTACTAAAGTCACTGTCTCCCCACAAAGCTGCTGATTAAACCTTCTTTAATCTCTGTATCCCCCACAACTAGCAAATCCTGGAGGGTCAATAAAGGCTCTACTGAGGTCAAGCTTTCATGACAGGAGTAAACAAGGAGGGGCTAAATAACTGAGGTTCTTCTGATGGAGGTGAGAAACCCAATAGTCCAGATTCCCGCTCAGTTGGCAGATACATGAAAGGGGAGAGCTGTGGGGTGGGGGGCGGGGGGGAGCTGGCCATAGCGACTGTATCACACCAGCTGTACAGCCCTGAAAGTCACTTCAATCCTGAGTCTCAATTTGGAAAACAAGGGGATTGGAGCAAATCAGAGGCTGCAGACTTTCAGGGAGAGAAGATGCTTTTCTCAGTGCTGAAGGCTGGGGAGCATGTGTACTTTTGCTATTGGGGTTGGGGGATGCAGGCTTCCCCTTTGGCTGCAAATGAATCGCAGAGACGAGAACATAATACAGGTATGGCCACCACCACGAGGACCTTGGACGTTTGTCCGAAGAAGAGGCCCACTGGTGACGTGGCAGGTAAGAAGACGGGCTGGGGGAGGGGGCCAGGACTGCAGTGAGCAGCGGTAATGAGTTATGCAGACCTCAGACGGGAGACAACGGATGCCCAAGCAAAGACTGTGAATGAAACATCCGTGTTTTGAAGGCGGTTGCTGGAGTCTGGCTTGTACACACCCAGGCACACGAAAAGTCAGGGAGAAACAGATTTTACACAATTTGAAAACTATGAAACTACTTTAAGAGCTGTAAGAGCAATTACCCATATGCCAGACCACTTCTAGCCTTTGAAAAGCTTGTTTATTACCATATTTACTGAGGGCTATCAGACTGTATTTTGAGCTTCTGAGAAGTTTCCATTTAGAATCAGTAGAAATACCTGACACATCCAAACCCCATAATTTCCCATACCAAGCTGAATCCCCCAACATTACAGAAAAACCCACAAACTTTGCAGAAGGGAGTGAAAAGCCAATCCAGTCACAGGAAACCTTCCAGCTCTACAAAAGAAAACAAACAAACAAAAACACCACAAAGAGCACTGAAACATTTCTAGTCCAACAGCTTTTCACTCAAGCTTTAACAACTTTATTCTGAAGCCCTTGAAAAGTATTAAATTACATACAGTATTCTATATTCCTGGCAGTAGCAATGCCTAAAACTTATTATAACTTAAGGCAGTAAGTGAACTCATGACTTTTAAGTCAAATTTAAGGAAGCTAAAGGCCAGACAAAACCATGTGTTTGAAAATGCCCGCAAAATAATAATGCCGGAGGGAACTGGATGGCTTTTCTGCTTCTAAGCTAAATAAAGCCTGGGGGGCTTTGCAAAGATCCTAGTGAGGATAATCACACACACACCCCCACTGCACACAGCAAACCATCCAATGAATTCTACACAGACCAAGGAAAGTTAATCCAAGAAGAATAACAACACTTGAAATGTTGAGAAAAACACAGTTCTGCTGTTTAAAACACTCTATCGGGCTGGAGGACAAATCGGGTCATTCTAACATGCCAGAACATTTGACTGGTGAGTGTTTCTGTGACCATGTCTTGGCTTTGTGTTAACAAAGGGTCCTGCAAGACATCTGAGTTCCAACGCTCGGGCCTGAGGTCCTCTCTCGCCTGCCAGCAGCCTCCCTACTTCCTGCACACCTTCGGATTAACTGCCCCGACTTCCTGCACAGCCCTGGATTTGGGCTACCTTCCTCCTTCAGGCTTTCAGGCTTACTCAAGCTAAGTTTTCCGGGCAAGCTCGAAGGGTAAAAGTTCGCAGTCCCTGACCCTCCATTAAAGCACAATCAGCATGTGTCGCTTGACAAGCCTGGCCGCGGCAGGGTGATTAATTTACATAAACAACTCTGAAGAGGTAACTCATCGCTGCAAGGGCAGAAGTCAGCAGGCTGAACCTGGCCGCTCTGGGAGCGGCGGCTGCAAGGCTGGCCCACACGGCAGAGCCTCTGCTGACGTTCACCGCGGCTCCTTCCACGCAACAGGTCCACGCAGGCAGGGCACCAGGGCACTTGCCCACAGCTCCGCGCGCGCAGCCCCCCTCCTGCCCCGCCCCCCACGGCCGGTCCCGGAGCCCGGGCAGCTACGGCTCTTCCCGGCACGGCCCACCCGCGATAAGGCCCGGAGCACATTCTTCGGAAGATGCCGAGATAGTGCGGCTCTCTCGCGCGCTGCCCACCTCCTCCCGGCCCAGTCCAGGCCGAAGGGAAAAGGCGCCCCGGCCAGCGATCGGGGAATGCGAGACAAGGAGACCGCCCCGGGAGCCGGATGCCGCGCTCGGTCCTTCCAGCCGGGAACGGCCCCGGCCACCTGGCTCCTCACCTGCCCGGTCACAAGTGCCGGGCACTAGTACCTAGATATGTATATAAACTACTTATCGGCACAGAACGTTTTCCCAACTGCACAAGCTACAACGACTACTCAGAAAACAGCAAGTCGCTTTGTATAGAAAGAAAAGGAACTTTTCGGGAGGGGGAGGGGAGGGGAGGAGGAGGAGTGTGGGAGGAAGAAGCAGGTGAATGAACGTAGACGTGGTTTCCGCGGGACCTGCCTGCCGGGTCCCGAGGTGGAAGAGGGGGCGAGAGGGGAGGGGAGGGGAGAGGAGGGGACGGGGTGGGGGGAAGGGGAGGGCGCGAGGCTGGCGGGGCCCGGCCGCGCTCCCCCAGGGCGGCGCGCAGGTGAGGCTGGACACTCACCTCCGGCAGCTCGCGGAGCTGGTTGGCGTCCAGCAGCAGCTCCTCCAGGCTGCGGGCGTAGCGATAGATCTCCTCGGGGACGTAGACCAGCGAGCAGTGGCGCTTGTCGATGGTCTCCACATGACGGTTGCACCGCCACAGGGGGATGCAGTGGAACATCGCCGCCCGCCGCCGGGTCCCGAGCCGCGGAGACCTAGGCTCCCCGCCCGCTCCGCCCGCCCGGCGGCTGCGCTCCGCCCGCCGCCCACCCCGCGCTCGTTGGCCCCCGTGCTCGCTCGCACCTCGCGCCGGGCTCCACGCTCCCAAAAGCGCCCAGGAACCTCGGGCGAGAGCCCCCCCCCCCGGCCCCGCGCCCCCGCCCGCCCGCCGCTGCGCCCCTCCCACCCTCCGGCCGCACCGCAGCCGCCACCGCCGCGCTGAGCTTCCTACTCGCCGCCGCTGCGCGACTGAGCATGCGCGCCAGTGGGCTCGCGCCCAGGGCGGCTCCCGCCCGAGAGATGCTCCGCTCCGGGTTTTCGCGGCGACCTGGATCCGGAGGGTCGGGGTAGCAGCGGTCAGACGCTAGCGGTCCCCCTACTCAGGCTGGGACCCAGGGAATGTCGCGGCATCGGAGGAAGCCCCTCTGAAGGAGCCCGGGGCAAAGAAGAGGCAGGGGCGAGGCAGCCCGGGGGGAGCAGAATAACTTTGTTTTTTACTTTTACTTAACTCGCTCTCCTCGCTCCCCTTCCCCAAAACCACTTTCCCTTCCGGGGTCAGGCGGGACCGCCCCGAAGCGTACCTTGCGCGCCGTGGGCGGCCGGAGCCCCAAGGTTCCGTGTGGTTTTGAGGTGTCTCCGCCGCCCTGGCTGCGGCTTTCTTGGCCACTTGCGTGCGCGCTGCTCCAACACCCCCCGAAGTGAGCGGGCCGCCCCCGGCCCCGCACGGCACCCCGGCCCCTGCCCTGCCCCTGGTCCTCGGGCACCGCCTGCAGGCTGTGTAGCATTCTCAGTAATCATCGTCTCTGTACACAGTAATAGGAGATCCCTCTCCGCAAACCACCAACATAGGCGTCAGAGAGTCTACGAGATTCTCACAGATGTGGATGCACCCCATCAGGAGCCCACATACAAAAACGAGCTGGCAAAGATTAGTTTCTGAGCCCGTTCCAGCCTGGCCAGATGTTGGTCCCTGGCGACTAGCCTGGACAGGTGAGGAGGGAGGAGCGGGAGAGGTGGGGCAGGTCTCGTGGGGGCTGCCGGCTGAGCATCCTCCATCTGGCTCCTGCGTTTCTGCACCAACACCCAGTCTCTTGCAAACAGTAGACTGCAGCCCAAGGAGTAGCTGGGGAGGACCCAGGAGGCTCACCACTGGGTGATAATGACCATTCCCTTGCCCCTGATTCGTATCAAGGGACTAGGACCAGAACCCTGAACTGACCCTCTTCCTATCTCCAAATAACCAAACTGGCTCCTTCGCAAAGGGTTGCTGACCAGGTGAAAACCAATCACATTTATGGATTGTTTTTTGGGGGTCTACTCTGACTCCTCACCTGGCCCCCTCCCTAGTCCTCACACCTTCTGCTTCAAGTGAACTGGGCCTGTGACCTCTGAGTAGACACCACCCAGGCTTTTCCACCCCCACTACTGCCCCCAAACTGCTAAAATCTGGAGCCACGGAATCCGCATTTCTGCAGAAGACTGAAAGCTGAGTGCGCTCCATGGCCAAAGCAAATCTGGGTCCAAAACTAGTTTTTGCAAGGCATATGTGGTCTCAGTTCCAACCGTGCACCAGACAGTTTTCCTGGGGTGAGTGAGGAGGGGAACATTTCATCATTTCAACTCTACTAGGACAGCTTTTCACTTCCCAGTCAGTGAGGATAGGTCCAAGTACCATTGCCTTGTCTGTTTCTACCCTGGCATTATCACCTTAACTCTAATTCAAATCAATCCCTAAACTCCACTGCCCTACCCACTCCACCTTGTCCTGGCTTGATTCCTACATTCTCAAGGGAGGTTACCCGGACTTTGAACCTTAGTCACTCTTCCTTCATTCTTGCATTCCAGAAACCCACTTTGTGCCACCTTTAGTGGGAGACTGTGGTTCCTGCCTGAGAGCCTGGGTCTGGAATGGTAAGCAAGTCACTGGCCTTGTAAGTTTTCCAACTGCTTAAAAATAATAATAAAAATAAAGAAGGCCTGGCCCCCCATCTTAATCTTCTATTGACTTCCAGAGATTATCACACTAGATTATTATAATAAACACCAAATGTGTCTTTAAAATGTGGCTGATCTTTTTAAAAATTCAAACCTCAAGAAGCATTCCCTGTGTGCCTCTCCATGGCACTTATACTTCCCTGTGTTAGATTATTTTTGTATCACCTTAATCCCCAAAAGACTGTGACCTTTTGGACATCAGGTACTCTCTCACTTGCTCTGTAGACCCCTACAACTACCATAGTTCCATATGTACACTGAATGACCGGCTTGTCTTGGCTCTTTGGAAAGTCAGTGGCAGAATTCTTGACTTTCCTCATTTCCAAAGATTTGCCGAGAATCTGAAACATTAGTCTGGTAAGAGAGAAGAAATGAAAACACTTTGCCAAGTGGAGAATTAGGGAAGCAATTCTTTATCCTCCTGAAGAGTTTGAGGGTTTCCCTATTGATATAATTTCTAGTTTCTTTCCCCATATGTATATGATTTGGACTCAAACAAAATTTAAACGACCATAGAAATCTAATTTTTTTGGAATAATGCAATTCATTTTCAGTGTGAACCATTTTTCACATCCATTGGGGCTAGAGAGGTCTGACTTTCAACTCTGGCTCTGCCACCTAATAGCTTTGTTGAACAGGTTGCTTCACTTTTATAAGCCTCGGTTTTATCAGCACAAATGAGGACAATGGTCCACGGGTTGTTTTCAGGATTAAATAAGATGGTGTTAGTAAAACGCTTAGCATAGTGTCAGGCACACATCTGTTCAATCAATAAATATTCACTATGTACTGGTTTGTCTGTGTAATCAACGTCTATCTTTGTTTTGGGGGTCACTCACTTTGGAGAAACCAGCTGCCGTGTTGAGCAACCCAGTAGAGAGACCCACACGACAGTCTTCCCCATAGCTATGTGAGTGAGTAACCTTGGAAGCCAACCCTCCAGTCTCAGTCACGCCTTCAAATGACTGTAGAACCAGCCAATCCCCTAAGTGCAACCTCCTGATAGACCAGGAACCAGGACCACTCAACTAAGCTGCTCCTGGATTCCGAACTCTCAGAAACTGTGTGAAACAAATGTTTGTTATTTTAAGCTGCTAAGATTTGGTGTAATTTGTTACACAGCAACAGATAACTAGTAAATGTACTTACCATGCTCCACACATGGTGCTGCAGATAGGTCTTGCCCTCATGAAGCTTATACTCTAAGGTTAAGAACGATATATTCTCCGTTAATGGGGGGCTTCCCAGGTGGCACAGTGGTTGAGAGTCTGCCTGCCGTGAGGGTTCGTACCCAAGTCCGGGAAGATCCCATGTGCCACGGAGCGGCTGGGCCCGTGAGTCATGGCCACTGAGCCTGCGTGTCCGGAGCCTGTGCTCCGCAACGGGTGAGGCCACAACAGTGAGAGGCCTGGGTACCGCAAAAAAAAAAAAAAAAGTTCTCCATTTATGGTGTTGTTGTTGTACTATTATTAATTTTTTGACTATGATGGTTGTCATTAATTTCTTTTAAAGTGAAAGTCCAAAGTGATAGCTGGTAAGATGGGGTAAAATGGGGATTCAGAGGTTTGAGCATGTGAATTTTAAAGGGAGACACCACCCCCATCCGCTAGAATGACTAAAAAGAAAAAGATTGATAGTCTCAAATGTTACTGATATGGAGCAACTGGAACTCAGGCTTTGCTGGTGGGGGTGTAAAATGATAAAACCACTTTTGGAAAACAATTTTTAAGTTTTTTTATAAGTATATACCTACCTTAATGATCCAGCCATTCTACCCCTGGGTATTTCCATACAAAAGCTTGTTTACAAATGTTGATAGCAATTTTGTTAAAGATAGCCAAAAACTGGAAACCATCCAAATAGTCATCAACAGATAAATGAATACTACACTGAAACAATGGAATAACAACAATAAAAAGAAGTTTGTTCCTCTTCTACTACTTTTCTAATGTTACTAATGTTACTGTTACTTGTAACAATGTGGATGAATTTCAAAAACAGCATGCTTAGCAAAAAAAGCCAGACACAAAAAAGTATATACTGTATGATTCCTTTTATATACATATATAAATTCTAGAAAATGCAAACTAGTATAAGTGGTACAACGTAGATCACTGGGTACCTGCAGCCAGGGATTCAGGAAGAGATGTGGATAGAAAGATTGATGGCAAAAGGCATGAGGGAACTTTTTGGGATGATGGAAATATTCTACATCTTGACTGTGGTTGTTACGTGGGTGTGTACATTTATTAAACTCATCAAACTGTGTACCTAAAATGGGAACCTTTTATTGTCTAAAATGTATACATCAATAAAATTAATTTAAAAAGTTAACAAATAGTATACAGGTAAATATACCCAACAGGCAGTTGTAAATTACATCCAGGGCCAAGTCATGTTGTGTTATTTATTTATTGAGTGGCCGCTATGTGCCAGTCACTGATCAATTTACTGAGTTCTGGAGGCTGGGAAGTCCAAGATCAAGGCACCAGTAGATATGATGTCAGGTGAGGACCTGCGTCCTGGTTCACAAATGATCGTCTTTTCACTGTGTCCTCACACAGTACAAGGGAACAGGGGAACTCTCTGGGGTCTCTACTATAAGGGCACTAATCCTGTTCATGAGGGTGCCACCCTCATGATCTAATCACCATCCAAAGTCTCTGCCTCCAGATACCATCACATTGGGGATTACATTTCAAAATATAAACTTAGAGGGACACATATTCAGTCTATAGCATTTTATCTTCTCTGCTGGATGGCAGCTGAAATTTTGTGTTGAGTTATTTTATGCTTAACTGAGATGCTTGAAAACTGAACTACACATGCATAATTAAAGGTCAGTCAGAGAAATAGGCAGAGTTTATGCAGAATTTGGAGCATCCACTGTCACTCAATCCTTTCTGAGGTTTCCCCCTCTCACTTCCCAACTGCTGTGGTCACCCCAGCTCTGTCAGACTGCTCTAAACATTAGCTGTTTTCATTTATACAAGAAATATTACCTGTTCTGTGCAGTAGAGAATAGTGGCTACGCTTGTTAAAACCATGAAAACAGAACCTCACCTAGTGTTATTTCCTCTTTCCAGTGTAGACTCCCCTTCAGTTTCCACTTGCTTTTGGTCACTCTCCAGGATCTTCAGATAGTTTTTTCTTAATATTTTGTCCAACATTATAATTGTTATCTGTGGGAAGGTTGGTCTGATAACCTTCCCACTCAGTCATTACTAAAGATAAAACACTATTCCCTGCTTTTTATTAATCAGAATCATTTATTTATTCAGCTTTACAGGTTGTAATAGTATGTAAACAGTCTAAAATTTCACATTACGAAGACTTAAACTGCTCCTCCATTCAGAGAAGTTACAGATGAGCAGTTTGTGTTTATCTACTCTTCTGTTTTTCTCAATCTGATAAATGTGCTCATGATGAGACAAATATTGAACAACATTTTGCCTTGATGGAGATGAGCAAACACTGTCTGTCATGTAGGCTGGTGGAAAAAACTCATAATTTTGCACTGAATTTTTGCATCTGCTGCTAACTAGGGATGAGATCTTGGGTGATTCATATTAACTCCAGTATTCATTTTCTTTATTTCTGCAAAAGAGATGAAAAATGCCACCCTCAAAAAGCTGTCAAGAAAACTGTGGATTAATGTAGTCAAAAGAGCTTTCCGTGCCCCAGAAAACTATACATTAGACATTAGTCACTGTCAGTACTCTTTTCTCAGTTACCAGCCAAAAGAAAGCCTATCCTGTGAGTACTCCATTTGGGTAAACAATATGTAAATTATTGGATTGGGAGAAGTTAGACTGTAAAGTTTTCAACATGAAAGAGCCTATACCAGAGGAGCCCAGTACAAACTATAGCACCAACCACTGAATCCATCTTTTTCTCTGCCTCTGTCTCACACCTTCCCTCTCCAGTAAACAGAAACACGTGGGGCAAAGCCTAAAGGAGGCTCATGAGCACGCTTCCTCGGGTTGGAGCGACGATTTCCATTTGTATAATGCTTTTTAGTTTAAAGAGCCATAACATACACCATCTCACTTGATCAAAATGTATTTTTTAGTCATTTGGATAAACATAGAGGTTTCATTTATTGCTTCATTTGTTTTCCACCTTGATCCACAAAGGATTTAAGAAGAGCATAAAGATTATCCTTTACTCATATCACTCTTATTTTATAGTTATGGTGCCTACAATATAAATTAAAGTATTATGGACACTAAGTCTTCACTGAAGGCCAAGACCTACTGCATAAAAAATAAGAGAAAAAGATATCAATGAGCAGAACTGTGTTCCTTCTAACAACCAGGGTCATTCAGACAATTCAAATACCACTGCTAATAAAAGTGTGTTGATCAGTTCACTAGAATAAACCTAGAAAAGGTCATGTTTCTCCAGTGAATTTTGCACCATCCATAACATTTATGTAAACTTGATTGGAGAAATAACACCTTTTAAGCCCTGTCAGAGTAAAATGTTGTGAGGTTACTGATAAGGGTTATTTTTAATTTTAGTTTTATTAAGGTATAATGGACATACAAAACTGTAAGATATTTAAAGTGTATATCATGGTGATTTGTATACATTGTGAAAGGATTCCTTCATATAGTTAATTAACACATCCATTACCTTACACACTTAGCTCTTTCTTTCTTTTCTTTTTTTTTTTTTTTTTTTTTGGTAAGAGCATTTATGTTCTAATTTCTTAGCAAATTTTAATTATACAATACAATGTTATCAACTATAGATACCATGTTTTACATTAGCTCATAAGACATTATTCATCTTATAACTGAAAGTTTGTGCCCTTTTACCAAATTCACTCTTTTCCCTCTGCCCCCTGGCAACCACCTTTCTACCCTCTGTTTCTATGAGTTTGACTCTTTTTTTCAGATTCCACATGTAAGTGATACTATGTAGTATTTACCTTTCTCTGTTTGATTTTTGTGTATGGTATAAGAAAGGGGTCCAGTTTCATTCTTTTCCATGTGGCTCTCCAGTTTTCCCAGTACCATTTACTGAAGAGTCTATTGTTTCCCCATTTTATATTCTAGGATCCATTGTAGTAAATCAGTTGACCAAATATCCATGGATTTATTTCTGGGCTCTGTATTCTGTTCCTTTGATCTATGTGTCTGTTTTTATACCAATACCATACTGTTTTGATAACTATAGCTTTGTAATATAGTTTGAAATTAGGACACTTGATGCCTTCAGCCTCATTCTTCTTTCTCAAGATTGCTTTGACTTTTCAGGGTTTTTTGCAGTTGCATGCACATTTTAAGATTGTTTGCTCTATTTCTGTGAAAAATTCCATTGGAATTTTGATATTGATTGCATTGACTCTGTAGATTGCTTTAAGTAGTATAGACATTTTAACAATATAATTTTTCGAATCCATGAACATGAAATATCTTTCCATTTATTTGTGTTTCATTCAGTTTCTTTAATCAATGTTTTTTCAGTGTACAGATTTTTCACTACTTTGTTCCTAGGTATTTTGTTCTTTCTGATGCAATTGTAAATGGGATTGCTTTCTTAATTTCTCTTTCTGATAGTTCATTATCAATGAATAGAGACACAACTGATTTTAGTCTATTGATTTTGTATCGTGAAAATGTACCAAATTTGTTATTAGTTCTAACCGTTTTTGGTGGAGTTTTTAGAGTTTTCTATCTATATAATATCATGTCACCTGCAAATAGAGATAGTTTTTTGTTGTATTTTTTTTGCGGTACGCAGGCCTCTCACTGCTGTGGCCTCTCCCGTTGCGGAGCACAGGCTCCAGACGCGCAGGCTCAGCAACCATGGCTCACGGGCCCAGCCGCTCCGTGGCGTGTGGGATCTTCCCAGACCGGGGCACGAACCCGTGTCCCCTGCATTGGCAGGTGGACTCTCAACCACTGCACCACCAGGGAAGCCCTAGAGATAGTTTTACATCTTTCTTTCTGATGTGGATGCCGTTTATTTTTTTTTTTTCTTGCCTGCTTGCTCTGGCTAGATCTTCTAATACTCTATTGAATAAAAGTGACAACAGTGGGCATCTGGTCTTGTTCTGGATCTTAGGGAAAATCAGCTTTTCACCATTGAATACTATGTTAGCTGTGGGTTTATAATATATCGACTTTATTATGTTGAGCTATGTGCCCTATATACCCAGTTCTTTGAGAGCTTTTATTATAAATGAATGTTGAATTTTGTCACATTCTTTTTCTGCATCTATTGAGATAATCATATGATTTTTATACCTTAGTTTTTTAATGTGAATGTCTATTTCCTTCCCCAGGTTAGGGAAGTTTTCAGCTGTTGTTTCTTCAAATAAGTTTTCTGACCATTTCTCTCTCTGTCTTCTCTTCCTGGACCCCTATAATATGAATATTGGTCCACTTGATGTTTTCCCATAAATCCCTCAAGCTGTCTTCATTCTTTTTTTTCTTTTTGCTCTTCTGATTGGATGAGTTTCTCTGCCCTTTCTTTGAATTCTCTAATTTTTTTCTTCTTCTTTATCTAGTCTGCTATTGAACTCCTCTATTGAATGTTTCAGTTCGATTATTGTTTTCTTCAGCTCTATTTTTTCTTTTTGGTACTTTGCTATATTCTCTCTTTGTTGAAATTTTCACTTTGTTCATGCATTGCTTTCTTGACTTCAGTAAGCATATTTCTGACCATTATTTTGAATTCTTTATCAGGTAAATCACTTACATTTCATTAAGGTCTGTTTCTGGAGTTTTATCATATCTTTGTTTGGAACATACTCTTCTTTTTTCTTCATTTTCTTTGACTCTCTGTGCTGAATTCTGCACATTGGGTAAAACAACCATCTCTCCCAGTCTGGACAGAGTGGTCTTGTGTGAGAGATTAACCTTATTGCTCAGCCTGACCTGAGCTATTTGTTGTCTGTGAAACCTTTGTGATTGTCCAAGTTGCCTTCTTTGTTCTTACTGGCTCCCAGTAATTGAGGGTGTGCCAAGGCCCATTTGAATATGGGTATTTTCTCATTTGCCCAATGTACAGACATCACTCAACTAGTTTCTGGATTTCTTTTAGAGGAAATTGCTCTGTGTGTAACCATAGATTTAGTGTATCCAGAAAAGGAGGTGAGTTTAGGAGACTCCTATGTTGCTGTCTTAGACTGGGACTCTAATGAAGCCTTCTTAAAGAAAAGAAAGATAGCTGTGAACTTCCAGGCTGACATTTACCCAAAAAAAAAAAAAAAAACTTTTTAACTGTTTAAGAATACCACGTAGCGGGGCTTCCCTGGTGGCGCAGTGGTTGAGAGTCTGCCTGCCGATGCAGAACACGGGTTCGTGCCACAGTCCGGGAAGATCCCACATACCGCAGAGCGGCTGGGCCCGTGAGCTATGGCCGCTGAGCCTGCGCGTCTGGAGCCTGTGCTCCACAACGGGAGAGACCACAGCAGTGAGGGGCCCGCGTACCGCAAAAAAAAAAAAAAAAAAAAAAAAAAAAGAATACCAGATAGCTTGTTTTTCATCTTCCAATTATATTACTAATCAAACAATAAAGAAATATGTCTTATTTATTTACTTATTTATTTAAAAGTACAGTATTTATATTTTATCCAATCATATTTCTTTACTTCAGAAACCATCTAGAGGCCTCCTCAATTCTAATTTATTCTTAGTATTTTCCATTAGTGGATCAACCATCAAATCTTTTTTTTTTTCCATTTCCCCCCACAAAACACAAGCAAGAAATCTTTCTAAAGAGCATTATCTTGCTGTAAAAAATTTTATTTTCTTAATATGTTGAGTAATTTGTAAACAAATGCATTTCTTTTTATTAATTCTACTGGCACCTTAAAAGAGGTAAAAAATTAAAATGTTAGTGTGAAAATATCAGTAAGTAATATTATTATAAATCTATCATTTGGATAAGCTGAATCAATTTGTAGGAAGACAACACTACAAGTATATCTGCTATAAGAAAATCAAGCATGAACATACCTAATCTTATAGCAAATTTCAATGGGGAGATGCTTTCTCTCAATTTTGTTGCTTTGCCAAAAAAGATTTACTGCAGCATTTAAATGGATCATTATTTTAATACATTGAAATTGAATTTTACTTAGCAAAAAATTGTTTCATACAATTTTGTAGGTAGACCTCTAATGCACAAAGCTAAGTATAACTGTATTAGTCTTGAATATGATTATTATTCAAGACCTGTGCTTAACAGTGAAGACATTACTCTGTGAAAGTCCGGAGTCAATCAGAACATGAACGTTCACCAGACAGTTTGAATCTCTCTTAGACCTGCTGTGTAAGAAGAATTGAGGAAAATTCACATTAAAAGCACAACTTGCTAAAATCTACATACATGTATAAGGAGAGTTCACTTGATAGGCTTGTTTCATATTTTTTTAAAATTTATTTTGTTGAAGTATAGTTGACTTACAATGTGTTAATTTCTGCTGTACAGCAAAGTGATTCAGTTATACATATATAGACATTCTTTTTCATATTCTTTTCCATTATGGTTTATCACAAGATATTGAATATAGTTCCCTGTGCTATACAGTAGGCTTGTTTCATATTTTTAAACATCTTAAGTGATATAGAAAATAACAAACGTCACATTTATAAGAAAAACTTAAACTAATTCTCTTCTAGACCATAAAGTAAAATTATTAATAAAAAGCACTGAATTAGGAATTCAGTGAGTCTCAGTCCTGGCTTTTCAACAAAATAACACTGGACATCAGAAGATTCATCTCTCCTGTGCCTGTTTCTCATCTCTAACCAGAGCAGATGGGATGACAAAGCATTATATATAAGGTCTCTGACAACTCCTTTTAAAAGGACTATAATTCCTCTTCTGCACAATGTTCTGCTCAGTGTACCTTTTAGCAAGAGTAAATGGCACAAAATCCATCATAAGGAAATGAGCCTTCACGTTTTCATTTTTGTAAACATTTCTCTTTCAGGGTTCACAGCCAGTGCATCTCCATTTTTCCATTATCACTTTTCCTCTTCCCAATGTAACTGTCATCATCAAATCGCTTTGCCTCAGAATATTCACCTGTTCATAGTCCCTTACATTCTTTTCTTTGTCTGTTCATCTGACTCCTCATTTCTCTCTACTTTAGTGAGAAAGAATACTTCAAAAACAGAAATTGTTAAGTTTAATAGAGTGATTGGCTGTCACAGACAGCCCAATAATTAAATATTGTCCCTAATAAAATAGACTCTCAGTAATTATTAGAAACAGAAGAACACAAAGTGTCAAATTGTTGGATTGAACTTCTTAATCTCCAAGCAAGTCGTATTTATATAAAAGATAGGTTTTTCTACTTGTACAATAAAAATACAGTAAAATGTTAATATTTATAATACTAATTTAGTATTTATGATATGTTTGTCTAGTTACATCATGCATAGTTTAGTATTTACATAATCTGTCTTTGAAACCTGAAAGGATGCAACTGTCAGATTTGATCTGACATGGTTCCCTCTTGGGAGGCTAATGCAGCTAGGCAGGGCCATGGCCAAGGGGCAGCCAGCAGGAGAAAGAGGAAAGAAGAGCCGAGAGATCATCCAGAGGCAGAACACTTCACCCTGGGGAGGTGGCTGGAGCACACAGTGGCTTAGTTGGGAATAATAAACAAGTTGCCTTCTCAGTGTGGGCTGGGAGTGGTATTTACATGTCACCATGACTACCTTCCTGATCTTTAGGGCTCCCTGAGGAAGGAAGCTGGAGTGTGTGTGTGTGTGTGTGTGTGTGTGTGTGTAGACCAAAGAGGAGGACGTGGAAAATGTACCAGGGAGATAGCCAAAGGGGAAAAGGTTCTTAAGAAACAAACCAGATCAGAGGAAAGGTATAATTAGGCTTAGAGTGGGAATTGAAAGTAGCCATGGTGTGATAAGTTGTAACACTGTTGTATTGTGATACTATGCAAAAGAAGTCATGATTGTTATTATTTCGTGGGGTATGTTGAGGCTCTTCTGATACAGCCGGTTAAGCTGCTTAGCAGTGTTTTTGTTCCCAAAGGGTGTGAGTCTCTTACAGAAAGACAGGACTAACTTTCCTATGAAAGTGATGAAATACAACTGGACACATCACAATCCCCAGGCTAGCTCTGTAAGACTAAACCACATTGTAGGCAGACTCTCATATGGCCCCAATGATCTCCACATCTCTGTATACAATAGAGGTTCTTGTATTATTCCCTCCTCTTGAGTGTTGGCTGCATTTATTGACTTGCTTCTAAGGAATAAAAAGGCAGCAAAAGTCATGGGATGTCACCTCTGAGATTCAATTATAAAAAGACCATGGCTTCCATCTTAGGTGTCTTGTCCCCTTCTGTCTTAGGTGGCTTGCTCTGGGGGAAGCCAGTGCCATGGCCTGAGACAGCCCTGCAGAGACACCCACTTGAAAAGCTTGGAAGCAGATCTCTTGAAACACGTCAGCAGCCACGTGAGTGAGCTCGGAGGCAGGTTCTCCCCCAGTTGAGCCTTGAGTTGACTGCAGGTCAGCTGACATCTTGACTGCAATCTCAATAGGAGGCTGAGCCAGAACCAACCCAGGAAGCTGTGCCCAGATCCCTGACCCAAAGAAACCTGGAGATAATAGATGTTTATTGCTTTAGGCTGCTAAGTTTGGAGTAGTTTGTTGCACAGCCATAGATGACTAATTCAAACCATGACAGGTAACACATAACATAGCTGAAATGCTATATAAGGTCCAGCGGAAGAGTTAGAATCAAGGCACGCAGGGGATGGGACAGGAGAGATGTGGACGGTGACACAGCTCACGGAACAGCTGTGTTGTCCTGTGTGCCAGGCACCTTACAGACACATCTGTGGTTATTCTCATTACTCTGGAACACTGGAACCGTTCTCCCCACATCACACATGCATAACCTAAGGTTCAGAAGGGTTAAATAATTTGCCCGACTCTAGGGAATTCCCTGGCGGTCCGGTGATTAAGACTCTGCACTTCCACTGCTGAGGACACGGGTTCAGTCCCTAGTCAGGGAACTAAGATCCCACAAGCCCCACGGCACAGTCAATAATAATAATAATAACAATAATAATAATTTGCCCAACTCTATAGCGCTAGTAAGTAGCAGACGCTGGTTTTGAACTCTGGTTTGTGAGAAGATATGCTAATAATACATGAAGGTCCTGCTTCTATTACGCTAATTGCAATGAATGACACTGGTAATGAGTGGAAAATCACACCCGATTGCACCTTCCAGACACATGCCTCACATTTCACTTGATAAGAGCTGAAGTCGGGTGTGAGCAGCTCTCTGCAGGAACATGAATGGTGGTAGTGTGGGGAGGGGATGGAGGAAAGCCCCATGTGGGTTACATCAGACACAACAGCACGGCCTCTGTTACCCCCCGGGACAGCTCTGGCTCTGGTATCAGAGTGACATGGGTTCAGACCAATTATTAGTTCTATGACCAGGACAGGTTACTTCTTGCTGGCATAGTTTCCTTCTTGGTACTGATTCAACGAGGCCACGCATAGAAACTGCTTGGCAGAGAGTCAGGCATATGGCAGACACTTAATAGATGTTCACAACTGATAATACTATTATTATGGTTTTCTCTTCAAATTTGCCTTTCTGTTAATAAATATGTAATTACTAGTACTGCCTTTTATGCTCATTAGTCAGAGTGATTGTTTTTTTAAGGGAGGGAAAACTATTTCCCTACAATAATTGGGTGAGAGAGTTGAGGCAGAAAAAACAACAACAACACTAGAATATGAGAAAAGGGAAAGGGGAATAAAAACAAAAGGTCTGTGTTTGTGAGATAATGATTGTGAGAACAGTGCTGGGAGCAGAGGCAGGGAGGCATGTGGACCCTGTCTGCAAGGAGCAAAGGCTGCATTTTATCCATCTTCCTATTGTCCTAACACCATCAGGCCCACGGTCCTTCCATGAATGCATAATGAGCTCTTTCATTCAGCAAACGCTACGCAAACTTATGGCGCACCATCACGCTTCCACGAGGGTAGCATCGCAGAGCTTCCGTTCTAATAAGGCAAGAGAGGCAATCAACACGTAATATACAGAGTAAATCTACATACACAAAGCATGAGCACATTTGGAAAGTAATAACCGCGAGAGAGATTTTAAAGCAGGAAAAGGGGCTGGAAAGACCAAAGAAGGGGTCATGCTGCCTAAACCAGGGTGATCAGGGCATTGGTGGCTTCCAAGGCTGCCTCCTGAGCGTGGTGGGAGTGGAGAGCCTCTTTGGAGGGGTGCAGCCTGGGCGAATCTACAGGGGAATGCTGGGGCGCGCAGTGCTGGCAAGGCAGCTGGCCAAAGCCAGAAGTGGCACCCCACCAGCTAGGTAGAGGGGGAACCCACCAGTGATTCGGTCCCTAGCAAAAGTTCCACCAGATCCTTGACCCCTTGGCACTCACCCTAAAAGTAGTCAGCGAATCTTTTTCACACATGGACAGGCACTTTTCAACCCGCTGCCTCTGCACTGGGACTTGGCTGTGAAACCTTCAAGAGTGGAGTCTCCACAGACACAGAGAACACACTTGTGGTTGCCGAGGGGGAGGGGGCAGAGGAGGGATGGAGTGGGAGTTTGAGATGAGCAGATGCAAGCTATTATCTATAGGATGGATAAACAACAAGGTCCTACTGTAGAGCACAGGGAACTATATTCAATATCTTGGGATAAACCATACTGGAAAAGAATATACAAAAGAATGTATATATATGTATAACTGAGTCACTTTGCTATATAGCAGAGATTAACACAACATTATAGAACAACTATACTTCAATTAAAGAAAGATTAAAAAAAAGAGTGCAGTCTCAGTTTCCCACAGCTCCGCGGCCCTCCCATATGTAAGCACCCCTAGTTTTCAAAGCCACGCGTTATGCAGGCTCGTCTTCCACGTGTAGGTCTCCAGGGCCAGGGGGCCCGGTGTGGGGCTTGAACACCTTTCTCCTAAGGGAGGACCTCGCCTTTGTGATTTCCCCTCCTGCTGTGGGTCCCCTCACCGGGGGTGTGGGACCAACTAGACCACATCTCTGCCCCTCCTACCCATCTCCATGTGATTTTTGTCTTTATATCCTTAGCTGCAGAAGAGCTGTCCTCCTAGACTTCAGCGAGAGCTGCTCTCTATGGAGTCGTGGTTTTGGTTGTGTCCATGGGAGGAGGTGAGCTCAGGGTCTTCCTACTCTGCCATCTCGATCCTGCCTCGTACCTTTTTCTGTTTATTCTAACTCACTCTTTTAGATGTATTGTGTGTGTGTGTTTTAGAAATACATTAGCACAATGGTAAATGAATACAGTGTACAAATAAGTAAAAATATATTGGGGGAGTTAAATGAAAAAAGAAAAAGACGGGCTTCCCTGGTGGCGCAGTGCTTGAGAGTCCGCCTGCCGTTGCAGGGGACACGGGTTCGTGCCCCGGTCCGGGAAGATCCCACATGCCGCCGAGCGGCTGGACCCATGAGCCATGGCCGCTGAGCCTGCGCGTCCGGAGCCTGTACTCCGCGATGGGAGAGGCCACAACAGTGAGAGGCCCGCAAGAAAAAAAAAAAGAAAAAGAAAAAGAAAGAAAAGAAAAAGACATGTTTGGTTCTTTAAAACAAAAAGCAAGTAATTTCTAGGGTGATACTTAGGCACCATGGAAATATTATTCTCCAATGACCTTTCACCTAGTAGTTTTAGCATTCATTGATGATCTTTGGCTACATCAATTATTTAAATGGGAGCTGCAAAAATGACGCGTTTTCTAGTTCCACACTTTCTCCTAAGTCTGTTTGCTGGCTTTGTTCTGGGAAGAAAGAGCTTTCTCTTGTTAACTGGGGACGAACTAGGACCACTGAATTTCAGGCTTCAATGACCATTGCTATTTTCACCAAAGCTGCTTCTTTTTGATTTTGTAGATTGTGCTTTGCACAACTCGAGTGGTGGGGAGCTGACATAGTAGTCATTGTAGATTGTGTAATTATTATGACAATTTTCTGGAAGACAGCAGAAAAGCTTCTTGAGGAAGGGTCCTCTTTTCTAATTTAGCCCGAGCTGCACTCGGGCTGGCGGCTGGGACATATGTACCCCCATCCCTGGCCACTCGCCTTCAGACCTTGGAAATCAGCCTCTGGAAACCATTCTGGGATGTTCCCCAGCAGTGTGCTTCTCCCCAGAGCTCTGTCCCACCAGACACGTTTCTCCCATTCCCGGTTTCTTTCCTTACCATCCTTTATCATCTACTGGAAGAGCACTGAGGCAACTCTGAGTTGGGGGTGTTTTCAGTGTAGAGGAAGAAAGGGAAGGTACCTGCCATTCACTGATGTTTTGTGAATGATTCCGGATGTTTTGTGCACTCACCAGTTTTCAGAATCTTCTCTCTTCTGTCCTGTGCAGGTGTAAACAGTACCCACCATTTGTTTCTTTACCTCCTTCTATTTCTAGCAGACTAGAATTCTACAAAGGGGTACATTTTCCAATGTATTTATAGGCAACCAAGAGAAATGGCAAGACATTTTACTCAGAAACATTTGCACACCTAGTCAGTGATGCTCAGTGAAAATCGTCTGCATCTAGTGGGATGGAGCAAAGTGTCTTCTTATGGACTCATTAAACATCTACGGGGGCTTTCCTGGTGGTGCAGTGGTTAAGAATCCGCCTGCCAATGCAGGGGACATGGGTTCAAGCCCTGGTCCAGGAAGATCCCATATGCCACGGAGCAACTAAGCCCGTGCGCCACAACTACTGAGCCTGTGCTCTAGAGCCCACAAGACACAACTACTGAACCCACGTGCCACAGCTACTGAAGCCTGTGCGCCTAGAGCCTGTGCTCCGCAACAAGAGAAGCCACTGCAATGAGAAGCCTGTGCACCTCAACAAAGAGTAGCCCCCGCTTGCTGCAACTAGAGAAAGCCCGCGCACAGCAACGAAGACCCAACGCAGCCAAAAATAAATAAATTAAATTAATAATTAAAAACAAACAAACAAACAAACATCTGCAGGGTCGCTCTATTCCCAGCTCACCTAGAGCGGCTGTTTGCTTAAACGCTGTCAAGTCCACCTCCCCTTTGTGCTCTGTGTTTCAGCAATTCACAGAATGATGGAAATTTTCAGCTCTTTCTCTCGCCCTCTTCCCAGGGAACGTGTTGGCAATTACAGCCTTTCCTTGACAAGGTCCTTTTGACACAGCACGCTGATGGCAGTTGCCTCCAGGAGGGTTCAGCTGTTTCAGGAACAGGGTGACTGTCAATTGCCTCGATTTCCACTGGCTACCACTTTTGTTGTTAAAACTTTTCCAGGACTTTTCAAGGTGGTCTTCTTGTACCATCATGACAATTTTCTTTTCTCACCACGGGTGCTGTCATGTATAATTAAGCTCTGTGCTCCAAAATGAAGTCGGAAGTGGTGATTACATTACCATCAGCTGAATGCCACCAACTCTATCCCTATGAAATTTAGAGAAGCTTCATGCAGTGACTTTTATTTTTTGCCCTCTTTTAACAAGAACTCAGTTCATACACCTATGAAACATTTCACTTTAGAAACTAGAAGACAGGTTTGAGCCACCCTGTCTGTATCTGGAAATCAGAGTTTTTTCACCTTGGCACTATTAACATAGAATGTTTACCAACATCCCTGCCTCTACCTGCTAGATGCCAGTAGCACCCCTCTCCCAAGCTGTTACATCCAAAAATGTCTCCAGTTATTACTAAATGTCCCCTGGGGGGCAAAATTGTCTCCAGTTGAGAATCATTGTTCTAAATGATAAAGTATTGATATAACTGTGTTCAGTTTGGTAACATACATTTCTTTTTTTGACATTTTTTTTTCTTTTCCATTATGGCTTATTACAGGATATTGAATATAGTTCCCAGTGCTATACAGTAAGACCTTGTTGTTTATCCATTCTATATATAATAGTTTGCATCTGCTAATACCAAATTCCCACTCTATCCCTCCCCTTCCCCCTTGTCAACCACAACTCTGTTCTCTATGTCTGTGAGTCTGTTTCTGTTTCATGGATATGTTCATTTGTGTCGTATTTTAGGTTCCACATATAAGTGGTACCATATGGTATTTGTCTTTTGCTGTCTTACCTCACTTAGTATGATAATCTCTAGGTCCATCCATGTTGCTGCAAATGGCATTATTTCACTCACTTTTATGGCTGAGTAATATTCCGTTGTATATATGTACCACATCTTCTTTATCCATTCATCTGTCGATGGACATTTAGGTTGTTTCCCTGTCTTGGCTATTGTAAATAGTGCTGCTATGAACATAGGTGTGCATATATCTTTTCAAATGATAGTTTTGTCTGGATATATATCCAGGAGTGGGATTGTTAGATCATATGGCAACTCTATTTTTAGTTTTTTTAGGAACCCCCGTACTGTTCTCCATAGTGGCTGCACCAACTTACATTCCCACCAACAGTGCAGAAGGGTTCCCTTTTCTCCACACCCTCTGGTAACATACATTTCATTGTTTTATCCTTACCTTTAAAAGCCTTACAAAATCTCTGCCTTGCCTAAAGGTATAATGGAAATAAAGTTCTTAATCTTACCTATTTTTCTACAGAGTTATCCAAAGTGATTCCTAATGAGTGTAACCAATCAAAGGGGTAATAGGGAGGGGAATACTTCTTTTCTGTATAATAGACTAAGCAATGCCAGTTTATTCACTGTGGGTAACTTTAAAAATACCAGAAGAAATGGGTAAAAAATAAGAACTTGTGCCATTTTGTCACATGATCAACCTGTTGATTTGTTTTTAAGAGTAAGATATTTTGGAAACCTAAGTTTAATAGCAATTCTACCACCATTAAGACTAGGTTCCCTCTAAGATGATTATTCCAGGACCTAAGATGATACAATGATACAGGCTGATGGGATCTTCCAGGCAACCTCAACACAACTCTTCACTGGCAGCCAGGACACTGAAACCCCTTGTGGTACCGTAGTGTATGTGTGCCTGTGTGTGCCTGTGTGTCTCTGTGTGTATGTACGTGTGTGTATATGTGTCTGTGTGTACGTGTATGTGTGTATATGCATGTGTGTCTGTGTATATGTGTATGTATGTGCCTGTGTCTGTATGTGTATGTGTGTGCATGTGTGTATATGTGTGTGTACCCATGTGTCTGTATGTGTATGTGTGTTCATGTGGGTGTGCGTGTGTGTGTGTGCATGCATGTGTGTTTATGTCTGTGTATATATGTGTATGTATGTGTGTGTGTGTGCATGTATTGTGCGTGTGTGTGTGTGTGTGTGTGTGTGTGTGTGTGTGTTCCTTGCTGTCATGGTTCTCGAGCATTCTCTTCCCTCCCTGGCTCTGCTCATCTGACTGTTGCCGATCTCGGGAGGCTCAGCTGCTTTTCCTTTGCTTCCCTGAAATACTTCCCTAGAACAGTGATTCCAGCCCAGGTTGATTTCTTCCATCCTTAAATCCTCAGTGTGTATCCTCTACAACAGCATCTCCCCATTTTCTTGGAATGTTTCATTGGTTTTATACAAAAATGTGTTCCATGTTCAAATAAATGGGGAACTTGGCATTAACAAAAGGTCTGCAGATTACATTGCAGCAGACACCCCCCAGCCTTCATATGCACAACAAGGGGGTATATGCACAGAGAAGTGGTGATTACATAATATGCACAGAGAATCTCCAAGGAAGGGGCCCCCTGTGAGTGTTTCCCCAGCTTAATGCACTCTGGGACAGTTCACAAAGCATCTAATGGGACTAGAGTTTCTCAGAAGACTTTTCTGCACCACTCATGTGACACTTAGCATATGCTATGCTATATTTTTATCTCTTCATTTCATTTCACCTTCCATACATCATATGGGAAACTCCAGGGCAAGAATAAAATTCTAGCCATATACACAGGAGATGCTCTGTAACTGTGTTGATATAAAAATGCAAATCCACTTAACAGCTGACCTTTGATTTAGGGTCCCCAAAGATGGCTGTTCAGGTTGAGAACATGAGACTTTTGGGGGCGACATTCACCTCCAACATGAGGAGGGCTTCTGCAGGCAGCGCACGACCTGGGCAAACACACCCGGGGGCCCCCATCTTCCAGCCCTTCTGCCCGGGAGTGCTGTGTTTTCTTCACATCCACCAGAACCTGAATGCAGCAAATCTTCACATGCTCTTACATATTTCATTCACACAAAATCGTCAGTCAGAACCATATCCTTTAGTGAAGATTTTATGCGACAAACAGCAGAGGGGATTTGCATTGCCCGCGGTCAGCAAACATTAAAAATTACCCGTTAGACCTTTCTATTCTCCTGAAGACACTCTTCAGTTCTGCCACTAGGGTGGGCCTTGTTTTCTCTGTCCTTCCTTCTAGAAGCATGCTGACTTTCCCCCTTGTTGTAAGTTGCTTTCTCTGAACCACTGTGGCAAGGCACAGGAAAAGGAAGCAAACGGCCTCAAGCCACCACAGAAAGTCTTTATGACATCAAGGAGGGGCAGCTGGTGTTTGAAGGTTTGGGGCAGGGATGAAGTGGGAATGCCAGCAAAATAAACCAACCTGGAAAACAGTTGCTATGGCTTAGATAGAAATATCTATACATGTCAATGGGCTCAAATTACACAATGGGATAATGTCTGCAACGTGCATATGGTTCCTGCGCTGAATTGGGAAATGCGGTGTGGCCCTCGCCATTGCCTATCTCAGACCTTCAGCAGCTCATAAGATGCTACTGGCAGCTCTGTGTGCTCTGAGCGGCCCCAGCAGGAAAACTGGGGTTGGACTGGTAGAACACTTTTTTTTTTTTCTGCGGTACGCGGGCCCCTCACTGTTGAGGCCTCTCCCCGTTGCGGAGCACAGGCTCCAGACATGCAGGCTCAGCGGCCATGGCTCACGGGCCCAGCCGCTCCACGGCATGTGGGATCTTCCCGGACCGGGGCACGAACCCGCGTCCCCTGCACCGACACTGCGCCACCGGGGAAGCCCTGGTAGAACCTTTCAAAGGGCAGCATGGAGGGTGGTCCTTCCCACTAAAATATGAGTGGGGAACTTTAGGGTCAATCTTCAGGCAAGTGCAGTTTTACATGACATCTACTGGAGGGTGGGAGATGGGGGTCCACAGGAGGCAGGATCAACTGATTTCCAGGCCCCCTGAGTCCAGAAAACAATGCTCTCATGCAGCTGCTGTTAAAGACTAGTGACCAGTGGGGAGGGCAAGGCCCCAGGCTCAGGAAAGCCCTTTCTTTAGTAGAAACAGAGTCAGAAGCCTAACAAAAGTGGAACCACCCTTCAGCTCTGAAGTGCTGAGAGGACTGTGCTGAAGTGCTGAGAGGACTGTGACCATTTGGACCATTTTATGAACCAGTTTTCAGTCAAATCCTGGAGCTTTCCACAGAAGGGGAGTTACACCCTATTATATTATGTTAGGCACTTGTTTCTCTGACAAAGTTACCGACTGCAAAATAGAAAAGGCTGGTAGAACATGCCATCTTGTGCCAGTGAAGTCCTGAGCCAGTAATTAGCACAAATCTGCAGAACAATCTTCTTAGGCCTTTTAGTTACCCACAGGCCAATTCTAGCTGCTGTGGACGTGCTCAGATAAGCTTCTCTTGCATTTTAACTGTGTTCACATGACAAGGGACTGTGCATGGCAGGCAGTGGAATTTTTGCAAGCTTGTCTAAAGACAGAAGCCACCGCAGAGTGACAAAACTCTCCTGCTCTCTTCCAAAATAAGCCCTCAGAGCTGCAGCGTGGGGTCAGACCCCCTGACACACAAGAACATCAAAAATCTCCTCAGGCCAGGAGAGCAGGGCTCGTCAAGTTTGGATGCCATTTGCTGGACCCTCTGGAATCCTGCAATTCCTTCCAAAGATGCTGGCTGTGTCCTTAGGATGTGTCATTTAGTGCCTTGGGTTCTAGTTCCTGCCTTTCAAATCTGTATTTTCCTCTCCAGTTCTGTGGGTTTCTGAAGGGCTTAAGTTTGGCCAGCATTGCACATAAGACAGCAAAGGGATAATGTGGTCCTTTCCAAACAGGAGAAAATAATTTTTTTCTGATTATGCAAGTTATGCTAGCTCATGAAAGAACATTTAGAAGGTATGAAAGATGAAAGAATATTTAGAAAGATGAAAGAGTATTAGAAAGGATGAAAGAATATTTTTAAAAGTACCTATATTTCCACCACCTTGAGATGAATCAATTCGATCTTTTCTCTTGCGGAAATTTGTAATTAGTTGTAATTAAGATACAAGCAGTTGGAAGAGGAACAGAAGCTACAGATACGTGGAGAGACACAGAAACAGAGAAAGAACCAGGATGTCGGTCAAGCACCAAAACAGGGAATTGAGTAGCTCTCGTACTAAGGAAATTTAGATCCTCTCTAAGTGTGGTCTGTACACCAGCAGTGGCATCACCAGGAGTTTGTTGGAAATGCAGAATCTCAGGCCAAATCCCAGACTTGCTATATCAGAATCTGCATTCTGACCCCACCCTTCCCCCCACCCCCGACACCCCGGTGATTCCCACACTAGACTTTGGGAAGTTCTGCCCCAGGTCACCCAGAGGCCGCAGCTGTGGTGGGTCCTGACAGTCTTCATCCTGAGGTTGAGGCCTGATCGTACCCACCTTCCATGTCCCGTGAATCCTGGTCCCAGGTCATGAGGTTATAAATGGAAAAACTGGGACCCAAACAGGAGTCTGCCTCTCTACTCCAGCTAGTTCACTGTTATGTTCTATTTCTAGTTCTTTTATCCAGAAACACTATATGGTTGCCAGGAAGACAAATCACGTGATTAGAGGGTTGGACCTTTCAGCCTCATCCCTGACCTCCAGGGAGAGGAGAGGGGCTAGAGGTTGAATCAATCAGCAATTGATTCGATCAGTCGTGCCTGTGTAACACAGCCTCCATAAAAACCCGAAAGGACTGGCTTCTGAGAGCCTTCAGTCGGTGAATACACGGAGATGGGGGCGGGGGCCCTTCTCAGAGAGCACGGAAGCCCCACACCCTTTCCCACGTACCTTACCCTATGCATTGCTGTCATCTGGCTGTTCCCAAGTAACATTCGTTTTTTTTTTTTTTTTTGGCCGTATGTGGGCCTCTCCCGTGGCGGAGCACAGGCTCCGGATGCGCAGGCTCAACGGCCATGGCTCACGGGCCCAGCCGCTCCGCGGCATGTGGGATCTTCCCGGACCGGGGCACGAACCCGTGTCCCCTGCATTGGCAGGCAGACTCTCAACCACGGCGCCACCAGGGAAGCCCCCAAGTAACATTCTTTTATGATAAACTGGTGGTCTAGTAAGTAAAATGTTTCTCTGAGCTCTGTGAGCAAATTAAAAGAACCCACGGCTGGGATCATTGGAACCTCTGACCTCTAGTGGGCCAGGCAGAAGCCTGGGCATTTGATTGGCATCAGAAGTGAGGGGGGAGGGCCCCTAACCTGTGGGTGTCTAGAGAACTGCTTGTTGGTGTGGAGAGAAACACCTCAGACACATGTTGGAAATTGGGTCCAGAACCCACTTTTAGGATCTTACATATTTTTACAGGAAACTTTCATTACCTGTTTACGAAGCAGTTGTTAATACTGCTTTGAACTATTCTTTGTTCTTTGCACCACTTAGGATTATACTTAGCAATATAGATTTTATGTCACCCTGCACAACTAATTTCTTCTGGCTTTGCTTCAATATCAAGATTGGCCTTTACCATAATAGGAAAATGTAAGAGTTAAGTCCTAGAAAACATTTCAGAGAAACTCACAAAAAATGGGTATGAAGTGTTTGAGTTGAAAGCTCAGAAGTTCTCTTTTGGTAGGAGGAGGCTCAGGGCTCAGGCAGATCGAGGTTTCTATCTTGACTTTCTAATCACTTTCAGAAGTTACGAGATGCAGAGACAATGATGGTGGCTATTAGATCAGTGGTTCCTAAGCTTTGCTGTGCTCTAGAATTTCCTGGGGAGCTTGTCAATTCCTATGGCCCCGTGACCAATTGAATCAGTGTGTCTGGGGGTGGGGGCCAGGCAGGAGGAGATTTTTAAAGATTCCCAGGTGATTGCAGTGTGAGCAAAGCAGGGGACCCGAGGTACTAAACGGTGCCTTCCTTACAATAGCAAATGATCAGCTCCTGGTTACCTGTTTAATAAATCCAGGTTTGCCATCATTGAGTTTGCTTGCTTCAAGTAAGGCACATGTGTAAAGTATCTGATATGACTAATAATTACTCTTTCTATGTAGAAGAAAATGGCCCCACCCCACAACTATGAGATCAGAATCTGCATTGGAACAGAATCCCTAGCTGATTCTCTTGCACATGAAGGTTTGATCAGACTGTGACTCCTGGAAGGCCTGGATCAGACCAGAACTATCCTTGTTTCCCTCATGGCCTCCTGATCCTTGCAGACAAGAGTATTTAAGAACTGATGGGTGATCAACAGATGAATGGATAAAGAAGTTGTGATACACACACACACACACACACACACACACACACACACACACACAATGGAATATTACTCAGCTATAAAAAAGCACGAAATAATGCCATTTACAGCAACATGGATGGACCTAGAGATTATCATACAAAGTGAAGTAAGACAGATAGAGAAAGACAAATACCATATGATATCAATTATATGTGGAATCTAAAATATGACACAAATGAACTTATCTATGAAACAGAAACAGACTCACAGACACAGAGAACAGACTTGTGGTTGCCAAGGGGGAGGTGAATGGGCAGGGGGATGGATTGGGAATTTGGGATTAGCAGATGCAAACTATTACATAAGGATAGATAAACAGCAAGGTCCTACTGTATAGCACAGGGAACTATATTCAACATCCTGTAATAAACCATAATGAAAAAGAATGTATATATATATATATATTTTATATATATATAACTGAGTCACTTTGCTGTACAGCAGAAATTAACACAACATTGTAAATCAACTACACTTAAATAAATTTTTTTAAATTCTGCATACAAGTTTGTAGGCCCCCGGAAGCCCACACGTGAGCTCCCTGTGTCCCTGGCAGATAAAACTTGAGTCTCAAGTGATCACTGAGATCTTGAGGTGTGTATGCAACTTCCCCCCATCTTCAGAATCAACAGAGGGTAGAGCGGGATTCTAAAAAAGGTCCTGATGACAGGTTAATTAAAAGGCTAAACCAAAAATAGTTTGACAAGGGCAAGGCAAAGATGTTTATTTAGGCCTTTACACACAAGCCTCAGGAAAGTGTTTTGACTAGCACTTTGGTTTTCCTAACTTCTTTCTTCTTGCTGTGAATTTCTTCAGCTTTTTTTAAAAGGTTTAAATAGATCTATGATCAGAATGACCATGAACTGTAACAGAACAAGAGAATCGTGCCTATTACAAATATCCAGACCCTGTCTAAAATAGATTGGACAGTCTTTATAGGAAAAAAAAAAAAAAAGGCTTGCTTGCATGGGCTCCACACCCAGGCAATTAGCTCTGTTATTGAGACATAAAGCACCAGGGGAGAAGCAGGCTGTCAAATGTACCATGAATATGTATGTCTGGGAGTAGGATTGGAAACGATGCATACATTAGGTTTGACTCACATAGCCAAATTAATGGTGATTGGCAGTAAAAAAAAACACTTTCTACGGTTTCTGTGCCTTTAGCAATTTGAGTCATAATCTATTTAATGCTTGGGGAATAATAATTTTCCTTATTTACCTTCTGGTTTATTCCGTGTAAGACATAAAATGGATTATACGGATATATGTGCCATGGAAGAAAACACAATCTTGAATAAAAGAATGAAAAATATAAGCCAAATGAAAAATAAGTGGGAAAATTATGAGACAGCAGTCAAAAAACTGCATTCTCTAGGTCCTGTGTATGTGAGACATGAGAGCCGCTGATGGCTAAGACAGAGGGTTTCGTTGGGCTCTGAGTTTTATTGTATGAAAACAGGAGTATTTTCACAATCTGCTAAAATAAAAAGATCTATTTCTGTAACTGAGACTAGAGGAAATAATGCCTCCTGCATTGTCAAAAAGAGGACCTAGTAAAAAATTGAAAAACTTCTTTCAACTTCTGTACAGCCAAGAGTTTTGTAAGATTACAGCATCAATCAAGTCGTTGAAGCATAAGTTTCAAGGAGGGGCAGACAAAACACGTTTTGTTTAAAATACATGTGTATTTTATCCACTGCAAACGGCTACCAGAGCTGCCAAGACACACTGTCCATCCCGACCTTGACCCCTCTGGGGGGAGATTCTGGTACAGCTCAGTGACAGGGGGTCTGTATGCCTCTCATGTAACCAACCCACGGCCGAAGCACTGGTCATAAAAACTGCACACAATCTTGCATCAATATTATTTCTAACATATTTCTCGGCAAGTCGATAAAAATATAGTAAAGATTAGTTATGCAGTAACTGTCAGCTCCCTGCCTGCCCCTTGGGTAGAACCTCAGAAACCCACACTGACAACTTTTCAAGGCAGAGAATATCTTAAAAACTAATAGGATTATAATTTATGGGAGAGTAAAGAGTGTTACTTTATTTAAATTAATTTATTTTTTATTGAAGTATAGTTGATTTACAATGTTATGTTAATTTCAGGTATACGGCAAAGCAATTAAGTCACATATATATATATATATATATATATATATATATATATACATACACACACATGCACACACACGTATATATATCGTCTTTTTCAGATTCTTTTCCCATATAGGTTATTACAGAATATTGAGTATAGTTCGCTGTGCTATACAGTAGGTCTGAGCCCACCACCTCTGAACCTTCGAACCACTCTCTGCTGGTGGAAAATCTCCCCCAGGTGCATCACTGTGTTGGAAGTGGGGACTTGGTTTTGATTTTTAAATTAAGTGTTTCCCAGATTTCACTAGCATGTCACTTTTATTATCTCTGCAAACTTTTCATACTATTTGTACTGTTATTAATATTTTTCTTGGAGCTGACTTTTAAACTTTATTCATCCTATGTGAAAACATTTGTGACATTACACTTGTGCAAGAGTTTTTTTTCTAACAGACATGAAAGACATGGTATTTTTAAAAATTTCTCCAAGAACCACCTAAAATTGTCTCACATCCAGCACTGTGGAAATCATAGCTTAAAGCCTATGAAAGCGCGTTAGAGGCAGCATGGCACAGGGGTTTGAAACTACAGGTTCTAGAAATAGACAGCCAGGGTTCAAATCCCAGTTGTGTTTCCTGTCAGCTTCACAACACTGAGCAAGTTACTTAATCTTTCTGTGCCTCAGTGTCCTCATCTGCAAAATGGGAGTGATAGCATCATGAATTTAATATATATAAAGTACTTTTTTTTTTTTTTTTTGGGTGGGCCACATGGCTTGCAGGATCTTATTTCCCCAACCGGGGTTCGAACCCTGGCCCCGGCACTGAAAGCGCTGAGTCCTAACCACTGGACCACCAGGGAATTCCCAGTATATATAAAGCACTTCTAACAGGGTTTGGTGCATAGTAAATGCTGTGTGCTGTGTGCCATTATTATTAGGACACAGTAAGCAAGATAGCCTTTGCTCTAGAAAAGTCCGGATTGCCAACTCTGTAAAGCTGGGGAAAGTGAGCTTTTTGGGTAACCCTGGAGCTAACTCTTTCCTGGTTCCCACCCAATTCATTCCTCAGATGACATGTGCTAGTTGTTACCTTTCATATCAGATTTGTTGGGCAAATTCACATCTTCACCTCTGGATCTGTCCCACCTAAATTTTCTGAGTTAATACAATATTCATAGTGACATTTACAATTTTAATTTGGGGGGGGTGGTTTGTTATTTACTGCTAAGTGGCAGATGTAAAGGAAATGGGGGAGGGGAGAGGCGAGAAGCAGGGCAGAAGGATGGAGGTGGAGGAGAAGGCCAGGCCTGAGGTCTTCAGAAAGTCCAGTTAGTGAGCTTCAAAAAGTTGTCACAGGGGTCAAATAAAATGTGAAAGTGGGTACTTCCCTGGCGGTCCAGTGGTTAGGACTCTGCGCTTCCACTTCAGGGGGCATGGGTTTGATCCCTGGTCGGGGAACTAAGATCCCGCCTGCCTCGAGGCTCACAAAAAAAAAAAGTGAAAGTGGCTGCCCCCGAGTGGTGGGATAATAAATGCATTTTATTTCCTTCTTCCTCCTTTTCTGTATTTACTGAGTCTTGTACAGTGAACAAGTATTGCTTTTATAATGAGAAAAAAAATAAAAGTGTTTTCTAAATTAATAAAATGTGTCCTTGGCAAACTCCAAACAGCAAGCTGTTCAGGGAGAAAGGAATTCAAACTAATAGCAACTGAATACAGAGAAGAAGACGAAAACTCTGACAGGGTAAAATTTTACACTTACTCCCTTGCTTATTCACTCATGTAAAAGACCACCAAGAATCTCAAATGCATAACTCAGTGAAGGTATTAACATCACAACAACTTTCTCACAGTTCTCTGGAAGTGCTCAGAGTTAACTCTGCTTGGAAAGTAGGGACTCACCACGTGGATAGAGTCAAAGTAGGAGGCTGGGGGCAAAAACCACAAACCTTCCAAGGCCTACCTTCTACTGACGCACAGAACAGTCCCTCCAGGGGTGGGGTAGGGGTGTGGACCGGGCTCCCCATACTTATAAAGTTGTAATGTCCTAAAAATTTTTTTGAACTCTCAAAACCTATATGTCCATAGAAGCTATGTTATAACTGTTGAATAGAATTCCAGTCTCCTTTGAGTTTTCAAAGATATGTTGCATTTTTTTCCCACTTAAATCTGGCGTAGACTTACTGTTTCCTTTTTTCCTGATCTCTCCGCTTCAAAGGGAGAAGTATTGAAATCTTTCTATCAGCCTCTGAGGTGCATTAAAACCTCCCACTACGGGGCTTCCCTGGTGGCGCGGTGGTTGAGAGTCCGCCTGCCGAGGCAGGGGACACGGGTTCGTGCCCCGGTTCGGGAGGACCCCACATGCCGCGGAGCGGCTGGGCCCGTGAGCCACGGCCGCTGAGCCTGCGCGCCTGGAGCCTGTGCTCCGCAACGGGAGAGGCCACAACAGTGAGAGGCCTGCATACCGCAAAAAAAAAAAAAATAGAAATTAAAAAAATAAAAACCTCCCACTATGATTTAGAGTTTGCCCATCTCTCCCTGTGGCATCAATTTTTTTCTTTATATTTCAAGTCTCTGTAGCTAGGTACATATAAGTACATGTTTGTTTTAGTTTCTTGGATTATTCCTATTACGACATATAATGTCTCTCTTTATTCCTTGTCTTGGTGCTGTCATTTTCCTTGGGAGGTGAAAGCCCAGGGCAGTGCAGGTGAGGAAAAAAGGAAGTGAGGTAAGGAAAAATGCAAGGCCGGGTGAGGCAATGAGTTACCCTGCTGGCCACCACTTTCCAACCAGCTCAGAAAGCACAGCTCTGTGCTGAACACGGTTCTGTTCTCCAGTATCAGGGACTTTCTCCACAGCGTTCAAGAAAAGAATCGACAAGTTTTATCTGCCTGGCTCCCTCTTCTCTCCACCTACCATTGATTGAGTTTCATCCCACTGGAACCTAATTCCCCCACATTTCAGTCTTGTGTCATCTGGCCATTCAGCCAGCTCCAATGTCCTGAATGTGACCTTTAATCCAAATTCGGAGTGGAGGGAGTGGGGGGGAGGGGAGGGGAGGCAGCTGAGAGAATCTGAGAAGAGACAAGAATTGCATCGGGTACATCCCTGATAGCATACGTTCTCAGTGACCCTGAGGTCAATTCAACAAAAATCGACACCCCCAAAGAAAGATTGACCAACTCAAAATCAATTCAGTAAATGTGAGTTGAGCGCTTACCACATGCAGGTTACCATGCTGGGTACTCTGAGTGGAAAACAAGTTGCTAGACATGACCCTGGGCCTTGTGAGACACAGGCAGTGTCTGGAGGACAGATTTGGGATTTAGAGAGACCTGGATCTGAATTTCTCCTCTGCTCCTTGGTGTTTTGTGAATCTGAACAAAATGTTTATCTTTCTAAGCCTTGGTTTCCTGGAGATGGTGGTAGTTCTTGCCCTAAGGATTGTCATAAGAATGAGATGAAATAATTTTAAAAGTAGCCAGTATGTCTGATTAATGTTGTGTTATTTCCCTTCGTGGGCTTAAATCAAGGGGTCAATTCAGAAAACTACAAAAACAGCTGTTATAGGTAGAGGATGAACAAGGAACCCTAAAGGGCAGAGGAGGAAAAGGAAGGACCCAGGAATGTCCATAAGGCTTCCAGGTCTGTGGTAAGAGAAAGAGAATCCTTTCCCCTTTCCGGGGGCACAGTAGGCCGTTAGCAAATTTTCTGTAACGGCACAATTGGCACCCTTCTGACCTCTGTACCCCTCTTCTGCCTCAGGTCACCTCTGTCCTTCACTTCCTCCAGGGTGTTAAGCCCGCCCCAACTCAACCCCCTTACCTGAGGAGGCACTATTATTTGTTACACAGTGAACTGATCATACTAATTCCGATGAAGTTTGAGTGACTGCTGGCCCTTTACCCTACTGATTTGTGCCTCGTCCTAACTCTCTTATTTCACAAAGCAAGTCTCCAATTGGCATCCCCTCCATGAGAACCTATAGGCTCAGACAAATTCCCTCAAGCCTCCCTGGCTTCTCAGGGTCTTCCTGTCTCCACTCGGACCCACAGACTCTGGAAGCTGCAGGCTTCCTCGGGGAGCTCTGGCCAGTGGAGAATCCAAGTTCTCCGACGGGTATTAGATGTTTCCACCTCAGAGGAGCCTACTGCCCCCTCTACATTTTTCAATCACAAAGTTTCCATTCTAGCCCCCTCCTCCTTTCTCAGCACTTTTCTCCTTTTCCTTTGTGTATATTTTCTATATTAAATCCAGCATCCACCTATCAATTTTTTGGTTAATGAGAGTCTTTTTTTTTAACAACCATTTATCAACTTTATTTTCTTCTTTTTTTTGTTCAGTAGTTTTTTTAATTGAAGTATAGTTGATTTACAATGTTGTGTTAATTTCTGCTGTACAGCAAAGTGATTCAGTTACACTTATATACATTCTTTTTCATATTCTTTTCCATTATGGTTTATCACAGTAGAATTGAATATAGCTGAACATAGTTCCCTGTGTTATACAGTAAGACCTTGTTGTTATTCCATCCTATATGTAATAGTTTGCATCTGCTCACCCCAAACTCCCACTCCATCCCTTCCCCACTCCCTCCCCCTTGGCAACCACAAGTATGTTCTCAGTGTTTGTGAGTCTGTTTCTGTTTCATAGATAAGTTCATTTGTGTCATATTTTAGATTCCACATATAATTGATATCATATGGTATTTGTCTTTCTCTTTCTGACTGACTTCACTTAGTATGATCATCTCCAGGTCCATCCATGTTGCTTCAAATCTCCCATCCCACCTTTTGATGGTGGTGGCAGGTCAGGAATGAGCAGAGGCCGTGTGCTACAGGGGAGAGCCCTGCACTGACATTGGGGCAGAAGATTTGCTGAGTCACTTATTAGCTATGTGACATGACCAGGTTACTTCATCTTGTGGGGCCTCCTTTTCTCACATCTAAAATGTCAGTGACAAGCCACACCTCATGAAGTCAACAGTAAGTGAGATCATCTGACTCATAAAACACTTGAAAACCTGCATGCCAGATCCTATGCTAAGTACTAGGGATATACTTTGAACAAGACAAATTTCCGGCTCTCCAATAGGGCAGAACCTAGCAGGAAAGTCAAATCTGTGAATGGGTGTATCCTGGGTTCTAGAAGTGGATTCCACAGAGGCTCACAAGAGATGATATCAGACACACACAGGGAGCCACCCCTGGGGGAGGATTCTATGCTCTCAATAAGTCTCAATAAAGCTGCTACGGCCCATATGGAACACGTATCTAACGTGTTCTTTAGGTCGACTAAACCTAAACATTTTCAGATGGGGAAATTCCCATGTAACCTCTTCCCACCCCAGACCCCCAGAACCTCTGCTCTATACAATATTCGGGCAAAGTCAGTCATCACCTTATCTTCAACTTCCACTTGCTAATGACTCTGAAATCTGCATCTTCAGTCCAGATCGCTCTGCTGAGCTCCAAAACCACCATCTGCAGGTGGGTACCTATCTTCTGGTTGATCCACAGGTTCCTCATTTGCAATAAAAGCAGCACTGAACTCAGGGCACTTCTCCCTCTGCTGGTGGACCTCTTCCTCCCATATTCCCCCACTGTGTTGAAGGACACACAATCTGCCTGAGCTAATGACCTTGGAGTCATCCTAGATTTCCTCCATCCTTTGCACCATTATTAGTCATCCACCAAATCCTGTGATCTCTGAAATATATAATATACATCCCAAGTCTCTATTCCCACTGCTCTGAACCTAGTTAAAATCTGTAGGGCTTCCCTGGTGGCGCAGTGGTTGAGAGTCCGCCTGCCGATGCAGGGGACGCGGGTTCGTGCCCCGGTCCTGGAGGATCCCACATGCCGTGGAGCGGCTGGGCCCGTGAGCCATGGCCGCTGAGCCTGCGCGTCTGGAGCCTGTGCTCCGCAACGGGAGAGGCCACAACATTGAGAGGCCCGCGTACCACAAAAAAAAAAAAAAAAAAATCTCTGTAATAATCTGCAATCATTTTTTTCTGGACTGTCCCCATGACCTTCTTGTCTACTTCTAAATGCTGTTCTCTCTAAACTATAATGTTTCTTTCCCACAGGTGATGTGATGACGTCAGTCCCAACTAAAATCCTTCCAATGGATTAACCCATTGGAAACACCCAGAATTGTGTCTTCCCCCTCTCCTTGCTTGATCAATTTTGGGGCAGAGTGAGGGACTGCCATGCACGAGAAATGGAAGACACATAAGTAAAGAATTTTAGAGGAGATCATCCTGCATTGAAGTAATTTATAGTCTGACTTGGAAGGCACTGGAGGAGTCAAATAGCATAAAGGTTATTCCGTGATCACTCATTGAATACCTGTGACGTGTCTGGCACCAAGCCAGTTGCTTAGTGCAAATGATTAAAATACGTGGTTCCTGCACTTAAGTTGGGGAACAACTGTTGCGTCATGATATCGGTATGAAGTACTGCCCCAGCCTGAAGCCTGAGTTGTGACTTGAAGGTTGAGTAGGGACTGGCAAGGTGATGATGGGCTGCATGGGGCAGATAAGGAAGCCAGAAGTTACAGCAAGAAGAAACATGATGTTTGGGAAATCGCATGCAGTTTGTTGCTGCAGGATTACAGGGACGATGACCAGGGGAGCACGAGAGTGAAGGGTTAGTCTGAGGCACGCATTCATTTATTCACTTACTCATTCGCATGTTCATCAGCAAATATTTATCTAATATCCTTTCCCGTATCTCCTATTAGTTCCATCAGCCCCAGAGAGCTATGGCTGTGTCATGGCTTAGTTAAGACCTTGAAAGTCACCGGTGAGTAGATAAAGATTCTAAGGGAAGTCACCATTGGTCTATTGCTTCCCCCTCCCCAACCTCCACTCTCAGTCCCCATAAAATGCCCTTGAACCCTTCAATAATTTTTTTTGGCTGCGCCATGCGACACACGGTATCTTAGTTCCCAGGCCAGGGATCGAACCCGTGCCCCATGCAGTGGGAGCGCCAAATCCTAACCTCTGGACCTCCAGGGAATTCCCTCAATATTTCAATCTTGTGTTCCAGCCACAGATTTGAGATGTCATCCTTTAAATGAATTAGAATGAAAGAAAATAAACACAGTTAAAGAGAAAGAAAGTGCTTCAACAGTTGCACAGAAACCTCTTTGCTGCTATAAACATTTAGGACAGGAAGACACACGGCTGAAGTCAACTCCCAGCCACGCTGGGTGTATAGTTTCCATGTTTTAAACGATCAGCGTTCAGTCATTACTCCTGTACTGGCAGTCTTTTCCTTTGTGTATGTGAGTTTCTTCCTATTAATAAGCCTCTCTTTTGGAAGCATTCTTATGGCAACAACTATAATTACAAACCCAAGGCGGAGCTGCAAAATGCGGTGATGTGACAGCTTTTGTGAAAGGAAGAGTGGAGAAAGAATGAAAGCTTATAATTTTCTTTGAGGTGTCTTGAAAGCTGACAGTAGTTCTGCCCCGATGATGTAAACGTGCAGTGACCTGGAGATTCAGGGTGAGAATAAGCCAGACAGACACGCTATGTCCCTGCTCCATGGGCCATAAGTCAACAAGCAGGAGCTGGATTCTTGATGGCGTCTTTCAAAGGAATCATATAGAACAATAGTTCTCAATATTTTGGAATAGGAAGGCTGCTTTTTCATGTCAATACTTTTCATTCCTCCTATGAGTTGAGTTGTTCTTTTTGAATACATCTTTTGAGGAAACATATAAATGATCACTAGCAGCTGCACCTTTGCTGTGACTTTGAAATAAATTTGTTTGCCTCATAAATCACAATAGCATTTATGCTATTGGAAAATTTCATTGCAAAATATGATTTCTTCAGTCGACCAACAAAGCTTGGCCCCTGATGAATTGAATGCAATTTGCAGCAGCCCAGAAACCTATGATTTCCTCCTCCCCTCACTGTCCCTACTTCAAGGTCACAGACTTGGAAAAGCGTGTTCCTTGTATCCATTCATTCAATTGTTTCTTTTCATAAAAAAAAAAGTACCAGGAGGCTATTATATTTTAAGCATTATGATTGGGGTCATACATGCAATACCTGGCACCTGCCCTCAAGGAACTTAAGTCCAGTTGGGGAGACGGATTTGAGAACAGTAAGACAGGATGATGAGCACAAAGGAGGCATGGTCAGTTCTATCAGGTGGGAGGAGTTAGAAAAGCTTTCCTGTAGGAGTATCAGCCAGCTATGGCCACGGTAATGCTGGGCAGCTCATGGCTCAAAGACGTGGTGACTGAAAACAATAATCCTTAGGCTCATGGTCTACAAGACAATGGCCAAACCATTGGGCTGAGCTTGACTCCAGGCTTTGGGTTCCAGCTCTAGGCTGCTGACTGTGTTGGGGTCCTCTCCTCCACTCCACATGGCTCTCCTCCTCCTTAGATCACAGTCTGTTCTCAGAGTGCATCTCTAAAGAGCGGGAGAGTTCAACTGTTCCAAAAGAGTTCAAGTCTCAACTCTCACTGCGGTCACTAAAATTCCACTGGCTGAAGCAAGTAACATGGCCACACCCAAAGTCAAGGGACCGGGCAGCATACTCCACTTTTCCATGACGTCGGTGTGGACGCCCTACAGGGAAGTGAAGAAGTGGGGCCCGAAACTCAATTACCAAAGGAGAGGACCTTGGCTCTACATCCTGAGGGATGATTACAGCTGACGTAAGGATCAAGAGAAATCAAGGAACATTCGTGCACAGTATTTGGCCTCCAAGAAATGTTCTGAGGGATACGGGTCAGGGATGCTCTGGGAGATCCATGCTCAGCGCCTGTCATGGAATATTCCAGAGCCACTAGTACAGAGTGATGAGCACTGCCTTGTGGCTGCCAGAGCTGCCCTGAGCTAGAGGAAATTTAATGAAAGGCCTCCTCCTGCTGAAACTAGGCCCAGATCGACCCGGGGCCATTTGAACCCCGTGTCTTTGGTTTGATGGACAGTGACATTTAAAAGATGAAAAGTAGGACACACATTCTGTGCTACCTTCCACACTAATCCATTCTTCAGGCTGCTGTCTTCAAAGGATTGTATTCATTTCATATTTCCACTGTTGGGAAGGGGGACAATTACCCCCACCCTTCTTGAATTCTCTTGGCTGGTCTAATCAGTAAAAAGACACAGGACAGATTAACAGGAGAAAAAACAATTTTAATTCATATCTATGAAGGTCTCATAGAAACAGACCTAATTAGTAACCAAGGCAGGCAGCTTTTATACTCTTTAGACAAAGAAACAATAAGTTTAAGAGGAATGGAGAGGACAAAGAAATTTAGACTTGGGTGCTTAATTAGTGAAGAATCGAAATGGAATTGGGTTTGGATGGTAAATTGGTAAAGAAGCAACAAGGTTTGTTTCTAGAGCCTTTTTGGCCCTGAATTCCCAATCTCTGGTGATAAGGATGCCAGAAGCAGGGAGGGCACCTTTCACATGGGAAATTTATTTCCTGTTTTCAGGGAGACAGGAAGGAGGGTCAGAGTGTCCTTCTTACATTGGCTGTTTCTTAAGTAACTTTCATTCAAAATAATCAATATACCACTTTGGCATATTTGGGGGCAGCCTGCCCTGGGCCCCAACACCACTGTAACCCAATTACCACAAACTTAATGGCTTAAAACAACACACATTTATGATCTTACAGCTCTGGAGGTGAGAAGTCTGAAATGGTCTAACAGGCTAACGTCGAGCTGCTGTCAGGGCCGCGTTCCTTCTGGAGCCTCCAGGAGAGAATATGTTCTCGCCTTTGCTGGCTTCTGGAGGCCACCAGCGCTCCTGTGGTTTGTGGCTTCTCCATCTTCAAAGCTAGCAGTGAAGCATCTTCAAAACTTTCTCTGACTCTTTTCTCTTGTGATGATATTGAACTGACCAGAGAATCCAGGATGAGATCCTTATTTTAAGAACAGCTGGTTAGCATCTTTTATTCCACCTTGTTAGGTAACATGGGGACATGGACATCTTTGACAGGCCATTATTCTGCCTAGCGAACAGGTGAGGGAATGGGGGGGTGAGGCATGAACATTGCCTCCTACTGTTATGCTTTATGACATATCAAGACTTTCATTTTTTATGCTCTCACTTTTCAATCAATAGTAAGCAGAGAGCCATTTTATCAGTGAATAAATTGAAACCCAGATAGTTAAATGGCAACACAGTATAGCATAAAAGTTACTTGCTGCTGTTTCAACGACCTCAGAGTACTACCAGTGTATCTAGTTGGCCCTTATCTGACTCAGTTGCTATCTTTTGTTACTTGTCTGTCTCATCACCTCTAGGCAGGCATGGAGTGTCTTTATGCTCTGTGCCTTAGCTTAAGGAGAGTGAAAGAAAATAACACTTATTAGACACTCATTGTAAACATCATTTGTCAGGGAGGCTATATGTGATTTGTACTTAAAGATGAGTAACCATGGGTCCAACAGAACAAGGCTGGAACTCACACCGAGATCTGCCTGACTTCAAAGCCAGTGATTTTTCTTCTTCCTGTGGGTACAGGAAGACCTGGGACTGGGACATAGATTTTGTGTTCAAAAGGGGGCAGCTTTTTCTATCAGCCCTACTAAGTTTATGGAGTATTCCAGTTTTAAGACAGAACTTTGAAACAAAAAGTACACGATGAATACATTTGTCCAAACCCATAGTACGTACAACACCAAGAGTAAACTATGAACTTTGGGTGATATTTATAAATATTTCGAATATTGAATACTTGTATAATATTCTAAATCCTTTGTTGTCATTTCAATAATCTTCACAGCATCTTCAACAGGAGTAGATTCCATGTCAAAAAACCACTCTATTTGCTGATTCATAAGAAACAACTCTTCATCTGTTCAAGTTTTATCCTGAGATTACAGTAATTCAGTCACATCTTCAAGTTTCACTTCTAATTCTGGTTCTCCTACTTTTCCCACCACATTTGCGGTTACTTCCTCCACTGAAGTCTTGAATCCCTCAAAGTCATCCATGAGGAATCAACTTCTTCCAAACTCCTGGTAACATTGATATTTTGACCTCCTCCCATGAATCAGAAGTGTTCTTCATGGCGTCCAGAATGCTGAATCCTTTCCAGAAGGTTTTCAATTGATTTTGCCCAGATCGATCAGAGGAATCACTATCTATGGAAGCTATAGTCTTATGAAGTGTGTTTCTTAAATCACAAGACTGGAAAGTTGAAATTACTCCTAGATCCATGGGCTGCAGAATGAATGTTGTGTTAGCAGGCATGAAAATAACATGAATCTCCTTGGCTTTTTTTCGGAGCAGTAGTTCTCAATAGTGGGCTTAAAATATTCAGTAAACCATGTTGTAAAGAGATGTACTATCATCTCAGCTTTGTTGTTCCATTTATAGAGCACAGGCAGATTAGATTTAGCATAATTCTTAAGAGCCCTAGGATTTTTGGAATGCTAAGTGAGCATTGGCTTCAACTTCAAGTCATTAGCTGCATTAGCCCCTAGCACAAGAGTCAGCCTGTCCTTTGAAGGCAAACATTGACTTCTCCTCTCTAGCTATGAAATGAAAGTCCTAGATGGCATTTTCTTCCAGTATAAGGCTGTTTTGTCCATATTGAAAATCTGCTTAGTGTAGCCACCTTCATGAATTATCTTAACTAGATCTTCTGGACAACTTGCTGCAGCTTCTACATCAGCACTTGCAGCTTCACTTGCACTTTTATGTTATGGAGATGGCGTCTTTCCTTAAAGTTCATGAACCAACCTCTGCTAGCTTCAAACTTTTCTTCTGCAGTTTCCTCACCTCCCTCAGCCTTCACAGAATTGAAGAGAGTTAGGGCCTTGCTCTGATTGGGCTTAAAGGAATGTTGTGCCTGGTTTGACCTTCTACCCAGAGATTAAAACTTTCTCCATATTGGCAGTAAGGCTGTTTCACTTTCTTATCATTCTTATCATTTCTTATTATTCACTGGAATAGCACTTTTGATTTCCTTCAAGAACTTTTCCTTTGCATTCGTGACTTGGCTAACAGTTTGGCACAAGATGCCTAGCTTTCTGCCTATCTTGGTTTCCAACATGCCTTCCTCACTAAGCTTAATCATTTCTAACTTTTGATTTAAAGTGAGAGACATGCAACTCTTCCTTTCTCTCAAACACTTGGAGGCCACTGTAGAGTTATTAATTGGCCTAATTTTAATATTGTTGTATCTCAGGGAATAGGGAGGCCCAGGGAGAGGAGAGACATGGGGGAATGGCCTGTTGGTGGAGCAGTCAGAACACACACATTTATCAGTTAAGTTTGCCATTTTGTATGGGCCTGGTTCATGGAGCCCCCAAAAAATTACAATAGTAACATCAAAGATCATTGGTCACAGATCACCATAACACATATAATAATAACAAAAATGTCTGAAACATTTGAGAATTACTGAAATGTGACAGAGACACAAAGTTAACAAATGCTGTTGCAAAAACGACTCCAATAGACTTGCTTGACACAGGGTTGCCACGAACCTTCAATCTGTAAAAAATGCAATATCTGCAAAGCACAATAAAATGCATTAAAATGAGGTCTGCCTATAAATGACATCATACAAGAAAGATTCTATTGACATTTTCTTTTTTCACTCAGTGTTTTGGTTTCAAGATTTATCCATGTTAGAGACTTCCCTGGTGGTCCAGTGGTTAAGACTTTGCACTCCCAATGCAGGGGGCCTGGATTCAATCCCTGGTTGAGGAAGTAACATCCCCCATACCGCAACTAAGCCCACGCACCACAAGCACTGAGCCCACGCGCTCTAGAGCCCGCACACCGCAATTAGAGAAGCCCGCACGCCACAACAAAGACTCAGCGCAGCCATAATTAATTAATTAATTAAAAGATCTATCCATGTTAATATGTGTAGATAGATATAGTGTATTTTAATGGCTGTACCGTATTTCATTGTATGACTATAATGTTTATTTTCCCCTATGATAGTAAATTTTAATTTTTTCTATATTCAAAACAGTGCAACAATGAACATTCTCCTTTAAATGAATCTCCTGTTGCCATGGGCTGGAGTTACTGATAGCACTGTTCCTCAAATTGGGGACTGCAGACTGTTAGCAGTTCATGGCTAGAAACTGCAGAATTGTAGAATAAACATTTAGAAACTTTAAAAGTAATTCAACTGAGACTTTTACGTCTTTCAAATCTAATAATAAAAATTAGGGGCTTCCCTGGTGGTGCAGTGGTTGAGTCCACCTGCCAATGCAAGGGACACGGGTTCGAGCCCTGGTCCGGGAAGATCCCCCATGCCGCGGAGCAGCTAAGCTCGTGCACCACAATTACTGAGCCTGCGCTCTAGAGCCCGTGAGCCGCAACTACTGAAGCCCACACTCCTACAGCCCGTGCTCCACAACAAGAGAAGCCACCGCAATGAGAAGCCCGCGAACTGCAATGAAGAGTAGCACCCGCTCATGGCAACTAGAGAAAGCCCACGTGCAGCAATGAAGACCCAACACAGCCAAAAACAAATAAATAAAATAAATAAATTTTAAAAAATTAGTCAGGCTTGTATTTTGTAGGTCTGTTGTTAAATTTCGTTTGTTTTATGAATTGCTTTTTCTTTTATTTTATAAATATATTGATCCTCAATAGGTTGGAAATTCAAAAGGAAAGCACTGGGTTTTCATGATAGTGTTTGAGAGTCTCTGCACAGTTTCTACCCAGAAGAGGCATTTCTGGGCAATGAGTAAGTGCACCTTTAACTCTTTAGGGTGTTTACACTCCAAGATGGTCAAACCATTTTCCAATCTCACATGCAGTGTATGAGTTTCCTTTTTCCCACAGTTGCATTATCAGGCTTTAAAATCTTTGCCAATATGATTGATACCTGCAAAATAATATTGCATCTTAATTAACACTTCTCTGATCAATGAGTTTGAAATCTGTATGTTTGTTAGGTTCCTATTTGTGTGACCTGAACAAGGTAGATTTTTTCATTTTGCCATTGGGAGGGGGGAGTATTTCCTTAACAATCAAGCTCTAGGAGGTAAAGTATTATAACAGGTAGAACTGGTTTGGATGAGGAAAAGCCTAAGAATAATAGCTGGTTCGGACTTGATGAAAAACAGGAAATGCTACTTGTAGCAAATGAATGCTCAGGCAGGGACTTTCCTGTATACGCATCTTCCTTGGTATTTTGGGTTTGGGACACTCATTCAGTTGTCACCACTAATACACTTCAAAGGAGCAGTTTTCACTAAGAATTCTGTACCTAACATCCAGTTCTGATCATCCTGTGTTTTTCTGGCGCTAATGAGGCAGGAGATAGATGGGCCCCAGGCCGAGCAGCTGTAGTTCATCCCCTGTGGACAGATACTCCAAAATAGCTGGAGGTAAGAAAAGCTGAGTCCTGCTCAAACAAGAGGCAAAAGACCACATATTCCTCATTCTCGAAGTCAAGGAGACCTTCCTGATTACACACGAGCAGAGAGACTCCTTGAGGTCAAAAAGGGAGCGGGCGCCACCCCATAGTAAGTGATGTCAACCTACCCATAGGCCTCTTCGCTAGAATCCATCTTGGCTAAGAGATGCACATGAACACATGGGAGGACCCTTAGATAAACCAAATACAGACTCAGAACCAGGCAAGATGATTGGCCAAAGGAAACCCAGAAGAAATGCCCCATATAAGTGATTCAAACTACCACGAGGGTGCTACTCTGTCTCTGAGCCCACCCGTGTATCTATCCACACGTACTCTTTTCCCTCCTAGTAAACACTTTACTTGTTTCACTACTTTCCGTTTCTTAGTGGAAATTCATTTCCTGCAAAGCCGTATGGAACCAGGGCCTTGTCACTGGTCACTGCCGCAGCCTGACTTCAGTCTCTGGCTGAGAACGAAATCCTGCTTCAAGCCGCTGCAGGCTGAGGCCACCTGAGATCACTAATAAGACAGAGGACACAAATGGGACTCAGAGGGTCTGAGATGGAGACACAGTGGGGAATGAGGGGACCACCTGGCCAAGAAATAGGATGTTACCGGTCTTTCTCCCCACTAACTGGTACTTTATACTAGTTAGTCAATGTATCATCTGATACATCAGAAACCCACAGGATTTTTTAAGAACTGTGTTAGCTCAAGCAGAGACGTGCCAAAATGAAAAGAGCTTCCGGGTCCTCAAACTTCTATGGGGAGAAATCAGGGTAAGCGTTTCTCAGCTGCAAACACAGGTCATTTTAATGAAAAAGGTAGTATGTCTCAGAGGCTTCCCAGGGGCTGGCCTGGAGAACGCTGGAGAACTCTTCCAAGAAGCCGAGCTAGCAGCACATGCCCAGTGGATTCTGGAATTGCTGTGGATCACTGACTGCTCTGTACCTTCTAGTCACTCGCCCCTTTTGAATGCAAGTGTCTACCTCTAGCTTACAGATGTAGGTTGAGTGTGTGTATGTGGGGGGGGGGGGAGGGGAGGAAGGAGATAGAATAACTTCTCTTTCTGATTCACAATCTACACAATCTGTATCTGCAACCCAGGAACCACACCCAAGGAGTTGTGCCTGAGGGAAAATTTCTGAAAAGCCCCATCTGAATTTGAACATGATTTAGATGACAAGACGCCATCATGGGGTGAGGCTTTGGGAGTCCAGAGAGAGGTAGGTGTAAGTACATTTTGCTTGTGAGGGAGGTGACTCCTTGAAGACCAGAAAGTACACTGTGATAGCTGGGAGCTTCACCTCCTGGGATTCAGGCCCCTAGGTGGCCAGTCCCCTCCCACATTAAACTTGGTGATTTGCTTTCACTGTTAGAGTAGGGCAGAGGTAACATCACGGCAGCTCTGCACACAAGCCTCAACAAGGCCAGACAGCTTCCACTCTGTACTTTGGGGATCCCTGAGCTGCTGTATAAGAATATCAGATGCTCCGCTGGGGAGATCATATGGAAAGGCCATGTGCGGAGGGAAAAGCCCTGGATTACGTGAAAACGAGGAGTGAAGCCTGGACTCCCAGCTGTCCCTCAAGGCGTCAGACAGTGAATGAAGCCGTTTTGGACGTCATAGTCCCAGCTGCCATCCAGTTGCAGCTGCAGGAGGGACCCCCAGTGAGACCAGCAGAGCTGTCCAGCTGAGTCCATCAATCTATGGAGTCATCAGCAATGATAGAATTGTTGCTGATTTCAGCCACTACTTCTGGAGTGGTAACAAAACAACATCTTTATAATGTGAATCCACCTCATGAACACGCTCAATCTCTCCTTTATTAGATGTTCTTCCATTTCTCCCCACGACGTTTTGTAGTTTTCTGTGTCACGGTCTTGAACATTTTTTTAGTTTGGTTCTTAGACATATGCTTTTTGTATTCTGTTGATAAATAGTATTATGTGTAACATTTTATTTTCTAATTACTTATTGTCAGGTTATAGAAATTTAATTATATGTGGACATGAACTACATGATTTTGTTTATTGACCATCTATGCAGTGAGCTTGTTCAATTCTATTAATTCTAATAGTTTATCTGCAGACATCTCTGATTTTTCTACCTATGAAATTATATTGTATATGAATAATGACAGATTTCTTTCTCTTTCTAATCCTAAAGATTTATTTCTCTTTCTAATCTAATTAGAATTTCTAATTCTAAATCCTAATCTAATCCTTTTTTCCTGTTGCTCTGGCTAGAACCTCTAATATAATGTTGAACTGAAGAAACCATTCTTGTCTTGTTCCTGATTTTGCAGAAAAAGCTTTCAATATTTACCTATTAAATATGATATTGTGGGGTTTTTTTTAGATATTTTGGGGAAGGCAAGAGTTTTTATTATAAATGAATGTTGAGTTTTATCAAAAGCTTTATAAAAAGCTTTTTCTGCATCTACTGAGATAGTCATATAATTTTTTTTCTTTTATCTGTTACTGCGGTGAATTTAAACATTGATTTTTAAATTCAAAACCAATCTCACATATCTGAAATAAACCCAGCTTATCTTTTTAAATCTATCACTGGACTTGACTTGTTATTGTTTTTTAGCATTTTTGCATGTATGTTATAAGAGAGAGTGACCTGTAACTTCTTTCCTTGTATGTCATTGTCTGGTTTAGGTATCAAGCTTATGTAGGTCTCATAAAAAGTACTTCTTTTGCTATTTTCTGGAAAAGTTTATGTAAGATTGATTTTATTATCTCTTTAAATATTTGGTAGAACTCACTAGTAAATCATCTAAGTTGGCAAAGATTTTCATTATAGGTTCAGTTCCTTTAACAGATGTAGATCTATTATTTTTCTTTTTTTTAAATTGAAGTACAGTTGATTTACAGTGTTGTGTTAGTTTCAGGTGTACAGCAAAGTGATTCAGTTATACTTATACAGATGTAGATTTAAATCCTATTTCTTACTGGGTTTTCTAGGAATTTGTCCATATCTAAATTTTCAAAATTATTGGCATAAAATTATTCACAGAGACATCTTATGATCTTTTCAATGACTTCATTCCTGAAATTGTTTATTTGCACCTTCTCTCCCTCTCTCTCTCTCTTCTTGATTAGACTGGCCAGGTGTTTGTCAACTTAATAGTCTTTTTTTTTTAAATGATAGAACTTTTAGATCAGACAAACTTCATTGGGTGCTTGTTTTGTTTTCTACTTTGTTCTTTATTATTTACCTTCTCTACTTTCTTTGAGTTTTCTGTTGTTTCGAACTTCTTGAAATGGAGACTTAGATCATTCATTTTCAGTTTTTATACTTTTCTAGTAGATGCAATTAAACCTATAAATCTCCCTTGAAGCATAGCTTTGGATGCAGCCCACAAGCTTTTTTTGTTTGTTTGTTTTTAATTTATTTAATTAATTTATTTATTATCTTTGGCTGCATTGGGTCTTTGTTGCTGCACATGGGGTTTCTCTAGTTGCGGCGAGTGGGGGCTACTCTGCGGCGCACGGGCCTCTCATTGTGGTGGCCTCTCTTGTTGTGGAGCACGGGCTCTAGGTGCGTGGGCTTCATTAGTTGCAGCACATGGGCTCAGTAATTGTGGCTTACGGGCTCCAGAGCACAGGCTCAGTAGCTGTGGTGCACGGGCCCAGTTGCTCCACAGCATGTGGGATCTTCCTGGACCAGGGCTCGAACCCATGTCCCCTGCATTGGCAGGCAGATTCCTAACCACTGCACCACCAAGGAAGCCCCAGCCTACAAGTTTTGACGTCTCATATTTTCAATACACTCAATCAAAAATATATTCAAATACCTACTGTGATTTTTGATTTGATCCACTGGGTTATTTAGTAATGTAGCATTAATTGTTAAAATTGTGGGATTTTCATATTGGTGTATTTTCATATTGGTATGTTTATTAGCAGCTTAATTACATTGTGGTCTGAGAACATTCTCTGCACTATTTGTTTCTGATGTTTGTTAAGACTTCCTTGATGGCCAAGTATATGGTCAAAGTTTTTATAATGTTCTATATGTACTTGGAAAATAATGTGTAGTCTGCAGTGGTTGGGTGCATTTTCCAATATGTATATGTCAATTATGTCAAACTTGTTAATCATGTTGCTTAAATCCTCACATTTTTACTATTTTTTGTCTGCTCCTTCTATTTATATCCTCTAGTGAAGGACAGTCTCTACAGTACTCTACAGTACAGTACTATACAGACTTATCTAGTATACATAAGTGAAGATCCTAGATAAGTCTTATTTTTCCTCCCAAAGCTTAGCTATTCAAGACATGGTTAGAAATCAGGTGCGCATGATTCCATACAATTTATTGTCCTGACTGGCACGTTTTATAGGCATCAGGGGATGGAGTACCTCTCCATCAACTGAAGACACTTAACTAGAGCAAGTAAAACAAAACCAGAAACGCAGCATAGCTTCATCAGAAAGCTTTTCAGTTCCCGGTTTGTGTTCTAACTTGTCCTGAAGTACATAATGAAGAGAGTGTGACAGGATGGTCAGGATGGGGACACTGAGACAACACTGTCACTGAGAAAAGTCACGTGACAAGTGCTAACAGTACAAATCCTAATATTCCATTTGCGGCGCTGACACTAAGATTAAATTAAGACCGCACCTGCAGAAAACACGGCTGTGCTGGGATAGTCCTCCTACGGGATGTTTGTGTGTCTAAGCTGAATGTTTTCAACATCTCTTTCCAGTTGCTCAACAGAGGATTAATGAACATAACTCCATTTAATGTGATGAATATCTCAAAAATATATCTTATTCTAGAATTCATAAAAGACCCTGACTTCCTATCGAAAGGCCTTCAAAAAACAAAGTAAAGAACATCAAATCATATCTAACTATAAAAATTGAATTTTTTTTTTATTATTATTTTTTTTTTTGCGGTACGCGGGCCTCTCACCGTTGTGGCCTCTCCCGTTGCGGAGCACAGGCTCTGGACGCGCAGGCTCAGCGGCCATGGCTCACGGGCCCAGCCGCTCCGCGGCATGTGAGATCTTCCCAGACCGGGGCACGAACCCGTGTCCCCTGCATTGGCAGGCCGACTCTCAACCACTGCACCACCAGGGAAGCCCTGAAATTTTAATTTAGATATTAGATTCAATAACGAATCTTGGTCAATGAATGTTTATTTTAAAAGAAAATTCATGCACCGCAGCCTTCCTACTAATGACAGGAGACGACATAGCTATTTAAAATATTGAATTAATGTAAATTAAGTTGTAAATGTGGATGCCCTTCACTTAGTACAAATATTTTACCCTTCCTCTATTCTCAGAAATATTTTGTGTTAGGCCATCATGGACAAATCTGTTCCCTTTATGGACTCACTTTTCAAATCATTGTAAAAGAAGGGAAATAAACTACTTAGCTTATATGATTATTATGAAAATAAGGTGAAATCAAGTAAACAATATTTTAAAAGTATAAAGAATCTGCAGTTATTAATCACTAATATTATAAGGAAAAGAAGACTCAATAAAATTCCAGAGTTCTTTTTCTTTTGAGACTATCATATAAATACATATACACCAGGATGTGTATATGCATTCTTGTTAACTTGAATCCGCCATATAGGTCTATACGTAAAAAAAGTGAATGGGAATTTTACAATTAAAGCTAGAGATTTTTCTATTAACATATCAAGAGCTTTCTTTGTTTCTAAAACCATAACAGCAAATTTTATATTTATTATACCAGAACATAATTAGTGGTTATTCAAGTGAACACACACGGAATCATGTAAAAATAACAGGTGCAAGAACTCATAGAGTCATTAGTTGCAGAGGCTCTGAGGATTTGGAGCAAGAGGCACAAAATAACTGAGAAGCAGGCATTCCAGGTATCCGTGTGGCTCGTGTGGGCGCTTTGAATTATTTGACGTGGGAGATGACGGCTTGTCTAAAGACAAGGCCAAGCAGGACAGCTGGCTTGAGGATTAGCCACATGTGAGAGGCTGGGGGTTGGAGAAGAGCAGAGGTAGGATCAGAGCACCGGGTAGGGCCAACTCTGGCACAGCTGGACTCTGAGTTCTGAAACCATGTGTCTGCCCTTGTTTCTCACTTGGGTTCCCGCCGCCAGTTGAACTGCAGACTGTCTTCCTGCCCTGGCTCTTCTTGTAACTGATTTCTTCTCATGGTTTAGGGTCAGCTCATTGTTGTTTCCTCATAGAAGCGGATGCCTCCCCAGCGCTCGCTGTCTATTTCTCTGCAGCCTTTATCACCATCTGCAACTATGTTACTTAATCACTTGTCTACTGTTCACTGTGTGCTGCTGCCTATCAGAAGATAAGCTTTATAAGAGGAGTAACTGTATCCCCAGCAGTTTCTGGGTCATTTTAGTAAACATGAATCAAATAACTGATGGATGGATGGATGGATGGATGGACAAAGTAAAACATTCATCTCCAAGGTCCCCTTCAGCTGTACGATTTTCCTACTACGTGTGTGTGTGTATATCACTGAATCACTTTGCTGTACACCTGAAACTAACACAACATTGACTATACTTCAATACAGAACGGAAATCTTGATCAAGATAAATAAAAGTAAATCATAAACACACTGTAGTGAGCAGAAGAATAGCAAAGACAAAGATCTTACCAGGGAAAAGTCAGATTACGCAAAATGTACAATGAAAAGATTCCTATAAGAATTCTCAACAGCAACACTGTACATCAGAAGACAGTATATTCCAATCTTCAAAGGGCTGAGATAATAGAGTCACCAACCTAAAACTCTGCCGGACTGAACTATTATTAATATAATAATAGAGAGTGTACCCCTAACAGACCTTCTTATTCCAGGAAGAAAAAAATTGAACTCAGAAGGAAGGACTGAGATACAAAAATGTATAGTAAGCAAAGAAATCACTAACTATTTAGATCATTCTTTTAGATAGGCCTTGATGGCATAAAGCAGCCTAATAACTATATTGACTCGTGGTTATAAAAAAGGATGGAGTTATGACAAGAGAGAGGAGAGTGTTGGCTGAGAATGTTCTAAAGTCTATTAGGAGGTAGAGGCATTTGTTAACCTCAGACTTTGAAAGTCATATATGTGTGATCAGACTGTAACCATCACCACCAAGAGAAATGAAATATATAGTTGTCAAATCAACAGGTGCTCTCAAAAGGTTTGTGGTTGAGTGCAGCTAACAAGGTATTTCACGGCACTAGAGCTGATAGTCTACCTTTTTTGTGAAAGGCCCCCCCCCCCCCAACAGACCCAGGAGTTCTTTCCTCTCTGTTCTTTGGTGTCATGTCCTTTCCCTTTAGCACAAATTGTCATGACCTGTGCCATGGGGCCATGTCCTGTGTCTTCCTCACTATTGCATCCCAGGGCTTGGTACCCACAGGCACTCATGTTCGTAGAATGAATGGATGCAGCTTGCTCAAGGCCACACAGTGCCAAGTGGCAGATGAAGATGAGGACCCAGATCCTTGCAGGCTCAGGCTTGTTTCGAAAAAATGGTCACATCTGAAAAACGCTGTGCCCCATGAAAACAGTAGCTGTTGGATTAAAGCAAGAAGAAATCCCTCTAAGATCAAAAATCAACTTTGATCAGAGAAATTCACGTGGGTAACTATCGTCAATCTTCTGTTGGTAACTTTGCAGGTGATGCTGGCAATAGAGCAGAGTCCTAGAATAGGCTGTCAGAGCAACCAAGTCGTCCAGGAAGAACTTGACCGTATTCATCCCAGGGCAGCCTCCACAGGGGCACGATCCCAGGGGATGGAGAGGGTCGCTGCCCACCAGCTTGTCACCACTAGGGATGAAGACCCCTCGTTAAATGCAGTGCGCCTCCCGGCCTGCCGGTGATCAGCTGAAGAGGGGGCAGGTGGGAGGGCTGCAAATTTGCTCCTGGAAGGTTCTGCACTGAATGAGCCAGGAAGGAAAGGAATTGAGCGAAGGGGAGAAGAGGGGGTGAGAAACTAGAAGATGATGGAAGACGCCAAGTACTCGTTCCACAATTCTGCCTGGGGCCACCTCTTGCAGATCTTCAGCCTCAACACCCCCATTTTAAACTGAGAAACGCCACACAACAAGATTAAAGGCTGGGCAAGAAGTGGGGGATCTTCCGAGATTCTCTGAAGGGCAGCAGACAACTGAGTTAGAAAGAATCACTCAGACTCACGGCGCTGCTGTCCGCGTGGTATTTTCTCCTGCCCTTTCCTGTCAGTCAAGCACCAAGGAAAGCAGATAGAGAAGGAAACTGACCCCAAAGTCAGCTCCCTTCAAGAGGAGGAGGGCAGTCAGGGGAAGGAAGGAGTGGGGAAGCTCCGGACAGGAGGGGAGGGAGGTGCTGAGGATGAGAGTTTTTGTTTGGGTTCACGGCTAAACTGAGCTACCATCGAGGTGGGAGTCATGCTACATCCAGGTACCTAGGCCTTGGGGTACAAGATTCAAGTTCTTAAATAGAGCTCATGCCTCCACTTAAACTAGAGTTTCTCTCCTTAACCTGCCTCCCACATAGAGGACCACCAGCAAGGAAACACACTCTGCTAGAAAGACTAAAGGAGGTTAGTGTGTGTGTGTGTGTGTGTGTGTGTGTTATCAAGAACGGTCTGAGGACTTGAGGCAGCAGGAATATGTAGCATTTCTGTCACACTGGAGTGACTAAAGTTAATGTTCTACTCCATCCTTCAACTCTGAGGTACAAGGTGAAGTCCTGCTTTTGCATTAATTAATCCTTGACATTTTTCACAGGATTGTGGAGCTTTACCAGAAAGGGACTTCATAACTGTCATAACATTTTAATCTCCCTGGGCCTGGGACCCAGTGGAGCCCTACTGGGTTCCAAGGAGACTTTTTTCTACAATTAGCATTTCAGTCAAAGCCTTAATTCTGCAAAAAGAAAGCAGAACGTGAACAAAGACTTTCCAAGACACCAGTTCTGACTCTAGCTCCCTGGGGTGCTGAAGTCGGTTGTGATCTAGCCCTGAAATCAGAGCTTTGTCTCTTAAGCCTTGCTGTCTCTACTTGTTCAAAATGCATGGACTAATACTTTCATCTGTGAATACTTGCATTTTTCCAGGGGTCTTACTGTACACATTTTCTGGGGGGAAGTCTGTTTCCTCCCACATAGGTTTGAAGTGAGAAGAATCCAGTTCATCGTTACACATTTCCTTAGACTGCTTCAGGGTATGGGGCCACCAGCATTTGCCTGTGAGCTACTGCTATAAAGAAGCCCCTTGCAAACGTTACCTGTCAGACTGCTGTCACGTCTTCATCGATAGCAGACACTTGGCGTTAGCGAATCAGACAACCACTGGGTTAATGAGAACTCAGACTCGCAGCCTCCCCTCCGCTCATAGAATAAACACTGTTTTCCTTTGGCCTAATTACTAGATGTTCTTAAACATCATCATTTTGTAAAAGAAACCAGGACTACAAATTACTTCGTGAACCGCACTGTGGGAACTCAAAAATGTGCCTGCAGTTTGGAGAGAGTGTTTGTAACAGTCCGAAGGACACAGCGCTGGTCACAGGCAGCAGGCACTCTCTGCAGATACCGTGTTATTTCCTGCACTGTCCCTCACTGTCTACACAGCCCCTACCTAAAAAAAGGTCAGATGGGAATCAGAGTGTCTTTTCCCTTTATCAACAGATTTTGTGTGGTCGGGTCCATAAAGCTGCTGGCCTCGGGGATAATCTAGATTTCATCCCCAAAGCCCCACAACCGATTTCTGTTGTCATGATTAAATGAAAAAATTCAACAAACAAAAAGTCATCACACCACCACCACCATGAACAACAACAAAACTCAGAGACTTACTTTTGTAACTTTCTTAGATAAACAACAAGGTCCTACTGTATAGCACAGGAAACTATATTCAATATCTTGTAATAAACTGTAATGGAAATGGAAAAAAGAATATAGATATATACATATGTGTGTATAACCGAATTGCTTTGCTGTACCCCTGAAACTAACACAATATTGCAAATGAACTATACTGCAATTTAAAAAAACAAAAGTAATTTTCTTTAACTCAGTGAAGCCTGATGAAATATCTCAGGGTTCATAGTGGGTCAGTTATGTTGAATTACTATGATAGAATTTTATTTGAATATTTAGCCTAAAGGAGCCTTGCCTAGTCAGATCTGCACAGGTACCCCTATACCAATGGGGAAATATCTGGAATTGGGAAGAAAGAAGCGGCCTATGGGTTGCTGCTGGGACCCGCAACATGTAGAGTGGTGAGGACTGTTCTTAAACACAAAATCTCCTGCTGAGTATGTCTACAGACCCTGACCATAGGATACCTCACCTCTTCTGGAAAACAGCAAAAGAACGCTGAGAGAACAGCCAGATATGTCATACACAGGTTGTTACACAGGCTGGCATTCCAATACAACCGTGGAGAGCTTATTATTATTATTATTCTACTACTACTACTATTATTATTATTATCACTACCACTACAGAGTAATAATTCCTGAAGGTATTCTTTGGAGGGGTCATGCGGCGCGTCCACCACTAGAGGGCGCCGCAGACCCTTCCGTGTTAAGCGCTGTCCCCGAGCAGAAGTGGGAACCAAGGGCTAAGGGCGGGGCGGACCTTACTTTCACTCAGGACTCTCTCCATCCCTTAACTCGCATCCCACTGGGGGAGTCACCTCTGAAGGCGAGGGGCGGCGGGGTGGCCAGGCAATCACTACTTGAATTGCTTTGAAATTCAATATTTCTTTGGAAGAAAAGATTCTTGCCTTTGATAAATTTTATTCATTAAAATATTTCAGCCCTTTGCATGAGCCGAGGCTGTGCTGGCCTCGGACCCCAGCGCCTCTTGGACACTTCCCGCTGCAGGTGTATTATGGCGAGGCCGACAAGTGAGTTCATCAGCAGACTGCACCGTCCTAAAGGCAACGTGAGGGAGCTCGGGGGAAGGGGGTGTAAGTCAGATGAGGGGTGAGCCAGCAGGCAGTGTGTCCCCAAGGCCTCAGTGTGCTGAGGCTCAGAGACCAGATCAGAAATCACCGGGTGAAGGAGAAAAACCAGGCAGGAACAGAGATGGCTTTTTGACAAAGTGCTTTCCGTATAACAGAATACATGACAGAAAACCAAAATCCAAATGCAAAATAAGAGAAAAAGCCAATAGCTAGTAGCCCGCGACAAATCCACCAAAACCAAAAAAACCCTGTTCTTTTAACCAGAAACTTTTCTAGTTTTCAGGTTTGGGGTTAAAAACAATCCAGGAAGAAAACAACAGCGTAACCACACTGACCTGAGATAAGGCATTGGAATATCATCTTTAGAGTGTGTGCCGTCCCCAGGGGGTGACAGGGCTGCTGGCTGGTAGTGGGGATGTTTCCTAAGAGGGGTCATGTGAGAATATGTCCCCACTTCTCCAAAATGTCCACCTAATCCCCCTGAAGTGCAGGAGTGCTAAGTGCTCAGGTTCTCAATCCTGGCCACTGACAGCTTCAGATCACTCGGGGAACTTCTGAAAAACACAAATGTCCTACCTGCTGCCCCTCCCCCGGTCCAATTTAATTTCTGAAGATTCTCTAGATTATTCTAACGTGAAGTCAGGGTGGAGACCTCTTGAGTTATACGCAGATGACATTTCGTAGGGAAAACACAAAATTCCAGTTCAGGATACCCACCACCTCCTTTTCTTCTCTAGAGCACCAGGAATGGATTAAAACCTCTATCTAACTTTTACTTGCACCTTCAACACCTGAAATGGTATGTAGGTAAAATCTGTTTTCACAAAGAAAGTAGTATTAAAATTAAAATGAATACATAAACGGTAGGAAGGGTGCCAAAATATTTATTTTTATTGTTCTTATGAGTCACTTTTTAATTTCTAGAGTCCCCCTCAGATGAGCATCTGACAACTCCTCCCTTCGGTCCTTCTTTTGCGCTTTCTTCAGGATGCTCTGAGGACCTCCCTGCCCTTTCCTGGGGGTCCCAGCCTCATCTCTGAACAGTAGACTGAGATGCCCCCATCTCTGAAGCTCCCTGTTGGCTGCATCTGGGACTTTGGGTGGCAGCCTCTACTGAGCTTGTACGTGTGCTGACCGTAAGCAACTTAGAATTTTTCCTCTCAGAGCATCTTCAAGACTGACAAGCCTTCCTTTTGCCACCATTCATCTCCTCTCATTATTGTGCTAACACATTCCTTAATTTTTTCCTGTTACGTTGTCATTGAAATCATTTTTCCCTTTGACGATTCATTTTACTAAGCAGCTTGACTGGGCTGTGAGATGCCCAGATAATCGGGTTAAACGTTATTTCCAGGTGTCTGTGAGGGTGTTTCCGGGAGAGAGAAGCATTTCAGTTGGTGGGCTGAGTAAAGCAGACAGAGTAGAAGGCAGAGGAAGGTTGAATTCTACCTCTGTGCCTGACTGCTTGAGCTGAGATCTGGGTCTTCTCCTACGCTTGGATTGGTACTTACACCATCGGCCCTCCTGGCTCTCAGACCTTCAGATGCTGACTGGAATTACGCCACCAGCTTTCCTGGGCTTCCAGAAGGCAGATCCGGGGACTCCTCAGCTTCCATAGCTGCATGAGCCAACTCCGTATAATAAATCTCTCTCTATCTCTAATATATATAGTATAATTCATCTATATTTATATTTATACTTAAAATCTCTTATTTCTTCTCTGGCTGACTCATGCACTCCCCATCAGGAGAGAGTGTGAGAAAGATACAGGCAGTGGTGAAGAGGGGGACCCCGGCCCTGCCACAGCTCCCTGACAGCTTGCAATCAGCCACCACTGCGCTGAATTGGAGGCTCCATCAAGGGGCTGGATCCCATCGTGGTTACTGCAAAGCGGCATGTTCTTTGCAGCTGGAGGTCCTACATTTTTTAAGCACTTTAATTCAAACTAGGGTCCAAGACGGCTGCTGCCCAGTAAAGTTCATCTTCGTCTGGCAAGAAACAAGAATTCGAGCAAGAGCTCTCAGGACTGTAAGGGAAAGGTTGAGAAACGAAGAGGGGCTGAAGGATTCATCCCTGGCAGCCCCGTGCAGCTGGAAGGCAGAGCAGCCGCTGCACCTACACCTTTGTGCCACTAGAGGGCGGGGTTATTTCGGCTGCAGCAGCTGTGTTGGCCCAGGGTTTGCACCAACACTTGATAAATGTATATAATCCTAAAAATAAACGCCTCACAATCTGTGATATCTTACATTAAAAGCAACATGGCTCATGGAGGAAAAAAAGAGAGAGGCAGGCAACTCAATCAATGAGACTCTGGGAACAAACAAAATACTGATTCTCATAAAAATATAAACGGTTGGAGCCACATGTTACCTGCCAAAAAAAAAAGAAATACAATGGTCAATAGAGAGCCTTAGAAGAAAAGGTGAAAGTGGCCTGACTGAGGAGGATGAGGAAGGGGTGTAGAACAAGGACCCCGAATATTCGCAGGCTGCTGGTGGAGATGCAGCCACAGCCGAGGCTGTGTGTGGAATACGGTGGGGCCGGAAGTGACGCTCTGGTCCTTTGTGCTTTGTTTTCCACGAAGATGGAGGAGACTCGTGCAGTTAGCACTTCTAAGACAGAACAAATGACCAAACTGGGTAAGAATTCGGGGTGAATGCATTTCCCCTCATTATGGAATTTCTCCACCACAGTGTCAGGGGAAGCTGACAAAGCATTCACATCCTGGGGGCGGAAATCTTGTCTGAGCCAAAGAGACTTCCACATTTCCAATTTACTGACATTTCTCAATTTACAGCCATGGTCAGCAATGACTCGTGTGTAGGAAGCAGGCACAACAGATTGGCTTTGCCTGGGCTCCCAGGACAGCTCTCTCTTCCCATGCTAGTTTCTGGTTTGTTTTTATTTTTAAGATTTTTTTTTTTTTTGCTGTACACGGGCCTCTCACCGTTGTGGCCTCTCCCGTTGCAGAGCACAGGCTCCAGACGCGCAGGCTCAGCGGCCATGGCTCACGGGCCTAGCCGCTCCGCGGCATGTGGGATCTTCCCGGAAGGGGGCACGAACCCGTGTCCCCTGCATCGGCAGGTGGACTCTCAACCACTGTGCCACCAGGGAAGCCCTATTTTTAAGATTTTTGCCTTTAGGGATTGCTTTAATAGCTTGGAAGTTCAGCAACACCTGGAAAGGTATGTTTTGCTGGAATTTATCCCCCTTGTGAATGGTTTCAGTAGGGTGGCATTTCCAAATGCCTGGCCCTCTCATCCTCACTCTTCCAGCTTGTCCAGCCCTCTCTTCACCCCCCTGTGCCCTGAGAGACGCTGGGTTAGTTCACTGAGAAGTTCGGTCACAACAGTGGCCTTAAAATAACCACAGAGCCAAAGCCAAGATGATACAGAGTACCGAAAAACAAGGAGATAAAAAAGGGCAAGAAATCCCTAGCATAAAGGGCCAACGCTCCTTCCCCAAAAAAGGTAAGAATGAAACCCTTGAAGGGTTTCAAAGATAATCTCATATATTACACATATATTATATATATTTTACAGTGTCATGTTACCCACAAAATCATGGAGTATCACACTAGATGCCTTATCCTGGATTTCTCACTGTATCAAGCAGAAGCTAAGATCAGAATCAAATGAGACATCACTTACATAGATCAGTTGATGTAATAGCAGAAAGTGCTAGAAGGCTTCCGTAGAGCCCCAAAACTCTGACACCACTGCTGGAATCAAGATGAAGCCTATCCCACATGTAAACTGGTGCAGCCACTATGGAGATTCCTTAAAAAACTAAAAATAGAGTTACTATATGATCCAGCAATCCCACTCCTGGGCATATATCTGGAGAAAACTCAAATTCGAAATGATACATGTGAGGCAACCTTCAAGATGGTGGAGGAGTAAGACGTGGAGATCACCTTCCTCCCCACAAATACATCAAAACTACATCTACACGTGGAACAACTCCTACAGAACACCTACTGAACGCTGGCAGAAGACCTCAGACCTCCCCAAAGGCAAGAAACTCCCCACGCACCTGGGTAGGGCAAAAGAAAAAAAGAAAAAACAGAGACAAAAGAATAGGGACGGGACCTGCACCAGTGGGAGGGAGCTGTGAAGGAGGAAAGGTTTCCACACGCTAGCAAGCCCCTTCACTGGTGGAAAGAGTGGTGGGCAGGGAGGGAAGCTTCGGAGCCACGGAGGAGAGTGCAGCAATAGGGGTGCATAGGGCAAAGTGGAGAGATTCCTGCACAGATTGGTGCCGACCAGCATTCACCAGCCCGAGAGGCTTGTCTGCTCACCCGCTGGGGCAGGTGGGGGCTGGGAGCTGAGGCTCGGGCTTCAGAGGCCAGATCCCAGGGAGAGGACTGGGGTTGGTTGCATGAACACAGCCTGAAGGGGGCTAGTGCGCCACAGCTAGCCGGGAGGGAGTCCGGGAAAAAGTCTGGACCTGCCGGAGAGGGAAGACACCATTGTTATGGAGTGTGCAAAGAGAGGAAATTCCTGCTCTCTGTGCCCACAGATGGCAGAGCGCTGCCTAAAGTGAGCTCCAGAGATGGGTGCAAGCCGTGGCTATCATCTCAGATCCCAGAGGCAGGCATGGACTGCTACCGCTGTCGCGGCTGCCACCAAGGATCCTGTGTGCAAGTGCAGGTCACTACCCACACCCTCCTGGGAGCCTGTGCAGCCCGCCACTGCCAGGGTCCTGTTATCCAGGGACAACTTCCCCAGGAGAACACACGGCATGCCTCAGGCTGTTGCAACTTCACACCAGCCTCTGCCGCTGCAGACACTCCCGGCATCCCAATTATGACTACTGTACCTCCCCCTCTCCCCAGCCTGAGTGAGCAAGAGGGCCCTAATCAGCCACTGCTTTAACACCCTCCTGTCCAGGCAGGGAGCAGATGCCTGAGAGATGCCTGCATCTACATGCAGAGGCAGGGCCAAAATCAAAGCTGAACCCCAGGAGTTGTGCGAACAAAGAAGAGAAAGGGAAATCTCTCCTCAGCCTCAGAAGTAGTGGATTAAATCCCTGCAACCAGCGCAGTAAACCCTGCATCTGTGGAATACCTGAATAGACAACGAATATTCTCACAATTGAGGTGGTGGACTTTGGGAGCAACTGTGGACTTGGGGTTTGCTTTCTGTGTCTGATGTGTTTTGGGTTTTATGTTTATCTTATTTTAGTTTTTAGTGTTTGTTTTCATTTGTGGGTTTGTTTATTGGTTTTGTTGCTCCCCTCCTTTTTTTTTTTTCTCTTTTTGTGAATGTGTGTGGGTATGTTTCTTTTTGTGTAATTTTGTCTGTTTAGTTTTGCTTTTACCATTTCTCTTGGGGCTCTGTCTGTTCGTTGTTTGTTTGTTTGTTTGTTTGTTTTCTTCCTTTTCTTCTGTGCCATATGGCTGGCAGAGCCTTGGTGCTCCAGCAGGGTATCGGGCCTGAGCCTCTGAGGTGGGAGAGCCAAGTCCAGGACTTTGGACCACCAGAGACCTCCCGGCCCCATGTAATATTAATCAGCAAGAGCTGTCCCAGAGATCTCCATCTCAATACTAATACGCAGCTCCACCCAACGGCCAGCAAGCTCCAGTGCTGGATGCCCCATGTCAAACAACTAGCAAGACAGGAACACAACCCCACCCATTAGCAGACAGGCTGCCTAAACTCATACTAAGTTCACAGACACGCCAAAACACACCACTGGACGTGGCTCTGCCCACCAGAGGGAGAAGATCCAGCCCCACCCACAAGACCACAGGCACCAGTGCTGCCCACCAGGAAGCCTACACAAGGCACTGAACCAACCTCACCCACTGGGGGCAGACACCACAAGTAAGAGGAACTATGAACCTGCAGCCTGCAAAAAGGAGACCCCATACACAGTAAGTTAAACAAAATGGGAAGACAGAGAAATATGCACCAGATAAAGGAGCAAGGTAAAAACCCACTAGACCAAACAATTGAAGAGGAAATAGGCAGTCTACCTGAAAAAGAATTCAGAGTATTGATAGTAAGGATGATCCAAAATCTCGGAAATAGAATGGAGAAAATACAAGAAATGTCTAACAAAGACCTAGGTGAATTAAAGAGCAAACAAACAATAATGAACAACACAATAAATGAAATTAAAAATACTCAAGATGGAAGCAATAGCAGAATAAGTGAGGCAGAAGAATGGTTAAGTGACCTGGAAGATAGAATAGTAGAAATAACTGCTGCAGAGCAGAAAAAAGAAAAAGGAATGAAAAGAATTGAGGACAGTCTCGAAGACCTCTGGGACATTAAATGCACCAACATTCGAATTATAGGTGGCCAAGAAGCAGTAGAATAAAAGAAAGGGTCTGAGAAAATATTTGAAGAGATTATAGTTGAAAACTTCCCTAACATGAAAAAGGAAATAGTCACCCAAGTCCAAGAAGCACAGAGAGTCCCATACAGGATAAATCCAAGGAGAAACATGCTAAGACACATATTAATCAAACTATTAAAAATTAAATACAAAGAAAAATATTAAAAGCAGCAAGGGAAAACAACAAATAACATACAAGAGAATCACCATAAGGTTAACAGCTGATCTTTCAGCAGAAACTCTACAAGCCAAAAGGCAGTGGCAGGACATATTTAAAGTGATGAAAGGGAAAAACCTACAACCAAGATTACTCTACCCAGCAAGGATCTCATTCAGATTCAATGGAGAAATTAAAATCTTTACAGACAAGCAAAATTAAGAGAATTCAGCACCACCAAACCAGCTTTACAACAAATGCTAAAGGAATTTCTCTAGGCAGGAAACACAAGAGAAGGAAAGACTTACAAAAACAAATGCAAAACAATTAAGAAAATGGTAATGTGAATATATGTATCGATAATTACCTTAAATGTAAATGGATTAAATGTTCCAACCAAAAGACACAGACTGCTGAATGGATACAAAACCAAGACCCATATATATGCTGTCTACAAGAGACCCACTTCAGACCTAGGGACACATACAGACTGAAAATGAGGGAATGGAAAAAGATATTCCATGCAAATGGAAATCAAAAGAAAGCTGGAGTAGAAATACTCATATCAGACAAAATAGACTTTAAAATAAAGTCTATTACAAGAGACAAAGAAGGACACTATATAATGATCAAGGGATCAATCCAAGAAGAAGATATAACAATTGTAAATATTTATGCACCCCACATAGGAGCACCTCAATACATAAGGAAAATGCTAACAGCCAAAAAGGGGAAATCGACAGTAACACAATAATAGTAGGGAACTTTAACATCCCACTTACACCAATGGACAGATCAGCCAAGGAAAACAAGGAAAAACAAGCTTTAAATGACACATTAGACCAGATGGACTTACTTGATATTTATAGGACGTTCCATCCAAAAAATAACAGAATACACTTCCTTCTCAAGTGCACATGGAACATTCTCCAGGATAGATCATATCTTGGGTCACACATCAAGCCTTGGTAAATTTAAGAAAATTGAAATCATATCAAGTATCTTTTCTCATCACAACACTATGAGACTAGATATCAATTACAGGGAAAAAAAACTATAAAAAATACAAACACATGGAGGCTAAACAGTACACTACTTAATAACCAAGAGATCACTGAAGAAATCAAAGAGGAAATCAAAGAATACCTAGAAAAAAATGACAATGAAAACATGATGACCTAAAACCTATGGGATGCAGCAAAAGCAGTTATAAGAGGGAAGTTTAAACCAATACAATCCTACCTCAAGAAACTAGAAAAATCGCAAATAAGCAACTTAACATTACACCTAAAGCAATTAGAGAAAGAAGAACAAAAAAATCCTAAAGTTGGGACATCCCTGGTGGCACAGTGGTTTAGAATCTACCTGCCAATGCAGGGGACACGGGTTCAAGTCCTGGTCAGGAAGATCCCACATGCCGTGGAGCAACTAAGCCCATGCACCACAACTACTGAAGGCCGCGTGCCTAGAGCCCATGCAATGCAACAAGAGAAGCCACCGCAATGAGAAGCCCACACACCACAATGAAGAGTAGCCCCCACTTGCCGCAACTAGAAAAAGCCTGCATGCAGCAATGAAGACCCAACATGGCCAAAAATAAATAAATAAATAATTTATATTTTTTTAAAAAAACAAAGTTAACAGAAGGAAAGAAATCAGAAAGATTGGTAAGAATTAAATCAAAAAGAAATGAAGGAAACAAGAGCAAAGATCAATAAAGCTAAAAGCTGGTTCTTTGAGAAGATAAACAAAATTGATAAACCACTAGCCAGACTCATCAGGAAAAAAAAGAAGACTCAAATCAAGAGAATTATAAATGAAAAAGGAAAAGTAACAACTGACACTGCAGAAATACAAAGGATCATGAGAGATTACTACAAGCAACTATATGCCAATAAAGTGGACAACCTGGAAGAAATGGACAAATTCTTAGAAAAGTACAACATTCCAAGACTGAGCCAGGAAAAAATAGAAAATATGAACCGAGCAATCACAAGCACTGAAATTGAAACTGTGATTAAAAATCTTCCATCAAACAAAGTCCAGGACCAGATGGCTTCAGAGGTGAATTCTATCAAACATTTAGAGAAGAGCTAATACCCATCCTTCTCAAACTCTTCCAAAAACTTGCAGAGGAAGGAACACTCCCAAACTAATTCTATGAGGCCACCATCACCCTGATACCAAAACCAGAAAAAGATACTACAAAAAAAGAAAATTACAGACTGATATCACTGATGAATATAGATGCAAAAATCCTCAACAAAATACTGGCAAACAGGATCCAACAACACATTAAAAGGATCATACACCATGATCAAGTGGGGTTTATCCCAGGAAGGCAAGGATTTTTCAGTATACTCAAAACAATCAATGTAATACACCATATTAACAAATTGCAGGACATAAACCATATGATCATCTCAATAGATGCAGAAAAAGCTTTTGACAAAATTCAACACCAATTTATGATAAAAACTCTCCAGAAAAGGGCATAGAGGGAATCTACCTCAACATAATAAAGGCCATATGTGACAAAACCACAGTCAACATCATTCTCAATGGTGAAAAGCTGAAACCATTTCCTCTAAGATCAGGAACAACATAAGGGTGCCCACTCTCACCACTATTATTCAACATAGTTTTGTAAGTTTTAGCCACGGCAATCAGAGAAGAAAAAGAAATAAAAGGAATACAAATCAGAAAAGAAGTAAAACTGTCACTGTTTGCAGATGACATGATAATATACATAGAGAATCCTAAAGATGCTACCAGAAAACTACTAGAGCTAATCAATGAATTTGGTAAAGTAGCAGGATACAAAATTAATGCACAGAAATCTCTTGCATTCCTATACACTAACAATGAAAAATCAGAAAGAGAAATCAAGGAAACAATCCCATTTACCATTTCAACAAAAAGAATAAAATACCTAGGAATAAGCCTACCTAAGGATGCAAAAGACCTGTACTCAGAATACTATAAAACTCTGATGAAAGAAATCAAAGATGACACAAACAGATGGAGAGATATACCATGTTCTTGGATGGGAAGAATCAATATTGTGAAAATGACCATACAACCCAAAGCGATCTACAGATTCAATGCAATCCCTATCAAATTACCAATGGCATTTTTCACAAAATTAGAACAAAAGATTTTACAACTTTTAAGGAAAGACCCTGAATAGTCAAAGCAATCTTGAGAAAGTAAAATGGAGCTGGAGGAATCAGGATCCCCAGCTTCTAACTATACTAGAAAAGCTACAGTAACCAAGAGAGTAAGGTACTGGCTCAAAAACAGAAAGATAGGTCAATGGAACAGGATAGGAAGCCCAGAGATAAACCCATGCACATATGGTCACTATCTTTGACAAAGGAGGCAAGAATATACAATGGAGAAAAGACAGTCTCTTCAATCAGTGGTGCTGGGAAAACTAGACAGCTACATGTAAAAGAATGAAATTAGAACACTTCCTAATACCATACACAAAAAAACTCCAAATGGATTAAAGACCTAAATGTAAGGCCAGACACTATAAAACTCTTAGAGGAAAACATAGGCAGAACACTCTATGACATAAATCACAGCAAGATCCTTTTTGACCCACCTCCCAGAGAAATGGAAATAAAAACAAAAATAAACAAATGGGACCTAATGAAACTTAAAAACTTTTACACAACAAAGGATAACATAAACAAGACAAAAAGACAACCCTCAGAATGGGAGAAAATATTTGCAAATGAAACAACTGACAAAAGATTAATCTCCAAAATATACAAGCAGCTCATGCAGCTCAATATCAAAAAACAAACAACCCAATCCAAAAATGGGCAGAAGACCTAAATAGACATTTCTCCAAAGAAGACATACAGATGGCCAAAAAATGCATGAAAAAATGCTCAACATCAGTAATCATTAGAGAAATGCAAATCAAAACCACAATGAGGTATCACCTCACACCAGTCAGAATGGCCATCATCAAAAAATGTAAAAACAATAAATGCTGGAGAGGGTGGAGAAAGGGAACTCTCCTGCACTGTTGTTGGGAATGTAAATTGATACAGCCACTATGGAGAACAGTATGGTGGTTCCTTAAAAAACTAAAAATAGGACTACCATACGACCCAGCAATCCCACTACTGGGCATATACCCTGAGAAAACCATAATTCAAAAAGAGACATGTACCACAATGTTCATTGCAGCACTATTTACAATAGCCAGGACATGGAAGTAACCTAAATGTCCAACGACAGATGAATGGATAAAGAAGACATAGGTCATATATACAATGGGATATTACTCAGCCATAGAATGAAATGAAACTGAGTTATTTATAGTGAGGTGGATGGACCTAGAGTCTGTCATACAGAGTGAAGTAAGTCAGAAAGAGAAAAACAAATACCATATGCTAACACATATGTATGGAATCTAAAAGAAAAAATGGTTCTGATGAACCTAGTGGCAGGACAGGAATAAAGATGCAGATGTAGGGGACTTCCCTGGTGGTGCGGTGGTTAAGTATCCGCCTGCCAATGCAGGGGACATGGGCTCGAGCCCTGGTCTGGGAAGATCCCAGGTGCCGAGGAGCAACTAATCCCGTGCACCACAACTACTGAGCCTGCACTCTACAGCCCACGAGCCACAAATACTGAAGCCTACAAGCCTAGAGCCTGTTTTCCACAACAAGGCAAGCCACCGCAATGAGAAGCCCGCGCACCGCAACGTAGATTAGCCCCCACTCGCCACAACTAGAGAATGCCTGCACGCAGCAAAAAAGACCAAACGCAGCCAAAAATAAAAATAAATTAATTTTTAAAAAATCCTAAAGAGAAATATTAAAAAAAAAAAGACGCAGATGTAGAGAATGGACTTGAGGACACAGCAGGGGTGGGAAGCGTAGGCTGGGACGAAGTGAGAGAGTGGCACAGACATATATACACTACCAAATGTAAAATAGATAGCTAGTGGGAAGCAGCTGCATAGCACAGGGAGATCAGCTCGGTGCTTTGTGACCACCTAGTGGGGTGGGATAGGGAGGGTGGGAGGGAGGCTCAATAAGGAGGGGATATGGGGATATATGTATACATATAGCTGATTCACTTTGTTATACAGCAGAAACTAACACAATTATTGTAAAGCAATTATACTCCAATAAAGATGTAAAGAAAAATTATAAAAATACAAATGAAATTAAATCTCAAAGAAAAAAAGATACATGCATCCCAGTGTTCGTAGCAGCACTGTTTACAATAGCCAAGACATGGAAGCAACCTAAGTGTCCATCAACAGATGAATGGATAAAGAAGATGAGGTACATATATACAATGGAATACTACTCAGCCACAGAAAAGAATGAAATTTTGTCATTTGCAGCAACATGGATGGACCTAGAGATGATCATACTAAGTGAAGTGAGCCAGGCAGAGAAAGACAAATATAATAAGGTATCACTTGAATGTGGAATCTAAAATATTATACAAGTTGAACTTATTTACAAAAACAAAAACACTCACAGACATAGAAAACAAACTTATGGTTACCAAAGGGGAAAGGAGATGGGAGGGATAAATTAGGAGTTTGGGATTAGCAGATATACACTGTTATAAATAAAATAGATAAACAACAAGGACCTACTGTATAGCACAGGGAACTATATTCAATATCTTGTAATAACCTATAATGCAAAAGAAAAAAAAGAGGAAGCCCACCCCACAAAATCCACATCAACACGTCACCCTCATTTCTCCATCCTCAAGGAGATAATCACCTTTGCTGCCTCCAATGACTGGCTGGCCAACACATATGTGACATTTTCTGATAAAATAAATGCTTGTGGATGAATTGCTGTGGCTTTAACAACAGTTTGCTTCCTAAAAACTGTTAACTGTTTCCCTGTTCCACCTTTCAGGTTTATAGGGTAGAGGGAAAACCACACAATGGCAGTCACATTTTATCATGATCAGTATAATACTGACCCTATTCCAAGAAGATGCAATTCTGATTTCAAAAGATATTGCAGTTCAAACAATTAGATCTCGTGGGGCTCTCAGGATAATAAATGAAAGCCTATGCAGGAGAAATTTATTCTGAGATAAAATCCCCCCTAAAAGATCTCTTTATCTTAAGATTAGTAAAATGTAAAAGCAACCACTGTTTCCAATGAAGATTTCACCTAAAATAAGCAAATGAGAATTATGTGTCACTTATGTGGTATGTTAAGACTACAAACAACATTATAAAATTTTTTAAAAACAATGAATCACAAAGTAATGTCCTTCACATGAGCTGGACAGTGTCTGGGGAACACAGGGATAGTCTGTGAATCCCTCACCATCAGCGCCACCAGCATCTGAGTGGTGGGAGTCCCTCTGACAGTGCCTGGTCCAGAGGTGGTGAGACACCAGACAGGTGAGCCACTGGCCTCGGGAAGCCAGATAGTCCAGGCCAAGCCCTGGGTTCGGCATTCTGACTTGGGCAGGACAGGTGGTGTCCTCTCCTGGGGAGGCCAAGTACATCCCTTCAGAGAACTCATTCTCCCGGGGATATACCTGGCCATTCAGGGAAATCTAGGAACCTCTGAAACTCAACCTAGACAGAGCCTGTACCCAAACCCAAATCCAAACTACTATCTTTCTACACACACGCACGTGCACGCGCACACCCACACACACACACATGTTCATCGTGGAAATATCAGAAGACAAATATGACCCAGGTATCAGCTGGGGTCCCCCACTTGAGAGGACATGGGGAAGTTGTCCAGAACCTCCAATTCCAGAGCGTGTGGAAGTCCTGCTTCCAGTGCTAGTTATTTCTGTCTGCTTCCCCTGCCCCATCCCTCCTTGCCTGCTCTGTGTCCCAGGGGGCTGAACTTTGCAGGTGGCACCTGCACGGTCCCTGGCCTCCTGGCTTCTCGGTAGGGTTTGGCCAATTGAAACACATACAGAAAATCAGTGAGTGGAAAGAGCAAAAGGAAGAGACACGGATTCCCTCTGCTTCTGTCCTCTGTTGCCTACATTCTGTAGTCTTAGCTCCAGGTGAACAGTCTGTCTTCCAAGGTTCCAAGCTCTCTGTGGACTTGGATAATGCAGTTCCCTCCCTCTGCCCCCTAAGGACTGCACGTGTACCAAACCAAACTTGGGTCTGCTCACCCGACGTGCAACAAAGCCCAATCTACAGACACTGGGTTATGGTGAAGGAAAGTACAGAGTTTAATGCAAGGTGCCAAGCAAGGCGAAAGGCAGCTAGCTGGTGCTCCAAAGAGCCAAATTCCCCAATGGTTTTCAGGGAAAGGTTTTTAAAGGCAGTGTGAGGGAGAGGGTCGTGGGGTGTGTGATCAGCTCTTGCAGAATTCTCTAATTGGTTGATGGTGAGGTAACAGGTTCTGTTTTGGGAATCTCAGTCATCAACCTACTGGTTCTAACTGGTCTGGGGTCTACATGCTGGTGGCCAGCAGTCAACTTCCTCCACCTGGTGGGGGTTTTAATATCTGCAAAACAAGTTAAAGCTATGACTCAGGATATCATTTGTAACCTGAGGGGGAACTAAAGGTCCTTGACTTTGTTTTATGACTAAACTATTATTATGTTGTCTTGCTTGACTCTTTTCCTTTGTTTCTGCATTTTCTCATGTCTCTGATTAAATTTGCTCTTTGGAACTTAGGGAAGGCCTAGGTGGCTAAAGGTTTTTTACAAACAAGGGGTGGGGATGTGGAGGTCTGTCCAGGGAAGGCCCCACAGGGTCCTGCTCAATTTCAGGAGTGTGAAGGCTCCTTTGGGTTGCTAGTCCTGTGTGTCACCTGTGCTTGCTGGTTCCTCTAACACTGTCCCCCTCTTTTTTTCATTAAACTCTTCTCAGTTAAACCCCCTGAAGGTGTGGTCTTTCCCTCTTGGTGTCCTGACATATGTACACTCCTTCCCAGTGATTCCTTTGGACTCCAGAAGGTCTTATGGTCACATGTGCACTGCTGTCCAGGCAACCCTGCTTCTTCACTTTATGGATCTAAACAAGAAGCCGCTATTTTAATGGTTCCTTAACACAGTAAGATTTTTAAAGTCAGTCATTCATGAGTATGGGGGGAAAGTTGGGGGTAACAGAAATGATCATAACTCACACCATGCAGTCAACAACTTAAAAATCCACGTTAGACACATGTGGCCAATTGTTTCAGACCATAGCCTCTGGAGTCAACTCTAGGAACCAAACACTGGCTCTACCACCTCCTAGCTGCTGTGTGATCTTGGATAAGTTACCTAATTTCTCTGGGCTCCAATTTCTTTCTTTCCTCCCTTTCTCTTTCCTTCCTTCCTTCCTTCCTTCCTTCCCTCCTCTCTCCCTTCCTTCCTTCCTTCCTTCCTTCCTTCCCTCCTCTCTCCCTTTCTCCCTGCACTCTCTCTTGTAAATTGGGGTGGCCATAGCCCCTACCTCCTAGGGTTGTTGTGAGGATGGAACAAGTTAGTATCTGTAAAGTTCTTAGACACCTGGCTATGCTAAGGATCCTGTGTGGGAATTAGCTATCATTTATTATATATTATTATTATCACTGGACATTCTCCAAAATCCTTCTCAGCTGAGTTTCTTGGCCTCTCTCAGCCCCTTTGGCAACTTGGCACCCTCTTTTTGTCCAGCTTCCCCATTCCTTTCTCCGGGACTGCCCCTAGGGTGCTGGGTGGGAGAGGACAAATATTTTTTGCCCCCTTGTCTGTACAAACCATTTGAGTCACTCAAAATTAGCATGTCAGCCCCATACCGGCTGTCCAACCTTATGCATTTCATGAAGGAAATACGGTGCTGGGCAGTGGGGATGACCCGCCTGCCAAGCCTCTGGAACTGGGGCCCAGCCCCAGGGCTCCCAGAAAACTCCACAGGCACAAAGTCTCCGAGATCCTCAGGACATCTGGTCAACCTCACATGTGGGAAGTGGGGGTGGAGGATCAGAGGGTGCCGCAAAAGGAAGAAAGAGGGGCCAGGACCCTCAGGGAACCTGGGACTCTATACAAACCCTGGTCTGGGCTCAGGGTCCCCCACCTGGAATGTTCTGCTGACCCCATCTGTCCCAGGCACTAAAGGACGATGGACGATTTTGAGGACCCTATGAGGGGCTGGACTGGTCTTCTCCTCACCTACTTCCTTCTGCATTTCTCCTTCATATAAAGTAGAGTAAAGAAAGTTCCACATTCTCCGTCCCAGGCTTCCATGGCCCCACCAATCAAGGTCCTCTATAGACACAGAGGCCTTCCTTTGGCAGGACCTACCCTCCTTATAAGGCGCTTACAGTGATAGACTTCTGATAATGACAAAGGAGGAAAAAATAAGAAGATAAATATTACCCTTAACTCTACTACCAGGAGATATTGCCTGGCCACATTAAGGCATGTGGAAAAGTATGGCAGCTCTAAACAAAGAGGTGGATCTAAATGAGTGGATACAGAAACGAGTTTGTAGTACACAATACAGGATGCCCCATTAGATTTGAATGTCATATAAACAGTGAATCTTTTTTAGCATAAGTATATCTCATGCAATATTTGAGACATATTTACACTAAAAAAAATTTTTTTTTTTTTTTGTCTGTGTTGGGTCTTCGTTGCTGCATGCAGGCTTTCCCTAGTTGCGGCGAGCAGGGGCTACTCTTCGCTGCAGTGCGCGAGCTTCTCATTGCAGTGGCTTCTCTTGTTTCGGAGCACGGGCTCTAGGCTTGCAGGCTTCAGTAGTTGTGGCACACGGGCTCAGTAGTGGTGGCTGGCAGGCTGTAGATCTCAGCCTCAGTCACTGTGGCACACGGGGTTAGTTGCTCCGTGGCATGTGGGATCTTCCCTGACCAGGGTTCGAACCCACGTCTCCTGCATTGGCAGGTGGATTCTTAACCACTGCGCCACCGGGGAAGTCCTACACTAAAAACTTTTGTTGTTTATCTTAAATTCAGATTTAACCAGGCATCCTGTATTTTTATTTACTAAATCTGACAACACAAAGTACATTGTTAAGTGAAAAAAGCAAGTTGCCAAACTTTTGTTTATACTGATCCCATAAGTGTAAACAAAAATTATTCTATACATAAACATGCTTATATAGACACACACACTCATAGATAAAGATCTCTAGAAAAATATACACAGGACTAGTACCTCTTGGGTATAGGATACGGGAGGAAGCTTTAACTTTTTACCCTACACATCTGTGTGTTATTTACATTTTTAAACATTTGACAAAGTCATTTGAAAGATGTAATGAATGTATTATGGGTGAAAAGACTTTTAAAATAGGTGGAAAGGTAAAAAACATAACTGTGTAAATAGTATAATTACATCTATAATTTTTTAAAACGCTGTGTCAGAACATGCACTAAGAACTTAACAATGGTTCTGGACACAGTGCTCGGGGTTCCCATGTATGACATCAGTCCACGCAAATGGATTTTGTGCTGCTGCTTGATTTGCTGACCCCTCATTTAGATCACCCCCAATTTACTGAGAGGGAAAGGAAAATTGGAAGCCCACGGGAATGAGGGGAATGCCCGGGCCAAACTTCAGGCTGTGAGCTCATGGATGGAGTCCCGGGTGGCTGTATGCATCATGCTGGAGCTTGGTTTATTTCAAGGTGATACCAGGCGTCCCGGGAGTGGAGAAGGTAAATGTTCTCTGAAGTGGACACCTACAGGCCCCTGACACAATTGTTAAGGCCTGAGTTTTACTCTGAAAACTTGAAATGGTGTCCTGAAGATACAGAGGACTTTGCTGTATATAGGAAGCATCATGTAAAACTTTAAACTTTGGGTTGTATCCAATATTGACAATTTTACACATTTAGTCTCTTAGAGGCAGCACAGAGCCATGAACTTGGCCAACTGAAACGTTTTGTAAAAATCACGTCCCCAAACTTCTTCAAATTCTACATGCTTCTCTTCCTGCTTGAGGACATTCTTTCAATTGTGGATCCTCCGCCCTCCTGTACCTCAAAATAGTCTATTAGGCAGACCATTTGTTCCCTTTGATTCTATTTTGAGAGTGGCTTTCCTTTGGACAGAGCCATTAGAGCAGCTGCGAGAGTTGATGTCTGTCCATCTGTGACCAAAAAAAAAAAAAAAACTTACACAAGTGCAGTAACACCAAGGCTGTCCCCAAGCTGCTCTGAATACTGCTCTGAGCAAGGGAGCCCCGCCGGCCCAAAGGTGGAGGGTCCCCTCTCCCGATCCACGTAGCGCTGGATTGAGGGATATCTGCAATAAACACGTGGGATGAGGACTCATTTGTAGCAGTTACTATTAAAAATCACTTTTTTAGGATCCATCATCAGATAGTATTAATGACTTAGTACAAGTGAGGAATGTATTTATGCCACGTGCTAGGTTGTAATCAGGAAAGATTCAATTATAGTTTCTGCTCTCAAGGAGTTAATAGGCTGAGACACAGAATAGCAAGTGATGAACCTTATACATGACCCCTAATAGTTTTGCATGCTGCTCTGTGCTTTCACTCTGCCAAGCCTTTTAACCAATTTGAGCTCATCTTCCCAACCACCCTAAGAAGCGGGCTGCTGGGAAAATGGACAAGAGAAGCAAGTATCATTAAAAAACGTGAAATTTCATTTCTTCATTTCCATGTAATGGAAATGAACTTTGTAAACGGACTTTGTAAACGAATCTGAAATAGTACCAGTTAAATAGAAGCTTAGGGGAAAGGAGTCCCCGGGCTCCACCGGCTGGGTGTAGGGTCACCCAACCTGCTCCCTGCTCCTGCCAGCAGCCCAGCCCACCCCCAGGACCCGAGGCCAGTCTGCACACTTCCCTTCCAATGGCCACAACCAGCAGTGTCAGTTTGAGCTTCTGAGATGAGGGACAGAAGTTATGGGCGGGTCTGGAGTCCAAAAGGCAAGGAGCCACTGAAGCTTGCTTCCTAAGAGGGAAACTCAAAGTTCATGGCAAGCTATTTTTACCACTGCTTGCCTTAAAGGAACCTTACTTCTTCCCAGAGAGTAACGTAGGCATGGAGAATCTGGCCCATGTAATGTGATCTCAAATTATATTAAAATACTATCAACTCATGCATGGCTTTGGGGCAGAAAGTTGTCAAATCATGAACAAATCCATGTGCCTCCTTGCTGTGGATGGTATAGGTTTGATCTTGCTTCCCACAGTGCCTCCTTGCTGTGGATGGTATAGGTTTGATCTTGCTTCCCACAGAAATTTGAGCGATACACACTGAGACCCTGCCTCCAGTCCCTGGGATCCTCCAAAGCATGGGGCAGTGCCAGGACACCCAGTGCAAGTTCATACATCTTGGCTGAATTTATCACTGAGTCATAAACATAATTCATCCTGTGTCCTAATGCGAGAGGGGAATCAAAGACTGCAGCGTAGAGGATGTGTCTTCTTTTTCCGGGTTGGCAGGCAGAGAGTGAGAACTTTGCCTTGCCCTCTCCCTTCTTACCTTCCCCTCCCAGGCGACCACCATCTGTTCTGGAATATCACCATCCATGCAGGGTTACCCCGAGCAGGCCTTTTTAGACAGGGTTTTGTCATGAACTATAAGTAGCAGTGATCCAAAAGAGAGATTAGAGATGAATGTACTCTTCATCCTTCCCCCCAGCCCAAGCAGTGCTTTACAGAAACACAATGCTTACTCAGATAGCTGAACATCCCCCAAAGTGCTGGTTACAAGCAAATCCATAACACTAGTCTGTATCACCCTTTCAACCGGCGCGTGGACGTCACCCACCCACGAACACAACACGCCTCATTCGTGAAGTGTTTGTTGAGCTGCCTCCGTGGGCAGGTAATTGTGGGGGCATGGGATGAGTCAAATACGGACATTTCCCCACGAAACTTCCAAAACAACATGGGAAATAGAAGGTGCAATTATAATCCAGGCAGGAAGTGATGAGGTGCCAAAAGAAAGATACACACACAGGAATGGGGGTTCTGGCAAGAGACCAGTTCCTGTGTTTGGGAGGAGAGGGGGGTGCCTTTGAAGGCATTTGAGCCAGGTCGCAAGCAAGGGCAAGGTTTAGTCCTGCACAGTCAGGACCCGGCAGGGATTGGCAGAGGCATAAAGGCAGGGAATTGCGTGCACGCCCCGCGGAGATGGTGACCAGAGGGATCTGGATTCATCAGCATGAGGCGGAGTAAGAAGAGATCAGAGTTAGATTCCTGCCACGTCAGGAACTATGTAAAATTACAGGGGACAATTGTAGACTCACTCCACGGGAAAGGCTTTTTGTGCCCAGACGCAACATTAGAGCTGCGTTTGCCAAAGTCTGAACCGACGTGCACCCTCCTGGGAGGGGCCTGTATGAACCGACCTCTGGGTGCTTCCCACGTGGAGCGGGGCTGCCTATTGCCTCCGGAGCACAGAGCAGGGCTGGAGGGGGAAGGACGCCACGTGGCGAAGCCCTGGATAAGCTCCAATCGCAACCGGTGCTGTAGGCCCGTTTGACAGGTGAGCAAACTGAGGCGTAGAGGGACTCCTTTGCCTAAGGCCATGTAGACGGTCAGAGATCAGAATCAGGACTGGAACCCGGATCCATCTGACTCCAAAGCTGCTATTCTCAAATAGTAGCAGCCTTGACATCCTGCAGAAATGCAGCTGAGCTCTCCTGCCCCCTCTCCATTCAGCAACCTACCTTAGGTCCTAGTGGCAGAGAATCCAGCGTAGTGGAGGATGTTACTGTAAAATGACAGGCTGGAGCCCAGGCTTCGTAAGGAAAAAAAAAGAGAGGGAGAGGGAAAACCCAGAAAGGTGCTGAGCATCTATTAAAAATAACCAGGGCTCCAGGGACTGGAAGATGAAAAAAGACATAACAGTATATATAATAATAGCATTTTGGTAAGTGCTAGCCAGTACCGAAACAGTTTATGTATAAACAGATTACCACAATTTTCACAGCAGCTCATTGAAGGGGATGTAGTTAATATCATCCATGGCCCAGAGAGATTGATTAACATGCCTAAGGTCACACAGCTAAGAGAGTGGCAAAGGCAGGATACAAATCCAGACATTTCTGACTTCAGGATCTGTGCACTGAACCTCCACAAACTGTCCCTTTGAAAGATGTCAAGTAACCATAAGGAAAAGACATAGACCCTCTAATAGAAAAGAAGACTCTAGGATTTCGGAGGTTTGTACTTACCACAAAGTCATGTAGCCCGTGACTATCTAGAGATGATTTCTTCCAAGGTAACCATTCATTCTCTATGTCCAGTCAGTTTGCTTCCTTTAAATTTGCCTCCACCAACTTACCCCCAGCCTCCCCACCAGGACAGTATTGTAGGTTCTGGTCACTTCTTCTTCCCCCAGATCTCCCACGTCTGTCTGCTCCCTTGCTCTCACACCCGGAAACTAGCAGTTCTGCTTCTGTCACTTTTTGGCTGGCAACAAAGAGATTGGGTTTCTTGAAGCAGGAATTTTAAGGCTACACTCAGACGTGTCTCCCTTTTCTTCAATAGCAGCATTTTTCTCCCAGTGGATTCAAAACTACTTTTAACTTGGAAAATTTCATCTCTCACGGCATCTCTCTATCGTGGATCAGGATGGTTGACATTGTTTGGGGATTATGGTGAGCCAGGCGTAGCTCTTAGTTCTTTACCTGTATTAGCTCATTTAATCCACATGCATTACCTGATGGGATGATACTACTGTTAGTTCCAATTGTAGATAAGGAAAGTGGTTCAGAGAAGTTAACATATCTCTTGTTTCCTGGTTAGGTAACTGTTGGAAGCAGCAGAATCCATGTTCTTGGATCCTAGAGTTGAGTTCCGGTTCATTTATGGTTTACTAGTGTCCTGGTGAGACCAACGATGCTGAGTATTAACATGGTTCTAGGGACTCTAAGGTGATCGTTGGTAGCCCTAGTTCTTGAGAACATTCCAAAATGCGTGGAACCACATTTAAATCACTGTAAAATCACATTTGTAGACCTGAAGGCATATAATCCACCTGCCAGGGCCACCATATTATATAGTGGAGGCAGGAAAACCAACCCATATCACTTGCAGGCGTAAGCAGGCCAGTGTCCAAGCTGCCATGTTGCAAAATCACATTACTTACAATAGTTGCCGTGGACAGGCAGGGATTTGTGACTCCCAAACAGCACCTTAAATAGCAAGATCCAGCAAGACACGTGGTTCGGATTCTTTTTTTAAAAGAAAAAAAAATCTCTACATTCTTAACAAATGGCCTTATCATATTGGGAATCAACTAAGATATTGACTAAACTAATAATGTTTTATTTTTACTTTGTTATGGACATAGGCAGAAAAAAATATCCATTCAGATAAATAAGTTGATTTGCATACTCAAAAAGAACAATTAAGAGGAATTCCTTCAGGAATATCGAAAAAAGTAACAGTCTCCCATGTGTGAAATCCTCTTTTATGCAAAGTCTAAATAATACTCTCCTAGTGCCCTCATCTGATTATTTCTTTACGGTAAGTTCCTAGAAGTAGAACTATTGTGTCAAATGATATTAAGGGGCTTATCATACACTTGACCAAACTGTCATCCAGAAAGGTGTCCCCAGCTTCCTACAAGAGCCCTGATTTCCCACACTCTCACCCTGGCTGATATTATCCAGGTGTTTTTGAATTTTACCATCAGAAAGTATGTTCAGATTCTGCTGAATCTATTTTTCCTTACTTCTTGGGTTTGTGTTGCACAAAACCAAACCCCACCTATCCTCTGGTCTTGTTTCACCCTCTAGGTCCTCACGCCCTGACCTCCAGCTTCACAGGTCTCCCTACAATCTCTGCACATGCTCTTCCCTCTTCCTGAAACCTCTCTCCCTGAGCTCTGCCTGGGGGACTCCTACTCGGCCTTCAGCTCTCTGCTTAACCATCTCTTTCTCAAGAATGCCATCTCTGTTTCCCTCACTAGATCAGACTCCCATGAAGCTCCCTTCAAAGCACCCCTCTCTGTTGAAATGTAATCTACTATGTGATTCACTTATTAAGGGTCTATCTCCACGACTAAATCGTAGCTCCATGAATGCAGGTATTTTTTAATGTTACCCATTGGATTCTTAGCCAAAGAGTACCTAGGACATCCTAGACACCGAACAAGAATATTTGAACAGATAAATCAATGAATATTAAGAAATAAATAGAACTAGGCTTCAAGTTGCTATTGACTCAAAAAGAGAAGTAAATGCAAAAAAAAGTTTTTATAATACGATGGAATAAATATGCTACTATAGAAATATACAAAGTTCAGTTCAGAAGAGAGAAGGGGCAAGTGTCTAACTCTGGAGCAAACTGAGAAGGCATTATTGGTAAGGTCACCTGAGTTGAGACACAGAGAGTGAGCTCCTAAGAGAGAATGAGGGTGGGGTGAACATCAGGACTGAGGAGGAGGCCCTGCAGAGACCCAGCCAGGGAGCCCTGGGAACTCACAGGCACTGAGGGAGGTTTTCGGAGTGAAGCGGAAGGGAATACTGGAAAATGACAGGGCGAGAGAGGTGACTGGAATTTTATTATGCAGTTTGCACAGGCAGAGAAGGCACCACTAGAATCTGCATTTTAAAATCTTGCTTTTGCAAACTGGAGAAAGCATTGGGGTGGAACGGCGTCAGGCAGGACTCAGAGAGACAGGGAAGAGGCTGTTGAAACGGTCCGGGAGATAGATTAGGGCCGGAGCCAAGGAAGTAGCCGCGGGTTGAAGATGAAGAGGTTGAGACGGGGGTGAGGCGGGGTGGTGAGGGGGGTTGTGGGGGGGCCTGCAGAATTTGCAGGGCTCCGTGTCAAACCGAAAGGCAGGGCCCCTTGTTCAAGGGACAGTGCCAAGAAGTCGTGAAAGGTACAAGTGTTTTCCTTTCTTCCATAGCCCCCCACCTCCACCCCAAACCTCTCTCAACTTAGGGTATTTTTTATTTGCTACTTAATGCTTTTGCCAGTAAAGAAAAATTAAATTCTACATTACTACAATGAATTTTACCCCTCATCTTTATATTGTGCGACGCCAGTGTTAAGTACAAATATCAGAGTTTTTAACTGCGGAATTACACACTTTGAATTTCGTGGCTCATTCCGGAGGGTTCCTCCAGGAAGGCTGGAAGGAGGAAAGAGATTGCCGAGGCACGAATTGCCCTCGGGCGCTGCGGGGCTGAGACACGGGGTGCTTTTGATCCCGTCTGAGGGCCCCCGGGTTCCCAAGGTGCTGCTCCCGTCCAGGTGGGATCTGGGGGAAACAAACCAGGCGTTTCCCTTCCCACCGCCTCCAGCCCCAAGCCCTGCGGGACAGGATCTCCCAAGGATCTTAAACCCGTGCCCGGAGACGCTCCTCCGCTTGGGGAGGGGAGCGGGGGCGGGGGCGGGGAGGTTGCTGCACAGAGAGCGTCCTCCTTTAGCCCCCCGCCCGCCGCACACGGCCCCAGCCCGGGATGGGAACCGCAGCCGCCTCGCCAACCTCCACCCGCACCCCCGCTCCAGACGGCACAGGGCCCAAGTGTCTGATTCCGACGCTCCCGGACAGCGTGAGAAATGCTGGGGGCCCCGGGGAGCAGGCGGAGAGCTCCCGGCGGGGAGGCGGGACCGCGGTGAACCCAGGCTCCGAGGCCCCTGGAGCCTGCTCCATCCCCCCGTTAGACTTCATCACAAAACACAGATTCAGACAAGCTGGTTAAGACTTGCGAGACAACAGCTGCAGAGCGCTGAGCCCCAAGTACACGTTCCCCTGACAGCCCGGCCCTGTCGGGTTGCAAAGCCGTGAAGCTGGCCCCAGGCAGAGACAAGAGATATTTAAGAGGTTAGAATAAGATGATGGGTTTCATTGTGCGTATGTGGGTGTTTTCTGGGAGGCATAAAGGAGAGGGGACCTTTCACAACCAATAGTTTTATGTCTTAGGTGACAGATATGGGGGTTCCATTAGTCCAGAGAGGGAATGTAGAAAAGAGCAGGTGTGTTTCCACCTGTGGCTCCTTCACAGTGTAGCGTTCTCCGCTTAACCTGTTCTCCCAGTAGATTTGCCTTGTCAGGGGGCAGTTGCCTTTAAAAGAAAAAAAGTTTCCCATACAATATGCAAGACTTGAGCATGTGAAAAATTCCATGGAAATCTCTTGGCCCAGAGAGTAAAAGAAAAATTAAACTATTATTTAACTTTCCACTAAAATTTGGAGAATTTTCTAATGCTTTTATAAAGAAAGGAAAAAAATCTTGACTTCTATAATTTCCCTCTTCCCTCAAAATATTCAATAAGTGTGTGTTCCCATTTGATGCCTGGGTCATACTCTTAAGTAATGAATTGGCTGAAAGTAACGTTCCCGTTAAAATATTTAGCATAACTGTTTACAATAGCCAAGACATGGAAGCAACCTCAATGTTCATCAACAGATGAATGGATAAAGAATATATATATAGTGGAATATTACTCAGCCATAAAAAAGAATGAAATAATATCATTTGCAGCAACATAAATGGACCTAGAGATTATCAAACTAGGTGAAGTCAGTCAAAGACACATATCATATGATATCACTTATATGTGGAATCTACAAAATGATACAAATGAACTTATTTAGAAAACAGAAACAGACTCACAGACATAGAAAACAAACTTATGGTTACCATGGTGAGAGGAGGGGGATAAATTAGGAGTTTGGGATTAGCAGATACAAACTACTATATATAAAATAGGTAGACAACAAGGTCCTGCTGTATAGCACAGGGAGCTGTATTCACTATATTGCAATAACCTATAAGGGAAAAGAATCTGAAGAAGAATCACTTTGTTGTACACCAGAAGCTGACACAACATTGTAAATCAACTATTTTTCAATAAAATAAGTAAATAAATAAAATATTTAGCATAGAAGTGTTGAGTTAAAATTTAAGGTAGAAGTTTTTTGAAGCTTTCTGTGTTTTCAAAAGCTTTCTGTGTCCAAAAGATGAAAGTGAAAGTGTCACTTATTCATTCAGCAAATATTTATACTGAGAACCTATAGTGTGCTAGGCTGGAGGTGCAGAGGAGAACAAATAACACACAGGCTGTTGTAGAACAAGATCATCCTAGTGGTAGAAGACCTCCAAAAAAAGGTGAATACAAAAGCACGGTCATTTCTAGATGTATTTTCCTTGCCCTTGCCCTGGAATCAGCCGAATTCTTCAATGACTCCCGGTTCCTTTTCGTAGAAAATGGTATTTAGAATTCAGAGTCCTATCGCGAAGGTAATGGAGCATCCCTGCTCCCAGGGTCTCAGCAAACAGAACTCTAGCCGGTTATCTCCACACACGCATGCACACACACCCACGAATGCACAGCATCAGTGCCAATTCTAATCACACACCACAGGGTTCCTTCTGCTTTCCCCCCTTTTCATATTTATAGCTCCCTTCGCTGACAGTGAGAGACCTGGGACCCACCATTCTTGATACGTTTACTTATCGAATCGATCCCCTCCTTATAACCACGTTCTTACTGCCGCTGCCACCCCTTTCCCCGATGTTTGCTCCTTTCCTCCCACCCTGTTTCCACTCCCATGTCAGTCCCACGGGAGCGTGGGAGCTCCCCTCCCTCCACCTGTGCTCTGACAGGCTGCCCTGTGTGGACACCTCCCTCACTCTGCTTGGATGCGATACCCTGAGCCACGCTCTTCTACATCGTATGCCTTCTTCCCTCCACTTGAGCCCTGACCCCCAGACCTTACTGCCCCTGCATAGACAGACCTCCTGACCCCCACAGGCTGCCCCTCTACGTGGACACCTCCTCACCGGGTTCCGGAGCCTGTGCTCTCATCTGTGTGGTCAAACAGGCCACAGAAGTCAGGAAGAAAGACCTCCAAGCTAGCGTGTGCCTTATTTAAGGGGCTGGGGCAGGAGAGGATGGGTTCGTGGCAGCAGTCCTCCTGCCCTAAAGCTATCGTTACTCTCACTTTCCTCCTGCCCAGTTTATTGAAGACATTCATCTGTGAATTGAACTGGAATGTAATGTGCAGCAGGCATCATCATCAGCCAGTGCAATGCGTTAGATGAAGTTCTATTGTCCTCGGAACATTTTTCCACCAAAATAAGCCAAGTCTTAGGATCTTGTATTGCTATTTTTCAGAAAGTTTCTCTGGGGTCAGGTTAACCCGCAAAGAAATCAGGTACTACTTCAGTGGGTCCCTTGAAAGCATTTTTCGTTGGTCTGTTTTTATTTATTTTTATCCAAATCCCACCCCCCACACACACACAGCTTATTAGGTATGATAAATAAGTTAAAGAATAAGTCACTAAAGTATACTGATGGATGCAACCCTGAGTAGTCTTCCTACCTTTCAAAGATCCTTTCATTTAAAGAGTTCTCCTTTTAATTACTTGCTACCCTCTGATTCCTCTCACTATATCCATCCTCAATATTAATGTCCTAACTTTTCCCATCAGCCTTGCTTTCCAGACCAATCCTGGATTTCCTTGCTAACTCAATAGCAAATTCTGGGATTCCACCCAGGGACCAGAGTACTTGACCATCTTTAAGTCCCAGACACAATCCGTCACAGCCTGGAGTCCATGTAAAGAAGAAGAATGGCATGTGTGCACAGGTATGCACACAGGTACGTGCACAGGTGTGCGTGCAGAGCGCACAGCACAAGCCAACAAGCCAGCTCCCTCTTCTCGCCGCGTCCTGATCACTTTTCCGCCTGCACAGTCAAACCCTGAGCATGGCTTTCGGAGAAAGAGAAGATGACGCAGATTTAGAAGCAACCCTACGGCTTTTTCTGCCATTTCTCCCATCAGAGATCTTCTGCTCGGCACTGACCACAATTCAAGTTCATTATATATTTGGAACCACCCAAGACCCAATCAGATTCTGAGGGTTTGTGTCAGGGGATTCAAACTGACTGCCCCTGGGCTGAATCCAGCCCCGTAAAAAGTTTACATTTGCCCAGAAGAGCATTTAAGAAGTGCCTGTGAATGTTTGCAGGTGGGGTCTGCCCTTCCTACCTGGCTCGGTGCTCAGCACACTTCTTACAAGGCAGCCTCCACACCCTTTCTACATCCTTTGCCTGCCGTAGAGGCCCTGGCATAAACCCTGCACTCATGACTTCCACTGCCCATAATAATGATTGCTCTTCCCCACGCACGTATTTTCCTTTACTTGTTATTCCGGGATCTTGTTCCCTATCCCTGTTAAGAGGTCTTATAATATTTTCTTCCCAGGCTCTCCTTCCACCTTTCATCACATATTCCTTTTTACTGTTCACTCAGCCACAAAATTCAATTGTTTTGGAGCCTGGCTCCGTCCACAGGTTTTGTAGGGAGGGAGCCAGATAGTCATGAGACCTGGCTTTATTCTGGTCTCTGCCCCTGGTGAGCTGTGTGCTGTTGGGCAAGTTGTCTTGGAAACTGCAACCTCCAGCCCCCCATCCCAACGTGAGGGACGGGGAGTGCGTGGTCTCAGTTTCCTGTCAACTGTCCCACGTCACATTTCTGTGATTTGCGGGGGGCAGGGGGGTGTGTGGCGCAGAGAGGTCACAGTCCAAATAGAAAGAAATGGTAAGGAAAAGTAACATCTGTTTCATTAACTCAACCATTATTAGTTGAGAATGAGTAGGCACTGGGCACACGGCAGTGAATAAGATAAAGTCACTGCCTCAATTAGAGGGAGACGGTAAGCAAACGAAGAATGTTGGGTTGTAACAAAGCTATAAAAGGAATAAAGTGAGGTCACTCAGTAGAGTGACTGAGCAGTGACTTAGGCAGCGAGGGAGGGCATCTCTAAGGAGATGATGTTCAAGCTGTGAGCTGAGTGAGGAACCACACGAGGAACAGTCAAGGCAGAGGGAACGGCAGTGCGAAGGCTACGAGGCACGTTAGAGAATCTAAAGCATGCAGTGTGTCTGACATGTACTGCGCTGAGGATAGAAGGTACAAGCAGAGGGGAGGGAGGGAGGCAGAGGTCAGATTGTGAAGGGCCCTGTGGGCTCTGATGAACTGGAGGGTGGTAAGCAGAGAAGTGGCCTGGGCTGCTGGTATGGCTATAAGTGGGGTGGAGAGGAAGCCAGGGAGGACTTCTGGTGATGGAGAAAGCAGGCGAATCTGGTTGTATTTTGGAGGTGGACCTGGCAGGACTTCCTGAGAGATTGTGAAGATGGAGGTGGGGAGTAGGAACCCAGGACCACCCTTGGTGGTGTGGTGACACTCTGGTGTCAGCAGACCCTCCAGTCACATGCATGAAATCCAGCAGCCCTTCCAATGCTCTCCTTACGTCTCCCTGTTCACCTGTAAACAGCAGTTCAGACAGCTCTGTGCTTCCGTTCAGCATATATTTATTGATTGCCTATGACATGTTTCTTTTAAAGTAATGTGGCTCTTTGGTTAATTTCAGTGCGGTTGTTTTAAACCACTCCAGTCGGAGCCGACTTAATCAGCAATCTAAGCTGTGGATGAGATGAGTTCCTTTTTCAGCATTGGCAGGCTGTTTGCAGCAAGTGAAGACGCCTCAGCTTCATGCCAACTGTGGGCAAATACTTCGGGTTCTCAAGCCATAATGTTCTAGAAATTCAGAGGAGATAGCCAGGTTGAGGCTCGGGGATGATCTGTGCTTGTCAAACTCTGTCCTGCTGCGTGTCTCAGCTCTCTCTCCATCACAGATATCATTTGCTGGAGAGGAAAGGCCTCGTGTGGGGTCTGTCATGGTGTCTGTTAGTAGGGGCCCTGTTCAGTCTGATCTGCTCCTTTGAACCGAGCGCCCTCCTTGCTGCTCTTGTGGGTACAGACCTGGGTCTGCTCCACGCAGGGTTTTTAGATACTCAAAGCTGCCACTGAGATCACCACTTAGTAAAGCTCCAATCTATGGAATTATGCTAAAGTGGGCCCCTTCGTAACTCAGGCAAAAGAAAAGTGAAGCCTGTTAACAGGCTTGAAGGAAAAAAATATGAAATCTTCACCAACTCCTCAAAACCTAAAAAAATGTGGTTGTTTTATTCCACCCAGGAAACCGGACTTAGTCAAGTGTAGGACTAGTTCTGCTCCCTTGGGATTATCATTTTAAGATTCTTCAGCTGGACAGGTGCAAAGTCATTCATCCAGCTTGGCTCGCTTCCAAATGGCAAAAGCCTCGTCTAGACTTTGAACATCTTCAGCGGCCATTTGCTGACATTTCTGCTCATTTCCACACAAGCAAGGAGGGAATTCCAAGCCCACGTCCCAAGTTCACTCCTCACGTCGTTCACGTGAGTGATTGCAGCTATACTGGAAAGTCATCAACTTGTCATGGCTTGAGTGGCTCACAGAAACTCCTGACACCCCAGATGTCACCTTCCAATACTCCCAAGACAATAGCTAGACTAGCAGAGTAATAGGGTATCAGGTAAATGCTTTCTTTCCTGTTGCAGGGAAGTATGCTAAAGCCCAGAGAAGGGGGGAAAGGCACCATCACATCCAGCAGCGGGAGCCAGCCACGTCCCCGTAGGGGTGATGGAGATGCACCAATTCCAGAACCAGCAACTCTGCCCCCCAATCCACCCATGGAAGAGCCACATGAGAAAAGGTTTTTGAAAGTGTTCTTTGGAAATCTCTATCATGTCACAGTCTGGTCAGCCTTTTAAGTGGAATCATAAAGCCCTAGCCACCTCCACGTCACCTGTGCCCTGAGCGTAATTCCGCAGAGGCCTGCAAAGGCACAGCTGAGTGTGCAGTGAGGTTAGCAGCTATGTGTGGAGTGAGGGCTAGAGGGCCTGGTTACACTGAACCGTAGCCAGGTGGGGCAGACGCCAGCAGGCCAGGCTGGCAGGAGAAGAAGGACTGACCTGAACTCAGTAATCTCAGTGCACAGGTTACATTAGCATTTCTTCCCCTTAGTAAGAAGCACATGGCTCCTTGTAAGACAAATATACCTCCAGCAAACCAATTTTGGCAAATAGAAGGCATTTATTCATTTAAAAAGTACACCAGTCGATTATGCTGTGTGATTACAATTATGTAGAAGAAGCTGTGCAAGTATATCTTGTCATACCTTTTCAAAATTTGTAAAGTGTTTTTATTGAAGTATAGTTGATTTACAATGTTTCAGGTGTACAGCAAAGTGATTCAGTTTTATATATATATATATATACATCTCTATTCTTTTTCAGATTCTTTTCCATCACTGGTTATAACAAGATATTGAACACAGTTCCTCTTGTCATAACTTTGTATGGTGACAGAGGGTAACTAGACTCATAGTGGTGATCATATGTAAAAATATTGAATCACTATGTTGTAGACCTGAAACTAATATAATACTGTAAGTCTGCAATACTTCAATTTAAAAAAAGATTTTAGAACAAAAAATTTCACAATTTGTATGGAAACACGAAAGACCCCAAATAGCCAAAGCAATCTTGAGAAAGAAAAACACAGCTGGAGGAATCAGGCTCCCTGACTTCAAACTATACTACAAAGCTACTGGCACAAAAACAGAAATATAGATCAATGGAACAGGATAGAAAGCCCAGAGATAAACCCACGCACATATGGTCACCTTATTTTTGATAAAGGAGGCAAGAATATACAATGGAGAAAAGACAGCCTCTTCAATAAGTGGTGCTGGGAAAACTGGACAGCTCCATGTAAAAGAATGAAATTAGAACACTCCCTAACACCATACACAAAAATAAAATCAAAATGGATTAAAGACCTAAATGTAAGGCCAGACACTATAAAACTCTTAGAGGAAAACATAGGCAGAACACTCTATGACATAAATCACAGCAAGATCCTTTCTGACCCACCTCCCAGAGAAAGGGAAATAAAAACAAAAATAAACAAGTGGGACCTAATGAAACTTAAAAGCTTTCACACAGCAAAGGAAACCATAATCCAGATGAAAAGAACACTCAGAATGAGAGAAACTATTTGCAAATGAAGCAACTGACAAAGGATTAATCTCCAAAATTTACAAGCAGCTCATGCAGCTCAATATCACAAAAACAAACAACCCAATCCAAAAATGGGCAGAAGACCTAAATAGACATTTCTCCGAAGACGATATACAGATTGCCAACAAACACATGAAAGGATGCTCAACATCACTAATCATTAGAGAAATGCAAATCAAAACTACAATGAAATATCATCTCACACCAGTCAGAATGGCCATCATCAAAAAATCTACAAACAATAAATGCTGGAGAGAGTGTGGAGAAAAGGGAACCCTCCTGCACTGTTGGTGGGAATGTAAATTGATACAGCCACTATGGAGAACACTATGGAGTTTCCTTAAGAAAAACTGAAAATAGGACTACCATATGACGCAGCAATCCCACTACTGGGCATATACCCTGAGCAAACCATAATTCAAAAAGAGACATGTACCACAATGTTCATTGCAGCACTCTTTACAATAGCCAGGACATGTCTAATAACCTAAATGTCCATCCACAGATGAATGGATGAAGAAGATGTGGCACATATATACAATGGAATATTACTCAGCCATAAAAAGGAAAAAAACTGAGTTATTTGTAGTGAGGCTGTTGGACCTAGAATCTGTCATACAGAATGAAGTAAGTTAGAAAGAGAAAAACAAATACCATATGCTAACACATATATATGAAATCTAAAAAAAAAAAAAAATGGTTCTGAAGAACCTAGGGGCAGCACAGGAATAAAGATGCAGACGTAGAGAATGGACTTGAGGACACGGGGCTGGGGGTGGGGAGAAGGGTAAGCTGGGACAAAGTGAGAGAGTGGCATGGACATATATACAATACCAAATGTAAAATAGATAGCTAGTGGAAAGCAGCCACATAGCACAGGGAGATCAGCTCGGTGCTTTGTGACCACCTAGAAGGGTGGGATCGGGAGGGTGAGAGGGAGACACAAGAGGAAGGAGATATGGGGATATATGTATATGTACAGCTGATTCACTTTGTTGTAAAGCAGAAACTAACACACCCTTGTAAAGCAATTATACTCCAATAAAGATGTAAAAAAAAAAAAAAAAGACCTTGTAAGGCAAACTTTCAACCAATAAAAAATAAATAAATAAATAAAAATTTAAAAAGATTTTAATAAAGGAATGAAAATTGATACAAGTAAAATAATATAATAGTAATAGTTGTCCTTGTTCGTTGGGGTAATTTTTTTCTACATTTCTAATTTTCTTGATTTCATACTTGTTAGTTTTATAGCTTTAAAGAGAAACTAAATAAATGAATTTTGTAAAAAGAAGGCTTAATAACTCCAAAGACAATCAATTAAATTATTAGGGCTTATGAGCCTAGTAAGATTTATATTTAGGAGATAAATATATTTAAATCAGTAGCTGTCATAATCTATTAATAATCAATTAGAATGATGACATATCTCTCTATCTGTATCAGGAAGAAACTTAACAATAAATGTGCAAGATCTATGTTTGTGAAGAACGTATTAAAATATATATGAATAACATACATGAATAAATGGAGAGACAGGCCTTGTTTTTTGCATGGAGCACTAAATACTATAAAAATATCAATTCCACTCACATTAATGGATTAAAATGTAATTTCAGTAAAAATTCCAATAAGACTGCTTTAGAACCTGCCATGGGAATTCTAAACCCATCTGGAAAAAAGTAGAGAAGAAATTTGTTTAAAAAAAGAAGAAGAAAAATGAAAAATAAACTTTCTAGAAGTTCTATGAAACTGCAGAAATTATGGCAGCTTGGACAGTCACACAAATGAAAAAAGAGATGAAAAGAGGAACCAGATTATATCTGTGGGGTTGATTATATGATAAAGGAGGTATTTCAAATTCAGAAGGCCTGTTCAATGCTGAGGATGGAATTTGAAAATAAAAGAAACAAAGTATTGTGCGTAATCCCGAACAAACTTTTTGGTCAACCCAATAAGAGCTCAACTTTAAGTCATAAGTAAAATACGTATTTTGTGCACGGACTAATGATCAGATGGATTAATAAATGACAAATCTATGCAAGTAGTAGATGGAAAAACCAGGGATATATTTTATAAGCTTGTGATGAGGAAGTCTTTCTTAAACAAGAAGTAAAACTCAGAAGTCATGAAAGACAATTGACAGACCTCACTATATAGAAAGGGAACACGTCTGTGAACCATTGTCAAACAGACTGAACAATGAACTATAGTCTAGAAGGAAAATACTTGTAACATATAGTAGACAAAAGATTACTGTAAAAAGATAAGCAACCAAACAGCTAAAGGGATAAAGGCCATAGACAGGCAATCCCAAGAAGAGATCCTTAAGTCTAACAGACATTCATCTTCATGCCTTCATCATGATGTGCAAATTAAGACACCCATGGGAGCCACTTTTCACATATCAGATCGGTTAATCTTGAAAATATTGATAATACCCATTAATTGCAAGGTGGTAGGGAGAAGGGGCACTTTTATATGAGATGATGCGTATGTAATTTGGTGAGCCTTTTAGAGATATAATTTGGAGGGCAATTTGAGAAGAGCTATTTAAATAACCCAGCAATTCCACGTCTACACGTCTGTCCTACAGAACATCATGTACATGTGCCCATGGATGTGTGCACACAGTGTTATCTGTAAAACAGAAAAATTAGAGTCAACTGAAAGTCCCCCTTATGAGGGGCTGGTGAGATGAATTATGGCTCAACCGCGCTGTAGAATACAACACCATGTCGATAAGGACGAAGTAGGTCTACAGGTACTGACGATGGAAGAGGCTCATGACATGCTGAGTTAGAATATCGTGGCATACGTGTGTGCAGGGATAGCTTGATTTAAAAAAAAAATATTCTTTATACTATGTGAAGAATGGAGGATTCTTTTATTTTATAAACTTTCATAGTTTCAAGTTAGATTACTCATCTTTTTAGAACACTTGCTTAACTGAAGTATTCAAAACTAAGCACCTCTAGAGCAGTCCACTTCTCAATGTTCTTGCCCTCCCTAGGGTCCCAGGCTTCTCATCACTTCTACTCTGTTCACAAAAGAGCCCTGGAAAGCTTTTAGAACACAGCGACTGCCTGGGCTCCATCTCAAGCAAGTAAGTCAGAATCTCAGGGGTAGAACTGAGGCATCTCAAAGCATGGTCTGCAGACCAGCATCACCAGCCTCTGAGAGCTTGTTAGTCATGCAGAATCTCAGGCCCCACTGCAGGCCTTTGCCAGCAAAATACGCATTTCAAGAGAACTATACTCAATATCCTATGATAAACCATAATGGAAAAGAATATTAAAAAAGAATATATATATAATTGAATCACTTTGCTGTACTACAGAAATTAACACAACATTGTAAATCAACTACACTTCAATTAAAAATATATACATTGGGGCTTCCCTGGTGGCGCAGTGGTTGAGAATCTGCCTGCCAATGCAGGGGACACGGGTTCGAGCCCTGGTCTGGGAAGATCCCACATGCTGCGGAGCAGCTAAGCCCGTGAGCCGCAACTACTGAGCCTGCGCATCTGGAGCCTGTGCTCCGCAACAAGAGAGGCCGCAATAGTGAGAGGCCCACGCACCACGATGAAGAGTGGCCCCCCCCCTTGCCACAACTAGAGAAAGCCTTCTCACAGAAACGAAGACCCAACACAGCCATACATACATACATACATACATAAAATAAATATTTTTAAAAATATATATATATATATTAAAAAAATACGCATTTCACGTCATACACCCTGGGTGATCCCTGGGCACATTAGAGTTTGAGAGGCACTGACTATTCCACTTATTGGCCTAGAGTAAATGACTTAATCTCTGCAAACTCCACCTTCCTCTATTATAAAATGGGGGAAAATCATATCTGTGAAAACTGAAGAGCTGTCACATGCCCGGGGTCCTGCCAGGCACATGGTAGAGACTCAGGAAATGTGGGTTTCTTAAGCTGGCTACTTCCAACTTTGTACCTGAAAGTGGGGGCTTGCTCAAGTGACCTCCACCTGCCAACTCAGAGAGCATCCATGCTTTCCGGTTCCTGAGAGGTGTAGGCCACGCTCAGGATGCACAGAGGCTCTCGGCAGTGGCTGTCCTCCAGCACACCCTGGCTTCTGCTCCCAGAGATTCAACCGTGTGTTTACCAAGAGGCAGCTGGGTGTGTCCCCAAGCCTGTTCATGCCAGAACTACCTGTTACAGAATTTAATTAAATAATTTATTTAAATATTATGTGAACCAATTGAAATATTAGTACAAAAAGAAGGTGGTTGTTTCTATGAAACGCTAACTTGAATGCTTTCTAAAACACAGTTAAATGCAAGCTTCTAAAAATGGGTGTGGATGAGACAACTGTATAAGACAAGAGAAAAGAAATCATATACATTTATAACTATATTTAGGTCTCCTTGCAAGTTTCTCAAAATTTTCAATCCAGTATAAGGAAACCAAAATTGGAACTCACAATCAATGTTTTGTGGGTGAGTTAAAGAAAGATCTATTCACCTGTGCTCACACAAAAGGCCTTGGCTGTACATTGAAAAATTGGGGGTGAGTGTACATTTTTAAGTTTCAAGTGTAAATAAGATGCTTCAGGAATTGATAGGCATCTCTTGAAGGGTTTCGCAAGTGGTCTGGTTAGGAAGGCTTGGTGCTCAATAGGGTACAAAGAGAAACTTTGGGGTCTGCTCCCCAGCCTCTGCTGCTTTGCACTGGCTGCATGGGCTGGTTCTTTCCCTGTCCTTGTGTGACGTCTCAGTCACTCTTGGGTGGGCGGTAATGTCCTGAGGTCACCTTTGGTCTTTAGGAAAGTCTTGTTTTAGTAATTAATAATGTTCAGTTTAGTATAATAATCAAATTCCAAAATTTTTCCCTTCCCTGAGCTGAGGCCTGATTTAGGCCAAGAAGCCTGGAGTGGGAGTCCTGGGGGTCAGGGGCACAGGGGCCATCAGGGCAGGCGGGCATCTTTCCTCTTCCACTGCCTTCCCTCACTAGCTGCCTTTCCCACCCCTCCATGTTGGGCCCAGGGCAAGAGGGTTAGGACGAAGGGCACAGTCTTCTATGGATGGTGCCTCTAGTCTGGAGCTGCTGCTCATTGGACTTGGCATTCAGGGCTGACTCTGTTACAAGGTGCTTCCCTCATAAGAATCCCCACTGGGAACTCCATGATGACAGCGTAACTCCTCGGCCTGCCCACTTTCACCATCACTCAATCCTCAGGCTTCTATTTTGAAGAACCCTCTAGAAAGCCTTTTCTTTGGGCAATCCTTCTTAAGAAAAGAAGGCTCCAGGCCAGGTCCCTCCCAAGAACTCACACAATCAATCAGAAAAGCATTTACCTCCTTGTCCCATTGTTGGAAAAAGTACAGCTTGCTCCCAGTGCTATTACTTAACTGCAGCTCCAGCCACAATAGCCTCATGGAGAGTCAGACACCCAGGGAGTTCAAGCACAGTTTTACAGGTTATAAACATTGTCATCTCTGTGAATGGGACCTGTAGACTTGTACAGTGTGCAACTTGAACAGCCATCCTCAGAGTTCAGACACTAGTCCACTGAATTCCAGAGGACACAGATCAAGCACCTGAAGTGACTCCCTCAAAGCCTTTCTCACCTGGATTGAGAAGGGAGGACACACACTTCTCCCCCTCCCCCCAAAAGGGAAAATGCCATAGCTCTCCCAAGAACTTCCTTCAGAGGAATCCTCTCTCTTTGCTCTCTTTTCTCTTCTTCTCAACCTCCTAGCTCCATCTTAAATTACTTCCAAGGGTCACAGAAACAGTTTTTGTTTTTGTTTTTTTGACAATGTAGCTAATGAGAAAAATGAGAAGCTAATCTTTGGGGTCTTGTTTAATCTTGTTTCAGTCTTGCTTTATTCTAGAGCTAGTGGGTTATTAATACAAGCAAATCCCTAGAATGACAAACTTTCTTGAGCATTGATCAGGTATCAGGCACCATGCTGGGTACAGAGATTCAAAAAAAAAAAAAAGGACACTACAAGGACCTTGTCCTCCAGGGTCACATAGGCTAGGGAGGGGAAAACCACGTTAGTATAATGTGGCAGGTGTCACGAGACAAAGCTATACCCGTGGCATTACAGGAAAATGGAAGAAGGCACATAGAAAAGTCTGGGAGATGGGTGGGAAAGAGGCAGGCAGGTACGTCAGGGAAGGGGTCGATGAAAAGAAGGTTACTGATAGAGAAGATATGCTATCAAAACTTGTTGGTAAAGAAACATATTATTTTAACCCTGTGTGGCCACAGGACTCAGTATCTCACTTTTATTAAGCCAAACTCTGCCAGGAAAGCAAGTTCTCTGATTAACAGGCGTCTACATTTTAGAAGGTGGACTCTTCAATGGTGCCACCGCAAATGAGAGCTGGTCCTCGAGGCTTTCATGTGTATACTGTTTTCATTATTTGACACCAAAAGGCAGCCCTCAGTGACTATACGCTTACAGTCGGAGAACTCGTGCTCTGTGTTTTGCAAACTGCCTCATACTTTCAGAAGTACTTGCAATGTACATGTTTTCTCCATTCCAAGTGTGTCTTATCCAAAACAGTGCTGCCACCTTTAAAATGTCACAACAGAGCATATGGCTCGCAAGTGTCCACTTACGTCAAGAAGCTCTTAACTATATTGAGCACAGCCCCAGCACAGCTGGCATTTCTAGAAGTTATTGGGACAAGCAGTGGGAATTCACTGGGTTAGCTGCAGTCTCCACGAAAGTTTCTACTTCATTGATGGACCTCGTGTTTATTTTCCGGAAGTCAGAGTTTGATGGGAACTCTGAACACATCTGTGCTGCTGGCCTGAACCTATCTTAGCCAGGGCTTCCTGCTTCAAACCTACACGTGTCTGAATAATAAAACATCTCCCTTTGGTTCCCCTTGAAAAGGCAATGCTTGGAGTCTATTATCTGGAAATTCTTGGCATGTGGCCTCTGCTCATTCTGTGTGTCCCATTTTTTCACAGAGTCACTAACAGCTCCTCTCGCAGGCAGGTTCCATCTCCACAATAAAGATGGAGACAATGTGGGGGGTGGGGTGGGGGGATGAACTGGGAGATTGGGATTGACATATATACACTACTATGTATAAAATAGATAACTAATGAGAACCTGCTTTATAAATAAATAAATAAATAAAATTGTTTTAAAAAAGAGATGGAGACAGCATTGTTGTTCCCTGTGACCCGTCCACAAACGAGCACGTCCTTCTCAGTGAGGACAAGTGGATTAACTCTGGTGTGGCCCAGACGTCAGCTGAGGTCTCCAGGCCTTTTTGATATTTATTTATTTATTTGTTTATTTTTGGCTGCATTGGGTCTTCGTTGCTGCACAAGGACTTTCTCTAGTTGCGGCGAGCGGGGGCTACTCTTCATTGCGGTGCGCGGGCTTCTCGTTGCGGTGGCTTCTCTTGTTGCAGAGCACGGGCTCTAGGCACAGTAGTTGCAGCATGTGGGCTCAGTAGTTGTAGCTCGCAGGCTATAGAGCGCAGGCTCAGTAGTTGTGGTGCACGGGCTTAGCTGCTCCTCGGCATGTGGGATCTTCCCAGACCAGGGATCAAACCCGTGTCCCCTGCACCAGCAGGCAAACTCCCAACCACTGTGCCACCAGGGAAGTCCCCTGATATTTAAATAAAATTGGCTTGACCTCTCAAAGTCACTGCCATTGAGAAGTTCCATGCCCTCACCTGCATTTCAGGGACTGGCCCAGGGCCTTAGGCTTGTGTCTATCGCCTCTGACCCCAAGTGACCCCTCTGTTGGACATTCCATCACAGCCTATCTCCATAGCTCTCCTCTCATCTCTGCCCACCTGGGTGACCCTTCATTGATTTCCTCTCAAAACACCCACCCAGTGTTTATGGAGAGCAGGCTTTACCGAAACTTCTGTGCCACGGAGAGTCCTCACCCCGCAGAATGCAAACCACTGAAAACAGATCATGAGGCACTTTTGCTGCTCCAGGTACTTCAGCCACTGGCCATCAGAAAGTCCTCCAGGGCTCCTTTTCCCCCACAGACTCCAGTTCATGTTGTGCAGCTCAGCTCTCATCTCCCTGACTCCCCATCTTCCAGACGGCCTGCTCCCAGCTTCTCGCTTCTGCTCATTTCATGAGCTCCTGAGCTAGTAAACCACATAACTATAGAGGAAGGGAGTCTATTAAAGGGGGGATGGGGAGGAGAGGGATAAATTAGGAGTTTGGAATTAACAGAGACATACTCCTATATATAAAATAGATAATCAACAAGGACCTACTGTATAGCACAGGGAACTATACTCAATATCGTGTAATAATCTATAATGGAAAAGAATCTGAAAAAGAATATAATAATGTATGTATGTATGTGTATGTGCGTGTGTGTATATATATATATATATATATATATATATATATATATAAAACTGAATCACTCTGGTGTACACCTGAAACTAATACAACATTGTAAATCAACTATACTTCAATTAAAAAAAAAAGAAAGAAAATTTTAAAAATGAAAACATTATTAAAAAAAAAAATTAGATCCCATGCAGCTCAGGGAATCACTGTTGGAAGGCCAGAGAAACAGGCCAGGGAAAGGAAAGAGCAAACGGGGGCTTTGCAGCCAGAGCCACAGCCAAGAAGAGCTTCAGTCACCACAGCTGCCCCCACAGAACCATGGAAGCCACAGTTGGATGTCCCAAAGCCTCCAGCTCTTGATCCAGAGGCTACTCAAAGTGTGGTCCTTGGACCAGCAACATCAGCAGTACCTGTGAGCTAGTTAGAAAGGCAGCATCTTGGGCCCCACTCTAGATGTACCTGGTCAGAATTGCTATCTAACAAGGTTCCCAGGTAATTCCTGTATCCATTAAAGTTTGAGAAGCAGCATTCTAAATGACTTCCTACTGAGAGTAGGAATTGAGAACTGGCTAAGTGATCAGAGCTATAATGTACAGCAGATACATATACTTTGGGGACCATGGGTTATTGTCCAGTGATTCTTTCAGCTATAAAAGATTTTATAAAAGACACGTTTTAGCTAGAGAATCCCTGTGAATTGTTGTAGGAGACAACTAGGATGAGTAAAAAGCAAAATATCACAATACTTTTCATCTTTGTAATTTATTGTGTAGTCAGTATTACATTTTTATGCAACAAATGTTTATTGAGTACCTATTATGTGCCAGGCATTGTCTTGGTTCTGCGGCTGCAGCAATTAACAAGAAGAATTCCCTGCCCTCGGGACTTCATATCCATCCTTATTCAGCTCAGTTTTGTGGTCTGTCATTATAATACTTCTTGGCATACACTCTCAATTCTCTTGCTCTCTAACTTCATCTTACTCATTCAAAATTTATTTATTCATTCATTTATTCACCTAGTCAGTTAATAAACAATGACTCATCATCCACTATGTGCCAGGCACTGTTTTAGGCACTTGGGGCTCATGAGTGAACAAAACAGATAAAGATCCCTGCCCTCATGGAGCTTACATTTGAGTTGGTCTGTGGCAGGATCAGGGGAGGTTGGTGAAGGAGAGGTAGGCGCTAGCAATGGAAACAAATAAATTACCCACATTGCAAAACCCCTTCTCCAGTTAAATCCAGCTCTCTGGTTTCTCTGCAGTTGAACATGGCTTAAGAAAAACACACAAGCAGGCTGACAGGTCTCAGACCAGCAGTCATGGCCATTGACCTCAACTGGGCCTTCTATCCTGCTGGGCAATCCTAGCCCATGTTCTCCGTCACCAATACCACCTACACTACCCTAGTCTTTGCTGATAACTCACCTAATATTTTCAATCTCTTTCTAAACCTCTATATTCTACAAAGGTTATACTCCCCAAATGCCAGAGCATTCTTTCCAAAATACCAATCTCATCATGGCCATCTTTTTGTTAAAATAAACTTCAACACGTAGGTCCCCATTGCTTTAAGAATGAAGTTCACATTTCTTCAGACACAGGCATAGAGATCAGACTTGTGGTTGCCAAGGGGGAAGGGGGGAGGGAGGAGGATAGACTGGGAATTTGGGGCTGCAAACTATTACACATAGAATGGATAAACAACAAGTTCCTACTGTATAGCACAGGGAACTATATCCAATCTCCTGGGATAAACCTTAATGGAAAAGAATATTAAAGAGAATGTCTATATGTGTGTAAAACGCAGTCACTTTGCTGTACAGCAGAGATTGGCACAGCATTGTAAACCAGCTCTATTTCAATTAAAAAAAGATTGAATATCTTATTATACACTACAGCCTCCTGTCCAAGCTCCTTTTCTACCCATGTTCCATGCCCCCTATTTCCAGCATACCAACCGCAGCAGTAGTTGAATCCTGGCATGTGCAGCTACTCTGTGAATGTTTTTCAATTGAAGTGTCTCTTAGATTTTCCATTTCTGCCATTTATTCTTCCACTTGGGTTCATACCTCTATCTCAAATAATATTCTATTGAAAGAATTATCTCAGGGTTGTTCCCGTGAACAACGTGAACTGAAATTAACAGTCTTGAACAGATGAAGACAATAGTGTTGGTCCCCACACCTACCTCTTGACGGCCCTTTCCATCATCATATCAGCATTACCATAAATACTGATATAAGGCTGACTTTTTTTTTTTTAAGATGTTGGGGGTAGGAGTTTATTAATTTATTTATTTATTTTTGCTGTGTTGGGTCTTTGTTTCTGTACAAAGACTTTCTCCAGTTGTGGCAAGCGGGGGGCCACTCTTCATCACAGTGCGCGGGCCTCTCACTATCGCAGCCTCTCTTGCTGCAGAGCACAGGCTCCAGATGTGCAGGCTCAGTAGTTGTGGCTCACGGGCCTAGTTGCTCCACGGCATATGGGATTCTCCCAGACCAGGGCTCGAACCCGTGTCCCCTGCATTAGCAGGCAGATTCTCAACCACTGTGCCACCAGGGAAGCCCCAAGGCTGACTTTTTATCACAGTAAGAGTAGAGTTGAGTGCTCTGGTCCTTTGTTGGACTAAAGGAGGTAGAAATAAGAAGGATCATTTTGGAGTGAGTCGTCCTCCATTAGCTTTATGTCAACCATAGAATAAAGAGCTTTCTTTGATTTACTTCTAACACATTCTGGGCTGGAGATCTATGGGTGGAAGTAAATTTTTAAAAATCAAAAGAGTTTTTCCTACAAAAAAGCTGGCTGGTTGCTGTACACCTGAAACTAACACAACGTTGTTAATCAACTATTCTCCAACATAAAGTTTTAAAAATTGTTTTTAAGGCTGGCTGGAATTCAAATAGAAGTGGTAACTAAGATGTTATCCAATGAGTTGAGAGGGGTCAGGAGAGCTAGAGGCAAATACATATAGAATCATAGAGTTTTAGAGCTGGAAAGACACCAGAGATGATCCAACGTGAGCAAGAATCTCCTCCGTGTCACCTCAGTGCTATAGCTTTTTTTACGAGCACCCTTCTAATCATAGGGAACTGGTTCCTTTTCATCACTAGAACCCATTTGTTATCAGAGTTCTCCTTCCTTATTTTTAATTTTTTCCCCTGGAGTTTCTACCCATGGGCCTAATTTTTGACACCTTAAGCTACAAAAATTTTAATTGAATCCCCTTGCTACCCAACAGCCCCCAAAACCCTTGCACCCAGGAGACTCACTTCTCCTAAGTCCTCTCTTAGTTCTCCTTTTCTGCAGAGGTTCCCAACATGCCCAGCTTCCTTCCAGCCACTTCCTTCAGGATACAGAAAACCTTCTCAGTATGCCACAGCGGCCAAGCAATGCTGAATGCATGACCTGACTAATGAAGAATAATTAGAACATTTATTTTCTATGATCTATTTTTCTTTTATTGCCGCCTAATATCAGGGTAACTTTTTTAGCAGCCACTTCACGCCCTTGGTGCCTATTTAAAGCTTGTGGTCAGTTATAACCCTCTACATTTTTTTTTTCCACAGGAAGTGTTGCCAAAGTATTTCCCCAAGCTGCATGTGTGCTGGAGCGTGTGTTCATCTCAGGCCTCCCTGTGGATCACCGGATCATAGAGACTGGTCACGAACCTTACTCTGTTGAACTGTACGATGACTCCAGTGATACTGGTGCCATATGTGAGCTACCCCAAGTTCCTTTTCTAAAGAACAGTCTATTTAAAAACCCAATCTTCTCAAAGGAACTGAGGTGACCAGGCTATTAACCTTTCTAGTAGCTCATTTTTATCCACAACCTTCCCTTTCTCTTACCAAGTACACACACTCTAATCTGCTTCCAACAATTAAATACCCACCTAGTTAATTTTCTTTCCTCACTCCCAGGTTGATTGAGTTCTTGACTTTCTTGTTTTTAAATACTGAGCAGGTCAAGAAACCCAAGCCCTCTCCACCAACCAGGGCTCCGCCCTCTGCCCCGGGGTGGCCTGAAATTGAAGCCAAAGCGGGGGAGGAGGGCTCAGAGCGCAGGCTCGGCAGCGCTGCAGCCGGAGGGACGACAAGAGGTCACTCTAAAAACTGCTGCTGCTGGGACGCGTCAGGTGGCTGCTGGTGGTTCCCCAACGGGTTTTCCTTCTCCCTGTCTCTCTCTCCACAGATTGCTTCTCAAAAGGAATCTGCTGCTGAAACTTCACCATCACAAGTCGGGGACGCCCCTCACACAGGACGGTAAGGACCTGGCGCCTCAATCTCCAATTCTGGTCTTCTAATCCTGGGGTGTGAATGGTGGGGGGGGGGGAGGCGTCTGAGTTCGCGGTGGTAGAGCGATCTCATTGACAGTGGTCTACAGCTTGGTCAGATCCTCCTGTTGGAGCCAGAAGACATCTTCTTGAAATCCAAGGGATGCAATAGATGAGAAGAATGTCATAGCAATAGAAATGCATGCTAAGGATGCCTTATGAAAGTAAAGTGACTTGTAATTTCTAACAATAATTTTAAGTCTCTAAAGCCTAATGTAGGTTTTTCTTCCTCTATTTTATGGAGAGGGGAGGGGGGAAATGAAATTCTTGGGTTTTGTTCATAAAGTTTAGAGTTTCACCTCCATTTTTTGTCAGGAACCGTCAGGAACATTTTGTATCTGATAAGTTTAGATAAAATGTAATCAGTTTTGTTGAAATGGGTAGCAAACAAATCAGACAACTCTTTGAATCCCCAGAAATAGAACCTATTGACAAAATCCCTCCTGCAAAAAAAGAACAGCTTTTAATTTAACTGTGAAACAAGTTTTTGTTCCAAATGTGTACCTATAGCAATGCTGACATATGTTTTATGCTAGAAATCATTTTGGAAATGAAACAGTAAAGTAGAGAAGCCCCCTAAAGTTGGACTTCACTGAAAATGGCAAGAGGCAGAGGCTGGGTGTTTCTATTCCGGGGTCAGGCTGCCAGCCGACACACGGGGGGGCTGGAATGTGGCGGTGACCGGGAGCGGACGCAGCTGACGCCCCCTTGGCAAGAAGACCTTCTGGGACCCCAGCTCATTCTGGCATGAGAGTGACAGTGACACTTTGGCACACATGGCTTCCCAGCTTGCCCTGGGTACAGTCTCTCCCAGGAGGCCAGGGTGGAGGGCAGCAGGAAAGAGAATGCTCTTACTTATACAGTGACAGTTCTTTTCTGTAATTGGTTCTAGGAGTTTTCATCTGAAATCTGTTTCAGGCCAGGAGGGACAGGTGTGATCCTGTCACATGGACTTGCCGCCTTGTAGAAGAGGGTAGAATTATGTTACCATGTCTTGGCAGCCTCATTTCAGTCCAACGGTTCTGGATCTATTTGGGATCATGGACCTTTTTGTGAATCTCTGAAAGCTCTGGGCCCACTTTATAGAAAAATACACATAAACACACATGCACAACATGTTTTCATAATATTCCAGAAATGTTCATGGAATTCCTGGGCTCACCTGAAACCCAACCCAGAAAAGGGTTGCCTGATAAAATACAGGACACCCAAGTACACTGAACTTCAGATAAACCACAAACCAGTTTTTATTATAAGTATGTCCCAAATATCACCTGGGATATATTTAAATACTAAAATAGATGGGTGGTTTTTCTAAAATTCAAATTTATCTGGAGATCCTATATTCTTATTTACTAAATTTGGCAACTCAGACCCAAATGCATGACTTGCAGATGGAGAATCCCCTGTCTCTGTTGGTTTATCCATATCCGATCATGAGTTGATGCTAGGGTTCTAAAAGGCCATATTGGGGGGGCAAGGGGAAGGAGGGAGAAGTGATACAGACCGGACTTTGACTATTCTGACAGCAAAAGCCAGCTGTTTATTTTTAACTCTCTGTAAAATTTTACAAATGAAAGGTACACATCTCATCTGACGGATGATTAAACTGAAATCCTAAAAAGTTGAATGTTTTGCCTTAGGTCTTTCAAATGGTTAGAGCAAAATTAACATCAAAACCCAATTCTCAGTTCTGTGACAACCAAAGGGACATTAGTCTTACAAACTAGATTTCTAACCCCACTTCCTGCAACCTTAACGTACACACACAAAAGACAAATAAAAGAAAGAGCTATTTTACTAAAATTTTCAACAAAACCAAAAATCTTAGCACAGGGTCCTTACATCCTGTATCCAGGTTTGGAAAATAGAAGTTAGCTTTATGTATAGAGTGTGTATATGTTATAGATAGCAGGCCTCTAGCTAAGTTGAGCCATCAGAAATTGATAATATTTGTCTTTAAACAAAAATTGATAATTCCGTATTCAACCTAACACTGAAAAGGAGGTGTCTGGTTCTCTGATCAACAAATTCATACAAGATCTCCTTGAACCTACTTCTGTTTTTGGCTTACCCAAACTACTAGAGTTTCATAGACTTACAACCCCTAATAGGATAAAGAAACCCATAGGCTCTGATTGTCCCCAAACGAATCTGTCTTACAATTAAAAGGGCAGCTCTTTTATTTCAGTGTTTGGAGCTATAAAGAACCATTTCATGTTCTCCATATCCAAACTTTGATTTTATAAATTTGAGTTCCACCTCACTCAATCTCAATCTTCCCATGTTGGAAGGAGTTAACTTTTTAACCTGCGACAGATTTCAACCTGCCCTGGATATAAGGGCTATATAGGGGGTCAGGGTTCAATCTGGGTTTGAATCTTTGCCCTACTACACGTTATATACCCATCGTGTGACCTTGGATATGTTTTTAAAACTCTCTCTGAACCTTAACTTCTTCATTTGTAAAATGAACATAATATTACCTGCCTTTTAGAATTTTCACGATGCTTAAATTTTAAAAAATAATATCATGTCAAGTATTTACCTAGGCTCAGCACACAGTTATCCCTCAATTTATACATGTAGCTCTACAATTATTATTTTAGGTAGAAATGAAAGTAATAGCTTACATTGAATACATAGTCTAGATTCATGCTTGGTGATTTATATCTAGGAATTAATTATTCACATGCTTAAATTGGCAAATACAGAAGATCACGGCAAATTTGACAGCTCACTTAACTGCCCACTGTTGTCACGTGTTGAATACACGACATTATCATCATAGAAATGACACAAGAGCCAAGACCGCCAGTGGGCAGTGGGAGGAGGACATGGAATTGTGCCTCTGTTGCCCTTCTGCCCACTTTCTAACAGGCAGCTCTTCCCGGGGACCTGGGAGGCAGCTCTGGGCGCTAGTGGATGGAGCGGGGAGGGAAGGAGGCGTGGGGTCCACGACCAGAGAAGAATTCTCTGAGCTCCCTCCACAGAATGAAGGGATAGCTCCAATAGCCTGGGGAGCCTTCCACAACCTTCTGCACTCTGTGCAATCTCCTCTTTTACCCAGAAGGGGAAGGGACGGGGGGCACTGCAGTGCCTCCAAATAGCTGCTCATCTGACCTGCGCTGTCCAGCGTGTCCTGCTACGGCAGGGCCACTAACGGTCCCGGGGCACCTGTAAAGCTCTTTTTTGATCCCAAGGGGGCAACTCACTAGAGCCCCCTGGCTGGGGAGGGAGAATCATGCCCTTCGTGCTTCAGGAAAAACGGAGAAACAGTCCTGAAACTGTCCCAGTTGCAGGCAGCTCAGATAGGCTGGTCCCCTCACCATGCAAACCCCATGCAGACTGACTGTGACCCCAGTCAAAGCCCTCCCTGGGGTGTGGAAATCACAGCGACTGCCCAGCTACCAAGCCTGGGGAGGGGGTTCCCTGAACCTCTGGCCACAAGGTCCTCACTCATTAAAAAAGAAAAGAAAAAGACAAAAAGCTTTGAAAACAACAACAAGAGTAAGAGAAAGCCCCATCCAGCTTATTGAATCAATAAGAATGGAATGCTTTCGAAATGGATTGCTCAACACCAGGTAACACCCTGTATTGTATAAGAACGTGTACAGGCAACTCGTTGTAACCACTGCCTCTTCCTCGTAGCCACGTTTTGGTATCACTGTGACCACCATTTGTGATCAGTTACAATATGACCCAGGGGTGCATAGTGAACATTTGTATAACTGTAAAAATTCTATATGTTATAATTGAAAAGACAATGAGACTTCTGTGCAAATTGCTTTGACTACTTGTCCTCATATGACCTTGGAGCTGAGTAGTACGTTTCTGTGAATATTCCATTTTTTTCTAATCATCCTCTACAAGCCCACACCATCAGCCTGGCAGTCCAGCACCGTGACCAGATGAGTAAATGGAAGTGAGTTAAACTGTTCCCCTTTCCTTCCATTCATGAGTCCTTAGGCTGCCCTCTTATAACTTCTTTCCTTTAAGGCTGCCTTTGCTTTTCATTCAAGTGTGATTGTAGAAAAATGCTGGTTGGTTGGTCAGTTGGCATGGAGTATGTGTGTGTGTGTGTGTGTGTGTGTGTGTGTGTGTGTATGTGTGTGTGTGTGTACCCAGTGTGACATGTCAGAAAGGCCTCAGTGTGAGGGTCCTAGAGAGTCATCAAAGGCTTCCCCGTCTGCCTTGTGAGAACATAGCCTCTGGGTTTTGATCATCCATGAAGAGGGAGCTGGTCTTCCCTGCAGTAAGGACTGGAGCACACCCTGTAGCTCTCCTACCATACTTGCCTTAAATTGAGAAAAGCCATGGCCGGAGCCCCACCTCCCTGGGAGATGGAAGAGCAGGGCCAGAGGAAGAGCATTTCTTGGGATGTAGGGAGCAGTGAACACCTCTGCAGCCTAGAGGACAACATCAGAGCCTGGCCCATCTTCCAAGGAGTGAGCCTGGTCCCCAGACTCCTCTGAGGGGTCTGCAGCATGTTATCGGAGGAATATGGCCCAGACTGAGAACACCTGGGCAGGTGGATGGAGAGCCTCACCTTCGAGGTGCAGACCTAGGAACAGGATGTAATGGCAGTTCTAGTAGAGAAAGACTGAATTTATGAGCATATCTGGGAAATATGGCCACCAGGAAGTGGTCTGCAGGCTCTGATTTCAAAACTCTCTTAAATGGTCTCCTGAATCTCAGAGCTAAAGAAGCCATTTACCTTTACACAGTGATTTTGAGGATTCTAAAAACCCTCTCTTATTAAGAAAAAATATATATATTTAAAATATTAATTAATAAGATTAAATTAATGTAATTTGATTAATGTTAAAATATTATGTAAATAATAATATAATATTAGTTTAAAGAATATGCATATATGTTCCACAGTGGTAGCTCTGTTAGAAATTTGCATGTGAGTCATTGGAGTACACTGATAAAAAAAAACCAAAAAAACTCCAAAAAACATGCATATCTGGGAGAAAGAGTAGATTTGCCCACTGATGGATTAGCTTGGATCATCTGTCAGACTAGCTAATGTGTCACCCAGTAGGGCCCTGGAGAAATGGGACAAGGGCAAGAGAATTCAGATAAAGGGTCATGAGGGTTTCCATGGGAACACCAGGGGCAGCAAGAAGGCCAGACCATGGAGGAAAGAGAAGGCAGCAACAGAAAGTAACAGAAGGAAGCCGTGGAGGAAATTTGACTGATTTCACTAGGGCCTCAGTGCGCCCTCTCCTTCCTGGAGGTTCCTTAATCCTTCTCAATTGCATAGCAACTCATCAAGTTCAAACCCTTCCTGGTATCCAGCATCCTTTCTGTATCCTCATGTTACCTGCCTACCTGTCTCCCTCACTCCAGCAATCTTCTTCGTCTGCACATCCCGTGCCGAGTCACCCCTCCCTGCTTCCATAACAGGCATTTCCTCTGCTTTAAAGGCCTTCCCCCTCCTATACCTACTCCTCTTAAAAACCTTTCATTCCTGGAACAGGCAAGATTCCTGTTATCTACAAATCTTCCCATCCTAACCCCACTCCAACAAAACAGTTCCTTTCATTTGAAATCTGAAGTCCAGGTTCATAGATTCAATCTGTTCTATATAATCTGTTATTTTCCTGACATAACCTATGTCCCAAGTTTCTTAAATTTCCAGGCTTACCTTTCTCGTCCATAGCAAAGTAAATAATCTGTTCTTCAGCCTATGTCATTGCATGAGTTCCATTTCTCTCCCTGGCATTTTCAAAAATCCCTTAGAAATGTTTAACTGTTCCAGAAATCTACTCTTGATCCCCATGACTGAATCTCCATCCTGTGGCCACTTCCTCTGATTGGTTTCACCCCAAAGCTTAAACAGGTTACTTCCTTCATTCCCTAAAACACATCTAAGAAGGTTATTGATTTTAATGAAAACAATTCAAATTTTTTGAACATTCACATTTTGCAAGACACCCTATTAAATGCTGTACAGACATTTCTCACTAAGCTTTCATGGACCACCCGACAGGCAAGCACCATTATTATCTTTACTTTAGAGGTAAGCCAGTAGAGTGGAGACTCTAAGAGGTTAGTAATCCATGGAAACTCACAGCTCAGATAAATAGTGGAGCTGGTATTTACATTGTATTTTCATTTTCATTCTCATTCAGTTTGAAATACCGTCTAATTTCTTCTTTGACTCATGGATTATTTACAAGCGTATTGTTTAATTCCCAGGATTTCCTCCAAAACAATGAGTGGTTATAAGCCCGACATCCAAATGAGTAAAAAATTGCCCATAGGACTTCCTCCAGGAAAATAAGCAGGGCTATTTCCAAAAACACATTTGTACTCCTACTGGTAGAATCTACTGGGTTTTTGTTTTGTTTTGTTTTGGTTTTTTAAGTTACTCTGCTGTGATTCCCTAAATTCTTGTTGTCATTTTGTACTTGTCATTGTTTATCTATTTAACACAAATTACATATTGTATTGCTCCATCATTCCCAGTACAGTGCCGCCCACACAGCAATAGGTGTCTGATAACTACTTGCTGAACAAAATTTTTAAAATTTTCCCCAGAAAAATCCAACAAGGGGACACTTACCACCTAAGTCAAATGCGTTTGAAGACTAAAATGATGGTGGGTTGAAAATCTGTTTCACAAGGTAAGGATGCATGTGGCTTTGCCTGCAAGAAAGAATGAGGAAGCACAAATGTGCTACAGTCTTGTAAACAAAAACAAATGTGAATATGACAGAGCTTAACGAGGAAGAAAAAAAGCCCTGGCAAAGCAAAAGACCTTCTCTGTTTCCTACCTACTTGCTACTCTCCTTCCACATGGAAAAGAACAGGAACAAACACAATAGAAAGTTTTTAACATCTATTCCAGTAATTAAACTGAAGACTTTCAAGGGGGATCAAAGCTAAGTTTTACCTCTCAGGATGAACTCAAAAGTGAGACAAAACACACACACACACACACACACACACACACACACACCCCACCCCTCAAAAACTATAAAACACCTAAACATCTAAATGTGCACCTACAAGAGAATAATTGAACAAGTTTTATATATCCTTACTATGGGAATCTATGCAGCTGTTAGGGACAATGATATAAATTTATGTATGTGCTGATATGGAAAGATGTACATGAGTACATCCAAGTGAAAAAAGCAAACTGCTGAATAATATAGCATAAACTTGTTTTTTTTTTTTTGCAGTATGCGGGCCTCTCACTGTTGTGGCCTCCCCCTGTTGCGGAGCACAGGCTCCGGACGCGCAGGCCCAGCGGCCATGGCTCACGGGCCCAGCCGCTCCGCGGCATGTGGGATCCTCCCGGACCGGGGCACGAACCCGTGTCCACTGCATCGGCAGGCGGACTCTCAACCACTGCGCCACCAGGGAAGCCCCATAAACTTGTTTTGATACAAGTTCTCTTATAGTGGTATGCTGGAGCTCATGAGAACCAATTTACATTTTCAGGGATTTAGCAAACTGGTTGTTGGTAGCTTAAAACCAACCACAACGAGTGTATTTGTACTCAAGAAATTAGCACCTTACAAATAAGGGGTATTTTCCCCCCCTGGAGAGTTGATTTACCAGCACACCACTGCTCAAACTATGCAAATATAAGTTTGCATAAGCATATACAATTATCTGGAATGATATAAAGCAAACTGTGAGTTGTTGAACTACACATACTGATTTTGTTATTTTTAAAATGAAAAAAAAATAAATAAATGGATGAACCTAGTGATTATCATACTAAGTGAAGTAAGCCAGACAGAGAAAGACAAGTATCATCATGTGATATCACTTCTATGTGGAAACTAAAAAAAAAAAAAAAAAAAGATACAAATGAACTTATTTACAAAACAGAAGTAGATCCACAGACATAGGAAACAAACTTATGGTTACCAAAGGGCGAAAAGGGAGGGAGGGATAAATTAGGAGGTTGGGATTAAAATATACACACACTACTCTATATAAAATAGATAACCAACAAGGACCTATTGTGTAACACAGGGAACTATACTCAATGTTTTGTAATAACCTATAAGGGAAAAGAATCAGAAAAAGAATATATATATTCTGAATCACTGTGCTGTACACCTGAAACTAAGATGACACTGTAAATCAACTATACTTCAATAAAAAATAAAAATGAAAAAAGTAACACCAGTAATTTCACAAGAAAGTGAAAGGCTATAGATAAAATCCATTTAAAAGTCTAAGTGGGGCTTCCCTGGTGGCGCAGTGGTTGAGAGTCTGCCTGCCGATGCAGGGAACGCGGGTTCGTGCCCCAGTCCGGGAAGATCCCACATGCCGCGGAGCGGCTGGGCCCGTGAGCCATGGCCGCTGAGCCTGCGCGTCCGGAGCCTGTGCTCCGCAACGGGAGAGGCCACAACAGTGAGAGGCCCGCGTATCACAAAAAAAAAAAAAAAAAAAAAAAAAGTCTAAGTGTAGCATCTTCTGATGACTATGCCCAATATATTGAGAAGGGCTAAAATAATTTAATCTGTGATACTTTAAGGGCCACGTATTTATTTGGTAAACTTAATATATTTCAAGGCTACATTTAATATTAGAGCTGTGCAGAGCTACGTAATAGAGCTAAATCTACACTTCCTATAGATTTAAAAACGGGTTCAAATATTTATAACATTGATAATAGGAAGTGGTTACTGTCCTTAATATGTCAGCATCTATATAAATATATTTCTAAGAGGCACATTAGTAGATTTAGAACTTTAGTGTCAAAGCATAAAAATAGCTTTTATTCTTAATGGGCTGCTAAATTATTATTCAAAAGACTGTATCAGTTATACTCCCATCAACAATGTATGGAGAGTACCACACCAATATCTGATATTCTGAATATTTTAAAATATTTTAACCACTTGATAAGCAAAATTTGACGACAAAAAATAAAAAGGCTCTCTGGATTTCAGTTGACAGTTCTCTGATTATTGTTAGTTTAGCTTTTTAAAAATATTAACTGTTTGTATTTTATTTTCTGTGAACAACCTTGTTACCTAGACATAGTCTTTGTCCACTTTCTACTTGGATTACCTTTGACTTATTAACTTTATGAGCCCTTTAAATATCGTTAGGGAATTCCCTGGCGGTACAGTGGTTAGGACTTGGCGCTTTCACTGCTGGGTCCCAGGTTCGATCCCTGGTTGGGGAACTAGGATCCGGCAAGTCTCCCAGCAAGGCCAAAAAATAAATAAAAATAAATACTGTGTTCACTTCACTTTAACCTTTTATCTGTCAAAAATGTTACAAATATTTGTCTTCACAGTCTGTTGCTTGTCTTTTAAATAGTTGGTGCTGTTTTATAGATATACATTTTCATTTTTTTAATATTCAGATATTTCAGTCTTCCCCTTTATGCTTCTGGATTTTATGTTATGCTTAAGAGGGTCTTTCCTACTCTAAGATTTTTTTAAAAACTACTTTGTTCTAGTTCTTGTGTAAGTTTGTGTGTGTTTGTGAGTCATTTAGAAATTCAACTGGAAATTATTTTAGTGACTATGTAGAGTAGAAAGTACTTGACTATCATTACAATTCCTTATCCATTGATTGTTAGCCACGTTTATTCTAATATATATTCTACATTTAACACGGATTCCTGAATTTTAGTGTTATGATATTTTATTGAGAGAGAAAAACTTCAGGGTAGTTGTCATTCACTTTTTCCTGAACATAAACTAAGCCCCTAAAAAGACATTTAACTACTATTCCATAATAACTGTACAGGTAGATCAGAGAATATTGGGTCATTTCTGCTACATAAAATTACTTGGCCATATAGCTATTGAGAGGTCTCATTTGATAATATAAATGTTTCTAGAATCGTCTACAATGATCGATGCTGAAGTAAACTGTGAATAAGATGTGCATCTAGTTTAACGTAAGTCTTTAAATCTAGTTTTGACACTTTAATCAATCTACGTTATGCCACTAAAAAACTACTATCTTATTAAAAAAAGGAAAGTTTCTCAATGTAGTATTTCAAAGTTTAATGCACAATTAAAGTAAAACCGTTTCTTTTTTTTTTTTTTTTTTTAGCAAGTTCTTGCCTGTGACAGTGTGTTTGCCACCATGGCCCCCAAAAAGAAGACTGTCAGAAAGAACAAAGGCAACATCAATGAGATGACCATCATTGTAGAAGACAGCCCCCTCAACAAACTCAACGCTTTGAATGGGCTCCTAGAGGGAGGCAATGGCCTTAGCTGCATCTCTTCTGAATTAACAGATGCTTCTTACGGCCCCAACCTCTTGGAAGGTTTAAGTAAAATGAGGCAGGAGAGCTTCCTTTGCGACTTAGTCATCGGCACCAAAACAAAATCCTTTGACGTTCACAAGTCAGTGATGGCTTCTTGCAGTGAGTACTTTTACAACATCCTAAAAAAAGACCCCTCTACCCAAAGGGTGGATCTCAGTGATATCGCACCGCTGGGCCTGGCCACGGTCATTGCATACGCCTACACTGGAAAGCTCACTCTCTCCTTGTATACCATAGGAAGCATTATTTCTGCTGCTGTTTATCTTCAGATCCATACCCTTGTCAAGATGTGCAGTGACTTTCTGATACAAGAAATGAGTGTTGAGAATTGCATGTACATCGCTAACATTGCCGAAACATACTCCCTGAGAAATGCAAAGGCAGCAGCCCAAAAATTTATCCGGGATAACTTCCTTGAATTTGCAGAATCAGATCAGTTTATGAAACTTACATTTGAGCAAATTAATGAACTTCTTATGGATGATGACTTACAGTTGCCTTCTGAAATAGTAGCATTCCAGATTGCAATGAAATGGTTAGAATTTGACCAAAAGAGAGTGAAATATGCTGCCGATCTTTTGAGCAATATTCGCTTTGGTACCATCTCTGCACAAGACCTGGTCAGTTATGTTCAGTCAGTACCGAGAATGATGCAAGATGCTGATTGCCACAAGCTTCTTGTAGATGCTATGAACTACCACTTACTTCCCTATCATCAGAACACATTGCAGTCTAGACGCACGAGAATCCGAGGGGGCTGTCGTGTGCTTGTCACTGTGGGGGGCCGTCCAGGCCTTACTGAGAAGTCCCTTAGCAGAGACGTCTTGTATAGAGACCCTGAAAATGGATGGAGCAAGCTTACAGAGATGCCAGCCAAGAGTTTTAATCAGTGTGTGGCTGTGATGGATGGATTTCTTTATGTGGCCGGTGGTGAAGACCAGAATGATGCAAGGAATCAAGCCAAGCATGCAGTCAGCAATTTCTGCAGGTACTGCCTCTTTTATTAGGAATAGAAATCGTTCGATGTTATGAACATAGAATGAAATTAATCATGCCTATTAGCTTAATTCATTGGCTCAGTAAATCAATAATAATAATAATGCCACATTACATGTATATAACACTTCACATTATATAAAGTGCACTCACATATATCATGCATTATAATTTTCCAAGTAAGCCAATGAAGCGAGCACGGAAGATATGATGATTCTGATTTTACATGTGAGAAATTTGACACCCAGAGAAGTGACACCACTAGTAAGTAGAATTCACATTTTCTCATTTCTGGTCAGGGTGCTCTCCACAATACCCTGCCTTTTTGACAGAAACTGGGTGAAAATTTAGTTTTTAACATTAAATGGTAAGAAAGATTAAAATGATACAAAATTTCTTTTTAAGTGGACTGTTACTGATGACTTCAGATTTATAACTGGCAACTAGAATGAGATCATTAAAAATGTGGCAGCTAATTAATTTTAAATATTTCTTTAAAGACTGAATACCATCAATATTTTTGATACATGTAAACAAGAGTAAAAGCATGATAAATCCTGCAGAAAGTGGAATTGAAATGCATATTATTTTTGTATATTTATAATAAAAAATTAAACCTCCATATACATGAAATGTTCAGAAAGTCATGCTTCTATCATGGTAGTGGTTCAAAGGCAAACATAACTAATGAACAAGATCTGAAAATTCATCTAGTAAATCATAAAAAATATTCTTTATTGTTTCATTATATGTACATGTGTGTCATTTAAATGAATCCAAACAATTGATTTTTAGCCCTTAATTTGTAGCTATGGTTAAGTTTTGATTTGGAGGTGAAATGAGACAAATATGAATGAACATCAAACAGAGTCAGTTCTGTGTTTACAATACTTGGAACTATGGAAAGTGTTAGTTTACTATGGGTGCCTTATTTTCCTCCTGCTGATAACTACTTGTACTCAAGTCACTGTTTTTGAGCTATTGACTTCAGTGCTTCTGGTATAATAATTGTAATGCTGAACACTGAAAAAAATATACCCCTACACTAAAAAGTCAGACCTACTAATAAGTGCTAGAAAATAGAGAAGCATCAAAAGTTAAGGCTTTGTTGATGCACTGGGACATGAGTTCTATTGTTCTCATTATAAACAGATGACAGAAGACTTAGTGACTTAGCTTTACAGCGGCAATGCCAGGAGAGGTGTGTGAACAAGAAGGGGTTTGTGAGAATGTAGGAACTCAGTCAACTTTCTTGATTAAGCCATGAGAATGAGCTAGGGGTGGCTGGTGTCTGAAGATATGTGGAATTGACTTTAATGTGGCCGTATTCCCTTCTCCGATTCCACAAATACCCAGCTTCCACCCTTCCTCCACGTGCGCATCCCCTAAATCCTACGGGATGATGGATTTGAATATGAAGGAAAGAGGACTGGAGGTCGGTCTCAGCGGGGTGGTCTCCCGGTAGCTGCTTTTATAAACGGGAGGAGGGGGAGTCACCTATGCCTGCCCTGCCTTTCCCAAGAGTCACACTTTTTTACTGGTTGAGAGAGGATTAGCAGCCTCCAGGCGAGGAGCTGCGATGGGTCCCCAGCCTCCTCGCAAGGATAGTGTCGAGCCTCCCACGTCCTGGTTGGCGGCGTCACCTGGGTTCCCCGGCTGCCGCCCACAAGGCTGTCACGCTTGCTCTACCACTTCCAGATACGATCCCCGCTTCAACACCTGGATCCACCTGGCCAGCATGAACCAGAAGCGGACGCACTTCAGCCTGAGCGTGTTCAACGGGCTCCTGTACGCCGTGGGCGGCCGCAACGCCGAGGGCAGCCTGGCCTCGCTCGAGTGCTACGTGCCGTCCGCCAACCAGTGGCAGCCCAAGGCGCCCCTGGAGGTGGCGCGCTGTTGCCACGCCAGCGCGGTGGCCGACGGCCGCGTGCTGGTGACCGGCGGCTACATCGGCGGCGCCTACTCGCGCTCCGTGTGCGCCTACGACCCGGCCCGCGATGCGTGGCAGGAGCTGCCGGCGCTCAGCACGCCGCGGGGCTGGCATTGCACGGTGGCGCTGGGCGAGCGCGTGTACGTGATGGGCGGCAGCCAGCTGGGGCCGCGCGGCGAGCGCGTGGACGTGCTAACCGTGGAGAGCTTCAGCCCGGCCACCGGCCAGTGGAGCTACGCGGCGCCGCTGCCCGTGGGCGTGAGCACGGCGGGCGCCTCGACGCTGCACGGCCGCGCCTACCTGCTGGGCGGCTGGAACGAGGGCGAGAGGAAGTACAAGAAGTGCATCCAGTGCTTCAGCCCCGACCTCAACGAGTGGACGGAGGACGATGAACTGCCCGAGGCCACCGTGGGCGTGTCGTGCTGCACCCTAGCCATGCCCAATCACGTGACCCGAGAGTCCCGCGCTAGCTCGGTGTCCTCCGTGCCCGTCAGCATCTGAACCCGGGGAGCCGCGGGCTCGCGGGGAGAAAAGATAGGCATCGCGGTTCAGCTAAAGGAAAGGAAACTATCTAACATTTACTACAGGGGAGTCTTTTCAGATCCATCGAGGCATCTGCCTTGGTGGTTTTCAGTTGCTGGTGTGGCATCATCTACCTCTCTGTCGATTTTTTTTTTTTTTTTTTTTTTTTTCTTTTTTTAAGCAAAATACAGATCCGGAGCCAACAAAGGAAAGAAGCCATTTATTTCAGCGGCCACTGGGTGGCAGACAGAACTCGCGGTGGGCACTACCATCGCGGCATCCTTTCTAAACATAGAGCGGTTACACCCACATTTGAGATTGTGCTTCTGCACTTTAATACACACGAAGCCTGTGTGAGTAAGAGATTTCTCGTACAAAAGTTTATTTTCCTTTCTCTTTTTTTTTCTTTAGGAAGTTTAAAATATTCCTTTATAGGCTTCATTTTTAAATGGAAATCAGTCTACATCCATAAGGACTTAAGATTTAATTCTGTGTTTCTATGCAGTTTCTTTACTTATACATGCCTGAGTAAAGGATTTCGAAAGGCATCCCAGGAGAAAATCATAAAGCTTAAGACAAATACTGACGGGAAAGTAATAGGGATTCCACCCCGGGGCTGACAGGTTGATGCCTTTGGTTTAGCGGTGATACCCTCCTCCCTGCCTCAGGTCCCCAAAAGTATTTCCTATCATAAAATCCTACTCTCAGAGAAGGAACTGACATCAGTCATCTAATTTATAGGCAAATTTAAACCATTTTCTTGTTTCTCCTAGAAGTATTCACATTTTACTTTGGTCCCCCATTAAAAGAATTGCAAGTAGTACTCGCACCCTAAACACTACATCAAGATGGTTAAAGGCAACCTTGACCTTCATGTAAGCCCCCAGAAGAACACCAAATAAAACTCTGTCTGTAAGGATCCTTAACATATAGCATATGCAGCCTGAAGGTTATGCAACCAATAACAATAATTTGATTTCTTCCAGTCTTTTAGATGAGTGAGAATGAAGGAAACATTTGGAATTCCTGGATTTGGCAATAGCAGGATGAATGGGTCCCCCTGTTGGTAAATTCTATTGTTTACCAATTGATTTCAATCCTGATTTCTCAATTAAAAATCTAACACGTTCATTTTCTATAGAAATGTTAGGATAATATATGCCCATTTGATTATATATTTTTAAAATTTCATCTGCTCCAAATTAGCTTTGCAAATTAAACTATATCAGCTCCATATCATTTTTCTTATATGTTCGCCAAGTTTGGAAGCAAGGGAATGATGGCAGTAAATGATACATATTTTCCTTTCTTCTAATTTATCCTTTTATTCTTTGATAGTTCACTTGTTTTGGAGAGGAAAGGCCTATAAATTATGGGTTGTGTGCAAATGGATTTTGAGAAATAAGACAAACTATTTAAATGGTGAAACATGACATCTATGACAGTATAACCGGGTTTTCATGAACCCTGTCCTCTCCCACTGTGTGTAGATAGGTTATGGCTAGAGTTACAATATTTATATTGAAAATATTTTATTCGAACTGTGAAAAGTGGTTCATATAGTAGTACACTTTGTGGAACAATTTTATATCATTGCCCCTTATGGAAAGTTCAATCTCTGGGTATTTAATGGTAACACTCGGGTAAAGGCTAGAGCATTGCGGGTTGAGAACAAAACGTTATTAATGTAAAAACACTGGGCTGTTTCCTAACCCCACACAGGGCAGGAGGAGCTTCTCCAAGTACAGAGCAGATCTGCTCCTTGATTCTTTATTGGCCCAGGCTGAAAAATAAACCTGTGTGAGAAACCAGTGTATGGAGCTGGTTATATCACTGAGCTCTTAAGTCACAATGTACAACCTATAGACAGACTTCTGTCCTTGCAGCACCTGGGTAAAATTAGCTTTTCATTTGTAATAAGTTGTTTAGGACACAACTTCCAAAGCCTATGCGAGGGTGACTGTAACATTTTTTAGTTTGGTATAAACATATCTTTTCATACAATCGAGAAGCCTATAGCATACCGTTAATTCTGAGAGACAAAAAGTGATGTATCATGGATTACAGGTCATAAGTGGGCAAATAGACATAATCTCTTGATGCTCACCAAGAGATGTATCTCCCATTGAGATCCTAGAAGTATAAGTGGGGGGCTTAATGCTGGAATGAAATAAGAATCAATCAACTGTAATATTTTATCATGGATGAATGAGGAAAGACGCTGAAACTAGAGGATTTTTCATCTATCAGAGCTTTGTAAAATACAGTGCACAAAAACTCGGCAGTGGCTTTCTAGAGGTGACCCTGGAGATGTGTTAGAATGGATAAAGCATTTGAAATGACCATTTAACGTAGTTTCTACATTGGTTATCTGAAGACTCACAGTATACAAATATTGGGGCTACCCAGGTTCCTGGGTGCATTGCTGCTGTATCTCCTGCTTCAACCATTAGGTCAATAAACAAAGACCGATAGGAATTTGGAATTCCAGAATTTCTGACATAACAAATTGGAAGGGAGCGTGGAACCTAAGGGTGGGTGAAGGTTTTGCCTCCTGGAACATCCTGCACAGACCACTGAAAGACATGAAAATATGCAGCATCAAAATAATGCCTGTCATCTTCCACGTGTCAGTGAAACACACTCTTTAACCCAACTACTGAAGCAGGTACCTCTAGAAAACTTGACGACTTCCCCATGTTTTCCAACTGGAAAATGACTTCATTTTCATTACGTTGTAAGCTTACATTCAGTCACGCTCCCAAGTCTTAGGAGCCAAGCCGATACCTCCTTTTATTTTTCCGAAAGCAGAGGACTTGTTATTTTTGTAATACCAGAGTCCTGGGATGAAATAAAAGCATGGGTTCAATGTATCAGAGAAATAGCAGGTTACCCAGCAGCTGAAATAATAAAACTCAAGCTCTCTTTTTCGGAGTGGGCCAGAGACCTGACATAAAACTTTCCAGGGAGCCAGCCTGTAGTCTGTCCGTTTTTAGTTAGGTTCCTGATGCCAAGTTGTTGACCCTCCTGCACTAGTTGCTTTCAGTGGCATTGGATGAGTTTTATTTTTACTTCCTATGTTGTAAGAATGGTTATGAATAAGGAGGTCAGGGATGGTACAGATGAATATAATTCTAAACAAGGATTAGATGGTAGTGGACTGTTACGAGTGAGGAGGTATAATTGAGGTAAGAAGAATGAGAGAATGTACTGACTGGGTCTGTGGCTTAAGGCAGAGCAGCAATTATAGTAAGTGTATTTTACAAACATGCACGTAGATAGAGGTTTGCTTGGAAACATGTAAGTGTTAAGAGGTCCACATTTTGCTGGTTATCCTGGCCAGATAGCTTCCGAATTCAACAAAGTTACTAGATAAAAGAAACTAAAATCACTTCATTTAATTAATGTTTTCCCTGAGTTACAAAGAAGTGAATTTATGTCATCCACTCTGAATGACTCTTCTCTGAATGAGCTAGATTCCCACCCCAGCCACTGTTGGATATATTCTCTAGCACAAGGCAGCATTCAAAGGAATTATTTTTCAGTATTTCTTTTCATATTTTAAAAACTATAGACTAGTTTCCTAAACACTCCTCCATGGTAATTATGAGAATTAAAGATTCTAAAATATTAACAATTTACCCTCCAGCACATTGAGAGGGTCAAGACCATTTAAATGTCCCTCTCAGGGAACTTGAAATAAAATATTTGTCTTGAATACTCCTAAAAATCTTTGTATTATTTAGCAAATTTTGGCCCAAAATTTCTTTGTTTGCTTAAGACATTCTTGTACTCTATAAGGAACAACAAACTAAAAGGTATGTCGTGTTTGTAACTCCTCTCTATCAATAAAGCTGCGTTCAATAAGCACTTTGTCAGTGATCAGATATGGGTAGTTTTGAAGTGTTCTTTCTGTGATGGTTGGGGTGTTGGTTTCTTTCTCTTTTTTTCTCTATTTAGTTTTCCTGATGACTCAGCTCAACAAAACACAACAAAAAAAGGAAACGACAAATAACTGAAAAGCTGTTCCAATAACTTGAAGACTAGTGAAAAATAAAAAGGGATAAAGTGACTTGCTCTGTAACTCAGACAGAAGCCTAGGTCTGTCTCTCAGTCCTGACCATGTAGAAGTCATGGATTAAGTGTGGTTTCTTATCTCAGTTCCACCCTGACCACAGCCAGCCTGGCGCAGACTCAGGTTCATCATCATTTGCAACGAAACCACTTTTTAGAAAATGAAATTGTGTTGTTATGCAGACCAGCCCTCACAGCCTTTCTCTTCCACCTCACCGTCCAGATGAGCAAATGATATGGAACCAACATGAGATGCTCAACCTTTGATCTGAGTTAGCAGTAAAGTATTAAAACTCAGTTGAAACTATCTTGGTCATTTCTAGAAAATTCTAAATGGCAGAAATACTTGTTCTTAAGGCTCTCCAAGCTGTGTGACCACGTAAAGAGAGTGGATTGGCCTCCAAACCGAAACAGAAGCCACGTTCCCAGTTTTGAGCATCCCAGCCAGGGGGCCCAGAGTTTCTTTGTGTTTTCTTTGAACTCTCACAGAATTCCAAGCTTCCCTACAGGTTAGCACCACCCCCCGCCCCCGCATTCACATACCATCTATCCAACTCATAACACAGATGAAGCTATTTCATCCCACTGAAATAATTCCCTTGTGTGTCAAAGGAACAACCATTTTGCACATGCTGTACTTGGCAAGCTTGGTAGAAAGACTAGAGGTGAAAAGACATTTGAACACTCCTCTTGGCTTTCCTCCATCAAGGTGGTATGGAAGTGCAGTGAAGGTCCATTTCAGGAAAGGGAACAGGCCTTGAGGGGGAGAGATCCAACCCGTGACTCTGGAAACACCCTGCTCAGCCCCTTTGCTCTCCTTTCTAGCCACATTCGCAGGCTGGTCTATGAACCTGGGTATCAGACGCATTACTCCTTATGCCAGCACCAACCTTCCACCCAGTTTCAAACCAAACCTGCTCTTTAGGGAGTGGCGCGGAAGAGAAGGCACTTTTCCTGAACCTTTGGACAGGCACATTAGCCTCAGGTTAGCCTAAAGATCCCATGGGTCTTCTTTCCTTATCCCTTTCAGAGAAATGCCTTATAAAGTCAGGCTGACTCATACTGACCTCCCATTCGGACTTTGCCTTGTTGTTCAATTATGGCTATAGAAGTGATTGCAATCTTCAGAAAGAAGGCCCTTGTAAATTACCATTATTTAGCCTAGAAGGGGTGATATACCAAAATGGAAGAAGCAAGACCTTGATTATACTAACAAACATTTCTCCCACTGCACCCCCTTCCAAAGCATTTCAACGTGTACCCAAAGGAGGGAAGTGTCCAGTGACACGATTGGAGAACTTGGACGCCCTTTATCTGGCTGTCTTTGCTTTGTGCTCATGTTTAGGTTATCGCCACAGGCTCCACATTCAGCAATTCTCTTTCCATGTTGGGGATACCCTTCCCCCTCAATGAGAGGGGGAAACTGAGCAGGTGGGCCAGGTATGGAGGTGATTTATGTCAATTGCATCTACATCACTTTGGCCGGAAGTGGGCATACGGCCCTACCCAGATGCAAGGGAGCTGGGGAAGGATGTCTTCATGTGACACCGGGAGGAAAAACAAAAATTTTCATTGAGGATTTTCTCTGCACGATGAAGGATTACATTCTGGAAGCCGTAGCTCTCATCTCCCTCCCTGGCTGTCCACGGAGCAAGGAGCTTGCCTGGAGAACCACCTTCCTCCACCACACCCCTAGGGATCCGCTCACACTATGCAGGGCTCTCCCCCACCGCCAAACCCTTGCCCAGGTCATAAGTCTTGCACTCAGCTCCCCTGTTATATCTTGCCTTTCCCCTTCTGAAGGACAAGCCCAGACAACTCTTGCAGCCTTTTCTCAATTCAGGGCCCTTACAGGTCTACAGCATACATTAAATGGGTTCTGTAAGCCTTGGGTATCTGCATAAATCCGGTTCTAATGAACTCAAGGAAGCCCGTCTAATATCACAAGCCCCCCACACACACCTCTGCCCCCCTGGGTCTCCCTGTCCCTCTACTTCTAGAAATGCTCTACACTCTTCTTGATTTTACCTCTTCTAAGACAATATGGACTGTAAAGTCCACATCTGTGACTAAATTCCTCTTATTCCAGCCATACAAGAAGGTTCCCAATGCACGATGGTTTTGGGAAAAGAGAGCACATCATGGAGAGTCTAAGAAAGGGAATACATGCTTCGATTCTTTTTTTTTTTTCCTTTTTGTGTTAGTTTCAGGTGTAGCAAAGTAATTCAGTTACACATATATATATGCATATATAAAAATATATATATTCTTTTTCAGATTCTTTTCCAACATAGGTTATTATAAGATATTGAATATAGTTCCCTGTGTTATACAGTAGGTCTTTGTTTTTTATCTATTTTATATATAGTAGTGTGTATCTTCTAGTCCTAAACTCCTAATTTATCTCTCTCCCCTCCATGCATCGATTCTTAATCACCACAGCAAGAGAGGATTCCTCAGGGACAGAGGGAGAAGGAAACTGAAATGATTATAGTCTGTCCCCCAAGTTTTCTTCCCTAACCTTTATGAAACTTTTCCATTTATTGCAGGCTTGAAGTTGAGAAATGTTTCATTCTATCACAATTCTGCATATGGGTAACAAAGAAAATTCTTCATGCCCAGAGAATCCTTGTTTAGCAAATGTTCACTGGCATAACTGTGCACCAGGCACATTGCTGTAATACATCGTGAACGTGATGCTGTGTTCCCCCAGGGATAGTGAGGAACCAGAACCCCCATGGGGTGACCGATGCCTGAAACACACATTTAGATCAGGCAGAGCCAACCATACAAAGCACAATTAAATTGTTTTTGAATTTTATTTTATTTTTTTATACAGCAGGTTCTTATTAGCTATCCATTTTATACATATTAGTGTATATATGTCAATCCCAATCTCCCAATTCATCACACCACCATCCTCCTGCCACTTTCCCCCCTGGATGTCTATACGTTTGTTCTCTACATATGTGTCTCTATTTCTGCCCTGCAAACCGGTTCATCTCTACCATTTTTCTAGGTTCCACATATATGCATTAATATACGACATTTGTTTTTCTCTTTCTGACTTACTTCACTCTGTATGACAGTCTCTAGGTCCATCCACGTCTCTACAAATTACCCAATTTTGTTCCTTTTTATGGCTGAGTAATATTCCATTGCATATATGTACCACATCTTCTTTATCCATTCGTCTGTCGATGGGCGCTTAGGTTGCTTCCATGACTTGGCTATTGTAAATAGTGCTGCAATGAACACTGGGGTGCATGTGTCTTTTTAAATTATGGTTTTCTCTGGGTATATGCCCAGTAGTGGGATTGCTGGGTCATATGGTAATTCTTTTTTTTGTTTTTTGTTTGTTTGTTTTGGGTTTTTTTTTTTTTGCAGTATGCGGGCCTCTCACTGTTGTGGCCTCTCCCGTTGCGGAGCACAGGCTCCGGACGCACAGGCTCAGCGGCCATGGCTCACGGGCCCAGCCGCTCCGCGGCATGTGGGATCTTCCCAGACCGGGGCACGAACCCGTGTCCCCTGCATCAGCAGGCGGACTGTCAACCACTGCGCCACCAGGGAAGCCCTTTTTTTAGTTTTTTAAGGAACCTCCATAGTGTTCTCTATAGTGAGTGTATCAGTTTACATTCCCACAAACAGTGCAAGAAGGTCCCCTTTTCTCTACACCCTCTCCAGCATTTGTTGCTTGTAGATTTTCTGATGATGCCTATTCTAACTGGTGTGAGGTGATACCTCATTGTAGTTTTGATTTGCATTTCTCTAATGATTAGTGATGTCGAGCAGCTTTTCATGTGCTTCTTGGCCATCTGTATGTCTTCTTGGGAGAAATGTGTATTTAGGTCTTCTGCCCATTTTTGGATTGGGTTGTTTGTTTTTTGTTTTTTGGTTTTTTGGTTTCTTTTTTTTTTTTGCGGTATGCAGGCCTCTCACTGCTGTGGCCTCTCCCGTTGCGGAGAACAGGCTCCGGACGCGCAGGCTCAGCGGCCATGGTGCACAGGCCCAGCCACTCCGCGGCATGTGGGATCCTCCCGGACTGGGGCACGAACCCGTGTCCCCTGCATCGGCAGGCAGACTCTCAACCACTGCGCCACCAGGGAAGCCCGGGTTGTTTTTTTGTTTTTTTTTTTTTGATATTGAGCTGCATGAGCTGCTTGTATATTTTGGAGATTAATATTTTGTCAGTTGCTTCATGTGTGAATATTTTCTCCCATTCTGAGGGTTGTCTTTCGTCTTGTTTATAGTTTCCTTTGTTGTGCAAAAGCTTTTAAGTTTCATTGGGTCCCATTTGTTTATTTTTGTTTTTATTTCCCTTACTCTAGGAGGTGGGTCAAAAAGGATCTTGCTGTGACTTATGTCATAGAGTGTCCTGCCTATGTTTTCCTCTAAGAGCTTTATAGTGTCCAGTCTTACATTTAGGTCTCTAATCCATTTTGAGTTTATTTTTGTGTATCGTGTTAGGGAATGTTCAATTTCATTCTTTTACATGTAGCTGTCCAGTTTTCCCAGCACCACTTATTGAAGTGACTGTCTTTTCTCCATTGTATATCCTTGCCTCTTTTGTCATAGATTAGTTGACCATAGGTGCGTGGATTTATCTCTGGACTTTCTATCCTGTTCCATTGATCTATATTTCTGTTTTTGAAGCACAATGAAATTAATAAGCATGTGCTTCTTGCCAAGTTTTGTGTTCCTTGGTCCTATGGGGAAGAGAAAAGTAAACCCAACTTAGAGCCTGCCCTCAAGGTGCTCAGACGTGGTAAAATCTCTCTAATTGACTACATTTGGCCCCTGATCATGCTCTTTCTCTGCCCTGCTCTGTGCTCCGGGAGGCTGACCCCCAGGGATTGCATCATCCAGACTCAGATTCTTCAGCCAAGAGGTTGTATTTATCCAATAGGAGACCTCAGAGAGGTCAGAGGCAGAAGAGAGTGGCTGGGGTATTTCTCTCCTGTCCTTTCCTGGCCGTGGCTATAATTCTGAGCCTCCAGCTCCTGCCAGGTGGCCTCTCCCCACACCGCCTGGACTCCAGCTGTCCCTGGACTCATACCACCACACCACAGCTACCACTTCTAGATATTTTTTCACTGGTTTGTTGATGCTTTGCCACTCTTTTTAGAATATGTTCCTTCAGAGCGAGGAACTTGTCTGTCTTATTCACTGCCGTAAATGTCCAGTGTCTAGAACGATGCCTGGTGTGCAGCAGGGGATAAGTACTTTGTGTTGAGTAAATAACTAAGTGAATGAATGAAATAGCAAAACCATCATGACTTAACCACTTGCTAGATTCCTATTCCAATATCATTTATTTAATCAATAGTTATTGCACGTCTACTATATTCAAAGCACTTTCCCTTGCCCCAGGAAGAGGGAAGCACAACAAAGTACACAACCATGACAACGAGGACTCCTCCAAACTAGCTGGAAGCCAAGAATTCAATTGCTGAGAAACATCACAGGCTAAAGGAATTATCCAACCAAACCTTACTCTATATTTACCTTTTTTTTTTTTTTTTTTGGCTGCGTTGGGTCTTTGTTGCTGTGAGCAGGCTTCCTCTTTGTGGTGGCTTCTCTTGTTGCGGAGCACGGGCTCCAGGCGTGTGGGCTTCAGTAGTTGTGGTGCACAGGCTTAGTTGCTCCGCGGCATGTGGGATCTTCCTGGACCAGGGCTTGAACCCGTGTCCCCTGCATTGGCAGGCGGATTCTTAACCACTGCGCCACCAGGAAAGTCCCTACCTATTTATTTTTAAATTTCTCAGAAGATTGATAATATTTCTATAGTTATTTCTCCATTAATTTTTTTTAATTGCATACTTTCTCTCTATAATTGCCAAATCTTTAAAAGCAGGTTAGGACTAGTTTCAGCAGTTAGCTGGTAAGTGTTTATTTAGTGCTTACTATAAGTAATATAATATAGTATAATAATATATAATTATATATAATTATAGACTATGTTTATATACTTATATATATTCTATCAAATAATGTGTACATATATGAATATATAGATTTTATTGAATTTTATAGATAGATCTATATCTATTTATCACTAAATAAATACCAGCTGAATGCTGAAACTAGTCCTATATATAGTTATTTATATAAACATAGTTATATTGTTATAGACTGAATGTGTCCCCTCAAAATTCATATGTTGAAGCCCTAATGTGATGGTATTTGAAAGTGGGGGCCTTTGGGGGGTCATTAGGTCATAAGGGTGGAGCCCTATGATGGGATTACTGTCCTTGTAAGAAGAGGAAGAGTTAGCCCTCCCTCTCTACCATGGAGGACATAAATGAGAAGATGCCATCAGTAGACCAGGAAGAGGACCTTCACCCAGAACCCAACCACACTGGCACCCTGATATCGGACTTCCCAGCCTCCAGAACTGTGAGAAATAAAAATATTTGTTTATGTTTAAGCCACCTGGTCTATGGTATTTTATTACAGCATCCCCAGCCGGAGAGAACTAAGAGATAGAGATGGAGATTATAGAGACAGAGATATGTCTCATCATGCTGTTACATGATTGCATTCTGAGATTGAGCCGCTCTGATTTCATCCCCTTGACTTACATGACACCTGAATGAGTTACTAGGTAATGTTCATTTCTTTAAACACGTCTTGAGGGCAGCCATGTTCCTGGCCACATGGAGAAATGTGAGAACGTTGGAGCCCACCCACTGACACCCAGGTGGCTTTTTCTGGTTCAAGAATGAGCCATAGATAGAAGAACTCCTGGGAGCAGGGCACCTGCAGCCTGAACCCTGGAGCCCTTCAGAGTCCCCAGACAGGCCTCCACTGATGGTTCTCTCATTTCCCTCATGGATAAAGATACTGAGGACAAGTCAGGACTCATGGCACAGTCCTGGGTGATGGACAATAAAACTCTGGGCTTGAGATACTAGGATATCTTCCAGAGATACTAGGAATGTGGCATGTATAAAAAAAAATAAAAAAAGAAGTCAGCAAATTCAGCTGGAAGAAGGACCTGCCCACTCTTCAGAGGCTCTCCATGGAGGCACACTTCTGAAGGTGATGCAGTGGACTGCAGACCAACCCAGGCAAGCGTGGGAGCCACGTGCTAAAGGTGGCAGGGCCACTGGAGGAGAGCCTCACCATCCAGGAATGCTTGGATGGAACGGCGACAAACTGGCTCCACCGAAAATCCATGAAATATCGAACACTTCAATTTCTCCTGAATTCTTCCAGTTGAAAGCCAGCTCTATAAGTTAGTGCCTTTGGTGAAGCCCTTCAGTCCCTTGTCCCTGCCTGCACTGACCAAACACAGACAAGATAGGGAGTCCTCAGGGATGAGAGGTCCCTGTGATGTCCAGAGGTAGACCAGGGTTCTGAGCTGCAGGAGAAAACTTTAAATCAGGAGAAGAGTGAGCAGGTGAACAGGGATAGAGCACACGAGTCCCCTGCTGCAGAAAATGCCACCATAGGCCCTGCCACACTCCTGTGCAGAGAACAGGTTATGACCCAGCCCTGCTTTGATGCCTCCCAGGTTTGCTATTGGCATTTAGCAGTAGGGATTTTGCTGTAGGTTCGCCAGGCAGGGTCTACGGAGGCCAGTGCTTCTCTGGCTACAGTCAGCCATTTGCGTTTTTCCCCAATGCACCACGCACATCATTCCACTTTCTCTTCGTGCATTTTCTCTTTGCTCACGCAGAGCAGAGTTAGAGAGCCCTGTTTTACAGAACTTGGCCTCCCCATCTCCCAGCCCCACTGATGGTCTGCCCTGGATATCAGGCACTTGTTTGGGTCAGAACTCTGCAGGATTCCATGCCATCAATTGTGGCTCACAGGTCACTGGCAACCAGAGACAGAGCTGCAGTGTTCTCTGGAGCCAGAGAGGGCCTGCTGACTGCCACAGAATTGTCTTTCCAGCAGCCCTGGAACAGCTGTGTGGTGCTCTGCCTGTGTTGTCCGAATGCTGGGGACGATGCCCAATTCTCTGTGAGTTTCCCAGTAATTCTGGTATCTGCTCTTTATACTAAAGTGCCCACGTACTTTAAGGAGGGAAAAAGAGTGAGCCAAAAGGTTTTGTGCCAGGGATTAAGACTATGGTAAAATCAGAGAGAAGATCAGACCGCTTACAAGACCAAGAAGGCCTGAGTCACCTCTAGTGGAGGTTGGTCCTCTGAGGTTACGAGCACTCGACAAAAATCTGAACGTGTCCATCTCTTCCCTTGAGGATAAGTAGAGGTTCCTGACAAATGATGGAAAAGCGAGGCTCCTAACCTTTCATTTCATGGAGTGATGTTGCTCACCTTCAAGGACAGACGCACAGTCACTTGAAGACGCATCAAAATCCTCCAATGCCTAGTAACACACACCAAAAATATCTTAAAGGCATCTCAGAAGAACGTAGAACAACTTTGGAGAGAAATGATGGGTGGTTTGGATGAAAACACTCATCTTCAGGAAAGCCTAAAACTGCTTATCTGAGGGATTTCCCCGGTGGCACAATGGTTAAGAATCCACCTGCCAATGCAGGGGACACGGGTTCAATCCCTGGTCCGGGAAGATCCCACATGCTTCAGAGCAACTAATCCCATGCTCCACAACTACTGAGCCTGTGCTCTAGAGCCCGCGAGCCACAGCTACTGAAGCCCGCATGCCTAGAGCCCATGCTCCACAACAAGAGAAGCCCCTGCTCGCCGCAACTAGAGAAAAGCCCGTGCGCAACAACGAGTACCCATCACAGCCAAAAATTAAAAAAATTTTAGAAACCAAAAAACTGCTTATCCTAGAAGTTATGAGATGGAAGAAAGTGTGGGAATTAAAGAACAGAAAAAAAAAACCCTTTGAAAACTCAAACCATGAGAATGAAACAGGTTGTGAATGACAAAGCAACCAGTTAAACTCTCTAACTGAAACTATACTGAAGGCGATACATTTGTCTGCTCTGTTTAGAGAAGATTATGGATGATGGCAACTTCGAATGAGATGAAAATAGTGAACCACACGTGGCTGCCTAAACTGTCAGTCAGAAGTCACTTTGAAGAAACTCATTGATGCTGCTAACTTAAACGTTTCCTTAAAAGGGTTTAAAAGAGAAGACCAGGAATTATTTTAAATTATTTGAATAAAATCCAATGGATGAGGAGCTTACAGGTCGAATGAAAAGTTTCCAAACTGAGCAAATATCTTAACATTTAAAAATTCACAACCTAAAGGTGAAAGTCAAGAACTTCAACTGAAACTTCAGATATCGCCTGAACTGTGTCAAGAACATGCAGTGAAACTTGGCAGAAAACCAGTCGAGGAAGTAATTTACCTCTTAGGGAAAAAGCTTCCTAAAACATAGGAAAGCATCAGCAGCATGAATTGGAGACACAACTCCAACTGGAAGATGACTGAAGATCTGGAGAAAGAATTACAATGAACAACTTCCTTCTTGGAGAGCTAGATGGACTATCTCCCACGGGAAAAAAGCTCAAGAGAGCTGGTTGGCAGCTTCATCAACTGAAAAAAAGCTCAATGGACTAAGAAAAGGAAATGGCTGTACCAGACAAAAATCGGCTGAAGCTGATTAAATTTCCAATTTTCTCAAGTGACCCTACAGTGGGCTGATTAATGGCCACACCCTACTGTCTGGATCCTGTGTATATGTCATGTCATGTGGCAAAAGGGACTTCACAGAAGTCATTAAGGTTATGGATCTTGAGGTGAGGACTATCCTGGACTCACCAGACGGACCCAACCTAGTCACTTCAGACCTTAAAGCCAGAGAAATTTCTCCAGCTGGAGCCAGAGAGATGCAGCCAGAAGAGGAAGTCAGGGAACTTCCAAGTAGGAGAAGGATTCACTGCACTGTTGAGGTGTAGGTGTCCAAGTGCAAAGATTGAAAAAAAGACCTCTAGAAGCTACAGCCAGCCCCTGGCTGACAGCTGGCAACAAAACAAGGACCTCAGTCCTACAGCCGCAAGGAACTGAGTTTTGCCAACAACCTGAATGAGCCTGGAATGAGTCTGTCTATAAGAGGCCAGCCCATCAGCACTTTGATGCAGAGAAACCAGAGAGCAAAGCCACACCTCTAACTTACAGAACTAGAATAAATGTGTGTTGTTTTGAGGGCTAAGTTGAGACCTAATGCCCTTCTATTCAAAAAGCAGCCTTGGGCATAGGTCCAAGAGGATCAGTGCATCCCCTGAGCCACCAGGTCCCTGGGGGAGGAGGAAGGTTAAGGAGTCTGGAATGCAGGTCACATGCAGGTTGGATTCTGCTTTCAAGGCATCTGACCCCTGCATACCCATGGCTACGGGAAATTTTCCTGCATTCTCTCTCTTTAAAAGTCATTTTGAGTCATCTGTTTTTAGCTTAACTACTATTTTTTAACTGAGGCTACATCTGCTGATAAAATTACAATTCCTAAGGTAGTGTTTTTCAAATATATATAGGTGGTTGTTATGTAATTCTTATGCATACATTATTTCCACTTCACTGGACCCTGTAGAGAATAAGTCAGATAAATATTGTATTTTGTTTAAAATAAAAGGTCTAATTTATTTATTTATTTATTTTTGGCTGTGCTGGGTCTTTGTTGCTGCACGTGCGCGGGCTTTCTCTAGATGCCGCGAGGGGGGGGCCCTCCTTGTTGCGGTGCGCAGGCTTCTCATTGCAGTGGCTTCTCTTGTTGCAGAGAAATAATTAATTAATTAATTAAAATAAAGTAAAACGTCTATTATCACTTAAGCCATCATTGAACTTCGACATGACCAGATGGAAACATTCAAAAGAATGGAGATCATTTCTATATCCTATGAGCTGTTATTTGAAATCCGTAAAAGTAGGTTGATACTTACCTCAGAATTTTTTTATTGTTTTTAAAAACAACACACACACAGACCCGAATGACAACACCACCCCCAGCTAACCTTAGTCCTATAATATTTTTATAATCACTAATTCATAGATGAGAGGATTTGACATTTGCATTTGTTTCTTATTTTTCCATTTTTTAACCTTTATTTTGTTTAGGATATTTTTTACTGTTTAAATGTCTCTACATGTTATGCAGTCAACAAGTTTTCCTTTTGTGAAAAACGTAAAGATACCTGTTGAGCTGTTGTTACCTCTAGCAACCTGCTAGGTGCTAGAGATCCAAGATGACTAGACCTTGGCTGGTTGTCCCTGGGGGCCGGGGTGTGGTGAGGGAGAGGCTTGGAGACAGACGTGCGAACAAGTGATTGTTGGATGATGCAATATGTGTAACCCCAGGGTGTGTGCAGAGCCTCGTGTTATCACCACAGGAGATGCAAATTCTACCTGCAGGGGTCAAAGCAAAAGAGGCAAACTTCCAGATGAATTTTTAAAAAGATTTAGGAATTCAGTGTTTCTGTGGACCATGCATTATATCAAAGAGCATTATAAAGCCTATACGCTTGCCTCTCTTGAATTTTGCCAAGAAATTTAGCGAGGGTTTTCCCCTCATGGCCTCTTATATCGTCTTTGGAAAGGAATCTAACTGGCATTTTATACTTAAATCCAGCATCTACTAAACAAATGGTTTGGGCCTCATTTTCTGTAAAAATGGCAATTAATCATAACCATCCTGCTTACCTCATAAGACGATTGTAAAGATGAAGTTAGATCACGTATGTGAAAACACCAAGGCGCTCTACAGATTACTCCAGGCCAAAACATTTCTATACTGAGTTGCCTGTGGCTGATGTGAATGACTGCCGTGTATTAAAAGAACAGATTCATTAGAATAATAAAGATATTTGATTCCTTAGAGTTCCACAGCACCGTTCTTCTGAAGCTTTGCACATCTGTTCTCTCTTTGGCCTCCAGGCCAAATGTCTTTCCAGGATAAGCCGGGGCACGTGTTACTGCCCCAGACTTGCAGAAGAATGAGGAAGATGAAGTCACAGGGCGGAATCTGGACTTGAACGCCAGCTCTTGCCTTCAGACCATCCCTAGACACATATGGTGCCCAGAGCGCCAAGGAGGAATGGCTGTGATGCTTCCCAACAGATTATTTTAATAGCCATTCAGAAGAGATAAGGATATCCTTCTGATATATCCTTATCCTTAAAGATAAGGATATATTTATTCCAATTACAAATGCTCAACAGTAAAGTTCATTCTCTTCAATATTCAACTGGAAATAATAAATCATGCCTCTAAAATATAAAGGAGAAAGCACTGCCTGCCTGACTGCCCGGGCTCCCACCTTCCTCCCAGTTGTCTGCACAGCTGTGGGGACCTCACTGCTCCGTTCTGCTCCAGCCATGCCGGGCACAGAATACCCTTCCCCATCTCCACCTGCGGAAACTCCTCTCCTCCCTAAACTCAGTTCAAATGCCGCTCCTCCCCAATCCCAGATGCCAGAAATAGGTTCCTCAGCTTAGACAAGTGGGTAAGAACCCAGAGCCCCAGGAAGCCTGCCTGAGTCTGAATCTCCGTCCTGCTACTTTCGAGCCCCATTTCTGCCTCTGGTCCCTCATCTCTAAGGGGGAAGTTATGGTGGCCACACTAATAATGGCATGGTCACTACAGGGTTATTAAAGGGATTACTGAGATAACACATGTGGCACACACTTGATGGCTCATGCAATACCCAATAATACTAGCAGTCAAGTTCTCTTCTTTTCCTTTGCAGGTTTTCCGTCCTGCACCAGGTAGCCAGTTCCCTGAGGATGGGAATTCGTTCCCTGGCACCCCTTCCCTGGTACATAAGTGTAGGTTCCAGCTCTGTCGTTTATGATATCTGCGAACTTGGCCTATCATTTAATTTCCTAAAGTCTCAGTCCTTATCTGAGGACTGAGATAATGGGGTTAACATGGAAATCAAAGCCAATAATGTGTATTAAACCAATGGCACAGTGCCGGTAAATAAGCAATTAAGCAAATATATTTTAGCCACTGTCCGGTGATTAAGAGTTTATATGAAAACTGTATTAAAGGGTTAAGGCTCTGATGTCACAGTGTTCCTCAGACAGTATTTTCTGACTTTTACAGTTAAAATTACAGATCAAAATTTGAGGATTGAAAAAAGAGAGAGAGAGTAGTGGTAGGAGGCTCAGGGCTGGGAGGACCGCAGGAGGCAGCCTGATGAGATCTATTCTCCAAGAGAGACAAGAAGCCCTCAACTCTACTCCTGGAAGGAGGCCATGGCCTCCTCCTGATGAAGGGGGAGGGAATGGGGAAGGGAGAGCCAGTTGGGGAGAACGTAAGGGACAAGTAAGATGAAGAAAAGGGAGGCAGAGGGACAGAGGATGAGGGAGACTCAGAAGAGGAAGAGGAGAAAGAAGGAGACAGACAGAGGGGACAAGGGGACCAGAGCAGCTCTGTGACTGAGCAAGCACTCACCTAAAGGTCGTCGGATGGAGTTCTACAGCCCAGGAGGGTGCTGGGAAAATCTAAGGGGGTAGTTGTTTGTCCCAACACTTGCAGGTTGCATATGGCAAGTGGACTACACAGGCAGGTCCCACAACTCAAAGAAGAGTCCCACATCCTGCTTTTTAAAATTTTATTTTATCAATCTTTATTACGTTTTAAAAGTCATTTAAGGGACTTCCCTGGTGGTCCAGTGGTTAAGAATCCATCTTGCAATGCAGGGGACACCGGTTCAATCCCTGGTCGGGAAACTAAGGTCCCACATGCAGCGGGGCAACTAAGCCCGCGCGCCACAACTAGAGAGAAGCCCCATACGCACTGCAACGAAGCAAAGAGCGCACGCACTGCAACGAAAGATCCTGCGTGCCACAGCTAAGACCCGACGCAGCCAATAAATAAATTTTTTAAGTCATTTAATATGATGGTTTACATACCCTACTCTTTAAATTAATTAATATTGAAGTATAGTTGATTTACAATGTTGTGTTAATTACTGCTGTACAGCAAAGTGATTCAGTTATACATATATATATTCTTTTTTTACATATTCTTTTCCATAATGGTTTATCACAGGATATTGAATACGGTTCTCTGTGCTTTACAGAGAACTTGCTGTTTATCCACCACATCCTGCTAGAGGAATGTTTGGCATGGAGGAATCACTCGATAAGTATTAGCTATTAGGATTCTTCTTCCCAGGAAATTTCCTTCCTTTGACTCCGGCGGGCCCCCCTGGGAAGCGGGGAGCACTGCAGAACGACTCAGCAGTGCTTGTTGCGATCCTGCTATGCCAGGTGCACGGTGCTCTTTCTATCCATGTCATCAAACACAGATCAAATTAGAGGGGAAAGCTCTACAGGAAAACAAAGACACCAGAGAATTCCCCTCTGACAGGCACAGACCAAGACAAAAGGAGTTATGTGAACACGAGCCATATATTCAGAAGAGTTTAGACAATACACTTCTTTGTTATATTGCATGAGTTCATGGCACCCAAAGACGCTGCAAATACAGGAGGACAATAGCTGACATATCAGGTTTTGCAGTCATACTACCAGTGGCTTACTGTTTGCCAAACTGCCTTTGGCTCGGGCCCTGAATTCACATAACAAAAAGAGGAGAGAATTAAAATGCTCACTTCCATTTGGCTTTAAAAGTCCCAGCTTAGCTGAAAGATAAATCAAAAATAAAACCAGAAGGTAGCCCGTTGCATTTGATGACAGGATTATTAGTTTATTCCTTTCCTGAGGTATCTAAATAGGAGGAGAGAGGGTGTTTCGCAAACATAAGCAGAGGGTAAGCCTGCACAGAATTTATCTGAGTTATTAGTTTATATCAGCCCATGGGTGTTGGACTAGTTTTCTAGGGCTTCACAAATGACCCCAAATTGGGTGGCTTATAACAATAGAAATTTATTCTTTCACAGTTCTGGAAGCAAGAAGGCCAAAATCAAGGTACCAGCAGGTTGGTTCCTTCTGGAGGGCTGCAAGGGAGCACCTGATCCGTGCTTCCCTCCCAGCTTCTGGAAGTTACCAGCCATCCTTGGCATTTCTTGGCTTGTAGCTACATGACTCCAAACTCTGCTTCTGTTGTCACATGGCCGTCTTCTCCCTATGTGTCCCTGTGCTTCACATGGCATTCTCCCCTGTGTGTCTCTGTGTCCAAACTTCCCTTAGGGTGCTGGATTGGAGCCACCTTAATGACCTCAACTTACCTCGATTACATCTCCAAAGACCTTTTTTCCAAATAAGGTCACATTCCCAAGTACCAGGGGTTAGGATTTCAACATCTCTTTTGGAAGGACGCAATGCTGACAATAACAGGTGATGAATTTGCTAATTGCTAAAGAGAATTTAGAGTCAATCAAGTTCTGCCCACTGGCCTGAGTATCTTCATTCCTTATATGAGGAGGGCAAACAGACTTGATTTGGGTAGGGATAACTCTCTTCTAGTTTTCACTTGAGTTCTGTTTTGATACTTTTCTCAGTTTTAGAAGAAATGGTATTTGCCTTGTCTCTAAATCTATTATTAACTCTGTACGTAGATAAGTCATCCCAGAAGGTAAAATTACAAAGGCTGTTGAGTTAGTCATTGCTGGCCATGACATGGGAGAAAGAAAATAGAGGCCACCTCAGAGAAGTTCCTCCACTCTTGCCAGAGGCTGGCTGTGTGCAAAGAACTTCACCAGCTGGGAGGGAAAGTAGCAAACGGGGCCCCCCTCTTTAAAGAAAGCCTGGAATAATATATTCCAGCCCCTTCTGTATCTTAAAAGCGGGCATGAAGTTTGGTTTAAGGCTATTAGCTTCCAAAGTTACAAATGTAAGATCGAAGGGAAACGACAGTAACGTAGTTCCACGCAGGCAAAATGGTTCCTCCTTTCCCCATCCTTTAGGAAAAAACAATAACCAAAAATTGCTTGTGGAGAGTATGAAAGTTAAATTTACCTGTTTGTTTTGTCTGTTTATTTATATCATGGGTCAGCAATGGGGGCCCACGTGCCAATCTGATGGCTGCCTGTTTTGTGAATAAAGTTTTATTGAAACACAGTCACCCCTATTTGTTTTATTATCTATCGCTGTTTCACACTACATGGCAGAACTGGGTGTTGCCAGCAAAGCCTGAAACATTTACCATCTGGCCCTTAACAGAAGAAGCTTGCCAGTCCTTTAGATTTAGGGAATTAGGAAATAAAGGATATCACGAGGCACCAAACACCCTGCTCATGGATTACCAGTAGTAACTTGCAACCTCTTGGCACTGCCATTTCTTTAACAAGCCTATGAGCTGAGTGGTAAACACTTGGCATTTGTGCCTATCGGTACAAGCCAGGCAGGGTTTAAACAACCAAAAACCCCTAGCAATCATAAGAATAGGGATGCCAAAATTGGATACTATTAAGAATCAGAATCCCCGAACTGATAGAAAAGAAGACTGAATCACAGTCTGGGATAGCCTTCTAGGGCTTGAAGCAGGGTGTGGATGAAGAATGACGCCCTGCCATATCAGTAAACCAAGGATGTTGCAGCCATCAAGCCCTCAGCCACTGCAGCCACGCCCAACAGTGCGCCCTGAGGGGCTTCAGGATGGAAAAAAGGAGGATACTGGCCCCAGAGAGCTAAGGTGCATATCAAAGGAATCATTTCAGTGAGCCCATACTCTTGTACCTTCCCACACATGGAAAAGTGCTAAAATCCTTAACTTGAGATGTCTGGTTTTCTTTAATTAACAGTAACCTTTTGATGTTCCAACTCCCTGGTTTTTGTTGCAAAAACTCTATGTCCCGCCTCCTCCCTTACTCTTGGAAGCAGTTCCTCACAGCTATCTGAGAGGCTGCCTCCCGGGCTCAAGTCCTCAGCAAGTCCACCAAATAAAACGTAATTCTCAACTTTTAGGTTGTGCACTTTTTTCAGTTGACAAGGGGATAAAATCCTCTTCTTATGCTTGTTGATAACCACTTTCTGGCGCTTCTCCTTGCTACTGTCATTCTTGTACTTTGTCCCCTCCTTTGCTTGGGTCACCAAACCACACCAAACGGTGCTGTAGACCCCTGAGCCTTTCACGGGGTGCCCCCCAGAGCACCTCAGACCCAGTGCTCTATAAAAAGCACCTGCCATTTTGTCCCAGGGGCTGAGGCTCCTCTCCCAGCTCCCACAGCCCTCTCCCCAGCCTATGGCTTTGATCGGGTGTGCTCGTATTCTCAACCCAAACTGTCTTTCCGGCCGGGCCCTACGGATGAGTGCCTCGGCTGAACTGTCTGCCTGGCTTCGCATCAGATCATCTTTGAATCCAGGCTCTGCGGCGAAAATGCCAGACCTGATCTAGCCCAGTCCGCTCTGACCTCATTATTTTTCCCCTAAGGGCACAATGTCCAATCTCTACCACTAAGCCACAGGGACTTCGATGTACTATATTGGCTGTTGCCTTTTTGCTGAATCTGTCTTTCTATGACAGTTTCTGGGTTAACCCAACTTAGAATATACCAGAACCTGAAGGGGCTGCTAATCTTTTATGTCCTAGGAGAATATATATATATATATATATATATATATATATATATATATATATATATATGGCATTTAGAAGCTTGCCTGACTATAATAAGCACCTAATACATGGTAGTTTTTATGTTATTATGTTATCTGAGCCAGCGACTGTAGTTTCTTAAGTGCTACCCAGTATTCAGAGAGCTTCTTAGAACCAAGCGTTTACTTCTAAGAACAGGATTTGTCTTCAGGTTATTGAAACTGTAGTCTTAGGTAGGATCTCTTGAATATTTCTCAATTCCTATTTCCAGGTGGAGAAGGGAAGCTTGGGGAATGTGCCTTTAAGTAGAATGAGAAGGCAAGAATACCTGTATTTATTTTTCTTATTTTATTTTTAAGCCACTGAAGCTCAGTTGGGCCAAAAGATAAGCAATCCTTGAACTGTCACAAGCTTTGTCTAAAACAGAAGCATGTTTTTCATCTTCTCAACAGAATGTCTTTTATACTTTTCCATATAGCAAGGATTGTTTTTCCCCAAATACTAGCACAGAAAGAACTACTCAGTGTCAGAGATAGCATATTTACCCAACATAACTGCAGCCCTCCAGGGTCATCTATTCTCATGTGCTGCTAGATGATCCATGGTTATGATGTGCTGAGTATTTACTGCTCATCTCTTGAGCTTCCCGTCTCTCCATGTTGGTGTCTTGTCCTTTGAACTCTTTGTCCAGCCAGCCCTGGGAGACAGGGCTGCAGGAAGGGGTGTAATAGAAATCAGGAAGCAAAGGTACTGGTTCCCCAGCAGCGGCCAATCTGGGAAAGGACCTGTTTCAAAGATTATTTGGGACAAACACATGCTGTACTGTTCCCAACACTACCTGTCCAGTGTCTGCTCCAGAAGTAGCCACGTGAGGTGGATAATAATTAATGGGCCTGTAGGGACCAGACCAGTAACTTGGTAACCACAGGGAAATTTTAGACAGTGGGCCTGGCTCCAGATATGAGATAATCTGTGATCTTTAGAATCAGGCCTCATTTAGAAGAGCTGGAGCTGGAGTTGAGCCCATACTAGCCTGCAGGTAAGAGGGCCTCCCAGAGGCGTCTTGTCTAACACAAAGCCCGGAAGATTCCTTCTATCTTGGACTTGCTTTATTGTTGCCCTCGTCAAACAATATCATAAATATTTCTCCATATTCTCCACTAAATTCTGAGCTCCTTAAGTGGTATGATCATATAATTTTCATGTTTAGATCCCCAGTGCCCATCAATCAGCCAATTCACTAACCAATCAATTCATTTCAGGTAAAAAAGAACACTGTACCACACACCCCTCAATTAGACCAAGCAGTTGAGATACTAATAGGGCTTCAGGGACTCCTCCAGGGTGGTTTAAATGTGGCATCTTCCTTTCTCCTACCTCTTTCTCTGGGTCATTCACAAATGGACTGGGAATGTTGGTCCCCTCGTGTCTTAAAACTAAAAGGCTCTGTCTGGTTGTGGGGCGATGAAAGAACACTTGGGACTAACAAAACTTTTCCCACCTACCTGCCAGGTGGCATGAACGTCATCCAAGCCTAGATGCAGGGATTCACCCAAATATTTGTTGTCATCTATTGCAACATCCTCTTCTAGGAAAGAAGAAAACAGCTTCCATATCTCTGTGCCCCTGAATGTTCTTGGTCTAATCTGACCAAAGGCAGCTCTTGGCCTTTCAGTGCCAAAAGCACTGACCATCCTAGTACCTACAGTGTCACCCTGACCAAGCACTCTGGAGGTGTGCATGACTCATGGAGTCCCACCTTCTGGAAGTTACAGCAGGAGTGGGGATAGCATAACAGGGCCAGAGTCACAGCAGGAGAGGTGACCAACCTGTCATTTACCAGAGAACAAAGCAAGTTTTTTTCATTCTCAACCCCCCTGAATAATACTCCATTTATGTTTTATTCCTTTTAAATGAATCCAAATTTGCCCCTCATTTCCTTACTTTTAGTATCTCATTCTAGATCTATTTAGATCCAGTGCCCTTCCTGTACCTATTTAAAACCCACTAGTTTACCATCTGAGTCAGATGTTCTGGACTCTGACCTCTGGTCAATATTTGAGACAAGATGAAGAGGTGACTTTAAAACTTTCAAAGGATAAGAACCAAATCAGCACATCCAACCCTTACAACCTGCCATGTATCACAGAAGGTACTATATGGATGTTAAAAGGGTGAGCAGAAGTGCCTTAGGCTCCACATCCCCACCCCACCCCCCCACCCCACCCCACCACCACCACCACCCCACCCCCGTTACACTGAGACATTGTAAGAAGGCATCAGGAAATAGACAAGGGAATTATAGGGGAAGGAACTATGAGCTATGCTGGCTGGAAGCCACACGCCTTGTGGCGGAACAGATTCTTTGACCACCTCCAACAACAACTCCCAACCTCTTTGGAATTCTGACATCCTATCACTCTCTGTTTGACTATCTAGTCTTGATCTGACAGCTTCCATCTTGCAGGAAACAAGTTACACAGCATAGATTCATTACATTTTTTCAAATGAATGTGAATGAACAAGACTTTTACTGCAAGCATTTTACTGCATCCCTTGAAACAACTTGCAACACCTTGGCTAAACAAACACCGTTTTTCAAAAATAAACTCCAGTGGTTGTGTAGCTATTATAGCACTGTAGCCACTAGGGGAGCATTACTGCAAGAGTCCTAGGAGCTAGCAGAGAGCAGTTGTAACCTCAATCAGGAGACAGCACAAGAGAGGGAGAGTTTCCCACTTCCTGCAAATGAAGTTCAGGACACTTCCTCAAATCCTTCCAGTAAATCCTCCCTTTACTTGAGCTAGATTCGGTTTTTCAGTCCTTTAAACAAATGATCCTTGACTAGAGCATGCTGAACTGGAACTCAGACAAAGGATAAATGGAGAAAAACCAGTAAAAAGCTTTGCAGGCCCATCACCTGCCTTCTCTCGTTTGACCATCCGAGCACAATACCCTGCGGGAGGGGAGGGTGAGAGAGAGCTTACCTGTGTCTGGTATCACTCTCCCACCTAACAGAGCCATATTCCCATCTGAAATGTTTAACTCGGATAAAAGAGGGCATTTTCTTGGCCTCTTTAACTGATATCTTTGGGTAGGGCAAAGGAAAAAGAGACATTGAACAACATGAAGAGGAAAAATAAAACAAAACATGAAAACGTGTGGCAAATAATTCCCACCCAAGCATGCACACTCCTTTACAGAGCACATAAAAGACCCTGGATTTGGAAAAAGACTCTGTTCCCTCAGAGTCATACTTACATTTTCAATAAAAATATCTTTGCTCTACAGACCCATCTGCTGCCTGAGTCTACTATAAAACAAGCTCCAACTTGGCCTGGCTGTAAGGGGGAAATGTGAAGCTGGGAAAATTATTTCCCCAGCTTCTTTTAGCACCCCGCCCCCCTTTATTGTGGTAATTCCTCGACTTTCACCCACAGGTTCCCATAACTGCTTTATTTCCCTTGTGCTTAAGGCCAGGTCAGCACACAGTGGTTGGTGGCCCAGTCCCTCAAGTCTCTGCTTTCTGCCGAGTCACTGTGTGTCTTACTAGTTCATACAGGAAGTAGTGGTGTAGATAAAAGGGTTTGGCTTAGACAGGCTGACAGCCCACAGCTAAGGAGCCCAGTGCCTTCTCTGAGCCTCAATTTCCTAATGTATAAAATAGATATTTCTGCTCTCCTGGGTTGCTGACAGGCTTGCAGAGCTCCAGGCTGGGAGCAGGTACACGCCAGGCTCTACACACTACACTGCAAGGGGCCTGGCCTCTCCCCGAAATGTACTCACCTTCTTAGAGTTTCTGTTAGTGGGTCCAAGAGTGCATGAAATTTAAGAACAAGTTGATAAGGCAGCGAGAAGTGGGCAGAGGATGGAGTACGTTTGCTCAGGGGCACTTCTGTGCCCTCACATCCCACTGCAGGGGTAGAATGTGCTTTTGTACACTTACCACGGACTCAGTTGAAAACTTGACAGAAGGTTGAGGAAGGCATCGAGCAGAAAGGCTGAAGGAAGATGAGCAGTAGAAGTCAGCATAATTCTGCATCAGGATCAAAACTGAAATTCTGCAGATAAAATTTTATTGTGAAAGAAAGATGTGAATTAATGGGAATTACAATTTAATAAAGTTAGAATTAACTACTATCTTAGCTGATTTTTTATATACTGAGCTGAAAGGAAGTTTATAGTCATTCTTCTTATTATTAATAATATTAATATGTTATTATTATTATCATGTTTAGCCAATTCAGAGTCTTTTGGGGAACCAAAATGTCTCTTAATGACTTAAAGAAATTAAATTACTTATTTAGAGCCTATAATAAATCTCTTTGACTCTTTGTTAACAAAAGCTTTAAATCCATCATTCAGAGATGGATTCCAAGAAATAGCAAACTTATTAAGATTTAATCATACAGACTGAACAGCCAAGTCCAAGTAGTGAATTTGACTGAATTTAGCTGATGATGTGGATGAGAATTTGGTTCTCTGAAATATCTTAGAAAATAAATTCTGGGACTTCCCTGGTGGTCCAGTGGTTAAGACTCCACGCTCCCAGTGCAGGGGGAATGGGTTGGATCCCTGGTCAGGGAACTAAGATCCCACATGCTGCACAGTGCAGCCTAAATAAATAAATAATAAATAAATAAATAACACTGTAAAAAAGAAAATAAATTCTATGATTGTTAATGTGAGGATAGCAATCCATGTGCACAACTTTATGTTCAATCTTTATCTAGTTGGTTATAGTTTTAAAATTTAACTAGTAGGCTAATTAGTTACTCCCATGCCATTTTCTATAAAGAATAATAAGCCACTAAGAAGGTTTTATAAAATAGAGCTTGATGACATAAGTTACCTATAGGTGGAAAACAAACGTAAGTACATGAAGTAGAACTAGGAATAAATCCAACAAAAAATTGTCTACCATATGAAGCTATTTAGTATTGGTACCAACTTCTTAACCAGGTGTGGAAAAAAACAGTTTGACTTTTTATAAATATAAAATATTTAACTTTTTACTTTTTCAGGTTTAAACTTTACCTATTTGAAGCACATTCCAAAAAGATTCCTTTGCACTTCAAAATCTTCTACTGAGTCTTCTTAAAATTAAATCATATCTTATTATGATATTTATATTTAATATTATATCAAATTGAATTACTATTTTCCTACCTGATAGCTTGAAAACAAGGACTGTCATATTACTAGAAAATCCTACAAAAATGCAAATCTCAGCCTGTGTGAATTCCTGGGAAGCGATAGGATTTTTTAGGGACTTATCTATATATCCACATCTATAATTTTTTTAAGATAGAAAATTTCTGTAGGAATTGCTTGCAAGTTTCTGTTTACAGGCTTCAAAGACTTCAGATATACCCTACCCCTCCACTTAACACACTATTCTTTTATTTAAAAGGTTTCCCCAATAAAGTGTTAGTTTTATCAGGTTTTGGTCCCTACAAAAGCAGTCACCTTGCAAATTTCAGAAACAGATAGCCCTTAAGATCCAGCACTCACAATCTTAGATTTTCTGAGTCCTACTTTAAGTATTCTGTCCCATATCCTGTCCCACTGAATCATCAAAATAGCCCAGAAATTCCAGCATTTCAGCAAAAAAAGAAAAAAGTATATAAGCATTATAATAAACACATTCACAATTCAAAAATAACTTCAAGCCACAGATGATGAATAATCACAAGCTAAAGAAATACTTTAATTAGTGGTAGAGCTAGTAAGAAACTTTTAAAAGCTGACATTGTGCTAATTGATAAAATGACTTTTTTTCCTAATCTAAATAAGATTTCTGGTATATCAGTTAAAAGTATTAACATCAACAACATTTGCCTTGGTAGGTCCACGTAAGACACAACATGTTAATTTCAACAATAATGTTTTGAGTGCTTCTTGGCTTACTCCATACAAGGCAGCATCAAGCACTAAGTAGAGTTATAAACAACCCCCAGGGATCTTTCTTTGCACTCAATTAGGGAAATTTTTTAACATATACAAAAGTATACAGCATAGTATAAGGAGCCCTCACATACCCATCACCCAGTTTTAATAATTATCAGCTCATTGTCAGTCTTGTACCGTATCCCCAACCACAACTCCACCCCATATTATTTGAAATCAAATGCCAGATATCATAACATTTTATCTGTATACATTTATTATTTACTCTTAATTTTAAATACAAGCATAACAGCATTATGCCACCTAAAAAAAAAAACAACCCAATAATTCTTAAATAGTATCAAATATTCAGTCAGTGTTCAAATTTCCCTGCCTCTTAAGTCTCTTTTAATCTCAAGCTCTTCTTCTGCCATAGTTTGAGTTCCTCCAGAAAGAGACCGTAAGACAAGGGTTCAAGTACACGTAGTTTTTTTAGGAAGTTCAGGGGACACCGTGAAGTAAGGAAGAGAAGGCAACCAACAAAGGGTATTAAACATAAACCAACAATGCCATTTAACCATTTACCAGTGCATGATTGAAGCTTAATCCTTTCAGGGAAAAGGTATTAACACACACACACACACACACACACACACACACATGTAAGCCCCTCGGAATAACCTCCCTGAGAGTTGAAAAAGCAGGGTATTTATTCACCCACTTTATTTAGTCATTGATTAAAGGCTGCTTCTGGGGGCATTGATTTCCTGGCACTCCTGACCTTCCAAAAGGGGCAGAGCAGGCTTCCATGGGTCAGGGGGAAAAGCTCTTTGGCACAGAGGAGCTAGTGACAACTGGAATTCAGGTTGAGCACAGTGAAAGGTACAAAAGACAGGTGTAAGCACTGACAGCGTCTACTACACACTCTTTCCCTTCCTTGTCATTTATATGGTGAAGACGCTGGGTTGCTTTGTCCTGGAGAATTTCCCCCATTCTGGATTTTCCTGACTGCATCCACATGGTGTCTTTTAATCTGTTTGCTGGCCCCTGCATTTCCTGTGTTCTCACTCTCCAGTGGGTAGTTGGTTACAGACTTGATCACTTAACAGACTGGATACAGCAGATATATAATGCCCAGGACTTTTCATTAGCAGATATATAATGCCCAGTTGTCTTTCTTAGATATTTTTGCCAAGTTCATTATTTCATTAGAGCTTACAAATATTCTAACTCTTATTCCTTTTTTCACTTACTAGCAGGAATACTTCTATAATACAGAAACTTCCTCTTGTCAACTATTTGGTTACTCCATGATACATTTAGTACAAGAAAGGTAGGATAAACACTTGATCTTCTCCTTTTATTTACTAATTCTCAGAGTCCTCTGTAGGTGACCAGGAGTTCTTTATTTTTTATGAACTCGTGGATTTAAACATATCTGCTGTGTTTCAATCCATAGCTCAAATGTTTCTTTTCAAAAGGAGTATATCTGTTAATGTGCCTTAATGTCATCTTTAGAGGATTTGTAAAACTTTTTTCTTTTTGAGAATTATGTTTTATTAGCATCATTAGGATTCTCTATGTATAGTATCATGTCATCCGCAAACAGTGACAGTTTCACTTCTTCTTTTCCAATTTGTATTCCTTTTATTTCTTCTCTTCTCTGATTGCCATGGCTAGGACTTCCAAAACTATGTGGAATAAGAGTGGCGAGAGTGGACATGCTTCTCTTGTTCCTGATCTTAGAGGAAATGCTTTCAGTTTTTCACCATTGAGAATGATGTTTGCTGTAGGTTTGTCATATATGACCTTTATTATGTTGAGGTAGGTTCCCTCTATGCCCACTTTCTGGAGAGTTTTTGTCATAAATGGGTGTTGAATTTTGTCAAAATCTTTTTCTGCATCTATTGAGATGATCATATGGTTTTTACTATTCAATTTGTTAATATGGTGTATCACACTGATTGATTTGTGTATATTGAAGAATCCTTGCATCCCTGGGATAAACCCCACTTGATCATGGTGTATGATCCTTTTAATGTGTTGTTGGATTCTGTTTGTTAGTATTTTGTTGAGGATTTCTGCATCTATATTCGTCAGTGATATTGGTCTGTAATTTTCTTTTTTTGTAGTATCTTTGTCTGGTTTTGGTATCAGGGTGATGGTGGCCTTGTAGAATGAGTTTGAGAGTGTTCCTTCCTCTGCAATTTTTTAGAAGAGTTTGAGAAGGATGGGTGTTACCTCTTCTCTAAATGTTTGATAGAATTCACCTGCGAAGCCATCTGGTCCTGGACATTTGTTTCTTGAAAGATTTTTAATCACAGTTTCAATTTCAGTGCTTGTGATTGGTCTGTTAACATTTTCTATTTCTTCCTGGTTCAGTCTTGGAAGGTTGTACTTTTCTAAGAATTTGTCCATTTCTTCCAGGTTGTCCATTTTATTGGCGAATAGTTCCTTGTAGTAATCTCTCATGATCCTTTGTATTTCTGCAGTGTCAGTTGTTACTTCTCCTTTTTCATTTCTAATTCTGATTTGAGTCTTCTCCCTTTTTTTCCTGATGAGTCTGGCTAGTGGTTTATCAATTTTGTTTATCTTCTCAAAGAACCAGCTTTCAGCTGTATTGATCTTTCCTATTATTTCCTTCAGTTATTTTTCATTTATTTCTGATCTAATCGTTATGATTTCTTTTCTTCTGCTAACTTTGGGGGATTTTTTTTGTTCTTTTATAAAACTTTTAAAGAGATTTCTCCAGCAAAATTTCCCAATATGCAGCTCAGAAAATATTATCATCATTCCCAAAGAGCATAAAGTAAAATTCATCCATCTTTCAAATCAGAAAACTGGGTCTCCAAATCATAGAACTAATTTTTTTTCACTTTTTTGTTTGAAATAATTTCAAATTTATGGAAAAGTTGCAAAAATTGGACAAAAAGCCTATATAATCCAGATTCATCAAATGTTAATATTTTGCCACATTCACTTTCCCAGTCTCTCTCTCCTCATCTCACTCTCTTTTTTCTCTTTCCCCATGTGTCCACACACTTACACACACACACACATTAATCAAAATTAGAAATCTGACATTGATACAATACTAATTATCTATCATTCAGCTTGTATTCAGAGTCTTCCAATTTTCCTAGTAATATCCTTTATAGCAATTCAGGAGCCAACATGGATCGTGAATTGCTTGTAGGTGTCACACCTCTTTGGTCCCTTTAATCTGGACTGGTTCTGTAGCCTTTCTCGATCTTGACGTCGACAGTCTTGAAGAGTGCAGCGCACTTGTAGAACAGGAACTAGTGTTCACTCTTCTCAGCCCCTTCTGGAGTTGGTGTTGCCTTGGCAGTAAAACTTGCTGTGTGCTATCCTGACCTTCCAGAATCTATTTCTTAAGGGTGAATAAACCTAACAACTCATTTTCATGAATCTATATGTGCAGAATCTGAATCCACATACACATATGAAGATTCCAGGCAAACTTATAAAACAGTTGTGGCAGTGGTAGCTAGTACTTATAGCGCTTACACCATCACATATATTGTCATTTAATCCTCGTAACAACCCTAGGAGATCAATACAATTATCATCACCCCTATTTTATGGCACAGGAAACTGAGGCACAGAGAAGTTAAGTAGCTTGGCCTAAACCACACAGCTAGAATACAGCAAAACCTGAACTTCAACCCCATAAATCTGGCACTAGAGGCTTCTATGGGTTCTGTCTCTCCCAGATAAACCTCATCACCTCTTTCACAAGCATCCAGCCTGGTGAGTGAGTACTTGGCCCTGATGATAGGTTGGCATATGATCTGGGTAACAAAACCCTCAGGAACTATGTCTTGGTCTACTTCATAAGCCCCATACTCTACATCTAAGCCAGGTAGGAAAAGAAGACCAGAGAAGCAATAAGTTAGCAACAGACATAAATTCTTTGCAAGCAAGAAGTGGCAGTGTCTGGACAAATTGTCACAGAGTCATATTAAGTTAAATATTTACTCCCGCTGACAGGAGTAAATATTACATTTTTAATTATTATCCACTTTAACCAACATTTAGCTTGTGTCCACTGTGTATGGGAGACCATACTATGCATTTTGGAAAAAACACAAATAGAAAAAAGGGTCTAAGGGAGCAATATGCATTCATGAAAAAACAAAAGCCTACAAATATTTATCCAAAAGTATACACGTGTTGATCAGTTAGTATTATACAAAGAAAACAGTGTTCACACAGACCCTGAGGGAGCCATCAGAGAAGGGAAAGTTTATGGAGATAAATTTCTCCTTGAAGGTGTAGGTTTTAAAATAGGTTTAGAAGACATAGAGAACAAACGTATGGATACCAAGGGGGAAAGGGGGGTGGAGTGGGATGAATTGGGAGATTGGGATTGACACATATACACTACTGATACTATGTATAAAATAGATAACTAATGAGAACCTGTTGTATAGCACAGGGAACTCTACTCAATGCTCTGTGGTGACCGAAATGGGAAAGAAATCCAAAAAAGAGGGGGTATATGTATACGTATAGCTGATTCATTTTGCTGTACAGTAGAAACTAATACAACATTGTAAAGCAACTATATTCCAATAAAAAAAAAGTTATCGAGACAGAGTAATTATCAGAGACAGTAAAACTGTTGTATTAAAAGTTGAAAAAGCCAGAAATAATTAACTGCTTAATAGGGCAGCTTGGTCCAGGAGTCAGACCCCAAGAGGCTACAGAGGGAGGCCTTCTGTTTGGTGGGGCCTCAGGCAACATTAGTCATTTTAGACGAGACCTTTATTTTTCTTTCAATTTTTTTTTATTGTGGTAAAATACACATAACAAAGAAATTTAACATCTTAACCATTTTAAAGTGTACAGTTCAGTGGCATTAAGTACATTCATACTGTTGTACAGTCATCACCACCATCCTTCTCGGCAACGTTTTCATCTTGCAAAACTGAAACTCTGTCCCTGTTAAAGCATAACTTGCATGGCAACCACCATGCTACTTTCAGTCTCTGAAATTGACTGCATTAGGTACCGCAGGTAAATGGAATCATACAGCATTTGTTTTTGTCTTTCTGTGGCTGACTGATTTCAAGTAGCATGATGTCCTCAAGATTCATCCGTGTTGTAGAACGTATCAGAGTTTCTTTCCTTTCTGGACTGAATAATATTCCATTTTATGGCTAGACCACGGTTTGTTTCATCCATTTATCTGTTGATGGACGTCTGGGTTGCTTCCATCTTTTGCCTATTGTGAATAAGTAATGTATACAAATATCTGTTCAAGACCTTGCTCTCATATTCAATATCCTGTAATAAACCATAATGGAAAAGAATATAAAAAATGAATATATATATGTATAACTGAATCACTTTGCTTTACAGCAGAAACTAACATAACATTGTAAATCAAGTATACTTCAATTAAAAAAATCAATAAGAGAAAAAAATAACATAGGTTTAGAAAACCAAGGAACTATGTGGCGTTAAGAGTGTCTTAAGTGGGATAAAGATGCAGAGCTGGGAGGAGATCACACACACGTGGACCTACAGAGAGAGGAGAGTGGTGGACTCACCTGGGATGTGGAAGGATGCTAACAGCAAGCGTGACCATAAAAATCTCCAGACAGGTCCAAATAATGCACATGGGCTCAGGGTTACAGAGGTCAGGATGGGGAGACTGTCTCAAGAGCGGGAAGACTTTGGGTTTGGGGGTTTTGTTTTATTTTGTTTGTTTTTTATAACAATGTGAAACCGATTAAGTAAGCGTGAAAGAGGGGTATGAAAACAGCTCACTGGATCAAGGTCAGAAGAAAAACATCAGGGCTTTAGAGAAAGCAATGTGTTCTGATAAGTGGTGGGCAGAGAGGAAAAGAGGGTGGAAATGTAAATTTCTTCACTCCAGACATTTTGTCAAAATGGTCGTGGAAAATGAAATGGCAACTGGACGGAAGTGAGGTCAAGGGAGGGATTTTTTTTTAAGTAAGAAGAGAATATAAACTGGCTACAAATTCCCTGAGATTGTGTCTAACCAGAGCTACAGATATGAAATCAGCTCCCAATGTCTGCTTTCATGACCTCAGTCATTAGAAAAATGTGCAGGAGAAACAGGAAAACTGAGAAACATAAACCTTTGAGCAGAAAATAGAGGGGAATCATAGAAAAAAAACTTCATACTATTATGCAAAAGGCCACCTGTATATGCTTACAGTGGAAAGGGAGGAACCAGGGGCATGTGATGAGAGAAAAACACCAGAGTCAGTTAAAATTTTACATGCAAAGATTGAAGGCAAACCTAGAAATAGTAGTAATTGTGGCAGGCCTAGTTGACACTTATGTTGTGCTTACTCTGTGTAGGATCATGTGAGTGTAGAAGCAAAGACCCTACAGAGGGATCCAAAACCCAAGGAGAGACACTGATGTTTTTCATCACATCTCAGAGTTTTGATAAAAAGTAGAGGATAGATGGATGCATTCACTAATTCAATAAAACATTTACTGTGAACACTAGGGGTACAGAGATGAATTCACTACGACCCCTTCAGTCAAGGAGCTCCCAATCCAGTGGAACAGGCAGATAAGGACAGTCCAGTGCAACAGCGGCCACCAAGGACAGAGTGACAAACACAAGTGTTCCACTGAGACGTGGGGTTCCACTCAGTGGACTCCCATGAGCCCCTCTGTTATCCTGAGAGGATGCCCATCACTCAGGATGTTCTTTGGTGTTCTTAGCGTTGCCTCCTGCAGGATGACTACTAACCCTGCCCCAAGAAAGATGGTCTCTATTGATCCTTCCAGCCCCGTTGTCACCTCACTTCTACCGCAAATAACCAACCTTGCGGAGTGGACCTTGATGTTATCACAAAGAGGAACTTCACCTCACCTATACTGGAGCTCTCTTACTGGTGTTCCAAAAGGTTGTCTGGCTCCTAAAGATTATTTTTTGTAATTTTCTCTCTAATGCAACTTGAAATACCTCTACTGTGCTGAACCTTGAATAAGCTTCTTAACCACCTTCTAGTGAGGTTAAGAACACACAGATACACAAACATACACACACACAACACACACACACACACTCTCTCTCTCTCTCTCTCTCCTTTGCTCAGTAATCTAAATCTGTTTTTTTTTAATTTTATTGAAGTATAGTTGATTTACAATGTTGTGTTAATTTCTGCTGTACAGCAAAGTGACTTGTTATACATATATATTCTTTTTCATATTCTTTTCCATTATGGTTTATCCCAGGATATTGAATAGAGTTCCCTATGCTATACAGTAGGACCTTGTTGTTTATCCATCCTATATATACTAGTTTGCATCTGCTAATCCCAAACTCCCAGTCCTTCCCGCCCCCTCGTCCCCTCCCCCTTGGCAATCACAAGTCTGTTCTCTATGTCTGTGTTTCGATGCCTGAACATCAATCCCAGCGCTTACACATCATCCCTGCTTAAGGTGCCCAGGCACATCTAGTCCAGAGGCTTCTAGGTAGCAAGGCCAATCGGTTTTCCCCAGGGGCACAGTCTTGGGGGCGAGAAGGGGTTTGTGGGGAGGTGCTTTGCTGTTTTATTACATAAGAGGGAGAAGCACCTGGAAAAGAGAGTTTTAGTGAATGAAAGTGATCATGTGACAATGCCTCCAGGCTCACTTCAGCAAACGAAAGGAAGTGAAAGTCAAGCTCTCAATATCCTTTTCACAGAGAATCACCTGATCACAGTGACTCAGCACCATCAGACATTTTTGTCACTGGTGCCTGATAGGACCCAAACATTGCTCCAAACGTGTTGCCTTGTCACACCTCATCACTGTTACTAGGAAAACATATTCAATGCAGGAAAATGTATTTGTTACACTAAAAGCAAAGATAAAGACTGCAGGGCAGAAGCAGGTAGTGATCTGATCCAGATCAAAGCTGCCTTTCAAAAGGCATTTGTCATTGGTTCACACTCTCCCATTTAAGCTCTTGCTGACTCATTGTAAACTACTCAAAGCTGCACCGAGCTAATGTTTAGAAATTCATTCTATATGGAAGCAAAGTCCAATATCAAATTCTTAAAAGCGTTTGACTTGGTCTATTCACACCTGAACATACACTTAGTCGTGAGTCACTCGCCACTCAACATGATTGTAGGAAAATGGAATAACCGGCCACTCAAGTGAGGTCAATGAGGGTTATTTTTAATAAGAAATAAGACTACAAATGGCCACAACCTCCCTCTGCGTTGATGTTTCTATGCATATATATACATTCTCACATGAAACTCTACAAAACTAAAAGCCAAGTGAGTGGAAATACCTGTAACTCAAACTAAGACTAGAGTAACAAGGACTACAGATTACAATTTGGTTGTATATTTCCATTTCCTTTCCCATTATTCCAATTATACATTTTTTAAATGTAGTGAGGTATAATATACATACTGTAAAGTGCACAGATATTAAATGTGGGGTGGATGAATTTTTCCACCTGCGCTTACCTATATAACCACCATCCAATTCAAGATAGAGGACATCTCTGCTCATTGACCCTTCCCAGTAAATATCTCCCCAGAATGAAACTATTCTGACCTCTATCATCACAATTTCTGTTCTTGAACTTTATGTAATTTAAATCTTTAAGATAGATACTTTTAATTTTATTTAATTTTATAAAATGTGATACATTCAAAAGGTACAAAAGTGATGTTTCTCTCCCAGCTCTGACCTGCAGGAACTCAGTTCCTCTACCCAAAGGCACCCAATGATATCAGCTTCTTGAGCATGTCTACAGAAATATTTACTCATATGCATGCAAATGCATGTGTGTATACATAGTTTTCCTCCCTTCATACAAGTTCTGTAGAATACCATATACACAACGTTCTATCCCTTGCATTTTACACACACACACACACACACACACACACACACACACACAAAATATCAGGGATATTGTTCCCTATTCAAGACTTTCCCTATTTTTACTGTGCCACAGAGTATTCCATTATTGAATCAGTCCCCTATTGATAAACATTTAGGTTATTTCCCATTTTTTGCTGTGATAAACATACACGGAAGTAAATCTATGAAGTAGATTTACTTACACGGAAGTAAAAGTACAGCTCTGGGTCAAAGGACATATACATTTGCAATTTTTATAGATTTGCAAAATTCATCCCATGATATAGAAGTTGTTCCCATTTAAACTCCAAGATCCTATTTGTTCACACCTTTGCCAACACAGGGTGCTATTGAACTTTTGGATCTAAGCCAATCTGATAAGGAAAAATGGTTTCTCTAGGTAGATCGAATTCGCATTTCTCTCATTGTGAGGCTGAGCCTATTTTCATGGACCTAAGAGCCATTTGTATTTCCTTTTCTGTGCACTCTCTTTTTGTTCATTCTTATTTAATTGTTGGTGTATTTCTTTGAAGATGTGTCTTACATATTAGGGAATTCAGCCTTTAATTGGGAAACGTCTTGCAAATATTTTTCCCTAGCTTATTATCATTTGTTTTTCTTTATGGTAGCATCTGCCGTACAGATTTTTTATGTAGTTGAATTTTATTGTATGGCTTCTGACCTTTCCACTCAAAGAATATAAAAGAAGATTCTCCCATGGAATCTTTTGGTGTTTTAATAGTTTGTTTTTTCTTTATGTTTAAATGTCTGATTCATCTGGAATTTATTTGGGTATACGATGTAAGGTATGGATATAACTTTATCTTTTTCCAGATGACCATTCAGGTTTACAGACACCATTTATTAAATAACTGCCTTTTCCCTCTTGATTTGAAGTATTGTTGTTATCACATCCTAAATTCTACGTGTCCTAGAGTTTCTGTCTCCCATCATTGATCTAGAGTTCCTACCTCTCAGCAGTTTTTAGTACCAAACTGCTTTAATTATTACATTTTAAAATGTTATAACATCTGATAGGGCTAACCACCTCCACTCTGCCCTCCCCCTTCATTGTTTTATTGTTTTGTCTTTTTCAGAATTATCTTGGTTATTCTTTTTTTTAATTTCATGTATTTATTTATTTATTCTGGGCTGTGTTGGGTCTTTGTTGCTGCACGCGGGCTTTCTCTAGTTGCGGAGAGCGGGGCCTACTCTTCACTGCAGTGAGCGGGCTTCTCATTGCAGTGGCTTCTCTTGTTGTGGAGCACGGGCTCTAGGCACACAGGTTTCAGTAGTTGTGGCACGCGGGCTCAGTAGTTGTGGCTCGCAGGCTCTAGAGTGCAGGCTCAGCAGTTGTGGTGCACCAGCTTAGTTGCTCCGCGGCATGTGGGATCCTCCCAGACAAGGGCTCAAACCCGTGTCCCCTGCATTGGCAGGCGGATTCTTAACCACTTAACCAGGGAAGTCCCTATCCTGGTATTCTTACTAACTGATTTTTCCATGTAAACTTTGGAATCAGCTTGTCTAGCTCCAAATATCTTGTTGGTCCTTTTATTTGGATCTCATTAAATTTGTAGATTAATGTAGTGTTCATGTTACCTATTATTATCTAACAGACTACCACCAAAACTTAGTGGTTTAAAAACTTCTTATTATTTCTTATAGCATATTGATAAACTAAGCCCCTCAGGAAAATTTTCACTTGGGGTGTCTCAGAGGCTTGTAGTCAGATGAAGATGTCTTCCCTCACATGTCTGGTGCCTGAGTTAGGACAGCTAGAACAGCTGGGGGCTGGCCAAGCATCTCTCTTTCTCCAAGAGCCTTTCCACATGGCCGGTTGGGCTTCCTCACAGCATGGTAGGATCACAGGAGTCAGACTTCCTACATGGCTACTAAGGCTTCTCCCAGCCCAAGAATTCCAAGAGACAGGCAAAAGCTTCCGGGCTTCTCATGACCAGGGTTCAGAAGTCACACAGTGTCACTTCTCCCATGTCCTATATATCAAAATAAGCTACAGGTATCGAAATGGAGGGGACTACACAAAAGTGTGACTAAGGGCTGTTTTTGAAGTCAAGCTTCCATATTTACGGAGAATGACAACATGAATGGGGTCTGTGGAGAAGAGTTTATTTATTTGGCTCATGTTCTCAAATAACTTTTAGGCAAAGAGAATTTTTCATTCATTTAGAAGTGCTAAGAAAGAACTTCTGTGATAGAAAATAGAAAATTAGAGAAGGGAAATGGTTAACCCTACATATAAATGATACGCTTCAATAACACTTTATGGTTCACACAATGCTTTCCTCCCCAATCTCAGCTGATTTTCATTTCTACACGAGACAGTTTTATTGTTCTGGTTTCCCAGATGATGAGATTGAGGCTCAGATGGATTCTAAGTTGCTCAAGGCCACACAGTTCCTCTGACTCTAAGGCCCACCTTGCCCAAGGCAGAAAAACTCAAGTGTCCACAGGAGCCAGGATGATAATCAAAATGAGTTAACTGGGACTGCCCTGGCAGTCCAGTGGTTGAGAATCTGCACTTCCACTGCAGAGGGCTCGGGTTCCACCCCTGGTCAGGGAACTGAGATCCCACATATCGATATCCGCATGCCATGCTGTGTGGCAAAAAAAAAAAAAAAAAAGAGTCAACTGGTCCAGTTGTATTCTTTTGAAAGAGACACATTTTGTCTGAAAATTAAGTGCATAAAATATTCTTTATTTCCACTAATCATTATTCTATCACTTCTTGTTAAACATGCCATTGTCTTCAGCTACCTTTGGTTTCCAACTACTGATAGAGATGGAGTTGCAAGAAACAGTTTACTCTCTTCTGAAGTTGACCATGAGAAGAACACACCCACACACATGGTCAGTGACAAATGAAGGCTCTGGCAGTTGGAGTCAAAAAGAGAGTAGAGAGACATTTGCAAACTGGAAAGGGAGCTTTCCAGCAAATCCAGCGAATGGTTGCCATGCAGCACTATGGGCCCAGTGTGCAGGTTTTTAATTTTCAGAGCTGTTAGAAGTCCATATTTAAAGTGAAGTAGTCTGAGGCTGAAACAGTGACAACAAATTCAATTCTTTTTAAAGACTGAATTGCCCACCAGCCCCTGAGTATGGAATGGAAGCAGCAGCCTGCTCCAGCCCACGAGCAGAAAGAGTCTTACAATTAGAGTTCCCAGCCTGAATTACTGCACAGGTGCTGACCCAAGTTCTCTGAATCTCTCTCTCCACAATATGAAAGCCTCCAACCAAGAGACAAAGGGGAAAACTTACATTGAAACAATGAACACCATGGAAACTGTCTTAGTCTGTTCAGACTGCTAGAACAGAATACCATAGACTGGGTGGCTTATAAACAACAGAAATTTATTTCTCACAGTTCTGGGAAGTCCAAGATCAAGGCACCAAGAGATTCAGTGTCTGGTGAGAACCCACTTCCTGGTTCATAGACAGCTGTCTTCTCACTAGAACCTCACACGATGGGGTCTTTTTTTATAAGGGCACTAATTCCATTCATGAGGACTCTACCCTCATGACCTAATCACCTTCCAAAGGCTCCACCTCCAAATACCATCACATTGGGGATTAGGATTTCAACATTTGAATTTTAGGGGGACACAAACATTCAGTCTGTAGCAGAATTACAGCTAAGGCGACAAGAGACCAATCTGTGAAGATTCTTCTACATTCCTAAGATCAAATAGGACCCAAACAGAGGTCACGATTACCCCTGAAGATAGGCTCATAGGAAATGAACAGACAAGGAGAGAGTCAGCAGCCACACAGATATGAGGAATCACACTCAGTAAACTTCACACAATAGGACATCTGAAAGGCACCTTAAAATAAACGTTTCAAATGTCAAAGAGATGGTAGCAGGAAGAGAATCTCTAAGATAAGAACAGAACATTTTAAGAAAAGAACCTGAAAGTCTGAAAGGGAGTCGAATGGAATGGATTGAATTATAATGTACTGATTTGACCTGAATCGAATACTAAACTGACCAATTATTAACTAAGATTTGTTGTAAATATTGCCTAAGAAGAGAAAAAAAAATGAAGGGAAACAAATATGAATTTGCCTATCAAAAATTTTTTTTTAATATTCTAAAGTTATTTAGAAAAATTATTTTAAAAAAATCATTCTAAACTTTTTGTCTCAACTTCTACAGTTATTCATTTGATAGTGATTTATATTAGAAGAGGGGCATCATTTTACCTGAGTGAACACAAGCTTAAGATAAGGAATGGCACAAAAGTTACTGATGAGAAAAGCATTGTGTGTACTTCTTCATAGATTAAAGGAACCTTGAAAACCAACACAAATTAAAGGTGTTTCTACTTGGTAAGGTAAGTAATAATGGATATGGACATATTACAGAGCTATAATTATCATGCCTCAAGTGCACGTAGAGTCAATTTTATATAAAATAAATAATATTATTACTTATAATAATATATGATTTTATATAATAATATAATAATTATAATAAATAATTTGACATAAAAATAGGAGGAGAAAAAGATAGCGATATAATGTAGCATTTAGAAATGTGTTTAGCTACAAATAACAGAAACTCAAAAACAGCAGCTTAAATACTAAGTTTGCCGCATGCAACAAGAAGTCTGGGGCAGGCCAAGGCTGCTACGCAGGCTCAACAGGCTTTTTCTGTTTTTTACTTGTCTTCATGCTGTCACCCCTTTGTTGCACTATGGCTGCTGTACCTCAGGTATTACACCTGTATTCTAGACAAGGAGAAGAAGGAAAGGGGAAGTAGGAAGGGGCTGGAAAACAGTCAGGAAAACAAAAGCTTCCGCAGAAACCCTCCACTTATATCTCATGGAACACTACAGGGTCCCATGGCTCCTGTAACTGCAACATAGATAGTCTAGTAAAGCAAGTAATTTTAGTTTGGCACACTGGATAAAATTAAGGCTCTTTTTGAAAGAAAGAGGGATGAGAATTGACATCAGCAGTTAGAGGGTCAGCCCTGGCCTCATGATATTATGACTATGTTGATTATTAAACACTGAGAAAGTTATAGACTATTCTAAGAAATCTTAGTTTTGATAAACACCTATTCACATCAATTTTTGCTAAGTCCTTCCTACTTGCAGGCAAAAGGTGAACTAAAGTACTCCTAAAATTTCCTCTCATTTTGTTATTATAAACAGATCCGTCTTTCTTTATCCACAATTGCAAAATGTAAAAACAAGACAAACAACTAAAAACTATGAAAACAGGAAAAAAAAATGTAGCCAATTCTGTGGCAGAAACTTTATCTGACCTGAGGCGAAGATATTTAGAGCCTTTCTTTATATGAATTAGTGTGACTGTTTATTTCATATATTGCAGAAATATTAATGTTTGATTAAGGGGTGCTGCCCCAGACCCTGCTTGGAATATTACATAATGAACAGTATCATCTAAATTTGAAAAGTTCTGAGTTCCTAACACCTCTATTCAGTGGTTTGAGTTGGGGATTGTGGAGCCATACTTAGAAAGATGACCTCAATATAAATACACAGCTTGTCAGGGGAATGGCATAAATAACTTTAAATTAAGGCAGGCAGAAATGAAAAAAAAAAATCCTAAAATTTTGAGAAACTGGAATAAGGTCAAATTAATATGTTGCTTAAATTTGAGTAATTTGAACCATTTATATAGTCACTTAGGATGAGGGCATCAAGAATTACATATTTCTAAAACTCTAAATATTACGTACATTACGTACATCTAAACGTTACGTACAAGTCCTAGGACTAGTCTCAGGAATATCACTGACAAGTATGACTCATTGTTAATATTTGCCTGCCTACATGACCACAGGATTCACAAGGGTAAAAGGTAAAGCAACTGCACAAGAAGTCTTTGCTCTTGTTTGTTACGCTGAGATTATCCTCCACCTGAAAATGCTTAAGCAGATGCTTCCTAGCAATGCAATACAATTGACATCTAATCATTCCCAACGAATACTTTAAGTGCTTATCAAACTTCTGCTAAAACACATTTATTGACATGATAAATGACAGCCAAACGAGTCAGTGTATTACCTTGTTCAATATCCATATTATATTGTACAAGCGCTATATTATACAAGTATTATATAAATACTATTGTAAGGTAAAAAATACAATGAATTAACCTCACTTGAGCTCTCTGCAGGGCTGCTGAGGCAGAGCTGGGTACCAGGTAAGTGACTAGGCCAGGCGACCACCACAATCATGCTTCTCCAATTTTAATGAGCACACAGATGGGGGAGGGGCGGGGGGCAGTGTTACAACGTGCATTCTGATTTAGTAGGCCTGGGGTTGGGCCTGAGATTCTGCATTTCTCCCAGAACTCCAGGTGACACAGATACTGAATTGTGCACCACATTTTCAATAACAAGGCCCTAAAGCTTCTTCCAACCCTGGGTTATCATAATCCTCTAAACAAGGATTCCTATACTCCATCTGTGAACTGGACTATGGAAACATAGGGTGATAATAATAATAGCTGACTACTGTTAGTTGCTTTGGAGGAAAACATGCATCTCAGAATCTACAAAGTCTTTGGGGAACTCCATGTGATTTGGAAATCAAGCCAGCTTGCCAAGAGGATAATGAAAAACATCACTGAGATGGGGGCGAAAATCTCCGAAGACTAGAAGCCTCTGCTCTGACATGCACCCTGAATATGGCTGTCCCTGTGCCAAGGTCTTACTCAAAGGTAATTAAGCCCAACCTTGAGAAAACATGTGTTCTTACGAGTCTCTGGAATTCCCAGCCTCCAGTGAAGTTAGGCAATTCTGGAGGACCCAGTTAACTTCTTAGGTCTATTACTTGCGAGGAACATTTAAGACCCCATAAAGAAACAAGATGTCAGCTAGATAATAGGCCATAAGAGAAGTCGAGCAGAGTGGAGAAGTCCATAATAACTAAGGACTGAAAGGAATTCAGAGTGAATAATTTCTACAGGGCTCTTATACTGGATTTCAACTGGTCTCCTTGTCTCCAGAATCTTTTCATACCAATTTCTGTTTCTTACCACAATTCTCCAAAGAGAATTTTTTACGTGCTGCTCTGTTGCGAAGTCTAAGGCTCAGAGAGATAAGGAAATGCTCAGTCTTTTGAGTGTACAATTCCATAGGTTTTCATGAAAGCATATGGTTGCATAACCACAACCACAAGCAAGATACCGAATGCTACCATCATCCCCAAAATACAAGCCCTATTAAAATCGTTCTTCTTTTACTGGAAATTGGTGGCCAATTCAGAGCACTATCAAAATTTATTACAAATGACACTTTCTTACTTTCATGCTCACTTTCTGGTTTACCAGTTTATGAAACGTCTAGCATTTCCGGGTTTGTCTTCATATTTCAAAAGAGATTCTTTAGTTAACTCTGAATTTGATGATTGTTCTAATAATGTCGATATCTAGAGACTTGATTGCTTTCAATGGTTGAAAAGCTGTTTTCTAGCCAAACTTGTAACTTGTAACAAGTATAACTTAATCCATTTCTGCATGCATTCTTTCTTCTTTTCCTAAACGCTGTACCACTTCGCTTTTTAGATGCCATATTTCTGAAAATTAATTTTTAGTATAAATTATAGTATATTTTTATTTTTTATAGTATATTTTTAATCAATACAAGGTTTAAATCAAGTAAATATAATGTACAGTGAATTAGAATTAATTTATATGAATTAGCTTAATTCATATAAATTATAATATTTAAAAATCAAATAGATGTACATAAAAGTTTGTATCAATAATATTAAAAAACCCCTTGTGCACTATTGTTGGAAATGTAAAATGATGCAGCTGCTATAGAAAACAGTATGGCAGTTCCTCAAAAAATCAAAAATAGAATTATCACCCAGTAATTCCACTTCTGGGAATATACCTCAAAGAACTGAAGGCAGGGTCTCAAAGAGGTGTTTGTACAACCACATTCATAGCACCATTATTCACAATAGCCAAAAGGTGGAAGCAACCCAAGCATCGTCCAATCAATGGATGAATGGATAAACAAAATGTGATATACACATACAGTAGGATATAATTCAGCCTTTAAAAGGAAGCAAATTCTGACACATACTACAACATGGATGAACCTTGGGGACATTATGCTAAGCGAAATAAGCCAGTCACAAAAGAACATATATTGTATGATTCCTCTTATATGTGGTACCTCAAGTAGTCAAATTCACAGGGACAGAGAGTAGCATGATGGTTACCAGAGGCTGGGAGAAGGGGGAATAGAATACTTCATGTTCCTTCCCAGGCTCACAGAGGGGGAAAACCTTTCTCCATCTTTATCTGTTATTGTTTTGAAATCAGAGCTTCCAAGGAAAACAGTATCTCCTTAACACAGAAGCTGGCACAAAGCTTTGTCCAGGGTTGAAAGTGTGCACTAATGAATAGTTTTCAAATAATTTGTAAACCAGAGAGGTGAGCCTGCTTCTGCCCTGGGGTAGTCACATGGGTGAACATTTTTGGCAAACACAGGGCAAGAAAGCAGGCATTGTCCTGGGATTAGGATGGAACCCAAATTTTGTGTCTCAATCAAGGCTGAGAGCTTTGTTATATAAAACTGGGGAGACAGGGAGGAGACAGCGGGTCGATCTGAGTGAGTTCAGGGTCTTCTGGGAGGCAAGAAACTGAAGTTTTAACCATCCCCAGTTCCCTGATATGTGAAGATAGGAAGCTGTCAAGGTGGACCAGGATGCCTCTGAAATTAAATTAACTCTAGGCTAGCAGAGGTCCGAACAGGTGAGCTGAGCCTGCCCCAGAGTCAACAGGGGAAGGCTACATCAAACACTGGTCCTGTGCTGATCATTTTGTAATGATATAGAAATATTGAATCACTATGTTGTGTACTATGTTGTTTATCAATTATACTTCAAAAACGAACAAACAAACTGGTAGAAAAAGGGATCAGATTTGTGGTTACCGGAGGTGGGGTGGGTAATATGGGGGAAGCTGGATTGGATGAAGGTGTTTAAACGTTACAAACTTTCAGTTATAAGTATGTACTAGGGATGCAATGTACCACACAATAAACATAATTAACACTGCTGTATGTTGTATATGAAAATTACAAGAGTAAATCCTAAGAGTTCTCATCACAAGGGGAAAACCTTTTCTTCTTTTTCTTTCATTTTATATCTATATGAGATTACAGACACTCACTAAACTTACTGTGGTCATCATTTCACAATGTATTTAAGTCAAATCTTGTACACCTTGAACTTATACAGTGCTGTGTGTCAATTACATCTCAATAAAACTGGAAGGGAAAAAAAAGCAGCCATTGCTAATGATATAAAAAAGAAGAAACTCATGACTGCTGAAATGAAATTGGGTGCTATGTCCACATTATCTTGGAAACTTAACAGTGGGATCCTAGGGTTCAATACCCTCTTGCCTTAGCATAGAAACAGATCTAAAAAATTACATCCATTAGAATATACCAAATGTAACTGGGAACTTACAATTCACGGTTACTTTTGTATTTTTGTTTATATTGTAAAACAATTTTTACTGAAAGATGCCATACATATAGAAAAGGGCACACATTATAATTACATAGTTAGATGAATTTTTACAAAATGATCACACCCACATAGGCACCACCCAGATCAAGACAGACCAGCACCGCGAAGTCCTCTTTGAGCTCCCTCCTTGCTATGAATGTTTGCAAAGGTAACCACTATCTTGATCTTAAGTCATCTGAGATTGATTTTGTCTGTATATCTATTTAATAAAATGGAACCATACAGAACAAAAACAAACAATGTAGGTCCTGCAGTTGCTGGAATGCCTCCTGGCCAGGCAGCAGGACCTGGTGCTTTTGATCCAAGAAACAGGTGCTGAGAGTGGAGTTGTGAGAGGAGTGGTGGATGCACCTCCATGGAGGCCCAGAACTCCGGGAGGGGAGGGGAGGGGATGGGATGGGATGGGATGGGATGGGATGGGATGGGATGGGATGGGATTGCCCACCCACCCTCAATGAACTGACTGCCAAGAGTTGCCCAGGAGGCACCATTTCAGAGTGGACCACCGTCACCTGAAGATCAGGGACGATTTGGTTTTTTCTGTAACAGTGTGTGCATGGTGGGGAGAGTGGCAACAGCTGATACATCACTTGGGAAAGTTAGACAAAGGCGCTTTTCAGACTTTAGAAGTAACCATGGTGTTTGGGAGTTTTATTTCAACAACTCATAGAAAGGAACCTGAAAGGGGGACTATTAGACTTCTTGTTAATCTGGCAGCTGGGGTTCTGGAGCTGTCTTCAACTCAATATGAAAATCTAAAAGAATGTGACTAATAAGTCCATGAGGCAGATAAATCCAGCTACACATATAACATAACCCTTATCCAAAAACAGTATTTGAAGCAATATCAGAGGCATTATAATTTAGTGATTAAAGGCATAGACTTTGAAGCCAGACAGGCTGAGACCACGTTCCAGTTCTGCCACTTCTTTGCAAGGTAATCTCGGTTATTCTGACGGGCAGATCATTTTCCATCCTTTTAAGCTCAATTTATACAATAGCTTGGTGTGGTTGATTAAAGAAATGGTGTTTGGAAACAGAAAATCTGAGTTCAAGTTCTTGTTGTGCCAATTAAGAGTGTGTCTTTGGCAAGTCATTTAACGTCTTATATCCTCAGTGTTATTCCTTGTAAAATGGGATAATAAAACCCTATCTTTCAGGTTTGTAGGGAAGGTGAAATGTGGCGATGTCTCTGTGAGAGCTCTCTGAACTATTCGGGGTGAGCCTGGTTACCCTGTGTGGCTGATGTGGTCCACAGTCCACCACTGCATCCCCCTGGCGCTTTCACCTACGTGCTCAAGCCTGCTCACTACCCGAGGGCTTTGTTCTGGTCCTGGGAGAGTGACCAGCAGCGTATGAGGCAAGCCATGGTGCTGGGAGCAGCCCTGAGCCAGCGGTGGGCAGAGTTTGGTGGACAGATACCCCCCCTTGCAGGGCTGCCAAAGAAGTGGAGTCCACATTAGAACAAGATGACAAGAAGCTATTTAGAGTCTAAGCTGGTATTATGTGTTGTGATAATGGATCATTAATTCCGGGGGGGGGATCATAGAAGGGTTTTAGAAGTTGGGGGAGGGGGAGAAGGTGGGATAGAGGAAGGGGAAACAGAGGGAATACACAGAGCCCTGTGCAGTTCTCAGAGCTTCCTCCTCTCCTGTCACCTCCCCCTCTCACTCCACCCCCCGCCATGCTGATGCCTCCACTCCAGCTGCCCTCCCTGCAGCGGGCCTTCGCCCGGGTTGTTCCCCCTGCCTGGAATGCTTTACCCTCAGAGAGCCACTCAGTTGATTTCCTTACTTGCTTCAAGTCCTTGCTCAAATCTCTCCTACTCAAGGAGACCTAACTACCCTGGCCACCTTATCCAGGCCGTATCAAGTCCTGACCACACACCTACCTCACACTCTTGATCCCATTCTAATTTTTCTTTTTTTTCCATAGCACTTAATCACCTCTGACTTCCTATACAGTTACTTATTTACTGTGGGTATTGTGTGTCTCTCCTTCCTAAAATGTAAGCTCTATAAGGACAAGCACCTTTGTGTCGTCCACTGATGTAGCCCAAGCACCTAGAACGGTACCCAGCCAGTGGTGAGCGCTCAATGAACATTCGCTTAAAAAATGAATGAATGGATGAATGAATGCCAACATTCATAAGCCCACAGGAACAGTCAATGTGACACTCCACGCCTTCACTGTAACTTAGCGCCCTGTGCTTCCAAGGAGAAAGAAAAGGCTTCATTTTCTCTGTTTCCTGTCCCCCACTTCCTACACATTCCCCACTCTCCTAGTCCCAGTCTTGTCTTTTTTTGGGTCTAGCAACCAGAGGCCTCTGCCTTGTGAAAGTAGTCATTTTCTTCTCAGTTTGATTTCAAATGTTAGTGCTTTTGCTTGCCTGTGAAGCCGATGGTAACAGTTTATTTAATAACTGGACTGTCTCCCTTCTCTTTTTTTGGACACAGTAGATGCCATGAACCATATTTTGCTCTTCGTTGTTTTTGTCAAAGAGAAGGTAGGATCTGCTCTGTGATCAGCATTAGGTCTGGACCCTGCCCTTAAATTGTCAACATTGTGTTTACTTGATATATTTATAGTGTCTGGAAACATTTGCTTTAGTTCCAACAGTCAAGTTTAAGAGATAAGGATCTGAAGAAGAGAAAAGGATGGGATGGAAATCAGCCCATGTGTCAAATGCTGGGAAAGGACAGAGCTACAGGCTGGAGAGTAACAGAATCTTACTCTACAGTGAAATCAGTAGTAAAAAAAAAATATATATATATATATATATGTATGTATATACCAAAGCATTTAAATAATTCTAATATGTAAGCTGAGAACTAAAAGTTGTACTTAAATTCAAAGAGTAGCATTTAAAATTCTGATGCATCCTGGTGAGTGTTGTAGGACTGAGTTTAGGATTTGATTAACTGAAAACTAACTAGCTCCATTTCCTGAAACCTAAAATCATAAGCAATTAAGTGTATGAAGAACACAGAAAATACACAGAGAAAATGCCTCAGGAATGCTCACTTTCAGTCTTTTTTTTTTTTTTATCATCCACCATAATTTTTTTTCACACTTTTTTAAATTGTGGTATATAATTGACCTATAGCAGTATATTAGTTTCAGGGTACAATACAATGATTCAAGATCTGTATATATTGCAAAGTGATCACTACCTAGTTAATATCCATCACCATACACCATTACAAAAATATTTTTCTTGTGATGAAAATTTTTAAGATCTCTTAGCAGCTTTCAGATATATAATACAGTATTATTAACTATAGTCACTATGCTGTTCATTACATCTCCAGGACTTATTTATAACTGGAAGTCTGTACCTTCTGACCCCCTTCATCCATTTCAAACCCCCCCTCCCCAGTAACCACCAACCTGTTCTCTGCATCTATGAGCTTGGTTGTTTTTTGGGTTTTTGGTTTTTTTAGATTACACATATAAGTGGGATTGTACGGTATTTGTCTTTCTCTTTCTGACTTATTTCAATTAGCATAATATCCTCAAGGTCCATCCATGTTGTGACACTTTCAGTCTGAAAGATAATAATCTGATGTAGTGACAACATTGGCAGAGAGGACTCCACGGCACACCAGGAAGTCACTGGCTGACTGTGTCAGCTGGTAACAATATGGACAGACTGCACAGCTAACAGAAGAGTCACCACGTTTTGCCCTTCAGACCCAATAAACACTTAAGTATAGAACAGTTCAACATTAAATATTCTGTTTCCCCATCCATTCATCCATCCATCCATTCAGTAGATATCCAACACTTTGGATATCTACTGAAGGGCCAGGCAAATGAGCTTAAAATTATTGAAAAAGAAAAAAGAAAGAAGCAGTCCCTGGTGCCAGGAGTTCCCAGCAAAGTAAGAAAGATTAGTTGGAGAAAGTTTCAGGAAATGCAGCCCACGCTGAGAATGACTGGCTTGTCTGCAATGCACGGGCTGAAGTGAATGCAGGAATGAACACATCAGTATTTCTTCAGTGTTCTTGCTTTGTCACATCTATTTATTTACAGGGTTTCATATTTATATATTTATCTTAATCAAATTACTTTTGTTTTGGTGCTGGTTTTAAAATGTATCATTGGCAGAGTGAAAGAGGGTATGTCTTTGTTTTTCTTTATATTTTACCTTTTTTTTTTTTTTTTTTTGGCCGTGCCGTGCAGCATGCAGCATCTTAGTTCCCCGACCAGGGATCGAACCCATGCCCCGTGCATTGGGAGTGCAGAGGAAGTCCACTGGACCGCCAGGGAAGTCCCTGTATTTTACTTTCTTTAATCCCCTCCATGAATCAATTCAGAGTCCAGCCTTAGCTCTGAATTGCAACAATACCAAAATAGTCAAGAAACCAGTCCATTAATTAAATGCCTACTTCATAGATAAGAAAACTTATGTTTGGAAGCTTGCGCAATGTCACCCACTGACATCTGTGGCAAGAATTTTTTTTACCTTTTTATTCCTACTTAATCTAGAAAAATTTATGGGAATTTTCATAATGCTGCATTATTCTGGAAGTGGGTGATATATTAAACCATTAAAAATGACTCAGTCTGACCCTGTCTATAGGGTACACAGTCAGCTCCAGCAAGAAACTTTTGGGAACATGTAGAAAAGATCGAGGTGACAAGTGCAGAGCCTGATAGAAAAGTCTAGTTTAAGATGCAAGAAAGTCAGCCGGCAGCATTTGACCTGGTAATTTATGCTTAAAAAGATACTAGGTGCTTTTCTACTATAGACTCTAAAACAAGTAAGGAAAGGGTTATTAAAATGCTTCATTCAAGACTTCCTTCTTTTTCTTTCCTTCCAGTTTCGTTAGAAAGAATTGACATACAGCACTGTATAAGCTTAAGGTGTACAGAATAATGATTTGACTCACATACATCATGAAATGATTAGCACAATAAGTTTAGTGAACATCCATCATCTCATATAGATACAAAAAGAAATAGAAAAACTTTACTCTCTTAACAACTTTCATATACAAGATACAGCAGTGTTAATTATATTTATCATGTTGCACATTACATCCCTAGTACTTATTTATCCTGTAACTGGGATTTTGTGCCTTTTGACTGCCTTCCTTCAATTCCCCCTTTCCCTACCCCCACCTTTGGTAACCACATATCTGATCTCTTTTTCTATGAGTTTGTTTGCTTGTTTTTGAAGTATAATCGACCTATGACACTATGCTAGTTCCTGTTACACAACACAGTGATTCGATATTTCTATATATTTCAAAACAATCACCACAGTAAGGCTACTTACCATACAAAGATATTACATAATGATTGACTATATTCCCCACACTGTACATTTCATACCTGTGACTCAGCTATTTTGTTACTGAAAGGTGGTACCTCTTAATCTGCCTCACCTGTTTCTCTCCTCCCCCAACCCCAACAGTTCCTTCTTGTTTGGAGTTAGTCTGTCTGGAAATTCCTGGACAATGGGAACTTTATTGTATCACTACTTTTGAAATGGGTGCATGAGCAAACTCACGGAGAATTTGCAATAAGATCTAAGTCCTTATAATGACCGACCCTATGGTCTTTGATGCATGGCTCCGTCTTTCCTAGTGCCCCCCTACCCCACCCCGGCCAATGACTGACCTCTAGCCATGCTGCTGTTCTTCCTATTTCTGGGCTGCATTAAGCACTAGCCCACCTGGGGCTGGGAGCCTTCCCACATGCTGATTCTCCCAAATGCTGGTTCTCAATCTCAGTACTACTGCCTGAAAATTGGGGACCTGAAAATTCTTTGCTGTGAGAGGTTGTCTTTTGCACTGTAGGAATTTAGCAGCATCTCTGGCCTCTACCCACTAGATGCCAGCAACGCCACCAACCCCCCTCCTACACCTTGCCCAGCTGTGACAACCAAAATATCTCTAGACACGGCCAAATGTCCCCTGGGGGCAACTGTACCCAGATGAGTACCACTACTCTAGCTGGTTCCAGCTCACCCTTCAGGTTTCAACTTAATGTCGCCTCCTCTAAGAGGGCCTCCCTCGTCCCTTAATCTAAAGTAAAACCCCTTATCAATCTCCCTTTCATACCATCCCAGTCCTTTCCTTGATAGACATTTGCACAATTTGTAATTACATACATATTATCTTATTTGCTTGTTTAATGCCCCTCTAACACCTGCTGTTGAAGGCTCAATGAGGGCCGTGACTGTGCATACTTCATTTGCTGTCATAAACTCAGCCGCTAGCACAGTGCCTGACACACACAAAAAAGATGCTCAGGTAAAATTGTCTAAGTACATTATACTAACATTTCAAAGGATTCTGAGGTCAGAGTTATTTTGTATCCAAAGTCCCTAGACAGACCCCAATCTTTGCAGGGGTAGGTATTTATATTCTAGGATGTATGATGAGTGACTGGCTTTTGATCCATTGCCCAGTTCTGCCACTTAGCTGCCCAAGTTGGGTTAATCACTTCACTTCGTAGACTTACAGTTGTCTGCTCTGTAAAATAAGGCAGAGTTATAGTAAGGAGAAAGGATATTGTTTATAAGGTATCTGTCACATAGCAATTGCTCAATAAAATGGCACATGTCATCAAATATTCTTCTTAATATTGATAATGACAGTCCTGTCCATCCTGGGCCTTAGCAATCCAACCACACTCAGCTACTGCCATCCAGCCTCCAATCAACAAGCCCAGTTCCAACAGCCAGGCCAAGGCTACTAGAGACCCTGCAAATGAACTGGGTGAGTAGTTCACTCTCCTGCCTGAGCCTGGTATGCAACATGCCCCACTGAGCCCAGAGCCCAACAAATGGCAATCTGTCTCTAACTCCAGGCATCTTTGTTCAGCCTGTGTAACCTGGCTTTTGCACAAATTTCTTGGCTTGCACATTATCTTCCTTTCCAGGACCAATTTTCCCCGAGACCCACCCATTTTTATTAGGGCTCAAACACGCTCCTAGATATTTCTAGCCCCCTCTGTATGTCGATAACCATAGTCGATGCAACAACACAGACCAACCAACACAACCCAAACCACAGCAACATCACCACTAGAAACTCCCCCGCTGCCCCCATCCAGTAATCACACCCAACGCTGGTTCTGCTATTGATGTGAGCCAGAAGTCCCCTCTGGAGAGTAGGAGATTAATAGCAGAAGCACTGCAAACTGGGACAGATTTGAGGAAAGCCATGTGAATTACCTGGAGAAGGAGGGATAGGGCTGGAAATTGCTGACTCACAGTCCCTGGCATCCACTCCCTGCTTTCTCCCCTCTCTCACCTGCTGCAAAGGTCCCAGGGGATCCGTTAGCCAACAGATGATGAAGAATCTGTGGCAAAGTCTTCGAAACACATCCACAACCTTTAGAATAGTTCAGCATAGCCATAACTCTTCCTATATTTCTGAAAAGTCGAGTTCATTTCCGGATTGAGGTCAACGACCTGTGTGTGTCCTGACTTAGTGTTTCTGGCACAGCATTTCAGCAAACTCTTCCTTGTACTTAAATTCACTAGGTGGGGCTGACATAAGTCAGTAAAAAAGGTAAACCCTTTTCTGATTGAGCAACATGTAGTGCCAGTCAGAAGGAAGGCTGTTGACACATCTTCCTGGGCTAGAGAGCGAAGAAGAGCAACCATTACCCTTGGATTCCAGTTAGCTTTCTTTCCTCTACGGCTCCACAGCTTTCTTTCCTCTATGACCTCTTTTCTGTACAAGGTCAGATAGTAAATATTTTAAATTTTGCAGTCCACATATAGTCTCTGTTTCTTCTTCTTCTCCTCCTTCTTCTATTTTGTCTTACGTCCTTTAAAAATATAAAAACCATTCTTAGCTCCCAGGACACACAGAAATAGTCCCACAGGCCATAGTACACTGACCCTGCTCCAAACTAACAATGCACAAATTTCTGAGTAACAGCCTTCAGTGCGACAATTCAAGCCAAAGTCCATTCATTTTATCTGGGATAGTGTGCTCATTAAGGAAATTTTACCAGTGAGCACACTATCCCAGATAAAATGAATGGACTTTGGCTTGAATTGTGAGTTTGAAGGCCCACTTATGAAAACTCCTAAGTAATTGGTAATTTGTTGAGCTTATACTTAATATTTGTACATTTTACTATATGAAAGTTTTATCTCAATTTTTTTGTTTTAAAGCATTTTTAGTACTTTTTTATTTAAGCTCTATCTCATCTACCTTTTTATTTCCAGAACCATGCCCAGTTGAAAATAGGCACTCATTTATTGTGTTTTATGGAGAAAAGGAGAAGCAGGAGGCTGGATGGTGGTAGAGGGAGGAGGAGAGAAAGAGCATTATTGAATAACCCATGGCTAAAAACCAAGACAGCTCATAACTGAATGGCCAGATCTCTTGAAAATCACCTGTTACACAGGCAAAATGAAGCACCTATGGACATCTGGTTCTAATAAACAAGTAAAATTTCATAGTTGTTACATCTGTGGTTACAAGGGCTCATGCAAGTCCTCTGGGGCAGCATAACACATGGGTCCCCGACAGGTTTCTCAGGACTGTGACCCTGGAAGCTGTGACCAATTAGCCTATTAAGCCAGGAGAGAGTTCTAAAATTCAATTTGATACCATTTTAATACGCATAAGAGCTCTGTGAGATTCCATAAAATTTGAAGTGTTACAGAGTTGTATGTAAAAGACACTTTTATAAACCTTAAGATTCAAGGAAAGAGGGATGGTAGACTTCCCTGCAGAGAATATTAGATGTTTGAGGGGTAAGGGACCCATTGGCTCTGGAAATCAGAGTCTGGAAATCACAAAGGTGCAAGTATTGGGCTGGCCAAAAAGTTCGTTCAGGTTTTTTCTGTAACATTTAAGTTTGTTGCATTTAGGTCTAACATGTCAGATTTATAACAATTACTCAAACACTTGGGAAGGTTTATTAGTCAAACAACATTTTAGAGATAAAGAACTGAAATATATTAAATATTTAAATGCAGTGTAAAATATCTGAAGATGTTTAATTAACAAATCCATAAATAGAACCAAATATTAGTCAAAGACCCTTACAAGTGATTGCAAAACTTTGGTTTACAAACAAAATAATATTTGTAAACTGAACTTTAAAGTTTAAGGAAAAACTATGATTTTGAATCTGTAACTATAATAAATTTATTATTAACTCTTAAAGCTTAACCAACCTCTGAATAGTCTTTTCTGCACTTAAAACAGCCCTTAAGTACACTGAGAAATTCACACCTAACACCTCCATTACCAGCCTTAATTCTTTCTACAGTTCCCCTTATGACATGATTTATACACATCTCAGAATTTCAGTTACCTCTTCTGGACAGTCATTTATCACTGTGCCTATAGGCACTAATTGCAAAAATTCAAATTGATACTTATCAATTTGACATCCAAGAGGTGCTTAGTAATTTAAAATCAAGTAGTAATTTAAAACCAAGATATCCTGGTGCAATAACATAAGTTCTAAAATTGAGATAAAATGCAAAATAACTAAAATTTTGAGAAAACAGCTCAAATTAATCTGCTAATTTAGAGCTTCTTTGTGCCACAGAAATTTAGCCATCATACAAGTTGGGAATTTGACCAATCAGCATAATATACTGCCTTCTATAAGCATAGCCTGCTTATAGAATGCATATTGCTTTCTATAAGCATAGCCTGCCTCCAACTTCTGGAAGTTTAAATTTAGGGACCATTAGAAGAAACACCCCATCTAACATATTCTGACAAGAAGATATAGCAATAAAATAGAAACTAAATATATATTATATCTATAGGCAGTTTTGAGATCCTTTTTTCTAATCTGAAAATGTTTTTTAGAATAGGAAAATAGTGCTGTTAGCTTTGAGTTATTTTCTAGTAATAATAGTTTTAAAAGGATAAAATAAATACATAATGTTGCAATGGGTGTGAACATCTTCTGTAACTGTAGAAGAGCATGGTAGTCATAAAATCTTTTTTTTCCCCAAAACAAAATTAAAGTGTGTGAATGGAAGATGTCTCCAATAACAAAGAACAAGGACAGAGGGACAGCCCAATTAGCAGTAAAGAAAAAGTCTTTACACCATTTATGTATAAATTTGTTTTTCCTTACTATAATTCAGGGTTTCTTAGCTATCTAAGTCATAATTGTATATAATAAAATTTAGGAATAAAAAAGGAATAAAGAGAAACTTCTGCCTTTTGCCACCTTCACAGCAACCAGTATTAAACTTGTCCTCCTGACATAAACAACTATAAATGACAAATAAATAAGGCAATTATTTTCAGACATTGAACATGAGGCAGCACAGGACTCAGAACCTTGAGACAAGGGAAGCCCACAGAATGAGTGACACATTCACCCTGGTTCTTTCCCTAGAAAATCCTTCCAAATGATAGGGGCCAAGAAGTAGAGCCCAAGCAGAGCATAGCAGTCGTCTGAGCAGAAGAGGCAGAGACTGAAGTTCAGGGCTGCTAAAGGTCTGAAATGTGTAGGGAATAATACCAGAGGGCAGAGAACCACAAAGATGAGTTCCTAGAAGTCTGCATGGGAGTTCCCAGCAGATCCTAGGCTGGGGACAGGGATGTACATATCAGGGTAAAACTCCACAAGGCCCCACAGGAGAGGCTGCTGCTGGGCTGTGTGCTGAATGAAGGCACCAGAAAATAGCTCAGTGCTGCAAGGCTTTGGAGTTCTAGCCCTTGCCAGGCTCTTTGAGCACCTCCTGAGGCGACAGGAAGGCCATGTGATAGCAGGAAGTGTCACGCCCTCAAGTGTGGGGCATTTTTTAGAGCAGAGGTTAGCAAAACTTTTTACAAGCCTGGACAGTAAATATTTCAGGCTTATAAGTCATATGATCTCTTTCCCAACCTTTCAATACTGTCAGTGTAGCATGAAAACAGCCACAGACAATATGCAAATAATGAGCATTGTTGTGTTCCTATAAAGCTTTTTTATAGACACAAAGATGACCTAAGTGTTAGAACTGGCAGACAAGGACATAAAAGTAGCCATTATAAATGTGTTTAAAGACTTAACAGAAAAGATAAACACAGTAAACAGGTAGGAAATGTCAGCATAGAAATGGAAATGATAAAAAATAACCAAATGGAGGGCTTCCCTGGTGGCGCAGTGGTTGAGAGTCCACCTGCCGATGCAGGGGACACGGGTTTGTGACCCGGTCTGGGAAGATCCCACATGCTGTGGGGTGGCTGGGCCCGTGAGCCATGGCCGCTGAGCCTGCGTGTCCAGAGCCTGCGCTCCGCAACGGGAGAGGCCACAGCAGTGAGAGGCCTGCGTACCGGAAAAAAAACAAAATAAATAACCAAATGGAAATTCTATAACTGAAAATTACATTACCTGAAATAAAATACTCATGAGATAGGTTTAACAAGCAGGCTAGAGACTGCATAAGAAAAAGTCAGTGAGTTTGAAGACAAATCAAAATAAATCATCCAATTTGAGGAACAAGAGAAAAAATGTTAATGGGGCAATACCAGTGATCTAACATATGTGTAATGGAAGTATCAGAATGAAAAGAGAAAGCGAACAGAGAAGGAAAAACTATTTGAGAGAAAGATGGATGAAATATTTTCAAATTCAGATTTTTAAAAAGTCAATTTATAAACCCAAGAAGCTCAGTGAAACCCATGCAGGATAAACACAAAGAAAAATACACCGAGACATACTATCATCAACATGCAGAAAGATCAAAAAAATGAGGAGAAAAGTCTTAACTGAAGCAAGAGAAAAAGATGCATTACATTCAGGGAACTATAATACAAACTCAAAATGACTTCTCATCCAAAACAATGGTGACAAGAAGTCAGAAAATGAACCATTAAAGAGCTGCAAGAAAAAAAAAAACCCACCACCGTCAACTCAAATTTCTAAATCCAGCAAAATTATCATTGAAAAGGGGGAGAGGGCATAAAATAAAAACATTTTCTGATCAATGAAAACTGGAAGAATTTGTTGTCAGCAGACCTACACTGTAAGAAATGCTAAAGAAACTCTTCAGACTAAAAGAAAAATGAAACCAAGTGGGATCTCAGATTTATAGGAGGGAATGAAGAGCGTGGAAAATAGTAAATATGTAAATATATTAGAAGGCTATTTTTTTTCTTAGTTTCTTTAATAGACAAATGTTTAAAGCAAAAGTAGTACTGCTGTAGTGTATGGGGTTTATAAAATCCAAAGAAGTAAAATACGTTACAGCATTAGCACAAAGATGGAGTAAAAGAAATTATACTATTGTAAATTTCTTCCATTTTACATGAAGTGCTACAATATTAATTTAAAATGGACTGTAATTTTTCAAAAAAAGAAGAAATTTTTTAAAATAATGTTAAAATATTCAATTAAACAAGAAGTGGGAAAGTAGAACCGCAGGCAAATTCATTTCACCTGACTTCACTAATCAAGGTTGTTTTAAGACTTGCATGTCCTCCAAGCTGCAGGATACCCAAACAATAAGATGTTTGCCTGAGTTGTTTTCCAGGAACTTGGAGTCAGCTGTGTCAAGTTCTAACTTAGCTGGTTAGGACTGGATGTAACCACTGACCCTCCAACTGGGCATGTGTATGTCCTCTTGGTGACATTTAACCATCAGTGGGCCAAAAACTCCACCCTCAGATTGTGCTAAGCACCTCCATTTTTGAACATGCAGAGGCCTGTAGCTTAGTACACCTGCGCAGAACAACGATTACCATATCTTTTTCCAGTAACCTTTCTCTACATTCCCCATGCTCCCTAAGCCTCAGACTGCCCTGCTTCTTTATTCTTTATTCCATAAATACCTTGACCCCTTGCCTTCAGGGAGGTGGGTCTGAAACTTGTTCTCCCATCTCCTTGCTTGGCTGCCTTGCAAATAAACCCTCTCTCCTGCAAATCTCAGCATCCCAGCATTTTGGTTTGCTGTGCATCAACCTGGTTTGGTAGCAAAAGGAGTAACAGAGTAACAAAAACCACATGACAAACAGAAAACAATACAAATTGATAGACCTTAATCCAACCATAACAACAACTACACAAAATGTCAATGGACTATATTCCCCAATTAAAGGGCAGACCGTCAGGCTGAATTTAAAATGCAAGACTGAATAATACGCTGTCTGTAAAAGAGGCAATTTGAATACAAAGACATAAACACATTGAGGGAAAAAGATATATCATGCAAACAGTAAGTGTAAGAAAGCTGGAGTGGCCATATTAAAATCAGTCAAGATAGACTTCAAGGAAAAGAGGCATTTCATAATGATAAAAGAATCAGTCCACCAGGAATACATAATCCTAAATATGTATGCCTCTGATATTAGAGCTTCAAAATATATGAAGTGAAAATTGACAAAACTAAAGGGAGAAGTAGACAAATCCACAATAATAACTGGAAACTTTAATTACTTTCAGCAGTTGACAGAACAAGTAGAAAAAAAAAATCAGCCTGACCAACACCTATCAAATAACTATTGCACCTGGTCTTCTTTCTCTCAGAGGCACCTAGTGTAATCCAATATACACAGAATGAATTAGAAAATTTAAAATAATTCAGTACAATTTTTCCAATACAAATTTTTATAAAATATTATTTTCTTATCACATCTTTATTTTCATAAGGTTCTTGGAGCTGCTGATTTAGCTCACCCAATATACGGAGAGTGTTATGGACTGACTTGTGTTCTCCAAAATTCATATGTTGAAGCCCTAACCCTCGGTAAGTCAGAATGTGACCGTGTGTGGAGTTAGGGCCTTCAAAGTGGTGATTAAGTTAAAATGAGGCTGATAGGGTGGGCTATAATCCAATCTGACTGGTGTCCTTATAAGAGGAAATTTCGACACCCAAGAGTCACCAGGGATATGCATGTGTAGAAGAAAGACCATGTGAGGACACAGTGAGAAGGCCACTCTGTGCAAGCTAAGGAGGGAGGCCTCAGAAGCAACTAAGCCTACCAACACCTTGATCTTGGAATTCTAGCCTCCAGAACTGTGAGAAATAAATGTCTGTTGTTTAGGCCATCTAGTGTGGTTCTTTGTCACAGCAGTCCTGGCAAACTAACACAGAGAGCCAGTGGTTGTTGTCAAACTGAATAGCCAAATCAAAAAAAAATCAGACTTTATCAATTCAAGTTGATTGTTAGTACATGTCCTCAAGTCAGCCATCTCCCCTCTGCATGAAGTCCTAAGTTTCTCACCTAGTGAAAACATTGCTCCCTCTGTAAGCCCCCTTTCGGCATCTGCTTTGTTCTCACTGAACGCTCACCAGGAGAAGTGCAGTTGTTTTGTTTTTTGTTCTTTGTTTTTGTTTTTTGCCGTACACGGGCCTCTCACTGTTGTGGCCTCTCCCGTTGCGGAGCACAGGCTCTGGACGTACAGGCTCAGCGGCCATGGCTCACGGGCCCAGCCGCTCCGCAGCATGTGGGATCCTCCTGGACCGGGGCACGAACCCATGTCCCCTGCATCGGCAGGCGGACTCTCAACCACTGCGCCACCAGGGAAGCCCCGAGAAGCGCAGTTTTTGACAGTGGAAGTGGACAAGAGAGGTCATTGGATGAAAATTGTCACCATGCTCACTCATGCAATACAGTACTACAGAGGAAGTCAGGACATTTGAACTTGGGCTGGAAGGCTCCATGTTTAATGTAGTCCATGAACAGGAATACATGGGGAAGACGCATGGCATGTTTATAGTGCCTCGACTAAAGAAGGTCTTGACACCCAGGACAGTATGCCACATTAAGAGCTAGAGCAAAGTACTGGTATGATTTTCAAGCAAACAAAAGGAAGGAAGAAAGGAAGGAAGGGAGGGAGGAAGGAGAGGATAAGTGAGAATATAAGAAAGGAAGACACACTACTACCCATATCTTAACCCAGGTGTGTGCTCAGTCGACCTGAATGCAGACAGGAGACAGAATTTTAGAGAAGGTGGTGTATCTAGCCCAACAGTCACATTTATAAAAGTGGAAGCTTTTATAAATTAGGAATTAAGTGGCAGGAGCAGAACTGGGCCTAGACTGAGGTCCCTACATGCCCAGTCTTCTCTCCACATTTCCAAAGGTGTGACATGAAGTCACTGATGTGATAATCTTGGGTTATAAAATGCAGATAAAGACAGTTTTCTCTGATACTACTTGACTCCAGTAATGTAATATTTATGTAATATTTAGCATCAAATGAAGAGCGAGGATATTTTAATGAATAACGATAATCCAATTACACTTTGTAATGTACAAAGAGAAGAGTTTTTATTCAGTGTTTCCTCTCATCTGTTAATGACAGGCTATTTCTGAGACTGAAAATAAGATAAAAGTCCAACATAGCAATAAACTAATTACAGATTATTTCTGGTGTCGCAAAGTAGTAGCTATAGAAGTATTGACAGAGAAGAGATTCCAGTGAGGGTGAAATTCTGAGTGGTGCTGGGGGCTGAGCTGGGGGAGCAGATCAAGGCTGCCCTCACTGGATTGGCACTATCAGGCTCTATAAATTTTCAAAAGCCCATCTAGACTGAGTGGTGCTTAAAATGGGACATAGGCAGGCAGGCCAAACCACACAGACCGAGGGATCAGAGTTGGCATGAACTTCTGGCAAGGTAGGGCCATGACTGAGGTCAGGTCAGGTGACTGAATTCAACAATCCTGCCGCCTCAATAAAGATTAAAAGATGAATTAGCAAAGAGCTCTCTCTAGAATCAGCAGCTCAGTCTAAAACACTCATTGCCTGTTCTCATGAGTCTAGCGATCTGTATAAATGACTTTTTACAAAGACAAGCATTCATTTATGTGGTAGTGGATGTGAGGTGTGAAAACATAAATCATGACTTATATTTAATGATTAAAGGTACTTAGTGCTTCCCACTTTAAATACACTTTCAAAATGTGTTCATTTTCGTTTTATAAAGAGAATGCTGGAACTCAGAGATGTGAAGTGGTTCTGCAGTAAGTAAAGCAGCCAAGACAAACGAGTCTCTCTAAGGCTTAATCTGAAGGAGGTAGGGTCAGAGGTTACAGTCGGGCTGCTGCATACAGTTGTACAAGCAGGCCTATGGTCAGTTCCCCCCAAAGCAGAGCTTCAGACAATCAGTTACTCTATCCTGAGGAACCCTTTGACAACTCTTATGAAATGTGTCTCAGAAACTTCCATGGAGGCTTGTGGAGGCAGCAGAGCATTTATTCACTGAGCCCTGTCCCCACTGGTCAAAGGTTGCCTCACCCTCCATTAGTCCCTCCACCCTCCTGCCCCTGTGTTACTCCTCCCTGCCCTCAGTCCCACCCTTCAATCTTGCACACGCGTGAGTGCCAAAAAGGCTCCTATGGACGTCCCCATGAGGAGACTCACAAAAGCCCCCAAACAAGAAATGAGAGGCCTGGGTGGTAGAGGAGGCACTACTCAGGGGCACCTGCGTGAAATTAGTTGACACCTGCACAGAACTAGTCACTGCAGCTGTGGCTGGAATAAAAGGTGAGGCCAAGAGGATTTGAGATAATATGCAAGTGTCCACTACCCAAGTACACTCAGTCGGGGGGTGAGAGGGGCTGAAATTCATCCTGTGCTCTGCTCTCCACGGCACGCACGCGGGTGCCGGCTGCAACTCCCTGGAGGCAGCGGCTGGCTTTTCTCATTCACACAAAGATGCCATGTGGGATAGCAAAGGTCCTGGTTGTTGTGCACCAGCTGTTGCATAGCAGGCTAGAATCTTAATTTCAATGTTCAAAACTCTAAAACAAACAAGGAAAAGAAATAAAAGCCATCTAAATTGGAAAAGAAGAAGTAAAATGATCTCCGTTTGCAAATGACATGATCTTATATGTGAAAAATCCTAAACACTCCACACACCCATACACAAACAAAACTGTTACAACTAATAAAAGATTTTAGCAAAGTTGCAGGATAAAAAGTTAATACACAAAATTCACTTGCATTTCTATACACTAGCAGTAAACTTTCTGAAAAAGAAATTAAGAAAATAATCCCATTTATTATAGTAGCAAAATTTCTCATGGGTTGGAAGACTAAACATTGTTAAAATGTCCATACTACCCAAAGTGATCTGCATATTCAATGCAATCCCTATCAAAATCCCAATGGCAGGGACTTCCCTGGTGGCACAGTGGTTAAGAATCCACCTGCTAATGCAGGGGACACCGGTTAGAGCCCTGGGCCAGGAAGATCCCACATGCTGCGGAGCAACTAAGCCCGTACATCACAACTACTAAGCCTGCGCTCTAGAGCCCACGAGCCACAACTACTGAAGCCCACGTGCTTAGAGCCCATGCACCACAACAAGAGAAGCCACCACAATGAGAAGCCTGCGCACCACAACAAAGAGTAGCCCCCACTCGCCGCAACTAGAGAAAGCCCGCATGCAGCAACAAAGACCCAAGGCAGCCAAAAGTAAAAATAAATAAAATTAAAAAAAAAAATCCCAATGGCACTCTTAGCAGATAAAGAAATAACCATCCAAAAATTCATAATGAATCTTAAGGGACTCTGAATAGCCAAAATAACCTTTAAAAAGAACAAAGCTGGAGGCCTCATACTTTCTGGTTTCAAATCATGCTACACAGCAACAGTAATTAGGATGGTGTGGTACTAGCATAAAGACAGACATATAGACCAATGGAACAGAACAGAAAGCCCAGAAGTAAACCCTTACATATATGACCAAATAATTTTCAAGAAGATTACCCTAAGGAAAGGGTAGTCTCTTCAACAAATGATGTTGGAAAACCTGAATATCCACATGCAAAAAATGAAGTTGAACCCTTCCCTACACCAAATGCAAAAATTAATTCAGAATGGACTAAAAGGGTTGTGGAATCAAGATGGTGGACTAGGAGAATGCGGAATTCACGCCTCCGCACAACTAGGGCACCTACCAGGTACCGGTGGGGAACCATGGGCACCTAAGGGGATGGGAGGAACCCCCAGTGACCGGGTGTGGGGTGTGGGAGCAGTGAAGGGGGAAGAGAAGTGGAGGCAGGACGGGACTTGCGCCACTGAGGGGCGGCTGGGGGAGGGGAAAGGATCCCACGCCAGGAGGGGTTAACTGGGGGACCATTGGGAGGGCAGAGATCAAAAGGGAGCGTGGCCAGGTTTCCCCTGCCCACTTGGGCCCCCCCGGAACCTGCTGAGCTCTCAGGCCTGATCCTCTGCCCACTGAGGACCCCTCCAGCCACACAGGTCCTGAGGGAGTGGGAGGGAGGGAAGGGGGAGCAAAAGTAAAGGTCGGACTTCCGGTGGGGGGGTTGGGGAGAGGAGGAGTTCGTACACCCAGAAGAACCCACCCACCGGTAGGGGTCCAGCAGGGATGGCGGAGACCCTGGCGGGGGTGTGCAGAGGAACGGAAGGGAATGCAGCCAGCACTTGCCCTGTCCACTTAGGCACCAGGGTGCCTCCTGGGCTTCTGGGCCTAATCCTCTGCCCTGGGAGCCTCCCTCCTGCCGTGAAGAGCCCAAGTCCCGCCCCTATGCCCCCTCACCTCTACACTCAGAGACCCCCTCTTAGACCCCCTCCAACGTGCTGGGCCTAAACCCCACCCACACACCCTCACCCAGGGCCTTACCTCCAAACTCTGGAACTCCACATTCCAGATGCCTTCCTTTGGACGTGCTGCCTCTCCCCTTCCGTGCAGGTCCTAAGCAGAGCCCCCACCCCATGCTTGAATGTCGCCCAGCCTAGGCCCCGCCCCCAAGGCCTTTTCCAGCTGTAGTGGGTCCTGAGCCTAGGCCCTGCCCCAGGCTGAAACGTCACCCCCCACCCGCCTATGTCCTGCCCCACCCTAAAGCCCGGTTCTGCCTGAGTTCCACCCCCGCCTAAACTCTGCCCCCATAGCCAAGGCTTTTTTTCTTCTTCTTCTTTGTTCCTCTTTTAGATTGGGGTTCCATTTTACCTTGTTGATTCATTGTTGTTCATTCACTTATATTTTTATTTTTTCTAATAAATCTTTTATTTTTCTAATTTTATTTTATTCTCTATACTTTGTTATTGTTCTCTCCTTTTGGCTTGTTCCCCCCAACTTTTTTTTTCTTTCTTCTGTTGTGGTTTTATTTTACCTTGTTGCAGTTGTTTCAATTATATTTTTAATTTTCCTAAAATATTTTTTAATCTTTCTAATTTTATTTTGTTTTTTATTCTTTGTTATTGTATTGCTCCTTTTTTTCTTTCTTTCTTTCTTTTTTTTTTTCTGCTGTTCCACACAGCTTGAGGGATCTTGGTTCCCAGGCCGGAGGTTGGGCCCAAGCTCCTGTGGTGGGAGCTCCAAGTCCAAACCACTGGACTAACAAAGAGCCTCAGACCTCAGGGAACATTAATCGGAGGGAGGCCTCCCAGAGGTCCTCATCTCAACACCAAGATCCAGCTCTATCCAACTGCCTGCAAACTCCAGTGCTGGAAGCCTCAGGCCAAACAACCAGTAAGACAGGAATACAGCCCCACCCATCAAAAAAAAAAAAACAAAAAAGAAAACAAAAAAATATGTTACAGGTGATGGAGCAAGGTAAAAACCTAAAAGACCAAATAAATGAAGATGAAATAGGCAACCTACCTGAAAAAGAATTCAGAGTAATGATAGTAAATATGATCCAAAATCTCAGAAACAGAACAGAGGCACGGATGGAGAAAATACAAGAAACATTTAACAAAGATCTAGAAGAACTAAAGAGCAAACAAACAGTGATGAACAACGCAATAGCTGAAATTAAAAATACTCTAGAAGGAATCAATAGCAGAATAACTGAGGCAGAAGAACGGATAAGTGAGCTGCAAGATAAAATGGTGGAAATAACTGCCAGGGAGCAGAATAAAGAAAAAGACTGAAAAGAATGGAGGACAGTCTCAGAGACCTCTGGGGCAACATTAAACGCACCAACATTCGAATTATAGGGGTCTCAGAAGATGAAGAGAAAAAGAAAGGGTCTGAGAAAATATTTTAAGAGATTATAGTTGAAAATTTCCCTAACATGAGAAAGGAAATAGTCACCCAAGTCCAGGAAGCACAGAGTCCCATACAGGATGAACCCTAGGAAAAACACACCAACACACATATTAATCAAACTAACAAAAATTAAATTCAAAGAAAAAATATTAAAAGCAGCAAGGGAAAAACAAAAAATAGCATACAAGGGAATCCCCATAAGGTTATCAGCTGATTTTTCAGTGGAAACTCTGCAGGTCAGAAGGGAGTGGCAGGACATATTTAAAGTGATGAAAGGGAAAAACCTGCAACCAAGATTACTCTACCCAGGGGCTTCCGTGGTGGCGCAGTCATTGAGAGTCCGCCTGCCGATGCAGGGGACATGGGTTCGTGCCCCGGTCCAGGAAGATCCCACATGCCGTGGAGTGGCTGGGCCCGTGAGCCATGGTTGCTGAGCCTGCGCGTCTGGAGCCTGTGCTCTGCAATGGGAGAGGCCACAACAGTGAGAGGCCTGTATACCGGAAAAAAAAAAAAAAAGATTACTCTACCCAGCAGGGATCTCATTCAGATTCCATGGAGAAGTCAAAAGCTTTTCAGACAAGCAAAAGCTAAGAGAATGCAGCACCACCAAAACAGCTTTACAACAAATGCTAAAGGAACTTCTCTAAGCGGGAAACACAGGAGAAGAAAAAGACCCACAAAAACAAACGCAAATCAATTAAGAAAATGGTAATAGGAACATACATATCGATAATCACCCTGAATGTAAATGGATTAAATGCTCCAACCAAAAGACACAGACTGGCTGAATGGATACAAAAACAAGACCTTATATATGCTGTCTACAAGAAACCCACTTCAGACCTAGGGACACATACGGACTGAAAGTGAGGGGATGGAAAAAGATATTCCATGCAGATGGAAATCACCAGAAAGCTGGAGTAGCAATACTCATATCAGATAAAATAGACTTTAAGATAAAGACTGTTACAAGAGATAAGGAAGGACACTAAATAATGATCAAGGGATCAATCAAACATAACAATTATAAATATTTATGCACCCAACATAGGAGCACCTCAATACATAAGGCAAATGCTAACAGCCATAAAAGGAGAAATCGACAGTACCACAATAATAGTGGGGGACTTTAACACCCCACTTACACCAATAGACAGATCATCCAGACAGAAAATAAATAAGGAAACGCAAGCTTTAAATGACACAATAGACCAGATAGACTTAATTGATATTTTTAGGGCATTCCACCCAAAAGCAAAAGAATACGCATTCTTCTCAAGTGCACATGAAACGTTCTCCAGAATAGATCACATTTTGGGTCACAAATCAAACCTTGGGAAGTTTAAGAAAACTGAAATCATATCAAGCATTTTTCCCAACCACAATACTACGAGATTAGGAATCAATTACAGGAAAATAAAACAGTAAAAAACACAAATACATGGAGGCTAAACAGTGTGCTGCTATATAATTAAGAGATCACTGAAGAAATCAAAGAGGAAATCAAAAAATACCTAGAAACATATGACAATGAAAACACGATGCTCCAAAACCTATGGGACTCAGCAAAAACTGTTCTAAGAGGGAAATTCATACCAATTCAAGCTCACCTCAAGAAACAAGAAAAATCTCAAACAATCTAACCTTACACCTAAAGCATCTAGAAAAGAAGAACAAAGAAAACCCAAAATTAGTAGAAGGAAAGAAATCATAAAGATCAGAGCAGAAATAAATGAAATAGAAACAAAGAAAACAATAGCAAAGATCAATAAAACTAAAAGCCAGGTTTTTGAGAAGATAAACAAAATTGATAAACCTTTAGCCAGACTCATCAAGACAAAAAGGGAGAGGACTCAAATCAATAAAATTAGAATTGAAAAAGGAGAGATTACAACTGACACTGCAGAAATACAAAAGATCATAAAAGACTACTACAGGTAACTATATGCCAATAAAATGGACAACCTGGAAGAAATGGACAAATTCCTGGAAAAGTACAACCTTCCCAGATTGAACCAGGAAGAATTAGAAAATATAAACAGACCAATCACAGGTAATTAAATTGAAACAGTAATTAAAAGTCTTCCAACAAACAAAAGTCCAGGACCAGATGGCTTCACAGGCTAATTCTATCAAACATTTAGAGAATAGTTAACACCTATCCTTCTCAAACTCTTCCAAAAAATTGCAGAGGGAAGAACACTCCTAAATTCGTTCAAGGAGGCCAACATCACCCCGATACCAAAACCAGACAAAGATACGACAAAAAAAGAAAATTACAGACCAGTATCACTGATGAATATAGATGCAAAAATCCTCAACAAAATACTAGCAAACAGAATCCAACAACACATTAAAAGGATCATACACCATGATCAAGTGGGGTTTATCCCAGTAAGGCAAGGATTCTTCAATATACACAAAACAATCAATGTGATACACCATATTAACAAATTAAAGAATGAAAACCATATGACCATCTCAATAGATGCAGAAAAAGCTTTTGACAAAATTCAACACCCATTTTTGGTAAAAACTCTCAAGAAAGTGGGCATAGAGGGAACCTACCTCAACATAATAAAAGCCATATACAACAAACACACAGCAGACATCATTTTCAATGGTGAAAAACTGAAATCATTTCCTCTAAGATCAGGAGCAAGACAAGGAAGTCCATGCTCACCATTCTTATTTAACATAGATTTGGAAGTCCTAGCCATGGCAATCAAAGAAGAAAAAAAAGAATACAAATTGGAAAAGAAGAAGTAAAACTGTCACTGTTTGCTCATGACAGGATACTATACATAGAAAATCCTAAAGATGCCACCAGAAAACTACTAGAACTAATCAATGAATTTCGTAAACTTACAGGATACAAAATTAATGCACACAAATCTCTTGCATTCCTATACACCAATGATGAAAAACCTGAAAGGGAAATTAAGGAAACACTCCAATTTATCATTGCAAAAAAAAAGGATAAAATACCTAGGAATAAACCTGCCTAAGGAGGCAAAAGACCTGTACTCAGAAAACTATAAAACACTGATGAAAGAAATCAAAGATAACATAAACAGATGGAGAGATATACCATGCTCCTCAATTGGAAGAATCAATATTGTGAAAATGACTATACTACCCAAAGCAATATGCAGGTTCACTGCAATGCCTTTCAAATTACCAATGGCATTTTTCACAGAACTAGAACAAGAAATTTTACAATTTGTATGGAAACACAAAAGACCCCAAATAGCCAAAGCAATCTTGAGAAAGAAAAACACAGCTGGAGGAATCAGGCTCCCTGACTTCAGACTATACTACAAAGCTACAGTAATCAAGACAGTATAGTACTGGCACAAAAACAGAAATATAGATCTATGGAACAGGATAGAAAGCCCAGAGATAAACCCACACACATATGGTCACCTTATTTTTGATAAAGGAGGCAAGAATACACAACAGAGAAAAGACAGCCTGTTCAATAAGTGGTGCTGGGAATACTGGACAGCTACATGTAAAAGAATGAAATTAGAACACTCCCTAACACCATACACAAAAATAAACTCAAAATGGATTAAAGATCTAAATGTAAGGCCAGACACTATAAAACTCTTAGAGGAAAACATAGGCAGAACACTCTATGACATAAATCACAGCAAGATCCTTTTTGACCCACCTCCTAGAGAAATGGAAATAAAAACAAAAATAAACAAATGGGACCTAATGAAACTTAAAAACCTTTTGCACAGCAAAGGAAACCATAAACAAGACGAAATGACAACACTCAGAATGGGAGAAAATATTTGCAAATGAAGCAACTGACAAAGGATTAATCTGCAAAATTTACAAGCAGCTCATGCAGCTCAATATCAAAAAACAACCCAATCCAAAAATGGGCAGAAGACCTAAACAGACATTTCTCCAAAGAAGACATACAGATGGCTAACAAATGCATGAAAAGATGCTCAACATCACTTATCATTAGAGAAATGCAAATCAAAACCACGATGACGTATCACCTCATCATCAGAATGGCCATCATCAAAAAATCTACAAACAATAAATGCTGGAGAGCGTGTGGAGAAAAGGGAATCCTCCTGCACTGTTGGTGGGAATGTAAATTGATACAGCCACTATGGAGAACAGTATGGTGGTTCCTTAAAAAACTAAAAATAGGACTACCATACGACCCAGCAATCCCACTACTGGGCATATACCCTGAGAAAACCATAATTCGAAAAGAGACATGTACCACAGTATTCATTGCAGCACTATTTACAATAGCCAGGACATGGAAGTAACCTAAATGTCCATCAACAGCTCTTTGGATAAAGAAGATGTGGCACATATATATAATAAAATATTACTCAGCCATAAAAAGGAACGAAATTGAGTTATTTGTAGTGAGGTGGATGGACCCAGAATCTGTCTTACAGTGAAGTAAGTCAGAAAGAGAAAAACAAATACAGTATGCTAACGCATACATGTGGAATTTTAAAAATCGGTACTGATGAACCTAGTGGCAGGGCAGGAATAAAGACATAGATGTAGAGAACGGACTTGAGGTCATGGCGGGGGAAAGGGAAGCTGAGATGAAGTGAGAGAGTAGCACTGACGTATATACACTACCAAATGTAAAATGGATGGCTAGTGGGAAACTGCTGCAGAGCACAGGGAGGTCAGCTCGGTGCTTTGTGACGACCTAGAGGGATGGGATAGGGAGGGTGGGAGGGAGGCTCAAGAGGGAGGGGATATGGGGATATATGTATACATATAGCTGATTCACTTTGTTGTACAGCAGAAACTAACACAACATTGTAAAGCATTTATACTCCAATAAAGATGTGGGGGAAAAATGGATTAAACATCTAAATGTAAGACCTAAAACTATAAAACTCATAGAAGATAATATAGGCAGAAAGCTTCAGGACCTTGGAATTGGCAATGATTTCTTGGATATGACACCAAAAGCATAGGCAGAAAAAGCAAAAGCAGACAAATGTTATGATATCAAACTTAAAAACTCTGTGCATCAAAGGAAACAATCAACAGAATGAAGAGGCAACCTATCTGAATGGGAGAAAATACTTGCAAATCATATATCTGACATATATAAGTTGATAACTGGAAAATGTAAGAAACAACAACAACAAAAAAACAAATATCCTAAGTAAAAAATGGAGAAAGGACTTGAACAGACAATTTTCCAAAGAAAATATAAGAATGGTCAACATGAAAAGATGCTCAACATCATTAATCATAAGACAACCCAAGATCAAAACCACAAGATTATCACCTCATACCCACTAGGATGGCCACTGTAAAAAGAACAGAAAATAATGTGCTGATGAGGATGCAGAGAAATTGGAACCCTTGTGCACTGTTGATGGGAATGTAAAATGGTGTAGCCATTATGAAAAACAGTATGAGGATCCTTCAAAAATTAAAAATAGAACTACCATATGATCCAGGAATTCTACTTCTGAATATATATCCAAAAGAATGCAAAGTAGAATCTTGAAGAGATATCTGCACACCCATGTTCATGGCAGCACTACTCACAATGGCCAAGAGGTGGAAGCAACCCAAATGTCCATCAACAGCTGATTGGATAATGAAAATATGGTATAAACATACAATGGAAGATGATGCAGCCTTAAAAAAGAATGAAATCCTGTCACATGCTAAAACATGGATGAACCTTGAGAACATTATGCTATGCGAAATAAGCCAATCATGAAAGGACAAATACTGTATGTTTCCACTCACATGAGGTATCTAAAGGAGTCAAAAATCACAGAAACAGAAAGCAGAAAGGCGGTTGCCAAGGGCTGGGAGGGAGGAATTAGTTGTTCGTGGGTATAGAATTTCAGTGTTGCAAGATGAAAAAATTCTAGAGAGCTGTTGCACAACAATGTGAATATACTTAACACTTTCGAGCTGTACACTCAAAAATGGTTAAGATGGAACATTGAATGTTATATGTTTTTGATCACAATTTTAAAAAGACCAAAAAAACGAAAACAATACCTAAACTAATATAACTCAGAATTTTTAAAGAAATAAAACAATTGGTGAGGATGACGGAAATGACGCCCAGTCATGAGACTTATACACAGTTCACTCTCCATAAACATGCACAACAAATTCTAAAAGACACAGAGCATGTTTCGATATCCTCTTTAGCTCCTCTTTCTGAAAATTCTTAGTGAAGAAACTAGTTAGGGTTCAGTCTGGTTTCTCCATATGACACACGAAATGCTTATGCCACTCAGTCATTGAGAAATCTGTTTCTTGCTTTGGGATCTTTAGGAGTGATTTCGGCGAGATAGCTTTGCTTCTTCGCTTGTTCACAGAAAATCTTTGAAGTCTGAGTTTGTGTCAGCTGGTCATGAGGGAAGGCTTTGTCCATCCCTGGCTGTGAATCACTGAGCTCTGGCCCTGCATCTGTGGCATCTGGAGGCACGTCGTACTCCCTGAAGAGCATCATTTTGCAGCCAGGACTAAGTGGGTGTGGGGTTTCAAACCTATTTTGGTTATTGGAATCACTTCCTACTTGGAGTGAAAGCCAGAAATAACTTCCCTGTTGACTGTGTTACTATTAAAACATTTCTGTCCCTCTTGCTTCCTGCCCTCCTGCCAACAGTTGCTAGGAGTTGGGACAAGCTTATTTCCTCATCCAATATTGTGCGAGTCGTCACAGATTGTCCAAAATGATGCAGATGGTCATAGCTGGGACCAGAACTAGAATCTAGGTTTTTCTGACTACACATAGGATATTATCTCAGCTATACTTCTTGGCTATAGTTATTGGTCTTTGGTTAGTATGAATTCCAATATTCCAAGAGTTTTAAGTTTAAAAGATTATTTTCTGGGACTTCCCTGGTGATCCAGTGGTTAAGACTCCATGCTCCCAATGCAGGGGGCCCAGGTTCGATCCCTGGTCAAGGGAACTAGATCCCGCAGGCCGTAACTAAGAGCCCGCATGCCTCAACTAAAGATCCTGCACGCATCAACGAAGATCCTGTATGCCACAACTAAGACCCGGGGCAGTCAAATAAATAAGTACTAATTTTTTTAAAAAAAGGTTATTTTCTTGGGACTTTTCTGGTGGTCCAGTGGTAAAGAATCCACCTTACAATGCAGGGGACATGGGTTCGATCCCTGGTCAGGGAACTAAGATCCCACATGCTGCAGGGCAACTAAGCCCACATGCCTCAGCTAGAGCCTGTGTGCCGCAAACTACAGAGCCCACGCGCTCTGGGACCCACATGCCACAACTAGAGAAGAGAAAACCCGCACACCACAACTAGAGAGAAGCCCAAGCACCACAACAAAGAGCCTGCATGCCGCAACGAAAGATCCCACATGCCTCAGCGAACATCCCGTGTGCTGCAACAAAGACCCAACGCAGCCAAAAATAAATTAAATAAATAAATAAATAATAAATCTTTTTAAAAAATAAAATAAATAAAGATTATTTTCTTTAAATTATTTTTAAAGACTAATAGGGGAAAAAAAACCTAATCAAAATAATAACACTCATTATCACTATTTTATACAGGTAGGAACAGAGAGGAAAATTAACATTTATTCAACATCCTATTTGACAGACCTGTACACACTTTATCTTATTTAATCCTCACTACATTGAAGGATATTTATTATTATGTAAATACTTTTCCCTATACTTGACAGAATGAAAGAAGTCAAGTAAAGTACATTTATTCACATCATACTCTGGCTCCCATCCCTCCGTGGTCAAAGACAGCCTCAGGGAGCATCATTTTCTTGTATTTCAGTTGTGCATCTGTCACCATGTCTTGGTGAGCTCCTGGAGACCTCCCACACAGCAAGAACAGAGAGGTAACAGGTGAGCCAAAGATACACAAGACAGCTGAGTCCAGGCACTGCCAGGTCACACCTACACCTCTGGTTGCCAATGCCAGATGGGGCACAAGAGGTGTCCCATATACCCACCAACTACAAACACATATCCAGACAGCCCATACTTCTTAATTCTAGCCTTCATCCAGCTATCAAATTGCACCACCCTCTTCTATGGGCCTATCAACACATGATACCCAATTCATGTTTAAAAATGTATGAAAAGAAGAAGAATCTTCAAGATATTAATATTTCCATAACCTATCATTTTTCTCAGTCCAAAATATTAGTGATATCTAAACATGGATATTTTCAAAAGTGGTCCTCTTGATTTTAATTATCTTTTTGAGCAAAAAAAAAAGAAATAGTAAAAATAAATAAGCACTTTTCAGAGTTAAAAAAAAAAAAACTGTAGCCATGAGGAGTCAGCAAACAATTGAAAGGTTGATCTCTATTTTACTGAATCATAATTCTGCAGTGTACACTAGACAGCTTGGGGGTAAAAAATGCCAAGCAAATATGGGGATGAAAAATCCATCAGACTGGAAAAAATAGCTTTCAAGAATGTGTGAAAAATTAGGAAACAAACATTTGAGTTTCAACACAGGCAATTCAAAAGTAAAAATATGAAGAGAAAAAAGCAATCTATGCTATTAACTATAGCTATCCTATAGTTTACTACTACATAGTAGTAGATTAAATAGATGATGATTACTATTGGCTATGAAGTAGATATGGAACTCTAGAAAATAAATGGAGAAATCATTAAGCCTTAGAAATTACTACAGATTCAGCTGGATCATATTTTTAAATAAATAAGGTTTCACACACACTCACATTTCCATGCCCTCTGGTCTTTTCAGATTAAGTCATCCAGGGCATTTTTCTTTGCAGCTTCAGGGCAGGCACTATCTGGCAAAATGAAAAGGACAATGGAGTCAAGTGTTTGGCATTTCAGGCCTTGGCTGGCATAGAGACAGATGACTTGGGAACATGCATTCTCTGAACTGGAGAGAGAGAAAGCTAAAGAGAACTGAATTTACTCAAGAACTATTGAGAGGGAGGAATGGGTAGGATTTGTTAATTAATTTAGGACTGCAGTAGAGGCCAGGGAGAAGTCATGGGTAGTTCCTGGGTTCCTCTCCTGGGTAACCAGATGGATGGTAGTGTCATTCACTGCAGTTTGGACCATGGAAGGAGCTGATGGATTGTGGGGCGGGGGCGGGGGGGGCAAAAAAGCAGTATGAGGCCCGGGGAAGGAGAGAAGGATTCAGCCTTCAGTCTGGGACAGGTTGAGTTTGAGCCATCAGAGAGAAGCTGCTCAGTCGATGGCTTGATTTCTGATGCTCAGGAAAGAGATTTCAACTGGAGACGTTAATTTGGAAGAGATTAATATAGAAGATAAGAACCTACGTAAGGGATGAAATTGCCCAGGAAAAGTGTATAGAATAAGAATAGAAGGTGACCCAAGACATACCCTGAAGGAACACCAATATTTAAAAGATGGAGAGATACAAAAGAGCCCTCAAAGGAGACTTCGGGGTATTCAGAGCAGTAGGAAGAAAACCAGAAGATGGCGGTGTGACAGAAGCTACAAGAATATACTTCAAGAAGAAATTGGTCATCAGTGTCACATTCTGCTAAGAGGTGAAAACGGAACTTGAAAAGTGTCCACTGGACTTAGCAATACAGAGTTGTGACCTTGATAAGAAGCACTTCGTTGGCATGGTAGAGCAGAAACCAGACGCCAGTGGGTTGAGGAGTAACAGGTGACAAAGACAGCACAGACACAACTGCTGCTTATATCCACTCGGCTTATATCCAGGGACAGTAACTACCACATCCGGGAACGCATCCCTTAGAGCAGGGGTCCCCAACCCACGGGCCATGGACCCTATTACCAACCAGGCCCCACAGCAGGAGGTGATCAACGACCGAGCAAAGCTTCATCTGCCGCTCCCCAACGCTCACATTACCGCCTGAACCATCCCCCCACCCCGCCACCGTTCCCCGCAACCAGTCCATAGAAAAATTGTCTTCCACGAAAATGGTCCCTGGTGCCAAAAAGGCTGGGGACCGCTGCCTTAGAGCCATCGCATAGAGGGAATGAGTAGCTGAGTGATGAATAGACAGTGGGTATAACTCATCATGGTAATTTTCATATTAAAAACATAGCTTGTTGTTGAATTGAAAGGCAAGAAATACCACTCATTAAGTAAACATTGACTTGCAGTGTATTAGGCAGAGCCAGAGTAAAAGCTGGAACAATCAGCTGTTCTTTTATTCCTCTATTAACTGTAAATCTTACCCCTAAACAATTTCATTTTCAGATCAGTACTAGAGATAAAAAAAAAACAAGAACAACAACAATCTCTACCAATTCCCAAACACGTCAAGTTGTACACACTAAATATCTCCAGCTTTTTGTATGTCGATCATACCTCAATAAAGTGCTTTTTTTTTTAAAGTTCTCTACCAGTTATCTAAATCCTCAGGTAAAAATGTCAATAGAGTTGATGGGCAGTCTTAAGAAATGTTACACTGTAAGAGTATAAATACTCTGGGAACTTCCTCTTAATTCCTTTAAAGGAATCATAAATATAATAAGTCATATACATGCCATATATTCAAAAGAGAAGCATTTTGCTGCTTCTTTCCTTTAGAGGTGGTGCTAAAGCACAGGGAAGGAAGGGTATTCTGGGGCTTTGAGCTCCTAAAGGACCAGGCCCATTATCTGCCTCTTTTCTGTATCCCCAACAATATGGTACCTTCGCTTGAATGAATGAATGGCTTGTTTCGTAAATGTACTAACATTAAAACAGCAAGATAAAAAGCATAATAAGGACCACTGACTCTCATGGATCTTGAATTTAATGACTTTCTAAGAATAAAAAGGGAAAAATCCCATAAAATTAGAGTATACAATAATATACTGAGGCATTCTTTTCAGTTTAATTTTATTCGTTTCTAGATCTGGACTCTTTTTTCTGTGTTGTTTATAAATATAACAGAAAAAAGAACTAAAGAAAAAAAACAGCTGGTGCATTTTCTTTCAAGGCTCTACGTGTTAGAAAGATATTTACTTGCAAGGCACATTCATTGTACGCTGATACTTGACAGCCCTTCACTGAAAGAGCTCAAGGAAATAGAACTTGGGGAAGGCAGAAACCTGACCTTCACAGAAGGCATTCCAGGTAGGGTTCGTCAGGTTCTGGCCCCGGCCAGAATCTTCTTTCATGATGGCGATTCTTCCTTTGTATCACCTGTGAGGCACTGAGTAACAATATGCTTGTAAATGATCCTTATTCCTCATGTATCAGTGGTTTAATACAATCTCCCAGGAAGGAGGAGACACGGAAGAGAGTAAAATAAACCTTTGTTGAAATACTGATTTGTTTCTGGGGACCTTTGACTGTTGCATTTTATCACAAGAAACAATTCCTAAGAAAAAACTTTGAAAGTGGACCCCTTCCAAAGAGAAAGAAAATGTACTGCCCCAAAACGTGTGGGATGAGGTAGGTTCATGCACTTGTCAATGAGCCATAAAATCATTCTTCTCTGGTCACAATCATAATGGGCCTTAGGAAAAATCAGTGAACCAAGGAAACTCAAGCCCACAGGGAGTGGCTTTTAGAGACGGGCTGTGTTCTGCCTCTTCTTCCTGGTCTCTTGTTTTGACTCTATGCTGTGGAGGAAACTTGAGAGGGAAGAGAAGGAGAATTCTCCGTGAACTTACAAAGGATTCAGACCACACTGGCCGTTTATTTTACTGTGTTCAGACACGTCTCTCCATCCTCTCTATATCACACTCCCTTCCAGGTTCCTGCAACCCCAGATTTCCTTTTGATGCTAAGAAAAAGTGAGCCCCGTCTTAACCTTATGGCTTCCTTTACCTCCTTCCCATAACCACTGGGGTCACATCATTTCTTTGCCTCTAATCCTGCTCAGCTTTTCCCAGCCCAGTAAGGGAGCATCCAGTACAGTCTCCGGAGAAGCACAGCCTTCCAGCTCACACCCACAACTCCCAGGCTGTACCTAACTGCTGACCTCAGCCCCTCCCCTCCTCTCCTCATCTCTTCATGGACTGGAGTGAAGACAGCAGAAGAAGAAACAGCAATCACAGCCTCCTAATGGGACAGGGAGGGATGTCCTACAGAAGGCAGTGAGGATGTGGCCTCTGGGTGGAAGCTGGATGTCAGTGAAGACTTTGGGCGTTCATAAGGCATGCAACAGAGGAGGGAGGCCAGATAATGTGTCACGATGCCTGCCTCCGCCAGACGGCTCTGCCGGGCCTTTTCCCGTTTGCATCCCAGATATAAAATGTTTTCAGAGCAACAGTGCTCATAGGCCTTTAATGCAGAACCACCCATCCACACAGGATCCAGTAGAAACCGCTGGATATTTCTGGCGCATGGACAGGGCCGACTTGGATTCTCCCTATTCGTGCTGTTCTGGGTGCTAGAATAGATACAACAGTGCACAATACAAAGACACCCGTGTCCTCATGAACCTTGCATTCTTATAAAATCTATGTGAATTCTCTGACAGTTCACTTCCCACTCTCCTTCCTCCAAGCTTGCTAACCACTACTTTCCCTTTCAAAAATGACTCCTTTCTCTCTCAAACTATATCCTTCTCTGACCAAATTCCTCCACTTCTAAAGCACCAGTTGTCACCTCTAAACACGCAAAACTCCATCTTCTCTGCTGGGATCCTGGACAATCCTTCCAACTACCAAAACAAGAGACCGAAAGTTTCTCCTGAGTTCTTGGGTGAAGGACGTGGTCACACTCTCGCCACCCATGTCACTGCTCTTCCGTCTCACCAAGGCGGTTTGTTTTCCAAGATTCACACTGAAAACTCTAAACTCATGTTTGATATCAACAGGGGCATGAACATCTATGTTTGCTCATTGAGGGTCCAGTTTATGCTGCAAACGTGATAAAGAAAATTATTCAATTGGATTTAACAAACATGTACTGAAAACCTAAAATGAGCAAAACACTGTGTTTGGTCTGGAGACATACAGGCAAAAGGTGGATTTAGGTTAACGAGAAGACAACTGAGTAGAAATCAGTGAAGAATGAGTAAATAATTTAGCACCACTTTGAAGTGAGGCCAAAGTATGAGCATAGAACCTCATACCGCTGGAGATATGGAAGGTTCAGGAAGTATCCAGGCAGAAGATAAACAGGCACGGGTTAAGAAGATGACTTTAGAGATGATGAAAGAAGGCCGAATTTGAGAACCGCTGTGCAGAAAAAAAGTAATGGGGATTATGAAACCCCAGATGTGAGGGAGTAAAGGCCTGGCAGAAGTCAAAACCAAGGGGGTATGTTCCTTAGGAGGAATATTCATATCCCTTACCCCCAAAAGGAGGCTTTCACTGAGGATTTTTGGCTTGAAGGGTTAAAGGGACCATAAACACGATAGTTTGTGAGGGCCTTATGACCAGTGAGATTTCTAGAAATTGAGATATTCCAGAAAATTAACATTGTCACATGCACCATGTTGAAACTTGCTGGTCTTTTTTTTTTTTTTTTTTTTTCAAGTGAAATATAAAAGATTGTTCTTGGTAAGTAGGGTAGAATAACTAAACCATTCCCATATCTAACTAGAATCTAGGTAATATTTTAAGCATCAGGCAATCTTTATTCTAAAAGAAAAAGGGCTTAGGAAACGGCTAAGTGTTTTTATTTGGATAATTGTTTGTTTATTTGATGTTGTTTAACTAGGTAGCATATTTTCAAAATCTGAGGTTCTTTTTAATCCAGTAAATTTATGCTATTTTTATTTATCTCCATTCAATCATTTTATAATTCCAGAAGCTACAGTTTCTCTTGACCATTTTTAAACTTATAATTTATCATTACTAATATGTCAACCTCACAGATTTCACAAGTCAATTTAATTCAAATATTCCCCTTGAAGCCCAGGAGAGCACCACACCCCATCCTACAAGAATGCCTTGACGGGCTTCCCTGGTGGCGCAGTGGTTGGGAGTCCGCCTGCCGATGCAGGGGACACGGGTTCGTGACCCGGTCTGGGAAGATCCTACATGCCGCGGAGCGGCTGGGTACTTTCACACACATTAAATTATTTCATCCTCACAAAGACCCTGTGAGGAAAATAAAAGACACTCTAACCCCCATTTTACAGGTAAGGAAACTGAGGCTTACACAAACTAAGTAAATTGCCCCAAATCAAAGCCAGTAAGTCAAAAAATTCTTACTCTGAGTTTTCTAGTCTTTTGCTCTTTCCACCATCCCACTGTGTCTCCTATCTTTCTATGCACCCAGTTTCTGTACATTGGGCCAGAATAGAGCTGTCTCTATCAAAGAAGAATTATCAGCTGTGGCTTAAACACACCCTTCATACTACTCTCATTTCCCAGATAGGCCAGCCAAACTGTACCCAGATCTTGTGCACGCATAAAAAGTGTGGAAGCAAAACACTACACACCAGTGACACAGAGATACTTAAAAAAAAAAGTCCAAAGTGTGTTTATGAATAAATATGTCCACATCTCTTCTCCCAGCATACTTAGACTTGCTCCCAATGAGAACTACAGCTCTGGGGAGAATTGAATTTCAGGGTCACTAGACGTTGTTCTGGGCCTAATGAAAAGAATGGGAAGACATTTCCCTTTCTGCACATCTCTTATTAAAGGAGAGAAATAGATGGAAGGAATTGGCCTGGGCCTCTGCCTCTCTATCCTGTGTTCCCTCCACCCATCAAAGTGTCAAAGGGCATAACTATTTTTAAGATTCTTGATACTTGTTACAGAATCATGCTGTCAATCATGCTTTGATAGGAAGCTGGCTCCTTGCATAAGGCACATAACCTATTCTGAAGGTATCTGAAACTTTTTCACAGTAAAACGTGAATATCTGAGGAAACTTAATAACAGTATTACCCATGCCCAGCCTAAGGTTTAAAATGTTAAAGGTAAAACTTGAGGTATAGGAGAGACATTAGGGGGTATAGGGGCATATCTTACCCATATCAGTCCTCTGTGCAGAAAGCACCAAAGAGAACCTCCTTTTATAAACGCAGCCTGGATTTGAAAGGGCTGCAAGAAAAGTGCTATCTTCAGAAACAAGCCAAGCTACAGATAAGGCAAGGAGACGAAGTAAAAAAATGGTAGACAGCCTGAAAGAGAAGAGATTATTAATAACCAATTAGTGAAGAATTCTAGAGGAAGCAACTGGAAGATGAGAACGGGATAAGAAAGTGGGGAGAAGAGGGAGGAGAGAATGGATCAGAGGAGAGAAATCATGGGGAACTATTAAGAGTAGGGAGAAAAATACTTAATGACTTAATTTTGGTGGAGACCAAGGCCAATGGGCATTCCAATTTAAATAAAAATATCTTGATAATATCTTAGTGTTGAAGGCTTGACTGGAAGTGAAACAGCATCTCTAAGAGTTCCTCTGGATGATGGGTAGAGAATGAGAATATGGCAGTGGTTCTCAACCCAAAGTGCCACTTAGAATCTCCTGAAGACCTTTTATAAAATATAGATATCCAGGCCCCCTCTCAACCATTAAACTAGAATCACTGGGAGTAGACATGGACACTGGCAGTTTCTGGCAACAGGATTCTTTTTAAGATCCCCAGGTATAGCCAGGATCGAGGACCATTGACATGTGGCGGTGGTCCTTAAAGTTGGTATTGGACTACAGTGTCACTGTAACCTGGGAACTTGTTAGGAATGCAAATTCTCAGGCATCACCCTAGACTCACTGAATCAGAAATTTGGGGGTGGGGCCCAGCAATCCAAGTCTTAACAAGCTCTCTGAGTGATTCTGAGGCACGCTAAAGTTTGAGAACCACTGAATATGGGATGTGGTGGAGGTGGTGTCCACCTGCTACACAGAGGCAGCTATAGCCATATCTACAAGTATCCTTCATGGTGAGCAGAAGTTATGTTCCCATCAGCATTCTATGAGAATTCTAACTGCCAAAATCTTTTTACATGTAATTTTCGGCAGTTTGATAGGCAAAAAAAAAGAAAAAAGAAAACTTTTCTCTCGTACTTGAGATTGAACACTTTTCATATGTTTATAGTTAACATAAATCTTGCATGCTACAGTTCAAACTGATTTCTTTGATTTTAGTCTAAAATAAAAATAGAGACTAGCCAGTTACTGTTGAGTGGAGGGGCAAACACACTGAATAGTTGCAAGGGGGTAACAAAAGCTCCATCTAGCCTGCTATGAAGGATAAAGACAGTGTTCTAGTTACCAACTTTCAGCCCAATAATATGAACATACACAATAACATTTGTTCATAGTCTCTATTTTTATGAAAAGAGAAAGGGAACCACTCTCAAAAAAAATTAAGGGAAAGAAAACGAAGAGGAAATTCCTCAGATTAAACAAGCTTAAATATTGGAAGTATCTGGAGTAAAACACAAGCAGAAGATGTGGTATATATTTCCTGAAACTGTTAGTCGTTAGGTGGAAGGAATGATGTTTCTGTATTTTCTTAAACAGAACTTGCCGCAGTCTGGGTGGTCCATAAGTTTTAAATAATAGCAATTTGCTATCCAATCTGGCCTCATTTAGCTTCCTTTTTCACTTTAACATCTTGAATTTCTCCCAGTGCTTAGTTTGCAATTCACTCCAAAAAAGACAAAAAAAAAATCTAGCTAAGAACAAACATACTTAGAAAAAAAAAAAAAAAGGCAAAATAAAACAATAGCGGGACTTCTCTGTTGGTCCAGTGGGTAAGACTCCACACTCCCAATGCAGGGGGCCCAGTTTCGATCCCTGGTCAGGGAACTAGGTCCCACGTGCATGCCACAACAAGAGTCCTCATGCCGCAACTAAGATGTCCACATGACGCAACTAAAGATCCCGCATGCCACAACTAAGACCCAGCGCAGCCAAAATAAATAAATAAATATTAAATAACCAACAACAACAAAAACCCCAATAGCTTCTTCAAGTTTGGGTTCAACTAACAAGTAAATTATTTATACAGAAAAAAAATATCTTCTTACTTCAACATACAAATTATCAATTCAGATACTTGTTACTGCTTACTTAGACTCATAACTGTTTTCCTTTCTCTTTTTATCGCACTCTGCTGCAAGATTAATTTTCTTACAGCGAAACTCAAAAGCTCTCGGTAACCTATCCCCCACTGCCACCCCATGCAGTACAGACAAGATGTTTAGCAGAGATAGGCCACAGGGAATCAGCTCTGGGGAGACTACAGAAGAGAGAGGAACGTGGTAATCTTCAAAACTGTGAGGAATTCTGGAGAGACTACAGACCATTGTCAGCTGTTGGTGGAGAGGTAAGCAAAGGCAGAGTAACAGGTGAGAGAGTGCTGTTAGTTTCTGCTCTGCCTCTCTCAGATTTCTTTTGGACCACTGCCCCCCCCCAATTACCACTGGGAGTCAGAAGGCAGCAACAGGAGCCCACATAAAGGTGGGAACGCTGACCAGCTGCCCTGAGACCCACTCCTCCCAGCCTCCTTGCCAGCCCACACAGGGGATAGTAGGTCACATCTGAGAGAACTGTCTTCTCCCTTTAAAACTTTAGAGGAGAACCCTTTCCCAAGGAATGCCTAGTTGGCGGGTGGGGGGAATGGCAACAGATGGGTGGTGGACTGCAGTTCTGGTGTCTAGGACTCTCTCCCTGGGGCTCATCTTCTAACCTCTTCTTAAAATCACAAGAAAGCCATAAACCAGGGCCTGAGCCTTGGTGTCTCCTCCTGGTACTTGATAACTCTAGGGGGACATCAGCTCACAACCTAAATACCTGAGGTTAGAACCCCTAGAGAAGGAACACCACAAACTGCACAACATAGATCATATCAAGCAGAAATACTGGAATAAGCAGATTAAGAATTTAAAATAAGCACAACCAATGTTGTCAAAAGGTACTGGTAATATGAAACAGGAAAAAGTCAAAAAGATAGGCAAATTGAAAGATTAACTATTAAAAAAAACACTCAAAGAAAGAATTGTAGATGGATTAAATAGCAAGCTGAATATAGCTAAAGAATAAACTGCAAAACTGAAAGAGCAGATTGAGGAAATTTCCTAGGAGGCAGAAAAAAAATAGGATAAAGAAATAAATATAGAAATAAAAAGTTAAGCAGGGACTTCCCTGGTGGTGCAGTGGTTAAGGATCCACCTGCCAATGCAGGGGACATGGGTTCTATCCCTGGTCCGGGAAGACCCCACATGACACAGAGCAACAAAACCCACGCGTCACAACTATTGAACCTGCGCTCTAGAGCCCATGAGCCACAACTACGGAGCCCACGCACTGCAACTACGGAAGCCTGCACGCTCTAGGGCCCACATGTCACAACTGCTGAGCCTGTGTGCTGCAACTACTGAAGCCCATGTGCCTAGAGCCTGTGCTCAGCAACAAGAGAAGCCACCACAATAAGAAGCCCAAGCACTGCAACAAAGAGTAGCCCCTGCTCAGCAACGAAGCCCCAAGGCAGCCAAAAGTAAATTAAAAAAAAAAAGTTAAGCATCATGGAAAATAAAAAGCAGACATGCTGACATACTGAAAATAGGAATCCAAAGGAGATAATTAAAGAGAGGAGAAAAAATATTTAAGGAAATAATAAAAATAAATAACCCTGAATTAAAGAAAGATGAAAGAACTCAGATGGAAGGAACTGAGTGCCAAATAAGATTAAGAACTCAGATATAATACTGGGAAATTTAAGCACATAAAAGATAAAGAAAATTCTAAGAGCTTCCAGAGAAAAAGAACATCTCCTATAAAACTACAAGAATCGGATTTCTTAACAGCAACACTGGATCCAAATATTTGCAGATTTTCCAGATATCATTCTGTTACTGATTTCTAATTTAACTCCCCTGTGGTCTGAAACATACTTTGTATGATGTGAATCCTTTTAAATGCATTGAGAGTTGTCTTATAGCTCAAAATATGGTCTATCTTGAGCAGACAATTTACCAAAGAAGATATATAGATGGCAAATAAGCACATGGAAAGATGCTCAACACAATTAGTCCTTAGGGAAGTGCAAAATAAAACAATAATGAAATACCACCACACACCAACCATACCAAGTGTTGCCAAGGATATAGAGGAACTGGAACTCTCATGTACTGCTGGTTGGTTCAACAACTTTGAAAAGTAGTTCAGCAGTTTCTTAAAAAGTTCAGTATACAAATTGTAAAATTTCTTGTTCTAATTCTGAGAATAATACCATTGGTAATTTGAGAGGGATGGCACTGAACTTGCAGATTGCTTGCTTTGGGTATTATAGTCATTTTCACAATATTGACTCTTCCAATCCAGGAGCATGGCATATCTCTCCATCTGTTTATGTTATCTTTGATTTCTTTCATCAGTATTTTATAGTTTTCTGAGTACAGGTCTTTTGCCTCCTTAGGTAGGTTTATTCCTAGGTATTTTATTCTTTTTGCTGTGATGGTAAATGGGATAGTTTCCTTAATTTCTCTTTCTGATCTTTCATTGTTAGTGTATAGGAATGCAAGATTTCTGTGCACTAACTTTGTATCCTGCAACCTTACCAAATTCATTGATTAGCTAAACACAAAAGACCCTGAATAGCCAAAGCAATCTTAAGAAAGAAAAAATGGAGCTGGATGAATCAGGTTCCCTGACTTCAGACTATATTACAAAGCTACAGTAATCAAGACAGTATAGTACTGGCACAAAAACAGAAATATAGATCAATGGAACAGGATAGAAAGCCCAGAGCTAAACCCACACACATAAGGTCACCTTAACTTTGATAAAGGAGGCAAGAATATACAGTGGAGAAAAGAGAGCCTCTTCAATAAGTGGTGCTGGGAAAACTGGACAGCTACATGTAAAAGAATGAAATTAGAAGACTCCCTAACACCACACACAAAAATATACCCAAGATGGATTAAAGACCTAAATGTAAGGCCAGACACTATCAAACTCTTAGAGGAAAACATAGGCAGAACACTCTATGACATAAATCACAGCAAGATCCTTTTTGACCCACCTCCTAGACTAAGGGAAACAAAAACAAATGGGACCTAATGAAACTTAAAAGCTTTTGCACAGCAAAGGAAACCATAAACAAGATGAAAAGACAACCCTCAGAATGGGAGAAAATATTTGCAAATGAACCAACTGACAAAGGATTAATCTCCAAAATTTATAAGCAGCTCATGCAGCTTAATAACAAAAAAACAAACAACCCAATCCAAAAATGGGCAGAAGACCTAAATAGACATTTCTCCAAAGAAGATATACAGACTGCCAACAAACACATGAAAGAATGCTCAACATCACTAATCATTAGAGAAATGCAAATCAAAACTACAATGAGATATCGTCTCACACGTCAGAATGGCCATCATCAAAATATCTAGAAACAATAAATGCTGGAGAGGGTGTGGAGAAAAGGGAACCCTCTTGCACTGTTGGTGGGAATGTAAATTGATACAGCCACTGTGGAGAACAGTATGGAGATTCTCCAAACTACAAATAGAACTACCATATGACACAGCAATCCCACTACTGGGCATATACCCTGAGAAAACCATAATTCAAACAGAGTCATGTACCAAAATGTTCATTACAGCTCTATTTACAATATCCCGGAGACGGAAACAACCTAAGTGTCCATCATCGGATGAATGGATAAAGAAGATGTGGCACATATATACAATGGAATATTACTCAGCCATAAAAAGAAACTAAATTGAGCTATTTGTAATGAGATGGATAGACCTAGAGTCTGTCATACAGAGTGAAGTAAGTCAGAAAGAGAGAGACAAATACCGTATGCTAACACATATATATGGAATTTAAGGGAAAAAATGTCATGAAGAACCTAGGAGTAAGACAGGAATAAAGACACAGACCTACTAGAGAATGGACTTGAGGAGGGGGAAGGGTAAGCTGTGACAAAGCGAGAGAGGCATGGACATATATACACTACCAAATGATAGCTAGTGCGAAGCAGCCGCATAGCACAGGTAATTCAGCTCAGGGCTTGTGATCGCCTGGAGGGGTGGGATAGGGAGGGTGGGAGGGAGGGAGATGCAAGAGGGAAGAGATATGGGAACATATGTATATATATAACTGATTCATTTTGTTGTAAAGCAGAAACTAACACACCATTGTAAAGCAATTATACTCCAATAAAGATGTTAAAAAAAAATCTACAAACAATAAATGCTGGAGAGGGTGTGGAGAAAAGGGAACCCTCCTGCACTGTTTGTGGGAATGTAAATTGATACAGCCACTATGGAGAAGAGTATGGAGGTTCCTTAAAAAAAACTGAAAATAGAACTACCATATGACGCAGCAATCCCACTACTGGGCGTATACGCTGAACAAACCATAATTCAAAATGAGACACGTACCACAATGTTCATTGCAGCACTCTTTACAATAGCCAGGACATGGAAGCAACCTAAATGTCCATCCACCGATGAATGGATAAAGAAGATGTGGCACACATATACAATAAAATATTACTCAGCCATAAAAAGGAACAAAATTGAGTTATTTGTAGTGAGGCTGATGAACCTAGAATCTGTCATACAGAGTGAAGTAAATCAGAAAGAGAAAAGCAAATACCGTATGCTAACACATATATATGGAATTTTAAAAAGTGGCACTGATGAACTTAGTGGCAGGGCAGGAATAAAGATGCAGACGTAGAGAACGGACTTGAGGGCACGGGGGAGATGGGGAAGCTGGGATGAAATGAGAGTAGCATTGACATATATACACTACCAAATGTAAAGTGGATGGCTAGTGGGAAGCAGCCACATAGCACAAGGAGATCAACTCGATGCTTTGTAATGACCTAGAGGGATGGGATAGGGAGAGTACGAGGGAGGCTGTAGAGGGAGGGGATATGGGGATATATGTATATGTATAGCTGATTCACTTTGTTGTACAGCAGAAACTAACACAACATTGTAAAGCATTTATACTCCAATAAATATGTGGAAAAAAAGAAAATTTCAACATACACCTCCCATCTGACCCAGCCATTCCACTCCAATGAATTATCCAAGGAAAAAGAAAGTATATATATGTCCATACAAAGACTTATACGAGTGTTCACAGCAAATTTACTGGTAATAGCCAAAACCGGAAACAATCCAAATGTCCATTAACAAGTGAATGGATAAACAATCTGCCATACATTTATATAATGGAATAGTACTGAGCAATACAAAGGAATGAACTATTGATACATGCAGTAACATAAATGAACCTGAAAATACTTATGCTAAACAAGAAAAACAGAAACGAGTTCATAGTGTTTGATCGATTTATATTAAATTCTAGAAAATGCAACCTAATCTACAGCGACAAAAAGCAGGTAAGTGGTTGCCTGGGGATGGGGAAGAAGGGTAGGGAGGGGTGGGAGCAGGGTTATAAAACAGCAGGACAAAACTTTTGAGGGGCATGAATACGTTCATTATAGTGATATTATGATTACAGTAATGATTTTTAAGAGTGTATACATGTGCCAAGACTTATCAAAATGTACACTTTAAATATGTGCAGTTTCCTGTATGTCAATTATACCTCGATCAAGCTGTTAAAATGAAAAAAAATTACAGTTACCAGAAAAATAAAATTGGTCTGAAAAAAATAGATGAGGGACTTTCCTGGTGGTCCAGTGGGTAAGACTCCGCATTCCCAATGCAGGGGGTCCGGGTTTGATCCCTGGTCAAGGAATTAGATCCCACATGCATGCCTCAACTAAGAGTCCACATGCCGCAACTAAAAAGCCCACATGCTGCAACTAAGAGTCCACATGCCACAACTAAAGATCTCGCATATTGCAACAAAGGATGCTGCATGCCACAACTAAGACCCAGCACAGCCTAAATAAATAAATAAATATTCAAAATCAACAAACTTAAAAAAAAAAAAGATAGATGAAATACAAACCCCAATTTTTTATTTTTAAAAAATGACCAAATAAAAGAAGGAAAAATAAAAATACATATTTATAATAATCTAGAATTAAAACTCTAGATAATATCAACGCAGTGGTGGAGAGGAGAAGCCAAAGGAAGATGAGATGACGTCTCTCAGTTGGAGTCCACTTGGGAGGCGGAAACACACAGCCATTGTTAACAGTGAGTATTGAACATAATTAAGGAACTGCTAGACAGGTTGCAAAGAACTGGAAAATCAAAAAGGGAACCATTACCACCCCTCAAGCCTTCCTTTCCCCAGCAGTGGAGTCCGTGCCAGTAGCAACAGTTGAGCCTGGTTTTCAGGGTTCCCGACATACCCCCAGCCAGCCTCAACATGATCCACTGAGAGCAACGCCACCTCCTCAGAACTGTTAGTCCCGCTCTGCAGGGCTCCTCCTCCAAATTTACAGATTTTAAAAATTTCCATCTCCTCTAATATTCTACAGAAATATTAGGGAAATACAAACACCACTTATTGAAGAAATAATTAAGGAATTTTCACTAATTTTTTAAGCAAGATAATAGCATTGAAGTTATGTTTCCCCCCAAAAAAGTTCTCATCCCTTAAGGATTCAGGCTGAAATAGTAACAGATGAAATAATATAATGTCTATGATTTTTTCAAAGTAATCTGACCAGAGGGATTGCTAAAGTAGGTGGGGCTATAGATAAAATAAGATTTGACAGGAATTGATCATTATTACAAGTGGATGATGCGTAGTTCATTTACTTTTGAAATTTTCCACAATGAAGGGTATTTTAAAAAGCATGCACACAACCGTACTTATATAATAAAAACACACACAAAAAAATTATGACTATCAAGTGCATTAGCAAGGTTGCAATTGCTGGGAGTGGGAAATAAAAGGAAATAAAAATGAATGAATGAACGAAACAGAAGAGTCTAGCACAGACTAATGGCCAAACTTTGCTATAAACTGAGGGGTACCATTGGCTTAACTTTTAGCACAATATAGGACAAAACAAAACAAAGTCCCAAGTCTTTAGATTGCCATTTTATGTCTTCTAGATTTGGATCTACCTTTTAAAACATTTTTTATCATTCACCTTGAAAATCTAACATTCCATCAAAATAGAATATTCACTGTGGATCATGTCCTCTGATTCCATGATGTAGTTCCTAATGGTCCTACTGCCCAAAACTCTGTGTCCATGTCCCAATCTCTACATAACAACTTTTCACTTGTCCTTCAAAGTCTAGCCCATGTATCACCTCCCACTGATGCCTCCATAGTGCCCTTCTCTTCCAGTGGAGAGAAATCTATGTACAAAACAAAACAGAGGGCTTCCCTGGTGGCGCAGTGGTTGAGAGTCCACCTGTTGATGCAGGGGACACGGGTTCGTGCCCCGGTCCGGGAAGATCCCACATGCCGCGGAGCGGCTGGGCCCGTGAGCCATGGCCGCTGATCCTGCACGTCCGGAGCCTGTGCTCCGCAATGGGAGAGGCCACGACAGTGAGAGGCCCACATACCGCAAAAAAAAAAAAAAAAACCTAGCACTTCATCAGAATTTTGCTTAAATAATTATCCTTTTCTAATTTGCACTAAAGTTTTTTTGGTATTTACCGTCGTTCTCAAGATCCAGTTCTTTGCAATGTAGTATCCTAGGAAACGTACCAGCTATATTCATCTCTGTATCCCATTAGCACTGTCTCAAATATTGCAAGTGTCTCCTAAATGATCAATGAAGGAAGAAGAAAGAAAGGGTGGGAGGGAGGGAATAAAAAGATTGGAATGAATGAATGAACTGCATTTCAATTCACTGGTTCTTTCAAGGGAGAAAACTGATCAAAAAAAAAAAAGCCAAACTCACTTAAAATCATAAGAACGAGTTCATAACAAAAGATGTCAGCACTTTTGTAACTATTTCTTCTCAGGTCTCTGGAGCTTCCTTTTTTTTTTTTTTTTTTTTAAGCATATAAGTGCATATATCAAACGGGATTAAAAAAAGAAAAATGCAAGGTAAAAGCTGAAACACATGTTCAGAAGCCTTTTTGTTAGGACACTGTCCTTGCTTTATGCCTGAAACAATGGCAGCAACATGAAAGGGGTGGGGTGGGGTGGGGGTTAAACCAGTTGCATTTGGAGGAAAGATGTGTTTCCCACTTCTTACTCCACCTCCCTCAGCTGATAGGCTCAGCAAGAGACAAAAAGAAAAAAGCCAGGAGGACAAAGAAAACTCAGTCTTCTTGTGGGCAGTGGCATAGAGAGTTTCTGGGTTCTCCGCCTGTCCGTGGTTTTCCTAGTTCTGGGACCTTGGACAAATCATTCAACCTCAAATCTTCTCTACTGAGTCTCTTAATTTTAAAATGGGGCAACAGCTATTGTAGTCTCCATTGTTCTTGCTGACTGCCTTTTCTGAATTTTCTTTTAAATGACTTGATGCCTTTTGGGGGAAAAGGAGGCCGCTGCAGTTTCCTTGTTCAGAGGGGAATGGGTTGGAACCGCCAGGACACTCTTAAGGAGACTAGTCTCTGAAAGGAAGGTGGGCAAAAAGGAGGGATGGGGGATCCAGGCGGCAATGAGGTAAGGAGGTGCCACAGAAGCGTCCCTCGGAGGCTTGGAGACCGTCTGGCTTCCAGCGGAGCCGCCTCCAAACCAAGTGCAGTTCAGCCCTGGAGACATCTCTCCCGGGACTCTGAAGCCGCTGAGATTCTGACGACTGTACACAGGTGGAGGCAGCATCCGGGGACTTCCCTGTCTATACAGACCTGGGATGTCTGAAGAGACCGTCCTTGAGGCACAGGAAGTGCAGTGGGTGTGGCCCAGACAGAGCGGGAGAGAGAGCATGTGGGTCCATCGCGGTGACAGGAGAGGAGGGGCTTATAAGCCTGGTGCAAGGCACCCCTTCCAGGACTCGCAGAAATACCTAGTGGGAAATGTGGGAAAGTGAGGGATGGGGGCAGGGGCTCAGGTCAATCAATCGCATTCTGGGGAGAAGAACCAGGGTAAATTGGATATTAAAAATTAATGATATTCACACACTACTATTATATAAAATAGATAAGGAATAAGGACCTACTGTATAGCACAGGGAACTCTACTCAATACTCTGTAATGACCTATATGGGAAAAGAATCTTTAAAAAGAGTGGATATATGTATATGTATAACTGATTCACTTTGCTGTACACCTGAAACTAACACAACATTATAAATCAACTGTACTCCAATAAAATTTTGTAAAAATTAATGACATTTCATTTTATACCCCAGGTGGAGGAAAGCAAGACTTGCTGCTGAAATCACTACGTACATCATGCCATATTTTGCCAATTCCAAGATCCATTACATTTGACCCTTGAATAAGGAAGGGGTTAGGGGTGCTGACCCTCTTCACAGTTTCACAGCTGAAAATCCGTGTATAGTGGACCCTCCATACCCCAGGATTCAACCAACAAAGGATTCTTGTAATACTGCAGTATTTACTACTGAAACAAATCCATATAAGTGGATCCAGCAGTTAAACCCCTTGTTGTTCGAGGGTCAACTGTAGTTGTCAGCTGCACCATCAATTTAAATAAGAAGGGTTGGGGGAAAAAAATTATTTTACCCCAGCCATAATGCTAATCATAAACAATGATCATAAAACAAATCGTGACTTCAGACTGTAACAAAGAAGAATCAGAACTGAGGAAATATATTTTTACCATTTAACAAGCTTTACTGTTATTCAGCAGTATTAACAGTTAAAAAATTAACAGTGCTTTTAATGGTTTGATAATTGTAAAATTTCTCACACACATTACTTTTACACTTTGAAATATACATACAGCGTTTTACATGAAGGTTTTGCACAGAGGTAGGATGAAATATAAAAGATTTTGATCAATATTTATTCCCACTAATTAAGATAACTTTATCTTTAATGTAAAATATTTAAGGAGTAACTTTCAATAGGCCATAAGGTGATAATTCATACTCAAAAGGAAGGGCGAGTGACTTCCCTGGTGGCGCAGTGGTTGAGAGTCCGCCTGCCGATGCAGGGGTTCGTGCCCCGGTCTGGGAAGATCCCACATGCCGTGGAGCGGCTTGGCCCGTGAGCCATGGCCGCTGAGCCTGCGTGTCCGGAGCCTGTGCTCCGCAGCGGGAGAGGCCACAAGAGTGAGAGGCCCACGTACCACAAAAAAAAAAAAAAAAAAAAAAAAAAGGAAGGGCGAGTGACTTCCCTGGTGGTGCAGTAGTTCAAAATCCTCCTGCCGATGCAGGGGACATGGGTTTGAGCCCTGCTCCAGGAAGAGCCCACATGCTGCAGAGCAACAAAAGCTGTGCATCACAACTACTGAGCCTGTGCTCTAGAGCCCACGAGCCACAACTACTGAGCCCACGTGCCACAACTACTGAAGCCCGTGTGCCTAGAGCCCGTGCTCTGCAACAAGAGAAGCCACCACAATGAGAAGGCCACGCACCACAAAGAAGAGTAGCCCCCACTCGCCACAACTAGAGAAAGCCCACACGCAGCAAAGAAGAACCAGTGCAGCCAAAAATAAATAAATAGGTAAGAGAAAGACAAATATCCTAAAAATAAAAAGATAGGGTGAAAGTACATATTTTATTGTATTTTTTTTGGAAAAGCTTTCTAAATGTTTTATTTGGCCATTAACTGTTGCTAAAATTTTATCAGTTTATTCTCTATGAAAATGTAGATATATCCTAAACCAAATATTTAAGTAACATTTTACTGGAAACAAAACGCTATGTGGTTATATAAATAAGACTTAAAAATGAGATGTAGCCCACATATTGTAGAATATTAATATTAAAACAGATATATTAAATGGTGAGAAGATAATTTCTATTATATGTATAGAAGGAGTTAAACTTTGGTTAATTGGGGGATATGAGGAAAAGAGAAATCTCTTCACAAAACAATTGATATTTTATCTGTAAAAATCAATGATTATTATGTCTTATTCCAGGTAATACAAAGATAATAATATTTCCTTAAAATTTATAATTATAGCAGATATAGAAATATTCACTTACAGCTGAAATTTACTTTCAAAAACTATAGTATGCATATGTAATAAAAATAAATGCATTTCCTACTATTATGCATAACTTCCATCAAAGGTTAATAGTTACATTATTCTAGAATCATCAATATACAAGTATTTCAATATCAAACAGTCTATAAACATGTTTTCAATATCACTTTCTCAGAAGGGCCTTTTCTGAAACTATCTCCCATATGGGGATATATGTATATGTCTAGCTGATTCACTTTGTCATAAAGCAGAAACTAACACACCATTGTAAAGCAATTATACTCCAATAAAGATGTTAAAAAAAATCTAAAAAGTTTTTTTAAAAATTAAAAATAAAAAAAAATAAACTGTATCCTCCTCTCCTTATTCCTTTCCATAGCACTCTTCTACTGTCCTAAGACATCATAACTTAAAGTTATGCATTAATTCACACATCTCTTTATTTAACACCACTTTCTTTCTACCCAACTTGGCTGTAAACAGAGAGAGAACTAGTCTGCCTTTTGTTCACATCTTTGTCCCAGCACCTACCACAGTATTGGGCACCTATTAGGCAATTAACTACTACTCATTAGATCTCTTCATATTTCCCTAGTACCCTTACTTTACTCCTTTTCCTGCCTCTTTTCCCTTTTTTAAAAAATTATTTTTTATTGAAGTATAGTTGATTTACAATGTTGTGTTAGTTTCAGCTGTAGAGCAAAGTGATTCAGTTACATATATATATATTCTTTTTCAGATTCTTTTCCCATATAATTTATATACAGTAGTATGTACGTTACTCCCAAATTCCTAATTTATCCCTCTTTCCCGTTTTTGAACCCTGACACTTCCCAGTTCCTCCATTAACCCCTGAAGAGTATTCACCAACCTCTGGAACTAGGAGAACATCACTGAGAAGCAAGCCATGGATGCCCTCAAGGATGGTGCCGCCAACCCAAGAGGGGAGAAGGAACACAGACACCCTCCGGAAATGCTACAGGAAAGGGGGACGGGTAGGGGAAAAAGGTCTCTGATTCCACAGGGCCAACAGCAGACTTTGCAGGAGAGCCCTGGGCCCCTTGCCTTTGAGCCCCTACACACTGGGGAAGAGGAGGTGTCACAGGTATGCTTGGAGAGCTGAAGTGGAGAAGCAAGGTGGTGAACACCTGGACTTGGAATCGAACTCTGACGTTTACTAGATATGTAACTTGTAAATATGCTTAAATCCTTGAAGGTTGCTTTTTTCAGCTGCCACGTGGAGCTGTGGCCAGCTGCCATTGCTGGCCCCATAGAGTGGTTGTGAGAATTAAATGAGAGTATGCTTAAGAGTTTGAACACAGTGACGGACACATACTATGGCCTCAGTGAATGGAACACAGCCTCCATAATTATTGGATCCTGGCCTTGAATTGGATGAATCAGTTTCCTTCACCTTTTCCTGTCTTGTAGAATGAATCACCTACACAGTATCTTTTGGTTTCTTTGTTTTGTTTTGTTCGGGGGGGTTTGGGGTTTTTTGTTTGTTTTGTTTGTTTTTTACAATAGGCACTAATCAAAGAGATACTGTTCTGTTCCTCCTGCACCCACATGCACCCACTTGAGTATTGAGACACTGCAAGTTTCCTCACAAGATAAAGGATGTTCATCTTACTCTCTGTGCCTGAGCCTGGCTTGGAGGCCCCTCGAAACACCTCAAATATAGTTTTAGAAATAAGATGGTAAATGGGCCTGTACCTTTTATTAATACAGGCGCACCTCGTTTTATTGCACTTTGAAGACATTGCATTTTTTACAGATTGAAGGTTTGTGGCAACCCCGCATCAAACAAGCTTATTCATGCCGTTTGTTCAATAGCATTTGCTCACTTTGTGCCTCTGTGTCACAGTCTGGTCATTCTCTCAACAGTTTACACTTTTTCATTATCATTATATTTATTACAGTGATCTGTGATCAGTGATCTTTTTTTTTTAACATCTTTATTGGGGTATAATTGCTTTACAATGGTGTTTTAGTTTTGCTTTATAACAAAGTGAATCAGCTATACATATACATATGTTCCCATATCTCTTCCCTCTTGCGTGTGATCAGTGACCTTTGATGTTATTACTAAGACTCGCTTAAGGGTCAGATGATGGTTAACATTTTTTTGGCAATAAAGTATTTTTTTAATTAAAAATTTACATTTTTTAAGACATAGTACTAGACTACAGTATAATGTAAACATAACTTTTATATGTACTGGGAAACCAGAAAATTCATGTGACTCACTTTATTGACATTTGCTTTATTGTGGTGGTCTGAACCGCAGACTCTGAGGTCTGCCTGTAGTATCTGCAGAGAACTTTCTTCTGTAGAGAAGTTTTTCGAAGCACTTTCATATATGTTATGCTGTTTAAACCTCACAATAACTCTGTGGCTGGAATTATCATTTTCAATTTCTTTTCTTACGTTTTTTCTTAATCTTGTATTTTTTCCCCCAGAACCCAGGCTAAGATGTTAATGTATTTGCCCAGAGTCCTGTCACTAGCACACTAATATCTGAAGGAATGAGTTGGTCCGTAAGGAACCAAAGACACTGCTCCAGGCTGTCCCTGGTTTTTTTTTTCTTCTCTTTCTCCCTTTCTTCTTTCTTTCATTTTCCCCTCAATTCTTTCCTCCTCTCCCTTTTTCCGGTAACCCCTCATAATCTACACCAGTTTTCATGCCCTTCCTCTGGGAGTCTGGAATGCAATACTAATGCGATTACTAAACTGCAAGCCTCAGAGGAAACAAAACACAATAGTCTTTTTTTTTTAATTATTTCAACAGTCTTCTTTCTCAGTTAAAAGAAACCCAGCTTTCATTAATCATGCAACATGTTACCTGAATTGAGCTGTTAACAGACTTTTAAAAGTCGAAATAAATATTTGCAGGCTTACATTGGCACTTCTTTTTGCCTTTTAAATAAACTACCCTATAACCATCCGAATATAAAACAGCGCTAAAACTATATAAACTGGCCATAACTTGAAAATGAAAACTCAGAAACCTCAGAACATATTACCCTAGTTAAAATGGGATGACCTGAATCTCCTTTTTACAACTAGAAAATACAAAAATGGATAAAAGAGAAAACTCTTGCTAGGGTTCCATCTTGAAGCAGAATTTATGTTTGTCTTTTATGAGGAGAGGAAAAAAAAACAGGATTTATAAACAACCTTGGGTGTAATATAATATGGATTAAAATATTTATTTCTTACAAATCTGACCTCATCAAATGTACCAAATTTCAGTTTCCCCATCTCTAAAATGAAGTCAAATATCTGAAAAACGGGACAATTTGTACTTTTTCCCTCTGGTTTTACATTCTAGATGGCCTTCTCCACCCCGTGTTAGGAACTTTCTATCAATGTGGTCTCCATGCAGAAGAGCAGAGTCTAATGTTAGCAAAGGCAATATCACTAATTATCATTTTCAATCCAAGTAAATTTTGGAAAAAAAAACCCTGACCCAAGTAACATGTCAAGTCAATTTAATGAACATCAAATCAAATATTCTTTGACATTTTGACACTATTTTGACTTACTGAATAAATCCCATCATAAATCTTTCTTAAATACTTGAGGTTTTAAAAGTTGTTTAAATGTTGTTTCTAAGATCTAGAGATGCATAACAAACTATCAAAGGTAACTAAAGCATGTCTTTCAATAACAATTACAATGATTATCTCATTTTGAAGGATTTTAGGAAGGAAGCTATATGCCCTACCTGAAGGAAAAGAAGGAAAAAATTCTCTACTTCAACTAATAGATTTTATCCCCAGCAGGAGCAAAGGAAAATATTCTAGAGCTGGTAGCTTTTTGGGGCTGCAAAATCACAGCTCTAGTAGTTAAATCGTTAGCAAAACTAACCAGAAGGTCTGACATACGCAAATCATCAAATAGTAATAACTTCTCTCTATTACTTTCTTCAAAATGGCACCTAAAATCACTGTGCTTATTCACTTGTTTATTTTTTGTCTTCTCCCTCTAGAAGGAAAGCTCATGAGAACAGAAATGTTGTCCTTCCCATTCACCCCAAATCCCCAGTACCAAGAACAGGACCCACATAGAGTGGGTACCTAGCAAATATTTGTTAAATAAACAAGCACACATTTAATCCAACTGGCAGAGAATTGCCTTCATTATATAATCATGGAACTTTATGTATTGTCTAAATTTCCAAAAGTTCTTTGTAGCCCAGATCAACATTGGTACTCATTTCATAGCTAGTTTATGGACTTATTTAATCCATGTTCTTAAATATTAAAAGACATCTGTAAAAGATTTCTTAGTTAGTTGTTTTGCAAAGTGAAAACAAGAAGATAGTGCCTAAATCTACTTCAGTAATAATCTTAACTTCAAGGACAAATTCTCACATTCAAGGTTTTAGCTATCACCCTTGCAATTTAATTATGACTCAGAAAACCCACTGAATTTCCCCAAAATGGTTCGTGAGCTCTCACAAAAGTTACATACGGTTTTCCTGGGCAGGAAAAAGGGCTGTGCTATGTGCTTGAGAGACACCTCTGGGCAGAGAATTTTATTTTCAATACCATGAGTTTTAGTGAATGATACTGAAAAGGAGTGGCCTGTTTTACATCTATGGGTTTACTTTAAGGAGTGTAGTTATTGAAGATTTTCCTTTAGAAAGAAATCATTTCTTGAGAGTCTTCTCAAGGTCATCCAGCCTTTCTATCTTCTTCCATCAGCACATGACTTAGGTAATTATTCTAATGCCTCAAAGTTCTGGACAAAGAAATTAAAAGGCATAGAGAAAGAAACAGAAATTTATAAAAAGAAAAAAATCAAGGTTAAGAATTTCTTTTGTACAGTCTTGAGCCAGCAAGGATGATTGTCTGATTCCGAAAGTCTCTACCGAATGAAATGACACCATCGTAATTAGGGCAAGGAGGGTCCTGATTTTTCTGTCAGAAGACCCGGGTTTAAGTGTAGGTTCTATCATTCAACTTTTCTCCAGCTCAGTTTCCCCATCTCTAAAATGAAGTCATATTAAAACTCTACAAGATTATATAAACCAGTTGTGAAAGGGGGGCGTATATATTAAGGCAGCGTATTATATGTTATATTAAGGCAGTCTATGTGTAAAGGCAGCCTGCAGGCAGGAGTCAGGTGAGGGTACTAGGAGGAAAGACTTTGGGAAAAGATGGGGTGAACCTGGGTGGTCAAGCCATCACCCGGATGAAGAGAGACACTGACCTTACTACCTGCCCCAGGCCAGCAGCTCCTTTACCCAGAGAAGAAAGCCATTTCCTGGGCCAGCCTTCTTTTTGTATTAGCTCTTAAAAGACAACTGATTGGGGACATTTTGTTTGTTCGTTTTGTTTTTCTGTTTTTTGTTCTGTTTTCTTTTTTTTTTTTTTTTTTTTTCCTGTTGATCGGGAATATTTTGAAAAAGAAGGGAGGGAAAACTATGTGCTAAGCTTCAACTCTTGAAGAACTGGGTTGGTGATGAAATACTCATGAATCAATGCCCACGGCCAGGTGCTGGCAGGGTTGGAGAAATAATGTGTGTTCTAATCCCAGCCTGGCCTTATGCTAGTGGTGCCACTTTGGGGCAAGGTAGGTAACCTCTCAGCCTCAGTTTCCTCCCTGTAAAATTGCCCTACTCCACACGTGTGTTATAAGAATCAAATGAGATAAACTATGTGAAAGCTACACTCTCATACACAAATATGAGTTATTACTGTGCTTGTTCTTAGAACTCGTGAGGTACAGAGAGAAAATAATGAAAGGGCAACTTAAATTTGTAAAAGAAACCAAGACCATCTACTATAAGTTTTGTGAATCAGAAATTCACACTGTTAAGAAGATTAAATAAAATGGTTGATGGAAAGCACCAGATGCAGTGTAGGTATATGAGAAATGTTCGTTCCCTCCCCTCTTAATTCTCCCTTTCTTCTGTCAAAGCACTTGGTAGGCCATAAAAGCCTAATCAAAATTTAGGTATTACTGTTTATATTACTGTTTATATGGTTTGGTTTGGTTTTTAGCAGTGTGAAGAAGGTGGAATGAACTTGGACTTTGAAGGCAAACAGGCCTGGTATCAAATCCTGGTTTTGCTGTTCACTTGCTGTTTCTAAGTGTGGCCTTTGAGGATGGAATAATCTGTGAGCCTCAGCTTCCCCTTCTGTAAAATGGGCTCATACCTCACAGAAGTCTTTCCCAAACTTTTCCATAATATTGCACACCTTGAAAAGGAGAATATTTTTACTGCAAAGAATGTTGCTGCCCACCATGAGATGTGACCATACCAGGTGGCAGTGATCACCCAGATCAGGTGCTGCTTTATTTGGTTTGTGGGGAAGAATAAATGTGAGCCTTCCTGGTCATAACAGACGTAGCATGATTTCTTAGATCCCTTTCCTTCCCTAGATCAAGGACAAATGGAGCAACCTACTTGGCTGACGTGCATCTCCCAGGCTGAACACTCCTCGGAAGGGCAACGGCGGGCTCTACCAGGGCAGGGCTACCCATCCCAAAGTGATGCTTTGTGGCGACTCTCTTTGTGAACTCACTGGCTCACGTGCCATGTGAGCTGTGGCCTGTCCTCCTTGAAGCCCCTACAACGCCCCTATCTGAGGCCATGGGGCAGCTGCTGTGTAGCAAGCTGTTCTCTACTTTGTCCAGGCTACTTCTTGGGGAGAAATAAGGTAGAAAACCCATAGAGATTTGCCTGAATGACACTTCCAGAAAAGACACTGGCAGAAGTCACAAAACCTTAAAAATGAAAGTCCCAGAGAGGCAGTTTTCAGTGGCCAGGGGGGAGTTTTAACCCCAGCTTTTACAGGTACTGAGCTTTTGAGTAACAAGGGAGTGTCATTCCAGAAAAATCTAAAACTTCTTACCATTCCAGCCATGGCTGGAAGATGCTTCGCGAGCTCACTGCTATTTGAGTGTAGTACTGTTTGTTACTCCTGAAATTCCTACCCTGCCTTGACTGATGCAAAAGAAGTACCGTTTCATGAGCCCCACTATGTGTCAGATGCTCTGCAGGTTATTTTCAATCTTTACAACTACTCAGCAAATTAGCACCCAAGCCTTCTTGCAGTATGCTGTCGGGCTGCACCCCGCAGTTTGCCCAGCTTCAAGACCGAAGAAAGAGCCCGGAGTCAGCAACAGAGATATCAATGGCTTAATGGATTGGGGAGCTTACACACCAGAAGCAAGGTCCTAGAGCGACACCCCACTGTGTGGCAGTCTTTGCTGGGGTTGGGGGTGGGGGGTAGGAGGGATGTGTGTGCTGGGGGCAGGTTACCAGTTACAGGGGGAACTGACGTCCGCTTGGCCATGGATTACCAGGGGAACTAGCAGAGGGGCACCTCTCCCCACCCCTTTGATAAGTATCATGGTAGAGATGTTCTTATCTAAAGTTAAAACAATCACTAGCTGGGGCAGGGCCAAGTATGTATCAATAGGAAGGTCAGTCACGGGAGTAGGTGTAGGTGAAGCAGGTATTGGTCGAGCAGGGGATGTACAGGGAACAAGAGAATAGCCATCTTGGATGCCCTGATCATACATATGACATATTCCCTGTCCAGGAGGAAAAGAGCTTTTAAGAAAGCTAATGAGTTTTCATTCTTTAAACTGAATTTTTAAGAAATCTAGACAGGGGACTAAGAACTCTGCAGTTTAATATTAATATTGGTACAAATATATAACTAGCCTCACATGGACAGGAAATAAGATGCTATGGAGAGGAGACCGGGATCGGATGACTAAGAGAACACGAGGAAAAGAAAAACAGGACAAAGTAGGGGCCCTAACCTCACCCTCCTATCATAAGCTCCAGAAGCGTACTACAGACTGAGTGTACTAGACAGCTGTATATATCTGTGTTCATGGTAACTGCAAATAAAGTGATACTAACCATTGTATATATCCAGTTCGTCTCAACTAATCATTCTGATGACCTTAGAAACCCTTGCAAGGATTTAAGGAAAGGCACCCACGTAACACTCAGAATCAATCCTGATCCATGTAGACCAAGATTTCTCACCCTTGGCACTGCTGACATTCTGAGATGGATGATTCTTCACGTGGATTGTAGGATAAGTTGCATTTAGGATAAGTTGCATTTTAGATGAGTTGATTTTTTTCCCCCAAAGGTACCTATTACATTTCAGCCTAAGTACTAAAATAAATGGCAGGGGTATTGTGTGTGGAAAAACACCTTCAGGAAGTAAAATTACGTTATTCCTTTTTTTTTTTTTTCTTTTAGGAACTGATCTTATCAAAGCAAAATTGCTCAATATTTAGTACAATTGCCTTTTCAAGTATATGTAACTACAGTTAGCACCTTTTCACATCTCATCATCCACAAATGATGGGCTGCTGTGTGCCAAAGGTGAATTATTTGATGCTATCTAATCTACAATGAAGTTTACATATGTCTGTGTGAACCAGTGTAAGCGAAATGGGAGGGAAGGGGTGTAGACTAACATTAGGGATCTTTAAAAGGGTAAATACATGCTTGAAAATCCTTATTCTCCTTTTGACAGTGGGCCTACTTTGACCATAATAATTATCCATGCCAGCTATTGTGAAACAGTTTATACTACATGTGACAAGCACAGTTTTTGGTTTTGTTTTTGGCTTTGTTTTTAAATGCAAGGTCCCATAATTTATAACAATAGCTAGAACATTTGGAATAAAAACCACTGGATAACGTCAAGCGTCTCCAATTTCTGCACGAAGGACACTGATTTCCAGTAAGGGATTAGCCTACTGCTCATTCCTTCCTGTCTTCCTGGATCGCCCCTCATCCCTACGTTCCTCTTTTTTTTCTTTAGCACTCACTTAGAGCTAACCACTTGAGATCATACTCAGTAAGATTTGCTCTACACTAATAAGAGGGGGTGAATACCCAAAACAAGATTAGCCATGCAGTGATACTGAACATGGGTAAAAGGTATGTTACACTATGTTCTCCCTACTTCTGTGCTTGTTTGGAAATGTCCATCAAAAAGAGCTGTGTTTTGGGCTTCCCTGGTGGTACAGTGGTTGAGAGTCTGCCTGCCGATGCAGGGGACACGGGTTCGTGCCCCGGTCCGGGAAGATCCCACATGCCGCGGAGCAGCTGGGCCCGTGAGCCATGGCCGCTGCGCCTGCGCGTCCAGAGCCTGTGCTCCGCAACGGGAGAGGCCACAACAGTGAGAGGCCCGCGTATCGCAAAAAAAAAAAAAAAAAAAAGTCAAAAAGAAAAAAAAAAAAGCTGTGTTTCTTTAACTATACTCCAGTGAAAAGAGTGAGTCTGTGGAACTCAGCTACCACATTGCCCATCCCAATACATCTTCCCTAGCATCTCACAGGAAGACGATACTATTATTTAAAAAAAGAAAAGAAGCTCACCTCTTTACGTGTGCTCTGGATCCCATCAAGTCATGCCTTCTGAGAGATCTTGCCTCTAAGGCATCCTTTCTCACTCCCACATCTTTAACCTCATCCCCAGCTGACTCCTACCCGTCTTCTTTACACACTCACGCTTCCCCAGCTTAATAAAGGCTTCCCTTGACAAGCAGATCTTTAGTAACTCTACATGAAAATGAACATGTTTATACTTTTTAAATCCATATAAACTAAAAATTGGCTTTTAGAAACTAAGTTAAAAGAGGTGTTTCTTGGGACTTCCATGGCAGTCTGGTGGTTAGGACTCTGCGCTTCCACTGCAGCGGGTGTGGGCTGGATCCCTGGTCAGGGAACTAAGACCCCGCATACAGCACAGTGCGGCCAAAAAAAAAGGTTTTGTTTTCTTTTTACTAAAAATAGCAATTGCGCGTCTCAGCATCATGCGTTAGAAATACTACACAATACAAAAAGGTTTGCACTTTTTTAACTAATCTAGTAGTATTAACATCAGAGAACGTTTAGGTTGGAAGGGAAACCACATTTCTTCCAGATTCTCATTGGAACAGGTGAAGAGGTAGGGGTCCCCTATGATACATACAACGTTGCTTAGCTCCACCCAGCTGCTTACCCTCTGAGCTAACATGAAGACCCCAATCTCTCGGCTACTGCTCTTCTATCATAAGGTCCTGGAGGCCTTCTTTAGTATCATCAATTCAGATTCAAAGTACAGTGAAATTGTAGGGAGAAACACCTTTCCACAGCTTTTGGATTTTGTATTACATACACTCAAGTTAACTGTCTTTCTACCAATTAATGAAAATAAAAAGAAAGTCTTAAGCCCCTCACTAGCAGACCAGAGGTCTTTGGGGGGAAGGGTGTGTCAAAGGAGGAAGGCTGTAGGGCAGGAAGCATCAAGAACCAAGAGTCCCACTGCAGGAGGCCATCAGCTTCACGCAGGATGTGAAGTGCAGCAGAAAGTGCACAGGCTTTGAAATCACACTGGAATTCCAAGTCCCTGCGTAGCAACTACCTGTTGCTATTACTGGATCTCAGTTGCCTCGTCCATAAAACGAGACAACCACCAGGACTGCCTCACAGATTTCCAAATCAAAGAGCGTGGCATTAAGCAGGTGCGCCATAAAGAGTTAGGTACTGACACCACCTAAGAGACCATCTAGGGGATGCTCACGCCAAACGGAGCAGTAAAGGCTGGTGCGGGTGACCGCAAGTAGCCTGAACCTCAGAGAGCCCTAGGCACAGCCCTTCTGCTGTCCTCATTCGCCCTGTGCAAGGCCAGCTCCGGGTTCTCCGCGGAGCCGCTGACTCAGGGGAAACTGGGAGCGGCGTGGCCACAGGCAAACATATTTTTTTCGTCTTTGACCGGAGGCCCGAAAACCGACGAGGCTGAAATGGCTGCCGCAACATCAGCAGCAGCAGCCCCGGAGGCAGGAGTGCAGGACCACACTTCCACCTTGGCCAGCCTCTCCGGGATTGACTTCTAGCTCTGAGCCGGCACAGAGTGCTGAGTCACGGCGAGGCGGCGCTGTGCGCGGGGGCCGGACCCGCGCAGTCACGTGTCGGGGGCTGGACCACAACACCGTCTCGGCGTGCAGCGCCCGCGGCCGCACCGCTTCCTCGCGCGAACCGCCGGCTCTCCGAGCATGCTCAGAGCGGCGCCCGCTCCCCGCCCCTCGGTTCCACCGCCCGGATTTTCCGGGCGGCCCTGGGGGCGGAGCTTTCGGCCTCCCTGGATACCCCGAGCGCAGGATGCGGTGTTTGTACTGTCGCTGGGTTCCGGCCCAGTGGGTCTTGCTGTTTTGTGCAGAAGAACTGTCCGGGAATCCACCTTTGGTCAAGGCTGATTCTGCACGATATGCGCGCCTTCTTTTCGCTTTAGCCATCATTAAGGCCTTAAACGTTCTGTGCGGGGCTGTCTGCAGAAAACCCTCTCCCACAAGTCGAAACCCAGTCTTGGGTGCAATCTACAGAATGAAATCGAGAAGTAAACCAAAGAAAATGCAAAACACTATCAAATAGAGGGGAATGACTTGTTAAATATGACGTCTGTTGATCTGTAGTTGTTTTTTCCCCTTGTAACAGCAATTACAAGTCACCCTGGAGGTCAATTAATTTAAGTAATATCCTATAACATATCCAAAATACTAGTATAGAAACATGTAATCAATATAAAATTACTAATGAGATATTTACATTCTTTGTGTGTACTAAGTCTTTGAATCTGGTGTGTGTATTACACTCAGCTCATTTCCAGTCCAATAAATTTTCTTTGGAAATACTTGATCCGTATTTAGAGTTCATAAAATTTACAGATGAAAAAGTGGATTTCACATTCCCAATCTGTTCCAGATTTACTTAGAAGCTTTCCAGTAGCCAAATGGAACATCAATTTTACAATTCCTATTTTACTGGATTAAAACAAAAGTAAAATTCACTTTCTCAAATTAGCCACATTTCAAATGGTCAACCACATGTGGCTGATGGCTATTGTATTGAACAATGCCAGGGTATGCAGATGTGAGATGAGATTATGAGAATTACAAAATGATCCTTTGGATGCCTCGCCTGGACGTGAATGCCTCGTGAAACAGTGACCAATACTATCCCTCCCTCCCCATCTCCACACTGCCTCTTTCCATTTATACAAAGCACTTTTCTAGAGTTAAAGATACAGAAGGCGTGAATCATCTCTATCCCAGAGGAAGTCACTACCTAGTGTGGAAATATTTTTTAAATGATTCTATCATAACGTAGAAATAGTGACATGTACAAGTGCAACCAAAAGACAGAGAGGAGTAACTGGGACTCAAAGAATGAACAGGATTGTGTCAGGTGAAGAATTCCAAGCAGAAGAAACAGCAGAAAGCCAGGACCGCACAGGTCTAGTGAGGTTGGTGGGGAGGGTACAAGGAAGAGGGGGCTGTGGACAAAGTAGAATGAGGCTTGGTTTTTATCCTGGCTGTTGAAACAGATGATTGAAACCTCATCTACTGAGCTTCAAACCCCCTCACATCCCCACCCACACTCCAGACACATACACAGACACCCCTGTGGACATTACAGCCAGACCTTGGGTATCCATGTCCCCAAGCCCTGAGATGGGCACAGCCAACATGAAGGGTGTGGGAGAAGAGACTTCTAGGATCATGTACCCATTTGTCAGTCATTAAGTGGTCACTAAATGTTAACTTTGTGGTGTGAGGGAAGAGGGCAAGTAAGTACACACTTTCTGGTCTCAGTACACATATGATCTAGTTGCCGTCACTTTTCCCCTGATCTGTCATCTCATTGCTCTTTTGACATATTTTTTGAACAACTACTTGGGGGCGAGGTACCTCGTTCCTTCCCTTTCCTGCCAGGATAAGGCTAACCCCAGCTGTTTCTAAAACCTTCCACCCCGTGGTAAGCTCACATGAGCATCATTTTAATCACTTGATGGTTGAATCCTAGGTTTGGATGGGGGATATACTTTGGAGATGATTCCTTCTAACGATCCTTATGGAAATGTTGACAAAGCTCCTTTGGTTGCAGTGAATGGTGTCTGTGCCATCCAAAGAACATATGTCATCAAATAAATAGTTAGAGACTACACAAATAATATGTACACGTCTAAAAACCTGGAGACAAATTTTCTTGCCACACCCTGCTGCTCTCACCCTGGTTTTATAAGTGTGAGGCGCTTCTCTCCATAAAAAATAATATGGTGGATTCTTCATTTATTCGAATAATCAAACTTCTTCCCCAACGCAGAGTTTCTCTCTTTGGATTAGATTTTTACACATCGCGTTTGCTTAAAGCGAGGCCGACCCCGGCCTGGTGAGGCCCTCCCCTTGGACTCCGCCCTAACCACGCCTGCGCACGCCTACCCTACAGCCGCCGAGTCTCTGCGGGTGCTCGGCCACGCCTCCTCGGCCGCACCGCCTCCTTTCCCCGCCCCAAGCCCGCAGTCTATAAAATCCGGAGCGGCGGATCGAGCTGGGGAGCGGCGAGCGGTTGGGAGCACTGGGCATGCTCAGCGGCGCAGGTTTTGGTCACAAGTAGGAAGGAGGTAGTGCAGGACACCGGCAAAGAGAAGCGGGAGCCACCGCTGCGCCGGGGCTGTGGGCACCGCCGCCGCCGCCTCGCAGCAGGAACGGGGCGGGAGCCGGAGCGGGCGAGGGGCCAGGCCGTCGGGCAGAGGGCCGTCCAGCCGGCCCCCCCGGTCCGCAGCCTCCGTCCGCGCGGTACACCCAGCCCCTGGGTCGGTCCCCCGGGGGGCGAGGAACTCGCGCGGGGGAGCCGGAGCTGACCGGACCCTTCCTCCGCCGGCTGCGGCCCGAGGGCGCCCCCTCGGGGCTGAGCCGCCGCCGCCTTCCGCGGGGAGCTGAGTGTCCGGCCCGCGCCGCGCGCCGGGAGCCCGGAGCGGCCGCCGCCGGCCCAGAGGGCGAGGAGAGGGGGCGGCCATGGGGCTACTGTCCCAGGGCTCGCCACTGAGCTGGGAGGAGACCCAGCGCCACGCGGACCACGTGCGGCTGCACGGGATCCTCCAGTTCCTGCACATCTACCACGCCGTCAAGGACCGGCACAAGGACGTGCTCAAGTGGGGCGACGAGGTGAGCGCCCGGCCCCCGCCGCTCCGCGCCCCTTTGTTCGGCGAGGCCCCTGCGCCCTCGATCCGCGCCCTGCGCTGCCCTGAGGGTCCCCGCCGCGCCCCCGAGGGTCCCCGCCGAGCCCGCGGGCGTCCAGCGCTGTCCAGGGCCGTGCTCCGAGCCTTTGGCCGGACTTCTCTCTCCCATTCATTCATTCGAGGTTCGTTTCCATTCAGCAAGTGCGGAGTAGGCGCTCGGAGGGCGTGAGCGTGCAAAAGTGTGACACTGGGTGCCTGGAGGAGTTTTCAGGCTGGGGTGTCTGCCCACCGCCTATCGACCCACGGTCCCGTCTCAAAATGCCATTAACGTGAAAGGGACTAAAGTTGTCCTAGAAGGCCGGTTGCTGTTAGGAATCAGGTCTTCAGGATTTCGCTTCCGCCCCACCTTTTCCTGGTGCCTTTTAAACCTCCAGCTTCTCCTCATCAACCACCCCCCGACCACCACTTTATAGATATAAATTTAAAAAATCATGGCTTGGTTTAATTCTAACTGGGAACTCTGAGAGCTTCAAAATTAGGATCTGTTAGTGTCTTTCCATGGCCCAGATCTAGTATATAAACTTTCCGAATCTGTGCTTCCACATGTGTGCTGCTTCGAAGTGAAATGCCTCTAGATTCTCAATATTGAACCATTGTTTATTGGAATGATTTGGAAAGCACTGCCTCCTGTTAGTTTTAAAGTCTTTTCTGCCAAAGCGTTTTATGCCTTTCCTTCCTGTTTTTTTAAAAAAGACGTGTATATACAGTTCAAATAATCAAATGACTTCTGGAAAGGTTCGTTTATATTTTTCGTGTTTTTACCTTTTGCCTTCCATGGCTTGCTCAGGTGTAAATAATTTATCTCCTTGTCAGTGTTATCACTCTTCACCTAAGTGTCAAGGTGCTGCTACACCAGTGCCGAATCTCTCTCCTTGCAAAAAGTTAGTTTTTCTATGATTGGAAAATAATTCTGCCTGTCATTTGAAGGAATTGTGCTCTTGTAAGCTAGAAAAGTATCATGACTAGTAATTCACATTTCTACTGTAAGTGGTTTGCCATACTTTATTGGACAGAAGAGGGGTACAGTATGTTTGGTGATGATTCTTCAGTTTTAGACTAAAACTCTTTTTTTTTTTTTTTTACAGCATCCGACATTTTATATATTCGTGTATTGTGTTTATTTTATGATCTATCCTCTGTTCCCTCTAGATGTTTTTTTCTCTCCCACACCTCCCTTTCCCTTTTTTCCACTAACAAACCCATGTCCTTTGGAATGGGGAGTTTACTGTTTAACAGAAACCATGGAGTAGAAAAGTTATCTTAGATTTAAAAAATAACCCACTGATTATTTATTATTACTTTAAATTCTGCTTCAGTCATGTCTGGGTAGAGTGTAAGATTTTCAAAAAGAATAAAATTCCTGCCTGCCAGTATTGACAGTCCTCTTGGAAATAAGCAGTATGACCCAAAGGGAAGAATTGAGATTGTGAAGACTTCCCCCGTGGTTAAGAAAAAAGCCCCACTCTTCCTACTCCTGGAATAGGACTTCATTGAAAGCTTGGTCTCCCCCAGTTTGATTCTGTAAATCAAACAGGGGCTAACTCTCCGTTGTGGTACCTCTGCATCTCTGGACAGCGATGTGACTTGGGTGGGGGAGCGGGGGTTGTCTCACACCTAAGCATTTGCTGATGCTTCTGTTCCTCCAGCATCATGTAAAGGTAATCACTCTTATGTTACAGAAAATTACTTTTCAAACTGGAGATCATGATCCATTAGTGGGTTGAGAAATAAATTTAGAAGATTTTAGAAGTCTGAAATTCGTTGTTTCTTTACAGCATCTGACATTTTGACCCTTGAAAAACTAGAGTCTGAACTGCTCAGGTTTACTTATACGAGGTTTTTTTGTCGGATAGTGAATACAACCTGATCCACGGTTGGCTGAATCCACAGATGCTGAATGGAAGGCCAACTATGGGACTTGAGCCTCTGCGGATTTTGGTGTCTCTGGCGGGTCCTGGCACCAGTCCCTTGTGGATACCGAGGGACTACTGTGTATTATTTGTGTATTGTGTGTATTTTATGATCTCTCCTCTCCCCCTAGATTTTTTTCTCTCCGAGACTTTAAAAATGGAAATGGGGTAGGATGAAGAGTATTGGTTTATCACACGTAGTGAGAATATTATGTCAAACTTGAGTTATTTGAGAGTGTGTGTAGGGGTGGTATATTGGGTGCATGTAAATTATTTCTTACTGTGGTTGCAGTTATGGGGTTTGAAAGTCAGAGTCCCACATTTATCATGGCAGGCCTCCCTGACGAGGTGAGCCTCTGAGAAAGAGCAGGCCGTTAACACTCTTAGCATTGATCCTTGCGCATAGTGGGAACTCCCTGTCACGTCTACTGAGTAAAAGTCTGCAGGCAGAATCAGCCTGCAAGTGAGCTTGTTTGGATGCAGAAGCCTAGGGAACAACCAAGAATCAGGCTGGGCCGATAAAAGTGGAGAAGGGTGTGGTGGGTGCCGTGGCCCTGGAGATGAAGGATGGCCCCACCAGACAGAAAAGGGTGTTTGGGACGTGATATGTTGGGCTGGGTCAGCGTGATATCAAAATACTGCTCTTTGTGGAAGTTTTGATGTTGTGCTTACAGGACCATGGACTCGGATTAAAAAAGGAAAAAAAGCAGCCTAAACCTATCATTGTAGATCTGGTTGGAAGGAGAGCCTGCCACTTTGGAAATGCTTGGCGCTAGGACAGTATTTGTCTCTGGTGGTATTTATCAGGAAGAACTTGGATTTGGAGTTGCACTTGTGTTGTATTCCAAGGCTTGCCAACCACCTTGGTGGTTGTGAACCTCAGTTTCCTCCTTTGGAAAATGAGAGGGTTGTTCCTCTTTGAAACTCGCCTGGGATCATCTTTAGACTGCTGAGTGAAGAGAAGGCTGCCACCAGTCACTGTGGTAAAAATGGTTGTATTGTACAAGTGTGTGTCTGCTGGCTTTTTGGAATTCAGAAGTATTTTCCTGTGAGAACCTTAGAAACAGGCAGATTCCCAGGTCAGCTTACAAATGCGAGTTTCGCCTTTAGTGTGGCTGGTCCCAACCCATTGATCATGCTGTTACTGTGGGTAGTCGAAGTTCTAACTCCCAGGTACTGGGAAGATATTTCATGCTGCCCCAGATGGGGGTGAGGGGGAGGTGAGATGGGTGTTCCTGGGGGCCCTGATGCCTGCTAAGCGTTCTTTTATGCAAAAAAGTAAGCACTTCTCTCTTCACAGCCCACACACAACTTTTTAGGTACAGATTTTGTAAGTTGGAGTATGCACATTAAAAGACAAACCTAGGAAGTTTATAAACACTGCAAATGTGGCAGTAAATTCGACTCTTGAATGCTTCCTAATATCCCTCTAGTGTCAGCTACCTGCCAGGCTCTTCAGCTACTCAGTGGCAGAGGCATATAAGAATTGAAATCTGTCTGACTTCACGGTCTACTTCTTAAATACATTACACCAGGTTTTGGAATATTTACAATGTATGAGATTTCATCAAATCTTTTTACAGAGTTCAAACTCTCCAGGTTACAGATGTGTCAGAAAAACATTTTAAAGGAAACATCTTTTCTGATTTTTCTTTTTTGCCTTTCAAAGGCAAGAAGGTCAATTGTACTCTAATGAGCAGATAAATCTATGAGAACTTTGAGAGAAATATACATCTTTAATATTTATAAGTGTGTTATTATCATGTGTAAAACCAATAAGAACTGAGATGGGATTTATAAAGGGCTGGCATATCATTCATAGTTAGAACTTCAAATTACCTATGTAGGTTAAGAATGCTTACATGACTAATTAGAAAATGCATAGCTTGTTAATCAGTAAGCTTATGATCCTATAGCAAAAATAACATCCTGAGCTATAAATCTAGAATGGACAAAAGCATAGTCATTTGAGTCTAATTGAAGGTTCTGTGTAGCTTTGGACGAAGTGCTTATCTCAGTTTTGTCATCTGTAAAATGGGGAGAGTAATACCTTCCTTATACAGTTAGTAAGATTAAATGAGATAATGTTGTTGGAATGGTTTACAAGTAAGTGCCTAGTCTTTTAAGTAAGACTCATAAATGTTCGCTTGGGAATGTTTAAATACCCAGGATATCTCATTTAAAATATATCATTTAAATAGCCATGGTTATTGGGGAATGAGGCATTCCATGTTTGCCGGTTTTTAACTGAAATTTGCCCATTCAGATATAATTGTATTCCATTAGCTTAGTAATTGTTTATGGTATTTCTAAACTGCATTTCAGAATCTAAATTGTGTTTTTAAAATGCATTATTTGACAATGACTTCTTAGAATAAGGTACTGAGCAAAAATTACTCTGAGAATTCATGAAGATTCCATAGGTCATTGTGTGCTCTCTGCACACGAAGCACAGTTGCTGCATCTTTCTGTCTCTTGCTGTCACTGTGGGCATCAGTTTATCCGCATTTACTGATGTGTCTAAAGCACGGTGGTGAAATCGAGGAAAAAGAGTAAAATATGGTTAGAGCTTTCTGGTGATTTTCTTTTTTTTTCAAAATTATCTTTTATAACCAAGAGGTTCATTTTTGAAGGTTAGGGAACCAGAAAACTGACTGTGTGTACAGTTGAGCTTTAAATAACATGGATTCGAGCTGCACTTGTCCACTTATACATGGATTTTTTTTCAATAAATAACGTAATAGAGTACCACATGATCCAGACCATAAAATTTATATGCAGATATTTGGCTGTGGGGAGAGTCAGCATCCCTAACCCTCTCATTGTTCAAGGGTCAACTGTGTATTAGGAATTGAGGCTAAGAATTTAAGCTTGGCTTAAATGTGAGCTTGACTATCACTTCTGGTGTCCATCTCAGTTTGGAATTTTTTCCCCCTGTTCATTTCGTGTTATATAGTTTTATGTGGGCTTTCTTTTTAAACCAATTTCATTGAATTATGATTTACATACAATAATATGCACCCATTTTAAACATAGAGCTCAATGACTTCTAACAAGTGTATACAACCAGATATCTGCAACCACAGTCAAAACAAAGAAATAGGAAACATCTGTATACATATAACATTTCCATCACCTCCAGATGTTCCCTTGTGCCCTTTGCAGACGTGTGAGACACACAGCACCCCAGGTGATTGTGATGCTTCAGGCACCATCTTTGGGAAGCTGCCCTAGAGAATTAGGGTCGTTATTTATATGAAGAGAAGGGAAGAGAAGGGAAGGATTCCAGGCAAGTGAACAGTGTAATAAAGGCAGAAAGGTGAGAAATAGCATTGGTGTGTGAGCGTTCTGTGTCTGGTGGTGGTGTCAGTGCGGTGAACAGGTAGGATTAGTTTGTAGAGGTCTTTGGATACGTAGAGGTTTTGATGTACTTTAAATATGGCGAAAACACAATGGGAGGAAAATGTTTATTCCTTCTGCACACGTGGCTCCCCTAAGAACATGTTTCTGGACTCCTGAACAAGTTACTGTGACCCCACCACATCACTGTTGAATTCTTCTTTGTGAAGAGGAATGTCCAGGATATCACTTCTAAAGGTACCACTTCTAGGAATGTCTAGCAGTGGTGTTAGCAAATGTACTAACTAGAACTCTGTAGCTTCATTTTGAAGGAGAAACCTAGGTAATGTTCAGTGTAAGGCCCCATATCTTGAGAAAAGATGTCAGAATATTATCTGAGCCTCTAACATAGAATTTGTGTTTCTGTCTAGGAAATCTTTCATTATCTAAGGTTTTCTCCTGTATTTTCCTCTAGAAGTTTTATGGTCTTAGGTTTACATTTAGGTCTATGATCCTTTTGGAGTTCACTTTTGTATATGATGCAGGGTATGGATTTTTGGGTTTGGTTGCTTTTGCACAGTGCCCCAGCACCACTTGTTGAAAAGACTATCCTTTCTCCACCGCCGAAGGCCCTTGCACATTTGTCTGATATCAGTTGCCTATGTGTGGTTTCATTTCTGGACTCTTTGTACTGTTCCATTGCTCTATTTGTTCTTATGCCAATACCACACTTTTTATTGCTATAATTTATAATAAACTGTGAGATCAGGTAGTCTTACCTCTCCAACTTTGCTCTTTTTCAACTCATTTTGACTCTTTTAGGTCCTTTGAATTTACACATGAATTTTAGAACATCTTGGCAGTTTCTACCCAAAACAAACCCTAGCGGGATGTTGACCATGGTTGCGTTGAATCTGTAGATTGTTTGGGGAGAATTGACATCTTAACGATGCTTCCAGCCCATGAACAAGTATATCTCTCCACTTGTTTAATTTCTCTCATCAGTGTTTTGTAGTTTTCAGTCGACAAGTCTTTCATGTCTTTTGTCAGATGTATCACTGAGTGCTTCATATTTTTTTTATTGTAAATGGTATTACTCTTTAAGTTATAATTTCTGATTGTTGTTGCTAATATATTAAAATAAAATTGATTTTGTGTATTTATCTTGTATCCTGCAACCTTACTATACTGCTTTTGAACATAGGGAATACAGTTCTAGTAACTGTTTTAATGTCTTTGCTAATTCTATCATCTCTGTCATTTAAAGTCAGGTTCACTTGACTTTTTCTCTACATTTTGAGTAGGTTTCTCTGCTTCTTTGCATGCCTGGTAGTCTTTGATTGGATTCCAGACATTGTGAATTTTACCTCGTTGGGTGCTTGATATTTGCGTTTTCCTAAATGTATTCTTAAGCTTTGTTCTGGAATATAGTTATTTGGAGATGGTTTGATCCTTTCAGGTCTTGCTTTTACAATTTATTCAGCAGGTCCGGAAGAGTGTCACTTTAGGGCTAATTATTCTCTTCTGCCAAGGCAAGGCCTTCAGGTGTACCTTCCTCAATGCCCTGAACTAGGAGTTATTCCATGCTGGCGGGGGGGAGGCACCCTGTCCCAGCTTTGGGTCCTCACCTCTCACGTGTGGGTTGATTTACTACCGAGTCCTTAAGGGGGGGACCCTCTGCAGATCTCCGGAATTGTCTGTGCAGCTCTCCTCTCTTTGGTACTTGGTCCTGTGACCTCTAAATTACTTGGTTTCCTCAGATACTCAGCTCTATCTCTTCAATTCAGGGAGTCCTTCCCCCCATCAAACCCCCACTCCACCGTGGGCTCTGCTTCACCTCCCTGCCCATGGTCTAGTGCCTCTCGCCAGGCAGGAAGCTGGGGCATTTGCAGGGCTCACTCACTTTAAAATTGTCCCTCCTATCACGGGGATCTCTGCCCTTTGTTATCTGATGTCCAGTGTCTTGAAAATTCTTTTATATATTTTCTCTCTTTCTCTCTTTTTTTTTTCAGGGTGGGGGGTGTGAAATTGATCGCTATTACTCCATCTTGAACAGAAGTGGAAGTCTTTCTACCTTTTCTCTGAGCTCTGCTCTCCTTTGTCTGTAAACTTTGTCCAAAGGCTAGCTACCCTCATGGTTATATCTCCAGCAACCTAGATATAGCCAAGTTTTTTAAGTCAGGATTTTCTTTGCCTTTATGCTGTAATGTTCATCACTTAGTACCACTGTTATCATCCTATGACTGGGTATTTGGTGAAAACACAATTATTTTGAAGTTTGCATACATGTTTAAGAATGGACTAACTTGAAGATGGGAGTGCAGCCGCAAGTCTTCCTCCAAACAGTCGTGTGATCTTAGATACAGAACTTAAATTCTTTGGACCACAATTTCCTCATCTGCAAGAATAATCAAAAAATTCTATCATTTGGTTTTGAATTGCATGCTTTTATATGTATATATAATTTCTAATTGTATCTTTTAACAATTTGACTGTTTCAGAATGCTTTAAATGCCACACAACTTACAAAAATCAGGAAATGTGTACAAGAGACAGTAGAATCCGTTTCCTTATCCCGTCACCTTTTGGGTTTTAGGATTTTTCAAAGAGAACGTACTTTACTGGCTACTGAAAAAGTAATCTAATTACAAACCCATAGATACTAGGTTTCTAAAATCTTTTCCTTAACTTCCTAAGTAAACCTGTTTGAACCCCATAATGTTTCTATTAAAAAAAAATAAAAACAAGATATTATCGCAGACTGTTTCCTTCAGAAAAACTGAGACTTAAGCTTCACTTACATGTGGCAAACACTAAAGGCTTTATTTCCATGATGGATGACTTTTAAGTATTTATTGAGTGACTCCTGTTTATCAAGGACTTCCTGTGGTAGGTCATGGGCTTGAAGAGAGAAACCAAGAAAAGGGAGAAACTCCCTGCCCTTGAAGAACTCCAGTGGCATGGCAGGGTCAGGGGACAGGCTGGAGAGAGGAGGGGAGGAGTTTACTCTCTGCCTGGAGATCCTGGGAGTCTTAGAGATGGGGGGCGGAGTGGGGGACCTTCTGGGAGGATCTCAAAGGGAGACAGCGCAAGGGAAGGGTGTGTGCAGACGTGCGACTGTGAAGTGCCTGAAGTTGAGGATCACTGCCGTGGTGTGGGACCAGAGCAGGGCAAGGGGAGTGGCTAGAGGCTGAGGCTGTCGAAGGTCCTTTGTTTTTTGGGGGTTTTTTGTTTTTGTAATTAATTTTTTTATATTGGACTATAGTTGATTTACAATATTGTTAGTTTTAGATGTACGACAAATTGATTCAGTTATACATATATCTTTTTTTAGAATTTTTGAATTTTATTTATTTTTTTATACAGCAGGTTCTTATTAGTTATCCATTTTATACATATTAGTGTATATATGTCAAGGTCCTTTGTAATGGACCATGCCAGGAGACGTGGTATTGTCAGTCCAGGAATCGTACCGGGAGACTAATCCTGGGTCTCTTCGGTGGTGGTGGGGAAAACGGGCTGGGAGGGTAACTAGAGGCTGGCAGCTCCCACTGCAGAGGTTACCTCGATGCTGAGGGAGGGGAGAGAGTGTAGCCTGTGGGGATAGTTCCTGGGGAACTGCTTGGATCTTCTGGTTTGGGACCTCCTAGGTGAAGGAGCCCAGTGCTCATACAGTGGAGATGCGGGGTAGACAGTGCAGAGGGAGCTGGAGCAACATCTGAGCTGGCTGTGTGTGTGGCAGGGCAGCCACGGGCCTGAAGATGGGGTTAAAACCAAGGAGGAGAGCGAGATGACTAACCCAGAGAGGAAGCATGGCCATCCCCTCCGAACCCTGGTGATACACACAGAAGGACCTGGACGTGTGTGGGATCTGGAGAAGGACCAGTGGGGGCAGTAGGACTGCCCTGGGGGCAGGAAGGATGTCAGGCTTTCGAGAGGAGTGCAAGGATGGGAACGGAAGTGAAGCCAGAGTTGGCCGGTTAGGGGACTGGAGGCTTTGGCAGCGACCTATCTCGAACATACTAGAACTTGGGAAAAGAGCAAAAATTGGTTTCCAGCCAAAATAAATGGCTCAAAGCCCATGCATGTTTTCACAGCTTGTAGGGTCCTTGAAATCTTGGTTATGATTTTCAGAAAGAAACAGAATTGAATTGGGAAAGCATATGGGAAAGCATTTTGGTTACTTAGTAGCCACGGGGATTGTATATTGAAACTGATCATAAAGGACTGAGTAATTTAGAATGATGACCCTGAATCTCCTCCACTTAAGGGCTGGGTTTCTCAGACATTGTTTCAGATGTTTCAGGAGTTAAGGAAACATAAATAAGCATCAGACTTCTAGCCAAAAGAGCACATCTTTTATAGGTGTCCAGAAAACTTGGTTATCTAGGTTGGTATATTTTTGCAGCATTCATATGGCCACGGCTCTACTCTGTTGGACACTGTTTGGAGAGCTTGCTGTGTTCTTAGATGTTTGTGTCTGTTATGGTCAGGATTTAGTAATTAAACTTATTTCCACAACAAGATTACAAAAGAACCCCCAAACCAGATGTTCCTAATTACATAAATGTTCACACAAACCCACTGTCTTGTCTCCCATCCCCCAGGCCCTTTTTTCAGTCCTTTGGATTTAGTTAACACCTTCCTTTTTTTGTACTGGATGATGATTTAGCAGAGTTAAAACAAACCCTGAAGGCAAGAGCCTCCATGAAAGTTTACATTTTTTAATTTAAAAAGTTTTTTTGCTTGAAAGGATACACTGAGCACTGTAAGCCTCAGAGGAACGTTAAAGAGGTTATTTGGGAGTGCTTCCCTCATTTCCCGCTCAAGCGTTCACGTATTTACGCAAGTCGGGCACTTGGAAGGCATATCGTCCAACACACCATGCGGCAGCAGCCCTGCCTGTGGTCCTCCCTCCATGGCTGTGTGAGTGGTATCCAGGGCTCAGGAGCTGCCGGCCCCAAAACACAGACAGCGAGAACTAGGAAGCAGGCAAAAGCCCTCTGGGTACAGAGTGCATGCACTTTACTCCTGGAAGCCTGTCTCAAGCCCTCACCCGGAGATTGCTCACTTTGTCCACAATTCCTGCAAGCTGGTCATTTCCTTCCACGGTTCAGGATGAACTACAAAAAATCAGTCGAGGCAGCAATCAGAGACCAAGTCGGAGAGCAGCTTGGAAAAGCAGATCTCGACACGGCAGCCGGTGCCTCCCAGGGCCTTGCTCTGTTAAAGAAATGAAATTGCCCCGAGTCTGAAGCCTTAATAAAAAAAGTGGAAGTATGTTTAGTATCTTCTTATTGTAGCAGAAGAGGATGTAATCAATTTTAGAAAGATTTCCACTGATGTATGCATACAATTTAAAAGATCATGTGCTTAGAAGGGGTGAGCTTTAGGTAGCAAGACGATGCATTTGAAAAAAATTCCCTTCCTGGCAATGCAGTGTGTGCTGTCTTATCTTTGAGAGGGAAAGAAAAATGGATGGTTTTATACCACAAGAACTTCTGGAAGAGTTTAATGACAGACATAGTAGTTTAGAGTTGGAAGGGACACTTTGTTAGATTAGGACATGTTCCAAATGTCCATAATTGTAATATTTGTGAGGAGAGAGGGGAAATTAAGACTGCTCTGGCCTGGGTAACCACTTCCACAACTCCACAAGGCACTAGTGTGGGTGGCACCCCTGGGCATGGGACAAGAGAGGTCCTAGTGTTGGGGGTTAGCCAAGGTTGCTCTGAAGAGGTAGCACGTGACTAGAGCCCATCGGGAGCCAGCTACTTGAGGGGCTGCGGTCAGAGCTTTCCAAGCAGAGAACAGCGGTGCTGTCCAGGCCCTGGAGTGGTTGACTGGTGGAGAAGCAGAAGGAAGGCCTGTGTGGGGGCAGCCTGGGGGGCGGGGCTGGAGTGGAGGGGCGGCACACGTGGTGAGGGTGCTAAGATGTGCTGAGTTTGAGCCATTTGAAAGTGTCCGGGAGGGGGGTGACTTGACCTGTGCCCACTGTCGCAGAGCTGGCGGTGTTCTGCATGAAGTCTTTCCTTGTCCTGAGACCGCGAGTGCCTGAAACAAACACAGCGCGAAACGGTATTTGGGTGAAATAGTACTTCTTTTCCATGAATGACATATTCTGGTATTTATTACTCATTTCAACGTTTTTTGGTAATGTTGATTACAGGCCACCATGGACCCATAAGAACACTTAAAAGACACTGTTCTGCCTCAATACGTGTGTCCCTGCCCGAGAGCTAGAAAATCATCACTAACACGTGAGGATATGTGTACTCAGCTACCACTTTAGGCACTTGACACATTACTTTGTGTGCTCCTCCCCGGTGGCCCCTTGAGGTAGGCGTTATCCTCATTTTATAAAAGAAAAAAACACAGATGTTACTAAGATTCAAACTAGGCTCCAACCCGAGGCGAGGCTGGAGGTGGAAGGGAAAGGCGTAGAGTGTGGGGTGGGGTAACAAGGCAGGTGGGCTGCTTTGATAAAGGTCTCGAGCAACAAGTGCAAGCTTCGGTGTTTTTGGTTACCAGATGATCAGCGGTTCCCTCCTAGTGAAATGCCAGCTACACTTTCAGATCTGAAAAGTCGAGGATGTGTGGTCAATTTCTCGGTCCGCAGGGCAAATGCTAACAGGTTTAGCAATGTGGCTGCGGCCTTTCCAGCTAATCTTCTGCTGGCAGCCTAGCCCTGTGAAAGGGCAGACACGGATGAGCCTCTGTGGGGATGAGGCTGACCTCACTTGATAGCTATGCTGCCAGGCGGACCTTGTCCCGGGCCGCAGGTAGTGGGCCAGCATCAGAGCCCCAAGTCAGGAGCTCTGGTTTAAACTCAAACAGAGATTGTAATCCTTTCCCGTGAATTCCAGGTATGGCCGGAAGGGGTTTGTCTTAGCACGTCTTGCATCCTACAGACCCTGTCTTCAGCAGGTTAGAATTGCTGTCTTGGTGGGACCTGCCTCAGCATCCAGGCACCCTCAGATGCGGTTATGAAGGAGACCCTCACTGTGGTGGAATGGCATTGCACTTGGAGGTCTGGAATCGCTGTCGCCTGCCCCTGGGGGCCCAAGGGCCCCTCTGAGCACAGCAGTGACTTAGGAGTTGCACGTCCTGTTTCGGCACTGGATCTAGGTCTCTTTAGAAAGCATCACCCTCCCTTTGTTGGGTGGGTTAATCTATCACCAGTTCCTAAGAACTAAAGCCCTGAATTTCTTATCTCTCGATGGTGGTCCCTGAATTTGGGCCAACTTCATCTCTAAACACACTTACAGGGACCTAGCTTGCTTTGTCAGTCACCTGCTCCAGGAGTGCCTGGGGCCCTGAGCCAGCCCTGCTGAAGCCCTGAGTTCTCCTTTACCTCGTGGGAGTCCTTCAGGGGCCCTGACCTCTCACTCCCTCACCACCCCCTCCCCACCTAAGCACTGCAGAGCAGTTGGTCCAAGACACCCTCTCTTGTCAGCCGCGCGGTGACCAGGACCCTGTTCTCAGGAAAGAAGCAAAGAATTCACTTGTCCTCAGAACCCAGAAGCTATAGTACTAACCTGCAGGTGTTTTGAGGTAAATAAGAACTATTTATATTTACAGTATTATTTCTTTAGGAGGACGTGTCTTCTGGCTTAGGTTTCTAAGTTGCAGAGTGCCCGTGTTGGTGGCCACAGCAAACATCTCCTTTGGTAACTTCACGTGATGTGCTCTCTTTTTAGAGGTTAATTTGTGGGAGCAGACTGGTTGGGTTCTACTTTGGTTCAGAAATAAGGTAGGAGTGACTTAGCCTGGTCTTTGTAACCATCAGAAAATGAAAACTGACACACGCCTGAAGTGTAGTGGCATGGTTAAAAAAAATCAGCCAGTGTCAATTCAGAGGCCCAGAAAGTAAATGTCTCACACCATTTGTAGGACATGAAAGAGCAGATCGGCATGCGGGGCTTTCCTTTGCACCAGCAGTAATGCATCAGTAAGTGTGTCCAGATATAATTCCGAGAGGTGATTTCTCTCGGGTTTAAGTCCAGTGCTGTCCAGTACAACTTCCTGCAGTAATTGAATTGTTTGCGATATCGTTAGGGACTTGGGAACTGAAATTTTTATTTTACTTTAATTTAATTTTATTTTTTACAAGTTTATTTATTTTATTTTTGGCTGCATTGGGTCTTCGTTGCTGTTTTCTCTAGTTGCAGCAAGCCAGGGGCTACTCTTCATGGCGGTGCACAGGCTTCTCATTGGGTGGCTTCTCTTGTTGCGGAGCTCTAGGTGCGTGGGTTCAGTAGATGTGGCACATGGGCTCAGTAATTGTGGCTCACGGGCTCTAGAGTGCAAGCTCAGTAGTTGTGGCACACGGGCTTAGTTGCTCCACGGCATGTGGGATCTTCCTGGACCAGGGCTCCAACCCGTGTCCCCTGCATTGGCAGGCAGATTCTTAACCACTGCAACACCAGGGAAACCCTACTTTAATTTTAAATCTAAAAAGGTCACACGTGCCTAGTGTCTACCATAAAGGAGAGGGTGTTTTTTTTTCCTTTCCTTTATCGAAAGGTGTCATTGTCCCCTTTATGAGATTCATCACAATTTTCTCTGCTCTCTACTGAATCTTAAAATTTTTCACTGAGGCTTCATATTACTAATCTTGGCATGTGAAGAATTTGTTTTGGGAATGATGCAAGGAAGTTACTTTACGTAATCGTATAGGAAATTCATCATTTTACGCAGTGTTAAAATTGAGATTAAAGAACCTCCTGCTCTGTTAGCTGAAGTCCTGGTCTAGGACACTGGAGGAAGACCAGGCCAGGGCAAGGCCACGTTTATTTTGTGTAAACTTCCCTGACGTGCACCCTGTGTTATTCTGTGGTATGAAATGGCATTTCATAGTGGGGGAAAAGTCAGAATATAGCAGATATTATAAGAATTTGATGTAACTTTATTTTTGGCCTGTGTGTTTCTTTTTTTTTTTTTTTTTGAAGTATAGTTGATTTACAATGTTGTGTTTCAGGTGTACAACAAAGTGATTCAGTTATACATACATATATATACACATACATATATGTGTATACACATATATATATTCTTTTTCAGATTCTTTTCCCTTATGGGTTATCACAAAATATTGAGTATAGTTCCCTGATGTAACTTTAGAGTAAACTACGAAAACGTTTCCTTTTGGGGAAAATAGAGCAGTTTAAAATAACATTTCAACAGTTATAGTCTAAAATGTCACCATATACAAAGGGTTCCTGGACCTGTGGTGGTCACCTCAAGTTCACCCACTGTTTCAGGCACAGCTGCTCTTCTGGTCTTGCCACACAGGTCTTCCCTAAATCACTACAAGTGATTTTGAAACCAAGTAGCATCACCGTTGGTTCTAGGACCCCTTTGGGTGCTCCAGGCTTGAGTGTCTTGCTAGATACGGAAATGGGGGCCATCCAACTGGATGGTTGAAAGTGCTCAAAAATACTGGTCATTACTATTTGGCTGTGTGAGGAAACCATCTTCTGGGCAGAAGGCACAGTCACTAGCTTTAAAACAGTTTACAGTCTAGAGGCGGGACTACTGTGACATGGTCTCCAGGGATGGGCCCAGTTTAGTTTATCTGCATCTCTGGGCAGCCAACCAGGTGATTACGCTGCAGTCAGGGTGGTGGTCAGGGGAAGCTCAGGGGTCAGGAGTGGGGGCTGTATTTATGACGACCCTCTCCTTTGCCTGGCCACCCTCCTCCCCCCAGGAAACCTTCTGATACCCCAGGCGGGACCAGACCCTCCTGTTACACGTGCCCCAGACCATTTAGCTCCCTTGAGTTGCTGGCTGTCATTTCAGCCACCTGTGAGCTTGACAGCAGGAGCCACATCCACCTGGCTCTGTGCAGTGCTCCCAGCACCTGCCGACCACAGGACTTTGGGTGAAAGGACAAAGGGTGTGGAGGCAGCAGGACGCTGTGTTTCAGCACTGATGGGTCATCAGCTAGTTAGAGCCTTATCACAAGATGGCTGCAGGCTTGTTCAGGAGTCGGTGTAAGGAGAAAACCAGGTCTCTTAGATGCAATGGGTGGTTCCCGCCGAAGTCAAGACTGCTTACTGCTTGGGCCAGTGGAATGGAGGAGCTGGCCCTGAATCCTGAATTGTGAATTCCTTTAGGGTGGCTGCGGACCCCGCCCTGCAGCCCAGTCCTCCTGGGCTGAGTTACCCCGCACCTTCCCCCTCCTCGGCCTGACCACCTGGTTGCAACCCCTTCTCCAGGGTGCAAGGAGGCCAGAGTCTTCATCCCAGTGCCTGGGAAGCAATGTAGGACCTCACTGTCCCACAGGGACGCAGTGATGGGTTCCCTGTCTCCAGAGGTCAGACGCATGATAGGTTAAATACTTCAGAGAAGTGGCCCAGAGACCTTTGTATAACATTGTTTCAAAGGAATTTGAAAATTCCTTTTTTCTAATGTACACAGAAATTGACAGAGGAGCTTTCTCAAAGTACAATCTCCCTAAATAGGGAACTGCCTGTAGCTGCTTCTGAGTCTTATGGAACTAGATTGTTACCAAATTAAGTGCTGTTTTCACCTCAGCGCTGATGACTTGAACTCATCAGTAAGACAAACTCTCCTGTCTGTTCAGGCTGCTGTAACAAATACCACAGACTGGGTGGCTTAAACAACAAACATTTACTTCTCACAGTTCTGGAGGTTGGAAAGTCCATGGTCAGAGGTGCTGGTAGATTTGGTTTCCAAGTGAGGTCCCTCTTCCTGGCTTACAAAGGGCTGCCTTCTCGCTGTGTTCTCACACAGTGGAGAGAAATCATCTTTCTCGTCTCTTCTTATAAGGGCACAAATCGCGTCACAAGGGCCCCACTCTCCTGATCTAATTACCTGCCCCCCCCAAGGCCTCACTTCTAAATACCATCACATTGGGGGTTAAGGGCTTCAACATAAGAATGGTGTGGGGGGCACTAACATTCAGTCCATAACAACAACTAATAAAAATTCATCAAAAGTTTATTTTTGTTGTCATCTAAACCTGCCAGGCTATTTCCCTATGGTTACTAACATTTTTTCCCCCTTTTATATTTCTTAGCTGAAGGGCAAACCAGTCTCTTGAATAGTACTATTTCTGTGATAGGGAGGACTGACTCAGATGCCTTCCACCTGGGACAGTGGGTCTGCAGACCAGAGCCCCCCTCAAAGGGGGGCTGCCCAGCCCCAGCCCCTCTGGACCCAGGCCTCCTGCTGGGCTTCTGCACTTTGGTTTGTTTTTAAGGCTGGGATCTGGATTTACATGTGAAATGTCAGGTAGATAAGGTAGATAGTGGATGTATTGTTGCCTTTCTCTTTTATAATAAGCCAAACAACGTACTTTCTGGGGGCTGGTCTGCCACGTGCCACAAGTTTGCCATCCGTGTCTTGGGGTCGTGTGCGAAGGGTGCTCTCAAGGGTTTGCCTGACTGATCCAGCTCCAGTCTTTTCACCTACCTTTGGATGATGTGTGTCTATATTAACCGTGAATAGGGAGTCACAATCTTCATTATTAATAGCAACTATCATGACTTAACAGCGTGCGATTTCACGGAAAACAAATGCAGGTTCTGTTTGTACTCTGCCCAGAAAAGTCTTACTTTGGTATTTCACTCTTGATTTTTTATCAGAATTCCACCAGGTATTGTTATGAATGCACTAGTGCACCTTGCGTTGTAAATTCTGTATGAGTTCAGAGTGGGGAAGTGGTCTTAAATTATTCCTGAAAAACCAAAACAAAATTGCCAAAACTCCTAAACTAATACCTCTACATTGGTGTATTTGATTTTGATTTAACTGTCCATTAGTGAGGCTCATAGTGGGATGATTAAATAACCTACCAGTGAGGAAGGATAATCTACCTTGATTAGAACGCTCAGGTAACCCCTTTCATAAACTTACAGTAAACCCACCGAGGAAATACGTTGTAAACTGCGACTACTACGTGCAACTGCGATTTACAGAATCCTGGCTTTGAAATACTTCTTTCTCGAAGGACAATTTGTCAGAATGGGCATCCTGACCTTTCTATAAGGTGTTAAGTAGAACGAGGGAAGACGGAATCCCGTAAGAGTCCTTGTACTCCCACAAGGCCACTGTTGGCCATTCTCTCCAGGTTTTTGCATTATGCAAACCTCACTCAGTAAGCACCGTTGTGTAAGCAGATGTGACTCCTCAGGACACTGTCATCCTTTCCAACCTTCACGTTTCCCTACTTTTCCTAAAGGTCGCATCAAGCACGAGTCTGGAGGAATGTTCATCTTTCTCTCCTTTATTTTCAATAGGTGGAATACATGTTGGTATCTTTTGATCATGAAAATAGAAAAGCCCAACTGGTACTGTCTGGAGAGGAACTTCTTGAAACTCTGCAAGAAAAGGGGGAAAGGACAAACCCAAAGTAAGCTGATGTACTGAAGGCTTCTTTGAGAGTTTCTGAAACTGTTAGAACCACTGGAATATCATCTCTCCTCCCACATACAGGAGACAGGAGAGCACAGCAGTTTAGGGCTCTGGCTCTGGTTCCCAGTTGCCTGGGTTCAAATCCTGCTTCCTCTGCTTAATAGCTGGGTATCCTTAGGTGGGGTACTTAACTTCTCTGTGCCTCAGTTTCCTCAACTGTAAATCAGGGATAATAATACCTACCTCTTAGGGTGTAGACATTCTAAATACGTTAGTAAGCACTTAGAAGAGTAAACTCAATATAAAGTTTGTTTACTGTTTAAATATTTTTTTAAAAAATTGGCAGTTACCAAGATCACAGACCATGGTGTCAGGGAAAACTTGCAGATGGGTTTTGCTTGGCTGGCAGGATATTTTTAAAATATTTCTTTATTTCAGTAGACAGAGGTGAAGGGGGCATGTACCTCCAGTTCATTTTTCTACCCACTACATTTTGGGAGGCTGGGTTTGCATTTGGAACCCAGTCTTAAACTGAAGGAGGCCTTAAATCCCCACGTCCTTCCCCGCAGAGTGGACAGGCTTGCTTGCCTTGGACAGCGCATGCCCTGTGTGTGTCTCAGTTACTTATAAATATTTTAGACCCAGCACTTGTAACCCTTATGTAGTTGAAAAGCTGTGGAAGATTAACAGCCACTGGGAATTGTAAAGAGTTCTTGGCTTCTTGTATACCCAGTCGTTTCTAAATTTTTGGAAGCAACTTTTTCAAAACTAAAAATGGAGCAGACTGCAGCAGAAGAATAAGATGGACTGAAACCTTTTCTCCTCTGTAGCCACCCTACCCTTTGGAGACCAGAGTATGGGAGCTACATGATCGAGGGGACACCTGGCCAGCCGTACGGAGGGACCATGTCTGAGTTCAACACCGTCGAGGACAACATGAGGAAGCGCCGCAAGGAAGCGACATCTCTGCTGGGGGAAAACCAGGCCCTCTGCACAATCACTTCGTTTCCCAGGTTAGTCCCTGTGTCAACGTGCATGGCTGGCATTTCAGAGCATCCGGGTATCAAGAGAGCAGATCACAACCCAGCACTTGACCCCACAGCTCTCATGCTTTGCAGACAGTTCATCCTCATCACACTGTGTCTGGTAGAATCTGTAACATTAGAGCTGCAGGCAGAGTCATATGCCAGCCTCTGCCGGTGGAGGTGGTGGCCAGGGGGACTGTGGAAGGACCCGAGGGCCACAGACTCCGCAGGCCGAGGGGAAGGAGCAGTGCACAAGGAAGGATGTGCGTTACCCCCAGATCAGATCAGAGGGCCCCCCGACGGGGGGATGGCATCAGCGCTCCCAGGGTCTGTTGATACATATTAACAAAGAACAAGGGAGTCACTGGGTCACGTTTGGATTGTGCTGAAAAGATTTAGGATTTGTCATCAAATCTAGTTATGGCTAAAGTTTCATAAGAGTAAATATAAGGTAAATATGAACAGTGAAATTCTGTCCTTAGCTTAGTATGAGGTACGTAAATATCACACAGTTAGTTATACATAGGACCTGTATGCAAGAATGCAGTTCTACCAAATCGTAAATCTGGTTATCTCTGCTAGATATCTGTCAGACTGTGGCAAAGTATGCTTACCTCCCCAAAGTTCAAAAGCACTTTGGGGATTGGTATCCGTGGCCTGGAACACTCTGAACTATTTTTATGCTTTCTTTTTCTTTCCTGATAAATGTCCACGATGAACATAGGCATTCATAGTCACACCACTGGTCTTAGGACACTTAAAGGGAATTTTGTTTTTTAAAATCTCCATGGTCACATATAAATAGTTGAAACCTTATTTAAGCAACTCATCAGACATTTAGAGAAGTATCTTTTTCCTTCTCTTAAGTTATTATGAAGGGAGGAGAGTTGAGCTAGGAATAAGTTTTATTCTAAAAATCTAATTTTTTTTAAAAAGCCTAACCATATCTTTTATGGTGAGAGGGTATTTTTGGATTTGTAAACAAAACAAAGATAATAATTATTTGTTTACATCCACAGTTAAATGATAAGGGAAGTTTTATTTCGGGATCAAGAGGGAGAGCAAGACTCAGTTTCTTCAGTGTAAACAGGGTGATTCTCTTTCCGTAAACAGATGCAACTGTAGTGTGGCCTAGCAACCCTAACAGTGGTCGTGTGACTGTTTACATTTAAATCAATCCGACTTGTATACAATGAGAAGTTCAGTTCCTCAGTCTCATTCGCCTCCTTCCACCTGCTCAGTACCCACCTGGGCAGTGCAGGTCGTGAGCATTTCCATCCCTGCAGAGGTTCCGTGCGACGGTGCTGGCCTGGAGGAAAAGTGGGGCTGGGGGTGCGGGTCTGAGTCCTGGCTGCCCGCTTCCTGCCAAGTACACACGTGCTTCTCCAGCCTGATTCCGGTCAGCAGAGAGACCCCCAGATCTCAGTTTGTCACTCTCTGCAAGGGCTTTTCCTAAGGCTGCAGGCTGTCAGTGAATAATGTACGGAGCTGCAGGAGCTCTGAGGAGCCCCATCATAGCTGGGGCTGTTTTCCAGATAAGATCAGCAAGTTCAGTTTTTGTTCACAAGGCGAACATGGGCGGCCAGTTTTATAAAAGGTGAGGTTGAAAATAAGGCACCGGCTAGTCTTGGCTCCCAAGCCAGAAGTTTCCCACTGCCGATCTACACCCTGCTTTGTTTCTCTGTTGGAATTAAAGCTCTTCCTCAGGTCAAGTGAGATAATAGGGTTGGGTTTCAGCCTCCAGAGGGAGATCCTGGGGGTGGACAGGGGCACCGGCAGAGAACCTGCCTGATCTGGACGGAATCATGAGGTGCCTGGCAGAGGCAAGGAGCAGGAGGCCTGTCCCAAGTCGAACCAAGCTGATGGGGAGGTGGTAGTGTGCAGGGGTCAGAGCTGGTAAAGGAAGACGCCTCAGAAACCGCGTGGGGGAAACAGCCAAGGCAGCCAGGACGTAAGTAAGCGCTCTGCAGACCCTGAGTGGACGGAGGCTTCTGATAAAATCGGCAAAAGGGCTGCAGTCACAAGAGAAGAGCTTGGTGAGCAAGGCAGACTGCAAAGGCGTGGCTGCGAGGGGCACAGTGTTTGCAGAACACCTGTGTGCCGGACCCCTGAAAAAGGCAACGTTACACATGCATGTTTTTAATCCCTGAAGACAGATTCTATCTCTTTAGTTCTTCAATTTCTTGTAGATTAGGCTGCCCTGGGTTCACACTGCCCGAGTTCAAGCCCAACCCAGTGGAAGGAGGAGCTTCCAAGTCCCTCTTCTTTCCTGATGAAGCGATAAACAAGCACCCGCGCTTCAGGTAAGTGTGTGGATGACTCAGATCCCTGGATCCCTGCCCTGGGGGTGCAGTGTCCCTCCTGGAGTCATTACTGAGCGGTTCCTGAACTCCAGCTCCTGTGGTAATTAACCAGAGGAGCCCACAGACCCACAGCTACGCCTGTTCTCGGTCCCCCAAGGCTGCTCGGTTGGTGCTGCTTGTTTCCAGGCTGGATCTGCCTGTTTTCCAAGTGACCCTAACGTTGTTCACTTAGCCACAGATGCATTTCAATCCTAGTTCTGTTAACACCTGTTTGGAGAAGCTTTCTTGTCATCACTTTTACCTTTTCCTCCTCTGAAAATGACCGCCAGTCTCTGTGGTCTTCTCATCCCACTCCATATACCTTGACAGTAAGGTAAAATGTGTACAATACCTGTGTATATAGTAGGCACGCTCTACCTTCTGTTCCACTAACTCCTAAGTCTGTTGGTCTGTAGTTTTAATTCTAGGGTTTCAAGTTGCTTCAGTCTGATCTCAGCTTTGGACCTTTGAGTCTCACCTGTCATCCTGAACCTGGGCTCCTGACCTAGAGTTAGGGACCTGTGACTTCTCAGTGTTCATTCCTGTAACGGGTCTGCACACCTGCGACGTGCAGAGTCCGTGGGGAAGATAAAGACATATAAACATAGTTTCCGACATCAAGTGTTTATAGTGTGCCAAGGGGAAGGTGGAGATATTCAGCTGCAAGAAAAGGTAGATTATGACAGGTGTCCAAAGATGATAACACCAGAGAGAGGAAGGTGCTTCTGACTGAGGGGGTCAAAAGCAGGCCTCCTGAGAGAGGTGGCATTTACACCGTCGACAGCAGCACTGCCCAGTAAAACCATGGTGCAAGCCACACGTGTAATTTTAGTAGTAATTTTGTAGCCACCTTAAAAAAGTGAAAAAGGTGGACTTATAGTGTATTTTATTTAACTCTATAGATCCAACTTGTGACCAGTATTTTTTAATTATTAATAAGTTTTACTTTATTTCTGTACCAAGTCTTCAGAATGTGCTGTGTGTTCACCCTCAGAGCACATTTTAATTAGGACTGGCCGCACGTCCAGTGCTCACAGCCACAGCTTGCCTAGGGGCTTCTGGATCAGACATCGCAGGCTGGAGGATAGTATTAATGCTGCAGGATGGGTGGAGGGAGTGATGAGGTTCTGGGGTCCAGAGATGCCCGGGGAACATGAGTACCACAGTTTGGCTCAAGTCTTTGGACTTAGCATGGAAAATGTTAGAAACATACGGTGAGGCTAGACCACGGCAGACCTTGGACACTTGAGCTTGGTTTGGTGAGTCACACGGAGCCGGGGATCAGGGCTTGGGCAGGAGAGAGAATGACATTCTCAAACAAGAACCAGGGGACGTGGTATTAATGCAAAGCCTTCTTTCAGGAAATCCCCTCAGTCTCTCGGTCCACATGAATTTTCGGTAGGGATGTCTTAGAGGATTAGTTTGAGGGAGGATTTCATTCCATGTACTTGCATATTGTCAAATTCTTCTTTTGCTTCTTAGGTGACCAACTTAGGACATTTGTTGTCTGTTTTTTAGTACCCTCACCAGGAACATCCGGCACAGAAGAGGAGAAAAGGTTGTCATCAACGTCCCAAGTGAGTCTACAGAGGTGGCGGGTGGGAGGGGACCCCCCCCCATTGTTGTTAATCCTTGACTCTCACCCATTTCCTGCTCTTTTCTTTCTTTCTTTTTTTTTTCTTTTTTCAATTAATACTGCAGTATTTAAGGACAAGAATACACCATCTCCATTTATAGAAACATTTCCTGAGGATGATGAGGCAGCAAAGGCTTCTAAGCCCGACCACATTTACATGGATGCTATGGGCTTTGGGATGGGCAATTGCTGTCTGCAGGTATCATTTCAAATATCCAGAGAGGCAAGCTGTCCTCATCCGTTTCTATTTGTTAACTTCTTTTCTTTATATGTGCATGTTTCCTTTTTAAAAATCACATTTTAATCAGGTTGAAATAGTAACTAGTACTTCTTTCTGAAAACCAATGCAGTTATCTTAGTAAATTCACTGGAAGTTGTCTCTGGACGGAATCTACAGTTCACTACGAAGACATAGTTGTTAATGAACTTAAAAGGTGAAATATTCTGCAGTCACTGTCTCTGTTCTCTCTGTGCCTCATTTTTGCTGCCATCTAGTGACTAGCTTTGAGATTGTAAACATTGCTCAAATCTTATCATTTCTGAAAATGAATTCTGGATGCACTCCAGTGAGCTTGTGATCCAAGGGAAGGATTATTTGGACTTTAAATTTTTATTTTCCTGCAAGGCCATCTAGTGTTATAAAAAGAATAAATATTTAGCAGCCCATGTTTGCCTTACCCCTGGCTAAGTTTCACAGGAGGTATTGTAGAATAGCCTTTCTCTCAATGACTTGGTTAAAACTTCCCCTGGATCTAATCAGATTACTGGCACCTGTGGCAGGGATGGTGTCCCACCACACAGGGGACCTGGAGCGGGGAGCAGGAACCCATCGGGCTGCCCACAAGCCTGTGTCTGGGCTTTAGCTGTGATTTCTCAGGTATTTGGGTAACTCTCCTTCTTCTGGTCTTGGTTTTCTCAACAGCTGAAAGAAGGATTTATATTAAGGCTGCTTCTAGGTCTGTCTCTGAGCTAATATTCTTTAATTGTTTTTATTAACAACAGTATTGGTTTTAACCTTTAATTTGTTTAAAATCATGTTAGAACAGAAGTAAAAGTGGCACAAAATTAGAAGTTTCAAACTGAAACTTTCAAAAGAAAAAAAGAGGGCCTCTTGTTATTATCCAAGGAGATTTTATCCAGTTCTGATTATTTGCTGATTGGAGCAGTGTGAAGTCTGACCCCACATGAGCACCCCCCAGCCCACCCCCAGCCCTCAGTCTGCCTGCCCTCCACACGGCTGGGGACCCAGCATCCCATCATTTCAGGCAGCTGCACACAGACACACACCTTCTTGCACATGTATCTTGGATGTGTTTATTTTACAACTACGTATAATCAAAATTGAATGCCAGAGTCAGATTTTTACATGCTAAGTGTGTTCAAATAACCATGGCCAAGGATACCATTTCCCCTGCTTTCCCTGACTTATATAGGTGGCATGAAGCGTGTCTTCCAAACAAACCTAGGCTATGAGTTTCCTTCCAGATGGACACACTTCATAAAAAAGAGACCTGTTGACTTTTAACTGCCTTATCTGCTTCCCTATCTTAATTCCAAATATTGCTAAAGAGAACCATTAAGCTCTAGAACTTAGAGTGCACAGCTTTAAAATCTATCAGTGCTCTTGAAGGACCGATTGCCTCTTTTTCTTGGTTTAATATTAAACCAGGGTGTTTTGCCATGGACAGCACAGTTGCCCCATTCCAAAGGGATAGTCTTTCCCTTGAAACACTGTGTTTACACAAATAAATATGTCCTAATGGTAGGTAGTTTACATTTTTATTGCTTGTAGATACAGTTTTCCATCCAATTTAAGCTTTGTCATGGGTTTAAGGTTGTTTTCTTTTTCTCAGTGGTGTGTCCAGCCACCCCACTTTCAATACTCCACTTAAAAGTCTTTAGCACAGATAATGTAAGTATATGGTAAATGAGACAAATTCCATCAATCACCACAGAAATCTCTGCTTTATCTCTTAAGTGGAACACTAGAAACTACTTATTACAATAAGGCAAAAAAAATGGTTTCAAAGTTTTTGTTTGTTTGTTTTTTAAGGTTACTGAGCATCTTACTGTACAGAACAAAAAGTACTTCAACTATATTCAAATTCTTGACTCTTGGTGGGGGACTTTGCAGGAATCATTTAATAAGTTCATGCATATTGTGATAGGCTTCCCCCCGCCCCCCAAGAAAATCCTATGGCTTCGACACTGGGTTCTGGACAAATTTTAGATATTTAGGTTTCTAACATCAATTTTTCATACTTTCTCTTTTTTTTTCCCTCATCAGTTTCCTGGTGACATTGCTTCTTTTCTTTATATGATACTTTAAAAGGATACCAGAATCCAAAACCGTTCATATATTCATATCTTTTTAAGGTGTTAAGAACTCTTTTTTTTCTTCCCCCATTAAAGCCTTTACCACAGTGATGTCTCAATGGCTCAATCAGCCCTGGGGTAAAGAAGCTAGTTACTAAATATACTTAGAATAACTAAGTCGTATCACTGTTCTAACTCGGCTATTGAATTCCAAGTGCCAGTTTTCTTAAGCATATTTTTCTAGGGTTGACTTTTTCAGAATTTGCCTGTGAATTGTCTAGTATATACTAGGCCATCTAAGAGAAGCCAATCAAAAACCTGAAAAGAAAAAATGCTTGTCATAGGATCTTCTTAAAAACAAAAATAACAGACTCTAAAATAGCTAAGAGTAACTCAAAAAAGGACCTAAATAAACTAAGAGATGTATGTTCAAAAGCATTCAGCAGTCAAAACACTTGGGGGAACATTTAGGTATCCCTGATCTCAATCCATATAAGTTTGGGCTATAGGGTCAGCTTTTCAAGTATCCCACCATTTTATAAAAATAAAACTTATCTTTGCTCCTGTGTTCTCCTTTTTAGCACCCTCTTTCCTTCAAGATACTCTATTCACTTAATAAATATTAAGGACTAAGTGGGTGTCAGACCCTGTCCTACACACTGGGGATAGAGAACCGCAAGGCAGACCCCTGCCCTCCTAGGGGCTTACACTTTAGGGGTGGGGTCACAGCAGATAAACCTGTAAATACTCTGCTCGCCATCTCCCCCACTTCTCATTTAACTCTTACCCACAGACAAGCTGATTTCTGCATTCCCACCTCTTGGCAGAAACTGCCCTGGTTTGGGTTATTAGTGACCTGTCAGTTCTTCTCAATTTCTGTTTTCACCTTTGACATTCTTGCTCCTTTACACCTGTGACACAGCTCTTCTCCGTGTGTTGAATTAATTTGTAATGGCTGGGTACCTATCATTATGTTTTAATTAAAATATAGCACTGACTTAATAATTCACATAGAAATGGTAGGAAAGTCAGGACACAGTAAATGGTCTGAATCATCGTTTTCTGTAGTAGTCAGTCACCACACTGACGTGAAATGCCATGAATTCAGCGGTTAGACCCTTGAGTCTCCAACAGAAGTCCTCTGCCATTTAAACAAAAACCAAAACAAAACAAAAAAAAGCAAAGTTGAGACCTGGCTAAAACTACTGGAACTAACAGGTTGCGATTAGAATAGTAAACATTCACTCAGCTGCTAGTTCAACTATTAAGCACTTAAATTATTTACTGCACCAACACAAAATCCAAACTGTCATTATTAAATAACAACAGAACATGAGCACTGTTCCCAGTTTGCAGTTATTACAAGTGTGCCAACACAACCACAATTTGCGGTCCCTGCCCCTTCCGCGGCCCCAGCCCTGCAGAGGGCAGCACTTTTTTTTTTTTTGGTTTCTTTTGGGTAATTGCTTTAAGAGGATTTGCACTAATCAATTACGTGATCTCCTTCTCTGCCTAACTCTTAAGTCCTACTTACCCGTCTTGTGCGGGCTTCCTGGGCAATCTGCCCTTCTTAGTACATCATCTGGGCCTACTCCCCAAATACTTCTCCAGCTCGGATTTTTCTTCCTGGCCCCAGCCCTGGAGACCAAGCTGCTTACAGGGCTGTTCCGCTCTTCCTTGGCCTCATAAGCCCATTGTGTCTTGGCGCCGCTGCTTCCCATCTGTCCGAGGAGCACCCAGGCCAAAACCCAGGTCACTCCTCACTCCGCTGTGCCCACTGGTCACCAGGCCTGCTTTGGCCCTGCTGTGCCTCTTCCCACCAGACTTCCTCAGTTTTTTCCTGGACAGTTGCAGTGTTTTAACTGCCCTCTCTTCCTTCCTCCAGTCCTGCCCCCTTCCGAGCTATCCCCCACTGTGCCACCAGTGAACTCTGAAACCCATCCTTCGCATCTCCAGATCCCCCTTTTGTACCAAAATGTATACAAGCCCACAGATGTGGATGGGCAGCTGTAGAAGGAAATAAGTCAGTGGAAGAGGAAACGCCTGGCTGAACTTCATTGTTAATCTAGTTCTTATTTATAGTAGATGTGAACATGATTAAAGCCATTTTCTAGCAAAATTCATCCGAGACAGCTCTTAAAACTCCTGTGTTCAATGTTGTCATCAACGGAATGACCATCACATGCCATGACCAGCCACCTTCCTTCTCAGACTTGGCTCCTTGTGGAGGATGGTACTGATTTTGTGTTGTTGTTTAATAACTTGGGATTCTTAAACAGGTAACGTTCCAAGCCTGCAGCATATCTGAGGCCAGATACCTTTATGATCAGTTGGCCACTATCTGCCCAATTGTCGTAAGTAGAAATCACACCTAATTTTAACTACTTCTTTGTATAAAATAAAGACTGCACGTGCAAAATTTGCTGACCATGTACTATTTAAGTCCAGTTAAGACTTCATTTAGAACTGAACTAACATGAATAATATGCAGACTTAGAGCTAATGGATAAGAGTCTAAGCTGTAGAGTTTACCGTTGCCAGTAAGGCATTTTTGTGTTGAAGTGTCGAGCTTGAGCGTAGCCGTTTTCCCCCTCCCATCCCGCCTGTCCTCACGGTATAGAGAAGATGATTTAAAAGAATCAGAGGCAAGGATTGGAGTCACTTCTGGTGTATTTCACCATGAGAAGGCAGGTGCAGTAGATGTAGTAGAAATCTGTAGGGGTTGCATAAACTGATTCTTCCAGACCAGAGGTAACTGCATGAAGCTTTTTTCAGCATGTAAATGACACTTTGAACTTGCAGGTGCTGACTTCTGTTTGTTTTTAGATGGCTTTGAGCGCTGCGTCTCCTTTTTACCGAGGCTATGTGTCAGACATTGATTGTCGCTGGGGCGTGATTTCTGCATCTGTAGATGATAGAACTCGGGAGGAGAGAGGACTGGAGGTGGGAGTGATTTTCCTTAATAGTCTTTTAAGTCCAGCAGGTAAAATGGGGATATTGTCACTGCTTACAGTTTTGAAGTCGCCCTTAAATTTTTATCCTGAGTGGGTTAGTCACACATGGGAAGAAGCTGACAGGTTATCAACCTGTCTTTGGCTCCACAATGTGTGTTTGGGGTGAGAATGTAGGAAATGTGATTTGCTTGGCGGGGGCGGGGGGGGCGTTCAAGTTAATTTTCATCATTTGTTGGAACCAGTACTTGTTTTTACCTTCTAAAATTAGTAGTACAAGTTTTCTATATTTTGGGAGTCAGTGCTGATGGCTGTTTTTACCAGAAAGCTTTTTGGTGCTACGTGAGTGCTTCGTCTGTGGTGCTCTCTGTTGTGGAAAGTGTCATCTGTTGTAAGGTTCTTTGGCCTGTTACAGAGGGTTAGGTTTGCCTAATGAGGTAGGTTTGTGCCTCTTGTTTGCATGTTGAACTGCATCTCTCCAACCAAGACTGTGCGTCAGAACCACCTATAGAGATCTTTAAAAATAAGTACCCAGGCCCACCCTAGCCCAGTGAGTAAGTATGTCCAGAACTGGGACCTAGACATACATGTTACTAAAGGAGCCCTCACAGGTGATTCTGATGTTCTCGACTGGGCTGCCCTATTGATGCTCTGCTCTTTGTGTAATTGTTCATAAATTGTTGAACATGCCTTCTAAGTAGAAATAAACCTTAAAGCAGAAATCATTTTAATAGCTTTGTTTTACATTATAGTTCTATAGTTTTGCTTTCAACATTGGCATTTTCCTATCTTAATGAGAATGAAGGTGATCCACTTTAAAAAAAGAAAAAGAAATATATATATATATTTAAGTCATGTCAGAAAACAGACTACTTAAATTGTCTCCAGATTTTTTTTTAATATAATTTTTCTAATACTTTTCAGGATTAACTAGCTTTTTTTCGGGATCTCGTGTTCAGGTTGGACAGTTTTATGTAATTACATATATAGTATATAGGCTTTTAATATAATTATTTGGGGCGTTAGTTTGTTTCCACATCATTTTATATGGCATTCATTTGTATTTTTTTCAATTTTAGCCGCTGAAGAACAACCACTATAGGATCAGTAAGTCCCGATATGATTCAATAGACAGTTACTTATCTGAGTGCGGTGAGAAATATAATGACATCGACCTGACGAAACACAAAGAAATCTATGAACAGCTGTTGCAGGAAGGTGAGCCTCTGTTCCTTTTGTCTAGATTTGATTGTAAGCCTTTAGTTCTTCAAAGCCCTTTTAAATTCCTTTGCTGACTCCTGGCCTGGCTTCTATTTTTAGTGTGAAGTCTCTTAACTTTTCTCATGAGGCTGCTTGTTCTTAAAGTTTCAAGTTCCAGATACTTGTGAGATCTTAACTTTTAGCAAAAGGAGCTGACTTTGGAGGTCTGTCCCTTGGTCCACAGCTCTGCCCCCACGGGCGTTGTGTAAGGAGCGAACACACTCCATAGGATAAAATCCTGGGAGACACGAGAATCCTGCACAGCCCAGCCATTTCCTAAGCTTCTAGATGCCCTTTCTTCAGACTTCCCGAGCTGTCCTGCCGTCTTTCTGGGCATGGAGAACAGCTCCGATGTGAGTGGTGTGACCTCTCTCTGCAGGCATCGATCATCTCCTGGCCCAGCACGTGGCTCATCTCTTCATTAGAGACCCGCTAACTCTGTTCGAAGAGAAAATCCACCTGGACGATGCCAACGAGTCCGACCATTTTGAGGTATCTGCTCCGCTTTGAAGGTGTAGCACTTCACTCTCCAGGGTGGAGGCCGTTGTCTGGAGGGGCAAGGAGTTGATGACAGTAGAAGCCTTCTATGACCTCCATGACTGCAGCAAAGATTTTAAATTGGTTCAAGTACCCTTATTTTATGATTCTTACTCTCCGGTTCTGCATTTTTCATTCAGTATTTTCTCTTATTTTCATAGCGGTGAAAAATGCAAATATGCGGCACAGGAAAATAACACGACCGCTTCTTTCAGGACTGCTGTCGTGTCGCCTGACTTCCGTTAAGCGCTTGCTGTTTTGTCTCCCTAGCAGGTCACGCTCCACGAAAATCTTAAATTGTACCTTTTTGTATTTGTAAATTGAAGAGTATTTGGTGTGGACAGTAAACAGTCTGCTTCACGTATTAAATATCAAATCATCTTAATACCTTACTGGAAAATTGGTTTTATTCTCTGCTTTTTGAATACAGAATATTCAGTCCACAAATTGGCAGACAATGCGATTTAAACCTCCTCCTCCAAACTCCGACATTGGATGGAGAGTGGAATTCCGGCCCATGGAGGTACGCAGCCCGTCGGCAGGAACCGACTTGGACGCACCCGTTCCCAGCCACCTGCCACCCACCCGCACCCTTGTCAGAAGCTCGGGTTACTTGGAAGGCAGCACAGATCACGTGTGTGCGTGTTACACGCAAGTGCAGCAGCTCGGGAGGACTGCTTCTGAGAATAGATTGTGGGCAGAGGCTTCCAGACCCAGGTGGGAGGTTAGGAGATGCTTGGGAAAGACATGACCCTCAGGGGCCTCTCAGGGAGGAGCTGTTTGCATGGTGGGCCCCTAATGTCTCGGGCCCCGTGTCCAGGTTCAGTTGACAGACTTCGAGAACTCCGCGTACGTGGTGTTCGTGGTGCTGCTCACCAGGGTGATCCTGTCCTACAAACTGGACTTTCTCATCCCGCTGTCAAAGGTAAGGATGAGTTTCAGTGTAGGGCTGGGTGTCTGTAGGTTATCATCCATTGCTCATTTATGTATAATAATTGTTTCAACTCTGACCTCACTTAGGATTGTTCCTCCCTTAGAATAAAATGCTCTTCTTCCACCCTTTTTTTTTTTTTTTTTCTTTTTAAACCTAAGTTTATGCTATAGATTTTGGTACCGTTTTGGTGGAGACTCCTGGAAAAAAATGTTAATAGTAGCTCCTTACTCAGCCCATTTGGAAGACATTTAGGGTTGCATTTGAACAATCTCTAGTTTCTAGAGGCTTTTGACTCAAGATGATGGCGGGAGGGATTCCCAAAAATGGGTTTTGTCCTGTCCAGTCCCAGGCCGATCACGATATTAGACTCAGGACGGAGGGACGTGTAACTTTGGTAGTGCAGGGAATGGAACCAAACTGGAGAGGTTTCTGAAGAACATAGTTGACGCTGCACTACTGGAAAAACAAATCTGAATCAGCCTCAGCCCAACAAAAACCAAGAAGGAGCTTTCTGGAAGCAGTTTCCCGGCAGAGCCTTGGAACAGTTCCAGGCTGTGAGGCAGCAAGGCTGGGGGCCGCGGGGCAGTAGCCAAGTGAGTATAGAGACCTTTGGTTCCTGGCCGGTGGGTCTCTTGGCACAGAGAGTGGCTGGGAAAGGCTGCCGGGCGGAGTGAGGGTCTGCCGGGGCTCAGGGCTGGAGGGAAGAGAAGCAGAGCTGCCCTGTCCCAACACACACACACACCCTGAATGTGGTACAGCCACTGGGGAGATGAACGCACATAAGGAGGGTTCACGTGAGCTGCCAGTTTATGAAATACACTTAACATGCGTGTAACTTATAGTCAGTTCCTCCGTATCTGAGAATTCAACCAGCAGCAGATCATGGAATACTGTAGTATTTACTGCTGGAAAAATCCTCATATAGGTGGACCCACATTGTTCTGGGGTCAGATATAGATGTCTGAAAGTCAGTATAAAATTGAAAACTTTTAAAGAGAAGAGCCCATGGGCCTGCAGAGTCTATTATCCTCAGTGAAATACAGTTAATTTTTTTTTTTTTTTTTTGGCCGTGTAGCATGTGGGATCTTACTTGCCTGACCAGGGATCAAACCCGCACTCCCTGCAGTGGAAGTCCAGAGTCTTAACCCCTGGACCGCCAGGGAAGTCCCAAAACACAGTTAAGGTAGAAACTGGAAAGAATTTTAAAATAAATTCTCATTAGTGCCCTCGAAGAAATTCTAGAGAAAGGTCACATCTTAAATAAACAAGCCCTGTGGACCAAAGAACATTTGGAAAGTAAGAGTTCTCAGAAACACGGGACGTGGTAGCCACACTCAGTATGCTCACCAGTAAGCAGGTGTGGTTGAAGACCAAAGTCTGTGATTCAGGGGAACCACACTGAGATTCATCCCAGCAGGATGGCAAAGAAACAGAGATTATGGGAAAAAGGATGAGAGGATTTCTCTGGAAAGTTCAGGGTTTGTATCAAAATTTAGAAGAAGAGAACAGTCTATACAAAAGAGATGTGAGATACAATAAAGAAAATAAAGAAATAGAATTTCCCCTGAGTGAGAGAGTCCACTGAGGATGAGACAGAATTATTCAAAGAAGAACCCAAGTCTAGGAATTTCTGAATCTCAAAGAGAAGATCAGTTGTCCAGACAGGAGAGGAAATTAGGATACCTAAACTTCCTGCCAAGAGGGAGAAGAAAATCAATTGATATCATTTCTCATCTACAACATTAAACGCGAGACGAGATGGCGAGAGGTCTACAGAATCCGAAGGGTAAAGAATTAGAACCATGCCAACCAAACTGGTCTTTAAATTGCAAGTGATTCTAACAAAAAAGATCAAATTAGGGCTAAATTAAGCCAGAAATCTTATCTGGCAAGGGGATAGTGGAAGGAGGGGAATGGTAGATACTTCTTAATGCTTGACATTTGGAGAGAGAATTTCAAAACTACTTGTCTAAAAGTAAGAAAGACCACTAATAGTGTAGAAACAGGATTTGTCGCCTCTAATCTCCTAGCTAAAGAGGTGGGAAAAAAAACAAAGCTTCCTGGTGCCACAAAAGTGGGTCTGGGGCCATGGGTGTGATAAGACATTATGGTCCAGAGAACATACAGTGGTAAAATAAGATGAAAACAAATTTGAATAGACTAAATTCTATTCAAAAGCTAAAATGGGTGATATAAAATAGCAATGTAATGGTACATGTTGTTTGCATAAGATATACTTAAAACAAGGACAGATGTTGACAGTAAAGAGCTCCATATGACCTCTTAACAATTCAGGAAGGACAAAGTCTTAACAGACAAAATGTGAGAAGGTCTTAAATGAGATACAGGAAACAATTTTATATACTCTTTTCAAGATAACATTAGAGCCATTTTCTTTTTTTTAACATAAAGTGTAGCAAACATTTCTCAGCAGCATAAGAAGAATTTAAAGGCACTGTAGTACGGTGGGTAAGATGTGGCTTCCGGGTGAGCACTCAATTCATAAATCACTTGCACTACTTACTAGCTTTTTCACCTGGACAAGTTAGTTGTCCTCTCAGTGCCCCAGTCCGCAGGTGTAGAACAGAGACACATGGGCTGTCGTAAGGCCACGTGGGGTTCGTGGAGTAAGTCACTTAGCAGAGTTTCTGGCGTGTTACTCAGTAACTGACAGGCCATATAATCAAAGGATGAGAAAGACCACAGGGGAATTAAATGACACAGTTAATAAGCTTGGTTGTGTCGCCTGATCACAAATCTTATACCATGGCACACCTTTTTTAAATGCCCTGAGGAAGAATAACAAAAATTAATTAAGGAAAATTTTCACTTCTCAGAAGTAGACACTGTATAGGATACATTCCCACCAAAGTTGAACAAGAAAATGTTCAGGAAACATTTAACTATTGGAAATTTTAAATCGTTTTCCTAGTAGGTTCTAGATTAAGTCAAAACTAGAATTATAGATGCAAACTAGTATATATAGAATGGGTAAACAACAAGGTCCTACTGTATAGCACAGGGAACTATATTCAGTATCCTGGGATAAACTAGAATGGAAAAGAATACATATGTGTATAAGTAAGTCACTGCTGTACAGCACAAATTAACACAATATTGTAAATCAACTATACTTCAATAAAATTTTTTTTAAAAAACTAGAATTATAGATTGTTTAGGAAAATGATGCCAGCAAAGATAATTTCTAAGGGAAAATCACAGCTTTAAGTACTATAAACAGAAATATTAAAAATAAACCTAAGTAACTAAATAAGAATGTAAAGAGCTGTAGTAAAATTACAGCTTTGTAAAAGGAATTCATAAAAGCAGAAATTAAAACTGATGATCTTTGTGAGTTTTTGTCAAGACTAAGAAAAATACAAACGTTATTAGAAATGAAGCCAGATGTTCCTAGCCAGGATAGAATTTGAGATTGCTTGAATATGTTCCTGTATCTAGATTAATCCGAAGGTCATATGTGCCTTAAAACAAACAAAATAATGATAGGAATTGATCAGTGTGAGGGGGCAAAGCTAAGTAACCAAAGACTCTGCACTGACCGTCCCTCTTCAACATGACCTCTGACTTGTGTCTGTTTTGAATATGGAGAGTCCCCTAAGATTTCATTATAGAAATAAGGGACTACTGCTAAAAAGTTTTAAAAGCTCTACTTTGAGGGTCTTAAAAAGTCATTGGAGAAATGGAGAATTCACAAATAGGGGTTGGGGTCTCCTGAGGGAGTGGGCACGGCAGAGCCGCAGGTGGGCAGGCAGCATCGGTGACCCGCCCTGGGAGGGGTCACCTTCTTCCAGATCCCACAGCCCGCCTATGAGGCAGCAAAGCCCCAGAGGCAGGGAGGTCACAGCCCTCAACTCTAGGTGGCAGGAGAGGCAGGAGCGTGAGTCTGGGCTGTGAGGAGGGACCAGCCCCCTGACCTCCCAATGCCATAGAGTCATCCCAGGGTGTCTCAAGGGACCTCGAGATGTGGGCGGCCTACATGAGTGTAAGTTTCGCATTGATTTTTAAGGTAAGCTTCTCTTAGAATTGCCCCATTGTTATTAAAAAGCACATCCCAGCAGTCTGGGGTTGAGGGACACAGCCCCACATGACAGTGCAAAGTCTTATCTGGTCGCCAGCAAGCGCTGGCTATGGGAGGCTTCTTCCCAGATGGGTCAAGATCGCGAGCTGAGCGAGGCACCACAGCCCCCAAATGCGCCGGAGCGGGAGTGCCCTGACTTTGGCAATGTTCTCACTTGGCTGCGATGGTTTTCCTCCCTCAGGTTGATGAGAACATGAAAGTAGCACAGAAGCGAGATGCCGTCCTGCAGGGATTGTTTTATTTCAGAAAAGATATTTGCAAAGGTACTGCCTCCTCTTGCATTTTTGGGGTCCCTGTAGGCCACACGGGCCGCTAACACCCTCTGCGCCCCTCTGGCAGGTGGCAACGCCATGGTGGACGGCCGCAACAAGACCACGGGCAGCACCGAGCCAGCAGCCGAGGAGTACGCACTCATGACCATCGACACCATCATCAACGGCAAGGTAGGGCCCGCGCCCCAGCTACCCCGCCCCTCCCCCACCCCACCCCCCGCCCCCGGGGAGTCGGATGACAGCGCACCCCGCTTCTTGCAGGAAGGCATGTTCCCCGGGCTGATCCCCATCCTGAACTCTTACTTGGAAAACATGGAGGTGGACGTGGACACCAGATGCAGTATTCTGAACTACCTGAAGCTGATTAAGAAGAGAGCATCCGGTATGCCATTCTGCACTTTGCTTTTTTAAAAATCTCTTAACGTAGGCGGAACCTCACAATCTTACAATATTCAGTTTTTAAAGCAGTCTTTTATTAAAGTACATGGTATCCTAAATCAATGAACTTTCCCACATTGTGCCGTCTCGGCGGTTGGATGCACCTTGTAATCTTTGACAGTCACCGTTTGATTAGCAGTGCTTTTGTTCTTGCTGGTTCATACAATAACGCTGCATCTTTAAGCCGATGGCCTCTTAGGCAACGAAATACAGTATCTGGATTGCCTGTTCGACATTTATGCCCGACTGTGTGTGTCGTGAGGCACCCTGGGCTCTTTGCACAGTGAGTCTAAGCCAGTCCTCAGGTTAACTAATAGCACAGCTAAGACGGTGGCCCTCCAGCCTGCCTCCCTACAGGGGTGCCCTGGAACCCCACTTTCTCAGCTTTGAGATCATGGTGGCTGGGGAGCTGTCAGCCGTGACTAAGAGGACAGTAGCAGTGGCATCTGTATTTTGCTCGAGGCTTCTGTAAAATTTCCAGATCCACAAAGGATATACCCCACCCCGCAAATGCTGTATCTGCCAGTTTCTATCTTCATGCATCTACTTCTCATTATTCTCTCCGCCTCTTTGATCAGATGGCTCTGGGGAACTCGGGGGCCCTCCTGTCCCGGGGCAGTCTCGTGACACCGGCATGGGCAGGACTTGGCCAGATGGGAGAACTCGGGCTCTAGTCCACACACATTGGCTCCCGTGTCTTAGAGCCGACAGCATCACCATGTGGGTGGCATCTAACAGGTCCCATAGCAGTGGGATGTGTGTGTTCTCACTGCCTGCCTACAACATGAAACCCTTCCCCAGGAGGAAGCCACGTAATACAGCTCGTCCTGGCCCCTGCCAGGTGGCTACACCAGAAGGCCACACTGATTCTTCTTCAGGATTGTATTATGTGGGCCAATAAATGTCAACTTACGAAAGAAAAAGACCAAACAAACAAAAAAAAAACACTACCATTAAGTTGTTAAAAAAAAAAAAAAATTTTTTTTCAGGAGAATTAATGACAGTTGCCAGATGGATGAGGGAGTTCATCGCAAACCATCCAGACTACAAGCAAGACAGTGTAATAACTGACGAGATGAACTACAGCCTTCTTTTAAAGTGTAACCAAATCGCAAATGAATTATGTGAGTGCCCAGAGTTACTTGGACCAGCATTTAGGAAAGTAAAGTACAGTGGCAGTAAAACTGACTCTTCCAACTAGACGTCCTGCAGAAGGAGAAATGCTTCACCGTGTTAGTGAAGGACTGACCGCAGGATCAGCCCGTGTGCATGGTGTGAGGACCAGATAATAGCACTGCACTGTTTCTTGCGCTGCTCGGCAGAAGTGGGTTTAGGCAAATCTAGAGTTTATACAGTGTACATGTACATAGTAAAGTATTTTTATGATTAACAATGTATTTTAATAACACTGTATCTAAAGTCATTTGTGAGCTGGCTTGTACATTTTTCAGTTCTGACTCTGGAGCAACTACTGTGGAAACGGTTTTGTAAATGTAACTTACTGATAACTATATCTGCATTCCAGAGTTTAAAATGTTTACTGTAAATTTTGGGGTTTTTTTAAAAGACTTTACCTGGACCTGATTCACTGAAATCTAACACTTCACCTTGAAAACAGTTTGTCCTGCTAATTTTCTTTGAGTCCTCTCCTTTGGCATATACATGAAATCACTATTGAATCCACCAAAGTGCTTTGAGGGGAAGCTTAGATTTCCGGCACCTTATCCATGACGATTCTTTTGTAATTGGAATAGCTAACCCCTCGGTAACCCTGTCCCAAGCTTTTCCCACTAAACAGAACCCACTGAACTGACAGTACCTTCTGTCGACGTTTGCTAATTTTGGCATCAAGTTTGAAGACAACTCTGGAGAAAGACTCTGAGTTCACGTGTAGTGATTATTGGGGGTAATTTTTTTATGGAAAAAGGGGAGAATTGTTTTTCTTCTTGTACATACCAAGAGTAATGTCAAAAATGCCACCAGCTCTTCTGTTGTGGTCACCTGTTTATTCTGATTGCGGCTATCTACTTAAATTTTCAAATCAAACGCAGCTGCTGAAGTTTCTGTTTTGCTACTTTTTCTCTAGTTTCCAGTAAGCATATTACAGACATTCTTCTAAAAGCCATTCATTCTAGATTTTACCTGGGGATTATTCTACATACTACTTACCTTCTCTGTGAAACTCATAAATTAATCATGATATGCACTAAGTTTTGTGAATCAGGACCCTAAATGTTTAATTGTAAATAATTTAAGTTTCACAGAATTGTTAGAGCTTTTTGTTGAAGTTTTTTTTCCCCAATTAGTTAAAAGTCTTAAAACTGCTTCTGAAAAAACTATGTGTAGTAGATTATGCAAACTCTACAGGCATAAATGTCTAAACTGTCATGCTAATTTTAAGAAATGGCCATAAGCTTCAGCTAAACCTGTTTGTGTATAGATACTAGGGTTTGTGCTATATTTCATACATGCATTTTGGAGGATTAAAGAACACCTGGTTTTCCTTTGCAATTTGCTTGTGTAAATTCAGTTTGTAAAAAGGCAGTAAAGTGTTTGTGGTATGAGGAAATAAAAGAATGGAATTGGCATTGTGAAAACTCTTGAATGTGTGAGTTCTACAACTAAACGGATGGTGGTGAGGGTGGTTTTTTTTTAATTAGCCCAGATATGCCAGGAAATAATTTCTTCATCATGATCCTCAGCTCCTTCTAGAAAGACTCATAGTGATGAAAACAGATGCCTCACCTCCCTAGTAGCTGTCAACCCCTGTGGGGAGAGGAGAAATGACCACTGGAAGTGAATTTTTCTTCTACTCCAAACTGTCGCTGTGCCAAGTCAGTGGTCACATGGTGAGTTACAGGTAAATCGGGCTGTGTGCGCACTGGGGTGCTGTCCTGCTCAGACTGGCTCAGCAGGCCCTGCAGAGAACTGTTCCCAACCCATGTCTTTGGACTCACATCCCTCTACTACCCCCAACCCCTAGTTCATCTTGTCCACCCACTTTTCTCAGCTTCATCTGCTTGTCTACTTTTAACTGAACGATCCTAGGGCAGGGTCATTGTCAAATTAATCTGCATACATGTCTCTTACTGAAGTGCACCTCTGGCTCTGTGGGCCTGACATGGGGGCCCACGTTCCTGCATTTCTAAGAGGCCCCCAGGCAATGCTGACGCTGCTGGTGTGTGGGCCACGTCAAGTAACAAGGACTTAGATCACTTCTGTACCTCAGACACAAATCAATTCTAAGTCTCAAATGACACTGGTCTTCAATTCGAATGTGTGTTTATCTGAAAACCAAATAACGGCACCCTATCTATATCCAAGACAGAAAGTACCGCCTTTCATAAGCTTTCCTGCCTGAACTCAGCTGAGGGTTCAGGGCTTTGGGAACAGAACGATGAACACTGAGATAAGCAAAGAGGGCCTTTTCCTTGGTGGAAATAGCTGCGGCTGAGCCCAGACCCTCACTTAGAACACAACTGGCCCTAACTTAACCCATCCAGTCTCCTGGATTAACAAGCGGTTTCCTCCTGGTCCCAGGCTGCCTCTGCCCCTGCCACCGGCTCCTCCCTGAGGCTGTTTGTGAGCCTTCTGTCCCTCAGTGGAGGGAGCTGGCCTTAGCCGCCGCCTTCTAAACCACCTACATGAAAGTTAACTAAGAGTGGAAAGTGTGGAAACCCAGGATGTGGTGAGAGGCCATGTCTCAGGAGGTTTCTTGGGGATCTTGCAGAACAAAATGTGACAGTATCCTTCAAGCAGCTGGTGGTGTCTGACGTGGGGGAAGGGACGTGCGATGTGTGCCTGGGGTGCCTGGGCATCAAGGCTTTTGGCTAGGAAGGGGCCCCTTTCAGAACTGTACATAGGCTGCGTCACTGCAAGGTTCTTGGGGCTGCTGCTAATGAATTTTCCATTTAGGTTAAGGCTCCCCCTGGCTTTCCCTGAAGATAAGCCACTGAGATCTACCAGCTGCTCTCTCCTCTCCATTATGCTTTTGTGTAAATATTTAACATTCCCTGTAAAAACTTCGGAACATACATGCCAAGTGATATTTAGGAAAGTGTAAATTGGAAGGAAACTCATGAGGTCTGGACTGGACGTGAGGAGGCCTTGGTGGGTGACCTTGGCTGGGAAAGATACACTCCTCCGACTATTTGCATTTTCTTGGTAAGTGGTGGCTGAAATTGGCTGGGAAGTCCCTAAAGCCCCTTTCATGCTTAACATTTTATGAAATGAAACATTATAAAGTTAATTATGGAAAATGCATTAAGAGTAATGGTGCCTCCAGCTTTGATTTCAAACCATATTAAAAAGCTGTGGTAATCAAATCCGTACGGAATTTGGAAGAACAGATCAATGGAACAGAATAGAGAGCCCAGAAATAAACTCACATATACTTGGTCAATTAATTTACAACAAAAGAGCCAATATACAGTGGGGAAAGGACAGTCTCTTCAATATATGGTGTTGGGAAAACTGGACAACCACATGCAAAAGAATGAAATTAGACTACTATCAATATTCACATTGTACACAAAAATTAAAATGGGTTAAAGACTTGAATGTAAGACCTGAAACCATAGCCTCCTAGAAGACAACATAGGGTGTTAAGCTTCTTGACATAGGTCTTGATGATTTTTTGAATCTGACACCAAAAGCAACAAAAGTAAAAATAAACAAGTAGGACTACATCAAACTACAAAAATTCCTTTGCAGCCTTCAGAAAATGAAAAAGCAACCTACTGAATGGGAGGAAATATTTGCAAATCATGTATCTGATAAAGGGGTTAATATCCAAAATATATACAAAAATTCATACAACTCAATAGTAAAAAAAAAACCCCCTTATGGGCACAGGACATTTTCCATGAGCTTCCCATTTTATTTACTCCAATGCTACCCTGAAAGATGCCCTGGGTACCCCATCCTCATCAGTACCTTCCTCCTAGAACCCAAGGCATTCGGCCTGATCATCGGCAGCCTCATTCTTTAAAAAACAGTCCCGTGATGTCATCCTCCCACCCCACCCCCACCAGCTGCCCCCTTGCTCCCGGGGTCCAGAGGAACAGGAAGCCGGGGTCACGGAGTGGCTGGTGGGCAGGCTGCATCCACCATTGGCCCCAACAAAGATCCGGGTAGGCTCCAGTGCTGGGTCAAATCAGGCCAAACAACCAACAGGGAGGAAACGCAGCCCCACCCATCATCAGACAAGCAGATTAAAGTTTTACTGGGCTGTGCCCACCAAAGCAACATGCAGCTCTACCCACCACAAGTCCCTCCCATCAGGAAGCTTGCACAAGACTCTTAGATAGCCTCATCCACCAGAGGGCAGACAGCAGAAGCAAGAAGAACTACAATTCTGCAGCCTATGAAAGGAAAACCACATTCACAGAAATATAGACAAAATGAAAATGCAGAGGACTTTGTACCTGATAAAGGAACAAGATAAAAAAAAAACCAGAAAAACAACTACATGAAGTGGAGATAGGCAACCTTCCAGAAAAAGAATTCAGAATAATGATAGTGAAGATGATCCAGAACCTCAGAAAAAGAATGGAGGCAAAGATCGAGAAGATGCAAGAAATGTTTAACAAAGACCTAGAAGAATTAAAGAATAAACCCCTAGAAGAATTAAAGAACAAACAAACAGAGATGAACAATACAATAACTGAAATGAAAACTACACTAGAAGGATTCGATAGCAGAATAACTGAAGCAGAAGAACGGATAAGTGACCTGGAAGGCAGAATGGTGGAATTCACTGCTGTGGAACAGAATAAAGAAAAAAGAATGAAAAGAAATGAAGACAGCCTAAGAGACCTCTGGGACAACATTAAAGGCAACAACATTTGCATTATAGGGGTCCCAGAAGGAGAAGAGAGACAGAAAGGACCTGAGAAAATAGTTGAAGAGATTATAGTTGAAAACTTCCCTAACATGGGAAAGGAAATAGCCACCCAAGTCCAGGAAGCACAGAGAGTCCCAGGCAGGATAAACCCAAGGAGAAGCATGCCAAGACACATAGTAATCAGATTGGCAAAAATTAAAGACAAAGAAAAATTATTGAAAGCATCAAGGGAAAAACAACATACAAGGGAACTCCCATAAAGTTAACAGCTGATTTCCCAGCAGAAACTCTACAAGCCAGAATGGAGTGGCACAATATATTTAAGTGATGAAAGGGAAGAACCTACAACCAGGATTACTCTACCTGGCAAGGATCTCATTCAGATTTGATGGGGAAATCAAAAGCTTTACAGACAAGCAAAAGCTAAGAGAATTCAGCACCACCAAACCAGCTCTACAAAAACTGCTAAAATCACTTCTCTAAGTGGGAAACACAAGAGGAGAAAAGGACCTACAAAAACAAACCCAAAACAATTAACAAAATGGTCATAGGAACATACATATCGATAATTACCTTAAACGTGAATGGGTTAAGTGCTCCAACCAAAAGACACAGGCTGGCTGAATGGATACAAAAACAAGCCCCATATATATGCTGTCTACAAGAGACCCACTTCAGACCTAGGGACACATACAGACTGAAAGTGAGGGAATGGAAAAAGATATTCCATACAAATGGAAATCAAAAGAAAGCTGGAGTAGCAGTACTCATATCGGATAAAATAGACTTTAAAATAAAGAATGTTACAAGAGACAAGGAAGGACACTATATAATGATCAAGGGATCAATCCGAGAAGATATAACAATTATAAATATATATGCACACAACATAGGAGCACCTCAATACATAAGGCAACGGCTAACAGCTATAAAAGAGGAAATGGACAGTAACACAATAATACTGGGGGACTTACACCTCACTTACATCAATGGACAGATCATCCAGACAGAAAGTTAATAAGGAAACACAAGCTTTAAATGACACAATAGACCAAATTGATTTAATTGATATTTATAGTGCATTCCATCCAAAAACAGCAGATTATACTTTCTTCTCAAGTGCACATGGAACATTCTCCAGGATAGATCACATCTTGGGTCACAAATCAAACCTCGGTAAATTTAAGAACATTGAAATCATATCAAGCATCTTTTCCGACCACAATGCTATGAGATTAGAAATAAATTACAGGGAAAAAAAAGTTAAAAAACACAAACACATGGAGACTAAGCAATACGTTACTAAATAACCAAGAGATCACTGAAGAAATCAAAGAGGAAATCAAAAAATACCTAGAGACAAATTACAACGAAAATATGATGATCCAAACCTATGGGATGCAGCAAAAGCAGTTCTAAAAGGGAAGTTTATAACAATACAAGCCTACCTCAAGAAACAAGAAAAATCTCAAATAAACAATTTAACCTTACACCTGAAGGAACTAGAAAAAGAAGAACAAAAAAAACCCAAAGTTAGTAGAAGGAAAGAAATCAAAAAGATCAGAGCAGAAATAAATGAAATAGAAACAAAGAAAACAATAGAAATGTCAATAAAACTAAAGCTGATTGTTTGAAAAGATAAACAAAATTGATAAACCTTTAGCCAGACTCATTAAGAAAAAGGAGAGGACTCAAATCAGTAAAATTAAAATGAAAAAGGAGAAGTCACAACGGACACTGCAGAAATACAAAGCATCATAAGACACTACTACAAGCAACTGTATGCCAATAAAATGGACAACCTGGAAGAAATGGACAAATTCTTAGAAAGGTACAATTTTCTAAGGCTGAACCAGGAAGAAATAGAAAATATAAACAGACCAATCACAAGTAATGAAATTGAAACTGTGATTAAATATCTTCCAACAGCTCTCTTGGTAGGAACCAAGATGGCGGAGTAGAAGGACGTGCTCTTACTCCCTCTTGTGAGAGCACCAGAATCACAACTAGCTGCTGGACAATCATCAACAGGAAGACACTGGAACTCACCAAAAAATATACCCCACATCCAAAGACAAAGGAGAAGCCACAGTGAGATGGTAGGAGGGCCACAATCACAGTAAAATCATATCCCATAACGGTGGGTGGGTGACTCACAGACTGGAGAACACTTATACCAAAGAAGACCACCCACTGGAGTGAAGCTTCTGAGCCCCACATCAGGCTTCCCAACCTGGGGGTCTGGCAATGGGAGGAAGAATTCCTAGAGAATCAGATTTTGAAACCTAGTGGGATTTGATTGCAGGACTTTGACAGGACTGGGGGAAACAGAGACTCCACTCTTGGAGGGTACACACAAAGTAGTGTGCACATTGGGACCCATGGGAAGGAGCAGTGACCCCAGGAGAGACTGAACCAGACCTACCTGCTAGTGTTGGAGGGTCTCCTGCAGAGGCCAGGGGTGGCTGTGAATCACCGTGGAGACAAGGACACTGGCAGCAGAAGTTCTAGGAAGTACTCCTTGACATGAGCCCTCCCAGAATCTGTCATTAGCCCCAAAAAAGAGCCCAGGTGGGCTCCAGTGCTGGGTTGCCTCAGGCCAAACAACCAACAGGGAGGGAACCCAGCCCCACCCATCATCAGACAAGCAGATTAAAGTTTTACTGAGCTCTGCCCACCAGAGCAACACCCAGCTCTACCCATCACAAGTCCCTCCCATCAGGAAGCTTGCACAAGACTCTTAGATAGCCTCATCCACCAGAGGGCAGACAGCAGAAGCAAGAACTACAATTCTGCAGCCTGTGAAAGGAAAACCACATTCACAGAAATATAGACAAAATGAAAATGCAGAGGACTTTGTACCCAATGAAGGAACAAGATTAAAAAACCCAGAAAAACAACTACATGAAGTGGAGATAGGCAACCTTCCAGAAAAAGAATTCAGAATAATGATAGTGAAGATGATCCAGAACCTCAGAAAAAGAATGGAGGCAAAGATCGAGAAGATGCAAGAAATGTTTAACAAAGACATAGAAGAATTAAAGGATAAACCCCTAGAAGAATTAAAGAACAAACAAACAGAGATGAACAATACAATAACTGAAATGAAAACTACACTAGAAGGAATCAATAGCAGAATAACTGAAGCAGAAGAACGGATAAGTGACCTGGAAGGCAGAATGGTGGAATTCACTGCTGTGGAACAGAATAAAGAAAAAAGAATGAAAAGAAATGAAGACAGCCTAAGAGACCTCTGGGACAACATTAAAGGCAACAACATTTGCATTATAGGGGTCCCAGAAGGAGAAGAGAGACAGAAAGGACCTGAGAAAATAGTTGAAGAGATTATAGTTGAAAACTTCCCTAACATGGGAAAGGAAATAGCCACCCAAGTCCAGGAAGTGCAGAGAGTCCCATACAGGATAAACCCAAGGAGAAAGACGCCGAGACACATAGTAATCAAATTGGCAAAAATTAAAGACAAAGAAAAATTATTGAAAACATCAAGGGAAAAACAACAAATAATATACAAGGGACCTCCCATAATGTTAACAGCTGATTTCTCAACAGAAACTCTACAAGCCAGAAGGGAGTGGCATGATATACTTAAAGTGATGAAAGGGAAGAACCTACAATCAAGATTACTCTACCTGGCAAGGATCTTATTCAGGTTCGATGGGGAAATCAAAAGCTATACAGACAAACAAAAGCTAAGAGAACTCAGCACCACCAAACCAGCTCTATAACAAATGCTAAAGGAGCTTCTCTAAGTGGGAAACACAAGAGGAGAAAAGGACCAACGAAAACAAACCCAAAACAATTAACAAAATGGTCATAGGAACATACATATCGATAATTACCTTAAATGTGAATGGATTAAATGCTCCAACCAAAAGACACAGGCTGGCTGAATGGATACAAAAACAAGCCCCATATATATGCTGTCTACAAGAGACCCACTTCAGACCTAGGGACACATACAGACTGAAAGTGAGGGAATGGAAAAAGATATTCCATGCAAATGGAAATCAAAAGAAAGCTGGAGTAGCAATACTCATATCAGATAAAATAGACTTTAAAATAAAGAATGTTACAAGAGACAAGGAAGGACACTACATAATGATCAAGGGATCAATCCAAGAAGATATAACAATTACAAATATATATGCACCCAACATAGGAGCACCTCAATACATAAGGCAACGGCTAACAGCTATAAAAGAGGAAAATGACAGTAACACAATAATGCTGGGGGGCTTACACCTCAGTTACACCAATGGACAGATCATCCAAAATGGAAATAAATAAGGAAACAGAAGCTTTAAATGACACAATAGACCAGATAGATTTAATTGATATTTATAGGACATTCCATCCAAAAACAGCAGATTACATTTTCTTCTCAAGTGCGCACGGAACATTCTCCAGGATAGATCACATCTTGGGTCACAAATCAAGCCTCAGTTAATTTAAGAAAATTGAAATCATATCAAGCATCTTCTCCGACCACAATGCTATGAGATTAGAAATGAATCACAGGGAAAAAAAAGTAAAAAACACAAACACATGGAGGCTAAACAATACGTTGCTAAATAGCCAAGAGATCACTGAAGAAGTCAAAGAGGAAATCAAAAAATGCCTAGAGACAAATGACAATGGAAACACGACGATCCAAAACCTATGGGATGCAGCTAAATCAGTTCTAAGAGGGAAGTTTATAGCTATACAAGCCTACCTCAAGAAACAAGAAAAATCTCAAATAAACAATGTAATCTTACACCTAAAGGAACTAGACAAAGAAGAACAAACAAAACCCAAAGTTGGCAGAAGGAAAGAAATCAAAAAGATCAGAGCAGAAATAAATGAAATAGAAACAAAGAAAACAATAGCAATGTCAATAAAACTAAAAGCTGATTGTTTGAGAAGATAAAATTGATAAACCATTAGCCAGACTCATGAAAAAACAGAGGGAGAGGACTCAAATCAATAAAATTAGAAATGAAAAAGGAGAAGTTACAACAGACACTGAAGAAATACAAAGCATTCTAAGAGACTACTACAAGCAACTCTATGCCAGTAAAATGGACAACCTGGAAGAAATGGACAAATTCTTAAAAAGGTATAACCTTCCAAGACTGAACCAGGAAGAAATAGAAAATATGAACAATAGGGAGGGTGGGAGGGAGGGAGACACAAGAGGGAAGAGATACGGGAACATATGTATATGTATAACTGATTCACTTTGTTATAAAGCAGAAATTAACACACCATTGTAAAGCAATTATACCCCAATAAAGATGTTTAAAAAAAAAAGAAAGAAAATATGAACAGACCAATCACAAGTAATGAAATTGAAACTGTGATTAAAAATCTTCCAACAAACAAAAGTCCAGGACCAGATGGCTGCACAGGTGAATTCTATCAGACATTTAGAGAAGAGCTAACACCCATCCTTCTAAAACTCTTCCAAAAAATTGCAGAGGAAGAAACACTCCCAAACTCATTCTATAAGGCCACCATCACCCTGATACCTAAACCAGACAAAGATACTACAAAAAAAGAAAATTACAGACCAATATCACTCATGAATATACATGCAAAAATCCTCAAGAAAATACTAGCAAACAGAATCCAACAACACATTAAAGGGATCATACACCATGATCAAGTGGGGTTTATCCAAGGGATGCAAGGATTCTTCAGTATATGCAAATCAATCAATGTGATACACCATATTAACAAATTGAAGAATAAAAACCACATGATCATCTCAATAGATGCAGAAAAAGATTTTGACAAAATTCAACATCCATTTATGATAAAAACCCTCCAGAAAGTGGGCATAGAGGGAACTTACCTCAACATAATAAAGGCCATATGTGACAAACCCACAGCCAACATCATTCTCAATGGTGAGAAACTGAATGCATTTCCTCTAAGATTAAGAACAAGACAAGGATGTCCACTCTCACCACTATTATTCAACATAATTTTGGAAGTCCTAGCCACGTCAATCAGAGAAGAGAAAGAAATAAAAGGAATACAAATTGGAAAAGAAGTGAAACTGTCACTGTTTGCAGATGACATGATACTATACATAGGGAATCCTAAAAATGCCACCAGAAAACTACTAGAGCTAATCAATGAATTTGGTAAAGTTGCAGGATACAAAATTAATGCACAGAGATCTCTTGCATTCCTATACACTAACAACGAAAGATCAGAAAGAGAAATTAAGGAAACAATCCCATTCACCACTGCAACAAAAAGAATCAAATACCTAGGAATAAACCTACCTAAAGAGGTAAAAGACCTGTACTCAGAAAACAATAAGACACTGATGAAAGAAATCAAACATGACACAAACAGATGGAGAGAGATATACCATGTTCTTGGACTGGAAGAATCAATATTGTGAAAATGACTATACTACCCAAAGCAATCTACAGATTCAATGCAATCCCTATCAAATTACCAATGGCATTTTTTACAGAACTAGAACAAAAAATCTTAAAATTTGTATGAAGAAACAAAAGACCCCGAATAGCCAAAGCAATATTGAGGGAAAAAAAACAGAGCTGGAGGAATCAGACTCCCTGACTTCAGACTATACTACAAAGCTACAGTAATCAAGACAATATGGTACTGGCACAAAACCAGAAATATAGATCACTGATACAGGATAGAAAGCCCAGAGATAAACCCATGCACCTATGGTCAACTAAGCTATGACAAAGGAGGCAAGGATATACAATGCAGAAAAGACAATCTCTTCAATAAGTGGTGTTGGGAAAACTGGACAGTTACATGTAAAAGAATGAAATCAGAACACTCCCTAACACCATACACAAAAATAAGCTCAAACTGGATTAGAGACCTAAATGTAAGACCAGACACTATAAAACTCTTAGAGGAAAACATAGGAAGAACACTCTTTGACATAAATCACAGCAAGATATTTTTTGACCCACCTCCAAGAGAAAGGGAAATAAAAACAAAATAAACAAGTGAAACCTAATGAAACTTTTGCAAAGCAAAGGAAACTACAGTCAAGATGAAAAGACAACCCTTAAAATGGGAGAAAATATTTGCAAATGAATTAACGGACAAAGGATTAATCTCCAAAATATATAAACAGCTCATGCAGCTCAATATTAAGAAAACAAACAACCCAATCAAAAAATGGACAGAACACATAAATAGACATTTCTCCAAAGACATACAGATGGCCAAGAAGCACATGAAAAGCTGCTCAACATCACTAGTTATTAGAGAAATGCAAATCAAAACTACAATGAGGTATCACCTCACACCAGTTAGAATGGGCATCATCAGAAAATCTACAAACAACAAACGCTGGAGAGGGTGTGGAGAAAAGGGATCCCTCTTGCACTGTTGGTGGGAATGTAAATTGATACAGCCACTATGGAGAACAGTATGGAGATTCCTTAAAAAACTAAAAATAGAATTACCATATGACCCAGCAATTCCATTACTGGGTGTATACCCAGAGAAAACCATAATTCAAAAAGAAACATGCACCCCAATATTCGTTGCAGCACTGTTTACAAGAGCTAGGTCATGGAAGCAACCTAAATGCCCATCGACAGACAAATGGATAAAGAAGATGTGGTACATATATACAATGGAATATTACTCAGCCATAAAAAGGAACGAAATTGGGTCATTTGTAGAGACGTGGATGGATCTAGAGACTGTCACACAGAGTGAAGTAAGTCAGAAAGAGAAAAACAAATATCGTATATTAACGCATACATGTGGAACCTAGAAAAATGGTACAGATGAGCAGGTTTGCAGGGCTAAAATAGAGTCACAGATGTAGAGAACAAACATATGAACACCAAGGGGGGAAACTGATGGTGGGGGGTGGTGATGGTGGGATGAATTGGGAGATTGGGGTTGACATATATACACTAATATGTATAAAATAGATAACTAGTAAGAACCTGCTGTATAAAAAATAAATGAAATAAAATTAAAATTTTTTTAAAAGAGAAAGAAAGGGAAATATCCCCAATTAAATGAGGAAGTCAAAAAGGGAACTAGGAGGAATGGATTGATCACTTTTTCACATAAAATATTAATTATTCTAAAGCAGAGTTGCTGTGCCAAAGGCTGATTTGAGTCCTTTATCAATCTCTCAGCCCCCTGTAGAATGTGATTTAGACATTGACCCTATTACATTGTTAGTTACATGCCCTACAAAGGTACCTTCAAGAACCTCCATTCCACATGGAGGGTCTTGTAGAATGTGATTTGGACATTGACCTTATTACATTGTTATTTACATGCTCTACAAAGGTACCTTCAAGACCCCCCATTCCACAAGGATTGCCCCCGATAAGCCGCTTTCTCTATGTGTATCCTGGAGGTCCCACTAAACTCAGTGACAGTATCTGGAGACAATCCTGAAAAACTTGGGTGACCATCGCTGACCAGCACAGAGCTGGCTCACAATAGGGCCCCAGTTAAAATGTTACAAATACAACTGGATCAAACCTTTAAAGCACGAAATTAAAACAATCCTCCTAAGGAAGGAAATCTGAGTTTCAAAAGAGGAACTTCATATTGAGTATCTAACCAGCAACTGATGATGATATTCACAGATGAATCTGATTGGTTCTCCGAAACTGAGACGACCCAATCCAGGAACAAAGAAATGAGTTCCTTGGTTGGTAATGTTTGAGATGTGGGTTGGAGGAGGGTCCTAGTCCTCACTGAGATTTGTCTGCTCCCCTGCACCCTGTCTTCTTCTCTTCTTCTGCATGGTGTGCCTTTGGTTCCCCGCAGGCTCCTGGACAGTAATACTGACAGTGATACTGATGGTGCTGAGCCCGCTCCTGGCTTGGGCTGGAGAGGTAAGCGCACACATTTGATGGTGAGCTATTTTGGGGTGTGGGGGAAGGGAGGGAGTTAGCTTTGTCTGGGTCCAGGCCATGTCACTTAAAACACCGACATCTTCTTCAGTGACTACTTACCTTTATCACATGGATCCTCAATTCCTTCCACAAACAAAAGGAGCCTGGATACTTGCCCTCTTTATAAGACCAGCATAAGGTGCCTTCGTATATATACATATAGGCTATTTCTTGTCAACTCTCTTCTAATAAAACCTCTCCAGCCTTATATCCCATTCCCTCGGGGTTTTGAGAGGATTTAGAAATGCTTTCAAAAATGATCTAAAATGATTATTAATGATTTCAAAACAATTCCCATCCGTGGTTCCCTTTATTCTGTTGAGTTATGCCAGAAAATGGGAATAATCCTCTGAAAATTTTATGGGGACTCAAAAGGAATTAGAAAGATCTCTCCTAGAAGATCCTGTGTTATGTCCATGGGATCTGTGATGCGGCTACCTCTCACTAATACGTGAGGATGTATCAAGAGACCTCACCATTGTCTCCTTTTCTTTTCTTTTTTTTAAGTTGAAGTATAGTTGATTTACAATATCAAGTTAGTTTCAGGTATACAGCACAGCACTTCAGTTATATATATATATTATATATTATACATATATATATTCTTTTACAGATTTTTTTCCCTTATAGGTTATTACAAAATATTGAGTAGAGTTCCCTGTGCTGTACAGTAAGTCCTTGTTGGTTATCTATTGTCTCCTTTTCTTTCTCCCTAAACCCCACTGTTCATAAGGCCTGTATGCCTGTACTGGAGGTACTCTGACAAAAGCTGGGGTTAGTTTTCTCCCTATTTCTCCTGCGTAAAGCACTCTGGACCTGAAGCAGGGATCCTTAGTACTAAGAATGACCCTGTAGTTAAGGAGCATCTAAGGGGCATTCTGTGATGCCTTAAAGAACTCATAAGAACTGAAAACCTGACACAGGTTAATTCTTATTAGTGCTTATTCTATTTTGAACCTTTCTATCCTATCAGTTTCTCCTATATCTCCTCTTTCTGTGGCCTGAACCCACAAGAAGAGATTCAACTAGTATAGAATAAATTATGAAATTATATTTTTATAAACTCCAAATAGTCAAATATCAGCAATTTCATATGGTTCAAACCATACACCCTGAGCAGGATACAGAGCATGTGAAGGCTGTTTCCATCCCATAGGGCTGAAAGCCAGTAAGGAAATCAAGGGAACTCATTGACCTCTTGGAGTCTTGGGCCCAAATTTCATAGGTTCATTCATCATGCCATCTATTTTCCATAATTAGCCGTCTTTGGTTACCTCTCCTTCCAGCTTTTCCCTATTCTTTCCCCTACTATGTCATCACTGTTACTAAAAATCCCCGGTTTGCACAAACCCTCAGCAACTATAACAGACGCATTGGATGAAATGAAACTTCATGAAATGTTCCCTATCTCTTAAAAATCACCTTTTCCTTACCTGTGAATGTTTCTTCCAAGTAGTAAGAGGAGAAAGAGGAAGTTAGTCTGAATTTCTCACAGGAAAGTAGAAGAGACATAAGGTGTCATGATTACAAAAGTGTGTTGGAACTGGAGCCCCTTCTTGCTTTACCAGGAGCCCCACAAAGATCAATTCCCAAAACTATGGCTTTATTTAGATGACAAATACTTCTTTGAGCAACTATTATATACTGGGCTCTGTCCTAGGCACAGAGGATTCTATTTGAATAACAGAAAAAAAAGTCCCCTATGATCATGGAAGTTACCTAATGACAAGAGAGAAAGACAACAACCCAATAACCATTGAACCAAGAAGAACATTTCAAACAGCAATAAATGCTCTGAAAAAAAATATAAGGGTTAAGGGACTGAGAAAATTGTATTCACCTGACTTCAGTGCAAGTGTCTACAGGGGTCTTCCTGTGACATTCAATTGAGACATAAATGATGAGAATAAGCCAGACATGGGAAGGATCTAAGGGACAAATGCTCCAGGGAGAGGAACCAGGGGAAAGGTCAAAGTGTGGGAAGATGTTTGCTGTGTTTAAGGGATGGAAAGAAGGTTAGAGGAGCTGAAGCAGAGAAAGCAAGTTGGCGAGTGGAATAAGATGAGGTTAGAGAGAAAGTCAGGAGTCAAATCATGTTAGGCCCTGATGGCCATAGTGAGAAATTTGACTTTTATTTACAGAGCTGTGTGAAGCTACTAAGGGGTTACAAGGAGAGTCCATTTATATTTATTTTAAAAACTAATTCTAGCTACCACATGGAGATTGGATTGCAGGGGTTCCAAGTGAAGTTACAGAGACCAGTTAGGGGACAGTAGAAAGGGTTCTCCAGGGAAGATGTGCCTGTGACTTCATTTAGTGTAGTAGCGATGAAGTGAACAGATTTGGGATAGACTGTTGAGTGACTTGTTAATGAATTAAATGGTGGGAGTTGGAAGATAGAAAATCAAAAGCTTATCCCTCAGGATTTTGTCTTGCATGATAACTAGGTGGATGGTGGCACTGTTTATTGAGATAGGGAGGACTATGGACCAGTACATCTCCTTAGACTGGATCCAAAAGTCACCTAATTAATATAAAAGACTCATTTATTGATTTTACCCCTTAGGAAATTTCCAGGGTTTTAGGAGACCTGTGGCAGAAACGGGGATGAAGAACAAATACATGTTTCTTATCATAAATCACAATATCACAGTGACTAATTGCCAAGGCAAAGAAATCAGTCAACTTTGGTTGGACTGAACAAATTTATTTTATTGGAAAAAACAGCTCTTCACTGGGACCGGCTTCCCAAAAAACATATTTCATGTAGGACCAAGATTTTCAACAGAAATAATATTGGCAAATTTTTCTATGTCACTCTCAGCTGCTCCATACTTGAGAGTGGTTTCTCCAGGACAGTTTTTTCATATGATTTACACCCATGGTTCTCACCCAACGACAGCTCAGCACTCTTTCTCCCCGTTCCTTCACCCGCCGCAGAACATTGGCTCCAGATAACGCCATTTTTAGTTGTCACACAGGGGGTTTCTTTTGACAACTAGTGGGTAGAGGCCAGGAAAGCTGATAGACAGGCTACTATGCACAGAACAGCTCCCTCTCCCCAGCCACAAAGAACCACCTGGTCCAAAATGTCTATAGTGCTGAGGTTGAAAACACTGCTTTATATACACTATGCTGCTTCTAGAAATTCTAGACTTACACTTTCTACACACATTCACCTTCCAGTTCAACTCTTCATGGTTTTATGTAGCTTGTTTCATTACCCCCAAAACTAGACAGTTGAACAAATTCATTACTTTCTTGTTGAATCCATTCAATCAAAGCAAGTTCAAGATCTTCATTTTTATTTTTTGCCTTACGCCATGTTTTTCAAAATGTCACGAGTTCTTGGTCATCACATCTCTATTTGATTTCAACAACTTGTCTTTTTAAGTCATAAATAGTGGTGGCTGTTACAATATTTTTCAGTAAAATGCCTCAAATTTCTGCAGCAATGCTACTTTCCACACTATTAATGATATCAGAAACTTCCATTTATTCTTCTTACCTTTAACCACAGGGTTATTCTTTAACTCTTTTTGACATTTTCACAATTCAACTAAATCTAAAGACAAAAATATTTTCATTTTTGAAAGAAACAAAAACATTCATTTGAAAACATACATGCAACCCAATATTCACTGCAGCATTATTTACAAATATCCAAGATGCAGAAGCAACCTAAGTGTCCATCAACAAATGAATGGGTAAAGATGTGGTTTGTGTATATATATATACACACACACACACACACACACACACACACACACACACACACACACAGTGGACTATTACTCAGCCATAAAAAAGAATGAAATTCTGCCATTTGCAACAATGTGGATGGACCTACAGAGTATTATGGTTAGTGGAATAAGTCAGACAGAGAAAGTCAAATACTCTATGTTATCACTTATAAGTGGAATCTAAAAAATAAAACAAATGTATATGACAAAACAGAAACAGACTCACAAAGAGTGAACTACTGGCTACAAGTGTGGAAATGGAAGGGGAGAGGGGCAAGATAAAGGTATGGGATTAAGAGATACAAACTACTGTGAATAAAATAAATAAGCAACAAGATATACTGTACAACACAGGGAAATATAACCATTATTTTGTAATAACTTTAAATGGAGTATAACTTTTAACAATATTGAATCATTATGTTGTACACTTGGAACTAACATAATGTTAATGATACTGTAATTTAATACCAAAAAATCAAAAATATGTGCATTCATATGATATATATGTGTATATTTATGTCTATATGTATCTTTACACACAGTGAAGCTACAGAACCATATGTAACCAATAAGAGCTCTGAGACACATTTGACCCCTTCTCTCAGCAGGTCAGATTTGCCAAACGAATTTTAGCAGCAAATTTTTAGAAAATCTGATTTTCTGAGCTATCCAGATTTGGAAATGCAGAAAAGGCATTGTGGACCTGTATTGGGGTTATGGTTTTAATCTCCTAAAACTCTTCAATAGTTCTCATTATGTTTAGCATAAAGTCAAAATCCTAATGTCACCTACAAGGAATTTAAGTGCCTGGTTCCATGTGATTTTTCCAGTCTAATCTTTTCCCCTCCTTCCTCTCACTCTCTGTGCTTCAGTGAACTTTCTAGAGGAAGTTCATCAATTCTTTCAGCTTTTCCACACAGTATTACCATTACCTAAAATGTGTCTCTCTTTTTCCCCTAAACACACACACACACACACACACACACACACACACACACACTCTTCCTCTAGCTCACATCCATGTAACCTTTTATGTTACCACTTAAAGTGGTCTTCAGAGACCACTTCTCTGGCACCCTAACCTAATTTGGGTCATCCTATCATTCTCTGCTATAGAACTTTTATCCTGACTTTTCTCACTTCTGTATAAATTCTTGCGTGTTTGGCTTTTGTCCATCACTTTCACTAAATTTTAAGCTCCACAAGTAGAGGGGAGATGGCTGTGTTCCCTTCCTTGGAGTCCCAAGGGACAGCGAAATTTGGACACAAGCACAGCCCTAACCAAGTACTTACAGAATGAAGGAGGCTCCTAAGAGGAGATGGTGATGGGGCAAATCCCAGTCCAGTTCACACTTGGAGATGTCCAGGCGAGCATGGAAGCCAAGTGGAGCCCGAATGGCTCAGGAGCAGAGGGGTCTCTTCCGCCCAGCACGTCCTTCCTCCACCGCTGGCAGGTGGAAGATGAACCCGTGGGGTGCCGGTAGAGCCTCCGAGGGAGTCCTAGCGCCCCCCGCCTGCGTTCGGGCGCCTGTCATCGGTGGGCGTCACCGCCAGTCTCCTCCCATGCGCGCGGGTGACAACATCATTCCTGTCCCCACAGCACTTTTCATGGTACAGGTAAAGTCCGAGTGTCATTTCTCCAACAGCACGCGGCAGGTGCACTTCCTGGACAGGTACATCTATAACCGGGAGGAGCTGATGCGCTTCGACAGCCACGTGGGGGAGGACCCGGCGGTGAGCGAGCTGGGGCGGCCGGCCGCGGAGCTCTGGAACCGCCAGAAGGATGCCCTGCAGCGGGCGCGGGCCGCCGTGCACACCTTCTGCAGGATCAACTACAAGTTCTTGGAGAGAAGCAGCGTGCGGCGGCGAGGTCGTGGGGGGGCGGGGGGCGGTGACAGAGACAGAGAGACACAGAGACAGAGGGACTGAGTCCAGGGTGAGTGTGTAGGATTGTGGACAAGTGCAAGTTACGAGGGTACACGTGAGAGCCTTCTGTGGGAAAACTAAAGTGAGATTTTGTCGACGTGTGCTGGTGAAAGGGGAGAGAGTGTATGTATGGTGGGGGGAATGGGCCTGGGGTCTGAGAGGACCGGGAGGGAGGGGGGTATGGGGAGAGGGATGCAGGAGCGAGGGCTCCAGGCAGCCTCAGCTGCCGCCCTGGGAGAGTCTGCGGGAGGGGAGACGAAGGAAGAGGCTGACTGGGGTGGGTGGTCAGAGATGCGGGAAGGAACCTCCAGGTGTCTGTGCTTGGGGGAGGGTAGGGGAGGAGAGGTGAGGAATGTAAGAGGTTTAGGAGAACGTGAGAGGAGCCCCAGTCTGCTCTGGTCACACACCCTCTTACTCCTGAAACCCCTGAAATAAATGTGCCGGCGTGGCGTCTGTGTGCAGACGCGTTTCTTTGAGAATGAAATTTGTGAGGGAGACTAATCTCTAGGGGTGCAACGGAGAAGAACCTTCCACTCACCTCCGACCTTTCTGAGGCTACTTTTAGGTCTAAATTTCCAACTACTCTTTTGTTTTCTTAGTGTGTATATTTTTACATATTTGAAATTATTGTGAAGCTAGCTTTTCAGATATAATTTTGTTACTTAATAATACCATACTGATGTTACTATTTTTATAATGCTAATAGTACTTAGGTAGTTGTGTTTTCCCTTTGTATGGCTGTAAGCAATTTACCTCACATTCCCCATTGTTAGATTTTATTTTCCATATTGCCACTTAGTTAGAAATTTATATCTTATTATTTTTAACTTACATTTCTTTTATTTCTAAAATTCTTCTCTCTTTTTTTCCCCCCCAATTTTAATGACTGCCCAAAGCATTATCTATTAATCTGTTGCCACTAGGGTCCTAGTGTTTTTCTCAGTAATTTTATGGGTTGTCTATGCAGTAAGATTATTAACACTTTGCTGATACTTGATTCAACATTTTCTCCAGTTTGTGGTTTCTATTAGATTCTGTTCAATATTTTCCATGTTGAGAATTTAACGTTTTTTACTTACTGAAATAGAAACTGAAAAATTGTGACTAATGATTTACCATCGATCTTAAATCTGCTATTTTGTGGTACTGTACAAATGTGTCCCCCATTTCTCCTTTCTTTTTTTTTTAAATTTATTTATTTATTTATTTATTTATTTTATTTTGACTGTGCTGGGTCTAGTTGCCACACAACGGCTTCTCTAGTTGTGGCACGCAGGCTTAGTTGCAGTATGTGGGATCTTAGTTCCCCAACCAGGGATCAAACCGAGGCCCTGAGCATTGGGAGGGCGGAGTCTTAACCACTGGACCTCCAAGGAAGTCCCTCTCCTTTCTTTTAAAATAATTGTATTTATTGAGGGCCTGAGAGTGCTAGAGGCTGTCTCAGACGTGAAGAGTCCCAGACCCTGCCCTGATCTCAAATGTCAGTTTAGAAGGAGAGAGAATTCTAAAATGATAACAATTGAAAAACTAGATGTGGCTTTTTTGGGGGAAAAAAAAAAAGAGCAAGAGAGAGAGAGAGATCCATCAGCTGAGTATAAAACAATAAAAACTTTTTAAATGATTAACTTTCCTTGTTCCTTTTCCTCTGCAGGACTCATGCTTTCCTTGAGACACAACTCATAGAGTTAGAGAATGACCTCTGTCTATTTCTGCTTCTCAGGGGAAGAACCATTTCTGTGCTGTTCTAAGATGTGAGTCCATTGAGGCAGTGTAACCAGGATTTCACACTCTACACCTCTATCTACCCCACTACTGTTCCCTAATTTACCCTTAAGCTGTGAATCACACTTTCTTTCACAGTAAAAACATTCAATAAGTAACTGACGTATACTGAAGGCTAAGTTCTGGTCATTTCTTTTTTTTCTTTTTTGGCCCTCCCTGTGCGGCTTGTGGGACTTTACTTCCCTGACCAGGGACTGAACCTGGGCCTTCAGCAGTGAGAGCGCAGAGTCCTAACCACTGGACCGCCAGGGAATTCCCCCAACCATTTCCTTACATAGTTTAAGTCCATTAACTCTTTTTTTTTTAATATGATGATCAATATTTTTTATTGAAGTATAGTTGATTTACAATGTTGTGTTAATCTCTGCTGTACAGCAAAGTGATTCAGTTATAAATATATACATCCTTTTTAAAATATTCTTTTCCATTATGGTTTATCATAGGATATTGAATATAGTTCTCTGGGCTATACAGTAGGACCTTGTTGTTTATCCATTCCATATACAGTATAATAGCTTACATCTGCTAACCCCAGCCTCCCACTCCATCCCTCCCCCAGCCCCACCCTCCTTGGCAACCACAAGTCTGTTTTCTATGTTCGTGAGTCTGTTTCTCTTTCGTAGATAAGTTCATTTGTGTCATATTTTAGATTTCACATATAAGTGATATCATATGGTATTTGTCTTTCTCTTTCTGACTTACTTCACTTAGTATGATCATCTCTAGGTCCATCCATGTTGCTGCAAATGGCATTATTTTGTTCTTTTTTATGGCTGAATAGTATTCCATTGTATATATGACTCATTTAACTTGAAGAGGTAAATTCATATCATTATCCTCCTTTATAGGAGAGAAACTGAGGCACAGAGGGATTTAAAAACTCTCGCAGGATTAACCAGTTAGAAGTAAAGCCTGGATTTGAACACAGGCAGCCTAGTTACAGAAATCACCCTTTTATTGAATGCACCCTGTGTCTTGCAAAATTTGTAAACACTTCAACAATAGGTAACTGTTTCAAATTATGAAAAGAAACCCCACAATTTTGCTCAACATCTCTCAACTCTAATAGGCCCTGTTATAGGGGTTAAATTCAAGACCCATGACACTGACTTCTCCTAAGCCACATGGCAGTCTGGTCTGCCCAAGGCTACATCTGGTCAGGAGGCTTTCTGTCTCCCTCACTATTCCCTCTACATTTTCTCTCCTACTGGAGCCTACAGTGACTGTGTATCCTGCAAAGACCCAGCCCCTGTGGCACCACAGCCTCCTGGTCTGCTCTGTGAATGGTTTCTATCCAGGCCACACTGAAGTCAGGTGCTTCCAGAATGGCCAGGAAGAGGAGGCAGGGGGTGGTCTCCACAGGCCTGATCCCTAATGGAGACTGGACCTTCCAGACCATGGTGATGCTTGAAATAGTTCCTCAGGGTGGAGAGGTCTACACCTGCCACGTGGAGCACCCCAGCCAGACCAGCCCTGTCACAGTGGAATGGAGTGAGAAGCTTTCTGACCTCGAAAATTCCTTACCCATCAGGGAGGAGACTTGCTTACCCCCGAGTGTCAGGTTTCTCCTCTCCCCACAGCATATGTGCATTTTCTCCATGTTCTTCTCTCCTTCAGCTTAGATTATTGGGGCTGCCCTGTGATATCCTGTGATAGAAATCCCCTGATTGTTTACAGACATCCCGTGATGGTTTCTACAAATACCTATACTCCCTGGGAAGGCAGTTCTGCCTGACAAGCAGAATAGAGGATGTCCCTGTTTTGAGCCTCCCATGACAGCACAGGTCGTGGTCACCCCTTGGCCCTGGGCACCAGTGCCCTGCATCGGGCTGGGCTCGTGCTTCTGACACTCCTGCTCTGAGTTGTTATTGTGACTGAGAAGGGGCACATCCTCTACAGGGATGTTCCTGTCCTGAGGGGAGTTCAATCTCAACCAGTCCCAGGCTCCTCGTCCATCAGATGTTGAAGACGTGTGGCCTTATGCCAGGGCTGTGATATTTAAGCGATTCACTGCCTGAACCTTGTAGCCATTCCTTTTCTAGGAATGGCCAATTATTCTAGTTCTTTCATATCAGGCTTCTCCCCCCAGTCAAAGCTCTCAGAGTCTCAGAGAAGTTGGATTCAGGGTAAAAATCACCCAAACTAGCTTCTTTTCTCAGGGACACGGTATGAACCTTCACGAGGCAAGATGCTGAGTAGAATCCGGGCCTGTGTTATGGGTCTGCTCCTCCTTGGGGTGGGGCTGCTCTTAATCAGGAATTAAAATGGTAAGGAAGCTGTTAGCAGCTGAGATGCCCCGCAGGTTTCTTGGAGGAAGAAATATGGCTTTGCTCAGTGAGTTCTCTGAATATCAATGACCCTATCCTACAGGGTCATCGTACAGGGTCATCGATATTCAGAGAACACATCGAGCAACACTTACCTAGTCAATCTCAAATTTCCTGGAAATCCAGAAATCAACAGTCCGCGGTTATTTATGAGTGAAATATAAGAGGTGATGGCCTGTACAGATAAGAGAAGGGTTATCATGCATGGAGATCTCAGATGGAGATCCTGGGGCAAATGCAGGAAGAGACACTAAGCCTGATGAAATGATGCTGGATTTGCGTGACGGAAGCTTCCTAGGTCACGTGCTCTCAGGGTCTGCTCTCCTCTCCACCCTGGCATCAGGTGATATGGATGGTGATGTAGAGAAATCTCAGGTGAGAGGAGGGAGTCAGGGGCTGGGGACATTGTATCCGGGAACAGACTTGCCTCCGTATCTTTTAAGTATACATCCTCCCTTCCCTTTCCTAGGATACTCTGGACTTCAGCCAACAGGTAATGCCCCTTCAGCCTCTTTTAGAGATGGATTTGGTCTCCTAGAAATGGTGGTGGAGATGACAAGACAGGAGACAGACAAAATGAGAAAGACTTTGAATTCTGATTAGGTGGTTTGCAATAAAGCTTTGCACCAGCTAGTAAGAGAACAGACTTGTGTTTGCCAAGGGGGAGGGGGTGGGGGAGGGATGGATTGGGAGTTTGGGGTTAGCAGATGCAAACTATTACATACAGGATGGATAAACAACAAGGTCCTAATATAGTGCAGGGAACTATATCTAATCTCCTGTGATGAACCATAATGGAAAAGAATATAAAAAAGAATGTCTATATGTGTATAACTGAGTCCCTTTGCTGTACAGCAGAGATTGACACAGCACTGTAAATCAACTCTACTTCAATAAAAAAAAATTTTAAAAACAAAGAAGAACCTTCTGTCCCAGCTTCTTCACAGCACGAAAAGTTTTCCTGCTTAGCACTCATTCTTCACAACAAGAGTACTTTCTCAGGATCTGGTTTGCTCAGGATCTGGTTGAATGACCCTGCAGGAAATGTCCTGGATGGCTTCCTCAGCCCCTAACCTGGACCTGGAAGTTCCCAGTGTTGATTCCAGTACCTTATTTCATTCTTTCCTGATCCTCTTTGCTTTCTACCCTTGCTGCCTCCTTTGGCCCTCATTTCCTTATATTTATTTTCTGAAATACACAGGGAGTGAATCCTCTGCTTCATACAGCATCAAGGACAAGAAATAGAAGGAAAAGAGAAAGGGAGAGTTGCATCACAAAACAAAGATCGTTTTCATTTACATTCCGGAATTTTGGACACATGTGATCTGGAAGGTTTCCTTGCTTCCTTCCCCGTTTTATCTCGGGGGTTTTCTGCATTCTGTATTTAGGCGTGTTGCCCTGAGCTAGGAGAAAGCCCTTACTGAACCCACTTCCTGGTCTCCTACATCTTTGCATTCTCAAAGACAAACACACAAGTCCCTTCACACCATGGGATACAGAAAGGGGACAACAAATACAAGACATGCAGGTAACTTGTAAGTATATGATGCCTTCAATCACATTCTTTTGTCTCTTTTCCCTGATTTTTTAAAAAGAAAATATCTAAACCTGGGTACTTCTAGAACTTTCCTTTTATTATTAAGGGTAGACTTCAACACCTCAATTTTTTTTTCTATCTCTTGAATAAAAATCAGTGGCATGCTGACTCTGACTTGGGATGTGCTCTTTTCAGAAAGCTATCAGGACAAAGCCACTGTAGTGGAAAAGATGTATTTCTGAGGCCCCCCACCAGATAGTGTGACAAACTGTCTGTCATGAGAGAATCTTGTATGGACCTTACCTTAGCAGAAAACAGAAAATGCTGGGAAACAAAAGGGAACGCATGAATACACTGATATAAACGATGAAGTACCCTGCAGCTAGAAAAAAATGAGAAGCTCTCTGTACCCTGCTATGGAATAATCTCCAAAATATATTTGGAGCAAGGTACAGGAGAGTATGTGTAGTATACAACATTTTGCTTAATAAATTAGAGGAGGAGAATAAGACTATCTAGCTATACCCATTCTATTCCATTATATTCTACTCACATGTGTATATAGAAACAATGGAAGGTTTGTAAAAGTGGTTGCCTAAATGACAATGAGAAAATATGTTGTAACGGACAGATTTGAAAGCTTGACTTGTCTGAATATCTTGTTTAATCATTTTAAATTGAAGAACATTCAAATATTTTATGTAATCAAAATTTTATTTTTTTATATCACTAAACACTAAATATAGTGTGCACCAGTAAATTAATTAATTGATTAATTTATTCGGCAAACACATATTAAAAACCCCTTTTATATTAGGTACAACTTTATTTTTTTTTCTTATTAGTCATCCATTTTATACACATCAGTGTATACATGTCAATCCCAATTGCCCAATTCATCACACCCCCACCCCCACCCCCCACCGCTTCCCCCCCTTGGTGTCCATATGTCTTTTCTCTACATCTGTGTCTCAATTTCTGCTCTGCAAACCAGTTCATCTGTACCATTTTCTAGGTTCCATATATATGCATTAATATACGATATTTGTTTTTCTCTTTCTGACTTACTTCATTCTGTATGATAGTCTCTAGATCCATCCATGTCTCTACAAATGACCCAATTTCATTCCTTTTCATGGCTGACTAATATTCCATTGTATATATGTACCACATCTTCTTTATCCATTCATTTGTTGATGGGCGTTTAGGTTGCTCCCATGACCTGGCTATTGTAAATAGTACTGCAATGAACATTGGGGTGCATGTTTCTTTTTGAATTATGGTTTCCTCTGGGTATATGCCCAGTAGTGGGATTGCTGGGTCATATGGTAATTCTATTTTTAGTTCTTTAAGGAACCTCCATACTGTTCTCCATAGTGGCTGTATCAATTTACATTCCCACCAACAGTGCAAGAGGGATCCCTTTTCTCCACACCCTCTCCAGCGTTTGTTGTTTGTAGATTTTCTGATGATGCCCATTCTAACTGGTGTGGGGTGATACCACATTGTAGTTTTGATTTGCATTTCTCTAATAATTAGTGATGTTGAGCAGCTTTTCATGTGCTTCTTGGCCATCTGTATGTCTTCTTTGGAGAAATGTCTATTTAGGTGTTCTGCCCATTTTTGGATTGGCTTGTTTTTTTTTTTTTTAATATTGAACTGCATGATCTGTTTATATATTTTGGAGATTAATCCTTTGTCCAATGATTCATTTACAAATATTTTCTCCCATTCTGAGGGTTGTCTTTTCATCTTGTTTATGGTTTCCTTTGCTGTGCAAAAGCTTTCAAGTTTCATGAGGTCCACTTGTTTATTTTTGTTTTTATTTCCATTACTCTAAGAAGTGGATCAAAAAATATGTTGCTGTGATTTATGTCAAAGAGTATTCTTCCTATGTTTTCCTCTAAGAGTTTTATAGTGCCTGGTCTTACATTTAGGTCTTTAATCCATTTTGAGTTTATTTTTGTGTATGGTGTTAGGGAGTGTTCTAATTTCATTCTTTTACATGTAGCAGTCCAGTTTTCCCAGCACCACTTATTGAAGAGGCTGTCTTTTCTCCATTGTATATCCTTGCCTCCTTTGTCATAGATTAGTTGACCATAGGTGCATGGGTTTATCTCTGGGTTTTCTATCTTGTTCCATTGATCTTTGTTTCTGTTTTTGTGCCAGTACCATATTGTCTTGATTACTGTAGCTTTGTAGTATAGTCTGAAGTCAGGGAGTCTGAGTCCTCCAGCTCCGTTTTTTTCCCTCAAGACTGCTTTGGCTCTTTGGGGTCTTTTGTGTCTCCATACAAATTTTAAGATTTTTTGTTCTAGTTCTGTAAAAAATGCCATTGGTAATTTGAAAGAGATTGCATTGAATCTGTAGATTGCTTTGGGTAGTATAGCCATTTTCACAATATTGATTCTTCCAATCCAAGAACATGGTATATCTCTCCATCTGTCTTTATCATCTTTAATTTCTTTCATCAGTGTCTTATAATTTTCTGCATGCAGGTCTTTTGTCTCCCTATGTAGGTTTATTCCTAGGTATTTTATTCTTTTTGTTGCAATGGTCAATGGGATTGGTAAATGGTAAATTTAATCCAAAAGATTAAAAAGGAGTTACATAAACTGAAAACAGACGATAAGAATGGAAACAAACTTGACAAAAAGTATGTGATTAGAAACAAGCTAGAAAAGTAAATCAAAGAAATATTCTACCCTTGTATAAAACATTGTGCAACTATTAAATCATTATATAATTCTAAATTCCATAGACTTTGGGAATATAAGTAAATTATTATACTAGAAGTAATTATAAGTAATATAGATTATATAAAGTTGTTGGACAAGTCTCAGAGAAAGAAATTGGTTGAGAAAATAGAGGATTCTGCTATTTTGTTCCATTTGAAGAGTCAGCGTCAAATAGAAAGAAATCCTAAATGTAAGTGATTGATTTAGAAGTTTATTTCAAAGTAATAATCATTTGAGCACAATTCCTCCAGTGTCAGAGACTATTATTCTATTTTTAAGCAAATTCAGTCTATTTTTTGAACATCTTAGTTGCATTGTATATTATTTACACTAAATAAGTCCTCATGCTATAGGAATTTAATAAGGAGATAGTCATGTCTGCAATAGACATACAGTTGAGATAAGTTTTATTTGATCCCAAAGTTGCAGCTTTACTCTTGCTTTGTTATCTGAGATGAAGAAATGATTCCTCTCATTTTATTTGAAACCTGGTGTGAAATTATAAGGTTGAATTAAAATGTATGGCATGACTATTTCAATGAAGACACTTTCTGCTGCTAGTAGTAGAGAAAACCCAATCAATTTGGCTTTGATTTGTTTTTTACTTATTTTACATAGCAGATGGGCCCCAGGTAGGGCACCTCCAGAGCTGATCAATGTAGCTGTCCAATAGCTAAATATATCCATCACCTCCAAAAATTTCCCTGTGTTCCCCACCTTTATTGTCATAAGAATCCTTTCCATGAGACTTATCATCTTAACAAATTTTTAATTACACAAGAGGCAACTTAATTTTTCCCAGAGTGTGATATTAGGTTTCATAAAATGAAATCTATATTTGGTCTTTTTCGCCATTCCTGGCACAGTTCTCCTAAAACGCTTGGAATTTCCAAAGTGATGAGAGCCACAAAGGTGTCTCGTTATATTAATGAGGTGACAGTTGGACCCCACTTAGGGGCGGGGGCTGGTTGTGGGGAGAACCAACCCTGTGATCAGACCCACTCCCTGACCTCTGGGAAAGAGGAAGTACTTGGAGGTTGAAACAACAGCCAATGGCAACTCAGGGGACCCCAGACACAGCAGAAGAGCCCCCATCTCAGAGCCTCAGGTGGCAACACCAGCAACACGGGCAGCAGCAAAGCACCAATGACTCCAGAGGCACAAGAAGTGACAGTGAGAGCACCTTGCAACACCTCTGACAGAAGAACTCAAATATAACCAGAGGCAGCTCAGGGAAGAGAAACCAAAACCGTGTGCTCTAGTGCCACCTACTGGAAAACAAAAGAAAAGCCTCTAACTTCTAAACCCACGATTCATCAGAATAGAAGTGTGCTCGCTACTTCAAATGTGCTGGCAGAGGACAACTCATCAAGCACCATGAAGAACCACAGCAATAGTGTACCACAAAAGTAAATAATTCTCCAGAAAACAATCATAAGGTCATGAGGTATGGTGCTCTAACTGACAGAGAATTCAAAACAACTGTCAGGAAGAAACTCAACGAGCAACGAAACTCACAAAGGCAGAACAGAAGGAATAATTTCCCAAAGAGATTGAAACCCTAAAAAAAAAAAAAAAAAAAAAAAGAACCAAATAGAAATTCTGGAGCTAAAGAACTAATAAACGAGATGAAGACTTCTTGAGAAAGCACTGGAAATAGAGCAGACCGTATGGAAGAGAGAATTTGTGAGCTCAAAGATAGAAATGTAGAAATGATACTAGTAGAAGAGAAAGATCTTTTTATTTATTTTTTTAACATCTTGATTGGAGTATAATTGCTTTACAATGGTGTGTTAGTTTCTGCTTTATAACAAAGTGAATCAGCTATACATATACATATATCCCCATATCTCCTCCCTCTTGCGTCTCCCTCCCACCCTCCCTATTCCACCCCTCTAGGTGGTCACAAAGCATCAAGCTGATCTCCCTGTTGCTATGTGGCTGCTTCCCACTAGCTATCTATAAAAATATGGAATGCTTCACGAATTTGCGTGTCATCCTTGCGCAGGGGCCATGCTAATCTCTCTCTTTATGGTTCCAATTTTAGTATATGTACTGGCAAAGCAAGCACTGAAATCTTTTTAGAATGCGGAAATTCTGTGAGAGCCATTTGACTCTTTCAGGAAGGGCAACATTAGGGTGATGGGTATCTCAGAAGAAGAGAGCGAGAAGGGATGAGAGAAGTTTATTTAAAGAAATAATGGCTGCGGGGCTTCCCTGGTGGCGCAGTGGTTAAGAATCCACCTGCCAATGCAGGGGACACAGGTTCGAGCCCTGGTCCGGGAAGATCCCACATGCCGCGGAGTAACTAAGCCCGTGAGCCACAACTACTGAGCCTGCGCTCTAGAGCCCACGAGTTACTACTGAAGCCCCTGTGCCTACAGCCCATGCTCCACAACAGGAGAAGCCACCGCAATAAGAAGCCCACTCACCACAAGGAAGAGTAGCCCCCACTCGCCTCAACTAGAGAAAGCCCGCACGCAGCAACGAAGACCCAACGCAGCCAAAAAAAAAGAATAAATAAAATAAATAATTTCTTTTAAAATATAATAAAAAAGAAAGAATGGCTGAGAACTTACCAACCAGGGGAAGGAACTGAATCTACAAGTCAATGAAGCAAATAGAGCCCCTCATTAACTCAATGCAAAAAGACCATCTCCAAGACACATTATATTAAAATTGTCAAAAGTCAATGACAGGGACTTCCCTGGTGGTCCAGTGGTTAGGACTTCGTGCTTCCACTGCAGGGGGCTCGGGTTCAATCCCTGGTCAGGGAACTAAGATTCCACATGTTGCACAGCACAGCCAAAAAAAGAAAAAAAAAAAAAAAAGTCAATGACAGAGAATTTTTTAAAGGCATCCAGGGAAAAAAGGATAGTAACCTGCAAAGGAACCCCCATTAGTTTATCAGCAGAGTTCTTAGCAGAAATTCTACAGGTCAAGAGGGAGTGGAATGACATTCTCAAAATACTGAAAGATAACTGTTAGCCAAGAATACTCTATCCAACAAGGTTGTCATTCAGAGATGAAGGAGAAATAAAGACTTTCTCAGACAAACGAAAGCTGAGAGAGCTCATCAACATATACCTTCCTTACAAAAGATGTAAGAAGGAGCTCTTCTACCAGAAATAAAAATGTAACTGAACCCAGGTTCAGTTGCTCGCCATTCTTAAGCCAATAATTTGAGAGGCAAGTGTCAGTAGGAAGGAAACGTGCTTTAATCAGAAAAGCCAGAAATCTGGGGAGAAGGTGGACTTGTTTCCCAAACCAACTCCAAAGATTCTGCTCAGCCATGACAGTTTTTAAAGGGAAAAATGGAAGGAAAGAATCTCAGTGAAACACCAAGGCAGGAGGCTGGGTTCTGCATCATTCTCCATTGAGTGCAGACTGGCTGACTCTCTCTTCAGATGTTATCTTGCCTGCGTGATCTACTGCAGGATTGCTTGGGGCGGGGGGGGGGGGGGGGGGGTTGTTGAGCTGCTGGGGGTAGAGAGCTAGTCATTTTTTAACTGCTTTTTATCTAGGAAAAGAATCAACAGGTTAGACAAGGCATGGTGTGCATTCAGGAGAGCATAAGTCGGGAGTTAGTTTCAATTGCCTAGTGATCTCATTCCTATAATTAGATTCTTTTAAGGTTAGAGAGGAACAGAAATGGGCAAATAGGAAAGGGGCAAAAGAGCTGCTTTCAAAAAGGTAAAAAGTACACACAACTTTGAGTAAGGTGATACACAGACAGAATCAGAAAATTGCAGCTCTGTATCAGAATAGGTTTTCAAACATTTATTGTAGCATAAAGGTAAAAGGGGGGCGAGGCATAAAAATAACTATAGCTACTTCAATTTGAGAACAAACACAACATAAGGGATAATTTGAGACAACAAAAACATAAAAAGGGAAGAGGAAAAATACAGAAGTCATATAGGTAAATGAAAATAAGATGCTATCAGCAGAATAAAAGACTATTTTATATATGAGATGTTTTATACAAATCTCATGGTAACAACAAAACATAAACCTAGAGCAGAGACATGAAACATTAAAAAAGAGGAAACTGAGAAAAACGTCCTTTAACACCACCAAACTAAAATGGCAGACAGAAACACAAGGAAAAAAGAAGCAATAGAGACATAAAACAACCAGAAAACAAAAGATAGAACGGCAGTACCATGTCCTCATCTATCAATATTCGCCCTAAATGTAAATAGATTGAATTAACGAATCAAAAGACACCACTGTAACCACTACTCTGTTCTCTGTATCTAAGCATTTATTTTTGTTTGATATGTCTTGTTTATTTTGTTTTTATTTACTTGTTTTTGCAGTCCACGTATCAGTAAAATCATACAGATTTCTCTATCTGATTTATTTTACTTAGGGTCATACACTCAAGGTCCATCCATGTGGTTGCGAATGGCAAGACTTCATCTTTTTTTATGGCTGATAGTATTCCATTGTATGTGTGTGCGTGTGTGTATACATATATATATATGTATGTATATATATATACCACATCTTTTTTTTATCCGTTCATCTGTTGGTGGGCACTTAGGTTGTTTCCATATCTTGGCTATTGCAAATAATGCTGTGATAAACATGGGGACGCATATATCTTTTCGAGTTAGAGTTTTCATAGTCTTTGGATAAATACCCAGAAGTGGGAGGAGGGTGAAATTGGTAAAGGGGATAAACTCTATGAAGATGAATGGAAACTAAATCTGGCAGTGAGCATGCTCTAGTGTGTACAAAAATAGAAATATAAGGTTGTAACATAAAACTTATATAGTGTTATAAACCAATGTTACCTCAATAAAAAAATAAAAGAAAAAAACTATAATTCACTGAAAGCATTAAATTTTACATGTACAAAGAGTGAATTTGTGGTAAGTAAATTATACCTCAAGAAGCCTGTTAAAATAATCTTTCTTAAAAGAAAGAGTCTTCCTAAGCAAGATAGAAAGTGTAGAAGACATAAAGAAAAATATGTATTTGAATAAAAATTTTAAATTTATTTGCATGGATTAAATAAATTTTAAAGAAATATATAAAGCTCAGAAAACTTTGCAACACATAAGGCTGACAATGGGCTAACTTTCTTATTATGTAAAATTGCCAACAAATCAACAAATAAATGAACAAAAATAAACAACAGAAAAGTGGGCAAAGATACAGACTATTTACAGAATCAAATACACCAAAAGCCAATAAACATAAAATATTTACTCAAACACACCAATAATCAGAAACAAATTCAAATAGCAATGTGATGAAATATTTCTCCCCCAAATTGGCAAATATAATAGTCTGGGTTTTTTAAATAAAGGATTTACAAGAGTCTGTGGGAGTAGATTCTCTCGTATATTATTAGTAGCATCATGAATGAGTGGGAGCTTGGTGGTATCTATTAAAATATTAAAGTGCAAATGTTACATGATTGACACAACAATAAAATCCACATCCATATATCTGCAATGTTCTGTGCCTCTACAAAATGTATCTGCTGAAACCTAGTCCCTAATGTGATGGTATTAAGACGTAGAGGTTTGGGGGGTGATTAAGTCCTGAAGGTGGATCCCTTATGAATGGGATTAGTGCCCTTATAAAGGGCCAAAAAGACCAGGGTCTTCCCTTCCACCATGTGAGGCCACAGTGAGATATTGACAGTCTGCAAACCTAGAAGAGGGTTTTCACCAGAACTCGACCTTGCTGGTATCCTGATCTCAGACTTCCCACCTCCAGAACTGTGAAATATAAATTTCTGCTGTTTATAAGCTACTCAGTTTATGGTATTTGGTTGTAGTATCCTGAATGGACTAAGACAATATCTATCTAAAAGAAACAATCCTACATGAGCTTAAAGAGACTTGTAATTGAATGTTTGTTGCACCAGGTTAGGAATAACAAAATTATTTCCAAATTCAAAAAGAAAAACTGACAACTTTGTCTTGATTATGAAAATTCTGTACATCAAAAAATTATAAAATATGTTAAATATTGGTGTATATCCCTTTGGGTAGTTGGATAATCCCAGACTTCCATCCTAGATAAAAACATTTTAAATAAATTCTCATACATGTGCCAAGATGACATATAAAAAAAGTAACTGAAGAGAAAAGAAACAGTCTTAATTTTAAGAGAGAGAATGGATGAATTGTGGTATAGCCGTGCAAAGGACTAATATACCAAGTTTTAAGTGAATGATGTAGGACTAGCAACCTGTCTAGCAAAAAAATCACAAACTACAAAAGACCCAGAATACCCAAAGCAACCCTGAGAAGGAAGAACAAAGCCAGAGGTATCGTACTTCCTGGTTTTAAACTATAGTAATAAAAACAGTATAGTACTGACATTAAAATGGACACATAGACCAGTGGAACAGAAAAGAGAGCCCAGAATTAAACCCTTCCATATATATTCAACTAATATTTGACAAGGGAGCCAAGAATATCCAATGGGGAAAGGATAGGGTCTTCAACAAATGGTGCTGTGTAAACTGGAGAAACACATGCCAAAAAAAAGGAGAAGAAAGGAAATAACGAAGATAAGAGAGGAAATAGAATGGACAATAGATGTATAATAAAGAAAATCACAAAGCTAGAGTTTTCTTTTTTTCTTCTTTTTTTTTTTTTTTTTGATAAACCACCTGCAAGACTGATAAGGAAGAAAAATCCAAATTACAAATTATTAACGTCTGTAACAAAAAGATGCAATTGCTACAGATTCTACAAACATTAAAAGATACTAACAGGATATAAAGAATTTTGTGCCGGTAGATTTGTCGTTTTGATAAAATTCTTTGAAAAACAATATTTCATGATCTATTTCTGTATAACAAATTACACCCAAACTTAGTGGCTTAAAACTACAGCCATTTAATGATTTTTCACAGTTCTGGGAGTTGACTGAGCTTAGAAGGTGGTATTCACAGAGGGTCTCTCATATGGTTGCAGGCAGATGGTAGCTGGGGCTGGGGTCCTCTGGAGGCTCAACTGGGACACAGAGATACTCTCTCCCTCAGCAATTCCAGGGCCTCTAACGTGGCCTATGTGGTCCCATCAGCAATGAAGGCAAACTTCTTTCCTGATGGCTCAGGACTTCCAATAGGAAAGTAAAAGCTGTAAGCCTTCTTTAGATGTACTCTCAGAATGGTCTAAGTCCAGGGCCAGCTACATCTCCATGAGATGAATGACAAATACTTTGTACCCTAATCAATCTACCCCACAAAATTTACCAAAGCTGACCCCGAAACTAGACAATCTGTATAGTCCTACAGATGATTTTTTAAAAATTGTTAAGTGTAATAAAATCATCCCTCAAAGGAAATTCAAGGCCCAAATAGTTTGCAAGGATATGACTACTTTTGAGAGGAGGGAGTGGGCTTTGATTGGCCTGCAGCAGGGAGACTTATGCAGCAGCAGGAAAAGTTCTATTTCTTGAACTGAGCATTGATTACAGGGGTTTTGCCTTAAGTCATGTATTGAATTATACATTTTATGTGGTAATCTCTATCACAGTTTTATTTTAAAGGAAAAAGTCTTTTAAAAAACAATGAAAAGGGAGCAGTGACTATCTGAACGTTTGTCTTCTGAAGACTGTGGGGCTGCCTTTGGAAGAGAGAAAGATGGAGATCACGACTTAGAGGGTTAGGGCTGGACCACAGAAAAGTAAAAAGTTTGGGATTGGAAGGAGCTAGGTCTTAGGGGAATTTCTGGTCCTTGGAAATGGGGACTATTATAGACAAGGAGGAGGAAGAAGGGCACAAAGATGAGAGATGCGTGATCTCAGAACACAAGACTCTAGAATCAGTTCAGGACTCCGCCAAGCTCTCATGGAAACGAGTCATCCAGAACATTGACCTCATGAATGTCCTTCACTTAATCCAGGGCCACTCAATCCCTCTTCAGGCTCCAGGGGGAGAAGCTTCTATTAGGACCTTAATGTGGCTGTGGACGAAGAACTGCTCTTGGGACCTGCAGGGACAGTGATAAAGTCCCGTGAGTCCCCCACCCTCCAGCACAGGGACTCAGCAGACAGCGCACCCAGCCAGAGTCACTTACATCTTATCCCAGTGATCCCTGAGAGGTATGATCAGCCCTCCCTGCCTTGCATCTTAGATGTTAGGAAAAGTGGGAAGCGGGGAAAGCCAGGGGGCAGGTGGCAGGGGTACTCCTCAGAGCTCATTACCTTTCCGAGCCCTGGTGTGGATGACGATCCCCACCAGAAGGAAGACTAGCCCAACCAGGAAGGCTGCAATTCCACTCAGCATCTTTCTCCAAGGATATTCAGACTGAGCTCCTATGGAAAACATGTATTAAAGTGAGCCAAAAGCTCCCAGTATTTGGTGTACCTTCCTGAAATCCCAGAACCTGTGCTGGACACCAATCCAATGCTATCTAGGGAAGGACTACATCTTGGAAGCCAAGGTTTGTACTCATGGAGTTTCTGTTAATGATTCTTATAATGCCCCCCTAAATGCCAAGACCAAAGCATTAGAGGACAGTAGTTCCCAAAGTTGGAAGTAAGTGACAAGGTGATTACACCTCCATATTTCTTGGAAGATCCAAGGATAGCCATGTTTTTTCCCACCCCAACCCAAAGACCCCAATTTCTATGACTCCCTCAGATCAGAGGGAAGAAGAACTAGTGTTGAAGCCAAGATGAACACAGAGGTAACACAGGTCTTGAGTCAGATTGAGCCGAGTTTTGTCCAGAAAGTATAAGCTGATTCTCACTCCACTCCACAGAAACAGGGCTCAGCAAGCTGGGATGATCAACAAGGCAGGTGTAGACCTCTCCAAGTTCAGGAGTCATTGCCAGCATCACCATTGTCTGAAAGGTCCAGTCTCCATTCCTAATGAGGCCAGTGGACATGACCCCCTCTCTCTGTTCCTGCCCATTCCGGAACCACGTGATCTTGATGTCCCCTGGATAGAAACCTGTCACAGAGCAAAGCAGCAGATTGTGGTGCTGCAAGGCTGGGATCCTCTCTGGATACACTGTCACCTCTGGTTGCACTAGCGGGGGAGAGAAGACATGAGACATGGTGAAGGAAATCCACAAAGCCAACACAGGAGTTTCATTAAAGGTTATCTCAGCCCCATATTTCTTTCCCAAATCACCCAAGTAGAAACTGGAAATGTGGGAAAATCTCACCCCCAAAGACTCAAACACTGGATATGTTAGTGTTGCAAGGAGGATTTAGGCTTTATCACATGCCCACAATTGCCCCTTGTATTTGGGAAGACACTAGCCCTTAAAGTCCCTGAGAACTGGGGGTCTGGGACCCAAGACCACCATGAACTGACCCCTGAGGATAGTGAGTGAGTCACAATTGAGGATAGAATGTATACAGACTCCCCTGCTCCTGACCCATCTATCCTGAAGCAGGAAACTGCCCAGTACAAGGAAGAAGAGCCACAGCCAGGCTCACACGGGGGAGATTCCTGAATCCCTGCAGTCCCCACCTTACACCTCACCTTTTCTCCCCACAGTGAAGGGTGCACCCAGCCTGTAGTTGTGTCTGCAGAGCGCATCCACAGAGGCTCTACTCCTTGCCAGTATATCGGGCCGATTGTTCCACAGCTCAGCGTCAGGCTGGCCCAGCTCCGTCAAGGCCACAAACATCCCCAAGTTGCTGTCAAAACGTGCATACTCCTCCAGGTTAAAGATGAATCTGACCACAAACTGCACATTTTCTGTCCCATTGGTGAAGTAACAGTCAGCCTTTGCCTGAATCACAAAATCTTCTAGAAAACCAAAAAAAAGACTATGAACCAGCCCCAATTAGGAAACCCATACCTGGTTTATTATGCCAGACCACATTGATTGGAGAAGAGGCCTTTGACCTCAGTAAATCGGCCAAAGTAGCCTCTGCTCCCCTGGGCCCCACCCTGGTTCCTCTTAGCAAAGAGACATCCATTCTTCTTTGAAAGAAGCCTGAGGTCCAGCCTACCAGGCCAGCCAGACAGGAGACCTGTAACCCAAAGAAGCAAGTCAGAATGTGTCCAGAGACATAAACTTTCATTCAACAAATATTCATTCCTTTGACCAATATTTATAGACTGTTTGCATTTTGCCAGACACTGTGCTAAGTTTCTCCAAGCCAAGCTTTCAGAAGCCCAAGAATTCCCAGCCCTGTATGGAATAGTTCAATAGTATTCTTGCCGTTAGTAGGTTAATTCTACATATTCCTTCTGGAGTAAAGTGAAAGGAGGATGGAGGTGGGGTAAAGAAATGCAGAGTAGGTTCATAGTAGGTGTGAAATAAACTACCCTTCTGCTTTCCACTCACTATGGGTTTTCTCAAGAATTTTCTTCTGTGGACTTCCCTGGTGGTCCAGTGGTTAAGACTCTGTGCTTCCACTGCAGGAGGCACAGGTTCAATCCCTGATTGGGGAACTAAGATTCCAGGTGGCACAGCCAAAAAAAAATTTTTTTTTAATGAATTTTCTTCTGGACATTTTCCTTTGCACGATTACTCAGAGACCTCATCCCCTCTGTTGGCTCTAGTAAGGTAATGACCTCATTACCTCTATCTATGTTGGGTAAAATAGTATTAACTCATGACTTGAAGATGCCTTTTATCATCATCATCATCATCATTGGCCTTGTATGCACAGTTCTAGTGGTTGTAATAATATGGTGAATATAGGGTTAACTTAAACCTTTTCTGGAAACTTTTATATTAAACACTTCCACTGAAGAATGAATTAAAAAATCCAAATCCTTCAATATCCTGTGATAAACCATAATGGAAAAGAATATGAAAAAGGATGTATAACTGAGTCACTTTGCTGTACAGCAGTAATGAACACAACATTGTGATTCAACCATACTTCAATACAAAATAAATTTTAGGGACTTCCCTGGTGACATAGTGGTTAAGAATCTCTCTGCCAATGCAGGGGACATGGGTTTGAGCCCTGTTCCAGGAAGATCCCACATGCCACGGAGCAACTAAGCCTGCGCGCCACAACTACTGAGCCTGCACTCTAGATCCCAAGAGCCATAACTACTGAGCCCGTGTGCTACAACTACTGAAGCCCGCACGCCTAGAGCCTGTGCTCCGCAGCAGGAGAAGCCACCACAATGAGAAGTCCGCGCGCTGCAACTACAAAAATCCCGTGTGCAGCAACAAAGACCCAACACAGACCAAAATAAATAAATATTTTTAAAAATAAATTTTAAATAAATAAGTAAAAATGCAAATCCATTCTCCATTATGATTTTCCACTTTCAAAGTACCTTATTAGTATTGATAGTGATTAGTTTGAAATCTATACTGACTTTCATACAATGTAACTCTTTTCTAATTGGCATGTTCTCCAAAACAATTTAATTTCCCAAAGCTATTTAATCAGTCTTCATAGGTAAGAAAAAGTATGATTGTGTATTGTGGTCTGGATGTTTGTGTTCCCTCCATTCACATGTTGAAACCCCAACCCCCAAGGGTAATGGTATTAGTCGGCAGTGTTGGGGGAGGTACTTAGGTCAGGAGCATGGATTCTTGATGAAAGGGATTAGTGTCCCTAGAAAAGAGGTTCCAGAGAGCTCCCTAGCCCCTTCCACCATGTGATGGCACAGAGAGAAGGTGCCCGCTCTGAACCAGAAAGAAAGCCTTTCCCAGAACACAACCATGCTGCAGCCTTGATCTCGGACTTCCCAGCCTCCAGAACTTTGAGAAATAAATTTCTGTTGTTTATAAGCAATGCGATCTGTGGCATTTGTCGTAGCAACCCAAACAAACTAAGGTGGTGATAGTTGTCTTAGATTTGAAGATCTGGACAATTTTAAGAGACAAACTGGTAAATGGACCTGGATTGGTCTCAATTCACTTAAGTTCTAGTTCATTTTACATAGAAACAGACACTTCCCCTCCCTGATCTGCTTCCCTATCAATAAAGACAGGTTTGGATTCACGAACACCAGCACCGAGGTAGAACTCAAAAGCATTGTGTTAGGTAAGAAAAGAAACAGAATGTGATTCATCGCACAATGACATTCATTAAAATTTAAAAATACAGGAGGGAGCGGAGTCAAGATGGCGGACTAGGAGGATGTGGAGATCGTGTCTCCCCACAACTAGGGCACCTACCAGAGGCTTATGGGGGACCTTGACACCCAAGGGGATAGAAGGAACCCCCAAGTGACTGGGGAGGACATGGGGGAGAGCGAGGGGGAAAGAGAAGTGGAGGTTGGAGGGAACCAGTGCCCCTGAGGGGTGGCTGGGGGAGGGGAGGGGTTCCTGTGCCTGGAGGGACCCTTGGAGTTTCAGAGGACTCGGGGGAACGTGGATAGCATTTCTCCTGCCCACTCGGGCCCTGAGTCCTCCACCATCCGGGGACCCCTCCTGCCATGTGGGTCCTAAGGGTGTGGGAGAGAGGGGGTAGGGGAAGAAGAGTAAATGTGAATGGGGAGCCTGCTAAGGTCTCAGGCCTGATCATCCCTACTCTGAGGCCAGAGGCACATCAGGGCCCCTCCAACAGCACTGAACCTAATTCCCACCCCCCACCCCAAGGGCTTAAGCATAAGGCCCCGCCCCCACCTAAACGATGCCCATGCCTAAGCCCCACCCCACATAGCCAAGGCCTTTTCCGGCCTTTTTTTTCCTATATTTTTGCTACTGTGATTCTGTTTTACCTTCTGGTTGTTGTTTCATTTATATTTTATTTTTTCTAACATATCTGTTAGTTTTCTAATCTTTTATTATTGTTTACTCTTTGTTACTTTCTGCCCTTTTTTATTTTTTTGCCACCCTGTGCAGCTTGCAGGATCTTGGTTCCCAGGCCAGGGGTCAGGGGTCAGCTCCTATGGTGGGAGCACTGAGTCCAAATCGCTGGATGAACAGACAGCCTCAGACCCCAGGGAATATTAATCAGAGTGAGGTCTCCCAGAGGTCCTCATCTCAGCACCAAGACCCAGCTCTACCCAACAGCCTACAAACTCCAGGGCTGGAAGCCTCAGGCCAAACCACCAATAAGACAGGAACACAGTCCCACCCATCCAAAAAAAAAAAAAAAAAAATGAGACAATAAAAAAATATCTTACAGATGAAGGAGCAAGATAAAAACCGACAAGACCAACTAAATGAAGAAGAAATAGGCAACCTACCTGAAAAAGAATTCAGAGTAATGATAGTAAAGATGATTCAGAATCTTGGAAATAGAATTCAGGCATGGATCGAGAAAATACAAGAAATGTTTAACAAAGACCCAGAAGAACTAAAGAATCAACAAAGATGAACAACACAGTAACTGAAATAAAAAATACAATAGAAGGAATCAATAACACAAAAACTGAGGCAGAAGAACAAATACGTGAGCTTGAAGATAGAATGGTGGAAATAACTGCCAAGGAGCATAATAAAGGAAAAAGAATGAAGAGAATTGAAAACAGTCTCAGAGACCTCTAGGACAACATGAAATACACCAACATTCGAATTATAAAAGTCTCAGAAGGGGCTTCCCTGGTGGCGTAGTGGTTGGGGGTCCGCCTGCCGATGTGGGGGACGTGGGTTCGTGCCCCAGTCCGGGGGGATCCCGCGTGCCGCGGAGCGGTTGGGCCCATGGGCCATGGCCACTGGGCCTGCACATCCGGGGCCTGTGCTCCGCGGCGGGGGAGGCTGCAGCAGTGAGAGGCCCGCGTACCGCAAAAAAAAAAAAAAAAGTCTCAGAAGAAAACAAAAAGAAAGGGTCTGAGAAAATATTTGAAGAGATTATAGTCAAAAACTTCCCTAACATGGGAAAGGAAATAGCCACCCAAGTTCAGAAAACACAGAGAGTCCCATACAGGAGAAACCCTAGGAGAAACACACCAAGACACATATTAATCAAACTAACAAAAATTAAATAAAAAGAAAAAATTTTAAAGCAGCAAGGGAAAACAAAAAATAACATACGGGGAATCCCCATAAGGTTATCAGCTGATTTTTCATCAGAAAGTCTGCAGGCCAGAAGGAAGTGGCAGGACATATTTAAAGTGATGAAAGGGAAATACCTACAACAAAGATCACTCTACCCAGCAAGGATCTCATTCAGATTCGATGGAGAAGTCAAAAGCTTTTCAGACAAGCAAAAGCTAAGAGAATTCAACACCACCAAACCAGCTTTACAACAAATGCTAAAGGAACTTCTCGAGGCGGAAAACACGAGAGAAGAAAAAGACCCACAAAAACAAACCCAAGACAATTAAGAAAATTGCAGTAGGAACATACATATTGATAATTACCTTGAATGTAAATGGATTAAATGCCCCAACCAAGACTCAGACTGACTGAATGGATACTAAAACAAGATCCATATATGTGCTGTCTACAAGAGACCCACTTCAGATCTAGGGACACATACAGACTGAAAGTGAGGGGATGGAAAAGGATATCCCATGCAAATGGAAATCAAAAGAAAGCTGGAGTAGCAATACTCATATCAGATAAAATAGACTTTAAAATAAAGACTGTTACAAGAGATAATGAAGGACACTACATAATGACCAAGTGATCAATCCAAGAAGAAGATATAACAATTATAAATATTTATGATTTAAATAAAATAAATATGATTTAAATATCCTCCCAACATAGGAGCACCTCAATACATAAGGCAAATGCTAACAGCCATAAAAGAGGAAGTCAACAGGAACACAGTAATAGTGGGGGACTTTAACACCCCACTTACACCAATGGACAGATCATCCAGACAGGAAATAAATAAGGAAACACAAGCTTTAAATGACATAATAGACCAGATAGATTTGACTGATACTTATAGGACATTCCACCTAAAGCAGCAGAATACACTTTCTTCTCAGATTCACGTGGAACATTCTCCAGGGTAGGTCATATCTTGGGTCACAAGTCAAGCCTCAAAAATTTAAGAAAACTGAAATCGTATCAAGCATCTTTTCCGACCACAACACTATGAGATTAGAAATCAATTACAGGAAAAAAAAACTGTAAAAAACACAAATAGATGGAGACTAAATAGTGCACTACTAAATAACCAAGAGATCACTGCAGAAATCACAGAGGAAATTAAAAAATACATAGAAAGGGCTTCCCTGGTGGCGCAGTGGTTGAGAGTCCACCTGCCGATGCAGGGGACACGGGTTCATGCCCCGGTCCGGGAAGATCCCACATGCCGTGGAGCGGCTGGGCCCATGAGCAATGGCCGCTGAGCCTGCGTGTCCCGAGCCTGTGCTCCGCAGCGGGAGAGGCCACAACAGTGAGAGGCCCGCGTACCGAAAAAAAAAAAATACATAGAAATAAATGACAACGAAAACACGACAACCCAAAACCTATGGGACACAGCAAAAGGCTTCCTAAGAGAAAAGTTTATAGCAATTCAATCTCACCTCAAGAAACAAGAAAAACCTCAAATGAAAAATCTAACCTTACACCTAAAGCAACTAGAGACAGAAGAACAAAGAAAACCCAAGTCAGTAGAAGGAAAGAAATCATAAAGATCAGAGCAGAAATAAATGAAATAGAAACGAAGAAAACAATAGCAATGTCAATAAAACTAAAAGTTGGTTCTTTGAGAAGATAAACAAAATTGATACACCTTTAGCCAGACTCATCAAGAAAAAAGAAGGAGAGGATGCAAATCAATAAAATTAGAAATGAAAAAGGAGAATTACAACTGACACCACAGAAATTCAAAGGATTATAAGAGACTACTACAAACAACTATATGCCAATAAAATGGACAACCTGGAAGAAATGGACAAATTCTTAGAAAGGTACAATTTTCTAAGACTGAACCAGGAAGAATTAGAAAATATAAACAGACCTATCACAAGTAATGAAATTAAAACTGTGATTAAAAGTCTTCCAATAAACAAAAGTCCAGGACGAGTTGGCTTCATAGGCGAATTCTATCAAACATTTAGAGAAGAGCTGACACCTATACTTCTCAAACTCTTCCAAAAGATTTCAGAGGGAGGAACACTCCTAAATTCGTTCTATGAGGCCACCATCACCCTGATACCAAAACCAGACAAAGATATCACACACACAAAAAGAAACTTACAGACCAATATCTCTGATGAACATAGTCACAAAAATCGTCAACAAAATACTAGCGAACAGAATCCAACAACACATTAAAAGGATCATACACCATGATCAAGTGGGATTTGTCCCAGGAATGCAAGGATTCTTCAATATACACAAATCAATAAACGTGATACACCATATTAACAAATTAAGGAATAAAAACCATATTATCAGGCTTCCCTGGATGCTCAGTGGTTAAGAATCCACCTGCCAATGCAGGAGACATGGGTTCGAGCCCTGGTCCAGGAAGATCCCACATGCTGCAGAGTAACTAAGCCCGTGATCCACAACTACAGAGCCTGCATGCCACAACTACTGAAGCCTGTGTGCCTAGAGCCCGTGCTCTGCAACAAGAGAAGCCACCACAATGAGAAGCCCACACACCGCAATGAAGAGTAGCCCCCACTCACCACAACTAGAGAAAGCCTGCATGCAGCAACAAAGACCCAATGCAGCCAAAAATAAACAAACAAACAAATAAATAAATAAAGCATATGATCATCTCAGTAGATGCAGAAAAATCTTTTGACAAAATTTAACACACATTTATGATAAAAAAAAAAAAATTCTCCAGAAAATGGGCATAGAGGGAACCTACCTCAACATATTGGGTGGGCCAAAAGGTTTGTGTGTTTTTTTCTGTAATATGGCTCTAGTAGAACTTAGTTGTCTTTAAATTCATTCAAAACAACTTTGTTAGATTGTATACGACAGCTGTCATATCGGCATACATTTTTTAAAAATTATCAAAATTGGTGAATATTTGTGTAGCCATTTTAATATTGAAGATGGAAGAAAAAAGCAACATTTTCAACATATTAGGCTTTACTATTTCAAGAAAGGTAAAAACGCAACTGAAACGCACAAAAAAGATTTGTGCAATGTATGGAGAAGGTGCTGTGACTGATCAAACGTGTCAAAAGTGGTTCACGAAGTTTTGTACTGGAGATTTCTCGCTGGACAATGCTCCACTGTCGGGTAGACCAGTTGAAGTTGATAGCGATCAAATTAAAACAGTAATTGAGAACAGTCAGCGTTATACCATGCAGGAGACAGCCGACATACTCAAAATATCCAAATCAAGCACTGAAAATAATTTGCACCAGCTTGGTTATGTTAATGGCTTTGATGTTTGGGTTCTCTGTAAGTTAAGCAGAAAAAACGTTCTTGGCCATATTTCCGCATGTGATTCTCTACTGAAACATAATGAAAGAGTTCCATTTTTAAAACAAATTGTGATTGGCGAAGAAAAGTGGTTACTATACAATAATGTGGAAAGGAAGAGATCGTGGGGCAAGCGAAATGAACATCCAACAACCACACCAAAGGCCGGTCTTCATCCAAAGAAGGTGATGCTGTGTATATGGTGGGATTGGAAGGGAGTCCTCTATTATGAGCTCCTTGCAGAAAACCAAACGATTAATTCCAACAAGTACTGCTCCCAATTAGACCAACTGAAAGCAGCACTCGATGAAAAGCTTCCAGAATTATCAACAGAAAACGCATAATCTTCCATCAGGATAATGCAGGACCTCATGTTTCTTTGATGACCAGGCAGAAACTGTTACAGCTTCACTGGGAAGTTCTGATTCATCTGCTGTATTGACCAGATATTGCACCTTTGGATTTCCATGTATTTTGGTTTTCACAATATTCTCTTAATGGAAAAAAATTCAATTCCCTGGAAGACCATACAAGGCACCCGAAACAGCTCTTTGCTCAAAAATATAAAAAGTTTTGGGAAGATGGAATTATGAATTTGCCTGAAAACTGGCAGAAGGTAGTGTAAAAAAAATGGTGAATAAGTTGTTCAATAAAGTTCTTGGTGAAAATGAAAAATGTGCCTTTTATTTTTACTTAAAAAATGAAAGGCACTTTTTGGCTCACTGAATAATAAAGGCCATATATGACAAACCCACGGCAAACATCATTCTCAATGGTGAAAAACTGAAAGCCTTTCCACTAAGATCAGAAACCAGACAAGGATGTCCACTCTCACCACTATTATTCAACATAGTTTTGGAAGTCCTAACCATGGCAATCAGAGAAGAAAAAGAAATAAAAGGAATACAAAATGGAAAAGAAGTAAAACTGTCACTGTTTGCAGATGACATGATACTATACATAGAAAATCCTAAAGTTGCCACCAGAAAACTACTAGGGCTAATCAATGAATTTGGTAAAGTTGCAGGATACAAAATTAATGCACACAAATCTCTTGCATTCCTATTCATTAACAATGAAAAATCAGAAAGAGAAATTAAGGAAACAAACTCATTTACCATCGCAACACAAAGAATAAAATACATAGGGATAAACCTATCTAAGGAGGCAAGAGACCTGTACTCAGAATACTATAAAACACTGATGAAAGAAATCAAACATGACACAAACAGATGGAGAGATATGCCATGTTCTTGGATGGGAAGAATCAATATTGTGAAAATGACCATACTACCCAAAGCGATCTACAGATTCAATGCAATCCCTATCAAATTACCAATGGCATTTTTCACAGAATTAGAACAAAAGATTTTACAATTTGTATGGAAAACAAAAGACCCTGAATAGCCAAAGCAATCTTGAGAAAGAAAAGCGGAGCTGGAGGAATCAGGCTCTCCAACTTCAAACTATACTACAAAGCTACATTAATTAAGACAGTATCGTATTGGCACAAAAACAGAAATATAGATCAGTGGAACAGGATAGAAAGCCCAGAGATTAAACCCACGCACCTATGGTCACCTAAACTATGGCAAAGGAGGTAAGAACATACAGTGAAGGAAAGACAATCTCTTCAATAAGTGGTGCTGGGAAAACAGGACAGCTACATGTAAAAGAATGAAATTAGAACACTCCCTAACACCATATCCAAAAATACACTCCAAATGGACTAAAGACCTAAATGTAAGACTGGACACTAGAAAACTCTTAGAGGAAAACATAGGAAAAACACTCTTTGACATAAACCACAGCAAGATCTTTTCTGACTCCACCTCCTAGAGTAAGGAAAATAAAAACAAATGGGACCTGATAAAACTTAAAAGCTTTTGCAGAGCAAAGGAAACCATAAACAAGATGAAAAGACAATCTTCAGAATGGGAGAAAATATTTGCAAACAAAGCAACAGAAGAAGGATTAATCTCCAAAATACACAAACATCTCATGCAACTCAATATCAAAAAAAACAAACAACCCAATCAAAAATGGCAGAAGACCTAAATAGATATTTCACCAAAGTAGACATTTCACCAAAGTAGACATACAGATGGCCGAGAGGCACATGAAAGGCTGATCAATATCACTAATTATTGGAGAAATGCATATCAAAACTACAATGAGGTATCACCTCACACCTGTCAGAATGGCCATCATCAAAAAATCTACAAACAATAAATGCTGAAGAGGGTGTGGAGAAAAGGAACCTCCTTGCACTGCTGGTGGGAATGTAAATTGATACAGCCTCTATGGAGAACAGGATGGAGGTTCCTTAAAAAACTAAAACTAGAACTACCATATGACCAAGCAATCCCACTACTGGGCATATACCCTGAGAAAACCATAATTCAAAAGGACACGTGTACCCCAATGTTCATTGCAGCACTATTTACAATAGCCAGGACATGGAAACAACCTAAGTGTCCATCGACAGATGAATGGATAAAGAAGATGTGGTACATATATACAATGGAATATTACTCAGCCATGAAAAGGAACGAAATTGGATCATTTGCAGAGATGTAGATGGACCTAGAGTTTGTCATACAGAGTGAAGTAAGCCAGAAAGAGAAAAATAAATATCATATTAACACATGTACATGGAATCTAGAAAAATGGTACAGATGAACCTATTTGCAGGTCAGGAGTAGAGATGCAGATGTAGAGAACAGATATGTGGAAAGGGAGGCGAAGGAGAGGGTGGGACGAATTGGGAGATTAGGAATAACGTATATACACAACCATGTGTAAAATAGATAGCTAGTGGGAACATGCTATAACGCACAAGAAGATCAGCTCAGTGCTCTGTGATGACCTAGATGGGTGGGATCGGGGGTGGGAGGGAGGCCTAAGAGGAAGGGGATATATGTATACATATAGCTGACTCATTTCATTGTACAGGAGAAACTATCACAATATTGTAAAGCAGTTACACTCCAATAAAAAAATATTTTTTAAAATACACACAGGAAAACAATGCTACATCTTCCTAAAAGCCACCCTCATACTTAAAGACATACCAGACACATTAGAATGGAAGGGAGGGAGTGAGAATGGAGACAAGGGAAGAGAGGAGAGCGTCCTTGTTCTGATCAGTGATTACAAGGTGCTGTGAAGTCACTGGGGAAGATTAACTCCATTCTGTGCACTTGAGAACAATATAAAAGGACATTCAAATGGGTTAATAATGTAAGTTGATCAGGAAAGATCTCCCTGAAGAAATGGCATTTCAGTTGAGACTTGAAGGATAATTGTTACTGATCTCAAGCAGTAGATTTTCCTTCATTTCTACGTTCAGAGGAACTACTGGACTGAGTGTCAGGACAGCAGCATCCTTCCTGGGTCAGCCAGACTCATCTCGAACTCAGCTAATTTCAAACAATGCTCTAACCTCCAAATCTCTATTTTGTCTTACATTCTAAATAAAAATATTTTAAAAGTTAGTTTTCAGTCAGATCTGTGTCAGAGTTTAGATCTTACTGATTGTGCATGTGTTGTTGTTGTTCAATGGATATCATAAGCTCAGAGAGGTTTCTGTTCTCCAAGAATAATGATCTCCTCCCACCCACCCTCCACACCCCTAGGTTTGTTCCTCTTTTGTGTTTAATGAGACTTTGACGTTCAAAGGAGTTCTGTTTTTTAGCATGTTATATCCGGTTTTCTTCTGATAAATATGTTTTCAGAATGTAATATCACTTCATGTTTGCATAGCTTAACTCCTCAGCTAGAAATATAACAGCAGTAAATACATGTACCTGGTAACACGAGGACAGGCATTCAATTTCTAATACATTCTAATACATCTAATACATGTATACCCTCCCTATAACCCCAGTTAATAATAAAAATTTACAGAAGATTATTCAAATACCTGAGTTTTTTTTTAATACTTGTACAGAGGAGTACATAGGACAATGAGTGCATTAAAATGTAATCCAAAGTAGCCATATGATTGACTGATACCATGTATACTGTATCTTTCTCTGATTTAATAAAAAGTACATTTACATCTGAAAAAAAAAGGTGGGGGATTTCCCTGGTGGCGCAGTGGTTAAGAATCTGCCTGCCAGTGCAGGGGACATGGGTTTGAGCCATGTCCTAATACAATTTCTAATACATTCAATTTCTCTCATTTCTCAAGATCGCTTCCTACAATCTGACCATATTATAGGGGCTTAAAAATGTCAAATGAAGCAACCTTCGTTTCCAAGTTCTTTTATTCACATATACCTCAATTGGATACATATGGAAACAGTCACAATCATCAAACTCCTGGCTGAAGGATAGCAGCTATTCTCAGACTGCCTCCATTTATTACAGCTCTCCAGACTGACATTAATACCATAAGGACCCTAAGCAAGCAATGTTTCCCTTTTTCCTGCCTCCGGACTCCTTGAATCCGTGGCTGTGGGACAGGAAGACCCTTTTCCTGCCGGTCCATTGCATGTGGTAAAGAGGGAAGGAATAATTTCCTGTCAAAGGGAAGAAGACTCTCTTTGAACCTAGAAGCCCCTTCCGGTGTGGACTGGAGCCTGGACCTGTAGGGAAAGGCCTTCCTCCCCCACGCCAGTTTTTGCATGTACACATGAAAGAAATCACTGTGTCCTTACCTGGAGCATCTCTGCCTTGAGTCATGGAGGAATCCAGCCTGACTACCGTCACTAACAAAGCCACCACCCAGGGAACCCAGCTAGAACCCATTCTGGAAGAAAACAAGCGAGACAGAAAAATCGTCCACCTCTTCAGAATGGGGCTTGCCCACACACAACTCAGTCAAAAATATTCATGAAGAATAGAGATACCTTTCTGGCCTCCCCAGGATTGGAAACTCCTCACATGGATAACCAATCAAGACAGAGGGGCTTTGTGTCATTAGGTGCTGGGTAGAATACTTTCATAAAGTAGTTACCACTCAAGAACTGTTGACCTGCAGAATCACTGGCAGCAGTTTAGGTACATGGAAACCGGCTAGGAGAAAAAGGTCTTAGAAGAACTGGGCAGATTGTTTATCATGGATCTTACTATCCTCATATAGCACTGTCCCTGGCCTGCTGTGACTAATAGATCTCCATGCCGATGGGGTCGTTCACATTGCCTACAGAGAGTGTGTAAATAAAGAAGATAGTAGACAGCATTTGGAAGCATGGACCTTATGAAGAGTTAGGGAAAGGATTATCAGAGAAGAAATTGAAGAGACTGAGAATTACCTGAAGAGGATTTCCTGTAAACCAAGACAGGGGGAAGAAAAAAAAAAAAAAAAACATGGAGAGAGGATTCTCAAAAGAATAAAATGCTGCAAGAAATGGCTAAAAGGATAAAAGAAAAGAAAGCATTATTGCGTTTTATAAGTAATGGGGCACCAAAAACCTTCAATGGAACAGTGTTAAAGGTAGAAGCAATATTTCAAAAAGGTAAAGAGTGAATTAAAATGAAAAAATGAAGGCAGCAGATGTAAGCAGTCCTTCAAGAATTTTGGAAGTGAAAACAAGGGAAAAGATGAGACTCTCTTGAGAGAAAAGCAACACTAAGGAAAAATAGCTTTTAAGCTAGAAAAGATCTTCCTAAGTTTCTGAGTCAAGTGAAAGTCAACTGTACTTAGGATAAATTGAAGATAAAAAGGAGAAGAAAAGAGAAATTACTCTCCAAATGTTGATTGGAATCCAAATAATTGTCACACATGGCAATAAAAAGAGAAAGACTTTTTCAGATACATGAATGAAATAGGAAGGTTTGGGGTGATAGAGGGGAATGAGGAAGTTCCAGTTGTGTGGCTTCAATAAACTCAGTTTAGAACAAGGCAAGATCTTCTGCTAAAAAGAAACTGGAAAAAAAAATTGATAACTAAGGAGAGCAAGACTCCTTTTTTGCCAAAGTGGTCTGTAAGTGCATTATCATTTAATTAGCATCACGCTCTATGGCCCAATATTGTGGACAGTGCAAGATGAAACAGACATGTTTCTTGTCCTCAAGAAATGTAAAACCTGGGTGGAGTGACAGGGAAACAATCCACTGTAATGTCAGGAAGAATCAAATCAACATTGTAATGCTTGAGCACACAAGAAGAGAAAATTCTAACCATCTAAGAAAGAGTTCATGATGAAATTGATAAAGTTGATATTTGATACATGTGGCCAGGAGAGAATTTTATAATTCCACATATGTGCATGTGGACAAAAGAGAGGAAATAAACAGTTAAACAAAAAGGGTATCTGGAATTCCTTAAAAATTACTGATTAGCCAAAATAAATGTGTATATATATTTTATACACACACACACACACACACACACACACACACACACACACACACTACTTCATAGAATGAGAAGATACAATAGAATTTTTTTCTCCTTCATTTCCCTAAAGGAACACATGCTTTGATGGATGCGTAATATGGGATTATTATGGTAATTGACCAGGTGAGCCTGGAATACTTGAATTATGCCTTGCCAAATATGCTGAGATGCCCTCAGGACAGTTCTACCCATAAATGTAATAGCAAATTGTAAATCAAAGGCTTTATTAGCTGGTCAAATCCCTGATACTCTAATAGAGAGTTTTATGCTAAGCTTCTGTGAAGCATAAGACCCCAAGCAAGGTCTCATGTTCCCACTTTTACTGCTAGCCAGCTGTAAATCCTGAAGGATTAGAACTTCCAAGCATATGAAGTGTGGGAAGAAGAAAGATGACAGGGGGAGTCAAGATGGCAGAGTAGGAGGACACAGAGTTCACGTCTCCTCACAACTAGGCCACCTACCAGGCACTGGTGGGGGACCTTCGACACCTAAGGGGATAGGAGGAACCCCCGCATGACTGGGTAGGACTCGGGAGGGAGGGAGGGGAGGAGGAGAAGTGGAGGTGGGACAGGACCGGCACCCCTGAGGGGTGAATGGGGGAGGGAAGGGGTTCCCACATTCAGAGGGGCCCACTTACAGCAAGAGAATTAGCAGAGATGGGGTAGACTTTTGGGGGATTGGAGGATGGGAAAGGAACGGATCCAGCATTTCCCCCCATGTAGTTGGGCCCCAAGGAGCCTGCTGGAGTCCCAGGCCTGAACCTCCACCCTCCGAGACCACCTCCAGGCACACTGAGCCTAAGCCCTGCCCCTGCCACCCCTCACAAGACTTGCATGGGTCCTGAGCATAAGCCCCGCCCCTGCCTAAGCCCCTCCCCACTCCCCCAGCCAAGGACTTTTCTGGACCCTCTTTCTTTTTTTTTTTTTGCTGCTGTGGTTTTGTTTTGCCTTGTTGTTGTTTCATTTATTTTTTTTCCTAATGTATTTTTTACTCTTCTAATTTAATTTTATTTTTTATTCTTTGTTATTCTGCTTTTTTTTTTTTTTGCTGTGCCACACAGCTTACGGATTCTTGGTTCCCAGGACGCCAGGGGTCAGGCTTGAGCTCCTGTGGTGGCAGCACCGAATCCAAATCGCTGGACTAACAGACAGCCTCAGACCCCAGGGAATATTAATCAGAGTGAGGTCTCCTGGAGGTCCTCATCTCGGCACCAAGACCCGGCTCTACCCAATGGCCTGCAAACTCCAGAGCTGGAAGCCAAAGGCCAAACAACCAGTAAGACAGGAACACAGCCCCACCCATCAAAAAAGTGAGATGACAAAAACATACGTTACAGATGAAGGAGGGAGGTAAAAACCTATAAGACCAAATAAGTGAAGAGGAAATAGGCAACCTACCTGAAAAAGAATTCATCTTTACTGGTGATAGTAAAGATGATCCAAAATCTCAGAAATAGAATGGAGGTACGGATCAAGAAAATACAAGAAATGTTTAACAAGGACCTAGAAGAACTAAAGAACAAAGAAACAAAGATGAACAACACAATAACTGAGATGAAAGATACACTGGAAGGAATCAATAGCAGAATAACTGAGGCAGAAGAACGAGTAAGTGAGCTGGAAGATAGAATGGTGGAAGTAACTGCCAAAGAGCAGAATAAAGAAAAAAGAATGAAAAGAATTGAGGACAGTCTCAGAGACCTCTGGGGCAACACTAAACACACCAACATTCGAATCAAAAGGGCCCCAGAAGAAGAAGAGAAAGAGAAAGGGTCTGAGAAAATATTTGAAGAGATTATAGTCAAAAAGTTCCCTAACATGGGAAAGGAAACTACCACCCAAGTCCAGGAAGTGCAGAGAGTCCCATACAGGAGAAACCCTAGGAGAAACCCACCAAGACACATATTAATCAAGCTAACAAAAATTAAATAAAAAGAAAAAAAATTTAAAGCAGCAAGGGAAAACAAAAAATAACATACAGGGGAATCCCCATAAGGTTATCAGCTGATTTTTCATCAGAAAGTCTGCAGGCCAGAAGGGAGTGGCAGGACATATTTAAAGTGATGAAAGAGAAAACCTACAACAAAGGTCACTCTACCCAGCAAGGATCTCATTCAGGTTCAACGGAAAAATCAAAAGCTTTACAGATAAGCAAAAGCTAAGAGAATTCAGCACCACCAAACCAGCTTTACAACAAATGCTAAAGGAACTTCTCGAGGCGGAAAACACGAGAGAAGAAAAAGACCCACAAAAACAAACCCAAGACAATTAAGAAAATTGCAGTAGGAAAATACATATTGATAATTACCTTGAATGTAAATGGATTAAATGCCCCAACCAAGACTCAGACTGGCTGAATGGATACTAAAACAAGATCCATATATGTGCTGTCTACAAGAGACCCACTTCAGATCTAGGGACACATACAGACTGAAAGTGAGGGGATGGAAAAGGATATCCCATGCAAATGGAAATCAAAAGAAAGCTGGAGTAGCAATACTCATATCAGATAAAATAGACTTTAAAATAAAGACTGTTACAAGAGATAATGGGGCTTCCCTGGTGGCGCAGTGGCTGGGAGTCCGCCTGCCGATGCAGGGGACACAGGTTTGTGCCCCGGTCCGGAAGGATCCCACATGCCGTGTAGCGGCTGGGCCCGTGGGCCATGGCAGCTGAGCCTGCGTGTCTAGAGCCTGTGCTCTGCAATGGGAGAGGCCACAACAGTGAGAGGCTCGCGTACCGCAAAAAAAAAAAAAAAAAAGAAAAAAAAGAGATAATGAAGGACATTACATAATGACCAAGGGATCAATCCAAGAAGAAGATATAACAATTATAAATATTTATGATTTAAATAAAATAAATATGATTTAAATATCCTCCCAACATAGGAGCACCTCAATACATAAGGCAAATGCTAACAGCCATAAAACAGGAAGTCAACAGTAACACACAGTAATAGTGGGGGATATTAACACCCCACTTACACCAATGGACAGATCATCCAGACAGAAAATAAATAAGGAAACACAAGCTTTAAGTGACACAATAGACCAGATAAATTTGATTGATACTTATAGGACATTCCACCTAAAGCGGCAGAATACACTTTCTTCTCAGGTTCACATGGAACATTCTCCAGGATAGATGACATCTTGGGTCACAAGTCAAGCCTCAAAAATTTAAGAAAATTGAAATCGTATCAAGCATCTTTTCCGACCACAACGCTATGAGATTAGAAATCAATTACAGGAAAAAAACTGTAAAAAACACAAATAGATGGAGACTAAATAGTGCACTACTAAATAACCAAGAGATCACTGCAGAAATCACAGAGGAAATTAACACATACGTAGAAATAAACGACAATGAAAATATGATGACCCAAAACCTATGGGATGCAGCAGAAGACTTCCTAAGAGTAAAGTTTATAGCAATTCAATCTCACCTCAAGAAACAAGAAAAACCTCAAATGAAAAATCTAACCTTACACCTAAAGCAACTAGAGACAGAAGAACAAAGAAAACCCAATGTCAGAAGGAAAGAAATCATAAAGAATCAGAAATAAATGAAATAGAAACAAAGAAAACAATAGCAATGTCAATAAAACTAAAAGTTGGTTCTTTGAGAAGATAAACAAAATTGATACACATTTAGCCAGACTCATCAAGAAAAAAAAGGAGAGGATGCAAATCAATAAAATTAGAAGTGAAAAAGGAGAATTACAACTGACACCACAGAAATACAAAGGATTATAAGAGACTACTACAAACAACTATATACCAATAAAATGGACAACCTGGAAGAATTGGACGAATTCTTCAAAAGGTACAACTTTCCAAGGCTGAATTAGAAAATATAAATAGACCTATCACAAGTAATGAAATTGAAACTGTGATTAAAAACCTTCCAACAAACAAAAGTCCAGGCCCAGATGGCTTCACAGGCAAATTCTATCAAACATTTAGAGAAGAGCTCACACCTATACTTCTCAAACTCTTCCAAAAGACTGTAGAGGGAGGAACACTCCCAAATTCGTTCTATGAGGCCACGATCACCCTGATACCAAAACCAGACAAAGATTTCACAAAGACAAGAAAATTACAGACCAATATCACTGATGACCATAGATGCAAAAATCCTCAACAAAATACTTGCAAACAGAATCCAACAACACATTAAAAGGATCGTACACCATGATCAAGTGGGATTTGTCCCAGGAATGCAAGGATTCTTCAATATATGCAAATCAATGTGATACACCATATTAACAAATTAAGGAAATAAAACCATATGATCATCTCAATAGGTGTAGAAAAATCTTTTGACAAAATTCAAAACCCATTTATGATAAAAACTGTCCAGAAAATGAGCATAGAGGGAACCTACCTCAATATAATAAAGGCCATATATAACAAACCCACGGCAAACGTCATTCTCAATGGTGAAAAACTGAAAGCCTTTCCACTAAGATCAGAAACCAGACAAGGATGTCCACTCTCACCACTATTATTCAACATAGTTTTGAAAGTCCTAGCCATGGCAATCAGAGAAGAAAAAGAAATTAAAGGAATACAAAATGGAAAAGAAGAAGTAAAACTGTCACTGTTTGCAGATGACATGATACTATACATAGAAAATCCTAAAGTTGCCACCAGAAAACTACTAGGGCTAATCAGTGAATTTGGTAAAGTTGCAGGATACAAAATTAATGCACAGAAATCTCTTGCATTCCTATTCACTAACAATGAAAAATCAGAAAGAGAAATTAAGGAAACAATCTCATTTACCATCGCAACACAAAGAATAAAATACATAGGGATAAACCTACCTAAGGAGGCAAGAGACCTGTACTCAGAATACTGTCCTCTGCCTGCCTTTGGTCTTAGAAAAACTTTAGTCAAAGAATAAATTTAATCAGAGAAGTGAGAAAATGCAGGGAAAAAAGGAAGATAGTCAAGCAAGACAAAACAATAATATTTTAGCCATTAAACGAAGTGAAGGACCTTTAGTTCTTCCTCAAGGGCTATAAATAATATTCTAAGCCGTGTCCTTTGAGCTGTTTTGCAGATACTGAAATCCCCACCTTGTGGAAGAAGTTAACTGTACACTGCCCAGAAGCATATAGACCCCAGGCCAGTTGGAACCAGAAGGTTGATGGTGCTGACTTCCAATTACCTCACCACCAATCAATCAGAAGAATGTCCACGAGCTGACCACGCCCTGCTCCTTGAACACTGTAAGACTCCTCAGCACCCCCTCCAAGGCAGGACACACAGGCTTGAGGGCACTAGCCCGCTGTCTCCCCATTTGCCTGGCAAAGAAATAAAGGTATTTCTTTCTACTTCATCCAAAACTCTGTCCCCGAGATTTAATCCAGCACCGGTGTACAGAGGTTGAATTTCGGCAACACTACCAAGTCAACTAAGACAGCCTTGAGTTATATAAAATGTTGAAACCAGAATATAAAAGCAGTCTAATTAGATGTGTCATCAGGGAAAGAAGGTGCGCTAGAGAATCACCTGAACCTACAAGAGACACTGCATGAATGAGAAATAACTTGCTTAATTAAGCAAGTTAATTAATAATTGGTAGTGGGAATTTCGTGGCCGTCCAATGGTTAGGGCTCCGTGCTTCCACTGCAGGGGTTCCAGGTTCGATCCCTGTTCAGGGAACTGAGATCCTGCAAGCCACGCGATGAGGCCAAAAAAAAACGGACTGGTGGTGGTTGTTACTACAGCCTCACTTAACCTAATAGGACAGGAACCAGAATGTACCCCCCTCCCCATATCCCTCAGGTAGATTAGAATATTCATGAATTAGAAGCCTGACCACAGGCCAGAAATTCAACTCTGTGTACAGATGCATGAGCCATGGTTGTGAGTGCTTTTTCTAGAAGTGGATGGTTGTGTTGCTCCCAGTTGGAAGGGTGTGTGTGACGCTGAGTAGAAAGGTGGCAATCAGAAGGAACGCAAGCCACTGAATTTTAATTTCCTTCTTTCTTCATACAAACACTTACCTCAGTCTTTCCTGTGTATCTCATCTCATCTGGAAATAGAGAAAAATGTTTTACTTGAGGCTAAGTGAATGAGGACATGATATGGGGGTGATCAGAAGCAGTAAAAGCAGGAGATGACAAGGCTGCTTATGCCTAAGCCTGTCTCCGCTCCTCTGCAGGCAGTACCCCGGCTGGCCTTCTGCAGATTCTCTCGGAGATGAACGAGAGCCCATGAGGAGAAGAGAACTCTGGGGCCCAGAGAACACAGATTAAATTGGGGCTTGTGCTTGGATTTAGAGGGAAGAGGAGTTATTAGATGGCAAGTGGTGGTGAGGGAAGATTGGAAGATACGGATGCTGAACCAGAAATTTAGGAGGGCTCCCTTTTACTTCTTCCGGTGTGAATGTGCCTAAAGCCCATAAACTCTGAACTCTGACTTGACTACATCATAACAGTAAGAGCTAATACTTTTTGATTGCTTGTTATGAGTCAGTTTTCTAAGCACTATATGACTGTGTAGGGCAGGACGAGGGAGAGAGAGAGAAAGAGAGGAAGAGAGACAGAATCACCAGAACAACGCTTCACTGTAGATACCATTATGACCTCCCTTTTACAGGTGAAGTAATGAAAGAATGAACCAAAGGTCACAAGTAGTAAATCCACAGGCTGTGCTATTTCCATTGCACTACATTTCTTACTTGAGAACCCTGGAAAGTTTATTTCTACACCTTTAACATCCCTGTAATGACAAGATGCATAGAGGTCAAAATAACTGAAGAATTGTATTATAACTTTGGTACCAGGACAGATTTCCATCCCCATCTCTTCAAAAGAAGTCAGCGGTTTCGTATATCACAAGCAAGGAATGACATGGAGACCATCTGTAGGAAGAGGTAGCAATGTCAACCAAGAAGAGGAAGCAATACCAACCTGGGAATCTCCCTTGTCAATGGCCTCTGATACATCTTGAATAAATCGAAGCCTCTGATTGGTCCAGTTGGAAACTTTGTTGAGTCATTTTCTGTGCTTCTTGTCAATGTCTACAGTGGAAGGATCTGAGCTTCAGAGGCTCATCAGAGAAAATAGACATTTCTGGGGAGACAACTAATAAAGGGAAAGGTCATGCCCTGGTTTCTTTCTCCCACATTTTTGTTTTTGTATTCTATTTGTATGAGTTTGAAAAATAAAGTGGGGCATTTTCATCTATCTCTTCCCGTCTGACTTCAGCCAAGAGCCCTACCTAATAGAGACATGGGCTTTTCTGTGATTTTTCCCCAAAACTCATATTTTGCATCCCTCTTTCTCATTCCCTCCCCATTCCCTAGGGAGTGAGAGAAGTTGGGTGTGGTAGATGTGGTTATTCATTGAGGTGGTAAAAAATCATTCTCCTTATTACCTGACAAAAATATCTCTTCCAGCGGGGTGGGGCTTCCCTGGTGGCGCACTGGTTGAGAGTACCCCTGCCGATGCAGGGGACACGGGTTCGTGCCCTGGTCCGGGAAGATCCCACATGCCGCGGAGCGGCTGGGCCCGTGAGCCATGGCCGCTGAGCCTGCGCGTCCAGAGCCTGTGCTCTGCAACGGGAGAGGCCACAACAGTGAGAAGCCCGCGTACCGCAAAAAAAAAAAAAAAGAAAAAAAATATATATATCTTCCACTGCTATCTTGGTGACTTTATTAATTTTTATTGAGATATAATTAACCTACAACACTCTGTTAGTTGATATACAACACAGTGATTTGATATTTCTATACATTACAAAGTAATCACCATGATAAGTCTAGTTACCATCTGTCACCATACAAAGTTATTACAATATTATTGACTGTATTCCCCACCCTGTACATTTCATTCCTGTAACTCATTTATTTTGTAACTGGAGGTTTATATCTCTGAATCTCCCTCACCTATTTCACTTACTCTCCCCAGCCTCCTCTCCTTTGGCAACCACTCTGTATCTATGAGTCTTTCTGCTTTGTAATTGTTTGTTCACTTGTTTTGTTTTTCAGATTCCACATGTAACTGTAACCATACGGTGTTTGTCTTTCTCTGACATTTCAATTAGCATGATACCCAGTAGGTCCATCCGTGTTGTTGTTAATGTCACGATTTTATTTCTTTTTTATGGCTGGATAATATTCCATTGTATATACGTACCACATCTTTATCCATTCATCTATCGATAGACACTTAAGTTGTTTCCATTTGTTTGATTTTGTTTTCCTTTCACTTAATTCACTTCATTTCATTCTTTCCTTTCATGGATGTAAGTAACTGAGGTCATGAATTCTTCTCTGAACACTGAGGAACTATATCCCAGAAGTTTGATATGTGATTTAATTGTAACAGGGAAGAGCAAATTCGGACTCCATGTTGGATCTGTTTCTTTGATTTTAAACTTTGTTTTTCGTCGCTTTTGTTATTATAATCATATATAACGGCCTGCCTCAGGGAACCCTGCCCATCTGCCTGAATGTTATAATAAAGTGCCTTTGTTCAGCTCCCAGGGAGACAATCCGACTCTGCCCACCTGTGAATGGCTGCAGAAAAGAAGCAATTAACACATCCCCTTCCCGATGCTGGCCAAGCCAGGCAAATAATGGCCTTTTTACTTTACTTCCTCACCTCCTCCCCCTCTCTGTTCTACAAAAGAAACTGCCATCCAGACCCTGATAAGATGGTTGTGGGGGGACCCTAGTCCCCCATCTTCTCGGTCTGCCGGCTTTCTGAATAAAGTCGCTATTCCTTGCCTCAACACCTTGTCTCCTGATTTATTGGCCTGTTGTGCGGCAAGCAGAGTGACTTGGTAACAATTTTTAATTGTCATTTTTCTAGAAAATCTTCAGCTGTTTGTTTGTTTGTTTGTTTTCTCACTCTCTGGCCCAAGAGAAAGACCATTTCTTTAAGTTCCTATGTGGAAGGGCATTTACCTTTTCTGACCTGATTATTATCAAGCTTGCTCCATTATAGTCAGAGAATAGTACCTGTATCATTCCTATTTTGAGGAAATGATTGAGTGCCAGAATGTGTGGTTTATTTTCATTAATATTTTGCTGAAACTTGAAAAATTATGTTCTCAATTTTCAAAGAAGAAATTTAAATATAGAGCCATCAGATCTAATTTTTGACTATGTTAGTAATATTTTCTGTGTTCATATTTACCTTTTGTCTACTTGATTTGTTAGGCCTAAGAAAAGTGAATTAAAATCACCTATTACTACATTTCTGAATATTTTCCTGGTATCTACCTTCATTTCTGCTTTGTGAGGGTTACTTATATGCTATTTAGAACTTATATATTTCTTAGATATGCATTTTGAGTTTTACACTTTACATTATAAAGTGTCTTCTTATCTCAACCAATCTGGGGAGATTGGTCTGAATTTCACCTTGTTTAATAAGATTGTGACCTCTGCTTTCTTTATGTTTGCATTCTCTTTTTATGCCTTTGTCCATCATTTTATTTATTGAATAAATGAACGAATCTATTTGAGTCACTTCATTTTTAAGCATATCTTTTGTATATTGCAAGCAGCAGAGTTTTTCTTTTAATCTAATCTGAAAATATTTTTTATTTTAATGAGTTAAGTTCGTTTACAATTATTAATATGGCAAATAGTTCAGTGTAATTTGGAGATTATTATTTTCTGTTAAATATGATGTTTATATGAGTATTTCTTTTTTATTTCTTTTTTTTTATTTTTTTGGCTGCGTTGGGTCTTCATTGCTGCATGCAGGCTTTTCTCTAGTTGAGGCGGGTGGGGGCTACTCTTCGTTGCAGTGCGAAGGCTTCTCATCATGGTGGCTTCTCTTGTTGCAGAGCACGGGCTCTAGGTGCACAGGCTTCAGTATTTGTGGCTCACGGGCTCTAAAGTGCAGGCTCAGTAGTTGTGGCACATGGGCTTAGCTGCTCCGCGGCATGTGGGATCTTCCTGGACCAGGGCTTGAACCTGTGTCCCCTGAATTGGCAGGTGGATTCTCAACCACTGCACTACCAGGGAAGCCCTGACTATTTCATTTTTAAAATCTTTCACTATGTCTTTTTGTGGTTTTCTAAATTGCAGTTTTTCAGATATTTAGGAAAGTGTATATGTTGGGATTGTCTTGATAATTTTATTTTTATATACTTCAGTTAGTTCCTCTCTTCTTTAGATAGTTCCTATTAGTTTTCTACTATAAACATCAGAAAACAAGCTTATATTCTCTCCCTTTCTCTTCCATTGTCTTTGTGTATAACTTTGTACTCTTACATATGTTCTAAATACAACTACTTGATTTATCAGTCTTAGGGCTATCTTTTGACTCTCAGATATTAAAGACTAGGCCATCAGCAAGCTTATTCTATGTCCTTACTCATTTTTCTACTTAATCTGTAATTATTAAGAAATGTGTTTCTATTTGTCAATTTCTTCTATAATTTGGCATACAGATATAGATATAGATATTTTTTTGCCCATGCTGCTTGGCTTGTGGGATCTTAGTTCCCCTACCAGGGATTTAACCCCAGCCCTCAGAAGTGAAAACCGGGGAGTCCTAACCACTGGACCACCAGGGAATACCTGTGGTCTATATTTTCTTACCTATATCTGACTTTACTACTAGGTGCAGACTCATTCAGTTTTAGTATAATGTCCTGGTGACTTCTTGCTATCATTATGCATATTTTAATTTATTTATTTTGTAATATTTACTTATTTATTTATTTTGGCTGTGCCAGGTCTTAGTTGTGGTGTGCAAACTCTTAGTTGCAACAAGCATGCGGGATCTAGTTCCCCGACCAGGAATCACACCTGGGCCCCCTGCGCTGGGGGAGCTCGGTCTTACCCACTGGACCACCAGGGAAGTCCCATTATGCATATTTTTAGATGTCAATGTACATGAACTATCTTCTATTAGTGTTAGCTTTACACATCGTATTACACATTTTGATGTTAACCTTTTCAAGTATTTAAGTTTTCTTTGTGACTCATGTGAAGGGCTTATAACTAGATTTTGTGATAGTATTAATCCAATCTGAGAACTTCTTTCTTTTAACTTCTAAATTTAAGCCATTTACATTTCTGTGACTACTAAGCTGTCTGGATTTGTTTCTATTATCACATATTGTGCTATGTTATTTGCTTCCTTTATTGTCCTTTCATCACTTACATTAAACTAATTAAATATTCTAAGTAATCTCTAATTTCCCCCTACTGGCTTAGGAGTTTTCGTTTTTATTAATTAAGATTTACCCCTACATTTTTAACATGACTGCCTAATTTAGCAACATCCGAAGTTAATCAATATCTCTGCCCTCCTGCCAAATACGACCAAGACTTTAGAATTCTTTCACTTTATCTGCCCTCACTCTCATGTTATTTCTGATTATTCCATCATGTTCTTAAATTTAATTGTCATTATTGCCAGTGATTTTCGTAGTTATAGTCATTTTTCATTCCTCAGTCTGATTTACCAATATTTTAGACAGGTTTCAGTTAACGATGGTTGTGGTGGTGTGTGTGCACGTGTGTGTGTTTACTCATCTTTGCTTATTGCATCCCAGTTTTTCTTTCTGGGTTCAGTATCCTTCTTCCTTAAGTGGTAACAAAAATAAACCAAATGACAACTTCGGTACGATGCCACTTTTTATCTATAAGAGTCACAAAATCTAAAAATTTTGCAGCATTCTGTGTTGATGAGAATGCGGGGAAAGAGATAAACTCATATACTGCTGATGGAATTCTGCATTCATACAATCTCCATGACGGTAATTTTCCAATATCTATCAATATTAATAATACATAAACATTTAGACTTGGCAACATCCTCTTTAGGACTTTATCCTAGTCCTATTCTCGCACATGTGTATAACAATGTCTAGACAAGACATTGCTTATAATAGCAAAAGACTTCTGACAGCCTAACTACTCATCAATAAAAGGAGACAGGCTAAATGAAATATGGTACTTCCATAAAATAGCATACATTAGAGCCATATATTTCTAAAGTTTAAAAAGTAAATTTCAGGACTTCCCTGGTGGTGCAGTGGTTAAGAATCCACCTGCCAATGCAGGAGACACGGGTTCGAACCCTGGTCAGGGAAAATCCCACATGCCAAGGAGCAACTAAGCCCATGTGCCACAACTACTGAGCCCACATGCCACAACTACTGAAGCCCGCATGCCTAGAGCCCACGCTCTGCAACAAAAGAAGCTACCGCAATGAGAAGCCCGCGCACCGCAACGAAGAGTAGCCCCCACTCGCTGCAACTAGAGAAAGCCCGCATGCTGCAACGAAGACCCAAAGCAGTAAAAATTAGATAAAATAAATACATTTATTTAAAAAAAGTAAATTTCAGAACTGGGAATTTAGGGAGCTGCTATTTGTAATAACAGGGAGCGAGAATATATACATATATATGCTTAAATATACAGTACATTGTTTCTCTGGAAGGATAAAGCTTGAAGTATGCATCGCCAAAGCAAGGGGTACTGGCAAACTGTGGGGAAGGATGGGAGTGAAGCTTTCCTCCATAGACCATGTTGTGCTTTTTGAATTGTAAACCACATTAATTAACGTATTGCTTATTCACATGAATTGTATCTTTAAAAAAGAGAATAGTAAGAGGGTAAGTGGATACAGGCAGTATAGCAAACTCTTTTGAGGAGTTCTGTTGTAAAGTTAAGCAAAGTCCACCTCTTCCTAGCTCTGTGTCCCAGGCAAGTGAGTAAATGTTTCTAAATCTCCACTCTCATTCTTAGAATTGGGATAGTGACACCTGCCACATGGGATTATCTTAAAGATAAAGTAAGATGGTATATGGCAGGCACTTAGCACAGCAGAAGCACACAGAGGGCACTCCGTGAATGACTATCGTTGATACTGAATTATTACAATTCATAAAAGCCCTTGAAACTCTAGGTTGAAGACTCAGTCTTTCCTAGGGCCAGCAGGTGGCATCGGACCCAAGTGAACGGATGCTCCTTTCACTCAGCGCCCAAAACAGATTTTTGTTTTCCTTATTCCCTTGTCCTTTCCCCCGCAAATTCTGACTCCACACTTCCTTCTCCTGAACCGCGACTGCCGTGCAGACTACAAGTGGCTGCCCCACTCGGCTGGAGTGTAAAGTACTTTAAGTTCAATGTTATTCCCGCACTGGGCAGAGCAGACGGGGCGGGAGGTTGTTTGGGGCTCCAAAGTAATCTGAGAGTTTCCTAAGGTTCCTCCTCTCCATTCATATCTCGCTTTAGAAAGAGTAGTACATGGCTGAGCAGGAAAGGCAATGAAGGTAAGTGACAAGAAGAAGGGGAAATTAAGGGGCGGAAGTCAAATGGTGATGGGTAGTAGGAGGGGGAAATGAAAAGAACTCTGGACAAATCAGAATTACTAATGTCTGTGGTTACCAGGCAGACCACACTTGTAAGATTTGTTGAGCACTCTGTCGGGGAACATTGTTCTGTGTCCCTGAAATAAGGCGTACCTGGAAGTTTCCCTGAGATAACAAGTTTTCACGACCGCTTATGATCCTAAGTTCTGCTGTATCTTCCCATACTGCCCATCAGGATGCCTGAGTTTTCCTCCCAGCTCTGTCACTGATTAGCTGTGTGATTTCAGGCCACTTTCCCTATCTGTAAAGTAAGATTTGACAGCTATACTATTTTTAAGATGTCTTCCAAGTTTAAAGTATTTTGAGTCAATGGGTATAATTTGTACTGAGGACATCAAAGATTAATACATCTTCTTCTGTGAGGACTATAGTTTCCATAAGGTAGGGAGATACAGAAATTATCATTCCTACTTTATAAATAGAAGGAGGACATTTGGTGGGGAGGGGAAGGAATCAGGCCAGCCTTCTCTCTCTCCCAATGCTTATTTCACCCTTGGTGAAATTTGAGAGATAAACAGGTGTGGAGAAGTAGGACAGCAGCAGGATGAAGCAAAGGTTTATCTGCACCAGAAGTTCCTTACTCTGGCCTCACCTTGCTCCCAACAGTGGCCAGGCAGAAGAACAAAACAAAAACAAAAACAAAAATATCTGGTGAGTTCATTGCTAGCCGGGAAAGTACCTGCTATTTCTGGGAAAGTGAAAGTTTCAACTTCCTAGAATAGGAACCGTCCACTTTAAGACCCTTCCAATAACCAGTGACGTGCACAGCTTTGGACTTTCCACGATTTGTATGTGTACGGAGGATTAAGATGGAAGACAGTAGAGGAAGGAGATTTATTCATTTACCCAACAAACATTTATTTATTGTCCACTATGAATGGAGCCCTGTGCCAGGTAGTAGATATAAAGCTTAATAAGATAGACAGCCTCCCCCGCAAGGGCTCATGGTCTCGTGGAAAGACAGAGGTCTACAGTGGGCGGTGGAGAGTTTAATAGGGACTGTGAGAGGTAAGCCCCAGCAGCAGCGCAACAAGAGCACGTAGAAAGGGCACTTTCTCCAGACTGAGAAGATAAAGCAAGGCTTCTTGGGAGACTTGAATCCTGAGTTGAATCTTAAAGAACTGGGGCAAATCCAGGAGCATCGTTCACCGAATGGCAGGAAACAACATACTCAGAGGCACAAAGGCATCAGGAGGGCAGGAAGTTTGTTGTGGATAGAACTTAATCCAACAAGAAAGGGTGAGACAAACGGGCTAGAAAAACTGTCTCTGAGGAAGATGTGAGCAGAAAAAGGGGTGAAGACACAGGGAGGATTTTACAGGAGTGACATCGTCTTATGCGTCTTTTAGAAAGAATGACTTTGTGAACAATGGCTGGAAGAGGTGCACCAACGGTAGGGGAACCTCTCTGAATATGAGATCATCTCACACTATGAATGAAAGTTACAAGAACGAGATCAGAGAGAAGATAAGGGATTCAGAGCTTTTCGGAGCTAGAAGTGAAAAAGCTTTACTTGATCTGATTATAAAGTAGATTATGACACAAGATGCAATATAATGTATTGGCTGAGAGCGTGGACTCTGGGGTCAGGCCTGGATTCCAAGTCCAATTCCACCACTGTGCAACCTTGGGAAAGTCCTTTAATCTCTTTGAGACTCAGTATTCTCATCCATAAAATGGGGATAATAACTAACAATCTCAAAGGGCTGAGGATAAGGATTAAAAATGATAATACATGAAAAAGGCTTAGCATAGTTCCTACTCTGTACACAGTACACAGTACAGTACACAGTAACTCATCAATACTTTATTCATACTGTTAATTAGGGAACAGTCCTCTGTCCCACCATACCCTAGCTCCCCAACAAAATATCAGGTCCTGGTGGGAATGGGGAAGGATACAGAAAGGCAAACTCATGAATATTTATGTCATACTGGTTAATATGTATCTCAAAGAACAATTCAAAGGCTAAGACGGCCAGCAAAATAGTCCCTGTGATTATCTCTGGGATGTGAAACAGTGTGCAGCTTTACTTTTCTCCTTCCTACCTGTCTCTACATTTCCCATATGAATGTGTGCTATTTATATAAGGAAAAAATATTTTGAAATGTACTTATGATGCCACAGTACAGTACTCAGCACCAGGCAAAGCTCTGTTCATCAAGGAAATAAGGTCCCTGGATACAGAAAGCAACCTCCTGCCCTCCCATGGCCCCAACAAAAGTACACATGGTCTAAATCTCCATCATCGGGCCTCCAGCTCCAAAAACAACCACCCAGGGGAACACCCCCAGGGAAAGCCAAAGCAGGAGCTACTCTGGGTCACTGAGATGGCCCTGAGAAGGCTCCAGCATCTCTGGGGTCTCAGTCCTCCTGTTCTGCTGCACCAGGCGGGAGTAGAGGTCCTGCCCCTCCATGAGCTGCTCATGCTCCTTCAGCTCTCCCTGGCTCAGCACCAGGATCTGGTCGGCGTTCAGAACCGTGTGCAGCTTGTGGGCGATCACCAGCACCGTGCGGTCCCCGCGAGCTTTCCAGTCCTGCAGCTGAAGGGGGAGGATCATAACACCTCAGAAAGATAAGAATAAGATGGACGCCACGGCCCCACTGGGCACCATCTCTAGTGACTTAGGGTAGAGAAGGCATGAAACACGAGAAGATAAGACAGAACGGGAGGGAAAGGTCTGCGCTGCCCTCCTCTCTCAGAGGGGCTGTGGCAGCTGGAGGATGGGACGGGAGACATGGCGGCATCAGGGATGTCCCCACACCACCCCCACATAGCCTCCATTCCATCCCAGCCCTAAGAAAGGTCCCACCGCCCCTGCCCCTCCGAGCCCAGTACTCACAGCCTGCTCACACTCCACGTCCAGGGCACTGGTGGCTTCATCCAGGATGAGGACCCGGGGGTGCCTCACAAGGGCCCGGGCGATGGCCAGACGTTGCTTCTGTCCCACAGCCAACTGGTTCCCTTTCTCCCCAACCTCTGAGGAAACCGAGAAATCCCTCTCCTCACACACAGGTGACCACGAAAACATCCTCCTCACAAGCACAGCTGGTATTTCCACAGCCAACAATTAGGCGGATGAGGGCCCGGAGTAGGGGAGGGACCTCTAGGGCTGCCCGTGTAAATATGCATCATCACCCTGCCCTGCTCTCCAGGAACAAAGGCTCCTGAGCTGGACAGGCAGCTACAGAACTCATGATGCTGGGGAGGGAGGTGAGTGGGTTTGGCTGAAGGTACCTGTATCCCTAAAGCAATTAGAGGAAGAAGAACAAAAAACCCCAAAGTTAGCAGAAGGAAAGAAATCATAAAGTTCAGATCAGAAATAAATGAAAAAGAAATGAAGAAAGCGATAACAAAGATCAATAAAACTAAAAGCTGGTTCTTTGAGAAGATAAACAAAATTGATAAACCATCAGCAAGAATCATCAAGAAAAAAAGGAAGAGGACACATATCAATAGAATTAGAAATGAAAAAGGAGAAGTAACAACTGACACTGCAGAAATACAAAGGATCATGAGAGATTACTACAGGCAACTCTATGCCAATAAAATGGACAACCTGGAAGAAATAGACAAATTCTCAGAAAAGCACAACCTTCCGAGACTGAACCAGGAAGAAAGAGAAAATGTAAACAGACCAATCACAAGCACTGAAATTGAAACTGTGATTTAAAATCTTCCAACAAACAAAAGCCCAGGCCCAGATGGCTTCACAGGCGAATTCTATCAAATATTTAGAGAAGAGCTAACACATATCCTTCTCAAACTCTTCCAAAATATAGCAGAGGGAGGAACACTCCCAAACTCATTCTACGAGGCCACCATCACCCTGATACCAAAACCAAAGATGTCACGTCTTTGTTGATGTGACAGAAAAGAAAGAAAACTACAGGCCAATATCACTGATGAACAGAGATGCAAAAATCCTCAACAAAATACTAGCAAACAGAATCCAACAGCACATTAAAAGGATCATACACCATGATCAAGTGGGGTTTATTCCAGGAATGCAAGGATTCTTCAATATATACAAATCAATCAACGTGATACACCATATTAACAAATTGAAGGAGAAAAAGCATATGATCATCTCAATAGATGCAGAAAAAGCTTTCGACAAAATTCAGCACCCATTTATGATAAAAAACCTCCAGAGAGTAGGCATAGAGGGAACTTACCTCAACATAATAAAGGCCATATATGACAAACCCACAGCCAACATCGTTCTCAATGGTGAAAAACTGAAACCATTTCCACTAAGATCAGGAACAAGACAAGGTTGCCCACTCTCACCACTATTATTCAACATACTTTTGGAAGTTTTAGTGACAGCAATCAGAGAAGAAAAAGAAAAAAAGGGAATATAAATCAGAAAAGATGAAGTAAAACTGTCACTGTTTGCAGATGACATGATACTATGCATAGAGAATCCTAATGATGCTACCAGAAAACTACTAGAGCTAATCAATGAATCTGGTAATGTAGCAGGATACAAAATTAATGCACAGAAATCTCTTTCACTCCTATACACTAATGATGAAAAATCTGAAAGAGAAATTAAGGAAACACTCCCATTTACCATTGCAACAAAAAGAATAAAATACCTAGGAATAAACCTACCTAAGGAGACGAAAGACCTGTATGCAGAAAACTATAAGACACTGATGAAAGAAATTAAAGATGATAAAGACAGATGGAGAGATATACCATGTTCTTGGATTGGAAGAATCAACATTGTGAAAATGACTATATCACCCAAAGCAATCTACAGATTCAATGCAATCCCTATCAAACTACGAATGGCATTTTTCACAGAACAAGAAAAAAAAATTGCACAATTTGTATGGAAACACAAAAGACCCCGAATAGCCAAAGCAATCTTGAGAAAGAAAAACGGAGCTGAAGGAATCAGGCTCCCTGACTTCAGACTATACTACAAAGCTACAGTAATCAAGACAGTACGGTACTGGCACAAAAACAGAAATATAGATCAGTGAAACAGGATAGAAAGCCCAGAGATAAACCCACGCACATATGGTCACCTTAACTTTGATAAAGGAGGCAAGAATATACAATGTAGAAAAGACAGCCTCTTCAATAAGTGGTGCTGGGAAAACTGGACAGCTACATGTAAAAGAATGAAATTAGAACACTCCCTAACACCATACACAAAAATAAACTCAAAGTGGATTAAAGACCTAAATGTAAGGCCAGACACTATAAAACTCTTAGAGGAAAACATAAGCAGAACACTCTATGACATAAATCACAACAAGATCCTTTTTGACCCACCTCCAAGAGAAAGGGAAATAAAAACAAAAATAAACAAATGGTACCTAATGAAACTTAAAAACTTTTGCACAGCAAAGGAAACCATAAACAAAACCAAAAGACAACCCTCAGAATGGGAGAAAATATATGCAAATGAAGCAAATGACAAAGGATTAATCTCCCAAATTTACAAGCAGCTCAGGCAGCTCATTATCAAAAAAACAAACAACCCAATCCAAAAATGGGCAGAAGACCTAAATAGACATTTCTTTGAAGATATACAGATTGCCAACAAACACATGAAAGGATGCTCAACATCAGTAATCATTAGAGAAATGCAAGTCAAAACTACAATGAGGTATCACCTCACACCGGTCAGAATGGCCATCATCAAAAAATCTACAAACGATAAATACTGGAGAGGGTGTGGAGAAAAGGGAACCCTCTTGCACTGTTGGTGGGAATGTAAATTGATACAGCCACTATGGAGAACAGGATGGAGGTTCCTTAAAAAACTAAAAATAGAACTACCATATGACCCAGCAATCCCACTACTGGGCATATACCCTGAGAAAACCATAATTCAAGAAGAGTCATGTACCACAATGTTCACTGCAGCTCTGTTTACAATAGCCAGGACATGGAAGCAATCTAAGTGTCCTTCGACAGATGAATGGATAAAGAAGATGTGGCACATCTATACAATGGAATATCACTCAGCCATAAAAAGAAATGAAATTGATTTATTTGTAGTGAGGTGGATGGACCTAGAGTCTGTCATACAGAGTGAAGTAAGTTAGAAAGAGAAAAACAAATACCGTATGCTAACACATATATATGGAATCTAAAACAAAGGTTCTGAAGAACCTAGGGGCAGGACAGGAATAAAGACACAGATGTAGAGAATGGACTTGAGGATACAGGGAGGAGTAAGGGTAAGCTGGGACAAAGTGAGAGAGTGGCATGGACATATAAACACTACCAAATGTAAACAGATGGCTAGTGGGAAGCAGCAGCATAGCACAGGGAGATCAGCTCGGTGCTTTGTGTCCACATAGAGGGGTGGGATAGGGAGGGTGGGAGGGAGACGCAAGAGGGAGGGGATATGGGGATATATGTATACGTATAGCTGATTCACTTTGTTATAAAGCAGAAACCAACACACCATTGTAAAGCAATTATACTCCAATAAAGATGTTAAAAAAAAAAAAAAAAAAAAAGAAGGTACCTGTATCAAGTCCATGCTTCATTTCCTTTATGAACTCCTCCACTCTGGCCGCCCGTGCAGCAGCCAGCACCTTCTCATCGCTGCAGCCCTTCAGCCCATAAGTGATGTTGTCCCTCACCGAACCCGAAAACAGCACAGGCTCCTGCCCGACCAAAACCACCTGGGCAGAGGCGACAGGAGCAGAGGACCATGTGGAAACCCCCAAGGCAGGGACCCTCCTTTCCTCCTCGCCTACCTACCTCACAATGGACCCCTTGTGTTTCTTCCCCCGTCTCCACCCCCTGCTCTCCGCACATACTTCTTCCATCCAATCTGCAATCCCTCTCCTTCCTCCCCACCCACCTGTTGGTGTAGGTAGCGGCGCTCATACTGGGAGATGGGCACCCCATCCAGCAGCACCTGCCCCTCGGTGGGCTGGTACAGATTCTGCAGCAGAGCAGCTACTGTGCTCTTTCCAGATCCACTGGGCCCCACCAGTGCGGTCATCTTCCCAGGAGGCAGGGTGAATGTCAGACCCTAGAAAAGCCAGGAAAGAGTTAGGGGCCTGCCTGTTTGCCCTCCCTCTCCTCTTCTTTCTATCAGAGAAGGATAAGCTTCTCATCACTCAGGGCGTGAGGGGCCCAGATTCCCTCCCTGGGGTCTCCGTTGGGCACCTTGAGCACAGGCTGGTCAGGGCGATTGGGATACACAAAGGAGACGTTCTGGAATTCCATCAGGCCCTTCAGAGTGGGCGGGGCCTGTGTCCCAGTTGGAGGCAGATTTGGCTTTCGGTCCAGGTAGCAGAACACCTTCTCTGCAGCCCCCACATTGCTCAGCATGTCCCCAAACATGTACACCAGGGTCTGCAAACAGGAAGGCAGGGGTCAGCCAAGCAAAGGAAGCTCCACCAGGAACCAACTTCCCAACTCCTCACACCCTCCCTGTCACACTCCACCCCAGCCATGCTTCTCCCCTCATCCAAAAAAGATTCCCTACCTTTTATATATACATAGATAGATATAGATATATACACATATATATAGATATGTATATTTATTTATTTTTGGCTGCATTGGGTCTTCGTTGCTGCGTGGACTTTCTCTAGTTGCGGCAAGTGAGGACTACTCTTGGTTGCGGTGCACAGGCTTCTCATTGCAGTGGCTGCTCTTGTTGCAGAGCACGGGCTCTAGGCATGCGGGCTTCAGTAGTTGTGGCACGTGGGCTCAGTAGTTGTGGCTCGTGGGCTCTAGAGTGCAGGCTCAGTAGTTGTGGAGCACGGGCTTAGTTGCTCCGCGGCATGTGCGATCTTCCCGGACCAGAGATCAAACCCGTGTCCCCTGCATTGGCAGGCGGATTCTTAACCACTGCGCCACCAGGGAAGTCCCGATTCCCTACTGTTAATGTGCGATCTTTTTTTTTTTTCTTTTTTTGGCCGTGCCACAGGGCATGTGGGATGTGGGATCCTGTTTCCCTGACCAGCGATCAAACCTGTGCCCCCTGCAGTGGAAGCATGGAGTACTAACCACTGGACCGCCAGGGAAGTCCCCTTAATGTGCAATTTGCTTGAATTTCAAAGGGGCACCAATACCCCATTATTCCAATTTGCCAGGTAAAGGATGGAGACCAGAGTCCTTCCATCCCCAGACCTTTCCAGTTACTCGTACACAGCTCTGTCTGGCCGAGTTACACAGGGAACTCCTTAAAAGCGGGTGCTGTGCCCACCTCCTCTTTGCAGATGCCAGACTGCTTTGCACAGCTCTCCACCCATAAAAGATGTTTAATCCGTGTCTACGAAACTTATAAAGCCCAAGATCCAGTAACTAATTATTTTTGAAAACTGGTAAATATAGGAAGGAACTAAACACTTACTGTGCCTTTCCTAATCAAACTGTACCACTTGGCAACCAAACAGTAGATGAGGACACATCTCCCTTGAGACATGCATCTAATAAATAAGGAATGGGGGAGTGTCACCGTTTTGCCACCGCAAATGATTTAATGGATCTAAGCTTTACTGGTTGCTGTCACCACAAATGTATATGAGAGAGAGAAAGAGATCAGTGTAATATATACCTCTATGAAAAATGTGAAAATCTGATCATTGACTTGCATTTGGTGAAGTTGTTGTTAATTCTCTTGCTGTGGCCATGGCTTTGTGGTTACATGTATTTTAATGTTTACATGTAGTGATACATATTTACAGATGAAACCGTATCTTGGATTGCTTCAAAATAATATGGGGGGAGGGAAGTGGGTGGGGTTACAGATTAAATAAGATTGGCCATGAATTGGTAATTGTTAAAACAGATGCTGGGGGATAAACAACAAGGTCCTATCGTATAGCAGAGAGGACTATATTCAATATCCTATGATATATACACACTACTATATAGAAAATAGATAACTAATAAGGACCTACTGTGTAGCACAGGGAACTCTACTCAATACTCTGTAAAGACCTACATGGGAAAAGAATCTAAAAAAGAGTAGATATATGTATAACTGATTCACTTTGCTGTACACCTGAAACTAACACAACACTGTAAATCAACTATACCCCAATATAAAACAAAAATTTTAAAGAAAATAAAGAAAATAAAAGTTAAAAAAAAAACAGATGTTGGGTACATGGGGGTTCACATTATAGTTTTTTTCTCTTTTATTGCCCATGTTTGAAATTCTCTATCACAATGAGTTGGGGTTATTTCAGTTTGTTGTTTTTTTTTAAGGGGAACAAATAGAAGACAAAGCGGGAAAAGAGAGCCTGCACAGCTCCTGACTCACTTCCACGTGGTTGCCCACGTCCTCCTGGTAGAGCAGAAAGGAGATCAGCCCGCCCCGGGTGAGGTCCCCAGCCAGGATCTGCTGCAGCCCACGTCTCAGCAATATAACCTTCATTGCCAAGTGCAGCATCTGGAGGGAGAAGGAAAGGGAGCCTGAGAATCTTCCATTCTTTGGCCTCCCTGCCCCTATGACACTGAGCGACCCCCAGACCAGCTGTAGGAAGAGGACCATCACTTTCCCTGCCCCCTCCCTGAGCCCTTCCTCCAGCCACTCAGCCTCCTCACCCTCCTTAAGAGGCAGTAGAGGGCCCTTTCCAGATCTCGTCGCCACCACAGCTGCCGGCATCGGTCAAGAGCCTCCTTATAGCGACGGACCTCTTGCTCCTCCGCCCCAAAACTGCGCACAGTCTGCAGCCCTCCAACTGCCTCACGTACCACCTGTCCTGCTTTCGCCACAGCATCCTGGATCTCCTGAAGGACTGCCTGGAAAAGTGGGGCAGGAGATAGGAGGGGCTGATTCGGCAGAAGACAGCCGACCCCCACGTCTCATTCCAGCCCTTGGAACGCTCTCTTCACGCTAAGTGAAGCAAGTCAGACAGAGAAAGACAAATATTATATGATATCATTTACATGTGGAATCTAAAAAAATAATACAAATGAATCTGCAGACTCACAGACGTAGAAAACAAACTTATGGTTACCAAAATTGGGGGAAGGGGGGGAGTGGATAAATTAAGAGTTTGAGATGAACAGATACAAACTACTAACACAAAATAGATAAGCAACAAGGAGTTACTGTATAGCACAGGGAACTACATTCAACATCTTTTAATAACCTATAATGAAAAATAACCTGAAAATCTCTCTCTCTCTCTCTCTCTCTCTCTTCCCCGCCACCTCTCTTCCCACCCCACTCTCTGTCACACACACACACAAAGTCCCAGAGGGTCATGGACCTTCTGAAGCCTCTAAGGGCCTGGAGAAGGCCTCTAGGAGAACTTTCTTCTTCCCTGGGGATTCCCTAGCATCCACACGTACCTGATGGCGAGCACTGTACATCTTTTCAGCCGCTGTTATTAGAGGCACCTCAAGCAGAGAAAGGAGGGTGAGTCGAGGTGACAGGTTGAGCATGAAGCTGTAAACTCCCAGCACTTTCACCAGGCTTCGAGACAGCACGTTGGCATTAAGAGGAAGCCAGTTACTCATCAGTTTGGTATCCGAGCTCAGCCGGGAATTCAGCTCCCCTGGGCAGGACAAAGCCGGTGAGGAAACCACATGTTGTAATGCAGAACCCCCAGAAACTCCCTCCTGAGCTCCCAATCTCACACAGCCCTCCCTCCCTGCAGATTGCCTCTCTACATGGTCCCCAAAGAGAGAAAAACAGCTCCAGGCCTTGGCACCAGGGATGCAGGGGGAGGGCAGTGGAGGGGAAAGGAAGTCCTGGGGGACCCCAGACCTGGACTCCAGGCCCTACCTGTCTTAGTCTCCTGGAAGAAAGCAAGGTCCTGGCACAGGAGGGAGGAGAAAAGCAGCTCCCGGACCCGCAGGTTGATTCTGGACATGATGAAGGTGAAGGTGCTTCCTCGGCAGCCTGCAGACAGTGAACTGCGGGGAAGGAGGGCGGCAGAGGATGAAGAGGAGAGATGCAGAGAAGGACGGAGGGAGAGACAGAAGCAGAGGAGAAAGCATGCGAAGAAAACAAATACAAAGTTGGGGGCAGTATATCATGAGAGCAGAAGAGAAACAAATAAGAGAGAGGGAGACACAAGGGGCAGGAATCAACAGACGAAGAGAAAAGAGGACACAGTGAGCCAGCTGTGGGAACCACATCATAACACAGACAGATTCACCAGCATCACTAGTTCATTCTGTTCTAGACAGGAAGGAACAGTACAATAGAAATGGAAAGATGCTGTGAAGGGAAAGAGCCTATGGCTTCCTTCTGACCTGGTCTCTCTCAGGGCCATCCCTCCAGCTTTCCCCTTGGTCTTGGTCTCCTTCCTCCACCCCCAACGTCCTTCTTCCTACTTCCAGATATTGATACTTTCTTGTGGGAACTGTAGCAATGGACTCCCTGCCCTCCCATCTCCAAAGCCCTGGGATCCTGCTGTTCTCCCTCTCCACTGTCCTTGGGATTGGAAAATTCCTCTTAGACCAAGTGAATTTTTACAGTCAAACTCAAAGGAAAACTGTGAAAGCGCAAAGGCAGGAACTGTACAAAATATGGGTTTCTAATACAAATCTAATGACCATGTTGAGAGGGCTGCTGGCATACTCAGACATCAAATGGTGAGGGTTTGGACTTTGGTGATCACAGTGAGAACGGAGAGAAAGGAGCCATAGGAGCACGTTTTGAGTGTGGCAAATGCAAGAACGTGAGAAAGGCAGCGACGACGCTGGTGCTTGGAGCTGAGGATACTGATGGTTTCATGAATGGGAATAAGAAGAGGGAGGCATTTTCAAGGAGACCAGGAGGGAGTGGGATGCACTTGGAGTTCTGGGTGCATGGAGTCTGAGGTGACAGGGCGTCATCCAATGGGAACGTCAAGGAGGCCTCTGGATTACAAGACTGGAGCTGGATGTGGGAATGTGGATGTGGGAATGTCCTGCAGACGTGAGCTGCATTAGCTCAACAGGAAAAATGTTCTTAAAGATCAAAGAACTGAGTCCTGAGAAAAGTCCATAATTAAGGATCCAGAGGAGGACGGTTCTCCAGAAGAGGCAGAGTGGACTGGAAAGTAGAAAGGGAGTTCATAAAAGCTACCTGAAGAACAAGATCAATCATAAGAGATTGTTCTGGGACTTCCCTGGTGGTCCAGTGGTTAAGACTCCGAGCTCCCAATGCAGGGGGCCCAGGTTCGATCCCTGGTCAGGAAACGAGATCCCGCGTGCTGCAGCTGAGAGACCATATGCCGCAACTAAGACCCAGCACAGACAAATAAATAAGATACATAAATAAATAATTTTTTTTAAAAAAAGAGATTGTTCTGATGCCAGATGCTACAGACACATAGAGAGCTGAGGGCTGATTTTTTTTTTTAAAGCAGCAGCTTGATCATTAAGAAGTTCACTTTTAAGTAGTTTCAGCAAAGAGTAGTAAGTATGAAATAATGAAGAACTGGTTTTTGAGGGATTCTAAATGAAGTATGACCATATCAAAGGAGCAGGATCAAGCAGCCGGCTGGTATTTGGGGAAGGCTAGTGAGGTACTCGCACGACCCTGAGAATGAGCACCTCCTTAAATTTTGCAGCCTAGGTGCCTGACTCACCTCATCCTAGTCCCAGCCCTATCAAGCAGTTAGTTAATTAGTTACTTAGTTTGTAGACAGCGGACTCCTGGCTACGTCTTAAAACAGAAGGAAAAGTAAATGAAGTGGAAAAGAGTAAAGATGCTGGAAAGAAAGGTGACAAGCCTCAGAGTAAGATCTTCCAGGAGAGACAAGATGACTTAAGGACGAAGAGTCAGGAGGAAGAAACATGCCCACCCTGACAACTGGATAACTGTGGAAACAAACACAGGGTGGGAGGTTGGAGACAGAAAAGAGAAATGGAACTTCATGGAGATAAAAATGTTGAGAGGTAACTGAGAGACATTCCATTCGACACATAAACACCTTTTGTACTACATTCACTCCTATCCGTAACTATAATAAGTAATATAAACTTTGAAGATGTTGGAGCCACGTGGTGAACGGAGGAATAAATGAGTGGATGCATGACACAGAATGGTGAATGAACAAATACAGATTTTTTAGTTTAAGTATTTTGTGCTTTGGGCACCAGAGGGTCTGAAAACAGTTAGGAAAGTGAGGGCCCCTGTAAAAACTGGGGGCTAGCAAATCACCATCACCTACCTCCCAACAGAGAAGAGACACATGAAAAAGATGGCGCTGGCAAAGGCATCAGGATCAAAATCACCTCCCAGGATGTCAATCACAAGACCAGAATAGTAAGAGATTAATGTCTCACCTGCGGGAGGACAACAGTGAATGTGCTGGTGCCCAGGGCCTTTTCCCACCTCCAAGTCACAGCGCCCTCTCCCGACTCACCCAACACAGCAACAGCGAGGAAGAAGAAGGCCACACCCAGGAAAGGCAGGTCTGGCCTTGAGAGCTTCAGCAACCTCCACATCAAGGCTCTGTTGCTCTCCTGGCCCTGCTCCCTCTCCCGGGCTCCTGGAGGGCTCAGCACAGCCCACACGCCCCAGCTCAGCCCTGCCGCTCCGTAACCCAGCAGCAGCCAGCTCCACGGGGCTGAAGCCGCCCTGGCTGGGGGAGCACTCAAGGTCCCCGGGACCAGGGCCTGCAGGGAGAGAAACAGAGGGGTCATCAGGCAGAGAGGGGGCAGCAGTGCTCCCGCAAACCTCAGCAGCCCTCCCAGCCTCAAAAGCCACCAAAGCCCTCCCAGTCGCAAGGTGCCTTCTAGCCACAGGCCTGGAAGCCCGCGGGGAAGCAGAGCCCCCAGGGTCCCCTGCAGCAGCCAGAGTAACGCCCAGTCGGCCAGCAGCAGGAAGGCCCAGGGTCTCAGGTCAGGGAGCCGCATGGCGAGATCTAGGGGTAGAAGGTGAGAAACGACAGAGGTGAGTCCCAATCCTTGTCCCCACTCCTCCCCACTCGCACTCCGCCGAACGCGTCCACGGGCTTCCCATTTTATTTACCCAGTGCTACCCTGAAAGATGCCTGAAAAGTGCTTGGTCCTCTCCCTCCTAGGATCCCAGGCATTCGGCCTGACAGAGGGAGCTGGGAAGCCTGACCATCTGCAGCCTCATCCTCTAAAAAAAGACCCGTGACCCCCTCCCCCCACCCCGCCCCCGCCAGCCGCCCCCGCCGAGTTCCAAAGGGCCAGGCGGTCCCGCCCCGCTCCCTTGCTCCCGGGGTCCAGAAGGGCTGGAAGCCTGGGACGCGGAGTGGCTCGTGGATGGGCTGCGTCCCAGTTAGAGCTCCAGGTTCCCACGCGCACCAACTCACCGGAGGGGACTTCTGGGCTGCAGCTCGGAGGTCTTTCCTTTACGTGCCAGGGGCCGAGCTCTGAAGTGCCCTCGCGCCGCCTCCGCTTCGTTTCCCCTCTGTCGGCGGGCGAGGATCCCCGAGCCAGGGCGGCCGGGCTCCCTCGGCTTTCGCTTTCGCTTCCGCAGCCGGTGCCCGGTGCTGGGCCCGGCGGCCAGCAGGCGGCGCGCGACACCTGCAGCCCGCGGAACAGACCCCTGAGTCCTGCTCCACGTGCCAGGCCCCGGTTAGTCTCCACCCTCAGAAACAGTTACTCTGTCATAGGAAACGGCTGCAGTTTTTTAAATTGCCACTAAGTAAAATAGAGCTGTTTCGAGGATTGGGATGCTTTGTAATTGGAGAACCGCTGGATTTTCAGACCTCAGCTCTGAACCTATTTTGAGAACTGCCCTCTTTCCCAATCCAAGTTCCAGATGTAGGATCTTGGGGTTTAAAACAACAACAACTAACAAACAAACAAAACACACACACACACACACACACACACACACACACACACACACGAAACAGAGCCAGAGTCCAAGCGAGAAACACACAGGACTTCTATACAGAAGGCCCAGCTACTCTCACCAGGACCTAAGTGAGTTTCCACTTACAGATTCTGAGCTGAGAAGGCCCCCCACCACTGCACATCTTCCCTGTCTTTCTCAACACAACTCCTGAGCAGAGAGAGTGTTCAGACGCCTCTAGATTTATGCTTCAGATGATGGTGGAACCACCTTCCTCATATGAGGGAAGTAGATTTTGTTTCTTAGTTTAACACTGATCAGCACAGTAGTCAGGTTTCTATAGGTCCTGCCAGACCCAGAGCCCATCTATGGGGCAGGTAGATTGGTTTATTCCAGAAATAGCTCTTCTGGTTGAAACCACCTCCCAGACTCAACATATTCCCCAAGGGAGGGCCACGTGGATTCCAATGCACCCTTTTGAAATGTTATTGGCACGACTTCCATGGGTCACTTCAAATTTAGATTTGAAGTTAGAGGATTACTAAAACTTCTCCAACCCCGTCCATTCTGGGATTTTAAGGATCTCTCTCTAACGAAAAAGCTCCATGTTCAGCTGCTTCCTACTTACAAGCTCTTCCTTTGACGAACTCTCCTTGGAGAGGTGACAGTGTCCTGCTCCTTCCTGAAATCCCAGCGTGATTCAGAAAATCTCATTCTGTCTCATCTTTCTAACCTGGTTACCTTTTCCTCATATTTCCAACTTCAGCAAGTCCTCCTTATCTCCTCTTCCACTTCAATCACAGTCGTGTCATCTTGCAATGGAGTGTGACCCATCATGAAATGGAACCCCTAACGTCCATCTTTCCATGTAATATCCAATCTCTCCACAGGGTTATTTGAGATAAATGGGACCGTGTTTACGATTACCGCACACACGTGAGGAGGAAGCTTGTTCATCCTACTTTACCAAGTCAAAAACAGTTGTTCTAAGCACACTACACCCAGATACCCAAACCATTAACAACTGACTACACAGGAGCCTTCAGGCTGTGTGCCTAACCTGAATTAAATTGCACCTAAGTGTCCACAGACAATGTTGAACCTTCCCGAGGTCCTGGAGAGATGAAAGTGGAAGGAAAGCCCAGAAGAATATTTGATGAGACCCCATTTCTTAGGTAGGGGTTTGAGTCTCTTTTCTCAGGAAAAGTCTGTCTTTATTTCCTGATCCCTCCTCCCAACAAGCCCAGCCCAGAGCCCTCACAAGGCCACAACACAGAGGCTTTTATAACCGTTTTCCTTTATTGTGCTTGGTGGGACACCCAGAAGGTTGGGCTGGGGGTGATACTCACGGAGACAGAGAACACACAAAAGGATAAACTACACGCTGCCTCCCAGTGGCCCCTGGTTCTCTATCTCTGGGTCAGGTCAGGCCCCCCTTTCTCCTGGGGTGTAACCTGGCCCAGGTCCCCAAGTCCACCACTGCCACCATTACTGACTGGCCTCATGGTACTGGTACATCAGGTCACTGACGTCTGTACTTTCCACTTTCAACCAACCGTCCTCCTTCACGTGGTACACTGCAGGCAAAGGAGAAAGAACAGAGTCGGGCTTCCCTGGTGGCGCAGTGGTTGAGAGTCTGCCTGCCGATGCAGGGGACACGGGTTCGTGCCCCGGTCTGGGAAGATCCCACATGCCAGGGAGCGGCTGGGCCCGTGAGGTACCACAAAAAAAAAAAAAAAAAAAAAAGAACAGAGTCACCTTCCCTTCAGCAAGATCCTGCTAATGATGTTATGTTGAAGGCGACAACAGCAACACACATTCTCAAAGCCCTTATTATGGGGATTGCAATGCCCCCTTCAGGCTCTGAAAACCCGTTCCCTGCCACTCAGCCTCCCCCATGTCTCCCAATCTCAACCCCCCTCCTTCTTCCTCACTCCCCAGGGGCGTGGCAGGGGAGGAGGGCATTGGTCTCTTACTATTGACAACGCCTCCAGAATAGCTGTCTCGGTGGGTGGCATGAACAATTGCCCTTCGGCCCAGGTCACAGGCCTCTTCAATGCTAAGGTCAGGTCTATAGCCAGTATCCATGACCCCATAGGCATGGGAGCACCCACTACCGGTGGAGAACATATTTCCCGAGAGCCGAGTCCCATCTGCATCCACGTAGTAGAGTCCAGGCCCCTATAGGATGCAAGAAGGGTCTAGGTTGGAAGTGGAAAGGAAGTTGTTGGTAACAGTCAGATTCAAGTGTGAGCCATGAGAAGTGGACCAAAGACTTAGGCTGACCCCAGGAACATCTGAACTAGGAGAACACTGTGGGAACAATCATAGCACTTAAGGGAGGAAAAACAAACTTGGAATCAGCTATTTGATCCAAAGGGACAAGCTTATGAAACAATGGTCCACATCCAGACCCAGAAATTGCCAGTGGGTAACAGTTCTATAACCGAGTGTTCTCTGTGCCACGTACCCTGTAGGGGAGGGAGTGGGAGTGTAAGGTGGGGAAACTGACCTCTCATCCACATGTGGGAATATGGAGAAGGGAGGGGACTCACTTTCTTGTCCCAGCCACAGATCATGCTGCCCATGGAGAGGCCCATGCCCCGGTACTGGCACATCATGTTGGAGAGCAGTTTGGAGGCTGCAGACACAGAGATACGCTCACCATTCCGCAGATAGTACAGCCTGGGTGAGAACAGGAAGGTTCCAGGAGAGGACTTAGAGGTGACAGGAGAAGGCTAGCCCTCCTAGCAGCCCACTTGATGGGCAGAAAATGATTGAAGAGATAAGCATTTGAAAGGAGTGGTTTTGTAGGATCTAAGGATGGGGAAAGATTTGGAATGTATATAGAATTAACTTTTCTTTAGTTTTTGGCTATGTGGCATGTGAAGCATAGTTCCCTACCAGGGATGGAACCTGCGCCCTCTGCATTGGAAGGCGGAGTCTTAACCACTGGACCACCAGGGAAGTCGTCAAAACCACACAAAGAGGGCTTCCCTGGTGGCGCAGTGGTTGCGAGCCTGCCTGCCAATGCAGGGAACATGGGTTCGTGCCCCGGTCCGGGAAGATCCCACATGCCGCGGAGCGGCTGGGCCCGTGAGCCATGGCCGCTGAGCCTGCGCGTCCGGACCCCCGCAACGGGAGAGGCCACAACAGTGAGAGGCCCGCGTACCAGAAAAAAGAAAACAAAAAACAACCAAAAAACACATAAAGAAATCCCAGTAGGGACTTCCCTGGTGGCGCAGTGGTTAAGAATCTGCCTGCCAATGCAGGGGACATGGGTTCAAGCCCTGGTCCAGTAAGATCCCACATGCAGCGAAGCAACTAAGCCCGTGCGCCACAACTACTGAGCCTGCGTGCCACAACTACAGAAGTCCGCTCACCTAGAGCCCGTGCTCTGCAACAAGAGAAGCCACCGCAATGAGAGAAGCCCACGCACTGCAACGAAGACCCAATGCAGCCAAAATAAATAAATAAATAAATAAATTTTAAAAAAGAAATCCCAGTAAATGACAGGATCCCACCAGGGTCGATGCTATTGGTGCTAAATATTGATAATTGACAAATGATGTGGCTTCTTGGCAGGAGCACAGGCTGAGATTTGGGAGAAGGTTTTTAACCACCAAAAGGCTGTTTTGTGAAATATGACATTAGCACTAAGATGCTGGGGGCAGTTAGGAGCAGTGATCTGGAAGATGAAGAATCCAGGCTTAGAAGGGAGGTAAGGGGCTAGGCCTACCTGCACTCCTTCGCCAGCAGACGCTCCCAGTACTGACAGTCAGCTGCACAGCCAGACATGGTGCCAAGCAGGTAAGGGTTCATCTCAATCACCTTGTTCACCGTTAATGTGCCTGGAAGAAGATGGAGTTTGGGGAGAGGAGGAATGACCCCACAGCTCTCCCTGTGTGTCCTAAAACAATATCTGGTCCCACTTTGGTGTAGATGCTGGGCTCCTGCTGAGAGGAGGACCCAGCTCCCCAGATTCTGCCAGCTGGAGAACACACACTCACCAATGTAATTCCCAGCCGAGGCCCGAGAATCCACAGCCACAATCAGCCCGTGCTGGAACTTGAAGGCCAGCGTGGTCGTGCCATGAGCCATCTCGATCTGAATGTTCCTTTCTCCATTCCCACCCAGGGACCGGAAGAATTCAGTGGGCTAAGGAGATAGAAAAGGCAGAGAAAGGGCCACTGAAAACTTCTGAAGCTGGGCACTCCAGGAAAAGAATGTAGAGGAAGGAGATACCCAGAAATTCTCCAACCACCAATAAATGAAACAGTTAATAACCTAGCTCTACAAGGAAATGGTTTGGGAGAAGGGAAAGAAGAGGCCATGACACCAACCTTTTCCATATGCCAGCACAATAGACTAAGTGCTACACTAGATTAACTTAGAACAATGGCTTTCAACTCTCATTTTGTATTAGAATTATCTGGGCAATTTTAAAACCTCCTGAGATTCTGATTCAGTTGGTCTTGGGTGGGACCTGGACACTGGTATTTTTTTTAATTGCCCTATAATTGATGTTAATGTGTAGCCGAGATATAGATGCATTTATTTAGGGCAGACTGTGTCTTGTAAGACAGCAGCATTCAGTGGAAATACTTCAAGTTTGTTTCAAGTTTAATTTTTAATATATTTGAACTATTAATTAATTAAAATAAAATATACAATCAGTTGTATTAACTACAAACGTTAAATCTCAGGATGAGCCAAGCTCATCTTAGCCTCAGGGTCTTTGCTGTTGGCCTGCAATACTTTGAAGCTTTGCCTGGATGGCTTCTTCTCTTTATTAAGGTTTCCACTCTGTTGCTCCTTTAGAGAGACCGTCTGTGAGTGTCTCCCAAAATACCTCCCCCAATTTCTTATCTCATTGTTTTTAAAGGTTTTCATTAAAACACTTTAATTTCCTGAAATTGTCTTATTTTCATTTGTTTTTTGTTGGCTTCCTTGCAAAATGTAAACAGAGATCTTGTCTGTCTTGTTTTAACATGTGTCTATCCCTAGCACAAGGAGTGGAGTTTGGCATATAGTAAGTACTCAATGAATATCTGTTGAATGAATGAATGAACGGCGAAAATTTAGTCCATCTGTTTATAAGCTAAACTGACTCTCCCAACTTTGAACACAAATTCTGTGTACCTTCCTTCCTAGAAAACTGGAAAAAGAACACACCTGGTACACAGGTAGAGGTATTCTGAATTCAGTTTAAAATAAAGGTGATTTGATAAAGCCTTCATTCGTAGCTGGGATTGTGACTCTTACTTGATGATAAAACCATGTTTCTGGAAAGTATTAATTGTGTTTTACAATAAATTGACATCTCTGATACATAAAAACAAAAGTGCTACCATAACTGAACATTTTAAGGGTGACTGTAATGGTTTTCCATTCATAGGTCATTTAACCCTCAGGAAAAACGTTTTATGAATATTATCCCCATTTTACAGAAGAGACACCCAAGACCTAGACTAAGGGACTTGATCCAAGGCACACAACTGTGAGTGGCTGAGCCCAGGCTAAACGCTCGAGTTCATAGGTTTTGCAAGACACTACACAGCCCCTGTATCATAGGATAGGCCCATGAGAAAAGCTTCGTGATTTGTTTGTGATGGAGAACGGGCAGGAAAGCTCTCCGGTCTCCCGATGGGAGCCCCCTTCCCGCTCACCTCTCCTTCTTTGTCCTAATCTGCACCTCCTAACCCTCAGGCGGCCAGCCCCCAAGTCCCACGTGGCCTCTTCCCTGGCTCCGGCCCTAGACCCTGGACGTGGCTCTGCTAGACTAAAGGATGGCCCCCTCCGCATTTCCCCGCCTCCGGACAGTCTCAAGGAAGACCCTCCATTACTCTGCTCCCTCCTGCCCGCCTCCCACGGGATTTTCTTACAGCCCTGACCTGCATTCCCAGGGGGAGGGCGAGCTCCGGAGATCGCAGAGAGAAACTGTAGTGACCGGGGTCCGAGCGCTGCCGGCTTCCCGCGTGAGGGAAAGCCCAGTCCTCCCGCTGCCCGCGCGGGGCTCCGCACACGTCCAGCAGCGCCATGACCGCCCAGCACCCGGAGATCTGGCGGCTCTCGGAGGAGGAAGTGAAAGCGAAAGCCCGAAGCCTTAAGGGGAGGGAACCAGAATTTTTTCCACATCCCCCTGCCCTTCTCGAGAAGTGTCCAGTGGGCGTATGGGGACCAGGAGTATTATGCTGGGGACAGGCTTCTCTGATCCGCCTTCATGGAAATTAGGGAAACGGGGGTGATAGACTGCCAGAAGAAAGGAAGAAAGAGAGCGAGCAGCTCGAAAGCTCCCTGGGCGATGAGGTTACTGTAAGAGACACCGACAGGCTGGGGCATCCTCCGGGGACAGTTATGGGGTGGGCAGGGGTCATAGCATCAAAAGCGTAGCCTTAACCAGAAATCTGGAAGTCAGTGAGAACCTGGGAGCAGTTTCAAACCGGGAATGGGGGAGGGGTGTGCCTAGGAGCATCGCTTTATAGAAGTAGGGGAGGGATAGGAGTACGTGGGGGCACTGAGTCTTGAGGACAGACAGGTCTTGGGGAGACAGGCAATAGAATACACCTGCAGCGTTTGGGGGAAGGGAGCACCAAGGAGAGGGTGCAGCCTCTGAATCCTTCGACCTAGTCCCTCCTAGGGCCTCTCCCAGCTCGACGGTCTCCCTGACCTGTAGCCACCCACAAGAACTGCCCTTTCTGACCGCACCTACTTGCGTAATTCTTGCTTGACTGAGCACTGTCTTGTTCAACGTCTCTAAAACCCGCCTCTCCTTGCAACCTGAGTTGGCCTAATCTGCCCGGCAACTGTTGACGTCACATGACCACGGCCCTCCCTGAATGGAAGAGATCTACTAGACCACCCCGCCCACTACGCTGAGTTCCCGGGGCAGGTGCCACTGCAGAACCCGGCGAGCCCTGCTGTAACGGACCGGGGTGGGCAAGCGAACGAGGTGGTGAACTTCCTCTAGACGTGCTCATCCTCCATCCTCCATCTCCGGGCTCTGAGGCACTGCAGCTGCTGGTGCCTGCTGGAGGACACCGTATCCCCGTTTGGCTCATCCTTGGGGGTGGGCACAGGGGGATGGAGAAGTGAAGGGGGCAACCATAGGAAATAGAAAACTTAAGGGAAAAGATGGCACACTCAGGGCTGGGAAACACTGAGGATGTTGAAGGAGGGAGGGACCCAGCTCCTGAAAATGGCGCTGCAATGGTCGGTGGGCCACTTGGTCCACTGAAAACACGAGAAACCACAGTACAAGACACCAATTTTATTATAAATATCAAGAAACCACAGGGTATTTATGGGCCAGCATATGCCTCGGGTGAGGTTGAAAAGGAGCTGACCTTCCATTTCTGTGTATTCTAAATATTTCTCATGCTAGCCACACCAACCCTGGCTCCAAACCCAGTTACACCAAGGAGTTCTGAAGCCTGTTTTCTTCCAGGAAATCTGTATAACCAAGAGGAGCTTGGAGAGCAGCTAACACTCATGGCAAAATTTCAGGCATCACCTCAGGGGTTACGTTTTAGAATGTCACCCCTCCCAGTAGCAGCTGCCCACTCTGCAACTCTGGTAAGACCTTTGTTCTCAAACTCTCCACTATAGAGAGGAGGGAAAAAGGGAAGGAGATGGAGTGTGCAGATCTGAGGAGTCTTTCATTCTGGAGCACCTGACCCACCAGGAGCCTGAACCATGGTGCAATAGCGTCCCTTATTCGCCATGAGCTGCTGGTGGGTTCCCGCCTCAATGATGGTGCCTCCTTCCAGAAAGAGGATGTGGTGAGCCTGCTTCACCAAGCTGAGGCGCTGGGTGATGAGAAGCACAGACCGAGAGCACCGCTCAGGGCTTTTATACAGGAGCTCCTCCACCTGAGAAAAAACATACACTCTGTCAGACCAGGGGACCACTCCCAGCTCAGGGAGACATCTGTGTTTCCAGAGCTGGGACAGACCTCGCCAGGATCATTGCCACCTCTGCCAATAACCCAAAGGAAACTGAAGATTCTCCTTCTGGGTGCTTCTCTGTCAAACCTTTGATTTGTGAAGGGCTGTTTACATGAGGTGGCAACGGTGGAATAAAAGAAAGAGGCCTAAACTGGGAGATTGGGATTCACACACTACTGTATATAAAATAGATAACTAATAAGAACCTACTATATAGCACAGCGAACTCTACTCAGTACCCTGTAATGGTCTATATGGGAAAAAAAAATCTAAAAAAAAAAAAAATCACTTTGTTGTACACCTGAAACGAATACAACATTGTAAATCAACTATACTCCAACAAAAAAAAATTTTTTAAAGTAATGAAAGAAAGAGCCCTAGGGTGAAACCCGTAAGAAAAGAGTGAAAAGTATTGAATAGTCTCTCCTCTCTAATTTTTAAATTCTCTTTTAAGGAAATATAACTTACTAGTAAAGAGCATGAGCATTCAAGTCAGGCAGACTTGAATTGGGGTCCAGGCTCTGCTATTCAATAGCTGAATGACAGTGAGCATGTTATTCAACCTCTCTTAGCCTCTGTTTTATCATCTGTTGGATGAGGGTAACAACACCCAGCTCACAAGCATTCATGATGAATAAGTGAGCAAGAGACTACATCCAGCACGTCCAGCACATAGTAAAAGTTCAATTCATATTAGTATTATGAGGGCGGTCTTTTGCTTATGTTTGGCTTCACAGATTCAGGGTCTATAGATCATCTCTTTTAACTGGTTTTAGGCATCTTGGGGAGAAGCTAACGGGAACTGAGAATTGCAAGGACCAGTTTGGAGAATTATGATGTTAATATAATAACAAAGGATGAGTGAAGGAAGGAGGACTGGATGGGAAATAGGCATTAAGAAGATGACTCTCGGGCTTCCCTGGTGGCGCAGTGGTTGAGAGTCCGCCTGCCGATGCAGGGGACACGGGTTTGTGCCCTGGTCCGGGAGGATCCCACATGCCGCGGAGCGGCTGGGCCTGTGAGCCATGACCGCTGGGCCTGCACGTCCGGAGCCTGTGCTCCGCAACGGGAGAGGCCACAACAGTGAGAGGCCCGCGTACCGCAAAAAAAAAAAGAAGATGATGACTCTCTTACACAGGACTGGCTGTTTATATCCAGGGCACTGGTAACATCATCCAGGATGAGTACACACGGTTTCCGGATCAAGGCTCGAGCCAAGGCCACTCTCTGTCGCTGACCCCCTGACAGCTGGCCCCCAGCCTCACCTACTTCTGCAGAGACAAGGGCCAAGGTGAGAGCTGAATAAGCACACGCACGCACACGCACACGTACACGCACACCAAGGACTGATGGATGCAGCAAGATAGAGAAGGTTCTGGGAAGGTAAAGGAGTTCTGAGGACATGAGGATAAAAGAGCCATAGGAACAAGATCTTACAACTTCAAACTGATGTCAGTGGGGTGGGGGGAGCTAAGGAATCAAGGCAAGACTACTGGGGTTACAAGGAAGATAAAGATGTCTGGGTGGTGATGTGAGTGGAGAGAGCACCTGTGTCGTAGCCTTGAGGGAGTACAGAGATGAACCCGTGGGCTCCGGACTCCACTGCAGCAGCTGTGATGTCCTCCATGGTTGGCTTCTGGACCAGGCCATAGGCAATATTTTCTTTAAAGCTTCTTCCAAATAGCTGTGGCTCTTGTCCCACAGCAGCCACCTGGGACAAAATACGATGCAGAGTCATAGAACAAGGAACACAGGAGTGTGGTTCTCTAGAGACTGAAGACTGAGAATCTCTACTGGAAGCATATCACAAAATTACACAGCCTCTCTCCTGACCACGCGCTCACCTCCACCTAAGGTCTCCTAACGCTCTGTTCAGAGTGCTCGGTAAGAATGCTCTTCTGACTTGAGGCTCCCTGCCCTCCCCCATGCCATCTTGTAGCTCACCTGTCTGTGCAGGTAGCAGTGCTCATATTTGGGAAGGGGCTCCCCGTCCAGGAGCACCTGCCCCTCGGTGGGCTGGTACAGATTCTGCAGCAGGGCAGCCACTGTGCTCTTCCCAGACCCATTGGGCCCCACCAGCGCCGTCACCTCACCAGGACGAAGGGTGAACGTCAGCCCCTGGAAGCCAGAGAATCACACACACTAAGAGGCAGCCGGAGGCCCCTAAGCTTGAGACCTGTCAGTCATTGTCTTGTTACGTTGTCTTGTCAATGTCTTCCCCCAGAGAAGAGAGGAGGAAAATGGCGAAGTACAGCAACTACTCCCCTTCCACATGCACAGACACCTCCCCATGGAGTAGAGACGGAAGATGAAACAAAGACAAAGGCAAACACTAAGACCACTGTGCCACACAGGCAATCTCAGAGAGCATGAGAAAAACGAAAACAATCACATTCCAAACCACAGATGGCAAGAAAAAGGAAGACTGGAGACACAGCTTTTGCTTCCATGACGCCTTAGGACAGGAGAGCCTTCTCCCTGAGAGCCTCCTCTTCCATTCTTCTTGGAAATCCAGCCTGGTCCTTGAGCTCGGGGGCAGTTTTATGGAACGCGTGAGCTTGTCTTTGCCTCTGAAGGGTGAGGGAGGCTCTACCTAAACCTGGTGCTAAGCAGGTTGAAGGCAGGGAGGAAATTTAAGGTGGTCGAGCTGAGGGTGAGGTTGGTAGAATACAGGGATTGGTAGGTTGTACCTGCAGCACTGGGACATCTAGACGGTTTGGGTAGGCGAAGGAGACACCCTGGAACTGGACGAGGCCCTGCAACTTTAAGGAAGTGAACACACCACTGGCTGGGCAGTGAGGGATCTGGTCCAGGTATTCAAATATTTTCTCTGAAGAGCCCACAGCCTTCTGTAGCCTGGGATAGATGGACAGCAGTACCTGGAGGGGAGGTATGAATAGTGAGGCGGGGGATGGGAGGGACCCAATCTGCTACCAGGGTTATGTGATGTGAGAAGGGCAAAGGAGGGAAGGAAAGTGATTCAGATGGAGACGGCACAGGGGAAGGAAAAGCACTGGGGAGTGAGAACGGAAGGACCTCACCTCAACAGCTGTGGTGAACTGGTTCTGGTAAAGAACAAAGGCGACCAGGTGCCCACTGCTTACAGACCCACTTGTCACCAGCTGCCCACCAAAATACAGGATTCCCACCTTCAGCAGCAATCCTGAGATCTGTGGAGACCACAGAGAAAAGGGACTGTGGGAGGAAAACCTAAAATTCTGGTGCAAAGATCCAGAATCATTAACAGTAAGGAGAGAGAGCGTCCCATTTCCGCCAGTAACTCAGGGGGTTCAATAGGTATTAAAGAATGAACCATAGCGTGCCATGGAATCTCACTCGGTTACCCATGATAGAAGTCAACTATCACCATCACCATCACCAGTAGTGCCTTGTTTGGGGAGCGTCTTGCTCTTCACAAAAGGCTTTTATGAATGTAATGTCATCTAACATTCATATCAAGAGCCCTATAAACTAGGTTATATTACTCCCATTTTTTTAAAATGAGAAAAAAGTCTCAGAGAAAGTAAGTTACTAGCCCGTGGTCCCAGCGCTAGTAAATGGCAGCATCAAGGCAGGAACTTCTGATCGCTGATCTAGTTCTCTGTCAATTATATCACAAGATGCCCCGCATCCTTGGCTTCCGCTGTTCCCATGGCTCTCAGGAGTACATCCGCATAGTTCAGGCATGAAGCAGGCCCAGGTGCAGGAATGCATAGCTCCCTGAGCACCCCCCATGAGGCAAAGGAAGGCCCTGGGACTGGAAGACTTGGTACTTTCCTACAAAGGGGGTCGGGGAGATTTTGTGCACCCTACGGAAAGGAAGCCATCTAGCATGCCTAAAGAGGGAGGGGGTTAGGAACACTGAGTGGGGTCATGGAGCCTCTGGTTGCTGGGATACAGACACTGAACCCACCATTGCCCAGCGGAGGAAGAGTGTGGAGCAGGGTCATGGGACAGGGAATGGCACTGAAGCAGTCCCCTACCAAGGGGACCAGGGAATAGGCATTCATCCCCAGGTGCTCACAAGGGTGGTCCAGAGGTTGACCGCGTAGGCCAGGGCCTCCTTCTGGTTGAGTGTCTTCATTTCATGCAGCTTTTGCCTGAACTTCTGGGCCTCACCCTCTTCGTTGGCAAAGCTCCGGACTGTAGGCATGGCTGACAGCACCTCAATGGCCACCTGGCTGGATTTTGCCAGAGATTCCTGCACCTGTGCTGCCAGCACCTGTGGAGACATGGACAAGAGATGTCACACGTGGTTGGCAAACCATAAGGGACGCTAGGACCTGAGTTATCCAATTGTAGATTAAAGGTGAGAAAGGGCAGAGAGACAGAAGAGAAAGGGACACAGCTATATCCCCCACGGATACTAAAGAGATACAGAGAAGAGGAAAGTGACTCAGAAGGGTCATAGAGGATCATATTCTTGAGACTGGTGATCATATTCCTTTTTTTAGTTTTCATTTTATATTGGAGTACAGTTGATTAACAATATTATATTAGTTTCAGGAATACCGCAAAGTGATTTAGTTATCCATACATACGTATCTATTCTCTTCCAGAGTTCTTTCGTATATATGCTATTACAGACTATTAAGTAGAGTTCCTTGTGCTATACAGTAGGTCCTTGTTACTTATCTGTCTTATATATAGTAGTGTGTATATGTTAATCCCAACCTCGGTGATCATATGCTTAAAGACAGACGGTAGGCAGACATTAGAAGACACAGAGAAGGTGAAGATCGACACTGAGCAATCCAGGAACGTGGACAAGGAGTTTCAAAAAGATGAAGAATCAGCGAAGGTGCCAGGAAAGAAATCTGTGAGGAGAGCCCACCAAGTCTGGGCGATGAGGGTCAGTATAGGTTGAGGCAACTCCCTGGACATACCTTGTGCCATTTTCCCAGCTTCTCAGGCAGAAGGAAGAGTAGTGGCAGGGCGAGCAGGGTGACCATGGTGAGGGACGGGGAGCCCCAGAGCATGAGCCCCAAGAGACACAGTCCACGGCAGAGGTACCACAGAAAGAGGCTCAGGTCCGAACTCAGAGACTCACTCACGGTGGACGTGTCCTCTGTGACCCGAGATGTGATGGCACCTGCCAAGGGTTGAGGAGAAGAGAGTGAGTGAGTGAGAAACTCAGAGTGATGGGAGGGACTGGCAATGAGCCAGGGTGCCAGGGGGAGGGGTTCTAAGCAGGTCTGGAAAACAAGGTCAGTGGTTTAGGGAGGCTTGGACTCTCAACTCAAGGAGAATGGGTTCCAGAGGAAAAGCCTGGTCAAAGACCTTCCTTTTAACTCTAAAGAAATTGATGCCCTTGTGAATTTCTAATTCTCTGACAGATTTCTGTTCTCTAAAGAACTTGTATATCCCCTGCACATAGGCAGGAAAAACTTAAACTGATCATATAACAGAGCTGGAGAAAAACGAAGGTGCTGCTAGAAAGCAGTCCAGGAAACTGTAGGAAGTCCTGGATTGGGAATCAAGAGATGGCTTCTATTCCCAAGTTCATCTCTATCCATACGTGTCTATGCAAGTGTTGGCATTTAGGGTCTGGGCCTCAGTTCCCGTCTCTGTAAAACGAGGTGGTTGGACTCTGTGATCTCAAAATTTCCAGGTTTGAGATTCCTGTCGTTTCTATCTAAATACACACAGAGGGATATATTTGTGGGAAAATCTTGGATGGAAACACTAGGTTTTTCTGCAAATAGGAAGTATATGTATTTTGCTCTTGAGGTACGTCAAGAATAAGACATGACGACGTTTTTGTGTGAGAGGAGGATCAAGGTTATAAGTAAAAATATGTATGGGGATATAAACAGTAAGTGGATGGATAGTGAAAAGAGTTTCATGAGAAACCTGTTTGGTTCTTTTGAAAAAACTCTGTTTTCTGGCACAGGACAGCCCGAAACACCTCTCCCTGCAGGTGGCAGTGCACACGGCCCATGGTGCTGTTGTAGATTCCATCAGCCGTGAACTCCAGCACTGCACTAGAAGGAGACAGAGAAGGAGGGCCAGGCATGGTCAGGGGGCCCCCCAGAAATGCACTCCAGACGGTAGCCCCAACTTTCAACTCCCTCTTTTTCAGGGTTCCCCCATCCCCAGCCTTCCAACTTCAGCCCCCAGACCTGGCTATGGTGAGGACAGACATGAGAGTTATGTTTCGCGCGAAGGCAGCGCCTGTCCTGTCTTGTAGAATCCAGTCCGTGAAACGGCCCGTGAAGAATGGAACAGCCATCTCCCCTGGGGAGGGAGAGAAATATCAAGTCTAAGAAGGTCAGCTCTAACCAGACGACAACCGGCCCACCCTCCTTTCACCTTTGCCCATAATCCTGGAGGGCAGTGGCAGAAAAGACACAATCTATACCTAAATGGGCCACCTGGGAACTCAAAACCCTGTGGCCCCACAAGACCTTTAGAGGTTGGATGAGGAAGGCTAGGGATCATAGGATGGTCTGCCCCAGAGGAAAGGCCTTGTCCAAGGTGGCCAGTGAAGCAACGCCCGGGGCAGCCCTGGAGTCCAGGACTCCTGACTCCTACCCAGTACAGGGCTCTTCCCTCTCCACGGGGGTGGGGAGTGGGGGCTCTTCTCAAGACCTGAGCTGGGTCCCCTTCCCCTCATCCACATTTCCGAGAACTCATACCAATCTATCTCACTGACCATTACTCTCGATTCCTTCCCAGTCCTCTAGCCTCGTCCCTCTCCCCCTGCATCCCCCTTACCAAGACAGGAGAGTACCACCAGGGCCAGAAGGAGCGGCAGGCGTTGTATCTCTTGGCCCAGGAAGCCTAGAAGCCGTCTCACCGCCACTCCAGAAGCGCCGTGAGCTCCTTGCACCCAAAGGCTCCTGATCTTATGCCACAGAGCGGCCGCGGGCAGTGCCGCCGTGTAGCTGAGCGCAAAGGCGTCCAGGCGACTCCCCCAGTGCAGTGGCCGGGTGCTGTGAGCGTCCCCGGGGGCTCCCCACGAGCGCAGCTCTCGGAACGAGGCAAGTCCCGGCAGAGCCAAGCCCAGCGCCGCCGCCAGCGGCTCCAAAGCAGCCAGCCATCCCCGGACTCCTGCGCTTTCTCTCCGGAAGCCCAGCGCTGCCCCGAGGACGCCTCGGGCTCCCAGCCACAGTACCGCCCAGCGGCTCAGGCCCGCCACCCAGACACTGAGCAGCGGCAGCGCAGGGGGTACCAGCAGGGAGGCTATTCGAGGCAGCGCCAGCCGGAGCAGCATCCAGTCGGCGAGGAGCAGCAGCGCTGTCCCCAGGCACGCGAGGGAGGCTCGGGAGAGGCGGAGACACCCGCAGGGAGCGGGGGACTCCGAGCAGGCCATGGGCGCGCGCGGTTCGAGGCCGGCCCAGGTCCTGGGACTCTCGCCGTCCTCACCAGGACGGAGTCTAGTCTCTGGACGCTGTTGGAGTCGTAGCAGGGCGGGCCCCCGGACCGCGCCGGGGAGGGAGCAGGGCGAGCCGGGTCGGGGCTTCGGAAAGTCCCGGGAACCCGCCGAGCCCGCGGGCGCTGGCCTGAAGTGAGCAGTTTACAGTAAAGGGAAAACGAAAGCGTCTCCGGCTCCCCAGACCCACCCACTCCGAAGGCGGCCCGCCCGGACTATGTGGGGGGAGGGCGTCGACATCAGATCCGAGATTTAGGGGAGCAGCCCTGGTGCTCCACCTTCTCCATTCCCAACACCCGACCCTGCTGTCCTCGCCTCCACTTGCGGGACCCACTTGCCGCGACTTTCTCACTCCAGCCTCTGGGCGGGGTGCCTACGTCATCTGTCTCCGGGCAGTTCTGCCCCGCGCAAGTTAGCGCCCGGATGCGAAGCCTCACGGCATGGACCCGGGCGCCCCCTGGCGGGCGTGGAGAAGGGGAGGAGCTGTAGGCAGCGAGTGGCGCGCTGTCCCAGGTCGCAAACCAGTGCACCAGGCGGCGAGGAGCGCGGCGCAGGGATGCTGCGAGCGGGAGCACCCACCGGAGACTTACCCCGGGCCAGAGAAGTCCACACCGGGGTAATGAGTCTGGGCTTGAGGGTTAGCGGAGGGGTGGAGGAAGTAGAGCGATAGGGGCACCCTGGAAGCGCCAAAGAGTAAATTTGGAGACTAACAAGAGTGGGGAGATAGCTTGTAGCAGCCAGTGCTCACATCCCGAAATGAACACGGGCGTCTGTATTCTGAAGGGGTCGTCTAGGGGTCCGCGAAGGGACTGGGCACGGGAGGCAGGCAGAGAAGGTGTACTTTGGCTCTGAGCTGGAAGCGTTAAGGGGAAGCTGCCCTAAAGCGCTTTCGCTTTCACTCTGGGCTAGAGAGAGCGGCTGGTTAAATCAAGGGAGGGGGTTGGAGAAGGTGCACAGAGAAAAGGAAACGGTGCCCTGGGTTAAGTAGGACAGCACTTGAGAGAGGGGAGTATGGGCACTGATTGAGAAGGGACGCATCACACAGACCTTTGATAAACTAGCCCGTGGGTAACATAGCCCCAGCACTGATAATGGGGGTTCCATGTGAGCTGGAGGGGCCCTTCCCCAGCCTGGCCCAGGAAGGCTCCTACTTGGCCCAGGTGCCACCGTGCTCCTTTCCCTATGTCTTCCCCACCCACCTCCACAACCTGCTGGACGACTTTTGCCCAGGCTGGACCCGTGGGGCAGATGGCAGCCCAAGGCAGGTTGGCTTCTGCTCTCAAACTTCTACCACCAAGCTTAGCTTTGGGGCAGCTTTGTTATATAGGAATAACCTCTTGGATGGGGTTGCCTCTGTTCTCTGCTGTGCTATTCATGATGCATCAGTATGTCAAAATGAACACTCGGCCAGCATCCCTGGAAGCCAGAGTAATTTATGGAGTGGTGAGAAGTATAGCTGTAAAACCATTTATAAATTAGAAAATCTCTCCTCACTGCCAGATGAGCAGTGAAAAATAAGAAGTAGAAGTTAAAACAAAGCATGGGAGGTAGACATGGGTTTTAGTCCTGTGTTACCTTCGACAAGTCATTTGCGTTCTCTGTGGCTCAGTTTCTTCATTTGTAGGATCTTTAAGGCTTTTTCCAGTTCAACAGGAGTTTTAAAATGTAGCTTTATCCTCCTTCACTCTTCCTTAATTCTTTTGTTTAATTTCTTTTCTTGACCTGAAAAAGTCAGCTCAAACTCCCCAATCAAATCCTCTTTTGGTGCAGATCTCTTTCCCTGGCTACTCTCTTCCCCTGGCTGTTTACCTCTTGATAAGAAATCCTTAAATGAGACCTCTGTTTTAAACTGTCCCATGTGTTTCTTGCTGCTTTCCTCCTTCCTTGACACGTGGCCATGCTAACCACTGACCCCTGAGATGTTTTCTGTTGTTCAGTAAACTGAAAGAGCTCACTTCTGATTAAGGGGGGGAGTGGATGATTGTGGGCCCAAAAGAAGGGCTTGAGCTTGTTTCCCAAGGTCACGGTCACTCGCTGTGTGGGGAGGTCTGTAGCACATCTGTACACACAACAAACGCATGCGGAGGTAATTCATTTGTGGAACTGCGTCACGGGGACTTGGAAGTGCCCGCCCTGAGCCCTTCACTCAAAGGGAGCACTTATGCCCCTAGGAGCCTCATCCCACCTCTCTCTCTTTACAGTGGAAGGATTCTAGGGATGCCATTCTTTCTGTGTGATACCACCGCCAGGCTCTGACATTCCCTTGCTGCTGGGAGAGACAAGAGAGAAAATGGAAAGATGAAGAAAAAAATCCCATTCTGGGAGTCAGCTCTGGCCTAAATTACTGTATAACCTTGAGCCAGTCGCCTCCCCATTCTGAGAATGTTTCCTCATCTGTAACATGAAGGGATCAAGGCTCTTGCTGCTCTGACGTTCCATCCTCTGTGTCTCTGCAGACAACCATCATGGCGGTAGAGTTTGATGGGGGCGTCGTGGTGGGATCTGATTCCCGGGTGTCTGCAGGGTGAGTAGCAGTGCCAGTGTGTTCTTTTGGAAGGAAGCTAATGGCCCCGAGTGCACATTTTTCTTAACCATTCATAAAGAGACTGGCAAACTGAAGCATTGGAGAAACTGAGTGAACCTTTCAGAAAGGCCACTATGATAAGATATTGGGTGGGTATTTGGGTCTCTGAATTCATGGCGAAGAATCTGGGGCCTGGATGCTAATGTGGCCCGTCCCAGGGAGTCACAGAATTGGGTCTGAAAAGGGTTTAGGAGATAGAGATTTCAGGGGCCCACCTTCCATCTATGTTTAGAGATAGAAAAGATGGTCCTGCCAAGCAGATATTCTGGTTTCTGATCCATCACGTGTTGAACTAAGTTTGTCTTTCTCCCTTCTGGCCAGTTTCCTCACATACAGGATTAGATCAATATTACTTACTTTATGTTCCACAGAACACGTAACTTCCTCAATATGGTTAATAACAAAGAAAAATTAATAAGGCGAAGATTAATCTTAGCTTAATTTAGTATTTTTTGTGTTACTATAAAAATCTAAGCCTGAGGGGCTTCCCTGGTGGTGCAGTGGTCCCTGCCGATGCAGGGGAGGCGGGTTCGTGCCCCGGTCCAGGAGGATCGCACGTGCCGCGGAGCGGCTGGGCCCGTGAGCCATGGCCGCTGAGCCTGCGCGTCCGGAGCCTGTTGCTCCGCAGCGGGAGAGGAAGCAGCAGTGAGAGGCCCGCGTACCGCAAAAAAAAAAAAAAAAAAAAAATCTAAGCCTGAAAATAAATCTAATTTTGATCATTACTTGCAGTGTTTCGTTTGTTTGAGACAATTCTTTGCTTCCTGCTTTAATCCAAGCTTTAAATTTCATGTACTCTGAAGCTATTCTCTTGTGAAATAAATTTGAGAAACACCGAAAGATGAACATCAGAAATTTTGGCAACTCTCTATATGATCCAGCAATCCCACTCCTGGGCATATATCCAGACAAAACTATAATTCGAAAAGATACATGCACCCCTATGTTCATAGCAGCACTATTTACAGTAGCCAAGACATGGAAGCAACCTAAATGTCCATAGACAGAGGAACAGGTAAGGAGGACGTGGTACACCATGAAAATTGGGGTGCATCTGTCTTTTTGAATTATGTTTTCCTCCAGGTATATGCCCAGGAGTGGGATTGCTGGGTCATATGGTAGTTCTATCTTTAGTTTTTTAAGGAACCTACATACTGTTCTCCATAGTGGCTGTACCAATTTAGATTCCCACCAACAATGCAAGAGGGTTCCCTTTTCTCCACACCCTCTCCAGCATTTATTGTTTGTAGATTTTTTGTTGATGGCCATTCTGACCAGTGTGAGGTGATACCTCATTGTAGTTTCTATTTGCATTTCTCTAATAATTAGTGATGTTGAGCATCTTTTCATGTGCTTTTTGGCCATCTGTATGTCTTATTTGGAGAAATGTCTGTTTAGATCTTCTGCCCATTTTTTGATTGGGTTATTTGGTTTTTTGATATTGAGCTGCATGAGCCGTTATATTTTGGAGATTAATCCCTTGTCAGTTGCTTCGTTTGCAAATATGTTCTCCCATTCTGAGGGTTGTCTTTATACAAAAAAAAAAAAAAAAAGAGTGAATATATGTATATATGTAACTGATTCACTTTGCTGTACACCTGAAACTAACACAACATTGTAAATCAACTATACACCAATAAAATTTTTTTTAAAAAAGAAAATGTGGTGTATATATATAATGGACTGTTACTCAGCCATAAAAAAGAATGAAATAATGCCATTTGCAGCAACGTGGATGGACCTAGAGATTAAGCATAGTCAGAAAGAGAAAGATAAATACCAAAAGATATCACTTACATGTGGAATCTAAAGTATGACACAAATGAACATATCTACCAAACAGACTCACAGACGTAGAGAACAGACTTGTGGTTGCCAAGGGGGAGAGGGGTGGGGAAGGGATGGATTGAGAGTTTGGGGTTAGCAGATGCAAACTAGTATATATAGGATGGATAAACAACAAGGTCCTACTGTATAGCACAGGGAACTATATTCAATATCCTGTGATAAACCATAATGAAAAAGAATATGAAAAAGAATATGTATATGTATAACTGAATCACTTTGCTGTACAGCAGAAATTAACACGACATTGTAAATCAGCTATACTTCAATAAAATTTCGTAAAAAATTGGCATCTCTAACGTTGATGACTTTTGACTCCTTCCTGACAGAGAGGCGGTGGTGAACCGAGTGTTTGACAAGCTGTCCCCCCTGCACCAGCGCATCTACTGTGCTCTCTCTGGCTCAGCTGCTGATGCTCAGGCCATAGCGGACATGGCTGCCTACCAGCTGGAGCTCCATGGGTATGAAGTTCTGGGGTCCCCAGTCCACACCACCTAGAGTTCCCCCAGCAGTGAACCCCTATACAGAGTCCTGTTCCAGGAGCAGTGCTGTGGAAAATGAAAAGTTCTTGCTTTGCCTCCGGCTTTCATTGGTGTTGAACTGGCATTTGAATCTCTCGAAGCTGGTTTCTGCACCTGTAGAGTAGAGATGACTAATAGTACCTGCCCTACCTCACCAGATGGTTATTTCCAGAATCAAAACATATGAGTGAAAGTAGTTCAAAAACGGCAAATCACTCCCCTAATATAAATAGTGGGGACGAAGATTAGGACATGGGCCACCATAATATCAGGTGGTGACCGTAGGGGAAACCAAGGTCATTAGGGCAGAAGTAAAGTTTACCTGCTTTGACCCACATGGGCAGGGCTCTGGCAGTCAGGAGAATTATGTCATTGGGGGCTGGGGGTGGCACAGAGTAAAGGAGGGAGAACAATTAGCAATTGAAACCTTCTTCCCAGTGGGTGATGTGAGACTCTTGTTCCCCTGCACTTGTGGGAGGGGAGCTAGAGTTTGAATCCTTGCAGCTATAGGTTTCGGGTGTTCCCCCGGCAGCGATGATGGTAATGGCCCAGGAGGGTGGAACTTCAGGAAAATCATTATTGCTGCCTATTCCTAACCCTTCCTTTAGAATGGAAATGGAGGAACTCCCACTCGTTCTGGCTGCTGCAAATGTGGTGAGGAATATCACCTATAAGTATCGGGAGGACCTGTCTGCACATCTCATGGTAGCAGGCTGGGACCGACGCGAAGGAGGCCAGGTGAGTCTCTCCCAATGTCCTCCCTCCCTCAGGGTTCCCCTGTCCCGCAGAGAGGGAGATGGAGGTCATATGGCATTCTCACTAAGAGTTCCAAAGACACTGCCTCGAAAATGTAGGATAGTCTCAAAGGAGAAGGGCATGAGATGCTGGGGCTTCACTGCAGAGTGTGGACACCACCTGCTTGTCTCAGTGGTGAGCAGAGGAGGGAGGCTTCTAGAGTCTGACCTGAGGATGCCTCCCCCAGGTATATGGGACCATGGGAGGGATGCTGATTCGACAGCCCTTTGCCATCGGTGGCTCTGGCAGCACCTATATCTACGGTTACGTGGACGCGGCGTATAAACGAGGCATGTCCCCGGAGGAGTGCAGGCGCTTCACCACGAATGGTAACTAAGCAAGTGGAAGGGTACCTGGGGCAGGTGTTGTTAATTGTGGGAAGGAGGTAGAGTATGAGGAATAGGAATACGTGGGTGACCATTTAATTAAATGTCCAATGGGAATTCCCTGGCGGTCCAGTGGTTGGGACTCCTCGCTTTCACTTCCCGGGGCCCGGGTTGGATCCCTGGTGGGGGAACTAAGATCCCGCAAGCCATGCAGCATGGCCAAAAAAAAAAAAAAAACAGAAAACGTCCAAACTGGGACACTTTTGAGAGTGAGAGACGGCAGGACAAAGGCTAAACTAGATGGGCTTTCAGGATAAAAGGCATAAACCAGGATTGTTATACGTACACCAAATTAAGATCTAGGGTGACCACAAAAACTAGTGGTGAGCTAGCTTGGGCCCGCTCCTAAGAGCTGATGGTTAAATATTCAAGGTTGGGGAGCTGCTTATTTATCTATTTATAATTTGAAGTCAATCATGGCGGGAGTATCGAGACCATGGACATCATGTGAAGACTGTTTTTTTTTTAAAGTTGGTTGACCACCACTAAATATGCATCTCTAGGAGACGGGTTCTGAAGTCTGAAAGTGGTCATAGGCATATGGACAGGAGGGAAGGGAAATGATATTTGAAGCTAAGCCAGTCTCTCTTCCTCTCTGCAACTTGAAACCCTCTGCAGCTATTGCTCTGGCCATGAACCGGGATGGTTCCAGCGGGGGCGTCATCTACCTGGTCACGATCACAGCCGCTGGTGTGGACCATCGAGTCATCTTGGGCAACGAGCTGCCGAAATTCTATGACGAGTGAATCTTTCTCAGACTTCCCTTCTTTATTTTACAATAAACTTTCTGGGACTGGAAGCTGGTATGGTCATGGTCACTCAGGGAGATGAAGCTTGGGAAGGGGGCTTCTTCCCACCCAGGTGTTAGCATATCTTTTTTATTCTTTTGTCCCCAGGTCTAAAACATCTTTCCCACAGGAGAGAGAGGTGGGCAGGGAGGCGGGGTGTATACTAGAACCAGGAAGAGCTCTACACAGGACAGGTCATAGGTAGCTAAGACAGCTACACACAGGAGAATTAGCTAAGAGCACCAGCAAACTCACATGGAAGAGAATTCCTTTCATAATGCATTCATTCACGTTAGAGACGAAAAACTGATAAGTACTTAAATATTTGGTGGGGGGGTACTTGTGAATTTCAAAGAATAATAACAAGAACCAAAAAAGCTACATGTATTGAACCAGGCATTAGCTACATGCTTATAAACTTCATTTCTTAGAACCCAAACAAAAAAGTCTTATGTAGGTAGGACAACTACTTCTGTGTACGGATAGATGGGAACTTAGGAAGAGTAAGCCATGGCAAGTTCAAAAGCTGAGATGTGGGATTTAGTTTACCATATGCCTTTCCTCTACCACAACATGAAACCTTCTATTCCCGCAAGCTTCATAGAGCATCTCCTCCTTGAAATCTGCAGTAATTAGCCCAGCCCATGCTTTGACACTTTCGAAGTCGTCACTAGATATTTGAGTAACTGTACGAAACAGGCTGAGTTCTGGTCCTATCGTTGCCAGGCACTTTCTGAGTGAGAGGACAAATTACTCCCCTTCTTTGAGCCCTCATTTTCTCTTCTGTCAAATGAAGGTGTTGAGTGACTTCTAAGATGGTTTATAGTTTTGACATTCAATGCCATTTTGCTCATAAGTGAGCAGTTAAGAGGTGTATTTAACAGAAATCCTAGTAGGCTACCCAGGAAGCTTCTGTCTGCTTTTCTTTCTGGAGCTCAGGCTCAACATACAAATTCAAAGTACCCTAAGACATTCCTGTGTCCTTGGTAGTGTGTATTTGGTTTGGAGAAAAATAATCTAAAATTACTAGAGCCTAGGGGAGGGGGAAGGGTAAGCTGAGACAAAGAGAGTAGCATTGACATATACACACTACCAAATGTAAAATAGCTAGTGGGAAGCAGCCTCAGCTCGGTGCTTTGTGACCATCTAGCCCTCTAGATAGGGAGGGTGGGAGGGAGACTCAAGAGGGAGGGGATATAGGGATATATCTATGCATATAGCTGATTCACTTTCTTATACAGCAGAAACCAATACAACATTGTAAAGCAATTATACTCCAATAAAGATGTTAAATAAATAAATTGTACATTGCAAATAAAAATTAGATCAACCGTTTAAACTGAAAAATAAATAAAAAATAAATTAAATTACTAGAGCCTGGAGTTCTTTCTAGCCACGAGATTTAACCTATTTTGCAATTTAACATAATAGTTTAAGAGCCTATCTCTCCTGCTGATCACAACTCCCCACCTCGAACTCTGGAGAGTAGACAAAAGCAAGGACTAAACCACTCTGAAAAATAAACAAAAGCAGGGGGATTGCGGAGTCAAAACTTGGGGAGGCAACGCTCTGGGGGGAAAAAGAGGGTTCAATGTTTTTTCTCGTGGCTCTGCCCTGAAGTCAGGCAGCAGCTACAGAGCTACACTTCTGAACTGAATGTCCACTGCCGTTCTGGCTGGAGAAAAGAGGCCCCCGTGGGCAGGAGAGTGTAGGGGAATCTCCCAGATGAGAGAGCCAGGGACGGGGCTCCCTAATTCTAGGTATGAATCCTCATGACAGCCGGGTTACTCCTGAGCTGCACATATGACACAACCAGCACAAAACAGCAAAGACTTTGAGGACTGAATTAAGATGTAAACCTTTTAAAATTAGATGGTGGTCTTTTTCTTTATTGGCCAAAATACTGCATCCTTATGCCCCTCATTCCAAAATAATGGCTTACAATTTTAAAAGAAGAAGGAGGAGGAGAAGGAGGGGGAGAAGAGGGAGGGGCAGGGGAAGAGGAGGGGGAGGGGGAGAAGGGGGAGTAGAGGAAGAAAATAATTAGAGCAAAGACAAAGTTAAGAAATAAATGAAGCCAAGAGGTAAAAACAATATACAACATGAATATCTCCTTTTAAAAAAGAAAAGTGAGGGCTTCCCTGGTGGCGCAGTGGTTGAGAGTCCGCCTGCCGATGCAGGGAACGTGGGTTCGTGCCGTGGTCCGGGAGGATCCCACATGCTGCGGAGCGGCTGGACCCGTGAGCCACGGCCGCTGAGCCTGCGCGTCTGGAGCCTGTGCTCCGCAACGAGAGAGGCCACAACAGTGAGAGGCCCGTGTACGGCCAAAAAAAAAAAAAAAAAAAGAAAGAAAAGAGATGTGCTGGAGCTGTCTTGAACAGCCTAACAGGAGCAGATTGTAAAACATTCAGGAATTTTGAGAGGTGACTGTTAACCATTGGGAGCTTGACGTTGACCGTGGTGAAAGCATTTATACTACAGAAACCAGCAATGCTACGCATCAGAACTTTTTTGGTTTTTTCCCCAGAAAGCCAGTTTAACAGGCCACATGTTGATCAGCCAGCTATCCATGGGTGAAAAACAACTGGCTCTGAGCTACAGGGTAGTGAAAGCAAAAAAGGAAATGAAATCAGGTACAAGATTTGAAAGATTCATTTAAAAAGCGAATCATCCAAAAACAACAATATATATATAGCTATATAATAGATATATATATATAGTTTTTCAAATCACATAGAACATTAACTGAAATAGAATATGCATCATGCCATAAAGAAAACGCCAATAAATTCCAAAGTATCAGTATCTTTGAAACTACATTCAGCATCCATATTGTATTAAATTAGAACTTGATAACAAAAGGATACCTAAAATTCTGATGGTTTTCAAACTAAAACAATATTGATAAATAACAGAGTTAAAAGGTACTCATAAAAGAAATTTACTCATTTAGAACCAGGTGGTAAAAACGTTACCTATCAGATTCTGTGGGACACAAAGGAATACTTAGAATTTTATAGCTTCAAATACATTTCTTAGAACAAAAAAAGTTTAAAATAAATGACTTAAAAATTCTCCTAAAATGTTGGAAAAAGAACAATCGAGCAAACCTAAAGAAATAAGAAGGAAGGAAATTAATTTTCTATTGTTGTCTCATACTCACTGCATTAGCTACCTATTGCTGTGTAACAAATGACACCAAAATTTAGCAGCTTAAAATAACAACCAATAACAACCATTTACAATTGGGCATTACAATTGGGAACACAGGGGAAGTTTAAATACGGACTGTGTATTTGATAATATTATATCCATGGTAAGTATCTTAGAGGTGATGATGTTATTCTGGTTTTGTAGGAGAAACATTCTTATTCTTAAAATACACATTCCAAACTATTTTAGGGTAAAATGTCATATATCCACAAATTTTCTCAAATGTCTTAACAACATAGATCCTCAATAGTAAATGGATAAATAAAATGTAGCTTATTAATACAATAGAATACTGCATAAGCAATGCATACTAATAACTACTGATAATGCAACAAGATGGATAAATCTCATGGAAATAATATTGAATAAAGAAGCCAGATGCACACAAAACTACACAATATATGTTTTGAAACAACCAGGTCCTACTGTATAGCACAGGGAACTATATTCAATATCCTGAGATAAACCATAATGGAAAAGAATATGAAAACAATATGTGTATAACTGAGTCACTTTGCTGTACAGCAGAAATTAACACAACATTGCAAATCAGCTATACTTCAATAAAATTAGAGAAAGAAAAAAATATATATATAGGTTTCGGTTATCTATTGCTGTGGAGCAAACTGCCCTTAAACTTTGTGGCTTAAAACAAAAACAATCATTTTATGGTTTCTTGTTATTCTGGGGGTTAAATGAACTTGAAGAACCACTGATGTAGCCCGTGAACCAAAGCACTTATCACGGCAGCCGATCCATACAATCCCTGACATTTCATGTAAGGACATTGGTTACCTGTCCCATCAGATCTGAACACCTTTAGAATACTGTAAAAATTTCCCCGACTTTATGGGTCCTGCCTCCCCATAGAACAATTCAGAAAACCCACTTCTCCCAGTCCTCTTGGAAGCCAGGGCACCAATATAAGACCTAAGTCCCACCTTTAAAAAAATCAAATTCATGCACCTCAGACTTCAATTCACAACTGAGTGACAGGAGGAAATGGGCATCTACCCTGCATTCAGTTCGAGGCAAAGGTGACAGGAAAAGCAACTGGCTTTGAGGGAAGCAGTGGTAAAAAAAAAAAGGCTAAGTCCCTGCCACCAAAGTGGCTTCGAAGTATCTTCAGTGGTGGTTGCAATAAAGTCTAATTCCTAATGAAAGAGCAACACCTGGAAGCAGCAGCACCTGGAAGCAGCAGTAAAGTGGTTTATGAGACCTGTTCTGGCTTGGTGGGGGGGGGGGATGGCTATCTGTTTATGATGAGCCTACCATATGTTGGAGAAATGTATTTGTTAGATTTTTTAAAGTGTTGCCAAAAATTAACGAGGGAACCAGGAAGAATACAAGAGACTAGATTCCAAGAGTATTTGCAAAACAAAGTTGCACATAGTCAGGGGAAATCGCTGTGTTAGAGATTCAAAATGGTTAATGTACTACAAAGCAATAAAATCATAACCTTGGAGTTATCTCCTTTACCAGACAAAAAGCAAAGGCATCACACCTTATCAGCTTTCTACAGATTAACATCTCATAGTACAGGGCCAGCTGGGTTCTTTTTAGTCAATTTACAATCCCTGAAACAGGATTATAATCAGGCAGGATTATAAGAAAATGTTCACATATATTAATCAAGAAAGCAGATGTTTGCCTTATTTCCAAATTTTGGAACATTTTCCCTACATGATTCCTACCCCTAAAGTAATGAATTGACCAGATAAGATTTTCCAGAAATATTCTAATTCAATATCCTTAATTTGACAGGCTCTTTTATTTGGCCTGTTTTAGTATTAAGATGTGAAGACTTCCTTGTCATGTAGTTAACAAAACAAAGGTCTTAATGATGTTAACAGTTCACATCTTTCTGGAAGGCTTTAGCCCATAAGGTCATAGTTTTAATTACTCCTATGATAACCAGAAATCATTTTATTGCCATGCAAGAGCTTACTTATCCCAAGAACCCTCCCCGACTCACCATCTCAGAGCTTCATTTGTAGGGCCTTTCACTGAGGATGAAATCCCATTTTCTCTGAGATGCTCAAAGTTCGTCAGTGATTCTGGCTCATCAGAAATTAACATCCTTTTCCACCTGTCGGGTGGGGACAATAAACTAGGAACCAGTGTGCTCAGAGGATTTTGTAGGCCTTGTTTCCACAAACAAACTGCAGTTCTTTCTCTTATTAGAGAAATTAATGAGATTAATGAAATGAGATTTTCCTTTTTATATGACACTTCTGGCATGCTCAGCATTCCAAATTTGGAGATGTGAACCTCTGCATATCACTACACTGCCATAAAAACATAAAGCAACCCACAAAAGCACTTTGAACACTATTTGCAGAGAAGAACTATATACCAAATTTTCTATAGAATTATCATATATTCCACCAGTGATGCTGTCTACAAAAATATTTGATTGTCTATAGAGCTATGGTAGCTATAAAAAGCAAAATTTGACTCACTGTCCTTTAACAAAGGATAGCTGGGATTTTTCTAAGCTTAAAAATTGTAAAAGCATTTGTCAGAATTCCAATTAGGAATAGGGTCATGATTATCTTTCATTTTTCCTGAGTAGTTATACTTTGCAGTCTATACTAAGATTTACTATAGGATATTTTTTCCTGAATTCTGTGGTTCCAATGGAACAAGACATCATTCAAAGAACACTGGGTTTTATTTTCCATAAGCATAGGTGAAACCTGAGGATTACAGATAGATAAGAAGAAAATAAAATGGTCTGCTTACATGCTCATCAGAAAATAGAACATTTAAAACAACGTTCTGAAATAAATCACCATAATTAAATATTGGTTAACAGTTTCATTCAGTCTTATTTCCTGTCCCACTGATCTAGGGCTAGCAGACTATGTTAATGACTTCTCTGCTTCTGTACTAAAATAGTCCTATAAGTTCCAATTTTTAAGTCCCCGATACAGTTTGACAGGTGTCAATAGGTGACCATATCAGCATAAACTGGTAAATTTGTTCTCATAATTCTATTCTCTGCAATAGCAAGAATCAAGAAATCCTGGTCATCATTTCCACTGAGCCCCTGAGATTGTCCTTTTCTGTTGTTTCTCTCAGAAGACCCAATTTTTGGTGATAGCTTCTAGCAGAGGGCTTCTTCAAGTATGAGAGAAAAACAGAAAACATCTGTTTGGCCAGATGGTGCAGTTTAATTTATCACAGTAGCCAACAATATCAGAATAGACGAGTAGAATCTAGAAATCTCACAATTTCACAAAGACTTATGAGTCATTACTCTGAAGGTAAGTACACATTCTAGACAGTGAGGGGCTTTGGCAACTTTCCGTGTTCTTCTAATTCAGCCTGTAAAGTGCGGACTAGGATTCCTACTGATTGACAAGGGTATTTTAAACCCAGAAACAAAACCTTCTTTAAAATAAATGTATTGGGGCTTCCCTGGTGTCGCAGTGGTTGAGAGTCCGCCTGCCGATGCAGGGGACACGGGTTCGTGCCCCGGTCCGAGAGGATCCCACATGCCGCGGAGCTGCTGGGCCCGTGAGCCATGGCTGCTGGGCCTGCGCGCCCGGAGCCTGTGCTCCGCAACGGGAGAGGCCACAACAGTGAGAGGCCCGCGTACCGCAAAAAAAAAAAAAAAAAAAAAAAAGTATTAAAATCACCCATCCAGACTTGGAATACGAACAAGAGTATGCTTTTACCCTTCCTGAAACATCTACAGTCATTAAGACACACATTCGCAATATTTTTACCTGGACAAGATTAATAAAGGAAAGGGTGAGCTCCTGTGTTTTGTCAGCTTTTTCAGCATTGTGGGGTTGATACACAGGGTAGCTCTTTTGAGAGTATAGAATTAATTTAAAGTATATAAGGCATGCAAAATGCACCTAATTAACTTCTGGCCTCCTGCGTTTCATATTGTGACAGATTAAGGCTTTGGGGCCACCTAGTGGTCAAATGGGTAGTGGCTATCTAGTGGGAAAAAGGGTTTTTTTAGAGTACAGTAAAAGATAGCTTGACAGTTTTAATATTTTCAATTAAGAGTTTAGTCTTCAGGAAGTCAACAACAACAAAAAAGAATTGTCAGAGGAAACTGGTCACTTAACTCATATAAGTGGACAGGTACCTAAGAGTGGTCAATTGTTAAAGTTTTTGCTATCCCAATAACCAGAGTGATAATAAAACATTTTAAAATAAATAAAGAAGGTAACATAATAATTATAGAAGCCTGTAGGTCTCTCACGATTCAAAGGGTTTTTGTTATTTGTTTTTAAAATATTTAAGGCCATGAAAATATCAGCAAAAGCACTCAAATTTATCAGGATACTGAGTGAGAGTATTCGGAGAGAAAATGGCTGCTTGCTGAGCTGATTACACTCAAGGAAATAAAAGCTTTTTCTATCTCTTTTAAAGAGTACAATGAATATTCCAAGACCAAATTTGAACAAGTTCTCTCTTTCTTTTTTTGCGGTACGCAGGCCTCTCTGTGTTGTGGTCTCTCCCGCTGCGGAGCACAGGCTCCGGACGCGCAGGCTCAGCGGCCATGGCTCACGGGCCCAGCCGCTCCGCAGCATGTGGGATCTTCCCGGACCGGGGCACGAACCCGCGTCCCCAGCACCGGCAGGCGCACTCTCAACCACTGCGCCACCAGGGAAGCCCCTCTCTTTTTTTGCTTATTAATTTTAAGTCATCATTATGTGTGTGTTTCAAATATGTGTATAGTTAGATGACAATATTATTTAAAGCTTTCAACTTCAGCTTTAAAATATAATTAATCTTATTAATACAATACACTAATGTGTATACCACATTGAGTTTACCATCTTTTCTTATTGAAGTATAGTTGATTTACAATGTTGTGTTAGTTTCAGGTATACAGCAAAGTGACTCAGTTTTACATATATATGTAAATATATATATATATATATATATATATATACATATATATATATATTCCTTTTCATCTTCTTTTCCCATATAGGTTATTACAAAATATTGAGTATAGTTCCTTATGGTACACAGTAGGTCCTTGTTGGTTATCCATTCTAAATATAGTACTGTATGTATATGTTACACCCAAATTCCTAATTTATCCTTCCCCCCAACCTTTCCCCTTTGGTAACCATAAAAGTTTGTTTTCTATATCTGTGAGTCTGTTTTGTAAATAAGTTCATTTGTATCATTTTTTTTAGATTCCACATATAAGTGATATCATATGATATTTGTCTTTCTCTGTCTGACTTACTTCACTTAGTATGATAATCTCTAGGTTCATCCATGTTGCTGTAAATAGCATTATTTCATTCTTTTTTATGGCTGAGTAATATTCCATTGTGTAAATATATATATATATATATATATATATATATATATATACACCACATCTTCTTTATTCATTCATTTGTCAATGGACTTGAGTTTACCATCTTATTTTAGTTTTGCAAAAAGTAAATATGGACAAGAGTATATATACATAGAAGCTGATTCAGTATTTTTTGGTGATTCAGTATTTTTTTCTTTGTCTCTATGAATTATTATTTCTTTTAAGAATGTTGTAGGTGGGGCTTCCCTGGTGGCTCAGTGGTTAAGAATCCGCCTGCCAATTCAGGGGACACGGGCTTGAGCCCTGGTCCAGGAAGATCCCACATGCCGCGGAGCAACTAAGCCCGTGCTCCACAACTACTGAGCCTGCGCTCTAGAGCCCGAGCTCACTGCAACTAGAGAAAGCCTGCATGCAGCAAGAAAGACCCAACGCAGCCAAAGGTAAATAAATTAAAACAAAATAAAATTTTTTTAAAGAATGTTGCAGGTAATCAAAAGTCATTTCTTACTTAACTCAATTTAAATTAGTCCAAACTTATAAAATCATTTAGGTAAGACTACGAAGTTGAACATAATAACCACTATTGACCTTAGAAGTTTTTCAGAGGTGAAAGTTTTAATTTTTACTGAGAAAGTAAGTGGAGTAACTAAGTCAATGATTTGCAGCATTGTCTAAAGACCACAAGAGCTAACAGTTTACAGAATAAAAGCATGTCCTGTGTTAATTAGATTAAATACATATGTTTACATTTAGGTTTTCTTCCCAGAAATTAAGACAGCAAAATGAGGGGCTTCCCTGATGGTCCAGTGGTTAAGACTCTGTGCTTCCACTGCAGGGGGCACGGGTTTGATCCCTGGTCAGGGAACTAAGATCCTGCATGCCCCATGGCAGTGACCAAAAAAAAAAAAAAAAAAAAAAAATCTGAGGACGGGGAACAAATCCTTTTCTTTTTTTTTCCCCAAAATCAATTTAAAGTGATAGAAATCAAATTAGTAGGTGTCTAGAGTGGAGAGTTACTGCAAAAGGGCAAGGAGAAACTTTTTGAGACATGAAAAATGTTCTATGTATCAATTGGGGTGGTGGTTACACAGTGTATACATTTGTCAAAACTCATCAAACTGAATACTTTAAATCAGCGGTCCCCAACCTTTTTGGCACTAGGTACCAGATTCATGGAAGACAATTTTTTTCCACAGACGGGAGCAGGGGGGATGGTTTGGGGATGATTCAAGTGCCTTACATTTATTGCGCAGTTTATTTCTATTATTATTACATTGTAATGTATAATGAAATAATTATACAACTCACCGTAATGCAGAATCAATGGGAGCCCTGAGCTTCTTTTCACTTGCCACTCACTGGTAGGGTTTTGATATGAGTCTGAAAGCAATTGATTTATTATGGTCTCTGCTAATGATAGTCTGTATTTGCAGCCGCTCCCCAGCGCTAGCATCACCGCCTCAGCTCCACCTCAGATCATCAGGCATTAGATTCTCATAAGGAGCGCGCAACCTCGATCCCTCGCATGCGCAGTTCACAGTAGGTTTCACGCTCCTATGAGAATCTAACGCTGCCGCTGATCTGACAGGAGGCGGAGCTCAGGTGGTAATTCGAGTGATGGGGAGCAGCTGTAAACACAGATGAAGCTTGCCTCGCTTGCCTGCCACTCACCTCCTGCTGTGTGGCCCGGTTCCTAACAGGCCACGGACCGCTACAGGTCCGTGGCCCAGAGGTTGGGGAACCCTGCTTTAAATGTTTCCATTGGTTTTATGTAAATTACACCTCCAAAAAGTTTATTAAAAACCACAAAATGAGATCAGAAATTTCAGTTGTGGAGTTTGTGGGGTTTGGCAATAGAAAACCAAGTAGGTCATAGGTCAAGCATAGCACAATCAAATATCCTGTTTCCTTTTTTGCCTCCTAATTTAGTAGATCAGGTTTTTTAAATTTAAATTATGTAAACTAAAGTAAAACAAAAACATCTGTGACACAGTTTAGAAGGATTACAGGGTGCAAAGCCTGGATTCTGTATCAACTCCAGGCAAGAAAACTGGCCCTAACTTCATCAGGAGTCCTTCCCAAATCTACCACTTATGGCATAAGCATTGACCAGATATTTACTAATCTAGGCCTTTCACTCATCTTGCTTCTACCATAGTTTTCAAAGGTAAATTTGAAGCTCAAGAGCTTAACCTTTCGATCATCATTGTTTTGCTGTGGCCACCCAAGGCATGAAGTGTAAAATGCCTTATCTGTCTCTATAGCAGAAAGACAAAACAATCCTTAGTTGATGTCTTAGAATTTTTCCTGCTGTATACCTGAATATACAGGGAATGTCCTAGCAGGATACAGGCTACAATGCACAGTTACCTTTGGGAAGCAGAGTGAAATGGAGAGAGGGGAGTGATAAAAGGAGACCTTTTACCCTTTTTACACTCTTCTATATGGTTGGAACTTTTTATAACAAGATATTTTATAACATGATCAGGTATTTACTGCGGAATTTTAAGAAACAAAAAATGGGACCTTTTTTTTTAATGGATGGATTTTCCACTAGGTGGTAGTAGAGAATTACAATCAATATTAGTCTGAACCTGAAGGGCAAAGAGAAATACTTATTAAGCCGAAAATCAAAGGCTGTAGCCCATTTGCAGCTACAAATATTTATTAAGTAGATCAGTCTGAGGTTTAATTGCTCCATGAACACCAGATGATAGGTATCTGCTCTTTTGAGTAATGCTTTCCTGGTTATGTTCTCCTGTAATCTGATTTTCTGAAAATGGGCCTGAGATGTACTCCTACTGAAAGTGAACAATTGCGGTGCATTATGGTAGGAATGATGGAAACTTGAGAAGCATTATGGTAGGAATGATGGAAACTTGAGAAGAGATACACACACTGATAATAAAGATATACACTCTTTTTTCTTAGCTGAAGTGAAATTGCAGAAATATACGCTGGATCTGTACACATTCCTCTCCTTAAGTCTCCCTGGATAAAAGGAGGATATGTGGGCATCCCTGGTGGCCCAGTGGTTGAGAGTCCGCCTGCCGATGCAGGGAACACGGGTTCGTGCCCCGGTCCGGGAAGATCCCACATGCCGCAGAGCGGCTAGGCCCGTGAGCCGTGGCCGCTGAGCCTGCGCGTCCGGAGCCTGTGCTTTGCAACGGGAGAGGCCACAACAGTGACAGGCCCGCGTACTGCAAAAAAAAAAAAAAAAAAAAAAAAAGGAGGATATGTATCTGAAGGATGAACATCCACAAGTGGGCTGTGGATGCATCGTTACCTAATCTCCAACATGCTTGACTCATCGCGTCACTGACCCTTATGTCTCTGCCTAGTTGCTTTGCCCATTCCATCAAAATTCAGCAGGACACACATTCTTTTCAATTGCATGTGGAAAATTCTCCAGACTGGCATATTAGGCCACAAAACAATAGATTTAAGATGGTTGAAATCATATCAAGCATCTTTTGGGACAACAGTATAAAACTAGAAATCAACTACAGGAACTTCCCTGGTAGTACATGGCTAAGACTCTGAGCTCCCAATGCAGTGGACCCAGGTTCGATCCCTGGTCAGGGAACTAGATCCCACATGCATGCCGCAACTAAAGATACCTCACACGGCAGCAAAGATCCTGCATGCCGCAACTAAGACCTGTCACAGCCATAATAAACAAATAAATAAATATTTTAAAATACTGTGGAAAAAACTGCAAAAAACACAAACACATGGAGACTAAACTACATGCTACTAAACAACCAATGGGTCAATGAAGAAATCAAGAAGGAAGTCAAAAAATACCTTGAGACAAGTGAAAATAGAAACACAACTGTCCAAAATCTAGGGGACACAGAAAAAGCAGTCCTAAGGGGGAAGTTCATAGCGATATAGGCCTAACCCCAAGAAACAAGAAAAATCTCAAATAAACAACCTACTCTTACACCTAAAGGAATTAGAAAAAGAAGGACAAATAAAACCCAAAGTTAGTAGAGGAGAGGAGATAAAGATTAGAGCAGAAATAAATGAAATAGAGACTTTAAAAAAAGAGAAGATTAATGAGACTAAGAACTGGTTCTTTGAAAAGATAAACAAAATTGACAAACAGTTCTTTATATATTTTGGATATATCTCCTCAGACCCTTTTTTTTTTTAGATTCCATATATATGTGTTAGCATACGGTATTTATTTTTCTCTTTCTGACTTATTTCACTCTGTATGACAGACTCTAGGTCCATCCACCTCACTACAAATAACTCAATTTTGTTTCTTTTTATGGCTGAGTAATATTCCATTGTATACATGTTGGCAGGCGGATTCTTAAGCACTGGGCCACCAGAGAATTCCCTTTCAATGTTTTTAGTTTTCCCCATTTAAATCTTGCATGTCTTTTCTTTTTTTTTTTTTTTTTTTTCCCTTGGTGAAGGATTGTCCAAGCTACAGTCAATCTTGTAAGAGGCTCCCAGGGTCATTATAACATAACTACCATATAACAGTATAGCACTAGAGTCTATTATAATCACTTATCAACATATTTGCCTCCTCTATTAGACTTTCGTTTCCTTAAGAGCAGGGATTACATATTATTCACATTTACATTCCAAGAGACTTATTACACTGCACACAAAGTATATGCTTAATAATGATGGTTTAGTAAATATTTGAGAGCACATTCAAATTCAGAGCTACTTAAATCAGATTCAAAGTCTTATGAAAAGATTTCACTTAAGGAAAAGAAAAGCACATACACGCGTCCCGTGTTTGTACGGGAACAAAGGTCATCAAATATCATTCCTAATCATGATCATTTATATTTTAAATGTGCATGCAATAAGTATTTGTTCACTTAAAACGCTGTGAAAATCTCATTCAGAAGAGGCAGAGAATCTGGCCACTTTCCTTCTTCTAAGTCCTGCTTAGCAAATGAACAACCAAAACATGAATGCACAAAAAGGAAATTAGCAGATGTTGGGCAGCAAAAGGAAATTAACAATGAATTGTGTATTAAATCATCTTAAAGATAATAATTTAACAATAACATTAGAAACTTTATGTTCTTGTGGGGGTTTTTTGTTTGTTTTTTTGTGGGTTTTTTTGCGGTACGTGGGCCTCTCACTGTTGTGGCCTCTCCCGTTGCGAAGCACAGGCTCCGGACGCGCAGGCTCAGCGGCGGCCATGGTTCATAGACCCAGCTGCTCCGTGGCATGTGGGATCTTCGCGGACCGGGGCATGAACCCGTGTCCCCTGCATTGGCAGGCGGACTCTCAACCACTGCGCCACCAAGGAAGCCCTGTTCTTGTGTTTTGAAATGAGACAATTTGTTTGTCTTTTCTTTCTGAGAATTTATTTCTGATTACTGTAAGTTTGCTATTAAAAGAGACCATTTTATCACATATCCCATTTGTTTTGTTGTTTTGATAGAAAAGTGCAATTGATTTTTTTGTGTATTTATCCAACCACCTTGCTAAAATATTATTAATTCTTATATCTCAGATTTTTTTGGTATTTTTTCTGTAGACAATCATATCACCTATACATAATGAAAGCTTGTTTTTTTCCTTTCCTATGCTTCTATGTTCTTCCTTCCTTTCGTTCTTTCTCTCTCTTTCTTTCTTTCTTTCTTCCCTCCTTCCTTCCTTTCTTTTTCTTTCTTTCTTTCCTTTTGGCTGTTGTTAAAAAGTCCCAAATTCTCTGCCTAAGTAACCCCACTAAGCCATTTTCCATTTCACAGTATAATATTTGACTCTCTAGAAGGGTCTACCTCTTTTTAACTCAATGCCAAAGATGGAATTTCAGTTCTTAGCCTTAAGACGCAGGTGACAAAATTCTCTGTAAGATAATAAGGAAAAGATGTTATTTTCTGCTCACAAAGCTGGGGAGAATGATGAATGCATTTTTTTTAACATAACACTGTCTTTGTAAATGATACATCTAACAAAGACAAGTTGTCAAACCCCTATATATCAAAGACTTTGGACAAGACTGGATAAAATACCCCTTAACCTGTAAAACATCTGTAATCCTGACCACTCAACTTTCTTGATAATGTAAGCTCTAGTGATAATATTGTTAACATCTCCATCTGCAGGAAGCTAAAATTACTTGCGAATTTCTTCTGTCAAATGAGAAAAAGCATCATTGGCATTTTCCTCTTCTCACACACACAGAATAAATGACTCTACTGGACTTTTTATTAAACAAAGAATGAAAGACTGTTCAATGAGGGAACCAAGCAGAGAGTAGAACCGTAAGGGGGGCGATTCCATGCTGAGCCTAAAAATAAGCCCACAATTAAAAAAAAAATGTTTTTAGTTCTAAAAATATCAAGTAAGACAAATCTCTATTTTGACCTCAATAGGAGCCTCTCTGCCTCCGTGATCTTTCCCTAGCTAGCTCAAAACTTTGTTGTTAAAGAATTATTTGTACTGAAGATCCAGAGCTATTAGAAAGTAAGAAAATTATGGGATTTTCTTTTGTTGTTGATTTTTGTCTAAAGGTTTTTGCCAGATGTCACTGGTATGGGTCCAGGTGCACTCTTATCTGTGAGAGTACTAGCAGTTGAATCCAAGCAGGCATTCCCAAACTTGAATGCATCGGAATCCCCTGGAAGGCGTGTTAAAATGCAGATTTCTGGGTCCCACATCCAGAGTGTCAGATTCAGAAGTTTTGGGTTCAGACCTAAGAATTAACCTTTTAAATACATTTCAAAAGCTGCTGATCCAAAGACCACATTTTGAGAACCACTGGAGTAGAAGAACAACTGTAATTCCAGCACATGTTCTATCATTCATCTTTCTAAGTTGGTTGTGTTAAAAATTCATCTGATTCTAAGTGAGGGATTCTTTGTGAGAAATGAGGCTGAGATAGAGAGTGTCTCCATAGAGAGAGTTGAGAATAACCCAGCCTGGGTTTAAGTACACGATGCAGAACACAGAGGTTCCAATAGGTTGCTTTTCCTCAGTAAGAGATCCACAACCCCCCACCCCAAAATATTTCTTTAAAGGAAACATAGGAAAGTTGTGTGATTTTTTTTTTTCTCTTCTAGATGGAATGTATTTTTTTCTTTCTTTTCCTTGGAAGGAAAGTACAGTAGAACAATCTCTAGTTTTTCCAAGAAGTTAATGATTTCTCCTTTTATTTGAGTGTGAGATTTATTCTACCTGTGTGAAAGTCCATGTGAACTGTGTGTTTAGGGTTTTTGTATCTATATCCACAAGTGAGATTGACTTATAAATTTCCTTTTTTGTACTGTCTGTCAAATTTTTAGTATAAAGGTTATTACAAGCCTCCTAAAATAAGTAGGGGATATATCCTCTTTTTATATTCTGTAAGAACTTCTGTAGGATTAGAATTGTTGTTTCTTTAAGTGTTTGGTACAACTTACTGATGTAGCAATTAGGGTTTGAGTTTCTTTTGTGTGAAGATAGTCAATGACCAATTCAATTTTTTCTGCAGATGATTATTAAAATGAAGGACTCGATGTAACTGAAGAATGATGAGCTGATCATCATGTGGAACCCCAGACAGCAGCTATTTTCAGAAAGAAAGAGCACAGCCCCTTTCCATAACCTGCTATGTCCTGAAGGAAGGTCACTCTGGCTGAGGGCTCCTTTCCTTAAGGTTGAGTCTAAGGGTGGTGGGGGTAGGGCTCAGAGGGAGAGGGCCTCTTGGTTACTTTGGGAGCAAGGGCACCAGGAGTTCAATTCAGGGAGAGGGCTCCGTGCTTTTCAAACATTTTTTTTTAAATGTTTTATATATATATATATGTATGTATGTATATATATATATATATATATCTGCTAATACACACACACAAATATATTTAACTGAAACATTTCATGAAACTATAGTTACACTCACTATCTGTGGAGTAGGCTGGTATTTTCTATTCTATTGTATTCTATTCCATTCCACTATATTTATATACACATATGTAAACATATTTTTTCATATACATTTTTATAATTACTACACATTACTACATGTTTTACATGTTACTACATATATTACTATATATTTTATATATTACTATATATTATATATAAATGTATTTTATATAAATATTATATACGTTTATATTATATATTTATATCTTATTTATTCCAGTCCACTAATATATATATATATATATATATATATATATATATATATATACACACACACACACAGATACATACAGGCTTTCAGGGTCGTGGATGTGGCTTGGGAGTGGACTTCGGAGCGTGATCAGTGCTGAGGATTCCCAGGACCCCACATTTCCACATCCATGGTACCTGCGATTTCAGTTTTTCTGTACAGGGGCAGCTGACGTCCCTCTTTTCCACCTGCCTATGGGGAAGACTCCAGGGCTAGTCAAGATTCACATTTACCAAGTCAGCTGGAGTGGACTTAGGGTCTAGGTTGCTGTTTCATGCAGTGGCATCTGGAACCCGCTAACGCTACTAGAAATCCCCCTCCTGCTCCTTTCACGGGCCCTGCCGCAGCGGTGAGCAGGTGCGTGGGGAACTGAGGTGTGGCCGGACATCTCAGGTCACCACGGGACCGCACTAAGGGACTCCAGGGAAACGGCTCCTCCGGGAGAGCACAGACAGCCCCCCAGGCCCGGTTCAAGCAGGAGGGCAGGGCTGCGTTCCCCCCGCCCCACTCAGAGCGCCGAGCTCTGATTGGCGTTCCAGAGAGCCAATCATAGCTTCCGGCCCACAGGTGGGTGGGGCCTGAGCGCTCCTAGCGCTCTTGCGGAGATGGATACCGGGATACAGTCTTTCTGGTGCAAGGGGGCACCGGCAGAGTCCCGCTTCTCCGCGCCTCTGGCAGCCCTCGTTAAAAGCCTGCGAGAAGATGTGGCACATATATACAATGGAATATTACTCAGCCATAAAAAGAAAGGAAATTGAGTTATTTGTAGTGAGGTGGATGAACCTAGAGTCTGTCATACAGAGTGAATAAGTCAGACAGAGAAAAACAAATACCGTATGCTAACACATATATGGAATCTAAAAAAAATTTTTTAAATGGTTCTAATGAACCTAGGGGCAGGGCAGGAATAAAGACGCAGACGTAGAGAATGGACTTGAGGACCTGGGAAGGGGGAAGTGTAAGCTGGGACGAAGTGAGAGAGTGGCATGGACATATATACACTACCAAATGTAAAATAGATAGCTAGTGGGAAGCAGCCGCATAGCACAGGGAGATCAACTCGGTGCTTTGTGACCACCTGGAGGGGTGGGATAGGGAGGGTGGGAGGGAGACGCAAGAGGGAGGGGATATGGGGATATATGTATACGTACAGCTGATTCTGTTTCTTATACAGCAGAAACGAACACACCATTGTAAAGCAATTATACTCCAATAAAGATGTTCAAAAAAAAAGCCTGCACCCGGGCTTGGAGACTCGACAGAAGCGGGTGCTGCTGCTCAAAGCCCCCAAAATAGATGCCTATTTTGCAAAGTCCCGAAGCGCCTGCCTGGACAAAGAGGGCATGCATCTGGTGGCTTGCAAATAAATACCTGAAGAACTCGCAGGAGACGCTGTTGTGGGGTGAGATTTGGAACCGTGATTGTGTCCCCCAGGTACCACCCAGCTGGGGTAGTGAGGAAGGGATCCGGACCCCTAGATTCCTCTCTCATTCTCTTCACGGAGCCCTGGAGTGAGGTGAGGGAGAGCAATGAGAATAGGTCTCGTCCCTGACGAGGGAGGGATGGGGTCTGCCCAGACCTTTAGACCCTTTAGTTATGGGAGGTGTACGCTGAGTCCTCCTGTCCTGGCGGGATCATTAAAGCAATCCAGGTCCTTGGGGAGGGTCCCAGGAGAATACCTCGGGTAGTACGTTTATCCCTTCGGTTCTCACCGCGTTTGTTTGGATGTGTAACTCGTTCCGTTTAACCTGAGGTGGCCTTAGTTTGTGCAACAGCCGTCTTCTCTCTTAGACACCAACCTCTGGGCTTCACATCCGCACCCCTCAGCCTGAAGTGGGGTACGGAGGGTTGTGTGGGGAAGGGAATCTCTTCTCAGACCAAGGCAATCAGGAGCCATCCAAGGTGCAGGCAGGACCAGGGTTCCAGCCAAGAGAGAATCATAAGCCATCTCCTTTCCCCTTTTCAAAAGCCATCGCCCTACCTCCTTATAATCATGGACACAGTTGCTCCATAATTCAAAATAATAAAGAAATTAGGGAAAAAAATCCTAAGTTGAACTTCTTCTGAATATCATATTTCTAACTGAAATACCAATGATCAGTGATCAGAAATAGCTCTCTATTTCTCTATGAGAGAAATCGTATAGTAGATATTTATTCTATACAGAGTCCTGGAAGTAAATATATTAACTAACAAGTATTTTTTTTTCCAATTTGGAATGGCATAATCATGGAAGTCTAAAACAAAAATAAAAATATAAAATCAAAATTTTAGTTGTAGAAAGCAAACGATTTTTCTGGACTCTTCAATATCTAAAAAGCAGTTTTAATTTGGTTTCATAGTTTAAGTAAACTAAAAGCCAAGAGTTTGGTGAATCCCAGAAATGGATAACCTTCTTATAAAAGTAAGATACCTTATGTATTCTATATTTAACTGAACTACTGAGCTCTCCCTTTTATAGGTCTTTCAATGGAAATAGAAAAGGACTAAAGAAGTAAAAATTTACCAATAAGAAAAAGTTGAATAAACTTCCATTTTTCTGTAACCCTAAAAAAAAAATCATCATGGACATAATTGCTGACCTACTCTTCCTTGGTGCTCTGGTTATCAGAGTGGAGGTTGGATAATATAGATGAAAAACTTGAGTGAGGATACCAGGTCTCTTCACCTTGACTTTGGTTTTCCACTCTTAAGTAGCTGAGTTACACAATATCCGACCACTCTTACACTAGGGCCAGAGGTGATGACTCACAAGTGTTCTGTAGAGGATAGAAGGGAGTCAGACCTTAGGCAAGCGAGTCTCAGCCTGGTAGAAGGGTGTGGCCATGTAGCCACTGCAGAGGGGGCAGCACGTGCAAGTGAGTTCCCATGTCTGCTTGTGGGAAACGAGGGGAGGCAAGAGGCTGGTGAAAACTCAGCCTCGTGGTCAGTCCGAGAAGCAGCCAAGATGGAGAACTGCAAACTCAGCAGTACAGGTTTTCCAGGAGTCCCAGTGCCCAATGGCAGCCTTCCACCAGGGATGGCCAGTCTCTGCAGGCTGAGCTCCACTTGGCTGGTCTGCATTCAGAGCTCCCCTGCTTATTCAAAAAGGCTGGGGAAGCCAAGCCAGGAGCCTGGAGAGTGACTGAAGGGTACCAGGGACCTGAGCAATGGTTCTTTTATCTTCAAGATATCCACTCCAAGAATTCTCTTCCCAAGCTTGTCAATAGTGATTCAAAAAAAAAAAAATAGTGATTCCATGGGAGGAAACCAGGTCCCAGCCTCGATTAAAGACAAAAAATGAACCCAAAAACCTCTAGGTGGCATGTATGGGTATGTAAATGGTGCTACAAATGGTGTGTTGAATAGTCAAAGGGGACTTCTACCCCAAGCATAGATGAGACGAAAATTTGGAATCAAAGCACCTTAGTGTGGTTCCCAGATCTAGGGTTCACTGGAGGAAAGCCACTACTTCAGGACAGACTTCTAGGAGAGCCATTGTCCTATGCCTGGCACAAATGTGTCTTCCCCTCCATTGTTTCCAGATGCTACCTTGCATCTGGCATCTACATTTTTATACTGCTTCAAATATAAGACTAATGGGTCTGCTCTAGGACTTCACAGCCTCCACTTTCACCCTGACCCCACACGGTCATTTTCTCTTCATGGGGAATGAAAAAGGGTGGTATCCTCATCATCTAGTAAATAAGGGGGAGGGATTCAAATCACACGGGAAAGGAAAAACTAGTTCTTTGCTGTGGGGAAGAGTTACTGAGAGTTTCAGAATAGTCTACTCAGCGGAAGGAAGTTTTGGGGGTTGGTCATTTGGGGTGTGGGAAGGGATTCCAGAATACCAGGGGCTTCAAGACTAGTGTGTCTTATTGTTTCCAGCCTCAGTTTGAGTGGACTTCCTGGCATAGAACTGAAAAAATGTCCACTCCTTCCTGTGTCTGCTGACACCTAGGTTCTCTTCCCCAGTAATATGTCTGTGTTCCTATCAGGGTAACAAAAGAAGGGGGAAGAATTAGTGCTCTTCTCTTCACATCTCTCCTAAAAGAATTGTGAAACATCATATGCCTCTTCCCACAAGCTGAAGTTGACCTGAAATTCTCATCATGGATTCAAATAGTTACAAAGAATAGAAATTTCAATATATATATCAACACATTTACATAAAACTATTAATCACTCTATCACATGTCCAGTGGAATCCAAGTACCATAATGTTTGACACCCATCATTAATTTTTAAAAGGCACAAGCAACCCCTTCCTTAACAGTTGGAATTTTTACTTTGCTCCTTTTTCCTTTGAATTCCTATTTTCATTTTACTGCCCCCTATGGAATTGTTTTTGAATTCTCCACCCTGGCTGCATCCTAATGTAATATATTTTTGTTCTTGGAAATCTTTTCTTGATCCAGCTATTATGTTTCTTTGCAGCAAAGTACGTTCTAAAAATGAATTTTTAATTTTCTCTTCTAAGTGCTTAAAAAGTCATGTGAATTAAAATAATTACAATTATTAAAGATACACAGATGATCAAAACAATATAAATAATATAGATTATGGTAAATAAAATATGAAATTATAATTTTTTTAAAGTAAAATTTAACTGAAATGCATCTCTTACTGAGATGGATAGGAGCTTTATTTTCCCAATTTCATGTTGATGAAAATTACTTATCGTGAGGCCAGGTTCTATATGATTTCTATTCCCTTAAAAAAAAAAGTTTAATGTAAAATAACTAAAGAATTTTGTTCACATATGTAAGTGTGGGAACAGAAAAAGTATGGAAGAGGTAAGAATTTTCTTGTAGCAACTTCACCCAATTTTACAAATTTCCTCTTAGTTATATGCCAAAAACTCACATAGTAAGCTCTTATTAAATACTATTTTTAATAGTCTCACAACTCAAATGTAGAGGTTTTTGGGTTTTCTTTTTAAATTTATTTTATATATTCATTTTTGGCTGCGTTGGGTCTTCCTTGCTGCACGCAGGCTTTCTCTAGTTGCGGTGAGCGGGGACTACTCTTTGTTGCGGTGCGCCGGCTTCCCATTGCGGTGGCTTCTCTTGTTGCGGAGCACAGGCTCTAGGCGCGTGGGTTTCAATAGTTGTGGCATGCAGGCTCAGTAGTTGTGGCTCTCAGGCTCTAGAGCGCAGGCTCAGTAGTTGTGGCGCACGGGCTTAGTTGCTCTGCGGCATGTGGGATCTTCCCGAACCTGGGTTCGAACCCATGTCCCCTGCATTGGCAGGCGGATTCTTAACCCCTCGCCACCAGGGAAGTCTCAAATGTAGAGTTTTTCTTCAGTGTTGTTGAAGCAAAGAATTAGAAACTACTTGATTTGCAAAACTGTTTTTGCACATACATTACGTTCTATCACTTTCTCAATACCAAAAAGGCTTTACAAATTCTTATGAAATAACTAATAATTTTATGTGTTAACCATTCACTTAGAGGCATCTTGTTTGTGAAACTCAAATTAGGTGAAATTGGGGATAGAAAGAAACAGACAGACCCACAGAATTGAAAATGAAAATTCAGTAGGTTCTGAATAAAGACCTTTTTTTCCATTTTTTTTTATGTCATCTGGAAGTGCGTTTAAGAAGTATGGCAAAGAGGGACTTCCCTGGTGGCGCAGTGGGTAAGAATCCGCCTGCCAATGCAGGGACACGGGTTCGATCCTTGGTCCAGGAAGATCCCACATGCCGCAGAGCAACTAAGCCCGTGCGCCACAACCACTGACCCTGTGCTCTAAAGCCCGCGTACCACAACTACTGAAGCCCGTGCACCTAGAACCCATGTGCCTAGAGCCTGGGCTCCGCAGCAAAGAGAAGCCACCGCAATGAGAAGCCCGCGCACCGCAGCGAAGAGTAGTCCCCGCTCACCGAAACTAGAGAAAAGCCCGCACACAGCAACGAAGACACAACGCAGCCAAAAATAAAAAATAAATTAAAAAAAAATAGAAGTATGGCAAAGAGATGGACATTTTAATGTGTGTATATCATTTCACTTCATTGTCAACAATGATTAGTTTTATACTTATACATTTGACAGATGAAAAACAATGTGTCAACATCCAACAGGGAGAAATTAATCCAAAATAAATGAACCTGAATTTTTTTAAGTTTAAGACATTGCATCCAAGATTGCATTTGGGAACATTTCGTTTTGTATTTATTCATAAGTGGCTTTCTGCTTTTAAGAACACCATTTAATCTACTTAGTGAAAATCAACAGCTAAATGAAGAGAAGGTATTAGATCATCAATAAGTGTAAATTTACAGAAATTCTATCACTGATTGCTATGTGCATTATGTACAGCAGAATCCACAAGATCTTTTTATCAGATTAATCTGAATCTAGTCAGTATATGATAAAAAAAATGAGTAGAGAAATAACAGTATATCATAGACCAGAACCCAAGTAGAAAATGTATTTATACAATCCAGTAATATTTGGTAAAAGTTAATGAAAACATTTCTCCTAGGAGTCTGAATAAGTTCAAGAAAACATATATCATAGTACCCCTCATATGTGTTTCTTTTACTGCAAAATGTGATGTTGATCTGTCAGAAATAAATGTTGAGACTTTTGCCTTCACTGCCTTGAAATCATGCAAAATAAGCACGTGAAGTACAGATGAGACATGAGGGGGTCTTTGTTGGTACTCAGAGTGCTTTGTAGCAAGTTAGTATTTCTTTCCATGATTTTTACTAATTACATATTCTAATCCTAAAGTAGATAAGGATCGGAAACTTGGCAGGAGTTTGTCACTTGAATGAAATCACCACCACCATCAGTATTTCTTGCCAATGCTAAGGAGCTATTCATTCTTTATAATGATCAGAAAAGAAGCATCAAAGTCACCAGATGAAAATTTTTCAGCGTCCCAGCTTGTCCACTGAGGGACTGTCTTAATCTGGAATATTGTAACATAGACCAAAACTCCCTCGTTTCTTAGGCCACATGTCACCCTTAACACAAGGTTACTCAACCTGAAGCATTTTTTTTCATTAAATATTGTTGATTTACAATGTTTCAGGTGTAGAGCAAAGTGATTCAGTTACACACACACATACACACATATATTCTTGTTCATATTCTTTCCATTGTAGGTTATTATGAGATATTGAATATCGTTCCCTGTTTTATACAGTAGGTTTTTATTGTTTATCTATTTTATATATAGTAGTATGTGTAGTATGTAACCATTAATTCCAAATTCCCAGTTTATCCCTCGCCCCACTTTCCCCTTTGGTAACCGTAAGTTTGTTTTCTACATCTGTGAGTCTAGTTCTGTTTTGCAAATAAGTTCATTTGTATCATTTTTTAAATTTATATTTTATTTATATTTTGGCTGCATTGTGTGGCATGCGGGATCTTAGTTGCCCGACCAGAGATTGAACCCGTGCCCCCAGCACTGGGAGCTCAGGGTCTTACCCACTGGACCACGAGGGAAGTCCCTGTATCATTTTTTTTTTAGATTCCACATATAAGAGATGTCTTTCTCTGTCAGACTTACTTCACTTAGTATGATCATCTTGAGGTCCATTCATACTGCTGTAGATAGTGATTCCTCCCTTGTTACCAAGTGGAATGTGAAAGCATCCTCAGCCTTCAGAAACTTAAGGTGTTTTGTGAATAGTTATGACAGTCCAATGAATATTATTAGTGTATCTTTGAATTCCCTCAGAAAAACATCAGTTGTGTTATTAACCAGATTTAAATATTTTGCAATATCTCACAAGGACAATTCTCCAAACATAATGAAGAATAATATGCACTAACTTTAATAATTACATCTGAGGAGGGAAAAGAAAGGTGGAACTGAAGTCAGGTGTGTAAGTATGATTCTTTGTGTTTTCTGTGTGTTAGAAATGTTTAATACTAATTATAACAATGTAAAATGTACTCAGGTCCCTCATGCTGCCAATTATAGAATACCGCTCTTCTGATCAAACTTCTTATTCTCATAATCCATATACAGATAATAGAATAAGTTTTAATTAATTCTGTCTAGTTCTAACAGAATCAGGTGTTATTAATTATGTCTGGTTCTTTGAGCAAGTAACAACTGATTTTGTTCCTATGATTAGCATTTCTTAAAATCAATTAGTTTGCCAATCTTTTTATGATCTTTTATTTTATTTTAATTGTTAAATATTTAAACACTAAAGAACATTCATTGCCCAAACACCAGCTTTATTAAATCTTAATATTTTGCCTTACTTGTTTCAAATCTTTTTTAAGAAATCAATGACTGTATATTTTGGAAACTAATCCCTTGTCGGTTGCATCATTTGCAGATATTTTCTCCCATTTGTAAATGATGCAACCAACAAGGGATTAATTTCCAAAATATACAAATAGCTCATACAGCTCAATATCAAAAAAAAAAACAACCCAATCAAAAAATGGGCAGAAGATCTAAATAGACATTTCTCCAAAGAAGACATACAGATGGCCAACAGGCACATGAAAAAATGCTCAACATCGCTAATTATTAGAGAAATGCAAATCAAAACTACAACGAGGTGGGACTTCCCTTGCAGTCCAGTGGTTAAGGCTCCACGCTTCCACTGCAGGAGGCGCGGGTTCGATCCCTGGTCAGGGAACTAAGATCCCACACGCCGTGTTGAGCTGCCAAAAAAAAAAAAAAAAAAAACCTACAATGAGGTATCGCCTCACACTGGTCAGAATGGCCATCAACAAAAAGTCTACAAATAATAAATGCTGAAGAGGGTGTAGAGAAAAGGAAACCCTACTACACTGTTGGTGGAAATGTAATTTGACACAACCTTTATAGAGAACAGTATGGAGGTTCCTTAAAAAACTAAAAGTACAGTTACCATATGATCCTGCAATCCACCCCTGGGCATATATCCAGAGAAAACTCTAATTCGAAAAAATATCATACATGCACCCCAATGTTCACTGCAGCACTGTTTACAATAGCCAAGACATGGAAGCAACCTAAATGTCCATCAACAGATAAATGGATAAAGAAGATGTGATATAGATAGATAAATAGATAGAGATATGTATACATATCTATATATATCTATACACACACACAGTGGAATATTTTATACACACACACAAACACACAATGGAATATTACTCAGCCATAAAAAAAGAATGAAATAATGCCATTTGCAGCAACTTGGATGACCTAGAGACTATCATACTAAGTAAAGTAAGCCGATAGAGAAAGATAAATATCATGATATTGCTTATATGTGGAATCATAAAAAAAAAAAGATACAAATGAACTTATTTCCAAAGCAGAAAGAGACTCATAGACATAGAAAGGAAATTTATGGTTACCAAAGGGGAAAGGGGTGTGGGAGGAGGGATTAATTAGGAGGTTGGGATTGACATATACACAATACTATATATAAAATAGATAACCAGCAAAGACCTACTATATAGCACAGGGAACTATACTCAATATTTTGTAATAACCTATAAGGGAAGAGAATCTGAAGAAGAATATAGCTAGCTAGATAGATAGATTATATATATATATGAAACTGAATTGCTATGCTGCATACCTGAAACTAACACAATATTGTAAATCAACTATACTTAAATAAAAAAATTTTTTTAACTTAAAAAAATTTTAGGTGTATATATGCACCTACCTTAGGAATAGGATTCAGCAGAACTACACCTGATTTCTTAGTGATGACCTGTTTTGTTGAATAGTGATGGTCTATAAGTTGAGGGATATTTGAAAACCCAGTGCCTTCAAATTGACACATATTCTGGAGAAAGAACAATAAAGTAGAAAAAACATGAAGATATTGCTTCAGCAACACTACATTCAGCAATAAATTAAGTTCCATTTACGAAAAACTATGGTTGCACCACAATGTGAAGAAACTTAACACTACTGAACTATACACTTAAAAATGGTTAAGATAGGGCTTCCCTGGTGGCGCAGTGGTTGAGAGTCCGCCTGCCGATGCAGGGGACACGGGTTCGTGCCCCGGTCCGGGAAGATCCCACATGCCGCGGAGCAGCTGCGCCCGTGAGCCATGGCCGCTGAGCCTGCGCGTCCGGAGCCTGTGCTCCGCAATGGGAGAGGCCACAGCAGTGAGAGGCCCGCGTACAGAAAAAAAAAAAAAAAAAAATGGTTAAGATGGTAAAAATAAAAATAAATAAATAGAATTCTAATATGCTAAAAATAGTTACCTTTGTATTAAGAAGTTAATTTTCATAATGACTAAATATAATTCAAATTGCTAAAAAAGAAAATAATAAGAAAAAGAAAACCTTACAAACAGACCTGGAATGCATTTTGCTAAAATGATAACCAAAGGAAATAAAGCACTGGATACATTCAAGTTAAGGAACAAGAAATATGTATACATTTGTTTGCATATATGTTCCATTTGATAAATTTTTCAAGATCAAAAATAATTTTGAGGAAGTATGTCCAATATAGTAATAAATATTTTAAGAATAAAAAAATAAAATAATGAAGATAGGTAAGTGTAGGTCTTAAATTAAAGGCAACCATCAAAGAACAGAATCAGTATGTATATTTTTCAGTCCAGCAGAAAACAAAATCAGTTTATCAAATGGAAGGCAGAAAAAGGGAAGAAACTATGTACAGAAATACAAAATGTGCAATGAGTTGCAAAATAAGTCTTACTATGTCAACAGTCACCAGTCAAAAAGACAGAGACTCTCATAATGGAGGAAATAAAAAGACCAAACCATGTGTTATTCACAACAAATACTCCTAAAGCAAGAAGACACATAAAGGTTGAAATTAAAAGGAGGAAAAAGATTAACCAGGTGACAAATATGACCCAAAAGAAAATTGGGCAATAATCTCAATGCACAGCAAATAGAATTTAAGTTTTAATAAAAGGGCATAAAGGACAAAAGAAAATGTGTTTATATTAAAAAGAAACAGTAGAGGGACTTCCATGGTGGCTCAGTGGTTAAGAATCTGCCTGCCAATGCAGGGGACATGGGTTCGATCCCTAGTCCGGGAAGATCCCACGTGCCATGGAGCAACTAAGCCTGTGCGCCACAACTACTGAGCCTGCGCTCCAGAGCACGCAAGCCACAACTACTGAGCCCATGTGCCACAACTACTGAAGCCCACATGCCTAGAACCCATGGTCCGCAACAAGAGTCGCCACCACAATGAGAAGTCCGCACACCGCAAGGAAGAGTAGCCCCCGCTCTCCGCAACTAGAGATAGCCCGCGAGCAGTAACGAAGACCCAAAGCAGCCAAATAATAATTTAATTTTTAAAAAAAGAAACAATGGAGCAAGAAGATGAGTATCAGAAATATATATAAAATTGAAACTTCAGCCTCACAACTTATAAAGCAACAACTAAAGAAAACTACAGTTAGAAGTTGTGTTTTTTGGGTCCCCTGGTGGCGTAGTGGTTGAGAGTCCGCCTGCCGATGCAGGGGACACGGGTTCGTGCCCCGGTCCAGGAGGATCCCACATGCCGCGGAGCGGCTGGTCCCGTGAGCCATGGGCGCTGAGCCTGCGCGTCTGGAGCCTGTGCTCCACAGCGGGAGAGGCCACAACAGCGAGAGGCCCACGTACCGCAAAAAAAAAAAAAAAAGTTGTGTTTTTTGCGGGGAACCTCCCTGGCGGTCCAGTGGTTAAGACTGCATTGGAGGCACGGGTTCAATCCCTGGTCAGGGAACTAAGATCCCGCAAGCCAAGGCTCACAGCCAAAAAAGAAGTTGTGTGTTTTTAAAAATTGCAGTTGGAGATTTTAACAAAACCCTCTCAAAATGTGGAAGAGAGAAAAATAAAAAGAGGTCTTGAATAGCAGAACAATCAAGTTATTCAGGCCCCAACAAATAAGAAACTGAAGAACTCTTCCAGATTAAAAATGACTAAAGATATAAGACAACTTGGGAATTCCCTGACTCTGCTTTCGCTGCTGGGGACATAGGTTCAATTCCTGGTTGGGGAACTAAGGTCTCCACAAGCTGTGTGGCCAAATAAATAAATAATTTTTTTTTAAAAAAGGAGATAAGACAACTTACCGAAATGCATGATTCCAGAATGCAGGGCAGAAGGTTGGGGATTGGAGACTACAAGAATCTTTATTGGGAAAATTAGTGAAATTTGAATATGTACTGTGGATTAAATAATAGTATTACAACAAAGTTAAATTTCATGAATATGATAATTCTCCTGTGTCTATATAAAAGAATATCCTTGCTCTTAGGAAATACACTGAAATATTTAGCAGTAAAGGGGCATATGTGTTTCAACTTACTCTAAGATGATTAGGAAAAAACATTAGAGACGGGGCAGAAATAGAGAAAAAGAAAGCAAATATGGAAAAATGTTAAAAACTGTTGAATCTGGACAAAGTGTATACAGGAATTCTTTATACTATTCTTATAACTTTTCTGTAAGTTTGAAATTATTTCAAAATAAAAAGCTTACATTTTTCATAAATAACATTCAAGTTAAAATAAAAGTATAAAGAATAAGTTGAACTGAATAGAAATTAAATCACTACATGTCAAAATGTGTTAGATATAACTAAAGCAGAACTTAGAGAAAATTTTTTACCTTTAACTATACTTATCAGGAAACTAAAAAAATAAAAATAAAAGATGTGAATGTGAGCTAAGCATTCAACTCAAAAGTTAAGTAAAGATGAACAGAACAAACAGAAGGAAATGATAACAATAAGGATAGAGATCAATGAAATAGAGAACTGAAAGCAATAAAAGCACTAATGAAAACAAAAACTGGCCTTTGAAAATATACATATGGACGTTGTTCCAGAAAAAAAGAATGAGGAACAAAATCTGCCCAGCTCATTGTATAGAGGAATTTTTATTGTAAAAATAAATAAGGAAATGTAAGAAAAGCAAATTTTATGTTCATACTTTATAAAAGTAAATATAACACTCTAAGTAAAATATTAACTAAATAAAACCAACTGTTAATATATAATTATAGGATGATCAAATAGGATTTATCCAAAGAATGCAAAGACATTTCACATCAAAAAATCTCTCAATATAATTCACTATATTAGAAGATTAAGAGGGAAAATATATGTGATGAAATAAATCAATGCTGGAAACTATTTTTTTAATTTTAAGTACAACTAAAACCCCCAGGCATTATATATATAAGACAAACATAAGAAGTCTCTGAAAGGTAGAGATAAGAAGGCAGACCATCTAGGATGCCAAGACCTGAGGAATGGCCGCCCCATGCAAGGGAAGATACAACCGGAAGGCAGACATCTGCAAGCCAGGAAAAGAGTTTTTACCAGAAACCAATCATGCTGGCACCCTGATCTCAGACTGCCAGCCTCCTGAACTGTGAGAAAATTAATTTCTGTTGTTTAAGCCACCCAATCTATGGTATTTTGTTATGGCATCTCAAGTAGACAATTACACATACCAATAATTACATTAAATGTAAATAGTCTAAATACATCAATTAAAAGAGATTGGAAGAGTTGATTTTTAAAAGGTGAACCAAAGATATGCTAACTACAAGAAACTCAATTCAAATACAGTCATACCTTGTTTTATTGCACTTCAATTTATTGCACTTTGCAGATTTTTTTTTTACTAATTCATGTTTGTGGCAACCTTGCGTCGAGCAAGTCTATCAGCACCATTTTTCCAACAGCATTATTTTTAAACTAAGGTATGTACATTGTTCTGTTAGACATAATGTTATTGCACACTTAATAGACTACAGTACTGTATAAATATAAATTTACATGTGCTGGGAACCAAAAAATTTATGGACTCACTTTATTGCAGTGGTCTAGAACCAAACCCACAATATCTCTGATGTATGCCAGTATAACAATACAGGTAGGTTGAAAGTAACATAGGCAGGGACTTCCCTGGTGGTCCAGTGGTTAAGACGCCATGCTTCAAATGCAGGGGACGTAGGTTCGATCCCAGGTTGGGGAACTAGGATCCCACATGCCACGTTGTGTGGCCAAAAAATTTTAAAATAAATAAAATTAACAAAATTCGAATTGATATATTTTTTTAAGTAATATTTGCAAATCATGGATCTGATAAGTGGTTAATATCCAGAATCTTTTTTTTTTTTAACTTATGTGACACATGTGGGGTGTCTGGTTTATTCAAACAGTCAGAGGTCCCACCAAGGAACAGAAACTGACTAGCTAGGAGCTGTGGGGCCGAACAGGGCAGGGATGTCCAGGTATCAGAAAATAAAAGGAGCTCAGATGAGCAGCCAGAGCCACGTTAGGGCCAGGCGGAGACTCATGGAGCTCAGCCCCATTCATGGCCTCAGCAATATCCAGAATCTATTTTTAAAATTACTACAACTCAACAACAACAAATAAAACCACACAAAAAACAATTGAAAAATGGGCAAAGGACTTGAATAGACACGTCTCTAAAGATGAAATACAAATGGCCCACAAGCCTGCAAAAAGATGTTCAACCTCACTACTCATCAGAGAAGTGCAAATCAAAACCACAATGAAATATCACCATTAGGATGGCTACAATTAAAATAACAACAAAAAAAGCAGGGACTTGAACAGATATTTGCACACCCATGTTCATAGCAGCACTATATACAATAGTCAAGAGGTGGAAGCAACACAAATGTCCATCAGTGGATGAATGGATAAACAGTATGTTGTATGCACGTACAATGGGAAATTATTCAGCTTTCAAAAAGGAAGGAAATCCTATCATGTGACAACATGGATGAACTTTAAGAACTTTATGCTAAGTGAAATGTCAGTCACAAAAACACAAATACTGTATGATTACAATTATATGAGGTATCTAAAGCAGTCAAATTCAGTAAAACACAGAGAAGCACAGTGGTTACCAGGGGCTGGGGAGAGAGGGACATGGGGAATTGTTGTTTAATATGTACAAAGTTTCAGTTTTGCAAGATGAAGAAATTTTAGCGATTTGTTGAACAAATATGCAACAAGTGAACATGCTTAACACCGAAATGTATACTTAAAAATGGTTAAAATGGTCAATTTTATGTTAAATGTTTTTTACCACAATTTTAAAAAATTGGTTACATTTCTCTGTACCAGAAATAACTGAATTGAAAATAAAATTACAATAAGATACCAATCACAATCGCAACAAAACCTCTAAAATGTCCAAGAGTTAACCATTCATACCCAGATTACTGTGAAAAAGTGAATTTTAAAAAGCATAATAAGTTCGCTGGTGGCCTAATGGTTAGTAATCCAGGCTTTCACTGCCATGGCCCAGGTTCAATGCCTGGTCAGGGAACTAAGATCCTGCAAGCTTCGCGGTGTGGTGGGAGTGGGGACATAATGAAGAGCAAATAAGTCATTTGAATAAATAAGGACATACCCTCTGCTTTTGCATGGGATGACTTGCTCGTAAAAAGAAATCAATTATCCCCACGTTGCTCTATATATTTAGTATAATCTCAATCAAAATTCGACTTTCATTTTGAGAACTCTATAAACTTACTGTAAACCTTGTAGGGGAAAAAAAGAAAGATTCAGAAAGAGTTACAGAAACTTGGGGCAGGGAGGGGTGGAGAGGGAGAGTGTTCTCCCAGGTCCCCCAGCAGGAAAGTACAAACTTGGTCTTCTCTTGCAACTGAGGTCTTGTCCAAGGCCAAAAAACCCCCCAAGTTTTGCATCTTTCTCCCCCCCACCCCACCCCCCAACCTTGGCTTCTTTCCTTCATATTGTAAATGTGCTGACTGTCCTCCCTCTGCCTTTCGGTCCCGCTCTCTGCACTTCTCCACTGCCCCGGGGCGCTAACCTATATGACATCACAGGCTCCCTGCTCCCTGGCTTTCTCTTGCTTTTAGCCTTGCCCAGAGAGCAGAGGGAAGAGGAGAGTGAGGTCAGGGTTTTTATTCCCTTGGCTCCCTCTCTGCAAGGTCAGCTTAGGCTGGCTGTGTCCCTTGGACTGAAGGGTAGGGCATTGCTACTGGCAAGACAGGGATTCTACAGGATTTGCCCTGCTCTAGGTTCTGATAACCCCTCCCGTCCCTGGGGAGTAGTGACAGCTCAGCTGCTGCTAGCTCCAGGTCACTGTACTGTCCTCCACCCACTTCCTTGTAAATAGAGTCTCCTTGAACTATCCTGGTGTAAGTGCCATTCATTTTCCATTGAGGCCTTGATACAATGAAAGTCACTTATTTCTTCATTCCCTGCCCCAGTCCAGTCTGACCAGGGGGCTCATGGGAGCCCCATATGTGATGGAAAAGAGAGGCAGTGTTGGGAGAGCCAGTGAGCCCCTGTCTGGGAGCAGCCTCTTTGAGTTTGGGGCCTTTCCACTCTCTGCAGCCCCTGCGGACTGGTCTGGCCAAGGGGTGGCAGGAAGCACCAAGGAGGAATCCCCCAGGTCCTGCTCCAGGGCAGTTTGAGGACCCTTGGGAATGGCAGGTACTCCATCCACGACCAAGGTGGGGATGGGGTTTGACTCCACCCTCATCTGTCATCTGATTCACCCGGTTTTACTTTGGAAACAGAATTACTTGAGAAGATGATCTAAAAATAATTTCCCTAAATAAACAGTGAGGTTAAATACCAGTCCCTGTCTGTTCCTTTCACATGAATGTGTGCTGAGTAAGGAAGCAAAGAACCTGGAACACAGGAACACGCGTTCCTTCAGGAAAACACCAAGGAGACACCCTCCCGGGATGCATTTGGTATGTTTGGATTTTTTTTCCTTAAACAACAGAGGGAATTCCCTGGCGGTCCAGTGGTTAGGACTCCTCACTTCCACTGCAAGGGGCACAGGTTCCATCCCTGATTGGGAAACTAAGATGCCACATGCTGTGTAGCATGGCCAAAAATTAAAAATAAATAAATAAAAATAAAATAAAACAACAGAAATGTATTCTCTCACAGTTGAGGCCAGAAGTCTGAAATCAAGGTGTTGAGAGGATTGGTTCCTTCTGGAGGCTGTAAAAGAGAATCTGCTTCATGCTTCTCTCCTAGTTTCCAATGGTTGCTGGAAATCCTTGGTGTTCCTTTTTTATTTTATTTTATTTTATTTTAAATTTTTATTGGCGTATACTTGATTTACAATGTTGTGTTAGTTTCTGGTGGGGTGCATTTGGTTTTGTTACCATCGTCTTCAATGGTCCAAAGAAGAACCTCAAACTTGGGGTCAACACATTTGGCTGAAGTATTGGTATCTGCCCCAAGTGTTGAAGTGCCTGCCCTCGTGGTCACAAACGTGTGTCCTTTATGGGTGGAGAGTTGGCCTAGATGACATATTAAGTCAATTCCAGCTTCAAGTTCAGTTTTTAAAACAAGACATTTAAGAGAAGGGCTTCCCTGGTGGCGCAGTGGTTGAGAGTCTGCCTGCCGATGCAGGGGACACGGGTTCTTGCCCCGGTCCGGGAAGATCCCACATGCCGCGGAGCGGCTGGGCCTGTGAGCCATGGCCACTGAGCCTGCGCGTCCGGAGCCTGTGCTCCGCAACGGGAGAGGCCACAAGAGTGAGAGACCCGCATACCGCAAAAAAAAAAACGAAAAAAAGACATTGAAGGGAGAGAACCAATCGTTGTGCCACTTTGATTAGATATGACACAGAAGCCCAACTCTCTCCCTCTCTCTCTGTCTCTCTCTCACGCACGCGCACGCGCACACACCTTTACTCTCCTCAAACAGTCAGGAGGTGGCGCATCGTTATCCCTCTTCTGCCTTCCTTCCAGGCACCACTCACTCGCCTGTGGAGATCTATGTGACACTTTTTTCCCACTCCCCATCTGGAGGGGGACAGCCTTCCCTATAAACCAAACACCTACGCGATTAGGGCAGAGAAAAGTTTGCACGGGGTCTCCAGAGAGAGACTGGAAGCTCTCTAATTAGCTGACTCTCTCCCTCCTTCCCCAGGCGTCCTGCTACTTTGATTTTCACTGCTGAGACCACACCCAGAGCCTTGGGAAGTACAGCGTCTCCTTCACAAATGGCCAGGCATAGACAAGACCCAAAGCCCCACCCAGACTAGACTAGAATATCAGAAGGAATTAGCTTTGTCAAACAAACAAAAACAAGAACAGCGAATGGAAAAATGAAAATGAAACAATATGGCAAGACTTCAAACAGCAAGTTCTTAAAGAAAGCAGGTAGTGGGGTAGAGGTGATAGATTATTTACATGATATACAAGCTAATTAATTAAATGTTGTATAAAAACTTTTTTTCAATGAAACATAAAACTGATAAAATTTGTAGAGATTAGTTTCTGAGCTTACCTATACGGATCACAGCGCATGGCACTCCACTGCTTCCTACGTTATATGGCCCAGCTCAGAGAATAGCTATTTTGAACTTGTGAGCATTTTCCCCTACCATTGACTTCTTCATGAAACTCCTTCCAGAAGAGATGCCCTGATCACAAGGATCCATCTGGGGAAACTGTGGATATGGTGGAAATCAATTCACTGATTGGACAAACCCTGAGCACCTACTTTGTTTTTTTTTTTTTTAATTGAAGTATAGTTGATTTACAGTGTTGTATAACTTTCTGCTGTACAGCAAACTGATTCAGTTATACAAATATATACACATTGTTTTTCGTATTATTTTCCATTATGGTTTATCACAGGATACTGAATAGAGTTCCCTGTGCTCTACAGTAGGACCTTATTGTTTATCCATTCTATATATAATAGCTTGCATCTGCTAATCCGAAACTCCCATCTCATCCCTCCCCCTTGGCAACCACAAATCTGTTCTCTGTGTCCATGGGTCTGGTTCTGTTTCATAGATAAGTTCATTTGTGTCATATTTTATTTTATTTTTAATAATTTTATTTATTTATTTTTGGCTGCATTGGGTCTTCGTTGCTGCGCACAGGCTTTCTCTAGTTGCGGCGAGCGGGGGCTACTCTTCATTGTGGTGCGTAGGCTTCTCATTGCGGTGGCTTCTCTTGTTGCGGAGCATGGGCTCTAGGCTCACGGGCTTCAGTAGTTGCGGGACGCGGGCTCTAGAGCGCAGGCTCAGTAGTTGTGGTGCACGAGCTTAGTTGCCCCGTGGCATGTGGGATCTTCCCGGACCAGGGCTCGAACCCGTGTCCCCTGCATTGGCGGGCGGATTCTTAACCACTGCACTACCAGGGAAGTCCCTGTGTCATATTTTAGATTCCATATATAAGCTATATCTTATGGTATTTGTCTTTCTCTTCCTGACTTCCTTCACTTAGTATGATCATCTCTAGGTCCATCCATGTTGCTGCAAATGGCATTATTTTGTTCCTTTTTTATACCTGAGCACCAGCTTGGATATCAAGTCTGTATGCACAGTGCTATCCCCACACTTCTCCAGGCCCCCATCAGCACAGAAACTGTGCAAGGAGGAAGGGTCCCAGCCCCCGTGACCACCCTTCCACCCACCCACACAAACAACCGTGGAGACAACAATGCAGGAAGATTCCACACACCGTCTGTCTTCTGACCCCTTCCCCCAGCTCATCAGATTCTGCTCTTATGTGTTCCTACATAGACACCCACACACATGCATCCCTAACCCCTTGTTCTCCCTCCACAATTCTCTGTTAGGCTAAACTCCTCCAATACTTACTTTCATTTCTGGTTCCTTTCGGTTGCCTAGTCTAGTATCTAACTCTCATTCCAAAGACAATGCCACCTGTGTCCAGCAGGTGTCGCCCTTTACTGGGAACGAAGAGCACCTCTCTTCCGCTGTGTGAAATCCAGCCCCCAACGGTGGATCCCCCTTGGGTTTGGGGTGGAAGGGAATGTAAGGGGGGCTCTGAAGAGTGGTGTGCTCGACAGCATGAGGGTCCTCAGAATACAGCAGCCTAGTTACTTCCAACTCAGGTAGACAGACATCCTACAGAGAATTTGCTGTTCAACCTTGGACAAGTTATTTAACCTCTCTGAACCTCACTTTCATCTGTGACTCAGAGGGAGACCATCCTTCCTTACCAGGTGATTGTGGAGAATGAATGAGATACAACATAAATCACTTAGCCCAGTGCCTAGGTCATGATAAGCCCTCGAGTTACGGTCCCTTTCCCACGTAGGTTATGGAAGAAAATAACTGCCCAGAACTCAGATCAGGAATTGAGCTCTGCCCCTTGAATACTGACTATCTGAGGGTCTGTGTCAGAGTTGTGATGAGGATCAGATGAAACAATGCATGTAAAGCACCTAGTAGAGCACCTGGCCCAGAAAGTTGTGACTGACATGTCATGAGTGTGGGCTGGCTGTGTGCCAGGTAATGTTCTCAGCCGTTTACAAGTATGAACTCATTTAATCCTCATTAAGATCCCTTATGAGGTCAGAAAACTGTAAACCCCCTCCTATCCCTGACTCTGTGACTCCATCCCCCCACAGTTTATTACCTTCTTATGAATTATCCATCAGGAAACTGTCCCCATTTCTGTCATGTCTAGATGGGAAAATGGGAGGAAACACTGACTCCTCGACTGCAGTAGGAGAGTGAATCAAGCCCAGCCCCTGACTGCCTATAGTCCCTCCTCAGGGCCTCAAGAAAAAGCATGGAAAAAACTGTATTTCCACCGGAGTTTATTCCTCAGAGCCGATCACCAGCGACTCAGACCTCTGTGGCACAGGGGGCCCCCAAGAGGGCCTTTGACGTTTCTCCCCAGATTATATTCAGCCCAGATACGTAGCCTTGGGCTCTACCTATGGACAACACCTTGGTTACAGAATATTCCCAGGAGTGAGTTCCCCAAGTTGTAAGGTTTCCATAGCAGGGACTGGGAAATTCATAGAATCAAATAGAGAAACCATAGGATCCAAGAAAATGTGGACGCTTGGACGGGCTGGAGGAGCACAGTAGCATCCTTAGGAGTTTGAATCTCCTCACGTGGAGAGGAACTTGTAGGATTCTGCCTCTAGGAAATGTGCTGACCTGCAGAAGAAATGAAAACAAGGTACTAAAGCTCCAAACCAACTTGACCCCGTCGTTTGTCCCTATAACCATCCATGCCAGAGCCTTTAATACAGTGATATGGAAAATTCTAGATCACCAAACACTAAGGAGCCACCTTCAGACACTCCGCTGGGTAGAAGAGAAGGGGGTAGGTGCTCCTCCCTTCTGTTCCTGATCCCAGCAACGGCAGCTTCAATCACATTGTCAGCCCGAGCCTGGTGGAAGCTCACCCCCGCTCCAAATAGCACCATTAGCTGAACCCAACGGTGACTCCCTCTAACCTTCACCCGCTCCAAAGGGCCAGCAGGCAGACAGACCAACAGACACGTTACCTTCTGGATAATTGGACCCTGGGAGGAAAACGTAGCCTAGGAGAAGAAAATATTTGAGTGGAGGACAGTCTTAGTGGATAAAAGTCTCTGGTATTTTTCACAGCCAAGGGGGTAGCCATGGGAGAACCAGTCACAAAGAGAAAGTGAACAGAGGGACTTGCCTGGTGGTCCAGTGGTTAAGACTCTGTGCTCCCAATGCAGGGGGCCCGGGTTCAATCCCTGGCCAGGGAACTAGAGACTGCATGCTGCGACTAAGAGTCCGCATGCCGCAACTAAAGATCCCGCATGCCGGAACTAAGACCCAACAAAGCCAAATAAATTTTTCTTTTTTTAATTTTTTAAAGTGAGCAGAGGTTGGGATTGAGAGTTCAGGAGGGTCACTCACCGGAGGAGGCAGCTCTCCGCCAGCTGACCAAACCAAGAGAGAAGATGACGAGGCCCAGGACCAGAGTCGCAGCACACGCAGAAACCTTCACTATCTGCACTGGCGACAGCCCAGGAGCTGCGGAAGTAGAAACTTACTAGAACCAATTTCTCTTGCTCATTCCCAGAGCAACTTCATTTACTGCGACCTCCAGCTCAGGTTCAAAGGTGCTATATCCGGACCCCAAGGGTCTAGCTCACACCAATCCAGGCCCAAGGAAGTGGTCTTTCCTCAAAACCCCCATCCTGTGGGTCTCTACTCCTGTGGTTCCCTGGGGAGCCGCTCTCCCTGAGTTAGTACCCCCGCTTCCAGATCCTCTCTAAGATGATGGGGCCTCTCAAGGCATCCTGTATTCTTCCTTCACCCCGACGGCACCCTTGCTGAGGAATACAGCGTTCCCCATCCCTCTCTCCATTTGCCTGTGGTGACAATACTTGCTCCCTTGACCACTCTATCTGAGCATTTTCCTATGAAATTGTCTTTCCGCCTTTCCTAACTTCCCAAGGTTTCATTCCATGAGTTATCCAAGTACTTATGTGTCTCCTACCTGCCCACTTCCAGATTTGGGTCCTTCCAGAACCTGTCTCCACCCCCCTCCACAGCCCTCACTTCCTGGAGCTGGCCCTAGTCTGAATCCTGTCCCCCACCCGGATTCCTTTCCTTTAACTACTTCCAATCCCGGGGTTCAAACAATGGTGACTGGCTTTATGCAGTAGCCTCCAAGCGTGTACACCAAAGTGTCTGCCAGCCCTGGCTTCTTCCTCCCTGATAGAGCAGCCCCAATTCAGTACGGCCCCCAGACCGAGAGAGTCCCCTTTCTTCCGCGACCTTCTTTATTTCTGCAACTCTTATTCCTGACCTGACAACAGAATAGCGGAAATCCGAGAATCCTAGAATATTGCATCACAATTTGGGCTTCTGAAAATACGGTTACCAAATCGACATCCTCTTTTCAGGACAGTCAGGCTCCCCTCCCACCCTCAGACAAGCACATAACACCAACCACAGCACCATAGCAACAGCAACAGTAACTCTTGTCATGCATGCAGGATCTTCCCCGACCAGGGATCGAACCCCGTGACTCCTGCACTGGAAGCTCGGAGTCTTAACCACTGGACCGCCAGGGAAGTCCAACAATAACTAACTCTTTCCGTGTCTGTATCCCCTGGCCCCATCTCTGGTCGTGAACCCTCCGTAAGTTCCTCCAGACTCACTCTTTCTGAGCATCTCCCTCTCTCCCCTGTACCGTGGAGGACCTCTCTACATCCCATTCCCTCTGCCAAAATATTGGTGTTCTTTTTACAACCACCCACCTGAAGTAGCTCTCTCTTTTTTTTTTTTTTTTTTTTTTTGGCCACGCTGCACAGCATGTAGGATCTCAGTTTCCCAACCAGGGATGGAACCCGTGTCCCCCGCAGGGGAAGCGCGGAGTCCTAACTTGACCGCTAGGGAATGACAGTAGCTCTCTGCTTTAACGCTAATTCCTCCCACCTGCCCCACACTTACTCCAGTCCTGAAGGATGGGTTCAAGAGTGCTAATGTGCTCTACCACACAGGTGTAGGTGTCCCCCAAAGAGGGGGTTATGGCCAAATGGGAGACGGTCTGGTATGTCCAGTCTCCGTTGGGCTGGACGGTCTTATGGGCGCTGCCGTGAGGCAGGACCAGCTGCCCGTTCTTCCTCCACGTGATGGTCACATCAGCTGGATAGAAGTCCCACACGTAGCAGGCCAGCATCACAGTCTCCCTCGTGTTAAAAGGGGTGGCTTTAGCTACTTGCACAGATGGCGGTCCTGCAGAGGAGGAAAAAAGAGTCACGAAGGAGGGCAACATTCTGGCTTTCCCTCCAACCTGGTTTCTTTCCTACTTGAATTCTTCCTGGATTTTGCCCACCGACCTTCCCAACCCCCACCTCATTCCCACACACATCCCTTTGAAAATGAGGAGTTAGAATGTACTCCTGCTTCACTCTTTCTTGGCTCCCATTTCATCACTGCTCCTTCCTTTTTCCTCCAAAATTATATTTGTTCACAATAAGTAGAAGCCAGGGCTGAACTGCAGGCTGTTTCAGAAGTCATTGTATTAATTTCAAGTGCATAAGTGAATTGTCATCCAGAGTTATAGTGGGGGGTTTGCAAAAGTAGGAAAACACCCTTGTCCTCAAATCTCATTGAACAAATTGACTTGATAAAGAAAGCCTTTTTTTTTTTCCTTGAATAGTTTAAGGAAACAAGGCTAACTCAGGACTAACTCTCCTAAATTTGGACGAGGGAATCTAATTCATGAGATCATTCATGTTGCCATCTTTTAATAGTTTACTTTTCTAGGTGACCCTTCTGCTTGCTTGGGTGTTTTTCAAACAAAATATTCAATAAAAATCCAAGATATTGTGTGAAGATGCAGATTCCCGAGCCTGCAGCCCTGGATACTTTCATCCAACAGATCTGTAGCGGTTCTCAAGGGCTTGTGTTTTTAACAAGCACCTTCCCCAGGCGATTCTGAGAAATCACATCTTAAGACACGGTACTCTGTACGATAGAGAACTTCAAGTTTTCTTTTAAAAATCTCAAGTCATTCTCAGTGCAAGTGATTAAGGGTGAGAGAGTTTGCATCAGAATTCCCTGGGAGGTTTTCCAAATATTCCCATGCCTGGGCCTGTCTCAGACCCGGGACACCAGAACCTGGGCTACAGTGGCGTGAGCATTTTGGGAAAAGCCATTCTGGTAATTCTGACAGTTCAACCCCTGGTTGAACTTGGATCTGCCTCCTGAGATGCCCTAAATTGAAGGAAAACTAGCTTACTCTCCCCGCGATAGCTCCTCACTGGCTCAAACATCACCTCCCCTTTTTCATTCCTGCCCTACCCCTGTCAACCACCTTGTGTCCTCGTAAGGGTCAACCCTCCCTCTTTTTACATCCCAGGTCCTCCGATTTTCTGCTTCTTTCCTGCCCACAGCTCAAACCCCTTGCCGGTGAGGGACCCTTCTTGGGGGTCCTAACTGTGCTTCCTAACCATCCCTCTGCTCCCTTCTCGCCTTACGTGTCCTGTGGGTCAGAGATCTCCAGAAGGGCTGGGTGTGTGTGGCACAGTCCTGCAGCCCGTTGGATAAGCGTTGGATCAGGTTTTCCTTATGGTTGAGGTAATCTGAGAGGTATTTGGCCAAGCCGTTCAGTACCCCAAATTCACAAGGGACCATACTGGTCTGCAGGGGATCCCAGCAGGTCAGCAAATCCTTGTTGAAGGAGACACAATATGTGAACTCTTTTGGAGTCCCATTGTCATCCAGCAGACAGGTGCTTTCCACGTGGGCCACAAAGCCTCCTGCAGGAGCCAGAGAAGGGGGATAGGTCAGAGTCCTCTGCAGGAACCCAAGCCTCAGTTACACCTGGTGAGTGGGGCACAGGTTTCCCGACTGAGGCAGCATCTGCTGACCAAGCTCATGGACCAGAGTCTCTGAGAGTCCCGATTAAGGGCATAGATGGTCCTAGCAGAGAAGTTTCTAGATCCCGTTTCCTCTTTATGTGAGACTAAGCATGGGGACACAAGTAGCCCAAAATTATTTGCATGTTTAAACACAACAATTTACCCAGGATAAGACCTTCAGTAAGGCCAGTGATCGAGTGAGAAAAGGGGTCAAAGGAAAGAGTCAGCCTTGTTCTGTGCTGGACACATTATTAAATATTCGTGCCACATGTATTTCTGAAGCACTCGCTGTGTGCTAGGCACCGTGCTAGGAGCTGGGGATGCAGCATTCAACAGGGCAGATATCGTCTTTGCCCACCTTCCAACAGGAAATGTCTATTACACGAATAATTATACAGCTTAATTACATTAAAATTGCTACACAGAAAAACAACAAGGTCCTACTGTGTAGCACAGGGAACTATAGTCAATAGCCTGGGATAAACCATAATGGAAAAGAATATTAAAAAAGAATGTATACATGTGTATAACTGAGTCACTTTGCTGTACAGCAGAAATTAATACAACATTGTAAATCAACTAAACTTCAATAAAAAAATAAATTTAAAAAATTGCTACAAAGGTACAGTACGAAGTGCTATGGGAGTATGTAATAGGGAGACAGACTAGTTTGGGGTATCCGAATCCAATAACAAAACTGAACACCCTACCCAAAGGGAGCAGAGGAAGGGAGGGTCCTTACCTGCTCCGGTGCAGCCCAGGCTGAGGCCCAGCAGCAGCGGCAGGAGGGCAGTCATGCTCTCCTCGGGGGAGACACAGGGAATCCTGTCCCCTGGAGCAGCTCTTCCAGGGGCCCTGGGTCCTTGCCTGCCCGAGAAGTCCCAGCCTGGGTAGATGATCTCCAAACACTGAGTGGGAATATGGTTATTGCCGGGGCCTTCTCGATGCTCTCTAAATGAGCGATTTGGAGCTACCAAGCCCCTAGATACTATACCTGTTCCTTACCTGATCATCTAACTCAGTGTCCCAAACTGAGAACTGTCAGATTGGCTAGGTAGGCGGGGACAAGTGTAGAGACAAATCGCTGAGCGCATCCGCTCAGCATCATCAGTTACTAGGTAAATCTCACTCTGCCCTGGGCTTTTAAGAACTGGTCTCTTAACTCTCCTAAGGAACAGTCTGTAGGTGGATTTCCCTAGCTCAGTGGAGAGAATAAACCCAATATTCCCAAGATGTGTGCAGCCTGGACTGCCCACTGGTTTAACTGTTTCCGCTCAAGGTCCTCCTCAAAGACTGGGGACTAGGTAACCTCTCTTTCTCCTTTAAGGGAAGTTACTTGGGAATTTATCCCTTGATTACATATTCCTTGGTCTGTCCTGTCACCCAGGAAACAGGCGGACAAGGGGCCCTTCTGGGGCATGTGGTAGAGGCAGGGCTGCTAAGGAAGGAGATGTAGGGAGAGTGCAGTTAGCTGGCCTCAAAGCAAGACTGCAGAAGAGAAGCAGTTCCTAAGAGATCAGGGCCACAGCCCTGAAAAATCCCTCCCTGGGCTTCCATTGCTTCATCTGTCCTAGCCCAGATGAGCTTCATTTTCTCCTTTCTGCTTTCCTAAGCCAGAAACCCGAACCCCCTACCCTCTGAAACATCTCAGAGCAGACCGCAGGGCAATACCACTTAACCCCCTCGATAATTAGCTGGTGATGGGCCAATGCCCAAAGCTCACTTGTCTCCCCCAAACTCAAAACTCCCCTATGTGTTTCCCCCACAGGTCCCATCTGTCCTGGGGCAGGTCCCCACATTATGAAGCCACTAGAAAAATGAGATAAAACATCCCTACTTTTCTTCCCCAGGAAAAGACAAATTTTAAATAGCAATTCATTCTCATTGTGAACTATACGATTGATAGATTTTCCCATTACAAATGTAAAACCCTAAATTGGTTTCTCTGTGCTCCCCACTAGGCTTCATGGCTGCCTCTCCTCACCTTGCTTTCTTTTTTAAAAATATTTGTTTATTTTTTTAGCTGCACCAGGTCTTAGTTGCAGCACATGGGATCTTCGTTGCCACATGCGGGACCTTTCTAGTTGCGGCATTCAGGATTTATTTCCCTGATCAGGGATCGAACCCGGGCCCCCTGCACTGGGGGCATGGAGTCTTAACTGCTGCACCACCAGGGAAGTCCAAGCAAGTTTCACCTTGCTTTCTGAAAGCTCTGGAATTTGACTTGATAGTGAGCTAAATAAAAGAGGATTAGGAGGGAAGCCCTTGACACCACATTTACCTGTCCTCCTTCCAAGTCCCTGACCCCCAGAGAATCTGATATTTATGAAGAAAAAAGGAAGAGGGGGAAGCTTACCTCCAAGATGAAAACATACATGAATATCAGGAACAAAAGAGTTGTTTTGTGTAACTAGTTGAGCTTCACTGAAGCTCTGCCCACGTCCCCCCACCACCACCCATACACTCAGCCCCACCTGGGTTATACCGCTACACTTGAACTTCTCTAATGAACCATTAAGGGTTGAATGGGCAGAAAATTGAGGAGGGGGAATGGGCAGAAAATTGAGGAGGGGGAGTGCAAAATTTGTTAAGCTTCTACTTTGTGACAGATACTATGCTAAGTCAATCCTTTACATGCTATCTCATTTAATCTTAAAAGACCTGTTGGGCTTCCCTGCTGGTGCAGTGGTTGAGAGTCCGCCTGCCGATGCAGGGGACACGGGTTCGTGCCCCGGTCCGGGAGGGTCCCACATGCCGCGGAGCGGCTGGGTCCGTGAGCCATGGCCGCTGAGCCTGCACGTCCGGAGCCTGTGCTCCGCAACGGGAGAGGCCACAATAGTGAGAGACCCGCGTACCGCAAAAAAAAAAAAAAAGACCTGTTGATGGTCCTCATTTTACAGTTTGGAAAACAGGTCCAAAGATTCACACCCAAGGTCTCGAGGTACACACACAAACACACACACACTTGAGTGTGCCCACACACTCACTACATCCTGGGACTGAGATGACCCAAGTAAAGGTAACTCGTGGAGGCCTCCGCTGAGAAAAGGAAAAAGGGAAAAGCCACCCCAATCCTTCTGAGTCATCTTTCCGATGCTCAGAGCTCCTCCTGCTCTTAGAACTCGTGTCTCTTCCACTTTTTCTTTCGACAGTCTCAAAACTGTGAATTCTCCTACACACACGCTCACTTCCCCCCGTTACGTCTCTCCTCCTCCCTCCAGGTAGGCAGTGAACCTAACCTCAGGAACCAGGTCTTGGGATCCTTTTCAAGGTCCCCAAAGCCCGCCTGGCACAGGAATGCTTTCCACACAGGAGGGCCTGTGTGGCCCTCCGCCAGCTCCCTGAGGCTCGGCAAACTCCCTCCCATGTCTGGCTCTCTGCTTGGGCAGCCAAAGGAGATGTGAAACCTTCCATAGGCAGCTGCAGGAAATGTAGACGATTTCACTTCTCTACTAATGAGAAGACTGAGGGTGCTTTTTAGAATCAAGCTGGACAGAAAAACCCAGAGACCTGTGCTCAGCGAAGTGGCTTCTTCCTTCCCCTCTTCCTCCTAACCCTACTTTTTTTGTTGCTGTTGTTGTTACAGACATAGCTCTGTCCCCCACCTCTAGTCAACCCCAAAGAATGTTTCAACTGTCCTGTGCATTGTTGGTGATTGGATAACTATTTATGTAACACCCAGGACTGAAGTTGGGGAACCCCAGGCAGCTTCCCATATGCTGTCCCTCTTTTACGGCCACTACACAAGGGCCCAAAGAGTGAATCCCCTCCTTGCCCGCTGCCTCTTCTGCTAAGCTGGACACCATAGGCCAGAAGTGGACTGACCATGGTGTTTACCTGCAAAGCATTACAGGGACTCCCAAGAGCTAAGAGATGTGGGCTCCGTTCCCACGTCATTCGCTTACAGCTCGGTTGGGGAGTGAGAAGAAACATCTAGAGAGAGAAGAGTTTATGTTAATGCAAGTCAGCAATCAGGCCAGTGGACTTAAAAGAGAAAAGAGAAGACATTGTGTGTGTTTGGTGGACAGGAAGTCCTCTCCATTGCGGGGGCCTGGAAGTGGGCTGGATTCGTGACAGAGAAGAGGAAGGCAGTTGGCATCCCGGTCTTGGCATATAACCACACGAGCTGGGCAATGTTATAAGGTGCTGTTGGGGATCTAGCAGCTACCTGGACTGACAAAAACAAAAACGAACTGCAGTGACATCATTGGCACCTTGAAAGAAGTCAGAAATGTGGTCTTATGCTTTTTCGAGAGTATGGCCATAATAAAAAATCTCTTCTAGGTCCTTCCTAACATCCCTCCCTGTACGTTCACAGGTTCCTCTTCTGGACAGATAGTGTGGTTTTTTTAATATATAAATTTATTTATTTTATTTTATTTATTTTTGGCTGCGTTGGGTCTTCATTGCTGCGCATGGGCTTTCTCTAGTTGCGACAAGTGGGGCCTACTCTTTGTTGCGGTGCGCGGGCTTCTCATTGCAGGAGCTTCTCCTTTTTGTGGAGCACGGGCTCTAGGCACGCGGACGTCAGTAGTTGCAGCACATGGGCTCCAGTAGTTGCAGCACGTGAGCTCAGTAGTTGTGGCTCATGGGCTCTAGAGTGCAGGCTCAGAAGCTGCGGCGCACAGGCTTAGTTGCTCCGAGGCATGTGGGATCTTCCCGGACCAGGGCTCGAACCCGTGTCCCCTGCGTTGGCAGGCAGATTCTTAACCACTGCACCACCAGGGAAGTCCTGGACAGATGGTTTTAACTCAAGCCTGCATTTTATAAACTCAAAAATTGTTCAACTTGTCCATCACTTGTAATTGAAAACCAAGAGCCTGAGACCACATTCGTGACTTCCTTCAATGTCTTTTCACACTTCTGCATCCTATCAGGATTACATGACTTCCCAGTCTGTCCAACTTCACGCCCACCCACCTCCCACCTCTCCTCTCCTTGCTCTCCTTCTCTGTTAGGATTCACTGCTCTAGACCCTGACCTTTGAGCTACAGTTGTTGTAACTAGTTCAACCTCCTTCCATCATGCAGCCAGATTACTTGAACTACTAGCAGATATTTTACCTGATTTGCCACCACAACTCTTGAATCATGTTATTACCTCTGCATTTTAACTATGAGAAAATGGAGGCAGAGGGAGGTTAGTGACTGCCCAGCTTTACCCAGATACTAAGTAATAGCGCCATGACTTGATTCTAAATTCTATAGTATAATAATATCTTAATAATCAATTAGAAACTAATTGAAAATGGCCAACCATTTATAATAGGAATTTTAAACCAAATATATTTAGAAATTAACATACAAAAGTATAAAAACTTTTTAGGAAAAAAAAGGAAACGTTATATTAAAGTGCATAAATGAAGACCTTAAGAAGTGAAGAGACATACCATATTCATGGCTGAGGCATCCTCACATAATGAAGAAGTCAGTTTTCCCCCATAGCTCTAACCAACATCATAGCAGAATTTGGGGAGAACTTGACAAGCTGATTCTATAATGTGCATGATAATAAAGTCCATAAGAATCTTAGACAATTTTGATAAAGAAGAGCAAAATGTGGTTTTCTGGGAGGTGAGGTGGCAAAGAAATGGAAACGAGCCCTACCAAATATTAAAACACAAAAAAAGCCCTAATAATTTAAACATGATTAAGTGGACACAAGAACCGACAAGCCAATTGAACTGAATAATCCAGAGACAAATCCATGCATATGGGGGAATTTGGCATAAAATTCCTGGGAATAAATCAAATATTTGATACATGGCATTAAAATCAATTTAGTGTTTGGAGAAAAAGAAAGTTGTAACCATACTCATACCATATGGAAAAACTCCAGATCAATAAAGATCTAACTATGAAAGGAGAACAATAACTCTAATAGGAAAGCACAGTGAAATATATACGGCCAGATATAAGGCAAAGCTTTCTTACCTAAAATTATTCATCAGAAAAGAGAAATTACCTTCTATATAAGCCCTTAAGTTTTTTCCTTTCCAAGTTATGGCCACTCTCTCAAAGCTGTTTGGAGATGATACATTATCCTAAAATGATTTCAGTTAATAAATACGTGAGAAACCTCCATACCGTTTTCCACAGTGGCTGCACCAATTTACATTCCTACCAACATCGCATAAGGATTCACCAACAGTATGGAGGTTCTTCAAAAAATTAAAAATAGAACTATTATGTGATCTAGCAATTCCACTTCTGGGTATTTATCCAAAGAAAACAAAAACACTAACTCAAAAAGATACATGCACCCCATTTTCACTGAAGCATTATTTGCTATATTTCTATAGTATAATAATATCTCTATAAATATGGAAACAATCTAATTATCCATCAATGCATAAAGAAATCGTTGTGTATACATACAATGGAATATTATTCGGCCATAAAAAAGAATGAAATCTTGCCATTTGCAAAAACATGGATGGACCTCGAGGGCATTATGGGAAGTGAAATAAGTCAGAGAAAGAAAAATACTGTATAATCCCTCTTATATGTGGAATCTAAAACAAACAAACAAACGGGGACTTCCCCTGGTGGCACAGTGGTTAAGAATCCGCCTGCCAACGCAGGGGACACTGGTCTAAGTCCTGGTCCGGGAAGATCCCACATGCCGCGGAGCAACTAAGCCTGTGGCGCCACAACTACTGAGCCTGTGCTCTAGAGCCCGCGAGCCACAACTACTGAGCCCATATGCCACAACTACTGAAGCCCGCGCGCCTAGAGCCTGTGCTCCACAACGAGAGGAGCCACCACAGTGAGAAGCCCACGCACCTCAACGAAGAGTAGCCCCCACGCGCCGCAACTAGAGAAAGCCCGCGTGCAGCAATGAAGACCCAATGCAGCCAAAATTAAATAAATAAATTTATAAACAAACAAACAAGCAAACGCAAACGAAAAAACAACCAAGCTTATAGAAACAGAGAACAGAACAGTTTCGTGGTTGCCAGAGACTGCCAGGGAGGGGTGGGCAGGTAGGAGAAATGAACAAACTGGTTTTGGTGGGGTTTTTAGTTTAAATTAATGGGTTTGTTTTTTAAATAAATCAAAGAATTTAGAATCCATTAGCATAATCACAAATAAACACACGAGAATTAGAATAAAAATTGTTTTATGAAATGTGAGAAGTGGAAACAGCAATATGCCTACATTAAAATATTATGTTATAAAATATGTGATTTTAAATATGTGAGTTAGTAACTAAATAAAGGCAGTTAGCAAACATTTGACTATTTTCCTATAACTTCTATACACCTAAAACTTTAAATTTTGAACTTGGTCAAAAATCTTTTAAAATATTCTCATTGAGAAAATGGAGACTCCCCTTATCACTTTATGTTCCAGCAAAAATTGTAACGTTACTGCCTTGGGGTTCGAAAGGATTTCTTAAGGTTATGAAACCACAAACCATATGGGTTTTGTCAAAATGAAATCATTCTATTTGGGGAAAGAACCGTAGACAAATTTAACTGATGAGCAGCAAAGTGGAAGAAGACACTTGCAGTATTTATACTGACATAGGATTGCTATATAAAATACTTCAGAAGCCCCCATACATTCACAAGAAAAAGCCATATTTAAGATAGATAAAAGATATGAATCAGCAATTCACACAGAGATAAACCTATAAGACGATGTCCAGCCTCACTAGCAAGGAGAGAAAGGCAAGTTAAGTCCATTCTCAACGTCTGCATCTTTATTCCTGTCCTGCCCCTACGGGGAGGGGGAAGGGTAAGCTGGGATGAAGTGAGAGAGTGGCATGGATTTATATATGCTACCAAATGTAAAATAGCTAGCTAGTGGGAAGCAGCCGCATAGCACAGGGAGATCAGCTCCGTGCTTTGTGACCACCTAGAGGGGTGGGATAAGGAGGGTGGGAGGGAGACACAAGAGGGAGGAGATATGGGGATATATGTATATGTATAGCTGATTCACTTTGTTATAAAGCAGAAACTAACACACCATTGTAAAGCAATTATACTCCAATAAAGATGTTAAAAAATAAAAATTTGGGGGCTTCCCTGGTGGCGCAGTGGTTGGGAATCTGCCTGCCGATGCAGGGGACACGGATTCGAGCCCTGGTCTGGGAAGATCCCACGTGCCGCGGAGCAACTGGGCCTGTGAGCCACAGCTACTGAGCCTGAGCGTCTGGAGCCTGTGCTTGCAACGAGAGAGGCCACGATAGTGAGAGGCCCGCGCACCGCGATGAAGAGTGGCCCCCACTTGCCGCAACTGGAGAAAGCCCTCACACAGAAACGAAGACCCAACACAGCCAAAAATAAATAATTTTAAATTAATATCTGCTTAAAAAAATAAAATATTAAAATTTAAATTTTTTTTTAAATTAAAGAAAACACAACAACTTGAGACAACTTGACACCCACTGTATCGCCAACATTTGAAAGTCAAATAATTTCAAGTGTTAGTGACAATAAAGGAAAGTGAGAACTACCTTGCTCTGTTGGTGGGAGTGTAAACTGTTTATGATCCCTGAATCATTGAAATTACAAAATAGCTATATAAAAAAATAACTAACACATAAACCAAGTCAGCATAGCGCTGAGAGCAAGGTCTGGGTTGAGTGTGCCAAGTCTTGGAATTTCGAGTTCAGTCAAGGTCAGTCAGGGCTGGAGTATTAGGAACAGATTCATGGAAGAGGAGGCACTATTTTTTTTTTTTTTATTAAAGCGGGGACACCAGACGAGAGAGGGTCTGGAAGGCTTGTTGAGTATTATAAGTGACAGTATTATAGAATGCTTGATAGAGAGCATCTAACCTAAGCCCATCATTTTACAGATGAGGAGTTTGAGGCCCAGAGAGGGGGTGTGACTTGTCTAAGGTCACACAGCATAATAAAAGCAGTTTTGAGACTTCCCTGGTGGTCCAGTGGTTAGGACTCCACGCTTTCACTGCTGAATGCCTGGGTTTAATCCCTTGTTGGGGAAATAAGATCCCACAAGCTGTGCAGGGCAACGAATAAATAAATAAAAGCAGTTTTAAGGCTTGACTGGCAGGAAGTTTCTGGATAAGTTGGAAAATGGAGAGAGAGAAATCAGGAAGAACTAGAAAGCAATGGGGCAGATGTAGAATGGTAAAGTGAAAAGAAAAGAAAAACATCTCAAAGGGAGAACATACAATACTTGAAGGTAGATTCAAAGTAGTTTCCAGAAAAGAAGTTAATGATGCTGCTAAATTCCCCAGTGAAAATCCTTGCTAAGTTATGAGCACCTTTTCTACATGCCAAACGCTGTTCTAAGCATTCTACAAGATGTCAATTTATTTAAGCCTCACAATAACCTTATTAAGGTGGGCACCATTGTTATCATCATCCTTTTATAGAAAATGGTACCAAGACACAGAAAGGTTAAGTAACTCGCCCAAGGGCACACAGCTAAAATTTGACAGTCACGATTGAATTCCCAGCGGTTTGGTTCTGGACTCCGCACTCTTTTTCTCTATAAATTTATTTATTTTATTTATTTATTTTTGGCTGCATTGGGTCTTCGTTGCAGTGAGTGGGCTTCTCATTGTTGTGGCTTCTCTTGTTGCAGAGCACGGGCTCTAGGCATGTGGGCTTCAGTAGTTGTGTCATGTGGGCTCAGTAGTTGTGGCTCACCGGGTCTAGAGCACAGGCTCAGTAATTGTGGCGCATGAGCTTAGTTGCTCCGCAGCATGTGGGATCTTCCCGGACCAGGGGTTGAACCTGTGTCCCCTGCATTGGCAGGCAGATTCTCAACCACTGCGCCACCAGGGAAGCCCTGGACTCTGCACTCTTAGCCAGTACATATGCTGCTCTTAGAAATGAGATGGTTCAGAGGAGATGCCAATTCCTGGGAAGAAATGGATATTTTCCCTTAGATTAGATTCTGATATGATGCAAAGAACAGAGACTCTTGCACCAATACCAAAATAATTTCACTCTTCACCTTAATGCCACCCCCTCCTCCAAAGCAACCCAAACACCAAGAAAAGCAAGAAACAAAGCACATGCAAAGGAGATTACCACTAGTAGACATGTGCCCCCTGCCCCCACCATCCACCCAAGACAGCATCATCACAGTTCTCCTTGGATGGTCCACTCAGGCCAACGAACAGATCGTCTGAAAGGACACATGAATTCTGGGCCCTTCCAGGCTGTTCATGCTTCATTTCAAGAACTTTGGATTTTACTCTTTTCACAAAACCGGAATGACTGAGTTAGAATAGCATCTGAAGTCTTATTTTTCCATTATGAGCTCTTGTTTTCTCAGCTATCATGTAGGTTGAAGGCAGTTATATATTCCTCAAGGCAGCCTATACTAGGCATAAACATTTCCACAAACAGTAAATTGCAAAAAAGATCCAAAAAAACCTGCAAGCAGCTTCCTCCACCATTCTTTGAGCAGATTACCAGAAAGTGGCTCTGCCTTCATTGCTCACATATTTTGCACAAACTGATAGGAGTAAAAGCCATCGTGCTGTACTGAGACCAGGGAATGGGAATCAGCTGAGGAATTAGGGGTTTTCCCATTTCTCTCCCTAAGGAGGGCAGACGTGTCAGGTTAAGGCTTGTTGAATTTGACATGACAACTTACTCAAGTTAAAATATCCAGAAATAAATATCATGAGTGAAAAAAGAAGCCACGCTGATATTAAGAAATGAGATTTATTGCTTTGACATGGTAGTGATGTGGTCATGATAGGAAAGTCACTCTGGGTTCCCCTGGATGCAAAAGCCCAGGGACAGCAGAGCTCCCAGCTGAGAAACCTGTACACACACACACACACACACACACACACACACACACACACACACACACCGGCGGAAGGCCCAGGGCCTCCTGCTCTGAGAAGGAGAGATCCTGGGTAGGATGTGAGAAACTTGAACACCTCTTGCTTGGATGGCTGCAGCTGTTGGCCTCAGACTCTGGTCAAGAAGAGTCAGTCTGAGGAGAGAGAAGGATGGAGGAAAGCCATCAGGGGGATCCTCATCGTCCCCAAAGGCCCTTTCCGGCCTGCAACACACCCTATAGAAGTTGATCTCTCCTTCTCTCCAAATCATCTCCAAGCACCCTTCCTCCAGCCCCCCACATCACTCCTCTCCCACGCAAAGCCATTCTCATGACCTAGAACTGGGTGTGTGTATTTGGGACCTCAACCAGGAGGATGTCCCACGGTGCCCAACACAGGCCTCCCCACCAAGGGCCTGAGGACCACTGTACGCGCTCCCCAGGCCACAGGTCGGTCCCGGCACACCCACACATGCCCTCTCCAGATGCCCTGACATACCACCCGAGCAAGGTTTTCGGAAGTAGATGATGAGGACTGAGCCAACAGTGATGCCCAGCACACCCAGGCCAAAGGCTACACCGCACAGCACGTTCTCCAGAAGATCCGAGGGCAGCACATTCTGGGGCACTAGAGCAAAAGGGGAGCCGGTCAGCCCAGAGACCTGGTTGGGGAGCCCCAGGGGAATGACACGGGTGTCTGGGATGACAAGGGAGAAACTGAGGCATGGAAGATTGAGGTCAGCTCAGAGTGAGAACAGACTAAACAAGGGCCCAGTGGAGAAAGAAGTCCTCCTGTGGGTCTACCCCCTTCTGCCCCCCAGAGGAACTAGGCTTCCATGGAGAAGTGTCTCACCCCAAAAGGCGATTGCTGTGTAGCTGTCAATCTCATGAGTCACGATGCAGGTGAAAAGATCAGAGGGTGCTGGTGTGAAGTTTAAGTAAGAAAAGGCCTGGAAGGTGAGTCCATCGACGGCTGAGACAAAAGTGGGCCTTGCTCCTTCCACAGGGGCCGAATCATGCTGCCATTTCACAGTCAGTGTGGGTGGGAAGAGGTTATTGACGAAACAGACCAGTGTGTTGGGCTTGCCGAACTCCAGGGGCTTCAGAGTGAACACCTCAGCGATGGGGAGGCCTGTGGGGGTACTGAGGTGAGGGAAAGAAGCGACTAACTTAGATGGGACCCCTGTGTGTGGAGGGGATGTGGCATACGGAGAGGACACAAGATAGGGGGAGCTAGGGCTCTGAGGGAGGTCTTTGTCTAGGCAAGAACCAGACCTGGACCAGAGCCAGGCCACTCTGGACCCTCCACCCTGACTTCCTGCAGCACTTCCTGTCTGGACCTCACATCAGCAACTGATCACACTCTGTCTTCTCATTAAAATGCAGGCACATTTTAATTAGGACTTTGGGATGAATAGATACACACTACTATATATAAGATCGATAATCAACAGGGACCTACTGTATAGCACAAGGAAATCTACTTGATACTCTGTAATAACCTATATGGGAGAAGAATCTCAGAAAGAATGGACATATGTATATGTATAACTGAATCACTTCGTTGTGCCCCTGAAACTAACACAACATTGTAAATCAACTATATTCTAATATAAAATAAAAATTAAATTTAAGAAAATAAAGATAACCACCACCACCAAAAAAAAGAAAGAACCAATCAGTAAAAAAAATTGAAAATACTAATTTTAAGGGTAGTTTCAAGGAACTATATGTTTGGATATATTTGAAAGACATCCTGATCACATCCATACTTTTTTTTAAATTTACTTCATCATCCAATTAATGTTAACTCAGTTTTGATATGGTATTGTAGTTTAAATCTTGGCAAATGTACATTAAAAACACATTATGATTGCAAACTATTACGTTTAGAATGGATGGACAATAAGGTCCTGCTGTGTGGCACGGGGAACTATACCCAATTTCCTGGGATAAAGGAATGTATGTATGTGTATGGCTGGGTCACTTTGCTGTGCTGCAGAGACTGGCACAGCATGGTGTATCAACTATACTTCAATAAAAAAACACATTATGATGCTCAAACAAATATGGTAGAATAATAAAATAAATAATCATTAACAGAGCTTGATTAACCTATGTAGTTAAGCCTAGTTTACCAAGGCAGTTAGTACCATTTCACTACCTCAGCTGGGGCTTTCATCTACTACGATCCATCAGCATTTCCTAACAAACTCAAATTTTTTGGAAAAAAAAATAATAAAATAAAATGTAGGCACATCATCAGATGCTTCTATTCTCCCCTCCATCTTGCTGAGCATCGTAACACAAGCCCTAATACTCAGTAGGCGTCTGTTGGTCTCTGTTGAATTCATTAAGTTCCGTAGTTTTGAATGCCTACTACATCCCAGGGACTTTTCTTCTGCCCCAAAACAAAAACAGAGTACAGATCATGAGTGGTAGAAAAATCAATATCCAAGAAGAGAACCAGAAAGCAGGAGAGATGGGGAGCTGGTGAGAAGGGGAGTAATTCAGTGTATCATGAGGTTAAGAGGGCAGCCCACCCCCCAAAAAATCCCCTGACCTCTAGACACTGGGATTTGCCCTTCAAGCTCTGGGCCAATTTCCTCGACAATCGCCCGGCAGAATGCTTTGTCAAAGAAAATGTTGGAAGTATCTCGAGACTTGTGAGCCCAGTCAGCAAATTCAGGCAGGCGAGGCACTCGGATATTCTGGGAAAAGTCGAAGGAGAAAAGCTGGTCCTCGTTGAAGGATTCGGAGAGCCCCACGTTGGGATTCCCCATCTGGCAGTACATTGTGTGCAGGAACGTGTGGTTTTTCAGCTCATCCCTCCACCCTGGAGTAAGAGCTGCAAAAGAGACAGAGTGGTGTCCAAGGAGGTGGGAGCCACCTCCTCTTTAGCTTAGAAAACAGCAAGGCCTGCCTCAGGTAGAGGGGGGAGAGGTGGGTTGCCTCCCAGTGGGAGCAGAAAAGAAATTACGGGATCCCGCCAAACTTACCCAGCCCATAAAAAGGCCAACTGTTTAAAGTTGTAACAAGTAATTCAGAATCACAATGTTGGTTGTATCTTTGTGCCTAAAGGCACCCAGCCAAAGAGGTAAGTGGCGGCTAAAATCAAACCTGCATTCTGCTCACCAAACCATGCAACCTGGCATAGGGTTATGTCCTCCCAAAGGTCTCCACCTTTGCCTGATCCCCGGGAGGCCATCCTATTGACTTGTGAAGGGCCTGGATGAGTTCCCAGTCTTCACGTGGATATGTGAAGGAATGGCGGTGGCCTCCCTAAGCCATAGATGGCACTGCCCCATCCCATCCCATCCCATCCCCAGACACACATGGCAGACTGAAAAACCACTCTCCAGGCTTCTTTTCAGCCGCTTCGTTGGCACCAGGCCTCTCTGAAAATAACTTCCCCTCCCTCAACCCTGCAGACCTTGCAAAGACAGGACTGGGGGAATGGCACCATAGCTGCAGGAAATAATCTCTAATTCTTTGAAGCTCCTGGCAGGAATCTCCCCAGCCAGGAGGAAATCTTCTACTCAAAACCCAATACCCAGAATGATAGAGTAAGAGGGGTCTTCCAGATTCTTCTTCCATTCTGCCCCATTCTTTTCAAAGAAGGAACTAAGGACCAATAAAGTTAAGAGACTTTTCAAGAATCATAAGGTGAATTGATGACAGAGTGCAGAGTAGACTCCCAAGTAGGAACAGTGGAAATAACACTTGTTTTGCTCAAATCCCTGCTCTACCACTTTCCAACGGGGTGAACTTCCACAAGTTACTTAAACTCTGAGTCTCATTTCCTTCATCTGGAAAGTGGAGATAATAATCTCTGCTTCAAGAGATTGTCTTCGATGAAACCTACAAAGCACCTCTGGCATTGTTTGCCATCCATCCATAGTATAGCTCTCTTTCCCAATTCTGCTATCGTTTCCACTCTCTCATAATACTTTCACCACTTACAAAGCACTTTCACCGCTTTCAAATGCCCCGGCTCCCTAGGTTCTACCCCAGTCAGGATGGAAGTAAAGGGGAGGTACTGCCATACCTTCAGGGGCAGTCCAGGACTGGGGCAGCAGCCACAGAAGGGGTAGCAGCCGTAGCAGCGCAGCTCCCTGGCTCAGCTCATGATCCATATCTTCACAGCTCCCAGTGGGCTTGGAGCTACCAGACGGCTGACCCAGGTCCCCAGATTCCTTCCCAGATCATGTTTCTCCAGCTCACTTCCCTAACTTCTCTTGTCTTTCCGGCTAAGCCAATCACAGAAAGTGTAGGGTTTGACGTCATCGGTCGCTGGGGAGAGACCAGGAGCGAGCACCCTTCTTAGGACTAGGCTCTTTTACCAGGCCAGCCTAGGGGCTGTAGATGGGTTGGGGAGGCAGTGGAGGAATGTCTGCCTCCTGGTGAGGATCCCTCTTTAGCATCTGGCAGTCAGCCTCAGCCTGTAACCCCACCAAGGGACTCTTCTGAGCAGCACTGCCATGTGGCCGAATAATAAACTGGGAAAGTTCATCTTCCCATGGTAACCCCCCAGGGCTCTTCAGACCCTGTCTTCTACCTCCCAAGCCCCCTCCTCTTTCTCACAAAATTTATTCTCCTTCAGGCTTTAGCTCTCTTCCTTCTGCAGAAATAGACTGAAAATGTAACAAGCGTTAGGTCCAGGGCTAGAAATACCAAGATGAATAAGGCATATTCCTGCTTTCAAAGAGTTTCGAGTCTAACTTGGAGGGAGTGGGGGTGGTCACTGAATAAATAATTACATACAATGTAACATATTCAAATAAGACCAAGCCAAGTGTGTTTTGGAAGTATTTATTTCATGAGGATGGAGAAATAGGTGGGATGTAATTAGGAAGGCTACTAAGAGTCTTGAAGAAAAAACAGTTAGACCAGCAGAATGGGAGAGAAGAGAAAAGCCTTCCAGGGCAAGGGGTAGGCAAATGGGTGACGGTCAAAGGCCTTCACAGCTCCTTTCTTTGGAGACCTCTGTATAGTTGGGCATGAATGTTTGGAGGCTGCTCATGTTTCCCTGTTTGGTAACGGGCAGGGAGTGGGGGTGGGGTGTCAAGATGAGCTAGAAAAAAAATTTTTTTTCAGGAATTACTCACTTTTTATTTATTTTTTCAATTTTGATTGGGGTATAGCTGATTTAAGATGAGCTAGAAATTTAGGCAAGAGCCAGATCACATAGGCTCTGTTATGCCACATGGAGGGTGTTTTTGTTTTTTGTTTTTGGGGGGTTTTTTGCCAAGCCGGGCGGCATGCGAGATCTTAGTTTCCTGACCAGGGATGGAACCCGTGCCCCCTGCAGTGAAAGTGCAGAGTCTTAACCACTGGACCGCCAAGGAAGTCCCAAGGAGGGTGTTTTTTATTTTACAGATGATAGAGACTTTAAACCGAAGGGTGACATAATCATTTTTAACATTTTAGAAAAATCGTTCTGATGCTTCCAATAATGGTCTGGAGCTTGAAAAGAACTGAGGCCAAACTTCTGGTCAAGAGTCCACACATAGACTTTGTGATGTATATGACAACAAAATTAAAAGTTGCACACACATACACACACACACTGCCCTCTGGTAGCAGCATAGCAATACTTTAGGCGAGACATGGTAAGAGCCTGAATTAAGTCTTGTACAGAGGAGATGGAGGGAATCAAATATTGATGTAATTAGGAAGTCGAATCTAAAGCACTGGCTGAGAATTAGATGTGGAGGGGTCAAGGAGAGGTAACACCAAGGTCTCCAGCCTAGGTGGCTGATCAATGATGGACTGAGTTGAAATAGAAAAGAAAGGCATAGAAGCAGAGAATTAAGTTCAGTTTTGTGTTGAATTTGAGGTGCCAGGGTAACTAGGAGGCATGAAGTAGATGGGTATGGATCTCAGGTGTGGGCTGAAGAACCCTAATTTGGGAGTCATCTGCACAAATGCTGAAGCAGAGGCAGTGGACAAGATCACCCACGTAGACTGTGCAGAGGGAGGGCACAAGGACACAGGTCAGATTGGGTTCAAACCCCAAACTCATACCAGTTATTCAGTATCATCCAGGATCCAGTCAGGAAGGTATGATCATTCTAGGTATTTCAGACTGAGGGGATTTAATATAGAGATTGGTTACAAAGGTATTTTTAAAAAGGCAAGACATGCAAGAGGGAAAAAGAGAGAGGCTGGAGGTGCAAATAGGACAGAGGAAAACCTGGAAATCAGAAGCAGCTCTCGCCCCTGAGCTGGAATTCATGTCTACACCTGCTGTTGTCCTGGAGGAGACACCATCACAGTCACTTCCGGATCTACCAAAAAGGCGCCATCTCCATCAAAGCTGGATCACTGAGAAGGTATTTCCTCTGCCCAGGAAGCTGGAGTCCAGAATCACCCATTCTTGCTGCTGGTACCAGGAGCTGCCACTCTCTTAGAAACTAAAGCAGGAAGCTTCTTGGTTTCTCCTGCCATCTGATCTCCCACCCATACCTCCTACTGAGAGAATCTAACAGGAAGCCAACCGTCCAGGAAGGCTGGAAAATACACGGCCAAGCAGTCCATAACACAGTATAGGAGGCTGGGCTTGGCACTGATGCTAGATAATAAGCAGGTCACTGAAATACACTAATTTGTAAGAATCTGGTGGCACTAGGAGCACCCAGAGAGCTAAGAGAAGAATAAAGAAGCAGCAGATGCAGAGAAATAGAAGTGTTCCATGAAGAAGGGCAAGGTCAGCATTATCAAATGCTACTCAGAAGTCAAGGGAGGACGGGAAAGTGTCCTTAGATTTGGTAATTATGAGATGGGTGACAAATGTGTTGAGAGCAGTTTCAGCGTTGGAGTGGGAGTGGACTCCAGATTGTGGTGGGCTGAGAAGTAAGTGGGAGGTGAGGAAGAAACTGTCAGTGTATATGCTGCAAGTTTGATAGAGAAGAAAAAGAAAGACAGAAGGGGTGGGGGAAGAGGCAGTGAGAAAGATCTAATGTGGCAATTAAGTAATCTTAGAAATCAATCTATGTGAATATGGTCCTTTCAAAATCCATACTCCCTTTTGAGAAACAAATAACAGCAGCCATAACAGCCCCAAACAAAAACACCCCCATGACCTCCTGCATATTCTGAAAAGGGTACATATGTGTGTGTGGGTGTGTGTATGTGTGGTGGGGGTGGGCAGGGTGCCAGGGTTAGGCTGGGCTTGGAAATCATTGTGTTACACTCCAAGAAAAAAAAAGTAGAACATTTTCCTAATGTCTCATCCTTTGTGGATTAATCCGTCAGTAGCTCCTGCGGTGGGGAAGATTCAGCCCTTAGGAAAGTATTGATAGAAAGGAGGTCTATTGACATCACCAGAACTGCTGGTGGAGATAGATGACACACAGCCACCTGGAGTTCTAAACCAGTGGTGAGCAAATATTTTCTGTAAAAGACCCGATAGCAAATCTTTGTTCCTCGGAGTTTTGTTCTTAACCTTTTTACTAAGGAACACTGAAACTTAAATTTCATATAATTTTCATGAGTCACAAAATAGAATTCTTTTGCTTTTTTTTTTTTTCAACCATTTACAAATGTAAAAACTGTTCTGAGTTCTTGGGCCATATAAAAATATATGGGCTGACTCTTGCTCAGAAACCACTGTTTGCTGAACATTGTTCCATGTGTGGTCAGAAATGGGATGGGGGACCCAAAATAAACGCACCCTCCAAAGAGCCCCATTCCTTTTTGGGGGTGGCAATTGGTTAATTAATGTATCATGTCCCAGATACAACACTGTTTGGAAGGATGTCTGCAGGAGGAGTGGGCACAGGAGGAAGAGGACTGGTGGGAGGGCTAGGAACAGTTAGAGCAGACCCTGCAACCACTCTGGGTGGAAGGAATGAGGCAAAGGGGGTCCAAGTTCTCCACCGAGAGTACAGTGTAGACAAGTCCAGCATGAGGAGAAATATAACTACCCATCATCAAGATGAAGGCAAGGTTGTGGTTAACTCCTTTCTCTCCCAGAACAAATGGGAACCAGTTCAAACATTTATAACTACCCTTCCCTCTATGTAATCCTCTTCCTGTCAGGACCCTGCAACAACCTCCATTAATACATATCTCAAAAACAGTCTCTCATCAGTTTGGGAAAGTGGGAATTGTGGTCAAGAGAAGGGCAAAGCACCAGTTCTGCATGCCAGTAACTCAGTGTCTTTGGTCATGAGACATGAATGCCTCTGAAAATAAAGGCATCACACCTGTAAACCCAGTAGGTCACAGCTTTCTAACACTCAGCTCTCCATCCCTTCCTAGTCCTGCCCCATCTTCTTTCTATTGACAGAGCCAAGTTTCCTGAAAAAGCCATGGGCAACCATCTCTCTACTTTCATACTTTCCATTTAATCCTTAACACTCAACAATGAAGTGGTTCAACATCTTTGTGTTGCTAAATCAAATGGACTCTTTGCAGTCTTGGCAACATTTGACACTGTTGGCCATGCCCTCCTTCCTAAAACGGTCTATTTTTTTGGCATCCCTGACCGCACTCTCTCCTAGTTTTTCCTCCCACTTCTCTGGCGTCTTGTCACCTTCATGGACTCCTTTTTTCCAGCTACCCCTTACGTGTTGGTATCCCTGGAGTTTTGTCCTCATCCTTTTTTCTTCTTATACTATACCCCTGCTCTCAATGGCATCTACTCCCACTTGTCTTCCGTTACCATCTATTTGCCGACGTTTTCCAAATTTCCCCCTTCAGCTCAGATCTGGCTCTGATTCCACACCATCCATACACCCAACTGCCTTTAGGTATCTCCACTTGGATGCTGTACAGCAGTTCTAAAACTGTACTCTCCACAAAATAGGGTCCCTCAAGAAATTGTTTAAAATGTAAATTCGATAGTAGCAATTTTTCATTTTTAAATTTATTTCAACACAGATGTAATAAAACACCAAACATGTTTACACAGTAATTTTTATGTAATAATTTATTATATTTAATAAGGTCATTTTTGGTTGTAAGCAACAGAAACCAACTCTAGCTAACTTAACTTTTAAAGGGACGATTTATTGGACGGACAGAGCTAGCTCAGAAAATCAAAAGATGGGTGGAATCAGCTAGGTTCAGGAAGAGGAGCCACAGGGTCCTTAGCAGCAAGGGTTGAGTTGCCATTAATATGCCGCACCTTCAAAGTCCTCTAGCCTCTATCTTTCAAATTTCACGTTGCTGAGAGGGACAATCAGACGGGCTCAGCTTATATCAGGTGTGGACCTCGGGATCAATTAGTGATGGCCAGGTACAATATCACCTCTGTGTCTTAGAGCTATTCCCAGAGAAGCGAGAATTACCACGAACCAACCACCTCAGTATAATTATCTTAAACATACGGCATCCCAGACAACTGTATTAGATCATCTGAGGCATAAACGTGAGGTTAAGTCTGTGCATTAACACTCAGAAAGCATCTCCCAATTAACTGCCCAAGTGATATATGTCATCTACTTGACCTCTGGTCTGTCACAAGTCTTGCCACAAATTCAAAATATACTTATGACCTCAGTGTTGATTAATTATATAATTATAATATTTGTATTCCACTAACTGATTTCCTTTGGATCTATGACTAAGTTTAATTTTTTTTTTTTTTACTATGGAAAATTTCAAACATACACAAAAGAATCTATTAAGCCTCCACGTACTCTTGTTTAAGTTTCAACAATTTTCAACATTCTAAAAGTCTTCCATTTTTGTTTCATCTATTCTCCTGTTCCACACACTTTTTTTTTTTTCTGGAGTATTTAAACAAATTCTATCACTATATTTCACCAGGAAACATTTCTACGGGTATCTATAATGACTTTTTCCTTAATGTAACTACCATCCTATCACCACAAGCATCAAAATTAAAAATGATTGCTTAACTTCCTTTAACCCAATCTGTGTTCATTTTTCCCCCACTATCTCAAAAATGTCTAAGGGTAAGTTTTAAATGAAAAGCAGTCTTGTGGTTTTCAAACTTTGCCTTCATATTTTAAAATTTAGTGAGTTTTCTATTTTACATGATGTCTCATAAACCTCTGTTGAATGTTCAATAATGAATTTTTAGGCAAATTAAGTTCAGGAATTACTACACTGAATGTAGCTCTATCTCAAAATTTACAAAGCTAAACTCACCACCTTCCCTTCCCAGCATGTTTAAGCTCCCGTATTCAAGACCTCAGTGTATAAGTTGACCGTCCACCCAATCAGATGAGTCACAAATACGGCAGTCAACCTTGACAACTTCATCTTCCTCAAACGTTCTCAACCAACTGTTCACCAAGTCCTATCAATTCTACCTCTTCCATATCTCTTTAGTCTGTCCTCCATTCCCACTAGTTCAGGCCCTCATTGGTTTGCTTGTCTTTTTCCTGGATCACTGCAATTTTCTTAGAACTGCTCTTTCTCCAATCTTATTCTTATTTTCCAGTGCTGCCACAAGGATCTTTTTATTAGGCACATTTGATCACATCATACTTTTGCAAGAAAGCCTTCAATGGCTCTCTACAATCTGCTTTCCTTGGCATGATCCTTAATGATCTGGATCCACTTAACCTATCTCTATACATCATTTGAGATGAAATCTCACCTCCCTCAGGGAGCCTTGGAACCCAGAGTGGAGATGAGTGACTTCTTCAGTATGCTTCCACAGCACTGGCCCGTCCTTACCATCATTTGTATTGTATTATGCTCCTCTGTTTATGTCTGCTTCGGTCACCTCACTTCCACTGCAAGGTCTCAAGGATCTCTTCCTGGTATTTTTCCATTTTCAGCATCTACCAAGAAGGCCCACCAGCAAGTGACTACTCATTGGATGAATAAATGGGCTGTTGGTTACTGAAGGTGTCGAAGCTGGGCCTAGAAGAGCCTTCAAGCATTAGATGAATGATAGGTCATTCCTTCTAACATGGATATTTCAACAGTAAATCTGGGGTTCCCTGGTGGTGCAGTGGTTAGGAATTCACCTGCCAAAGCAGGGGACACGGGTTTGGGCCCCGGTCCAAGAAGATCCCACATGCCTGCCACAGAACAACTAAGCCCATGTGCCACAACTACTGAGCCTGTGCTCTAGAGCCCACAAGCCACAACTACTGAACCCTCGTGCCACAAATACTGAAGCCCGTGGGCCTAGAGCCCGTGCTCTGCAATAAGAGAAACCAACGCAATGAGAAGCCCGCACACCGCAACAAAGAGTAGCCCCCGCTCACCACAACTAGAGAAAGCCCGCGCGCAGCAACAAAGACCCAACACAGCCAAAAAAAAAACAACAACAGTAAATCTTACCAGGCATGTCTGTGGGCCACTCTACAGACATCTTCACTCCCACTGCCTTCCCTGTGCACCCCACTCATCTTCCCATTTTCTTCCTCCTCCCTGCCACAGCCTAATTCAGAGAGTAAGACTGCCCATCCAGCTCCCACCTTTACCCTCATTCCCAGCTCAGTGATCTCTTCACATCCATATTCATTGTTCCCTTTTAGCTGTATTATTTGAATACAGCAATCCTGTCAACTACACCACAAGGTTGGAATTTATTACTGCCATTATATAAACAAGAAATCTGTGGCTCAACGAGGTTCATTCATTTATTTATTTAGCAAATATTTACTGATTACCCTCTATGTACCTCGTAGTATGCTGGGCACCAGACACCTACATGACCAAACCTATAATCTAATGAAAACAGAGGCATTAAACAAGTAATCATACGAACCTACAAAACCAAATTGTAAAAGGTACTGTGAAGGAAAAGAACGGAGATCCATAAGAGACACTAAGTGAAACAGGGAACCTAGTGATATTGAGATGGGATCTGAAGGGTGAGTAGGAGTTAGCCAGGCAGAGGGGGAAGAAGAGGAAGGCCCTGAGGCAGGCAAGGAGCTGGCTCCTTCAGGGAGGTGAAGACCTGTGTGGCTGGCATATTATTAGTGAATAAGAGAGCACAGACAGCAGATGAGGCCACAGGCAGGAAGAAGCAAGACCACGTGGGACCTCGTGGTCCACAGCGAGGTTTGCATTCTCCTCTAAGTGTGATTAATTCTAATGCTATGACTTTATTCCTTTTCATTCCATGGGTGAATGTGTGCTGTGATTCCTACCTGACCTACCTCCAGTCTCTCCAAAGCCAATCCATGGTGCACACTGATGCCAAGTAACTTCCTATAAAGGTAGCTCTTCCTTCCCCTCTCAAAACTTAAACAGCTCCCCCCTTTCTATGAGATTCAATCTGAATTACTTGGCCTGGGTTTTTCAGGTTCCCCATACTCTGAATTCTATCCCCAGACTACAAAACTGCTCTCCAATATCAGTAATGATCACCAACAACCTAGTGAGATTTCCCCTTTCTTCATTCTCTCACACCCTCTGCAGGATCTTGTCTCTTCATTCAATCAGAACAGGGGTTTTTGGGAATTCCCTGGCAGTCCAGTGGTTAGGGCTCCGCGCGTTCACTGCCGGGACCCGGGTTCAATCCCTGGACAGGGAACTAAGATCCCGCAAACCGCATGGCGTGGCGAAAAAAAAAAGAAAAAAAAGAACAGGGTTTCTTAACCTGCAGTCCACATGCCATAAAATTCAGGGGTCCATGAACTTGGATGGAACAAAAAGAGTCACCTTTATTTTTAAGAACATCTAATTAACTGAAACTTAATTTTATGAATGTAGAAAACAAGTCTTTGTAGTACGAGCAGTACCTGTAATGTCATCAATAGAAATCACCATCAATGAATATTTTCATATCATAGCCATCTCAAAATACCTCTACAACTATGAGTTTAGACCTGCAATAAATCATTTTATTTATTGTATTAGTATTCTATTAATAAGGGAACACATTATTACTAGATCATCACACATTTCTTTTAATATTTTGATAACTGTGTATTTTACTTATGCATTTACAAATGTTATTGTCAGACAAGGTCCAAAGGCTCCACCAAACTGCCAAATAAGTGCATGGCACAAACAAGCTTAAAAACTCCTGATTAGTCATTCATTCAATAAACATGAAATCCTCACTGCAGCCCTCTCTTGTTCTGGCTTCCTCATATTATGTTGTTCTGCTTTTCCTTGTTTGATGCTCTTACACTGGTTTCTCTTCCTATTCTTGCTGTGTGAGGATGCAACCCAGAGCGTGATCTTCAACCCACAACTAAATTGTTCCATACTTCCTCACTTATAAATCTCACCTACTTACCTGCATGACTGATTCAAACTACACCTCAAAGGTGACTTCCAAATCTACCTCAACTAATTTTTTTTTTCCTCGAACTTCAATCTTTGATTTTAAAATACCTGCTGTGGGGCTTCCCTGGTGGCGCAGTGGTTGACAGTCCACCTGCCGATGCAGAGGACACGGGCTTGTGCCCCGGTCCGGGAAGATCCCACATGCCGCGGAGCGGCTAGGCCCGTGAGCCATGGCCGCTGAGCCTGCGCGTCCGGAGCCTGTCCGCAACGGGAGAGGCCACAGCAGTGAGAGGCCCGCGTACCGCAAAAAAAAAAACAAAAACAAAAACAAAAAACCTGCTGTGCCTAACAACCAGAATAACATACCACCCAGAGACAGACTGCCTGGGTTCAGATCCCAACTCTGTACACTTATTAAACACGTAACTGTGAGTAAATTATTTAATATCTCTTGCTTCAGTCGCTTCATTTGAAAAATGGGAGTGATAACAATAGTATCTACTTTATAGGGTTATAAACATTAGAAGAGTTCCTACATGTAAAGCATTTATAATAGGGCCTGAGACATTTCAAAAACTCAATGAATTTTAGCTATCACCAGTCTCACCTCCTTCCAACACGTGGCATTTTTATTTGGTGTTTATTAACAGGTATAGTGATAGCCACTGGGGATATGAAGATAGGATTCCTATCTAATGACATAATTCCAATCAAGCCATTGCTCAAAAAACTTCAGAGGCTCTCCACTAGGTCCAAACTTAACAGCACCGGAAATCATCATACTGCCTCAAATAAATGTAACTTCCAATCTCCTCCGGCTCTACTTCTTGTAGCTTATATTTTACTCGGGCCAGATTGGACTGCAGTGCTCTGTGAAAATGACCTGCTCTGTTCTGTCTTTCCTCACACCATCCCAGTGTCTCAAATGTTTATCTGACAACAATAACTTTGTCTATGATTATTTCCCCAATACTACGCATGGAGCCCCCGCTCCAAACACATACATTACAATCTTACCTAAGTCACATACTTATGTAAACATCCACTTCCTTCAACATTTGCTCACTTTGTGAGCACCTCATATTGGCCAGGTCCTGAGCCAGGAGCTGGGGGCATTTAAAATAAAAACAAAACAAAACAACATGGCCCTGTTCTCAAGATCAAAGTCTAGTAAGGGAGAGAAACATGTGGCATCACATATATGCCATTCACTGTGAAAGGTGCAATCATAAGAGAAAGGGACACCAAGGGATGAGCAGTCAACTCAATTTGGAAGGCAAGGATAGGCTTTTCAGATGATGGTATTTGGGCTTAGATGGACTGGAGAAAAGCATATTTCATGTAGTGAGAGCAGTATGTGTAAAATACAGTGTAAAACAAAATGATGTATCTGGGGAACAGTTCACTACGGCTGGAATATAGGGCCCAAGAGGAAGTGGCTAGACATGACACTGGAGAGCTAGGCAGACCTCTCTGGCAAGCACAGGAATTTGGACTTTATCACACAGGCAATGAGAAATTAATACGGGGCTTAAACAGTAGCATATGGCTAGAGTTGTATTTTGGAAAGCTCATTCCTGGCAGTATTGTGGCAGAGGCAGAGAGAAAAATCTAGAGCAGCACTGTTCGAGAGAACTTTCTTCAATGATGGAAATGTTCTATAATTTGTGCTATCCAGTATGATGGCCACTAGCCACACATGGCTAATGAGAACTTAAAATGAGGCTAGGGCATCTGAGGAACTAAATTTAAAACAGTATTTAATGTTAAACAGCCACTTGTTGCTACCATAGTGAACAGTGCAGCTTTAGAAATAAGGAAATCAGTTAGGAAGCTGTTGATACAGCTCAGGTGATAGGACTAGGACAGAGTGTGAGTCAATGGCTGTACTCGAGGCACAATGATAAGCCTAGGAGATAAAATGTTGTGAGAAAAAGAAATCAAGAATGGCTCCCAGATTCCAGGCTTTTTGATTGAATAGCTGCCATCAGCCTGGATAATACAGACGGAGCAGGTCTAGGGTACATACAGATTGTATCAATTTTGAAAACGATGAAGTGTCTGAGGATTATCCAAGTGGTAAAATTCAGTAGTGAGTTTCGCTCAGGAGAGTCCTCTGAACTAAAAATACAGATCTGAGAGGCTCTGAGCCACTGAGATTACTTAGAGACGATGAACAGAACTAGAAGCAAACTGAGGCAAAACCCTGGCAAACATCAACAGGGCCGAAGAAGAAGAGTCCACAAAGGAGACCAGAGGAACAGTTGGACTAGCAGGAAAAGAAACAAGTGAGAAGTAGTCACAGAAATCAAGGGTGTAGAGAATTTCAGGAAGGAATCGTGATCAAATGTCAAACACTTCAGAGAGGTCAAATAAGGTGAGAACTGAAAACTGCTTCCTGACTTTGCCAATTAGGAGGTTCCTGGTGACATTTGCCAGGACAGTTTCAGTAGTGGAAGAAACGAGCTAGAGTGGGGAATGAGGCAGAGAGAGGAACATTAAGATGACAATTTCAGGTCTTGACTGCAGGGGAGCTGAGAGTTAGATAAGCGAGTCCACAAGGGAATACAATATTGATAAGGTTGTCTTTCTTATCTTCTTTTTAGGCTGGGAAACCCGTATTAAGGGATTAGTTAAAAATACTAATTGGTAGAAAATGGAGGAGAGCTTCAGAGTAACAGATAAGATTGACCAGGTCAAAAGGAAAATACATTTCTTTAATCCGAAGAGAGGACTTCGAGTACAATGGGGGTAAAGGAACACAGACACGGCCCAGTTTACAGGTGGGAGATGGAAAGCCAAGAACTCTCGCGCAAGCTGGCCTTTCTGTTCCGTTCTGCGGGTGGGGGTGGGGAGTTATGAACTAGAGTGAATATTTGAACCACACTGAGGGTCAAGGGAGGGATTACTGCCCATGAACAAGTAAAAGGTCGCCTTTAGGTGGCAACCATCCCTAGATTAGACTTTTATGGGTTTTATTCAACATGAGCAGAGGATAAAGCCTTAGAAAAAGCCTAAGTGTTTTAACTCAAATGATCGAGACGAGCCCAGTAAAGAAGTAAAAGTGATCAAAAGGCCGGCAAGTTTTGCAGCAGGCAAAGGAGTCCAGGCTCCGGCAGGTCTCAATAAAGTAAGGAACTCCAGGTAGACTCAGGGGAAATGAGAGGTTAGAAAGCGGCCTAAGACAAAGAGACCGAACAAAACGCCCACACCAACCGCCCGCACCTCCTCTCCCCGCCGCAAGCACAACGAGGGCGGTGACAACACTCCCGTCGTGGAACCACACTACAGCCGGGAAGAGACCCCACCCTGCAAACCCTCACAACTCCAGGTCCAGGCCCCATTCTCCTCCACTGACAACAGCACGGCGGCGCGCGTTCCCACTGAACTCCGGCTCGGGCGTCCCAAGCCGCACCCTCCACCTGCGGAAAAGGAACCGAGGCAGGGCTCCCCCGGCTGCCCCGCGAGGCCGCCCGCAGTGGGGTAAGGCCTGCTGAGGCGGGAGGCCGGTGCGCCGCGCCCGCTTCCGCCCCACCCACTGCGCGCGCTCCGAGCCCCGCCGCGGGAGTTACGGAACCCGCCCTCACGCCTGCGCACTGCTCTCCCCGCGGCCTCCCGCTCTCCTTTCCCCTCCCCCAATCCGGTCGCACCCATGCGCCTGCGCTGTGCACGTTCCCGGGCTGCGGCAGCCATGCTGAACCCGTACGGAGAGGCGAGTGGGGGGGAGAGGGTCGACGATAGCGGGATGGGAAGCCGGGGATATGCAGAAGCAGCGGCATTAGAGTGCTCTGGGTCTGTGGAGAAATGCCTGGGCCATGCGGCCCCCTTGGCCCCTTGAACGACCCCTAGGAACCTACGGAAAACGCCCCCGTGGCGGGGGGGGGAGGGAGCGGCTGGCACGTGACCCGGGTCAGCCAATCTGGATGTTGCTGACGTGGCCGCGCGGCCCCGATGCTCTCCCCACCCCCCAGCTCAGTCGGGAAGGGAGGGGCTGGGGGCTACGCCCCCTCCCCCAAAGCAACCTCAGTTTCCGGGGGGGTGACACCCCGGATTACATCCTCCCCCCGCACCAAGACAAGGGGAACATTGGAGCCCCCCTGGAAGGTTCCAGGATCCAGGTGAGACGGGGCCTTTGGCGGGCGGGGGCGTTGTCAGTCATTTAAGTGCCTAACCAATAGTGGGGAGTCCGGGAGGGAGATTCTTGGGGTGCAGAGAAGAATCCTGAGGGTGGGAGGATTTGTCCTTCAAACAGTTTACAGCCAATGGGAGTGTGTAGGGGGGCGAGCAGGAGAGGGCCCCTCGGGTGGGGGAGGGGAATGGCCAACCTCTGTCTCAATACCAATTGGAGGGCAAAGGGGCGTGGGGGCGGTGTTCCCCCCCATTCCATTCGTCCCCTGGGGGTACAGGAGCTTGGAGCCAGGTGAGAAGGGATCCTTTTGGCGTTTGGAGGGTGGGGTGACCTAGTGGGCTGAGGAGTGGGAGTGGTGACTGTAGTTCTTACTCGTAGATGGGAATGCTGAGAGTTGGCAACCCGGGTTGTAAACTGAGATTGTTCCCAGGCGCCCACTCCCTTTCTCCGCAGAGACTAAGGAGCATTTCTGTGCTTCCTTTGTATCAGTGGTAGGAAGCTGGCAGTCGCCACATGGCACGGTGGAGGTTACACTTCGACTCGCTTATCGAATTTGTGTGCATTCACGTGGACATGACCTGCGGAGCCTTCCGAACAAAACCTTCTTTGCCGCGGCGGGGGTCTTAGCTGAGCATGTGTCTACCCCAGGCTGGGGAGGGCTTGCAGGCTGGAAGCTTGAGGTCCTCTTGGGAGCAGAAACCGGCCCAACCGGCGTCTTGGGAGGGGTTGGAAATCGTGGCCTGAGACAGGAGAGAGTGAGTCTCAGGACCTGGAACGATTTCACAGCTCCCAAGGTTTCGGGTTTCTCCTGGGTGGCGTCTCTTGCCTCCTTCATCCCCTCCCCCATTCCTGAACAGTTCTTTCCTTGTGTATTGCGGGGGAGGGAACGGAAAGGAGGGAAGAGTTACTTTTCCAAATTACTGAGTAGCAGTAGCCTCCCCTGTGACTCATGTAGGGGAAGGGAGAACTGGGAGGGAGCGGAGAGCAGTGATTTTCCGGAATGCAGGGAAATAAGCCAGAGTACTGTCTGGCTGCCCTTTTCCTTTCTAATAAGGCCCTGTATACTCTCGACCTCCTAAATTTTCTTCCCTGGCCGGATCCTTGATGGGCCTGTGTGCAGACTTGCAAGGCCCCGGGTGGAGAAAGGCAGATTGGGGAGGTTGGGCCGTTAGGGGGAGGGGAATGGGGGAGGGGAGAAGGCCTTTGCAAAGTTGCTGTGTCATTGCTCTCTTTGCTGCAGCCACCCGGGCGGGCCCGCGTGTACTTTTGGGGCCGAGGTCTGATCGGAGGTGGGTGGGGGGGAGGAGAGAGACTGCTTTCCCGGTGCCCACTACCCCTCCTCCGCAGGGTTTGCCGGACTCGGGTGGTCGAGAATTGATGGCCATTTTAGACACAGTAAGCGAGGTTAGGGTTCCAGGGCCGCTACGGAGGGAGGGTGACCTAGTTGGAGTTCAAGGACCTAGGCCCTCACGAAGCCCTGGGTTTGCGGGAGGAGGGGGCCCTTATATTCCTTAACTTACCTTAATTTCGTTATTCAGATATACATAGTCTGTTTTCTTCCTTGGTAGCCAGAAGAGGGGACGTGGAGGAGGGGAAGGCCCCCCACTAAAGCCCAGGTGGGGGAAATTCTTTCACTCTTCGGTAAGGGGGCGGGGGAGCCCCAGAGGTGGCTTTAGAGATCTTGACCTTGTGCTTTGGCTCTATTCACACTTAGTCTGTAACCCTAATCAGATTACTGTACTAGATTGTGGGAAAGATGTAAGTTGAGTGGGTTGGGGGGAGGGGGCGAAATTGAGTTCCCAAAATGGCTCCTGCCCCTCCTCGGAGGCGGACGGCCCGGGGGGAGGGGGGAGGGGAGAGGAGGGGGAGGGCTAGTCTGAGCCGCAGCCGCCGCCTCCTCCGCTCGCCCTCCTCCCTGGCGCTGACCGATGGACCAGCCGCTCCGTGGGGAGGACTCCGAACCCTGGTGGGGGGGATGGGGGGGCCCTTCCGCCCCCGCGACGCCAGGACCCTTAGAGGGTGTGGGCCTGCCTTCGGGGTGAGGGGAGGGCGGGGAGCGTGGGGAAAGGTCTGAGCTCGCCAGGAGGGGGAGGGCGTTCACCCTGATTCGCCCCTCGCGGGACTTGTTTTTTCCGCTCTGAGCCAGACACCGGAATGAAGTTTGGGGAGGAGGTGGGTTTCATTTTAAAGGGTATATGGGTGCGTTTGGAGATTTTGCTCCCAGTTAAGGGTTGCCGAGGTTTTGTCGAGCAGGCAGATATTTGTATTGGTACCTGAAGGTATGAGTGGGAGGGATTGGAGAGGTGCTTGGGGTGCAAGTGTTTGGAACGTATTCTGTTTGGTTGCCTTGTTGGTGAAAAGCCTTTAAGAGTTCACAGATGGTAGATTCTGGGGAGAGTTTTGCCTTTGTCTTCGATTGTTTGGCTTGGGGAAGAAAAGGGAGGATTTTAATTATCAATTATGTATTTTTGATTGCGGAGAACGGGAACGTTCGGTTCCTTGCTGCGTTTGGGAGCCCTTAGCTGTTTGCCAGTGCCAGGCCGCGGCTTCTAAGATGGCGTCTCCTTCCTCATTTCAGATTCTTCACTGCGGCGGCCTCCTCACTGCCGAGAACAACAAGCCGCGGGCGTCCTGTGACCACACCCCGGCGGGCCCAGGCTGACTACGCCCACGCGGCCGCCTCCAGTCCTGCCAGTCTGGCCAATGGAGGAGCTACAAACGGCACGACCTGCCCGAGCTTGGCAGTCACCAGTCGCACTGGGCTTGGACGCCTGGGAAGACTTTGTTGGAAGGGGAGGCGGGGAGAGGGTGCTGCACCCCTGCCAACCTCGCTCTTTCCCTGGAGTTGCCGAACCACAGCGCAGCCAATTGGCTCGGAGATGTGGCGGGTTGCCGCTTCCCTGTGGGTCTATGCGGCATTCTTCTGCCTGGTGACTAACGCGTTGGAAATGAGGCTTATGACGTCATCGCATCCGCCGACCAATAGAAAACGCTCCCGCGGAGAGGTGTTCCTCCCCCTTCGACTGCGCTTCTTCACGCGCGTGAGCGAGCGCGCGCGCGCGGAGGGGGTGGGGGAAGTCGCGAGCGCGGTGGCGCGCATGAGCGGCGAAGCTCCGCCCCCCTGCCTATATATAAAGGGCTGGCGCGGGGCTCGGCGGCGCCATTTCGCGCTGGAGTGGAGCAGCCTCTAGAACGAGCTGGAGGATTCTGCCTACCTATACAGAGCCTTCGAGTCGTCCGGGGCCGCCATTACAATCCACGTCCATCCGCTTGGAAATGGCCTTCGTCTCGGCCTATGACCGGTCCCGGCGGACAGTACAGACCCCATAGAAGCCCCCGAAGCTCCCCTTTTTCGAGCCCCGCCCAGTCCTCGGAGTCTGTCCACCCCCTCTACTCCGCCCTCAAGAGGATTTCAAAGATGGAGGCGGCGGCTCCCTAAACCACTTTTCGTGTTCATCCGCCTCCATCCGAGATCGAAACGGGACCTCGTCCGCGCCGGACGGTCCTGGCAGGAAGAGGGGATCCTTGCAGACCAACAGCGGGCAATATTGACGACGGTGTCTGGGATCGGGGACTGTCCTGGGGTTTGAAGAGTCCGTCCCCCTTCGCTCGCCCGCCTCAGCTGGGGCCGCCGCCATTTTCTCGCTGTCCGCCTCCTGCGGAGCGCGCCAAGCTGCCGGGAGTTCTCCGAGAAACAGCGGAGGAGACTGCTTTCGTGCCGGCCCGGCGGGGGGGGTTGTTGCCTGGAGGGCCGAGGGCAGCGGCCCCCGACCCCCCCCCCCCTTCACTTCCCGGGTTATGCTGGACTGGAAGGTAAGGGGAACCGAGGCCACCCGGACTTTCCGCGGCTGAGGGCAGCGCCGGTTCCCCGTGGTCAAGATGCTGCAAAACGTGACTCCCCACAACAAGTACGTCCCCGCGAACGGCGTGTGGGAAGGGGACGTTTGCGAGTTGCAGCGCGCGGGTGTGGGGCGTCGGATTCGGAGGGAGTGCGGGACCGAGTGGGGCGCGTTGTTGTTCCGTGGCGCAACTGTTGGCTCGCCGGGCTCGCGCAGGGGGTTGAGCGGCGGTTTGGGACTGAGGCAGTGGCCCAGATCCTGAATATGGAGGGAGCACAGGTTGTCAGTTTATATGTTGTTTCTTCCTCTGTGGTTAGATCTTACCCGAGTCGGGCAGAGGGAGGTGGCGGCAGAATGTAATGGGGAAGGACGCTGGTTGGGGAGCAGGTCCTGCGGGTCGTGGGTTTGGTGTCTAGCGACGGTTTGTCAGGCCTTTTGGGGGAGTGGGTTCGTGGCCGTATCTTGTGCTTTACAAGGTTGCCATGGTGATAGAGCTCGAGGACTGGAAACGGAGATTTCCTGAGTAGGGTAGAAGGTAGAAGGATCACTCTTTCCTAATGGTTGGGGTAGGTCGTTAAGTTCCTGCTAGTCTTTCGTTGACTGGTGCGGTTTTGTGTTGAGAGTTGTGTGTCTTGTTGCAGAGGATTGGGTTTTTTGCTGTGTTTTTTTTTTGTTTTTGTGATACAATTGGGAGTTTCATTCAGGGTAGGAGGGTGGAGCTAAGGATCCTCTAGTCCAGCTCTGCGGATGTAAACAATGAGATTTCGGTATAACGTCTTTAGTCTTGGGCCTTGGGAAGCACCTGGTCTCGAGGAGCACCAGAGAGAATGTAAACTTGGTGCATTATTGGCGTTTGATCTTCAGAGTTGATGCTGCAGTGGGAACTGTTAACGGCATCGCAGTTTATGTTAGGGGTTGCAGGGGAGGTCTGTATCACTTTTCTGAGGGAACTTGCTGACCTTGATTGTTCGGACAGCTCTATTTTTTGAGTTCTTCAGAGGGAGGAGACGAATTTGTGAATAATTTCTGGAGGCTGGTAGCTTGGGGTATTCCAGGCTGTGAAGTGTGACAAATGCTCCCTTGTCTGATTTTTTTCTTTTTTTGAGTTGATAGGGTTTTCCGTTAGATGTCTGATCTGTTTGGAGTTAACTATCCAGAGCTTGTGGAGGATGCTGATTCCTTCTGCACAGGTGGATTCTTAAGTGTCTGTTTAATTAGCATTTTATGAAATTTTTCTATTTTGTTTCCTTTTCACCCGCTTCTCTCAGGCTCAACCACCATGGCAACCACCAAGTCCCTAGTGAGGAGGAAGCTTGGGGCTTGAGTTTCTCGGCTCCACCCATTTTGCTTAAGTCCCATCCCAATAAGGCTGTGATTCTCAAATGGCTGTGCCTTGTGAGAAATTACCTTGGGCTTTTTCACTTTAAATTTTAAAAACAGATGAAAGAGTCCATCAGACTTGAGAATTCAGAATGTAGGACTAAGAACAGAAGAGGTGGTAGGAAGTAGAAGAACAAAAGCTCCATGGATTGTTTGGATACTGGTTTCATTTTCATAATCTTGACCACCTTTCACTAGATTCCAAGCCTGGATTTATTGAGGGTACGTAGTGTAAATTAGTGTAAATTGTACTCTCTCGAGTTCCACAAGATTATCACATATGGTTTTGTTCCTTGTCTTCACAGGCTCCCTGGGGAGGGGAATGCAGGGTTACTGGGGCTGGGCCCAGAGGCAGCAGCGCCTGGGAAAAGGATTCGAAAGCCCTCCCTGTTATATGAGGGATTCGAGAGCCCCACAATGGCTTCAGTGCCGGCTTTGCAACTAACCCCTGCCAACCCACCACCCCCGGAGGTGTCCAATCCCAAAAAGCCAGGACGGGTTACCAACCAGTTGCAATACCTGCACAAGGTGGTGATGAAGGCTCTGTGGAAACATCAGTTTGCATGGCCCTTCCGGCAGCCTGTGGATGCTGTCAAACTGGGTCTGCCGGTGAGTAGAGAGATTGGAGTGGGGAGCTATGGAAATGAACAAGAATGTGTGTGCGTGGAGGTGGGCTGTCTAGTGTAGCTGCTGCGGCCCCTAGGAGTTCCCATTTCTACCCTGTAGGGCAGATAGCCACCAGATTTCTGGATTCTTGGTCCTTTGTGTTTGATCCAACCGCTTGCTATCTTAGCATCTCTCATTGTGCCCTCCATGTGTCCTTCCTTAACTTTTGTGCCCTGGCTCCATTTTACAGATTCCCACCCCAGGTTGGGAGAGGACCACGGTGGCCAAAATTCTTAGCTTCTTCCTCTCCCTCATGCAGCCCATGGATAGCCAGCCCCAGAGGTAATGTCACAGGATGGGAAGCTTTTCCAGAGTGGGTGGGAGGTGGGTGGTTAGAGAAAGGCAGTAGGGGCCTCCCTATGGGTGATAAGAATCCTGTTCCATTTTTTTCCTATCCCATAGATTTAATTGGGGCCGCAGTTTAGGAGACTTTGTATTCTTGACACATAGGGGGTGTGTATGTGCGTGTGTGTTGGGGTCGGTAGTTTGCTTAGGAGAACAGGCGTGTTTATCTTTTTGTAGCTCTGACCTACCATTTCTTTTTTTAGGATTATCACAAAATTATAAAGCAGCCTATGGATATGGGTACTATTAAGAGGAGACTTGAAAACAACTATTACTGGGCTGCCTCAGAGTGTATGCAGGATTTTAATACCATGTTCACCAACTGTTATATCTACAACAAGGTGAGTGTTTCTGTGTTGTTAGTAGTTGGGGAGAGACAGTGCATTTTTTATCACTACTTTATCAATGAAAGGTTTAAGTGTTTTACTGTAGGTGTTCTCAGTAGTCAGGATCCTAGAAAGTCTGAGTTCCAAAAGGTACCACTAAAAGCAGTGATGTGGTTTCAGAGATCCAGAGTTAAGAGATGTTTAAATAGAACACTTTTTATTCTTGTGGATAGTGGCCCTGTTTTTCAGAGAAATCTCCAGAGATCTGAGTAGAGCAGGAACTATTTTTTTTTTTAGTCAGCTCTCATTCTTCTACTTCTGAACTTTATTTCTTTGTTGCATCTTGAGGGGCAGAGTTGGAAGAGAAAAGGGAATTTAATGGCCCAATACAGGTGATTTTCAGTACTTGATGGTGAAGTTGTATAAGGGGGGTGGTGGTGATGCCTGGGGCTAGGAATTCCTCAGAGAAAAATGGTTTTGCTTGTCTTTTGCTGGCATTTGAACTTTTTCTTTGTGTTTCCTGTAGCCTACTGATGATATTGTCCTGATGGCACAAACGCTGGAAAAGATCTTTCTACAGAAGGTGGCATCAATGCCACAAGAGGAACAAGAGCTTGTGGTGACTATCCCTAAGAACAGCCACAAGAAAGGGGCCAAATTGGCAGGTAGGAAGAGAAGGAGTTTTGCCAATGAAGACCGAAAGATGGGAAAGATAATCAGACTAAACTTTTTTTCTCTCCCCCCACCCCAGCACTCCAGGGCAGTATCACCAGTGCCCATCAGGTGCCTGCTGTCTCTTCTGTGTCTCACACAGCCCTGTATACTCCACCACCTGAGATACCTACCACTGTCCTCAACATTCCCCACCCATCGGTCATCTCTTCGCCCCTTCTCAAGTCCTTGCACTCCGCTGGACCCCCGCTCCTTGCTGTCTCTGCAGCTCCCCCAGCCCAGCCCCTTGCCAAGGTATACATCTGTGGATATCTTTGGGACAACGAGGATGGAAAGGTCTTGAATGGAGTGGACCCAGGGTAAAAGGCTCCTGTCTTGTTTTTCTCTGCAGAAAAAAGGGGTAAAGCGGAAAGCAGATACTACCACCCCTACACCTACAGCTATCCTGGCTCCCGGCTCCCCAGCTAGCCCTCCCGGGGGTCTTGAGCCTAAGGCAGCACGGCTTCCCCCTATGCGTAGAGAGAGTGGCCGCCCTATCAAGCCCCCACGCAAAGACTTGCCTGACTCTCAGCAACAGCACCAAAGCTCCAAGAAAGGAAAGCTGTCGGAACAGTTAAAACACTGCAATGGCATTTTGAAGGAATTACTCTCTAAGAAGCATGCTGCCTATGCCTGGCCTTTCTATAAACCAGTGGACGCTTCTGCACTTGGCCTGCATGACTACCATGACATCATTAAGCACCCCATGGACCTCAGCACTGTCAAGGTACCCACTGCATGGGGCAGATGGGATACTCAGGCAGTGATTGGAGCCTAGGGATCAATAAAACAGTCACTTTTTCCGGGCACACAGCAGTCTCGGCATTTTATTTTTACAAAATAGTAACGGGGCAGAAGGTCAGGTACTTGTTAGGAGTCCATATTTTCTAGAGTTTGAGACAGTGTGGTGGGTTTTGTGTTCAGAGCATCGCTATTCATCTACAATTAGGTCCTACCTATTGGGAATGTTGGGTTAGGATAGGAAAATTAAGGGATGGCTGCTTAGTCAGAGGCCACCCACCCTCTCTTTTCACTTAGAAATGATTTTTTTTCCTAGACATAGGTATTTCTTCAACCCACCCAAATTCCTTTGACTTCAAACTTGAGCCCCAGGGCATAGATCCTTAAGGCTACCCCTGCCCCGCCCCCGTACTCTCCAGAGGGCTAGCCTTGCGGTGTCTGGAGCTGGCAGGGAAAGGTGAGTCTTCCTGCCTGTGCAGCTTCTGATGCTGCCTCCTTCTGCAGCGGAAGATGGAGAATCGTGATTACCGGGATGCACAGGAGTTTGCTGCTGACGTGCGGCTTATGTTCTCCAACTGCTATAAGTACAATCCCCCAGACCATGATGTCGTGGCCATGGCACGAAAGTTACAGGTGAGTGTCAAGGTCGGAGTTGGAAGAATAAATGGGTCTGGGGAGAGAAATTTTGCTGTCTGTGGTGCACAACCTCAACATGGGGCTCTCCCAGTCTCTACAGTTGTAAATTGGAGCTGCCATATGGCTGGGTATGATCAGGGCATATCCACTAGCATGGTTTTGAGTCTGCTGTCTCTTTCTAGGATGTATTTGAGTTCCGTTATGCCAAGATGCCAGATGAACCACTGGAACCAGGGCCTTTACCAGTCTCTACTGCCTTGGCCCCTGGCTTGGCCAAATCATCTTCAGAGTCCTCCAGCGAGGAAAGTAGCAGTGAGAGCTCTTCTGAGGAGGAGGAGGAGGAAGATGAGGAGGATGAAGAGGAGGAAGAAGAGAGTGAAAGCTCTGACTCTGAGGAAGAAAGGGCTCATCGCTTGGCTGAACTACAGGAACAGGTATTATTTTAATCTGTCACTGTTCAGTTTACTGGGTGAGGTTTGTGCGCTGTCTTGGCCCTAAATTTTTTTTGTTTCAGTCTTTATTGCTTTACCTATTTATTTTTTCTATTTCACATGATTCTTTTTCCTCTTTAGCTTCGAGCAGTACATGAACAACTGGCTGCCCTGTCCCAAGGCCCGATATCCAAGCCCAAGCGAAAGAGGGAAAAAAAAGAGAAAAAGAAGAAACGGAAGGCAGAGAAGCATCGAGGCCGAGCTGGGGTTGAGGAAGATGACAAAGGGCCTCGGGCACCTCGCCCATCTCAGCCCAAGAAGTCCAAGAAAGCGAGTGGCAGTGGGGCTGGCAGCGCTGCTACCCTAGGCCCTCCTGGCTTTGGACCTTCTGGAGGAAGTAGCACCAAGTGAGTACTATCTAACATGGAAGCAGAGACAGCTCAGTTATGTCTCTAATCTCTCCGGGGAGGATGATTTCTCCCACTCCTTGCAAAGGTTTCTCTAAATCAGGGTCCAGCGAATTTTTTCTGCAAGTGGCCAGGTGATGAAGTAGACTTTTGAAGACTGTAGTCTCTCAAAGCTGCTTGACTCTGACAGTGTAGTCTGCCTACTCCTTCTCTAAACCAGTGAATCTGTGGTTTTTCGTGTTTTCTTCTGTGGTCGGGGGTGGGTTAGTGCTTTAGGGAGCAAAAAAAAAGTGGACCTGTGCCAGCGTACTTATATTTAGTTCTCAAAGTCCGAGATTAATAAAAGTATTTGACATGTATAGAAGCTCTGCTCCCCTGATACAGTGTCTAGTAGCCCACTCTTTTGCCTTAATGGAAAACAGTTTTTCAGGCATGAAATTCAGGTCACTGGGTTGAATAGTGAGAATATCCCACAATTGACAATTTTCTTTTGCCCGTAGACTCCCCAAAAAGGCCACAAAGACAGCCCCACCTGCCCTGCCTGCAGGCTATGATTCAGAGGAAGAGGAAGAAAGCAGGCCCATGAGTTACGACGAGAAGCGGCAGTTGAGCCTGGACATCAACAAGTTGCCCGGGGAGAAACTGGGTCGAGTTGTACACATAATTCAAGCCAGGGAGCCCTCTTTACGTGACTCAAACCCAGAAGAAATTGAGATTGATTTTGAAACGCTCAAGCCATCCACACTTAGAGAGCTTGAACGCTATGTCCTTTCCTGCCTACGAAAGAAACCTCGGAAGCCCTATAGTGAGTATGAAATGAGGCCCGCCAGTTAACTCAGCAAATCCTTGCGAAGTTCTGAGGAGGATTTGTTGCATCTAGAGGGGCAGAGTTAACTCAGTTAACTCAGCAAATCCTCACGAAGTTCTGAGGACAGTGAGAGAAGGATAGTTAGGCATATGCTTGATGGACTTGAGATCATCAGCTCCTGGGATGATAAGGGTTGGATTAGTTGCTTCCCAATGTTCAAGAAAGGAATTTGGCAACAATAGGGGACAGAGAAACTAGGGTGCTTCTGGCTATCTTAATCCTGGTATATTTGTTTTTCTAGCTATTAAGAAACCTGTGGGAAAGACAAAGGAGGAACTGGCTTTGGAGAAGAAGCGGGAACTAGAAAAGCGGTTACAAGATGTTAGTGGGCAGCTCAATTCTACCAAAAAGCCCCCCAAGAAAGGTGAGTGTTCAGTAAGCCACTGTGAATTCACTACACCCTGCCCTCTTGACTCTTGAAAAATGGAAATCAGACTGAAATAATCTTTAAACTTCAACTTTGTTCTGCAGCGAGTGAAAAAGCAGAGACGTCATCGGCACAGCAGGTAGCAGTGTCCCGCCTCAGTGCTTCCAGCTCCAGCTCGGATTCCAGCTCCTCTTCTTCATCTTCCTCTTCTTCAGACACCAGTGATTCAGACTCAGGCTAAGGGGCCAGGCCAGATGGGGCAGGAGGCTCCGCAGGACCGGACCCCTAGACCACCCTGCCCCACCCCTACTCTCCCTTTGCTGTGACACTTCCTCATCTCACCCCCTCCCCCCACTGTAGGAGAGCTGGCTCTGCAGGGGGGAGGAATGCAGGGACAATTACTGAAGGAGGGACATAAATGGACAAAATACAACTGCGTTCCCAGCCCCATGGAGAGTGACCTCTTAGGCATAGAGCCCCTATTCAAAATGACTGTGGTGGGGCAGGGGTAAAGGGTGGGAATGGGCAAAGGCCCTGATACAGGGTTACCTGAGGCCGTAGCTGCCCTGTTCACTTGTAAGGGCCCTGTTTTGAGGTTGTTTGTTCTAATTTATTTTAAGCTAGGTAAGGCCGAGGCAGGGTGGGGCCGTGGTCCCCTCAGCCTCCATGGGGAGGGAGGAAGACGTTCTTTTTTTACGTTGACTTTTTTTTTCTACTCTGTTTTCCCTTTTCCTTCTGCTCCATTTGGGGCCCCTGGGGGTTTCAGTCATCTCCCCATTTGGTCCCCTGGATTGTCTTTTCTTTGTCTGTTGATTCTAACTTGTAAATAAAGAAAATATTATTCAAATTTTGAGTTTATTACTTTAATGACATATTTTTTTCTAGTGCTTCAAAATGAATGTGATACAATTGAGATTTTGAAGAAAGTACTCTGAGGTGAGGAAAAAGGACCATCCTGTTTTAAATAAACCAGTAGGCTGTTGCTGTAGTGATAGAAGTGCATCTTCCGTTTGTAAAGTGAATCCCCCAAAATAACCTTAAAGTTTGCAATTTGCTCTGGTTTTAGATGAAGAAAACAAAATTCTCTGGCTCATTCATATCTTAACCAAGTTTCAAACTCAAGATTTGGAATAGGCTCAAGTTTTCCTCTGGTGCTGGATATGTGGGTTGTTTCTTGGACACTTAGCAAGATGTGAAAGGGATGGGAGGTAGCCAACAGTAGGTACTTCTTGCATTGGGCATCTGCCTTAAAAAGGCAGTTGTGTCTACTTTTATAATTTGCTGCTTTGGCCTCAAGTTGCACATGTACATAGCTTTGCAAAGTTGGTTAATACAATGCCAGTTCAGAGAATTCCAGTGATCCTTACCAAAATGAAATCACAAGAACTCATTTCCAGGGCTTCCCTGGTGGTGCAGTGGTTGAGGGTCCGTCTGCCGATGCAGGGGACACAGGTTCGTGCCCCGGTCCGGGAAGATCCCACGTGCCGCGGAGCGGCTGGACCCGTGAGCCATGGCCTGTGAGCCTGTGCGTCCAGAGCCTGTGATCCGCAACGGGAGAGGCCACAGCAGTGAGAGGCCCGCGTACCACAAAAAAAAATAATTTCCGGAAGTCCAACCTCTTCTCGTGCTGTATAGACAGAAGGACTCTATAGTTGAGAAGTATGAGATGTCTGGTTTCTGGAATTTGGGGGGCTTTACCCCTACAAAAGGGGACAGTTTAAAATAATGTGCTGTAGTAGAAAACTGAATTTTTAAATGGAAGGCTGGGAATGTAAACCTAATGGTTTATTCTGCTGTAACGTTGCTGGAAACAGGTGGAAAGTGGAATATGGTGGAGATGGTAGTGATGATTTTGGAGGTAGCAATAAATTGGGCTCTAGCAGTGACTCTCAACCCTTGTTGCATACTTGGACTCCAGAGCTGCTAAAAGCTTGTAACGGGTTTCTGTCTGAATCCTTTTTTTTGGCCATACCCCGCGACTTGTGTGATCTTAGTTTCCCAACCAGGACTTGAACCCAGACCTGCAGTGGAAGTGCAGAGTCCTAACCACTGGACTACCAGGGAATTCCCTGAATTCTTAAGTTGAGGCCCAGGCAACGCAAAAGCTCAGAGATGGTAATACCCAAGCAGGGCTGGGAATCACTTGTTACCGTTTTGCAAGGCTCTTAGTTTTTTAAAGGGGAGGAGCCCCCTGATTGGGCTTTTCAGCCCACTTAATTGTAGATCTCAGTGAGTGAACTCTTCAACTCCCTTTGAGCTCTGTTCATCTAGAGAAAAGTGATAGAAAGGATTTGGAAAGTTCAGTAGTACTTAAGAGTTGTGGCTGTGGGATAGGATTTATTTAAGTCCAAAGGGATAAATGTTGATTTCAAATAGATGTGTGTCAATCTAACACTATATCTCATTTAAATGGGCATTTAAGGTGTGAGATTAGTTTGGGGAGGAGACCAGGCATACAATCTTGGAAGACCGTCTGTGGCTGCATCCCCTTCTGTTCATGTCATTTAAGTATTTTAAAATTGTGGTTTGGGAAAATAAGACTTCAACTCTCAGAAGATGAGTTTCTGACATTGTACCTGTGGAGGCAATTTAATATTCCCTATAGACTGAATCCAGAACAGTCTAAGTGCTATAAAAGTAGGTGGCCTGGCTTATTCCCTTGACTGCAGAGCAGGCTGAGACTGGGCAAGAGTGGCTCTGGACCTGGTTTACACCTCCCTCTTTACCACCTCAGTAGACAGCTTACAAACGTTCATGGATTTCCTGATGGTAAGTCTGTTGGTGAAGAGTCCTTTCCCTGGTTCCTGACCCTTGAGGTTGCCATTTAGCCCTTTGATTTACCTTTTCCCTTAGTCGAAGTTACTGGTCAAAACCTTAGCTGTATCCCATCCTCTCCTTGAGGCATTGTAATAGTTTCAGGAGTCTGATCCCCATTTTGGTTTGAATTATTGTCTTCCAAAGTAACAAGCACAGTCCCCAGCTCAACCAGAAGGAACAATTATGGAATCCTACCGTGGGCAGTATTACCTCCCATGCTCTTTCCAGCTCTTGTAAGCATGGGTTCCACTGTCTCTTTTTTTTTTTTTTTTTTTTTGCTACCTCTTGCCGTTTGCTCCCCTTTAATGTTTCCATAGTAATCATTAATTCAGAGTTCCTTTGATTGTCTTATTTTTCAATAAACACCATTGATCTAGACGTTGTCAAACTGCTCAGTCAGGAGGTGTGGCAGTGAAGATAAAGGCAAGGCCCTTGCCTTGTCTTTGAATCTTGCTTTATCAGTGCAGTTAGCTCGTGGTGCAGATACTGGGCTGATTTGCTCTAAGATGAAGGCATGACAGTCTTCCAGATGATTCTTTCTAATTGCACCCAAATGTGTGCACCCCAGTCCAAGCCCTGCCAGCCTTGCTCTTGGATTCTCTCAGCACTATCCTGACTGAAAAGCCCTGCTTCCCTGAGGGGCTCCCAGGACAAGAATCAAACAAAGCTGGTTGGAGTTACTCTCTGAGGCTTGCCAAGAATAACACAGGGGAGGACTCGCTGATCAATGAGAAAAGGACTCCCAGAGAGCCAGGAAGGGGACTGAGAATGGTAGATGGAACTGATATATGATGATTCCATGATCTCCGTCTTTGCTTCTTTCCCCTTTCCTGGATCGTCACCCTAGTTCAAGCTCTGCAGAATCCCACTAGCAGGTCTTGCTGTCCCCATAGTTTACATTCTGGGAGCAGGAAAAGGGGTGACATTAGACAGCAGATCACAGTTTTTAATAAAATTATAAGTTTTAGCAGTGCAATATGCAAAGATCTGTAAAGAATTTAAGAGGGTTCTGATCTGAGAGATTTCTGAGAACTGTTCAGATATATCTGGGAAGGATGAGTAGTGTTTGTGTCAGGGAGGGCGGGAGTGAGCACTGCCAGCAGAAGAAAGTGATGATAGTTCCCTGGTGGTCTAGTGGTTAGGATTCCGGCCTTCCACTGCCGTGGCCTGGTTCAATAACTGGTCAGGGAACTGAGATCCTGCAAGCCATGCAGCATGACTCAAAAAAAAGAAAGGCGCGGCGAACGGCGGCCCGAGAGTAGCGCCCGCGCTGCGGCCCGCGGAACCGCACCGCGACCGCCCGGGCCGGCCCCGAGGAGCGCCTGCCGCCGCCCCGGCCGTCGTGCGCGGACCGAGGAGATGTGGGACATGAGGATTTGGGATATGAATTCATTTGAAAAACCACTTTGGGATTATGAACGTGATTTCTGATGAAACTGGATTGGAATAATTTTCATGATCTTTGTATATTTATATATATATTTTTAATTTTGCATTTGACTTAAAGTGCCATGAGAAAATTTGCATATTGCAAGGTGGTCCTAGCCACCTCCTTGATTTGGGTACTCTTGGATATGTTCCTGCTGCTTTACTTCAGTGAATGCAACAAATGTGATGAAAAAAAAGAGAGAGGACTTCCTGCTGGGGATGTTCTAGAGCCAGTACAAAAGGCTCATGAAGGTCCTGGAGAAATGGGGAAACCAGTCGTCATTCCTAAAGAGGGTCAAGAAAAGATGAAAGAGATGTTTAAAATCAATCAGTTCAATTTAATGCCAAGTGAGACGATTGCACTCAACAGATCTTTACCAGATGTTAGGTTAGAAAGGTGTAAAACAAAGGTGTATGCAGATAATCTTCCTACCACAAGTGTGGTGATTGTTTTCCATAATGAGGCTTGGAGCACACTTCTGCGAACTGTCCATAGTGTCATTAATCGCTCACCAAGACACATGCTAGAAGAAATTGTTCTAATAGATGATGCCAGTGAAAGAGACTTTTTTTTTTTTTTTTTTTTTTGCGGTACGCGGGCCTCTCACTGTTGTGGCCTCTCCCGTTGTGGAGCACAGGCTCCGGACGCGCAGGCTTAGGAGCCATGGCTCACGGGCCCAGCCGCTCCGCGGCATGTGGGATCTTCCCAGACTGGGGCACGAACCCGTGTCCTCTGCATCGGCAGGCGGACTCTCAACCACTGCGCCACCAGGGAAGCCCGAAAGAGACTTTTTGAAAAGACCTCTAGAGAGTTATGTGAAAAAATTAAAAGTACCAGTTCACGTAATTCAAATGGAGCAACGTTCTGGATTGATCAGAGCTAGGTTAAAAGGAGCTGCAGTGTCTAAAGGCCAAGTGATCACCTTTTTAGATGCTCACTGTGAATGTACAGTGGGGTGGCTGGAGCCTCTCTTAGCCAGGATCAAACATGACAGGAAGACAGTGGTCTGTCCTATCATTGATGTGATCAGTGATGATACTTTTGAGTACATGGCAGGACCTATGGTGGATTCAACTGGAAGCTCAACTTTCGCTGGTATCCTGTTCCCCAAAGAGAAATGGACAGAAGGAAAGGTGATCGAACTCTTCCTGTGAGAACACCTACAATGGCAGGAGGCCTTTTTTCAATAGACAGAGATTACTTTCAGGAAATTGGAACATATGATGCTGGAATGGATATTTGGGGAGGAGAAAACCTAGAAATTTCCTTTAGGATTTGGCAGTGTGGAGGAACTTTGGAGATTGTTACTTGCTCACATGTTGGACATGTGTTTCGGAAAGCTACACCCTACACGTTTCCAGGAGGCACAGGGCAGATTATCAATAAAAATAACAGACGACTTGCAGAAGGGTGGTTGGATGAATTCAAGAATTTCTTCTATATAATTTCTCAAGGTGTTACAAAGGTAGATTATGGAGATATATCATCAAGACTTGGTCTAAGACACAAACTCCAATGCAGACCTTTCTCTTGGTACCTAGAGAATATTTATCCCGATTCTCAGATTCCACGTCACTATTTCTCTTTGGGAGAGATACGAAATGTGGAAACAAATCAGTGTCTAGATAACATGGCTAGAAAAGAGAATGAAAAAGTTGGAATTTTTAGCTGTCACGGTATGGGAGGTAATCAGGTTTTCTCTTACACTGCCAACAAAGAAATTAGAACAGATGACCTTTGCTTGGATGTCTCCAAACTTAATGGCCCAGTCACAATGCTCACATGCCACCACCTAAAAGGCAACCAACTTTGGGAGTATGATCCGGTGAAACTAACCCTGCAGCATGTGAACAGTAATCAGTGCCTGGAGAAAGCCACAGAAGAGGACAGCCAGGTGCCCAGCATTAGAGACTGCAATGGAAGCCGGTCCCAGCAGCAGTGGCTTCTTTGAAATGTAACCCTTCCAGAAATATTCTGAGACCAAATTTACAAAAAAAGAAAAAAATAAGGATTGACTGGGCTACCTCAGCATACATTTCTGCCACATTCTTAAGTAGCAAAAAAGGAAAAGTGCTTTCCTCCTGCAGGATGTAAGGTTTATCAGCCATTAAAACTTAAACTGCTCTCTCTTTCACTAGCTGTGAACCGGCCTTCCTGTCCAAGGACGTGAAACTACATAGTAGCGAGATTGTGCACACTGATGTTTACAAGATTAAGAGTCTTTCATCAAGAATCATTGTAAAGAATATTCAGACTGAAACAATCTACGAAATGTGCTTTCCAGAGAGCAGCACCTTTTATGGTTTGCTTGCACATCAGTCATTTCTGCTGAATGTGCTGTTATAATGAAGAGATGTCCAAGATTTTTTTTTCTGATTAGAACTGGTAGCCAGTATATTAAATATTGATATAAAAATAAGTGAAAAAGAACTGGAACCAGATTCAGAATCATGAAAACATTTTTACAACAATTTAAAAAACTATATTAAACAGGGTTTAAAGGAAATTAAAACAGAACTATGAGAAGTACAATTTGTTATAGTATAGTATCAAATTTCTATATAGATTTTATACCTCAGTGGGGAAAAATAACTGATTCCAATGACATTTCATTCTGTTTCATCTGTGACAGTCATAGATGCTTTTTTTTTCCTTGGGGTGCTGAAATTGAGCTGAAAAAGTGGCTCCTTGAACGTAGTTTTAATTGCTTTCTACAGTTGTTTTTTAAATTTGGTTTGTGGGCTGTTGGAATTGTAATTTTTAATTGCCTTCAAAAAATGGAGATTTAAAATAATGTCTGGTTTCACTGAACAAGTTTGATATCTCAGTTGCTCTTGGGTCAGCTGGCTTATAGACTTTCTCTCACACACAAATTTCTTATTAGATTTTCAACTTCCTAACTTGATTCAACTGATTATGTTTAATACCCAAGATTCATACTACTGTACTACAGATTGGTTTTCACAGCGATAAATCTTCTGTTCTTTGTTTATGATTCCACTCAATAGACGGCCTGCAGAAGTGAGTTATTATTTGGGTATTTGGAGATGATACGTTTGACGGTTTTTTGGAAAAAACTTTTTTCACTCCATACTCAGATGTGCTTCATTGTCAAGTGCATATTTAGATTAGGTTCTTGAATTGTAATGTTGATCTGCTGCTTTTTTTTTTTTAATAAAATTTGACTGAAAATGAAAAAAAAAGAAAAAAAAACAGTGATGGTAACTGTCTGAGAGCAGGTGGTGCTGAAGCAGCAGAAAAGGATGCGTGCTTCCAGATAAAGCCAGAAAGTTGGGAAAAGCTAGATCAAGGAGATCACTTAGGCCACAGTAAGAATTTGAATTTTCATCCTGAAGACTTTTAATAATAGCTCTCATCTATTGAGCACTTACTGTATACCAAGCAGTGTACTAAAAACAAACTGTAAACTCATTTGGTCCTCATTATGGTCCTTTGAGGTAAGTCTTTTTTTCTTTTAATTATTTATTTTTATTTTTGGCTGCATTGGGTCTTCGTTGCTGCACACAGGCTTTCTCTAGTTGCAGTGAGCGGGGGCTACTCTTCATTGCGGTGGGCCGGCTTCTCATTGCGGTGGCTTCTCTTGTACGGAGCACCAGCTCTAGGTGGGCGGGCTTAGTTGCTTCACCGCATGTGGGATCTTCCTGGACCAGGGATCAAACCCGTGTCCCCTGCATTGGCAAGCGGATTCTTAACCACTGTGCCACCAGGAAAGTCTCTGAGGTAATTATCTCCATGTAACAGATGAAGACCTGAGGCAGAGAGTGAAGGAATTTGCCCAAAATCGCAACACAGCCAGTGAGTGCTGGAACTGGGATTTGAACCCAGCAATCTGGCTCCAGGAACTGCTACACTAAGAATTCCAGTACTGTGGTCTGGTGGGAAGCTAGGAGACATACCTACTTGGAAGAAATTGCAGTGGGAAGAGTCATACTGGGTTAGCGGGGCATTGAGAATGAATGCAGAGTGACACTTTAGAAAGCATCGGCGGTGGTGGGTCCCAGCAAGTGAGCATAGTGGTTTGGAATGGAACTATGAAAAGTTCCATAATGAAAAGACGTGGGTAGATTTGAAAACTATGTAGGAAATAAAATAGATGGGACTATTCTCTGAAAGTTCTTATTTTATCTTCACATACCAAAGGAAGAGCAGAGGTGTGTGTGTGTGTGTGTGTGTGTGTGTGTGTGTGTGTGTGTGTGTGTGTGTGTATCTCTCAGAGCTTTCCAGTAGTGGAAATCTGATGGTTCCTTGACTAAAGGAATGCCACCTTGCTGACTGTCAGGTTTAAATGTAGCCGCCGCGAGGCTCGCCTAAGGGGCAGGAGTGCTAAGGCCCGTGTTAATCGCCACGGAGGGTCTTTGGCGCCACCTGGTGAGCATATTACCAATGACATCCTCCTGAATCTCCGTTCTAGATATTTTTGTGCCCACCCTCCCATCTTTTGTTTTTCATTTTTTTGTCTGCGCTGTGGGGCTTGTGGGATCTTAGTTCCCCTACGAGGGATTGAACCCGAGCCCTCGGCAGTGAAAGCGCGGAGTCCTAATCTCTGGACCACAAGGGAATTGCCTCCATCCTCTGACGTTTAGGTCTTTCTTGCCTTCTTACCTCCAGCTTCAGCTCTTGAAACATGAGCCTTCACTTTTCTGACCCAGAGACCATTATCTCCCTTTACCTCTGAAGCATCCCTGGTTCTTTGATACCCCAGTTCCTAGCGCTCATCCTCTGTAGACAGCCCCTCTTGGTCGGCTTCTCTGGAGTCCCTGCCTCAGCCTTCCATGAGATGTTGTCTGTCATGTTACCGTCCTTGCCCTCTTCTCCTTATTTGCACAGTATTTCTAAGCAATTTCATCCATTCCTCTGGAGGCAACTCCCACTCATAAAATCTATCTCTTGTCTAGACCTTGCTCCAGAGTTCCAAATCTGTTTTTCAGGGACCTCATAGCAATGTCCCATAGGCCCCTGGCACTCAATGCATACCCAGAAAAGATCCTGTCTTTTCCCCCAAACATTTCCCTCTGTGAGTTATCCGTTTATGTAACAAGCATTCGTACAGAACTCATTAATGTGCCAGACATTTAGAATGCCTTTAAAATTAAGTCCTCATAGGGAATTCCCTGACGGTCCAGTGGTTAGGACTCCACGCTTTCACCGCCTTGGGCCCTGGTTCGATCCCTGGTCGCGGAACTAAGATCCCGCAAGCTGTGCTGCACAGCCGAAAAAAAAAAAGTAAGTCCTCATAATAATCCTGCGAAGTAGATACCCATCACCGTTTCACAGATGAGAAAACTGAGGCTCAGAACCATTCTGTTCTACAGCGGATAAGTAGCAGAACCAGTATTGCTAAGGTATCATTACCTTCCCTGGTGACCTGCCTGCTGGTCTCACCCTTGCTCTCCGCTTCTCTGCTCAGCCATTGAGCCCTCCTGAGCCTTCTTCTTCTCTCCTTTCAGTGCCCCCACCACCCCGGCTGGACTGTCACAACTCTCTTCTTCCTAGTCTTTTTTTTTTTTTTTTTTTTTGCCGCAGCACATGGCATGTGGGATCTTAGTTCCTCCAGCAGGGATCAACCCACACCGAGTCCTAACCACTGGACCGCTGGGGAATTCCCCTCTTTCTAGTCTTCTAGCCACAGTCCCATTTCCATGGACTCCATCCCCCACACTGTTGCTGCCAGAGAGATCATTTAGAAAAGAAATCTGGTCATGTTGCTTATTACCTTTAAGGATTAAACTCCTTTGCAAGGCCTCTCTCTAGCCCTTGTCATCTCTATAAGGTATATATCTCTATATATATCTCTATAAGGTTATATAGTTGCACCCTTCCTTGAACCCTGTGCTCAACTCGGAGCTGAAGAGAGGCCTTCCCGGATTCTCCCATACTGTTTATTGCCACTGGACCTTGGCACGTGCTGTTCTCTCTGCCTGAAATATGCTCTTTCCCCCATCAGCAAATCCTACACAATCTCCTACATAGTGTTAACTCCACTATGAAGACTTTTTTTTTCTTAATTAATTAATTTATTTTTGCCTGCGTTGGGTCTTCGTTGCTGCCCGTAGGCTTTCTCTAGTTGCTGCGAGCGGGGGCTATTCTTCTTTGCGGTGCGCGGGCTTCTCATTGCGATGGCGGAGCACGGGCTCTAGGCGCATGGGCTCTAGGTGCACGGGCTTCAGTAGTTCTGGCTCGTGGGCTCTAGAGCCCAGGCTCAGTAGTTGTGGCGCACGGGCTTAATTGCTCCACGGCATGTGGGATCTTCCCGAACCAGGGCTCAAACCAGTGTCCCCTTCATTAGCAGGCAGATTCTTAACCACTGCACCACCAGGGAAGTCCTATCATGGGCACTTTTCATAGTGACCTCTTTAGTCCACAGAACATCCCTATCGCATATGTATTGTTCCTATTTTAGAGATGAGGACATAATAACAATGTGTATAAGATCGTAGAGCTGGTGAGACCGTGTAGTGCTGATTTCAAAGTTTATATTCTTTCTTCTATGCCCAGAGTTTCCGGTTATATTATAGATATGAGCAAAAAAGGAATTCAGAAGTGAAATTTTTGTTAACTCCACCAACCGGAACTGAAGAATAAGGAGATACACACACACACGGACACACACACGTCTGTCTATCATCTATTGATCTATCAACATCTTTTTTTTTTTTACATCTTTTTTTTAAAATAGATCTTTATTGGAGTATAATTGCCTCACAGTACTGTGTTAGTTTCTGTTTCACTACAAAGTGAATCAGCCATATGCATACATATGTCCCCATATCCCCTCCCTCTTGAGCCTCCCTCCCGTCCTCTCTAGGTCATCGCAAAGCACCGAGCCGATCTCCCTGTGCTATGCTGTTGCTTCCCACCAGCCAACTATTTTACATCCGGTAGTGTATATATGTCAATGCTACTCTGACTTCACCCCAGCTTTGCCCTCCCACCCCATGTCCTCAAGTCCATTTTCTATGTCTACCTCTTTATTCCTGCCCTGCAACTAGGTTCATCAGTACCTTTTTTTTTTTTTTTAGATTCCATATATATGTGTTAGCATATGGTATTTGTTTTTCTTTCTGACTTACTTCACTCTGTATGACAGACTCTAGGTCCATCCACCTCAATACAAATAACTCAATTCCATTTCTTTTTATGGCTGAGTAATATTCCATTGTAGATATGTGCCACATCTTCTTTATCCATTCATCTGTCAGTGGACATTTAAGTTTGTTCGATGTCTGTCTATTGTAAATAGTGCTGCAATGAACATTGTCTTGCATGTCTCTTTTTGAATTATGGTTTTCTCAGGATATATTCCCAGTAGTGGGATTGCTGGGTCATATGGTTGTTCTATTTTTAGTTTTTTAAGGAAACTCCATACCGTTTTCCATAGTGGTTGTATCAATTTACATTCCCACCAACAGTGCAAGAGGGTTCCCTTTTCACCACACCCTTTCCAGCATTTATTGTTCCTAGATTTTTTGATAATGATAATGGCCATTCTGACCGGTGTGTGGTGATACCTCATTGTAGTTTTGATTTGCATTTCTCTAATAATTAGTGATATTGAGCATCTTTTCATGTGCCTCTTGGCCATCTGTATGTCTTCCTTGGTGAAATGTCTATTTAGGTCTTCCACCCATTTTTTAACTGGATTGCTTGTTTTTTTTATATTGAGCGCCACATACTGTTTGTATATTTTGGAGGTTAATCCTTTGTTGTTTCATTTGCAAATATTTTCTCCCATTCTGAGGGTTGTCTTTTTGTCTTGTTTTTGGTTTCCTTTTTGTGCAAAAGCTTTTAAGTTTAATTAAGTCCCATTTGTTTATTTTTGTTTTTATTTCCATTACTCTAGGAGGTGGATCAAAAAAGCTCTTGCTGTGGTTTATGTCAAAGAGTGTTTTCCTCTAAGAGTTTTATAGTGTCTGGTCTTACATTTAAGTCTTTAATCCATCTGGAGTTTATTTTTGTGTATGGTATTAGGTAGTGTTCTAATTTCATTCTTTTACATGTAGTTGTCTAGTTTTCCCCGCACCACTTATTGAAGAGGCTGTCTTTTCTACATTGTATGTTCTTGCCTCCTTTGTCATAAATTAGGTGCCCATATGTACGTGGGTTTATCTCTGGGCATTCTATCCTGTACCAGTGTTCTATATTTCTGTTTTTGTGCCAGTACCATACTGTCTTGATTACTGTAGCTTTGTGGCATAGTTTGAAGTCAGGGAGGCTGATGCCCCCAGCTCCATTTTTCTTTCTCAAGATTGCTTTGGTTATTCGGGATCTTTTGTGTTTCCATACGAATTGTAAAATTTTTTGTTCTAATTCTGTGAAGAATGCCATTGGTAGTTTGATAGGGATTGAATCTGTAGATTGCTTTGGGTAGTATACTTATTTTCACAATATTGATTCTTCCAATCCAAGAACATGGTATATTTCTCCATCTGTTTATGTCATCTTTGATTTCTTTCTTCAGTGTTTTATAGTTTTCTGAGTACAAGTCTTTCACCTCCATAGGCAGGTTTATCCCTAGGTATTTTATTCTTTTTTTTGCAGTGGTAAATGGGAGTGTTTCCTTAATTTCTCTTTCTGAGTTTTCATTGTTGGTGTATAGGAATGCCAGAGATTTCTGTGAATTTTGTATCCTGCAACCTTACCAAATTCATTGATTAGTTCTAGTAGTTTTCTGGTGGCATCTTTAGGATTTTCTATGTATAGTATCATGTCATTGGCAAACAGTGACAGTTTTACTTCTTTTCTGATTTGGATTCCTTTTATTTCTTTTTCTTCTCTGATTGCTGTGTCTAGGACTTCCAAAACTATGTTGAATTACAGTGACGAGAGTGGACATCCTTGTCTTGTTCCTGATCTTAGCGGAAATACTTTCAGTTTTTCACCATTGAGAACGATGTTGGCTGTGGGTTTGTCAAATATGGCCTTTATTATGTTGAGGTAGGTTCTCTCTATGCCCATTTTCTGGAGAGTTTTTATCATAAATGGGTGTTAAATTTTGTCAAAAGGTTTTTCTGCATCTATTGAGATGATCATATGGTTTTTATTCCTTAATTTGTTAATGTGGTGTATCACATTGATTGTTTTGTGTATATTGAAGAATCCTTGCATCTCTGGGATAAATCCCACTTGATCATGGTGTATGATCCTTTTAATGTGCTGTTGGATTCTGTTTGCTAGTATTTTCAGGATTTTTGCATATATGTTCATCAGTGATATTGGTCTATAATTTTCCTTTTTTGTGATTTTTTTTCTCGTTTTGATAACAGGGTGATGGTGGCTTCATAGAATGAATTTGGGAGTGTTTCTCCCACTGCAATTTTTTGGAAGAGTTTGAGAAGGATCAATGTTAGCTCTTCTCTAAATGTTTGATAGAATTTTCCTGTGAAGCCATCTGGTCCTGGACTTTTGTTTGTTGGAAGGTTTTTAATTACGGTTTCAATTTCATTACTTGTGACAGGTCTGTTTATATTTTCTAATTCTTCGTGGTTCAGTCTTGGAAAATTGTACCTTTCCAAGAATTTGTTCATTTCTTCGTGGTTGTCCATTTTATTGGCATCTAGTTGTTTGTAGTGGTCTCTTATAATCCTTTGTATTTCTGTAGTGTCAGCTGTGATTTCTCCTTTTTCATTTCTAATTTTATTGATTTGTGTCCTCTCCCTTTTTTTCTTGATGAGTCTGGCTAAGGGTTTATCAATTCTGTTTATCTTCTCAAAGAACCAGCTTTTAGTTTTATTGATCTTTGCTATTGTTTTCTTCATTTCTATTTCATTTATTTCTGCTCTGATTTTTACAATTTATTTCCTTCTACTGACTTTTGTTTTCTTTGTTCTTCTTTCTCTAGTTTTTTTAAGTGTAGGGTTAGATTGTTTATTTGAGATTTTTCTTGTTTCTTGAGGTGAGATTGTATTGCTATAAACTTCCCTCTTCGAACTGCTTTTGCTGTCTCCCATAGGTTTTGGGTCATCGTGTTTTCATTGTCATTTGCTTCCATGTATTTTTTAATTTCTTCTTTGATTTCTTCAGTTATCTCTTGGTTATTTAGTAGTGCACTGTTTAACCTCCATGTATTTGTGTTTTTTACAGATTTTTTTCCTGTAATTGATTTCCAGTCTCATAGTGTTGTGGCCAGAAAAAGTGCTTAATATGATTTCAATTTTCTTAAATTTACCAAGGCTTGATTTGTGACCCAAGATGTGATCTGTCCTGGAAAATGTTCCATGTGCACTTGAGAAGAAAGTGTATTTTGCCACTTTTGTGTGAAATGTTCTATAAATATCAATTAGATCTATCTGGTCTATTGAGTCATTTAGAGCTTGTGTTTTCTTATTTATTTTGTTTGGATGATCTGTCCATTGGTGTAAGTGGGGTGTTAAAGTCCCTTACTATTATTGTGTTACTGTCGATTTCTCCTTTCATGGTTGTTAGCATTTGCCTTATGTATTAAGGTGTTCCTATGGTGGGTGCATAAACATTTATAATTGTTATATCTTCTTCTTGGATTGATCCTTTGATCATTATGTAGTGTCCCTCCTTATCTCTTGTAACAGTCTTTATTTTAAAGTCTATTTTATCTGCTACAAGTAATGCTACTCCAGCTTTCTTTTGATTTCCATTTGCATGGAATATCTTTTTCCATCCCTTCACTTTCAGTCTGTATGTGTCCCTACGTCTGACGTGGGTCTCTTGTAGACAGCATATATATGGGTCTTGTTTTTGTATCCATTCAGCCAGTCTGTGTCTTTTGGTTGGGGCATTTAATCCATTTACATTCAAGGTTATTATCGATATGTATGTTCCTATTACCATTTTCTTAATTGTTTTGAGTTTGTTTTTGTGGGTCTTTTTCTTCTCTTGTGTTTCCTGCTTAGAGAAGTTTCTTTAGCATTTGTTGTAATGCTGGTTTGGTGGTGCTGAATTCTCTTAGCTTTTGCTTGTCTGAAAAGTTTTTGACTTCTCCACCGAATATGAAAGAGATCCTTGCTGGGTAGAGTAATCTTGGTTGTAGGTTTTTCTTTCATCACTTTAAGTATATCCTGCCACTCCCTTCTGGCCTGTAGAGTTTCCACTGAAAAATCAGCTGATAACCTTATGAGGATTCCTTTGTATGTTATTTTTTGTTTTTCCTTTGCTGCTTTTAATATTTCTTCTTTGACTTTAATTTTTGTTAGTTTGATTAATATGTGTCTTGGAGTGTTTTTCCTAAGATTCACCCTGTATGGGAGTTTCTGTGCTTCCTGGACTTGGGTGGCTATTTCCTTTCCCATGTTAGGGAAATTTTCAACTATAATCTCTTCAAATATTTTCTCAGACCCTTTCTTTCTCTCTTCTTTTTCTGCCACCCCTATAATTCGAATGTTGGTGCATTTAGTGTTGTCCCAGAGGTCTCTGAGATTGTCTTCAATTCTTCTCATTCTTTTTTCTTTATTCTGCTCCTCAGCAGTTATTTCCACCATTTTGTCTTCCAGCTCATTTATTCATTCTTCTGCCTCAGTTATTTTGTTATTGATTCCTTCTAGTGTATTTTTCATCTCAGTTATTCTGTTGTTCTTCTCTGTTTGGTCTTTAGTTCTTCTAGATCTTTGTTAAACATTTCTTGTATTTTCTCAATTCATGCCTCCATTCTATTTCCCAGATTCTGGATCATTTTTACTATCATTTCTCTGAATTCTTATTCATGTATATTGTCTATTTCTTCTTCATTTATTTGGTCTTGTAGGTTTTTACCTTGCTCCTTCATCTGTGATATATTTTTTTGTTGTCTCATTTTTTTTTTTTTTTTTTTTTTTTTTATGAGTGGGACTGTGTTCCTGTCTTACTGGTTGTTTGGCCTGAGGCTTCCAACACTCGAGTTTGTAGGCTGTTTCGTAGAGCTGGGTCTTGGTGCTGAGATGAGGAACTCAGTGAGACTTCACTCCGATGAATATTCCCTGTGGTCTGAGGTTCACTGTTAGTCCAGCGCTTGGACTTGGAGCTCCCACCACAGGAGCTTCCGCCCAACCCCAGGCTCATGAACCAAGATCCCGCAAGCCACCTGGGGCAGCAAAAAAAAAGGGTGGGGGGGGAAGGCCTTGGCTGTGGAGGGCAGGGCCAAGCAAGGGTGAGGTTTGGGTGGTGGGCGGGGCCAATGCTCAGGACCCACAGGGATGGAAAAGGCCCTGGGGGCTGTGGGGGTGGGGCTTAGGCTCAAGGAACAGAAGGGGCCCAGGCGTGCCCCCCACCCCTGGTCTCAGAGGGCAGGGGACCTCACTTGGGAGCCCAGCAGGCTTCGTGGGCTTGAGTGGGTGGGGCAAACACCCTTCTTTCCTCTCCTGCTCCTCCGATCTGGGATGGCCCCTCCCGCCTGCCTCTCCTTATCTTCCCAGCCTTAGGTGCACCAATCCTGTCTGACCTCCACTTCTCCTCCCCCCTCAGTCCCCCTATATCCTATGTGTTCACTTTGGGGTTCCTCCCACTCCCTGGGTGTCAGAGTCCCCCACCAGCAGCCGGCAGGTGCCCTAGTTGTGGGAAGACCCTAACTCTGCGTCTTTCCGCACCTCCATCTTGACTCTGCCTCCTCAACATCTTTTTTTTTTTTTTTTTTTTTTTTTTTTGCGGTACGCGGGCCTCTCACTGTTGTGGCTTCTCCCATTGCAGAGCACAGGCTCCGGACGCACAGGCTCAGCGAGCCCGCTCCGCGGCACGTGGGATCCTCCCGGACCGGGGCACGAACCCATGTCCCCTGCATTGGCAAGCGGACTCTCAACCACTGCGCCACCAGGGAAGCCCTCAACATCTTTTTAAGTGTAGCTTTGCCCAAGATTTCACCATGCTGTAGAAAAATAATTTTTTTTCACCAAGCCCAACTAAATTGAGCTTAGTTGAAGAAATATTAGGAAGTGTGAAGACACAAAAGGAGAAATGAAACAACCTTGTTCCATCAGTACAAGTGAGGGGATCCCCAATGATGACTATTGCTGTGTGAAGAAGAACCAAGATGAGTGGTAATTATTCACTTTGAGTGATATTCACTCAGTAATATCACTGAGTAATATCTGAATGGTGACTATTCACACTTACCATCCTTTAGGCTTGGCTTAGAGACTGGGACCTTTGTGAAGGAAAAAGGCTGCCAGGGTATAGGTGGTGGATGTGAAGGCGATGGGGCTCTGACCAGCTGGACAGGGTCCACAAGAGGAAAGTTGGGCAGGGGGATATCTCGGCTTGTATTGACTGTGTAAGAAGGAGAGAAAAAGGATGAAAAAATTATAGACCAGGGCTTCCCTGGTGGTGCAGTTGTTAAGAATCTGCTTGCCAATGCAGGGGACATGGGTTCAATCCCTGGTCCAGGAAGGTCCCACATGCCGCAGAGCAACTAAGCCCGTGCACCACAACTACTGAGCCTGAGCTCTACAGCCTGTGTGCCGCAACTACTGAGCCCACGTGCTGCAACTACAGAAGCCCACGTGCCTAGAGCCCGTGCTCCACAACAAGAGAAGTCATCTCAATTAGAGAAACACGAGCACCACCACAAGGAAGAGTAGTGCCTGCTCGCTGAAGCTAGAGAAAGCCCGTGAGTAGCAACAGAGATGCAGCCAAAAAATAAATTAAAAATAATAATAATAATAAAAATTACATGAACTTTGTAAGACTTTGGAAATTTTGTATCTTCTCCTTTTTTAAAATATTTTGATTAATCTTCTCTCTTTTCTGATTGGGATTGACAATAAAAATCTCGAACATGGATAAAAGTACAAAATTACAAACCATCTTAATATTTTTACCGTTGAACTTAACTCTTGGTGTTCCTGAGATGACTATAGGCAGTGTGATAGTAACTTTTGACTACAGAACATTTTCTCAAAGGATAAGATATTGAGGAAGCAATTGTAGGGCTTCCAGGATAAAATGAGGCTGTGCTTTGAACCTGGGGATGAAAAGGTTGCTGGAAGAAATGGCCAAATTTTATGTGTGTATTTAATAACCATGTAATGTAACAACAACAAAAAAAAGGCATTACATCAGGCTTACTTTATTTTAATTTAAAAAAAGAACAAAAGATTAAAATTATTTATATTTAAAGTACAAAATATCTATTACAGAGGAGTAATTATTCAATCAGTAGCATATGTCAACTCATGGGTTCAGGAATCCAATGATCTCTCATTTAATTTCCTGCTATTTTCAAAAACAGCACACACACATTTACATTTCAAATGTAAAGAAAAGCTGGAAAAAGCACGAATGATACTTGACTACCCATAACATAGATTCAACAACTATCAAGATTTTGCCATATTTGTTGCAACTGCACATGTGTGTGTGTGTGTGTGTGTTTATATCTGCATCCATTTCAAAATAAAGACATCATGGCATTTTCTCTAAATACTTAAAGTTGTCTTGCTACATAACCACAGTACAGTAATCATATTGAAAAAAATTGAAAATAATTTCCAAATATCACTGGTTACCCAGTCTATTTTCCCATTTGTCTCAAAAGGGTCTTTATATCTGTTTTCCCCCAAAGATGTTGCCACTAAAGATTAGTTGCCCACTAAATCTGATTGTAATGTCTCTCAAGTCTCTCTTAATCGCCCCCTCCTCCTTTTTTTTAATGTTGTTTTTAGAGAGACCAGGCCAATTTTCTTATAGAATATCTCACATTCTGAATTTGTATGATTATTTCTTCCTGGCTTCATTTGACTTATTCCTCTATCCAATGTATTTTCTATAAACTAGAACTTTGAACAGAAGGCTTGATCAGATTTGGATTAAAGATCTTTTTGACTATAATTCTTCATAGGTGATACTGTGTACTTTTCATCTCATCAAGAAGGATGTGATGACCGTGTTGTTGTCTCATTACTGGTGAAGACAAGTTGGATTGCCGAGCTGAGGCAGTGACAGCCAGATCTCTTTCCTCTGTGAAGATATTTTCTCCCTTTCATCAATAGCAAACAATCTGTAGGCATGATACTTTGGTGTAATGGGACTCTCCCGTTTCCAGTCATCTGTTCTCCTAACATCTAGATGCCTTCCCTGAAACAATTCTCATATTAGGGCTGCAAAATACTGATTTTATCATTCTATTTTTTCCCAGCTGGCCATCATCTGAAAGGAAGACATTTTCTCAACCAGGGAACTATAGAGTTCCTTCTGAAAAGTCAGGATATCTGCTTGTTTTTTTTTTTGTTTGTTTGTTTGTTTTGTGTGTGTGTGATTTTTTATTTATTTATTTATTTATGGCTGTGTTGGGCCTTCGTTTCTGTGCGAGGGCTTTCTCTAGTTGTGGCAAGCGGGTGCCACTCTTCATCATGGTGCGCGGGCCTCCCACTATCGCGGCCTCTCTTGTTGCAGAGCACAGGCTCCAGACGCACGGGCTCAGTAGTTGTGGCTCACGGGCCTAGTTGCTCCGCGGCATGTGGGATCTTCCCAGACCAGGGCTCGAACCTGTGTCCCCTGCATTAGCAGGCAGATTCTCAACCACTGCGCCACGAGGGAAGCCCACTTGTTTTGTTTAAGTACCAATTTTCTTTGTTGGAAATAGAATATTACACCCAGTGGTGATAGAAAAGTCTTGTTGTTGTTGCTTGTTTGCTTTATCTTTATTTGATTATTATTAGGGACTCATGCATTTTTATCCATTCAATGTGTTTAAGTTGATTATAGTAATTTTTTTTAATCCTCAAATTGTCCCAAATTTGGCCAGTGGGAGCCCCTTCAAGATGGCTGCTCTTTTCTTTTGACATGACTCTGGTAGTCTTTGAGCACTTTCTTGTTTTCTGAAACAAGCATGCTTTGTGTTTTCCCTAGCCTAGACTTGAAATAAGTCACTTCTCTAAGAAACTCCAGTTCCTTTTATTGGGTAATGGTATTAGGAAACCACAATCTGTGCTCTAAGGATGCCCATCGCTCCTGAAGGACCATTGCTTCCAGGTTCTTTCATTTGCTAGAGCTAGAAAATATATATATCTATAAATCATTAGGTTAAATTGATGTTTCTAATTCAAATTTAATATTAGGGTTTTAATTCAGCTACTTTTTTCTTTCCTTTTATACGCTAAAATCATGGTTCCCAAATACATTACATCATTCCCGAGTTGCTTTATCCTATAATATATATAAACATAGTTTCAAAATAACAATACAATATTATTACTAATAATAAAACTACTGAATGACTATCAATGCTTTTAGTACTACTTTTTATCCTTAGAATATAGTCCACTAAGAATATACAGTACTGTTTTCTAATAGGAGTTAAAATAAGTCTTCTCTCTAGGTTCCGTTGTTTATGTTTGTTTTAAATTTTAGGGCTTTTTGTTTCATGTTTATAAAAATTGTAAAGCATTTGTATATTTCAAAAGTCAATATTCGCTTTTATCCCTGTTGCCTCAAACGCATTCCCTCAACTCAGCTCTTCCCCCTACCACTTTTTTAACAATTTCTGGTTTATCTTTTCAGTGTGGCTTTCTGCAAACATATAGCTTCCCTCTTTCTTACCCCAAGGTAGCACACAGTATGTACATTCTTTTGTGTCTTGCATTTTTCCACTGCATCCTAGGGACCCCTCCATATCAGCTTAAAGAGATCGTCTTCATTCTTTCTAACAGCTTAATGTTTCTCCTCCTCATGGAGGTACCGTAGCTCTTTCAGCTTTTCCATTCTTGTTGGACATGTTTCCAATCCTTTGCTATTACCAAACATGGCATGTCATTTTTGAAAGGCAGATTGCTATATACTAAAACCTGCATACTTACGTTTGGCATTTCCTTACCCATATTAAAATATGTTTTAGGAAAAAAAAGGTTACTTACATTGATTTGTTTTTAATTAAGTTATTAACATCCTTCAGAACATTTGAGCTCCATGGAACAGTTTAGGAAACACCATGGTAGGTGTGCAAACTCATAGCTTTGACAGATGTAAGTGTTTAGTGCTTGGCACATTGGAAGTGCTCAATACATGAAAGCTAATAGTAATCATAAAAGCAATCATGTCAATAACAGCAGAAAGTTTTTAAATGTTTCTTCATTTGGGTGTGTCATCAAGGAATCTGAGAGCTGAGCAGACTATATCTTACTCTTCGGTCAGTTACTGAGTAACTGCCATGTTCCAGGCGTTATGGTAAGAACTTGTACCTGGAGCAGAGCATATACTGCAGGCCTGAGGGAAGGAATGAAGGAAAAGTGGGAATCCAACCGAGTCTCAGGAGTGGCGCTGGGGCTCTAGGGACGGGGCAACAGAAAGTCTCCGGGAGGCAGAAATGCCAAGGAGTCTTCTCCTGGGAAGAGGAGGTTTACTCAAATTTGGAGCCTCCACAGGAGGTAGAATCAAACCACAAGACAGCCAAACCACAGTTAATGGAACTGACTGGAGATGAGGGGAGAGATGGAGAGAAGGGAGGAAGTGACGTTTCTACATGACGGGTCACGCCCCCGAAGGAGGAAAGAAAGCCTGAGAGGAGGGCCTCCATTCCAGGAGAGATGTCTGTCCACAAAGATAAATGGAGTCTTGTGATCGAAAAGGACTGGAGATGGGTGGTTTATTTAGCAAAGCTGATCAGGGAAGCCTCTGAATTTTTACCACATGTGTTGTGAATGAATGATGAGTTGGAAGCATTGATGTTAAGATCACAGGCAGGAGGAGTCTAAGGAAAGAGAGTGTGGCTGTAACTTAATGAAAGAAGGAAGGCCGGAGGAGGGGTGAGGTTGGAGAGCCTTAGCCAGTAAGGAATTGAGAGTCTATCCTAAGTGAGAAAGTCTGAACAAGGGGAGTTGCATGAATGGTTGGGAGAAGTAACATCTCGTCAGTAATTCCAAAACCTGGTCATTCTTCTAGCTGGATATAAGAAACAGAATGTCCAACACAGAGGACAGGTAAATCCTGACAAGGATGGTAAATGGTGGTCCCAGGATGACAGCTGTCTCACTGAGAGCAACTAGTTAAGATCGAAGCTGACACAAGGTTCTGGGAGTTTTATCTGACAGTAAAATGGACAGAATACCCAGGGTAGCTGATTGTATTGTGAGGAAATTTGTGATTCTTTAATGACAGGTACCAAGAAAACCAAGCAAAGAGAAAACAGGCCGATTATTCATCCCAGGGAAAACACAAAGTTGTCTAGGAAAGGAAGAGCAGGCATGGTTTACTCTGTAGTTTGGCTATGAATACCCTTCATAAGATCATAATAATATAAACACTGAACACCAACCTAGCCAAAATTACAATATAACTATATTAGAGGAAGGGGTGCATGTGTGTGGTTTAAATCCTCTTCTTCCATAGTAGGAAGTAAAGAGAAAAGGCTTGAAGCTGAAAAATCAAGATATAGCAAAGCAAGAATACTATTTAGAGACAGAAGGTCAGTATTAACAGAATTAGTTAAAAACAGTTGAACACTTATCAACTCTGGGGACAAGAACATGATAGGAGAAGGGGCTAGAGACTGGAATTGTTTTTTACGCAAATCTGGTAGAACTATTGGATTCTCTAAACTATGTGGATAAAATTACGTTGTTAAAAATTAAAATTTTAAGAGAGAAAGTAGATTGGAAGAGGGGATGTGGATGCAGCCCATGCAGAATCCTCTTTCAGAGAAGGTGATGGGAGGAGCTTGTGAGGTATGGGTTATAGGACAGAGAGGAGATTTAATGTTCTCAGTATACGAGAGTGATGATATGTTTATTATCTGTGGAGAGGGAACTCTGCAAAGGGGGAGAGTTTGAAAATACAGAAGAGAAGGTGACTGTCTATTCTAAAAGAGACTGAAAGAAGTCAGATCAAGAATGCAGAACAGGGCTTCCCTGGTGGCGCAGTGGTTGAGAGTCTGCCTGCCGATGCAGGGGACACGGGTTCGTGCCCCGGTCCAGGAAGATCCCACATGCCGCGGAGCGGCTGGACCCGTGAGCCATGGCCGCTGAGCCTGCGCGTCCGGAGCCTGTGCTCCGCAGCGGGAGAGGCCACGGCAGCGAGAGGCCCGCGTATCGCAAAAAAAAAAAAAAAAAAAAGAATGCAGAACAGGGCTTCCCTGGTGGCTCAGTGGTTAAGAATCCGCCTGCCTATGTAGGGGACATGGGCTCGATCCCTGGTCTGGGAAGATCCCACATGCCGCGGAGCAGCTAAGCCTGTGCACCACAAATACTGAGCGTGCGTTCTAGAGCCCGCGAGCCACAACAACCAAGGCCCGTGTACCACAACTACTGAAGCCTGCGCACCTAGAGGTTGTGCTCGCAGCAAGAGAAGCCACCGCAGTAAGCCTGTGCACCACAACGAAGAGTAACCCCCGCTCGCTGCAACTGGAGAAAGCCCGCACACAGCAATGAAGACCCAGCGCAGCCAAAAATTAAAAATAAGTTTAAAATAAATAAATTTATTTAGAAAAAGGAATGCAGGACAATTTTTTTTTTAATGAGAGATAATTTACTTTGAGACTAGAAGAAAAAAAAATGTGAGTGTGAAGGCAGATACATAAACCTAAAAGTTTTGGAATAGCTCCATATTCCTTCCAAATTGTTTCTAGTGATTTCTGGGTAATATATGCATAGTGAAAAAAAGCACACTTCTGGTCAAAAGAGGACACTTTTTTTTTCCTTAAGTATAGCTAATTAACAATGTTGTGCTAATTACTGCTGTAGAGCAAAGTGATTCAGTTGTACATATATATACATTCTTTTTTTAATATTCTTTTCCATTATGGTTTATCATAGGATATTGAATACAGTCCTCTGTGCTCTACAGTAGGACCTTGTTGTTTATCTATTCTATATATAAGAGTTTACATCTGCTAACCCCAAACTCCCACTCCATCCCTTCCCCAACAGCCCCGCCTTGGCAACCACCAGTCTGTTCAAGACAGGACACTTTTATGACTTTATTAAACATTAGGACAGAGATGAGAGAAACACGTTTCCAAGGATGCATCAAGTTAAGTTTTAAGTAAAAGATCAGCAGAGATCAGGGCACTATGGGGACAGACATCTCTTGCGGTGTCTTCTGAGATCTTTCTCTGAGAACGACCCGACTCCTCACCCCAGAGGTGGGTCTTGGTCCCCTGGTCACAGTACATTGGGCTGGGGTGGATACTTTCCCCAAGTTTGGGCAGTCGTTTGTTTTTTCAATGATTTAAAATTGTGACTGGGAGACACAGTCTGTGGGCGGCTAGAGCTGAGGTGACATACAAACACAGGACCTATAGGGTTGACATGTCGGCTGAAAAGGACAGTCAGTCCATAGGGAGAGAATATGGCTGACGTACCAAGGGATCTAGAAAACAGGGACCCTATGGCCCAGAGAGAGAGAGCAAGACGGACTGCTCTGCGTTCTGCTGGCTCTTCCACTCTGAGTTCTGTTCCTTGCAGGGCCTGGCTCAAACCCACCCTTGGGTTCTGAATACCACTCTTGTGTCTTTATCGTAAATACCCTCTCCTTTTGTCTATAACCATTTTAATAGGGTTTCTGTGACTGGCAAGCAAAAACCTGGATTAGAACCATCTTCTCCCACTTCCATCCGAGTCCTCTTCTGGCCATCGATATCCCCCCATTTATTCTCTCTTGGGAAATCCACAGAGTCCTCATAATCTCTTGGTTTCTCTCTTTTCCGGGACCAAATGCTCCCAGTTCCAACCCCCATCTTGCCCCTACTCACCTGTATCTTGCTCAACTTTTTCTTTTTTGGCTGTGTGGAACAGCACGTTCCCTAACCGGGGATTGAACCTGTGCCCCTGCATTAGAAGCACAGAGTTTTAACCACTGGGAAGTCCCTTCCTCAACTTTCATGCCCTAAAAAAAACAGGTTTTCCAGAAAGCCCTCCTGGACTACTCAGACCTCAGGGATCCTCTCTTCCAATGACCTCCAATAGCACCAGACTCTGTCCATGGGTCCCTGTTCCCAGACCACAGCCTGGGTCCAGGATGGCTTCATCGGCACCATCTAGAGCGTGTTAAAATATTACAGACTCCCCGTCACCACTCTCCCCAGCCCCGAGATTCTAATTCAGTTGATCTGGGAGAAGCCTGTACTTTTTAAAAGGCTCTCAAGTGACTCTTCTCTGTATTCCAGTTTGAAAACCATCAATCTGTACCACTCACTTGGTACTTGACATAAACTACTTTGTATAGTTAGTTACCACTTTGTGTGCATTTTAAATTTTGTTCACAGTAAAGTAAAACCTTCCAGCCCACAGATTTAGAGAGCATTCAGGTGGATCTCTCCTAGACCTTCCTCTTACCAGATACCTTGATGATCTACACTGCTACCCTCCTACCTGATATGATTGACCCCAGGCAGAAGATATGGCCATCCTACCCAAGCCTTGGGTCTCTTTGCCATGCTTGGGACTCTAGGGAATGTAGAAAAAGGAGATGACATTGTAGATCATGGCTGGATACCAACGGCCTCTTCATGACAGAGTAAATCTGGACAAGACTGAAATTTCCATGAACGTTTCCTCTCCTGGTGCCCTGTAGAACTGTCATTGGTTGTGGGGAGTTGCAATGAACAGGATACTCTGCATCCCTTTTGGGGCAAATCCGAATTCAGGATGTTGATTTCATGATGTCCATGTGAAACAGTCCGTTCACACGTGACACACAAGGGGACCCAAACTGATGAGTCAAATGGAGCAAGACGTAGCTAGACTGGCCCGGGAATGATTGTCAATCCCCAGTAGCAGGTGGTCATGCTCAGTAGTCATCCCCAGAAGTCCCCACTTCCAGATCCCAGCATCCCTTACACCCTGAAAGAATTGGCCAAGACCTGGTAAAATGAATACAGTGCAAACACTGTTTAAAATTTTACTGCTGCTAGCCAGGGCTTTGGGTAGAGCAAGAAAGTGTGTGTGTGTGTGTGTGTGTGTGTGTGTGTGTGTGTGTGTTTGTGTGTGTGTGTGTGTGTGTGTGTTTTGGGGGTGGGAAAGGGAACTCCTTGGTGCCCCACAAGTCCCTGCCTTGAGTACAGGAGCCAAAAAGGAGGAGACCTGTAGGACAGAGGTTGATCCCTTTCAAAGTCAGCACGGTGGGGATGAATGTGGTAGACTCTGACACTGAGCATCCAAGGGCTGTCAGACACTTGCCAGGAAGCCGTAGGGTGTCTCCCCTACCTGTTTCTCTCAGAAGGGCCATTACCTAAAGTAGCAAAAACCATATGACCAATGTTGTCCCAGCTCACACTTCTGGGATCCCATCTCTGCCCACCTCCCCCAAACCTGACACCCTCGCCTCACCTCTTCTCTTCTATTCCCTGCCTACCACTCGTCCCTGACCCCACCCCTCCCCACAGAATCTCTCATCCTCCACCCTAGTCCCATGCAGAGTCATCTGCTTTCCTCCCCACCAGACTCCCGGGTCCTGCGCACCTGGGGGTGCTGGACAGGCATGTGCCTGTGATGATGAGGATGACGCCCACGAGGAAGCCGGCCAGGCCGAGGGCCAGGCCGAGGGTGAAGACCAGGGTCTCTGTGGTGTCAGGCAGCAGGGTAGGCACCTGGGGCTCTGGGAGAGAAAGAGAGGGTCAGGGGGTCGGGCAAAGGGATTCCAGAGTGAAGGACACACGGGTGTGAGAAGGGGGGCCTGGGGAGGGGGCTTCGTACCCCAGTGCTTAAAGAGCGGCTGGTCCAGGCCCCAGTGCTCCACCTTGCAGTCATAGAAGTCATCCACCGAGGGCACGAAGGGCAAGTAGTGGAACTTCCGGAACAGATGGTTGGGCTGGGCATAGAAGCTGGTCTGGGCCACCCCCTCAGTGATGGTCTGACCGTTGCGCAGCCAGGTGATATTGATGACAGGGGGGAAGATGTTCTCCACGACGCAGATGAGGACGTTGGGCTGGCCCAGCTCCACGTGAGACTTGGGCAACACAGTCACTCTTGGGGGCACTAGGAGGAACCAGGCCCTGAATCCCACAGGCTCAGCCCTCCAGCTGGGCCTTATCAGGGCTGGGATTGAAGGGTGTTTCCTCCTATTAGCTTTCCGAGAGCAGGGAATGGTCTAGGATGGTGACACCAGGACAGAAGCAGGGGGACAGAGGGATGAGAGACTGTGGAGGGCAGAGGGGGCCCCCGGGGGTCCTGTATCTGCCAGGTCCCTGATGGGGAGTACAGCGGGAGGGGTCATTTCTCAAGAGGAAGAGGTTGCTGAAGGAACCTGAGAAGATCCAGCACCTCCTGGGAAGGAAAGGGCCTGAGCACAACAGTCTCAGATTCCGAGAGTGGAGCCCAGGAGTCCATAGAGGCCTGTGAGTGGGGAGAGGAGGCTTCTCTAGGCCTCCCCTGCCTGCCAGGGGCTTAGTGGAGGGGGGCACAGAGGAAAGGCCCGGTACCGTTGGCGGCTCTGGTACGGTTTGAGCGCTCCACCAAGACGTCCAGATGCGCTTTGATCATCGTGATACTGGCCAGCCCACGCTGCGGGTCAAAGTAGGCGAAGTTGCCAAATTCAGGCAGACGCCACACAGCCTCCCTCTTCTTCAGGTCCACAGAGAACAGCTGCTCTCCATCGAAATCGTAGGTGAACTGACCCGAGCCATCATAGGACTGGTAGAAGGCTGGTCCGTAGGAGCCCATGTGGTCAGCTGTATTGGGTGAGTTCAGGGGTCGGGGGAGAAAAGAAAAGGTATCAATCTCATCCATCAGATGTGATGTATTGAGTCTCTGAGCTGTGCCCCATCCTTGGTTCTGTGCGGGGGCAGAGTCCCGTTCTGACGCTGAGCTGGTCCTTGGAGAGTAGAAGGGTTGCCAAGGGACGGGAGGGAGAGGATGGAGGGCATGGGCACATCCCCTGCACACTGGCCAGCACAGAGTCATGGGTGCAGCCCGGCATACCGGGTTGGGAAGAAGAGAGGTTGCCTAAGCTCAGGCTTGGGATCCCCAGAGTTAAATCTTGGCTCTGATGGTCTGCCCCAGCTGTGCTACCAGGTCCTGTGTGTGAGATGAGAGGTGAGTAGGGGTGGGATGAGGAGAAAATAAGTAAGGTGAAGAGCATCCATGGAGCTTTGGGCACAGAGATGCAGTGCAAGAGGATGTGAGGGAAAACAGGTGATAGCGGGCAGGAGTAAGAAGATTTGTGACCAGAGCCTGAAGGGATAGAAAAAGGCAGCCCAAGGTATTGCAAAGAGCAGTGGAAAAGGAGTCAGAAGTTCAGGGTTCATGTCACAACTCTTCTGTCTCAGAGCATTATGATCAAATGTGTGTCTTCCCATGACTGAGGCTCAATTTTCTAGAAATTGGGAGTTAGGTGTTCGTTGATAAGATGGCTTTATAATTCTATGAAATTATTTGTGCAATGATCATGAGAAACCACCATGTGCCCAGCACGATACCAGGCCCCAAGGAAATACAGACAAACCAGCTGTGGACCCCGCACACAAGGAGCTCAAGTCTAGAGCAGGATAAAGACAGATAAACAGCTACCTATTGACCTGGTGATAAATACAGCAATAGAAAATGGGCTCGCCCGAAGCCAGGAAGTGGTACAGAAATCAGGATGCTGGGCAGCAGTAGGACGGAGGTTTGGGTCTCAGAGAGGAGGGAGGAATGAGGAGGCACCTGAATGTGATGCTGGGCTGAGCTGCACCTGTATTTTAGGTCCAGGACAGACCTGATAGAGGTGAGAGGGATGCGGGTAACAGAAGTTGCCCATAAACCAGAGGAAAGGAACTGTTCACTCTCTGTACCATCTGGCGTGTAACCCCACGCCCTTAATCTCCTCTCCTTACCCAGCACCCTCTGCACTCACCCTTGATGGCCCCAGCTTCCTGGGGGCTCAGGAGGGTCATCAAGGTGTGGAGTCCCAGGACCAGCCCCCCACTGAGGACCATTGTCCCCTGGTGCTTTAACCAAATAAGTCCCAGTCGGTGTGGAGGGTAAAGGAAGAGGGGGAAGGTAAAGAGGAAGAAACAGATTCTAGGATGAGGGAGCCCCCTGCTGTATTCAGCCAATCAGAGAAATTCTCTGAGTTAAATGTAGCTGTTGCTGGGGAAAGAAGTAGAGGAAAGAGCCTGGGTGAGAAGATGGAAGAATTCATTGGGCCCACGAGCACCAGGGAGGCTTGGTCCACAGGAAGTCAAAGGGATGGGAGGGGCTTAGATTAACTGTTTCTACATCCTCCAAGAATGTATCCTGTGAAGGGAGAGGAAAGGCCATCAGAACACCGCATAGCTGAGCTCAAACAAATCCTCTATCTTAATCCATGGTGTAGGGACTCCTACTCGTCCTATACGTTTCTGTGGACCAATTTGGAGTTAAAAAATAAAATAAATTTGGGGATTCCTTGGCTGTCCAGTGGTTAGGACTCTATGCTTCCACTTCAGGGGACATAGGTTCAATCCCTGGTCAGGGAGCTAAGATCCTGCAAACCACATGGCATGGCCAAAAAAAAGGAAAGGGCTTCCCTGGTGGTGCAGTGGTTGAGAGTCCGCCTGCCGATGCAGGGGACATGGGTTCATGCCCCGGTCCGGGAAGATCCCACATGCCGCGGAGCGGCTGGGCCCGTGAGCCATGGCCGCTGAGCCTGCGCGTCCAGAGCCTGTGCTCCGCAACGGGAGAGGCCACAGTAGTGAGAGGACCGCGTACCGCAAAAAAAAAAAAATGTTTTTTTTACTAAGAAACTTTAAAAGGGAAACACTGGCTACACAGTAGTAAAAATCTTTTAAATCTTTAAATCATGTTTTAAAATATTACTTTATTTCATTATGTGAGGAAAACTGTATAACTGTTAGAGATGTTTAGAGTGAAAAAGAGCCATAAGGAGTTCCAGTGGACCTTTCTGAGGAGGGCAGAGGGTGCTGGGTAACCTCCACGAGTCCCTCCATGTCCCCTATGCCCGTGTCTCAGCCTGGAGGTTGACCTGTGTGGACTGCATCACCCTTACTTTTGGCTTCTAATTGGGAGGCACTGGCAGAATTTAGTCTAAAGTAAAATATATATATATAAAGTTAACTGTCTATCCTGGTAAAGAGAAGTCTAACCAAATATCTGAAGGCAATGTGTCAAAAGTGATTGAATAAATGATTTTCAGCTTGGAAGGGATCTAAGAAATCATCTGAGTCTGTGTTTCCAAACCTGGCCACACAGGAGGATCAGCCGCGAAGTGTGTTAAAAATACAGATTCCTGGGTTCCATCCTGACCTGAGTTAGAGTAACTTTTCCAAAGTAGGGCCAGGGGACCTGCGTGTTTAGCATGCTCCCTAGATGATTCTTGGGCAGGCAGTCTATGGACTGCTTTTCGGCACAAAAAAACAAACAAAAACCACCTGCTCTGATGCTCTTTCCTACACTGAGTGGCATTGATTTACAATATTGTGTTCGTTTCTGTTCTACAGCAAAGTGAATCAGTTATACATATACCTACCAACCCTTTTTTAGGTTCTTTTCCCATATAGGTCATTACAGAGTATTGAGTTCCCTGTGCTATACAATAGGTTCTTATTAGTTATCTATTTTATATATATTAGTGTGTATATGTCAATCCCAATCTCCCAATGTATCTCCCTCCTTCCCCCTTAGTAACCATAAGTCTGTTTTCTACATCTGTGACTCTATTTCTGTTTTGTAAATAAGTTCATTTATACCATTTTTTAGATTTCACACCTAAGTGATATCGTGATATTTGTCTTTCTCTGTATGAGTTACTTCACTCAGTATAACAATCTCTAGGTCCATCCATGTCATTGCAAATGGCATTATTTCATTCTTTTTTATGGCTGACTAGTATTCCTTTGTAGATATGTACCACAGCTTCTGCATCCATTCATCCATCGATGGACATTTAGGCTGCTTCCATATCCTGGCTGTTGTAAATGGTACTGCAGTGAACATTGGGGTGCATGTGTTGTCTGTACCTCCCCCATCTTCCCTCTAACCAGATAAGCACCTTAGCATGCTTTCAAATACATTCAAATACTTCTCCTTCACCAAGGTATTTGATCAGTCTTACTTCCCATACCTTTTTGGCACCTCCTGAAATTTTCTCTTACTGGAATACTTCCTCCAAAAGTGTTTTCAATGTATTTGTGGGCAAACCTTCTGAAGCTTTGTATGCTTGAGAACGTTTTTATTATATCATCACTTTGAATAACATTTAGCTGTTGTATTAAATTCTAAGTTTGACTTTTTTCTCTTTAATATTTTAAATAATATTATCCCAATGACTTTTTTGCATCCATTGTTGGCATTAGGAAGTCTGCTGTCAGTGTATCTCTCCAGAATCTTTTAGAATTCTCTCATTGTCTGCTATTGTAAAATTCGTTATATTGTACCTAAAATGGGTTTGTCCAGATCTTACTGTAGGATATTAAGGAGCCTCTTTATGTTTTAATTCTAAGACTTTGTCTCTTTTATTTCTGTAACTATTTCTTCTCTCTATTTTTATGAAATTCATATTACCCACATTGGGCACGTCTCTCTTTCATCTCTTTTGGCTTTTCTTCTCTGTTTTCAATTTCTTTATCCTTCCATCTTTTATTCTAAGAGAGCTCTGTAGTCTAGTACTCCAGCTTACTAACTGTTTTTCAGTTGTATCTCTCCCAATATTTATTCTCATTAATGTGGTTTTTCTTTTGAAAGAAAAAGCTATATATATATAGTTTGTTTGTTTTGTTTTGTTTTGTTTTTGTTTGGCGCGCCTCTTGGCTTGCGGGATCCTAATTCCCGGACCAGGAATCAAACCTGTGCCCCACCCCCCACCCCACCCCCGCAGTGGAAGCGCCGAGTCCTAACCACTGGACCACCAGGGAATTCCCGACTAGTATATATTTTTACACCTAGACCTTCTATATAGTTTTCCCTATATCCCCTAGGTTTTTTTCTTTTTACACAATAGCTTCTCTTATTTTTGTAAATGCATTGTTTATGCTCATTTTAAGTGGCTAGTCTATATTTACTAATACTTCTTTTAAGGACACCTGTTGTTTTTCTTTGGAGGTGGTGGTGCTCCCTGAACTGAGGGAGTTACTATTTTGGTAACTGTGAACCAGGACAGGACCAGAGGGTAAGTGAGAAACAGGAAATGGCCTCCTCCTCCGGCTGCCCCTTATATGTAATGTATAATAATATCATGACTTCAAGGTTCCTGTATCAAGTCCTCATAGCACCTCTTAATTTCTAGTTCCAAATCACCACCAAGACCATGTGTAAGAGAACAGTGAAGTAGTTTATGTTAAAATTCCCCAAATTCAGGCAGATACTCATCCGTATCTCCATACTTTGCTCTCGACCCTATGGGAGAGATCAGACCTTGATCCACAACTGCGATTCAGACATGAGTAAACTAGCTAACATGTTGGGGTCTCCAAAGGTGCTCACAGATGCCCCTGAAACAAGTTAGCAGGAATAAAGTAAAGCCTGGCCGGGTGGGGCGGGGCTGTCAGAAGAGTAGTGACTACAGTGCAATATGACGTCGTATCAAAGATGCCATTGAATCACTAAGGGCTTAACAACGTTTCTATGGGAAACGCCTGCAAAACTTTATGTCTACTGCAGAGAAAGACAAATATCATACGATATCGCTTATATGTGGAATCTAAAGAAATGATGCCAATGAACTTATTTACAAAACGTAAATAGACTCATAGAGTTAGAAAACTAACTTATGGTTACCAAAGGGGAGTGGGGGAGGGATAAATTAGGAGTTTGAGATTAAAATATACACACTACTATATATAAAATAGATAAACAACAAGGACCTACTGTATAGCACAGGGAACTATACTCAATATCTTGTAATAACCTATAACATTACAGAATGTAAAAAAAAAAGAATATATATATATATAACTGAATCGCTTTGCTATACCCCTGAAACTAACACAAAACTGTAAATCAACTATATTTCAATAAAAAATTTTAAAAAGTAGGTCTCCTAGAAGATGGGGCACCTAGAGTAGGAGGGGCACCCCGGGGGTCTAGAGGTGATCAGAATTCTGGGTGAAATAAAAGGGGTGTCAAAGGAGGTCGGCAGCAGCATAGAGACAATGTGAGGAATAGTTCAGAGTAAATCAGCCCTGTAGGGAACAGCAACCATCCTTGTTCCCTCCACCTCCTGCTCTCGGCTAGGGAAGGACGCAGGGCAGAGCGAACATTCTCAAGACTTACCTCCTGGCAGGTCACAGACTGCAGAATCCGCACCCACATTACGTGTCCGAGATACGTGCTACGAGGGACTTGAAATTATAGCGAGACCAGGGACAGGCCCTGGAGTCGCAAAGAAGGCACCAGAGATGTCCAGCTCTGACACACAGGTATTTATTGGTCTCTGGTATTTCTCAGGAAGGATGCTGTGTAGGAAGAAGTCCCAGAGGAGACCGGGGCTTATAGATCAGTGTGGGGATCACCTTGCCACCATACTTCAAATTTCAACATGTATTAAGTGCTTTCTATATGTCAGGCCCTTTGCAAGGGGCTAAGTGTGAGTGGAATCACAGATGGCCAGGATTTGGAGGAGTCTCTGGAGATGCCCATCATTGGTGCTGAGGAGCACAGAGATTCAAAGGGACTGGAGGTTTAAAGGAGATCTGACCAAAAAAAAAAAAAAATTAGAATTCCCTGGCGATTCAGAAGTTAGGACTCTGCGCTTTCACTGCTGTGGCCCTGGGTTCAATCCCTGGTCGGGGAACTAAGATCCCGCAAGCTGTGCATGCAGACAATAAATAAATAAATACATAAAGTAGATCTGATGCTGGGGACTCCCCTCTGTCCTCTTCTGTCACAGAAAGGTTGTCACCTGCAGTAGGACAGTGTGGTTAGGACTCCCCGGTTAGCAGTGCATCCTTCATTCCTTTACACCTGCTCCCTTCTATTTCTCCCCTCACAGGCCCCTAAGGAGATGATGATCTTTCCAGCAGATGAGGACCAGTGAGAAGTCAAGAGATACCCTAAGGAGATGTCATGTCACTCTCTCCATCTCTCTCCACCTGTCCACCTGCTTGTTTTCCTCTTAGACCTGAAGGTTCTCTAGGGTAGGGCTGTTTATGATTAATGCTGGAAAGGACCTCAGAGATGATTTAGTTAAATCCTCCATTTATGGGGTAGGAAAACTTTGGACCAGGGGGGTTCTGTGATTTCTCCAAGGTCACATGACTGAGTCCAAGAACATTGTATATTCTATCATTTCACACTGGGAGGTGATGGGTTTAGGGGTAGTCATCAAAATACCTTTACGTCAACAGGAATAACACTGAATTGATGTGTCAATGCCTTGAGAGAGAACTGCACAGAGGCTGGGGGTGAGGTGAGGGGATAGAGAGAAAACACTGAACACAAAGTAATAATTGTGACTCTGCTCTGGACAGAAGGCAGAGGGAGGTCTCTGAGTTCTCCAATCAGACACTCTGCTGAAGGAGGATGGAGACTTAGGAGAAAAGAGGCAAAAGACCACTATGTGGTCCTGGATGCAGCCACTCGACGTCACAGGGAAACTGGGCAGAGTCTCTTGGGGGCATGGTAGCCTCTCCCAGCCCAGCTCTGCCTGTTCTCTACCTTCCACAGAGCTGTACGTGTACAGAGGAGGAGTGACTGCTACTGGGAGTGATGGACCGCTACTGGAAGTGATACCTTTATAACAGAGTGGTGTACATCCAGTCTGACAGTGCCGTGGGGGCATTTGTGGCTGTGACCAAGATGGAACACATCACTGCATGTTTACAGCAGAGCTTTTTACAATAGCCAAGACTTGGAAGCAACCTAAATGTCCATTGACAGATGAATAGATAAAGAAGATGTGGTATATATAAAATGGAATATTACTCAGCCGTTAAAAAGGATGAAATAATGCCATTTACAGCAACGTGGATGGACCTAGAGATTATCATACTAAGTGAAGTAAGTCAGACAGAGAAAGACAAATACCATTTGATACTGCTTATATGTGGAATCTAAAAATAATAATACAAATGAACTTATTTATAAAATAGAAACAGACTTAGAGAACTAACTTATGGTTACTGGGGGGGAAGGGGGCGGGGAGGGATAGATCAGGAGTTTGGGATTGACATGTACACACTGGTATATTTAAAATAGATAACCAACAAGGACCTACTATATAGAACAAAGGACTCTGCTCAGTACTCTGTAATAACCCAAATGGGAAAAGAATGTGAAAAAGAATAGATACATGTATACGTATAACTGAAAGAAAATAATGGAAAAGAATATGCAAAAGGATATATATGTATAACTAAGTCACTTTGCTGTACAGCAGAAATTAACACAACATTGTAAATCAACTGTACTTCAATAAAATGTTTTTAAATGTAAAAAAAGAAAACCCTGCCAAGATTTGGAACATCCAGAGGGAGTTCCTGGGACTGAGACAGAGCGCGGTGGACTTGCTGTGCAGACAGACTACACGTGGACAACGGTTTCACCCTGAAGCACAGAGGTGAAAGGATGGGTGGGAGAGAGAAGACCCTGGAAGGGGTGGGCTCGGGCAGCAGAGGAGGGAAGCACTCTCCATCCCATCTCCGAGCTCAGTGGGACCCAGGCTGGGTGGCCTGAGTCCAGAAGGCTTCACAGTGCACGGGGGCCAGACCAGCATGGGAAAAGGCCAGACCCCCTGCTAATTAAACACACAAAAAATATTGGGTTTGTGGTTCTTGCTACAATTTTCTTTTTTTTTGGAGTTGGGGGGAGGTGGGTAGAGGAGACCAGGAAACATACATTAAATGTAGAATGAATCAAGCTACTTCTTTTCTTCTCTTTTTCTAATGAGGATTATCAGACCAAGAGATCAAAAGAATGCTATTGGCTGAATATATTCTGATTCTAAGGTCATGTCCCTTTGAACAAGATAGGAAAATGTCAACTTAGGTAGCTTCACCACTGGTTCAACATTTCTGTTCAAAGAATATTAGTTACCAGACTATACGTTTCTGGTGAAGGTGTTATAGAAAGTATTATAGTGCTGACTTTGGCCCTCTCCTGTTCCTCTCTGCTCTCTCTTCATTGTGTCTGACAAGGCCCTTCTTGGAAAAATTGAATGTTTTACTCTGTTTTTCCTACTCTGTCCCCCATCTTCTGCCTCCAAATAGCTTAATGGATGATATATTCATCTTTAAAATCTAAAAGTCAATTTGGCTTAAAAATGGTGAATCACTGTATTGTACAACTGTAACTTATGTAATCTTGTACGTTAACCATACTTCAATTTAGATTTTTTTAAAAATGTCAATTTGGCAAGAAAATCACTCAACGCACTGCATTAGCTATCTCCATGGTCATAACGAGATTCTTTCCCGCACTCCTACTCCAACCTAAAGTGAACGTCTCCCCCTCCAAGAAAGAGCCCTTGCAAGCACACCACCTGCTCGTCTGCCATGTGACTGATTTCTATCCAGGCCACGTGCAAGTCCGCTGGTTCCTGAATGGACAGAAGAAGACAGCTGGGGTTGTGTCCATCCACCTGATCAATGGTGGAGACTGGACCTCCCAGCTCCTGGTGATGCTGGAAATGACCCGTCAGCAGGGAGACGTCTACCCCTGCCACGTGGAGCACCCCAGTCTGGACAGACCTGTCACCGTGAAGTGAGTTACTCCCTTATGACCCTCTGGACTCCAAGCTCTGGGGTCCACTCACTACGCCTCGGGGCCACACCACCCCGTGTTTTTCCTCCTCAACTCCCTGTGGTCTGGGCCGGGAGCAAAGGAGAGCTGGTGACCCTAGTGTGCGTTTATCCCTGCCCTGGGAAATCCTAAAGACTCTCTCCTTGTTAGAAAACCTCAGAAAGTAACCACCTTCGTGACTGGCTCTCAGACATGGGAACCAGCCTCTCCCCCCGGTCTCCCTTCAGCCCCTGAAGCTGGGACCTGACGGGCTGACATTGGCTCCTGTGGAAGTCTCCACTCCAAGATCCAGAACTTTGGGAGTGATTGCCACATTTTTAAAATTAATTTTTATTGGAGTATAGTTGATTTACAATGTTGTGTTCGTTTCTGCTGACAACAAACTGAATCGATTGTGCATATACATATATCCACTCTTATTTAGGTTCTTTTCCCATATAGATCATTACAGGGTATTGAGTAGAGTTCCCTGTGCTGTACAGTAGTCCCTTAATAGTTATCTATTTTATATATAGTAGCGTGTATATGTCAATCCCAATCTCCCAATTTATCCCTCCCTCCCTTTCCCCCTTGGTAACCATAAGTTTGTTTTCTACACCTGTGACTCTATTTCTGTTTTGTAGCCACATTTTTAAACTTAGTTTAAAAATCATTTTGACTATGCTAACACATATATATGGAATTTAAGGGAAAAAATGTCATGAAGAACCTAGGGGTAAGACAGGAATAAAGACACAGACCTACTAGAGAATGGACTTGAGGATATGGGGAGGGGGAAGGGTAAGCTGTGACAAAGCGAGAGAGAGGCATGGACATATATACACTACCAAACGTAAAATAGATAGCTAGTGGGAAGCAGCCGCATAGCACAGGGAGATCAGCTCGGTGGTTTGTGACCGCCTGGAGGGGTGGGATAGGGAGGGTGGGAGGGAGGGAGACGCAAGACGGAAGAGATATGGGAACATATGTATATGTATAACTGATTCACTTTGTTATAAAGCAGAAACTAACACACCATTGTAAAGCAATTATACCCCAATAAAGATGTTAAAAAAATCATTTTGACTGTTACCTTAGAATACTGAACATTCCATCCTCTGCTTATAAGCAGAACCAATAGATTAATATAGGGTTTGACAAAAAGAAGATGGTCTCCCTGACTTTCTGTTTGGCCAAGAATTCCTTCTAATGTGGTGTAATCAGACTGCAGTCATAAAGCTGTAAGTTAACTCAGGATTCTAACCATCAAATCAGGTTTTGAAGCTTGTCCTAGTGGGGGTAGAGGGTTGTCACAAGGAAACATGGAAGTTAAATGATTTAGTACTTCTTTCCTTTCCCTGTTTTATTGGACAACTATGGGAAACTAAAACTGTGGATGGGAGAGGGAAGGACTGGGAGTCTGGGATGAGCAGATGTAAACTATTATATACAGGATGGATAAACAACAAGGTCCTACTGTATAGCACAGGGAACTATATTCAATATCTTGGATAAACCATAATGGAAAAGAATATGAAAAAGAATATATATATGTATAGCTGAATCACTTTGCTGTACAGCAGAGATTAACACAACATTGTAAATCAACTATACTTCAATAAAAAATAATAAAATTAGGGTCTTCCCTGGCTGTCCAGTGGTTAAGACTCTGTGCTCCCAATGCAGGGGGCACAGGTTTGATCCCTGGTCAGAGAACTAAGATCCCACATGCCACACGATGTGGCCAAAATAATAATAATAGTAAATACATAAATAAATAAAAAGTAAAAAAAATTTTTTTAATAAATACAAAACTTTAAGAAAAATAAATAAAACTGTGGGGTAATTTTTATGAGAAATAGTCTAAGATTTGAGGGAAAAGTCAGATTATCCATTGCCAAGAATCTGAATTTTACATGTTCTGTAAAGCTAGAGAATGTTCAATAGGCTCCCATCTCCACCTAGTGGCCAACAGTGGGATTTAGCCTTGGAACAAGAAATCAAGGGATTTGTGAACAATTTGTTGGAATACGCCAACGTTTTTTTTTAATATATATACATTTTTAAATTTATTTGGCTGCGTTTGGTCTTCATTGCTGCGCGCAGGCTTTCTCTAGTTGCGGTGAGCAGGGGCTACTCTTCTTTGTGGTGGCTTCTCTTGTTGCAGAGCACCGGATCTAGGAGCGCGGCTTCAGTAGTTGTGGCTTGCAGGCTCTAGAGCGCAGGTTCCGTAGTTGTGGCGCACGGGCTTAGTTGCTCCACAGCATGTGAGGTCTTCCCAGACCAGGGCTGCATTGGCAGGTGGATTCTTAACCACTGCACCACCAGGGAAGTCCCACTCCAACATTCTTTACAAAAAAGTTAGAGAAAAGGTTACATATATAAAAGTCAGGGTAGGGACTTCCCTGGTGGTGCAGTGGTTAAGAATCCGCCTGCCAATGCAGCGGACGCGGTTCAAGCCCTGGTCTGGGAAGACCTCACATGCTGCGGAGCAACTAAGCCCGTGCGCCACAACTACTGAAGCCCACCTGCCCTAGAGCCCATGCTCTGCAACAAGAGAAGCCACCGCAATGAGAAGCCCGTGCAGCGCAACAAAGAGTAGACCCTGCTCGCCGCAACGAAGACCCAACGCAGCCAAGAGTTTAAAAAAAAAAAAGTCGGGATAAATATGGCCAAATGTAGAGGCTTTGGCAGCACCAGCGCTTCTGCAGTTTGGCTGTGCCTCGGACAGCAGCCATGAAAATATACTAATCATTGTTCTGTTGCAATATTTATATTTTTGTTAAATAATTGAACATAAAGAAATATACCAACAGAAGGCAACCCTTCAAAATTAACTTTAGAAAGAAGAAGGTCTACAGAAGTAGAGAGTCATAGTATCTATAAAGTGAGTGTGCTCATCAGAGAACATCTAGAGCAGCCCTGCCCAATAGACCTTTCTGCTTTGATGGAAATGTTTATATCTGAGCTGCCCAATAGAGCAGCCACTAGCCACATGTACTCTTGAGCACTGAAAATGCCCTTGGCTGGTGCAACCAATGGGCTGAAATTTTCATTTAATTCTAAACTAGTTAAATTTAAATTATAGCCATGTGTGACTAGTGGCTACCATATTGGACAGGCACAGTTTACAATCTTTCTCTTAAAAACATGTAGGCCCTCTCTTAGTAGCCTTTACTGGAGGCTGTAGGATAAGCTGCTAGAAAAATGAAAAAGGATTTGAGGGACTTCCCTGGTGGTTCAGTGGCTAAGACTCTGCACTCCCAATGCAGCGGGCCCTGGTTCGATCCCTGGTCAGGGAACTAGACCCCACATGCATGCCACAACTAAGAGTTTGCATGCTGCAACTAAGGATTCTGCATGCCGCAGCTAAAGATCCCGCATGTGTCAACGAAGATCCCGCGTGCCGCAACTAAGACCTGGCGCAGCCAAAATAAATAATAAATAAATAAATATTTTTTTAAAAATAGAACTTTAGAAGCCAGGGAAGGTAGAGATAAAGAGTCTTCTCTGGTCATGGATCATTAGATTTGGGGATAGCAAAATCTCAAAAACATAAGAGGCCCACTAGCAACTTAATACATTTACAAACGAGATTAAAGAAGCACAAAAAAAGTCCAATTCTAGCAGATACAGAAGCTACAGCCATAGAAGGAATCTTGGCAAACCCTCAACTCATGCAGTTGAAAAGCGCTGGGAAGGAAGCCAAAGGGAATCTCCAAGACAAAGAGCTTACAAATTTTAAGAACATGTTTTCTCAGTACATACAGGAAAGGAAGCACTTCAACACACCTCCTCTGATTCACCCTCTGAGTTTAAAGAGCTTTGCCCTGAAGATCAAGCCAGATCCTCTCCTAGGACAGCACAAATAACTTTAATTTCCTTCCCTCCAGATCTGTTACAGTAGTAGATCTGTCTGGAAACACTACACTCTATTAAAACTTTGGACAAAGGACAACATTGCAGAATTCTAGGAACTTTGGGATACAGGATCAACAGGAACTTTTAATTAGGAAACCTAATCTAATAAGAGGGCTATTTTGACTGTTGGGGCATGTGGAGGAGAAAGTATCTAAAGGAATAAGTTGTGATAACATTAAATGAGGTTACAGAGAAACAAAAAAGTTCCTATGGTGATTTCACCTGCCCTTGGGTATGTTGAATTTACTACTGCAATTCCGGGAAATAGAAAAGCTCCCACTTTGAACCTCTGGAATTTCACATCCCCACCAAAAAATGTAAATATGAAACAGTGCCAAGTCTCTAACAGAGTATGTAAAAAAACAATGATGATAAAATAGCTGGAGAAACTTGAGATAATCCATCCCACCAACAGAACTCTTTAACATCTCATTTTGGCCAGTCCAAAGGTAGGTGAATCTCAGAAGTTAATTGTGAATTATAGCAATATTAAGAATAATAGGTAGGGACTTCCCTGGTGGCACAGTGGTTAAGAATCCACCTGCCAATGCAGGAGACATGGGTTCGAGCCCTGGTCCGGGAAGATCCCACATGACGCGGAGCAACTAAGCTGGTGTTCCACAACTACTGAGCCTGCGCTCTAGAGCCCGCAAACCGCAACTACTGAAGCCACGTGCCTAGAGCCCGTGACCCGCAACAAGAGAAGCCACTGCAATGAGAAGCCTGCACACCGCAACGAAGAGTAGCCCCCGCTCGCCACAACTAGAGAAAGCCTGCGCGCAGCAACAAAGACAATGCAGCCAAATAAATAAATAAATAAAAATTAAAAATACCATATAAAATATAATAGCTAATTCTTTTTTAATTTTTATTGAAGTATAGCTGATTTACAATGTTGTGTTAATTTCAGGTGTACAGCAAAGTGAATCAGTTATGCATATACATATATCCACTCTTTTTTTTTAGATTCTTTTCCCATATAGGCCATTACAGAGTACTGAGTAGAGTTCCCTGTGCTGTTCAGCAGGTTCTTATTAGTTATCTATTTTAGTTAGAGTAGTGTGTATATGTCAATCCCAATCTCCCAATTTATCCCTCCCCCCAAATATCTAATTGTAAATATTACTCAGTGATTTAAAAAAAAGAATGAAATATTGGACAATAAGGTCTTACTTTATAGCACAGGGAAATACATTCAATGTCCTGGGACAAACCATAATGGAAAATAATATTAAGAAAATAATGTGTAGGGCTTCCTTGGTGGCACAGTTGTTAAGAATCCGTTTGCCAGTTCAGGGGAAATGGGTTCAAGCCCTGGTCCGGGAAGATCCCACATGCCGCAGAGCAACTAAGCCCGTGCGTCACAACTACTGAGCCCATGTGCCACAACTACTGAAGCCCGCACGCCTAGAGCCCATGCTCTGAAACAAGAGAAGCCACCGCAATGAGAAGCCCGCGCGACACAACGAAGAGTAGCCCCCGCTCGCCGCAACTAGAGAAAGCCTGCGCACAGCAACAAGGACCCACAGAGCCAAAAATAAAATAAAAAGTAAAGTGACTGTTAAAAATAATAATAATAATGTGTATATATATATATATATATATGTATCGCTGAGTCACTTTGCTATACAGCAGAAATTAACACAACACTAAATCAACTATACTCCAATTTTTAAAAAGTTTAAAAAGTAAAACAAAAAAAATTTTAATTAAAAAATAAAAAAGAATGCCATTTGCAGCAACATGGATGGACCTAGAGAATATTATACCTAGTGAAGTCAGAGAAAGACAAATATATGATATCACTTATATACGGAATCTAAAACCTAATACAAATGAATCTATATGCAAAACATACTCAGAGACATAGAAAACAAATTTATGGTTACCAAAGGGAAGAGGAAGGGAGAGAAAAATTAGGAGTAAGGAATTAACAGATACAAGCTACTATACCTAAAATAGATAAGCAACAAGGATTTACTGTATAGCACATGGAATTATACTCAATATCTTATAATAACCTAGAGTGGAATTTAATCTGAAAAAAATACATAACTGAATCACTTTACTGTACACCTGAAACAAACACAATGTTGTAAATCAACTATCAATAAAGTTTTTTAAAAGAATAATAGCTAATTCTTTGTTTTTTAATAACTAATTCTTAAATCGTGCTTACTAGATGCCAGGGATTGTTCTAAGTACTTTTTATATATTTCACTCATCTAATTTTTTAAAAATAGGGCTTCCCTGGTGGTGCAGTGGTTAAGAATCCACCTGCCAATGCAGGCGACACGGGTTCGAGCACTGGTCCGGGAAGATCCCACATGCAGCAGAGCAACTAAGCCCGTGGGCCACAACTACTGAAGCCCACCTGCCCTAGAGCCCGTGCTCTGCAACAAGAGAAGCCCCCGCAGTAAGAAGCCCGCGCACTGCAACGAAGAGTAGCCTCGGCTCACCACAACTAGAGAAAGCCCACGCACAGCAACGAAGACCCAATGCAGCCAAAACTAAAATAAAATAATTTTTTAAAAAAAGTTAAAAAGAGTAAATAAATAAAAATAAACAAAATGTGGTTAGCACTGTACCTGATATTATTTCCTTAGTTAAAGATCTTTCTAAGTCAATCCTTGATTAGCGTGTATGCATTCATCTGGCTGATATATTCTCCTCAATGTCAATAAACTATGTCCATCACCAGTTTGCTTTCCCTTGGCTGCCCCAACAAGTCTCATTTATTATATGACCTCAGCAGATTTTTTCACCCTGAGGCACAATCCAATAAAGCAGAAGTTAAAGAGATGACCTAAACCCAATGCGAGTATTAAAATTGTTCGTTACACTTATGACACATTAACCAGGAGTGAACTGAAAACAATTATGCCTGTGAGGAACGTTATGGGGGTGGTAGAAATAGCCTTTATCTTGATAGTGATGGTGATTACACGATGAATATGCTTGTTAAAACTCACAGGACAGTACAGCTAAGGAGGATGAATTTCACTGTAAGTAAAATATATCTCAGTAAACCTGATTTTTTAAAAAGCAACTGCACCCCAAAACTATGTCTTCCCTTATTGATTTTATGATTAAAAGGAATGAACCATAAAATTTTCAGTAAATTGGGGGAGAAAAATTCTGCCTAGGATCAGGGAAAAGCCCTTGCCCTTGAAACACCCTACCCCAAAAAAGAAGACCAGAAATTAATTGGCATGTGTGAATTCTGAAATCTGCATCTCCCACATCTGTATTAAACTTGGATCTCTTCATCATGTTACTAAAAATGGATGCAAATCATATAGATCTTTAAACAGCAAGATACCTTAGGGCTGTGCTGTCTGATATGGTAGCCACTAGCTACATGTGGCTATTTAGATTAAAATTTCATAAAATTAAAACTACAATTCTTGTGGGACTTCCCTGGAGGTCCAGTGGTTAAGACTCTGCTCTTCCAATGCAGGGGACACGGGTTCGGTCCCTGGTTGGGGAACTAAGATCCCGCATGCCGTGTGGCCAAAAAACAAACAAAAAAATAAAATTCTTTAGGTGCACTAACCACTTTTCAAGTGCTTGATAGCCACATGCGGCTAGTGGCTGCCGTATTGGATTGCACAGATGCAGAATATTTCCTTCATCACAGAATGTTCTAGTGGACAGCACTGCTCTAGAGGGCAAATAGATATATAGACCACTGGAGTTTAAGGACTGGAATACTGAATACATATCTGTATGGCACGGGTCTCTGAAAATTCAACTGGCTGACATTTCTAATTAAAATCATCTTGAGATGATACACATTCTAACTATCCTACTTATACTCCAACAAGGCCAATTACCTTCTCACTCAGAGGCAAGCACACCAATAGAGATAACTCATGGTGAAGTGAGGGAGGAACGTGTGACAACAAGAACAAGCTCTAGGGGCTTCCCTGGTGGCGCAGTGGTTGAGAGTCCGCCTGCCGATGCAGGGGACGTGGGTTCGTGCCCTGGTCCAGGAAGATCCCACATGCCGCGGGGCGGCTGGGCCCGTGAGCCATGGCCGTTGAGCCTGCGCGTCCGGAGCCTGTGCTCCGCAGTGGGAGAGGCCACAACAGTGAGAGGCCCACATACCGCAAAAAAAAAAAAAAAAAAAAAAAGAACAAGCTCTAGGTGCCTGTAACAGCCTGCAGAAACTTCAAGAAATCCCTAGAGGGAAGTTTGCAAAACAGAATACATAGTCTATTTGTTTTTAAATTTCTGCTTAATACTTTGCCTAGTGCTCGGGGGTAGATAATCTTGGAAACCCCTCCCCTCAGGGCAAATATGTTCTTAAACAACTGATTTTTATGAAAATTGTGGGACTGCTTTATTGGTAAAAGCAGCCACTGGAGAATCCCCCCTTTCTGGATCTAAAGAAATGATTTAGAGACATGGCAGGCAGAGAATTGTTCCCTAATATCCATAATTCCACAGTTCCTAATAGAACCTTCTGTTTTATTTGGGCACATGAACTTCCAGAATAAGTCCTAGTTTCCCATCCTTCTTTCCAGTTACGTGTGGCCACACGTAAGTTTTGTCCAATGCTCTGTAAGGAGAACTGCCATGTGCAACTTCCAGAAGGTGGCCTTATAAAGAGGGTGATGGGTCCTTCTTTCCCTTTCCTCTTTCCTGCTGATTTGAATGCAAATCTGAAAGCTGGAACTCAAGCAGTCATATTGGACCTGAGAAGGAAGAGCCATGTTGAGGTTGGTGGAACAAGAAGATGGAAAAAAAGTCTGAATCTCTGACACTGTTAAACACCCTACCAGCCCCGGAGCTCAACGTGAGAGAGAAATAAAAGTCTATCTTGGTTAAACCATAATTGTTCTCAGGGTATCTGTGTCTCACAGCTCAACCTAATCTGAACCAATATATATAGCATCTCTTGTTCGCAGCCAAGCTATAATAAGAGTAGATTCATGGAAATGTAAAATGGAGCTCTCAATGTACATATCACCCTCAAGCATCAGGTACAGTAAAATGATGGAATGGTTTCCTTCAGTCCCAGTGCAGGACTGTCACGAACAGCTCTCTCACAGCTGCTTATCTTCTCGGTAATCACACCTTACATTGTGCCTTGTCCAACATGGCACCCTCCACGGTGCTTCTCAGTAAAGAGCCCCGAAACTGTGACTGACAGGATGGAGAAGGAATCCCAGACGCTGTTGTGTGGGCCCATGGGCATCTGTTGAGTTTAGTGCCATATCAAAGGATTTCAGAAAGGAGCTGGTATAGATTTACTTGTGGTAATAAATCAATAAGACAATACAGTGGCTGATATACTTTCCAATACCCATGTTGCATCCTGAGCTGCCAGGTAGGAGACTTAGTATCTTCAAAGCTTTTGCAATAGCCATAAAACCACTCTTTAAAGACATAGCAAAGTGGAACTGGGCTTTTCTACCGCTAAGTGGTGTCAGGTATGTCTAATGAATGAATGTCGGTGAATGTCATGTGTGATAGTGACATAAACAGAACCACAACAGCTATAACCAAAACATGTGCATGTACTTTAGGCAAAGAAAATGTGTAAGAATTCACACAGTGGTACCATATTTCACTGACTTGAGGACCAAGGGAAGACAGAGATATGTAGGCCATGGCCCTCTGGGATATGTGCTGCTCCCAAGTACAGTTACCTAAGTTGTCCAAATTTTACAAGTTTTTTGTTTTTTGTTTTTTTTGCGGTACGTGGGCCTCTCACTGCTGTGGCTTCTCCCGCTGCGGAGCACAGGCTCCGGACACGCAGGCTCAGCGGCCATGGCTCACGGGCCCAGCCGCTCCGCGGCATGTGGGATCTTCCCGGACCGGGGCACGAACCCACGTCCCCTGCATCGGCAGGCGGACTCTCAACCACTGCGCCACCAGGGAAGCCCTACAAGTTGCTTTTTGACCATAAGTCACAGATGCCACAAATACAGCTCAAGGCTAAGAAGCAGCTCCAAGATGTGACAGGCTAGAGGACCCAACCCCCCAGCCTTCACGCTATAATCTCATTGTCCTCCCCACTCCTAGTTCTCCCCTCCTAAGTCTCCCAACCTGTTGTTGGCTGTGTATGTGTCTAGGACCTTCACACCCTCCTCCAACCTGGGGGGGCCCAAAGTCACTCCCACAAGTCTCTATTTCTCTCTCCTTTATCTCCTCCCCATCCCATCTAGAAGCCTCCACTGTCCACAAGCCACTGGAGCCCTTGCCAGCCCCCACATGTCCAGATTCCAGGACGCTTGCACTACCTACGCCCAGTCACACCCCAAAACTTCCACCTCTGGGTGCTTTCCCTCATCCTTCCTTAGAGCCAGGCCCCAGCTTGCTGGATGAGGAGGCAGGAGATGCCCCACTGCAAGGAGAGGGCTGTGGTCCTGGCGTCCTCGGCTGCAGCTTGGCACAGAATTGCTCATAAAACCGTTTGACGGGGTTGCTTGGCATACTAGTTAAATAGGCTTTTGTGGATGTGCCTGGGGACCTAACCGCCGTGTATAAATGTTAGTTGAGTAAATGCATGGCTTTGTTTCCACGGAGAAAATCTCTCTGAGCTCAGAGCATCTGACCAAAAGTGACCTTTGGGAACACTCCCCTCTGTGCTCCAAGGGCGACCTCTGTGGTTTGGCTCCAACTGCAAAGAGAGCTCCGGAGAAACCTCAGCTCTGGCCCGGCTTGTCTGGGAGTGGGTGCGGGCGAGCGGTGTGAGGAGCATCTATTTAGGTCTGATCTTCTGTTCAGCTGAGGCCTGGGATTGGGGGGAGAAGGGTGCCTGAAGCCATTGAGATGGAGGGGAGGGCGTGGCTGATCCCAGAAACCACGTCCATCGCCTGATTCCATATAGACGAGGGCCAGGGGCTTCTGCTCCATTCAGCCTCCTCCTGGGTTGGGGGAGTGGGAATGAGGGTTCAGTTGGTGACGCAGGAGGGGCGGCGGTTTAGGGATGTCTTAGGGCGCGGAATCACTGCGCTTGCGCTTTAGCCGGGCGAGGTCTCCGCGCCGCCACCAGGGGGCCGCAGAGGCAGAGAGATGCGCGGAGCCCGAAGAGCAGGCGCGCGGAAGCGGGTTTTCACCTGCGCTCGGTTTTCCTGCCCACCCGCCGCCGATGCGAGGCCGGACTTCTAGATGCCCATAGGAGAGCTCCCTGGGATCGATACTGAGTTAGCTCCAACACTTCAGGGTTTCAAAGATCGGGGCTTTGTCCTTGCCGTCGGGGATCCGCCGGGAGGAAGAAGTACGGGGACGAGGGGCGGGGACGCCGCCTACTGGGACTCCGGGTCTGGGGTGCAAAGCAGCCCCTCCCCGACCCGCACCGGGGGTTTGCGGAAGAGAAGCAGGGACACGCATACGTGCACACGCTCGTACACCGTCCCCCTCCCGCACCAGCAGCCCGAGGAAGGGGGCGTCGTAATCAGGAGGCCCTGAAAGAAGTCTTCATCTCCTGCCAGGACGGGCGGGAGGCAGGATGTGCTGTGTGAGGATGGGAAGCCCAGGAGCTGCCAAGAATGCCCGGCTGTGCAGCCAGCCCTGAACAGAGGAGACACCTGACCCAGAGGGCTCGGAGCTGCTGAATAAACCCCGAGAGGGGCCGCCAGCGGGCGGCACGGAGTCGGAGGAGACACTGGGCGAGGATTATGCATCTTGACACGGCACAAAGCCTGCAGTAATGTAGACGCTAATACACACAAGCATGAGGGGCCCCAGCCGCAGCCCTGGCTTTTTATGGCAGGACATTCGAGCCTGTGCCAAAGGGACTGGGGCGGTAAACGCTGTCGTGAAAGTGAGCCTCGGTCTCATTTGCAAACAGTTCAGACTAGACATCTGAGGCTCCTTCCAGCCCTGAGGTCCCTAAAGCTGGGAGGCAATGGGGTGTTTGAGGTGAAACCAGGGAGGGCAGGCACACCCTCACACCGAACCAATCCAGCGCCAGCGTCAGGCAGAACCCTGGACCCCCACCTGCTGTCACTGGGGAATCTGTTTGAGATTCTGAACTCTTACGCCAGGCTTCATGAACTCTCTCTGCACCCTAACACCCCAGCTGGACAGGCCCTCCAGGAAATGGGGATTAAGCCATTCATTTCTGGTAACAGCTCAGCCAGAAGGGGCGCCTTTGGATGAGAGTGGGGGTGGGGATTGAAATAACAACACAAGCACCACACACATGCACCCCAGCAGGAGACAATCACATTTTTTAACCATCAGTCAGAATGGGCGCAGGTCATAGTGCTAGACAAGGCCCTGGGAGTCCCATCCAGATGCCACACATTAACCCTTTAATTGCAGGATCAGAGAAGGTGAGGGGGCACCCAGGGGAGGGATGGGGGTGGCCAGGATGGCAATGGTGTACGGGGGGGGGGGCTCAGGGCCACGGCGATTTCCCAGCTAACGTGGAAGAATTTCAATAGTTCAACAGTCTGCTGACCGCAGGCCATGCACACACCCCTCACTATTCCATTTCTCCCCTGAGGGACTGGCCTGGTCCCCAAGTAGCAGGCATTCCTGCGAGCCCCAGACCAAGTGAAAGACAGCAGGCATGCGGGCCACAGAGCCAAACACCCGGTAGGTAGAGATGAGCAAGGCCCACACTGGGCAGAGAGAGGCAGAGCCCTGAGACAAAGGAGACCATGTATTACAACGTTCACAGTGGGTGCTGCAGGTGGGGCGTGAGGGAGGCGGGGTTCGGCCCCCAACCCCCACAGTCTCTGAGGAGAGCCCTGAGGCAAAGATGAGGGTGCCAGGCTCACCCCTGGAGAGCCCTGTCTCCAAAGTCCGCTGATTTTTGTTGGCATTTCTCTCTTTATCTTTTTTGTCATTTTGTTTTCCACTCTTTAAATAATTAATATAATTACTTTTAAATACAAAATACACAGTGTCCTTTCTCTTCCACGTGTTTGGGGTGATTGGGAGGTAAATTTTAAATAAGGGTCTCAGCTGTCGAACAGGGCACAGGCTCCAAGTGGGAGGGCCGCGAGCCCCAGGTGCACCCCTCCCCTGCACTGCCCCTGACTGGGGGCTCTCGGTGCCCTGGCCCAAGGCCCCCTAGATGGCGAGGAGCCCTTCTGCGAGGTGGCACAGAGCCGATGCTGTGGGATTCCAGGTGGGCCTGGTGTCGACGGACAGGGTCAGACAGAGGAGAAGGTCTTAGCCCATGAAGCAGACAGGCCCCAGCAGCACCCCTCCCCGCCTCGGGGGGGCCCCCAGGTCTGAGAAGGAGGCGTCCAGCACTGGCAGCTGCTCCAGTACAGGTGTTCGAACCTCCAGCACCGTCCGGCCTTGCTGGGTCTTGAGGGGGAGACACCGGAGTGAGAGGAGTGAGCACAGGGGAGGCACACAGGGCCCGCAGACACCCCAACCTCAGGCCCAGGCTCTCCGCGCCTTCAGGTGCCCTGAGATGCTGTTCCTCTCGTCCGTGTCCCATGTTCAGACTTTGCTGAAGTTTCTGCCAGCGAGTCAGGACTGGGGAAGCTGGGAGGGTTGCGCGTGTGCGTGTGCTTGCACACGCACGCAGTCTTGAGCCAGTCTGAGCAGCTTTGGGTTTGAGATTATTTGTCTGTCGTGGTGGTGTGAGCCTGTGTGACTCCACGGGGACGTGTGTATATGTGTTTGTGGGTGTAAGTGTGTGACGACAGCCAACACGATTCCACGTGTGTGTACCTGTGTGACCCTCTCCAGGCGACTCTGGGGATGTATATACGGATTGGGGGTGTCCGTGTGCCCCTCCGTGGGGAGGGGGCATTGTTCATACCCCGTGTGTGCAGAGGGCAACCTGTGTAAATGTGCTTGCAAGCCTGCACGACTCACTCTGGGTGGCACTGCCATGTGCACACAGGTGACACCCGCCTTCCATCCTTCCATCCTTCCTGCCCTTCCTGACACCAGGAAGCTGGCCTCCTCATGCTCTCCCCGAGTGCCCCTGCCCGAAGGGTCTTCCCACCGCCTCCTCCAGCCTGAGTCTGGGACCCGCCCCCACCCAGCTCTCCCTGGTTCCCACCTGACAGCCGTCTCTGAATTCCTTGACGTAGGGGCTGGTCTCCGGGCTCAGCTCATCCTCATTGGCCCCTCGGAGCTTCAGGGGGCCATCCCGGATCTCCCCAGAGCAGGGGTACGAGATGTTCTGGTGGGCTGAGACGCTGAGCAACCGCAGGAAGGTGAGCTGGACCACGCCGACTGGGGAGCCTTCAGAGTCCACGTAAGAGAACTGGCAGGAGAGAGGGCTGTAGTCAAGGATGGACACGGGCCTGCAGGGCAGCTACAGAAGCAGGGCAGCTGAGCCAGGGTCATGGGTGGGGAATGGGTGGGAGGAAAGGGCTGGGGGAGAAATAAGGGGCCTGGGTGGGAACCAGGGGATAAATAAAAGGCAGACTTTTGTCTTAGGTTATCAAGGGAAAGAGATGAAGTGAGCACCAGAAGACTGGTGAGAAGGAACGGAATAAGAGAAGAGTCAGCAGGCTCTGCAGGGTCAAGGGTCAGGGAACTTGTCACACAAACCCAGAAACCACTAGGCCCAGAGGGGGGATCCACTGTGGTGCAAGGGACAGGGCAGTCAGAGGCCAGATCTCACCCGCGTGACATCATCCCTGGGCGTCACACAGGTTTCCCCTCCGGCCGTAAAGTTGCAGAAAACCCGGAAGGCATCCCGAGCACAGCCCTGGTTGGGGTCGACCCAGTACTCTCCTGTCGAGTGGGGGGGAGGGTCAGGGCCCCCGAGGTCTTGGACCCAAGATGCTCTTTGCCCCACTTCCCTCCCACTGCTCCAACCAGCAGCCCCCACATATGCCCTCAGACATCCAGTCCTCCGTTCCCCCTCCAGACCCCCAGAACACAGCTCTGGTTTCCCTCATCACCTTATGCCCCTGTCCGGCTCTGCCGCCCCTCCCCCCAGCAGCACCCCCAGGCTCGCAAATGGAGGGGGTAGGAGCACTGACACCCTCACGCTGGTCCAGCGTGTGGCTGTAGGCTTGCACACGTGTCTGTGTGTGTAAATGCCAGCATGTGTGTCCACGAGTCTATGTTTACCTATTTCTGTAGACCCTGAGCAGATAATGAGCTGAAGAGCCTGGTAGGACCATGTCAGTTGCTAAATACTGAAATACCTCTGACCCAGTTGGTAAAGAGCTGCTGCCCCAAGCCCCTCCACCCTCACCCCCACCCCACAGCTTCCCCAAGCCTCCCCCGACATCCATCCTGCTTGTTCATGCCCACGCAGCTGTTCACATGTCGTGTCCCTGGCACTGACCGTCGGGCAGCTCTGGGTGGCAGAGCTTCAGGTCCTGGCAAGTGCGAGCGGGGCTGTCCTGGGTCCCCGTCGGCCGCCTCATCTGCTCAATCTCCTCCCGCAGGGAGTCCAGGGAGCCAAAGATCTCCTCCAGCCCCCCAGGACTGCCCGGGGCCCCCCCAGTTGGCACGGCCTCATCTTCCTGCATCAGCTGGCTCCCATCCACTGAGCGCCGAGTCTTCTTGGGCATCTGGATGGGCAGGGGCTGGATCACCTCGCCGGGGGGGCCCTGGTGGAGGGAAGGGCAGAGAGGGCAAGAGACAGGTCAGGGTGAGGGTGATGTGGAGAAACACCCAGACAGGGGGGGACCGTCAGAAGAGCAGGACCTGACACTGACTCACCGGGTGTCCCGGAGGGCCCTGGATGCCCTTCTCTCCCTTAGGTCCGGCTGGGCCCTGCCAAGGGAGTCAATGAAGTCATGGAGGGGTCAGGAGGTCAAGAATGCGATCAAGGTCACAGAAGGGTCAAATCAGTCCGTGGGCTGGGAATGAGGGGCTCCACCGGCAGGGGGTATGTTTGTCTTGAAGAGACAGTGTCAAGTCCACCTATGGAGGGCTGGGGGAAGGGAAGGTCAGAGCTGGCTGGGGGTCACTCACTGTGGCTCCTTTGGCTCCTTTGGGGCCAGCAGGTCCCTGTGAAACGAGGAACAAGAAAGAGATGGTCAGCACAGGGGAAGGTCAGGACAAGGAGAACTGGAGAGGCAAGGTCACGAGTTCACAGGACCCGGGAGCCATCACAAGAGGGGCAGGCATGGGAGACGTGGGGACATTCGGGAGGCCCTAGAAGGACAGGAGTGGAAACACTGAAGGTGTAGGAACATATGGGGGACACGGGAACCTATGAGTGTTACGCTGGCGTTGTCACGGAAGCCAGAGGGGGATTATGGAGGGGGGCGGTGGGGTTTAGAGGACTGAGTTGAGGAACAGATGGGGCACTCACAGGGAAGCCGGGGGGCCCTCCAGGACCAATAGGGCCAGATGCTCCTGGGATGCCCTAGGAAAGGGAGGGGCTTGGTTCAACTGGGTCCTCCTCCCCTCCCCCTCCCTCACCCCACAGCTGAGTCTCCACCCCCCACCTTCCCACACCCCCATGAATCCCCACCCTCACCCCACCCTTAGACCTCCCAGGACCACGCCCTCTACTCACCGTCTCCCCCTTTGGCCCTGTGGATCCCTGAGGACCAGGAAGCCCTCGATCACCCTTCTCTCCCTGCTCCCCCGGGGGGCCAATCAGTCCAATGAGACCTGGGTGACCCTGGAGAAGGGGCCAGGTGGTCAGGGGGATGCAGAGAGGAGACACATGGACGGGGAGAAGGAGAACCACAGGGGTCAGAGCCCAGAAGACAAGAGAGGGACTTGGGCCGGGTCTGAGGAAAGAGCAGGGGCTGCCACGGCCCTGACTGAGGAAGGGCTCCCCAAGAGCACGAGGCCCCCCGGAGGTTTCAGGGGTAGGGCTGAGACACCTGGCAATGTGCGGTCACTCACCTTCTCTCCCTTGGCCCCAGCATCGCCCCGGAGGCCAGGAAGCCCTGGGGGTCCCTGTGGGGAGACAGGAAGTCACTCTCTCCTGGGGGAGGCAGGACCACACTCTCCCCCCACCACTTCCCACTTCCTCCAAGGCTGGATGCCCACTGCCCCAGGGCCCCCCCCACCCACCCACCCTATCCACAGTTACTCACCACAGGGCCTGGAGGCCCAGCCTGGCCTGTGGCCCCGGGACGGCCTTGCTGACCCTGCAGATTCGAGGGGACCACGGGGATGAGGAAGAGTGTCCCCACACCGTGCGCCTCCCCCTCTCCAGCCAAGCCTCTCTGCCCCGTGACTCACCACTGCGCCCAGGAGCCCCCGCAGACCATCAGGGCCAGGTTTTCCTGCTGGGCCTGCAGGACCCACAGGGCCTGTCTTTCCCGGGGCACCCACAGCACCAGGATCCCCCTGAAACACACCCAAAAAAGTGTCCTGAAGGGCAGAGGAGGGGGTGTGGCTGGGGGCAGGGGGCCCAAGGTGGATGGGGGTGAGGCAGGGAGGAGGGGTCAAACCCCAGGGACCCCTGGGGTAGGGACAAGTATAGGGAACCCTGTCCCCACAGGGGGCTCGGCGTGGAGATGGTGGATGTGGGGGAGGCGTCTGGAGGCTGCAGTGTGAGGACCAAAGGGGTGGGAAGATGGAGGGATGTTCCAGCATCCAGGGCAGCCTCTCCCTCACCTTGGCTCCCTTCTCTCCTTGTCGCCCCTCAGGACCAGGCGCACCAGCAGGTCCCTGCAGGTGGGGGCGGCAGTGAATAGCCAGGCTCACCTCCCTCCCCCTCGCTGACCTCCTGGTGCACACACACACGTGTACACACACACGCATACCTGCGCATGCACAGGCACGATCGCAGAGGCCGACTCATGGATGGGAGAGCCGGTACAGCTGTATCAGCTGTTAAAATACTGAGTCGTTCTGTGCATTTGGTGAAGAGCCTCTTGCCCACACACCACCAGCAAAAAGAGGGTTAATCCTGACCCAGCAGGGACCTCCCCAGGAAAGCCAGCCCCTTCCCTCCGTGTCCATTCTGATTGGTTGGTACACAACACCACCCCTGGCAAGAACAGATGGAATATACAGGAACAAATATACACAGCACGCTTACAAACACACATGGTCACACACATACACACCTCACCCAAGGACAACCGGCACACCAGGCATCTCCCTCCACATCCCACCTGCCATTGCCCCAACTGCCATCCAGCCTGCCCCGCAAGGTCCCAGGTGACGACCTCACTTACCCGCTTTCCAAGTGGTCCAGGAGGTCCATTCTCCCCAGTGGGACCAGGGGATCCCTATGGAGGGAGGAAGAGTGGTGGGTGAGGGACCCCTCAGGCATAGGGCATAGTAGAGGGGAAACAGGGCTGAGGGCCTGGTCTCAGTGGTGGGGTAGGGGTCCCCGGGCACTCACAGGCTGTCCTGGCTCTCCATCTTCTCCGCGGTCACCCTTAGCACCATCCTGGCCCTACAGGGATGAAACAAGGTCAGAGGGTCAAACTGCCAATCCTCCCATCCCTCCACCTGCCCTACCACAACCCCGGTTCCCATGCCCACGCCCATCAGCCACACAGAGCCCCTCCAGAGGAGACCACCTCTTCACCCCTCCCCTCCCCAGGTAAGACTCACCCGAGGGCCACTTTCTCCAGGAGGGCCAGGGTCACCAGGAAAGCCAACAGGACCCTGATCCAGAGGGAGACCAAGGGTCAGGGTCACAGCCCCCTAAGCCCACGCAAGGCCAACAGACCCCCATGGCCACATGCCACACTCTCCCTCTCTACAGGCAGTGCCCACCTGCACCATTTAGGAAGAGGGTCTCCGGCACCCCCTTTTCCCCACCTCCTGCACTGCCTGCACTCTAAGGCTTTCAGGTTATTAACTAGGGTTTCTCTCACTTTCTCTCTGGATCCCAGACCCCGTACATCCCTCCCAGGAGACCCCATTCGCAAAGCCTTCCTCCCAGGCATCCCCCACACTCTTGGGCTCCCCAAACTCCAAGATCCTCACACCCATATCCCCAGATCTCCATTCACAGGGGCCTCCTCGCAGCCCCTCCCCACAAACTCACAGGGTTCCCTTTGGGGCCATCATCACCGGTGGGGCCCTTAGGCCCTGGTGGTCCCGCCTCTCCTGGCTGCCCCGACTCTCCTTTCTCCCCACGTTCCCCGCGTGGACCCTAGAGGATGAGCGGAGGTTACAGATGGTCCCAAAGGGGTCCCAGAGATCAAAGATCCAGCCCCTGCTTCTAAAAAGCCTTCAGCTTCCCCCTCGTGCATCGCTGACATCGGGGTGCACACAGAAAGGCAAGTCCATCATGGGAGTCCCTGGCCCCTCTTCCCTTCAAGGAAAGGGGGACAGAGCCCACCCGGATCCAGGGACCAGGCCTCACAGAGAATGACCAGGAGCACAGACTCATGGGCTGTGCAGGAGTTCCAGCTCCAGGAGGTCAGAGGAAAGGTGGGGGTGGGATTGAGGGGGTGAAAGGGACTGCAGAGCAGGGCCTCAGAACTACCACTCACCTTGACCCCTGGCTCGCCCTGCACTCCCGGAGATCCTGGCTCTCCTGGCTCCCCCTGCAAGGAGATTGGGGTCAAAAACCTCCACCCCCCAAAAAAGAATCCTGATATTCCCCCTCACTCTCTTTTGACCCCCCAAAATTGGCAAAAGTCCAACCCTCATCCCTCCAGACCATCTATGTACCCCTTCCCAGTACCTTCTCTCCAGGGGGACCCAGGTTCCCAACACCTCCAGGGGGACCTTGTGGACCCTGGAAGAGGAATAGAAATGGGGATCATTGCTTATGGGAGGGGGGGCCATGGAGGGGCAGAGCCTGGAGGAGGGCCTAAGGTCAGAGCAGTGAGACAGTGTGAGACCTTCCCAGGGTCCACCGGCTTCTCTTGGCATCTGAGATGAGACTAGAGTTTACAGTCTGGGGAAAGGGAGGCAGAGGACTGGCCACACTGATCTGGAGGGACAAGGGGCCAAGAGGACTCACATCAGCTCCATTGGGTCCAGCTGGGCCTCGAGGTCCTGGGGGCCCGGGGGGTCCCTGGAGAAAAGATACACGGGATGGGAAGGGAAGTGAGAGAAAGCCAGCCGTGGATGCACGTGAGTGGTGGAGGGTGAGGGAGGCAGAGGTCCTGGCGGGGAGGGAGGCAGCCAGGCCAGGGAATGGCATGCAGGGAGCTGGGAGTCGGAGGCAGTGGGCTGCTGGGGTGGGGGCTGGATGAGCAGGGGTGTGCCTAGCGGGTGGGGCTGGAATCAGTCGGGATCACACCCTATCAATGCGGTCCCACTCACCATAGGGCCCACGTCTCCTGTTTCTCCCTTCTCCCCCGAGGGGCCTGGCAAACCCTGCGCAGATGTACACAGCACAGACCCAGGTGACCAAACCACCTGGAGCACAGCCCTCGGCAGAGGGGTCCCCCCCATACAGATCCCACATACCCCCCACCACCCAGTCCTCTGCCCCCACCTCCCCAGACCTCCTTTGTCAGCAGGGGGCTGGGGGGTCTGGGGCAGACATCAGCTCCAGCGTGAACCCACCTCTCAGCCCCTGTCTCCACCCCCCAACTCACCTGTAGACCAATGGGTCCTGGGGGCCCATTGAACCCCCTTGTTCCCTCATCACCTTTGGCTCCAAAGTGTCCCTGGGGACCCCGAGCTCCAGGCTCCCCATCTGCCCCCTGAGGTGGGAGGAGGGCAGGACAAGGACACAAAGATGGTCGTGGGTCAGGTGTGTTCTAGCCACAAGCCCCACACAGAGCCAGGCACCAGGCCTGGAGCCCCCCACTCCCACCCCCAACCCCCTGGGCAGAGGGAAACTGAGGGCAGAATCAAGGCTGCACACAGGACATCGTCACTCACCGCAGCTCCAGGCTGCCCCACGGGACCAATGGGTCCAGGGGGTCCAGGAGGGCCCTGGGGGAGAAAGAAGAGTCAGAGATGCCAAGACGGGGAGAGACCAGGTGGGAATGAGGTTAAAGGCCAGAGGTGAAAAGTCAAAGGAATGGACACTTACATGTTCCCCCTTGTTCCCTTTAGTGCCCTTCTGTCCGGGGTCTCCCACCTCACCCTGGGGGTAGAAAGCAGGTGGGACGTTAGAGGAAGGAGTGGGTGGGGCGGGGAGAATAAGCAGACAGGGATTGCGGGCCATGCCCAGACCAGCAATCTCATCGGGAAAGAAGACTGAGTCCAGGGTCTGTGGGCTCCCTCACCTTGTCTCCATCCTCTCCTGCCATGCCCGGGGGGCCAGCAGGGCCAGGAAGCCCCACGGGACCCTGCACCCCATCGCGGCCAGTTGGACCGATGGGGCCCTTCTCACCCTGTGAGAAATGAAGGAAGGAGTCAGGACCCAGAGATGGCTGTCCCCCTCAAACACCCCTACAGGAAATCCCCCGTAACACATCAGCTCACAGACCCCTCCCCAGCATCTCCCCAGGGACCCCACACTCACTGGAACACCTTTCTCTCCTGCTGCTCCAGGGGGACCTTGCGGCCCTGGGCGCCCTGGGGGGCCAATGGGTCCCCCAGATCCTGCTGCACCTCGCTCCCCAGGGGAGCCCTGAGACAGGAGATAGAGTGAGACACCCCAAAGGAAGAGACCACAGCCCACCTACACCAGAGGACCACTGACCATGGTTCCCAGGAGAAGAGCCCAACATCAGATGCCTTATGGCTGACCCTTCTCGGTCACGCAGCCCCCCCAAAATCCAGATGCCGCACCGCATCCTTCCTCCCCTCTGCTCCCCAGGGACCCCAGACTTACTGCAGGGCCAGGGGGACCAGCCGGACCTTCATTTCCCTTCAAACCAAGTCCGCCCTATGAACCAGAAATCAGAGGCAACAGACATGAGACAGGAAGGGGGGACATGGGGAAGGATGGGGGTGGGGAGACGGGAGTAGGGTGACGCTGAGGGGTGCCGGGAAGCCTGGTGACTCATTACAGGCAGCCAGGTTGGAGTCACACTCACAGCAGTGCCAGGGAGGCCTCTCTCTCCCGGGAAGCCCCTCAGACCAGCGGGACCATCCTTCCCTGGGGCCCCAGGGGGCCCAGGGTCACCCTAAAAGGAAACAGAGGTGATGAGCCACTTCCACACTCCCAAATTGGGCAGAGCGATCTCTGTTCCCTCAAATCCCCATTTGCCTGTTCCCTTAGGCACCCCAACCCTAGACCCCCAAGTTCCCCCCTGCCGGGCCCCTTACTGACCTTTGTCCCTTCTTTTCCAGCTGTTCCAGTGAGTCCCTGCTCTCCAGGGGGTCCCGGGGGGCCTGGGTGACCTCGCTCCCCCATGGGCCCGGTTTCTCCTGCGGCTCCCTGGGAAAGAGACAGAGAGACTCCAATCTCAGAGCCTTCACCTCACTCTGTCCACCTTAAATTTTCCCTTAGAACCCCTTCATGTCTGCCCCAAAGCTCCTGGGAAATTCCCGGAGCTCTCCTAGGCCTCCGCTCTGGTTTTCATTCCCCGATGTGGAGTAACCATACCACCTGGTGTCCCTGAGGGGACCTTCCTCTTCTCCAAGATGCGAGAAGATGAGAACTGGTCCAGGAAACAGACTGAAATTTGGGACCCCTGCTCCAAATCCCAGTCCCAGGGGCCCAGCTCAGTCAAAGGAGGGGCAGGGGCCCGTGACCGGGAAAAGGGAGAAGAGAGGCAGATAGACTAACTCCAGGGTCTGGGGTCCTTTCTCTCCAGGGAGCAGGCATACCTGGGGTCCCACCACTCCTGGGGGGCCAGGGGGGCCGGTCTTCCCTTGGAAACCCTGAGAGAGGAAGAGAGGAGAGGGCAGTCAGAACACACAGTCAGGCGTGGACATTGTGGCACGGACCCCAGGCTCCCGGAGGGAGGGCAGGGTCACCACCAAGTCCTTGGCTGTGGTCTGAGCAGCGCCGAGATGCGCTCCACTCAGCCAGGAGAGCCTTCCCAGAGGGCCTTCGGGACAGGACAGCTCAGGAGTGAGGGTCTGAGGAGGCCGGGGCGCCACTTACCACTTCTCCTCTCTGGCCTGGGTGTCCCGGCAGCCCATCCTTCCCAGGGGGGCCCTGGAAGAGGTTCAGATGTCAGGTGAGCTCTAGGCTGGGAAGGGGGATGGGGAAGGATTCACAGTACCAAGGCGGGTCAGAGGTCAGAGGTCAGCTTACTGGAGGTCCTTTGGGGCCAGGAAATCCGTTGGGGCCCTGAGGTCCAGGGAGACCCTAGAGACAAAGCTAGGTTGAGTCAGGAGAATGGGGAGGGGTGCTGGGCAAGGGGCCTCTCCCTGCGGTGAGAGGGAGCCGGCCCCACTCCGACTCCCTGGGGAGCGCCGGGGAACAGGGGGCTCAGGCCACACTCACCCTCTCTCCGGGGGGCCCGTGGGGGCCATCACCACCCGATGTTCCCTGTGGGGGAAACAGTCAGAGAGTGAGAGGAGATGCTTTCTAGTCAACCCTGAGGCCAGAGGAGTTGAGAGCAGCTGGGCTACAGGGCAGAGGCGGGGATGAGCCCTGCCAAGACCACCAACCTTAGCTCCAGACTTCCCGGTGGCACCTCGGGGTCCCCTCTGACCCCGTGGACCCTAGAGAGAGGACAGGGGCGTTGTCAGAAAAGCCCCAAAGCACCTCTTCGGATCTTGAGCCGCACGTCTCTCCCCTGCACTCACCGTGGGGCCACGTTCTCCCCGAGGCCCTGATTTGCCCCACACGCCCTGGTGGGAACGAAGCAGAAACAACACATCACCCAGGGCGTGAGGCCCCTGCTCCCAAAACTGCCCCTCCCTCTGCCCCCCTCACCCTTCCCCAGCTTACACGGGCTCCCTTCTCTCCACTGGCTCCAGGAAAACCAGGAAATCCCAGAGACCCCTGGTGAGGATGGAGAAGGGGAAAAATTGACACGTCACAAAAGGGGAGGACCAAGGAAGGGCCAAGGGGGGTCAGGAGAGGTGGTGGAGGCAGCAGGGTGGGAGACCCGGGCTCTGCCAATAACTAGTGCTTCTGGCCTCTGTTCCCTCATCTGTAGAATGGGGGTGGGCTAAATTCTCTCTAGGGTCCCCCGCTGCTCTGTCAGTCTGTGCTTCCTGTAATTAGGGGTCAGGGAAGGGAAAAGGAGGAGGGGCACATGCGGGGCAACGAATCACCTTGGGACCCTGGCGTCCGGGGTAGCCAGGCAGACCAGGAACACCCAGCTTGCCCTGTGGATGGACAGGGAGCGATCAGGAGCGAGAGGAACCACGGATGCCACCCCATCCCTGGAGATCCCAGCCCTCACCCTGCCCAGAAAAGCCCCAGCCCCTGGCCCCTCATTTCCCACCTCCCAGGATGCCTGGCTTTTGTAACCTCTCCTTGCTGAGAGTGGATTTTCCCCGAACTCTAGTGCTGGAATCTCCCCTCCCCTGTGTCGTAAAATCTGCAGCTCCAGTCCTGCAGGCGCTGTGATCCGGCCCCTGCCTACCTGTCAACCTCAGCTCCATCTTCCCAGCACACAGTCCTGCTCCACCAAGACCGGCCCCCTTGCAGGCAGCAACCCCCCAGCCTCACTCCCTGGCTCCACTCTGCACTACCCCGGGCCCCCCCCGCAACCATCCACGCCTGCCCCCTGAGGCTTCAGGATCTATCTTGCCAAGGCAGCTGTGGAGCGGAAGTGGGGAGCAGGGGCTCTGCAGCCTGACTTTTGGGGCTCAAACCCTGGCTCTGGCCCTCACTGGCTGTGTGATGAACAAGTTTCTAAACCTCCTGATGCTTCAGGACTGTAGTAGTGCCCACCCCCCAGGACTGACAGGACAAGATGTCACGGTGCTGGCGCACGGTGAGGGCTTGGTGAGAGTTAGCTCTGAAGATGTCAGAGCTCACCTCCTCTCTGACTCTCTTCCTTCTCGGAATGCCTACTGCTTGGAGTCTGGACACATTTTCACTCTGCCCGGCACCTTCAGGTATCCTATGACGGCCTCTCTGCCCTGTCCCCATCAATCTGTTGTAAAGTCTTCACGACAGAGACTTTTCCTTAACTTCTTATGTATTCCCCCCGCTTCAGCACATCAGTGTCTAGGAGGCGCCATGTACACAGAGGAGCGTAATGCATGGTCATCTTTGATTGACTTGCAGACTTCAGCTGTCGGCACCCCACCCCAACCCTGATCCCAGCGCCCCAGGCCTCACCCCCTCCATGCCCTACAGCATGTAGACCAGACCCCTCACACCCTCCCCATCACCTTCTCGCCCATGAGCCCAGGGGGGCCAGGGTCTCCAGTGGGTCCAGTGCGTCCCTTCGGCCCCTCGGGACCATCCTCTCCCCTGGAACCAGGGACTCCAATCTCGCCCTGGGTGAGGGGGTTGGAGAGGTTAGTGATAGGGACTAGGGGAGGGGCTGAGCCCCGAGAGGAGAGGCAGGCCCCAGTGAGGCTGAGTGGGGTCGGTGGGGGTCCCCGAAGCTACTGCAGAACAGGGAGCCCCACAGGGGCAGGGAATGTGCTGTGATTGGAGAGCCGGTGGGTCACGGAGCACGGGGTTGGGTTCCTGCTCAGATCAGGCTCTAGAGGTGATCAGATCCTCTAAAGGGAGCCTGGAGATGAGGAGTCTGGGGTATTGGGGGTGGGGGGAAGGCTGGTAAATGGGGGCTCCAAAGGGGAGGATCATCAGCACTTAGAGTTGGGGGGCCACTGTGGGGATTTCTACTCACCCTGTCACCTTTCACACCCATGTCACCTTTGAACCCAGGAAAGCCATCCTCGCCCTGAGAAAGATTGGGGTGAAAGGACACCACAGATGATGGAGGGAGGGGGTGAGGCAGAGATGGACAGAAAGGCTGGTGTGGGGCAGGTGGAGGGGCTGGGAAGTTAGGGGTGCATTGCTCACCTTTTCACCCTTGTGACCCTTCAGACCCCGAATTCCATCCACACCCTGGAATTAGAGTGGGGGACAGAGACTGAGAGATCAGGGGAGGAGGCTGGGCTGGCAGGACCAAGCTCCTGGGGCCCCAGCTGGCTCCCCTGACCCCAGCCTTTATCTCCCAGCCCGGTGGTTCGTTACCTTGACGCCTCGAGGTCCTGGGTATCCCAGAGGACCCTGAGGTCCAGATGGACCCTGGAAGAAAACAGAGAGGCATCAATAAAGGGGTCTCAGGGTGTCACCACGGGGGCCCCCTAGGGGTGGGGGAAATGGAAGTTACAACATCGGAGTCTGGAGAGGGTTGAGGGGTACGGGACAAAGGACTGTCAGAGCCGCGTGACGAGGTGAGGAAATCCCAAGGACTTGGAGGACCAGGGTCTGGGTAGAGACCCCTCCAGGGGATGAGAGGAGGCGTGGAAGATCTCACCTGGTTTCCTTTGGTTCCAGGGGGACCTTCTTTGCCCGGGTGACCCTGGGGGTAGGGGAAGGAGAGCGTGACCACTGGCCCCTGTCACCTCCTGCACCCCTCCCTACACTTCTTCCACCCAAATGCCCCCCTGGGACCTAATGAAGCTGACCCACCATTGGCAGCACCACCAGTGACCTCCCAGTGCAAGGGACACACAGTACGGACACTCACTGAAGGTGCTAGAAAGTCATTTCCTGGGGTGGAAGGTCAAGGGGGACTTGTATTAAGAGGTGGAGGCCACTCACCGGGGGTCCATCTGAGCCAGGCATGCCAGGAAGTCCTGGTTTCCCTCGAGGACCCTGCAGGGGGATGAGGAGGCTCAGGCCCAGCCAGATATTTGGGGCCCACCCTACACCCCGCCTTGGCCCATCCACCTTTCCCCTGATCACTTAGTCACTTACCTTCTCTCCATGAGGGCCGATGGCACCCTGGGGCCCAGGGAGACCCTAGACACAGGAGGGAGAAGTCACAGGGGGCCCCTTAGGGGTGGGCCGCTCTCTCTGCAGCAGCCCCCATTCAGAGCGTGAGCAGCGAAGGCTTGAGACCCTTCATTTCCTGTCCCCACCCGGGATCTGGCCCACTGTGGAAGCCCAGGGGAAATCACTGAAGTTGGGGAGGGGATGGACAGGACCACTCACCTGGGTCCCAGGAGTGCCCTGTTGTCCAGGAGGTCCTGGCTCTCCCTGGGGTCCCTAGAACAGGCAACCGGGCAGGGGTCAGAAGGAGATGGTGACAGAACAAACAGGGCAGAGAGCCAAGTCCCGGCAGGGACAGCCGAGACGGCAGGCAGAGGGTCGAAATGGTGGCAAAGGGAACAGGACTTTGGCAGAGACCCCAGGGGCTAAGGGTCAGGTGAGGTCTCCATGCCCAGCACTCACCAAGCTTCCTTTGGGACCATGGGGGCCATCCATGCCTCGGACTCCCTGAAACACGAGAGGGGCATGAGCAGGCTGGAAGGCGGCCCTGGGCCCTGGAGGGACCTGTGGTTTCTGAGGCCAGGCCATCCCAGAGGGTGGGACGGGTCAGGCGCACAGCAGTTCATCCCAAACCTAAGCAAACACAGCCGGTCCGGATCCACAGGGCGTGGGTCTCTGGGGCTCTGGGACTGTGGGTTTGTGGGGGTTTGTTTTGTTTTCTTGAGGATTTTTTTTTTTTTTTTTTTTTGGCTATGATGAGAGCCTTTGGTGCACTACAAGACATGGTCCCGCAAGGGCACCAGGGGGTGAAGACTGAAGCAGGGCTAGGTGGGGGCCAGGGAGGAGGAGCTGGAGGGGAGGGAGGAGGGAGGCAGTCAGGGAAGGTGGAGAGAGGGAGAGGACAGGATCAGAAGCCAGGGACAGTCACTTACCGGGGGCCCAGGAACCCCAGGTGGACCTTTGGGGCCAAGGAGACCTCGAGTTCCCTGCATTCAGGTGAGGGGAAGATAGGACCCGCATGGGTGAGAGAAAACGTGTCCCTTTCATGCCCGTGTCCCTCCTCCGGCATCCCCAAAGCCACCCCCATCCCCAAACCCCTTGACACTCACCGACTCTCCAGGCAGCCCCCGAGGCCCAATCTCCCCATCGTCTCCCTGGAGGAGGAGGACGTGGTGAAGCAGGCTCAGCGTCCAGACCTCTCCCATACCCAGCCCCCACCCCTGCCCCCGCCGTCCACAACACTTACCCGATCTCCATCCTCGCCGGGGGGCCCAGGAAGGCCCTGGGCACCAGTATCACCCTGGAAAATGGTTGAACAGGTAAGAGGGGGTGCAGAGCCCCCAACACAGGCAGACACTGACTGTCTTCAGTTAACCAACCAATTTCCTTCACTGAGCTCCTGCTGGGACCCTCAGCCTCCTACCTCCCCTCCCCTCCACAGAAGATCTACCCCCTCATCACAACACACCATGCCCCTATACTCACCCTGTGTCCTTTCTCCCCAGGTAGCCCTGGGAGGCCATCAAATCCTCGGTCACCCTGGGGAGAAGAGGGGCAGCGTAGGTGAGGTCCCAGTCCCGTTCCCACCCCACCCCTCTCTACTGTGCCCTGAGTGGGGAGGGGTTATCCCTAAAAAACAAACGAGCTCAGGTGGGGCTGGGAGTTGTGGGTGCCAGAGAGGGGCCCAAGCCTATTACCTTCACTCCAGGTTCCCCAGGCATCCCTCGGGCTCCATCAGCACCCGCTCGGCCCTGGGGGTGAAGGGGAGGTGTCAGAGCAAGAGGGGGCACAGTCCTCCACACCCTGTGCTCTGCCTCCCATCCCCCACCCACACCCATCCTACCCTCAGGTCACTCACCCTTCGCCCAGCCTTGCCAGGGGGGCCCATGAGGCCCTGAGGTCCTCTGGGGCCCTGGGAGGGAGAGGCAGGGGCAGGGTTAGTGGGTATAGACGGCGGGGGCACTGGTTTGGGGATCAGGTGGGTGGGGGCTGTCACCTGAGGTCCTAGGTCTCCAGATTCTCCTTTCAGTCCAGGACTCCCAGGTTGTCCCTGTGAGAGAGAAGAGAGGGTGGCTGTGCTGAAGGACACACCCATCGGTGGCCTCAGAGCCCTCCCCCAAAGAAGCAAAAGACTTGCAACTTGGTCCTTTTCCAGAACTATCCATACCCCCCACACAAATAAAGAATCCCCTATCCCAGCACCCCACTCACTCACCAAGGGTCCAGGGCGGCCCGTGTATCCCATGGGACCAGGGGGTCCTCGGAGCGCCAGCTGGGGGAGCAGGGGAGACGGAAGAGCTAAGCAAGAGGCAGCTGGAGAATTCCGGACCCCAGGTCACTTCCCAAAGTCACCCTTGTACCCCTGATCTTCATTCTACTACCCTGTATCTTCCCCAACCTCCCTCTCAACCCCAAACCAACCCAGATCTCCGCCTGCCCTACATTCACTCCAACCTACCCTTCCAACTCTTCCTAGAGTCTTCCCCTTCCCGCCACACCCCTCCCCCCACCAAGATCCCCCAGCCTTCCTCACCCGTGCCTGCTGCAGAATTGCCTGGGCCTGGGCCTCCTGTGCCGCCACCACGGGGCCCTTGTCACCCCCACCACTGCCAAACCGGAACTGCGGGCCAAGGAGAGAAGGTCTAGGGTCTTCCAGGAAATCCACATGACCCTCCCTGCCAGAGGCATCATCCAGCATGTCTGCCCCATCCCCCAGGTTCCAGGACCCCACTTCCCCCCATGCCCCCCTCCAGTGTCTCCCATGGGTTCCAGGTAGTCACTTAGAGGTTTTCAGAAACTCAACTCCTGTCCTCCTCCTCCACTCTTGAGCCTCTTCCTCCCCAAAGACCCTCCTTTGGTTCTAGACCCCCTGAAATTTAGGATTTTCTGCCCAATTCTAGATGCTCCATGTTTGGCTCCAGGTCATCTAATGAGGCCCTAAACCCTCCACCCCTAAGATCAATCTCTTTGGGTGGATGGTCTTTAGAGACTCCTCCTTGGCATTCCTGCTCCTCTGGTTCTTGGTGACACAACACAATTCTCCCTCCCTCCCCCCTCAGCTCGTTCCAAAGACCAGAAGACAACTCACTGGGAGCATGAGGGATGTGCCGGGAGGGCCAGGGGCCCCATCTGATCCAGGGAGCCCTGCTCGGCCAGGGGGGCCCTAGAGTGGGGGAAGAATGAGAAGGATACGGCCACAGGGGGTTGTTAGGGTCCTGGCATCATTTTGAAACCCTCCTCAACAGAATAAATATAGACTTCCCTACGTCTTTCCCAAGCTCTCCCCACACCCCATGGAGAAAAATGACGGTGAGACACCACACTACTCCCCTCCCCAACCAGAGTCTACCTTCTTTTCTAATGAGAAATTACTGGGCATGGTACCCCTACTGGGTACCAGTGGCTCCTCTGCAGCCGTCCCCCCACCCCCACAGGATGTCCTCATACCCTCTCGCCTGGGTCTCCAACTGGACCTGGATTGCCTTGGATGCCAGGGGGACCAGGAAATCCCTGAAGAACACAAGAAGAGGGGGTAAGGTGTGGGCGTTCAGATAGAAGAGGGGTATGTGGCTAAGGGGTGGTCTCTACAGAAGAGATCTGAGGATCTGGGAGGCTTTGATTGGAAGGATGCTCTGAGTTCTAAGAAGGAGGCCTGGGCCTATGGGGGGAAGGCACAGGTGAGCACATAGGAAGCATCTCTGTGAAAAGAATGGAGGCTAGTGGGTCACAGCTAGAACTCACCGCAGGGCCTTCTGGACCAGGGGGCCCCTCCACTAGCATACCCTGTGGAGTCAAAGGTTAAAAGTCAGAGGCTATAGGGCTAGCACCCCCACCTGCTTCCCTTCATCCCACTGCCCTCAGCTCGGTGACCATGGTGACTTACAGGTTCCAGCACCGCAGGCTCCCCCTTCTCTCCTTTCAGCCCCCGGGGACCACGGGCAGCCTGAGAGAGACACATATGTAACCCCCAGGGGGGCCCGTAAGCATCCAAGACACCAGGACTGCCCCCATCCCGGTGGCAGTCTCAGGTCCTCTGGAGACCTCCTGACCCTATCCCCAAGTCCCCCCCTCCTCCTCTAAGACTCCCTCTTCACAGACCTCCCAGGTCTACCAAGGTAGACCTCAGGGCTCCCCTCCCCACAATTCCCAGCTCCACCTCAACAAACACAGTCTCCTCATCTCTCTGAGAACCTCTCTCAGGAAGGTCCCCAGACACTTCCTGGGATTCCAAACCCCCAACCTTCCCAAATCCTCTTCTGGAGGACTGCACCTTATTCCCCAAACTCCCTGAGAACCTTAAGAAACCATCGACTTCCTCACCTTTACCCCAGCTCACCAAATAAGAATATCTCTAAGATTGTGGATAGATTTTTACTTGGGTTTAGGGGCAGATCATGTATCCATATGAGGATCTGATATAATCTATGGAGTCCTTCTCCAGAAAAGAAAAAGTGTACGCCCTTATGCACAGAATGTTACTTAGAGTTTCAAGGGGTTCACAAGTTTAAAACTCCCTGGAGATTAGACATTCATACTGTAAGTAGATCTGGAGAGCAGTCCCCACCGATATCTCAAACTTAGACCACATAACTGGACTTTGGAAAAATACAGCTCCTGGGCTCAGTTGCTCAAGCCCCGAGCCAAGCCCCTCAAGTTTTCCCAGTTCCTCTCCCAGCCAGGATGCTACACCCGTCCTCTGACCCTCATTTATACTTCAAGCCCACCCGTCGCCTCTCTTCCACACGTCCACTCAGATGCCCGCTCCCAACTCTGGGGCCAGAACCAAGATGAGAACAAGGAGAATGGAGGATATTCACCCCCCCACCAACTCTCCCAACAAAGATCTTCAAAATGCCCCCTTCTACCTCCATCCTGCTCAAACAACAGTGATCAATTTCCAAACTCTCCCATATCCCAGATCAACCCTAAGTTTCCAGAAAGCAGCATAAGGGAAAGGCAGCAGAGGGTCAAGGGTGGAATTATTAGAGCAGGGAGGGTGGGATGAGGCAGCGGGGTAGAGGCAAAAGATGAAGTGAGTAGACAGGAAATACCCCACTGACAGGGAGTGGTTGAAAACATGGGACGCAATTAAGGGAGACAGAAAAAAGGGACAAACACTTGGAAGCAAGAATGATGCCAGGGCCAAGAAAAATTAAACATGGCCAAGACGGCTAGCAAATGAACCAGATAAACAGGAAGTGGTGGGACAGACAGGAAGCAGCCAAGGAAAGAGGATCCAGGAAGTGGACCTTCAATAACAACATGGCTACCACAACCAAGAGAGAAAAGAAATTCACAAAACAGACAGAAAGTAACTCCGGGAAATGGATTATGACAATGAAAGGCAATTCTTCCAACAAACACAAACATCAAGGCTAGTACACACAGGAGGTGGCTGTGATAAATATCTAGGCCCACATGGAAACTTTATGATTTGGATGACGTGAGACACATAGGAAGCGGCTTATTATCAAAGTATAAGAGAACATGAAAAACTAGAGCCAAAACACAAAGAATAAGTCCCTTCCAGTTCAATCTGACACAGTCACCAGAACGGATGCCATGACTGGAGAAGACAGGAGGGGAGCCATTGTAGAGAAGGAGAGAAGACAGGAGGGGACAGACAGGAAGTGGCCTGTAGGTTAGAAAATGTGATAGAGGAAGTTAGATCATTTGGCAGCAACATGGACAAGAAATTGTTTCGACCAAGAAGAAATGATCGAGACAGACGGAAAATGGACACAAGGTAGGGGCTTACTGACCAAAAGTTTTATAAAATCCAGCTTGATGGAGACAGGAAGTGACCAAGAAAGACAGAAAGTGGCCATAGGATTGAAAAAAAAAAAAGAAACCCAACAGCAACAACCAATTGCCCTGAACAGAAGGATCCACAGATTAAGACTTTTGGCAAGGGAAGGCAGGAAGTAACGTTTTCAAGCAACAGATACATCTTATGTGAACAGAAAATGGAAAACCACTAATGGGAAGTAGCTCACAGACAAGAGATAACAATCAAAAACAACAGGAAGCGATTCTTGTAGCTCCCACTGGAAGTCAAGGATGGAAGAGGAGCTCCTTTCACTTACGGCTCCCAAGTGGGCTGTCTCCGCAGAGAGTGCAGGGCCAAGCTCCGTCTCCTCACGAAAATCGTCCCCATAGCCATAGGTGTAATCGTAGGGCCCTGCTGTGGGGTCTGTGCCACCCTCCCCATATTCCTCTGTCAGGAACCTGTCAGCTGTGGAGGGGACCTGGAGATCTGTCTGCTCCTTCCCGGGGATGGGGAGGGAGAGGGGTAGACGGGGGCATTAGGGCTGAGAGGAGGTTCTCCCTGGACCCCAGGGTGTGACAACTTCCAGCCCAAAGGTTTCTGAAGGGTAACAGGGACTGGAGTTTTCCTCCCAAGAGCAAGGGGAGCCGTTGTAGAGAAGGGGGATGGCCATCAGAGCCCCCCAATGTGGAGGGAGGTCCAGAAAATGGGCCCGGTTGGAAGAAATGATGGGTAACAAGAAGGGTGGCCAGAGGGCTGGACACAGAGTGGACAGTCCATGGACATAATAATCGATGAAAGAATCCAAGGAATGACCAAAGAAATGGATGGAAAGAGGGGCAGAAGAGGAAAAGTGACAGCATTGGACAGAAAATGGCTCCTGGGAACAGAAATATGACAGAAAGTAAAACCATTTGACACCAACAGGGAGAGGAAGTTACTCCAGAATCAAAGAATAATGGCAGGAGACATGGACACTGGAGAAAAATGAAGGTTCTGAAAGAGGAAAGCAGACCGATAGGTCCGGAGTGACCGGGAGACAGAAGGACACGAATGGAGACGACAAAGAGCCCTCCGGCCAGAGGAGGGGCTGGTTCATCAAGATGACATGGGGCAAGGAGAGTGGGTAACAGACGCCCACCGACCCAGCTAGGGCGAGGGTGGGGGATGGAGTTACCTCCTCAGTGGGTGGCAAGGGGCGTGACTCCAGGTTTCCTTCCTCTTCACCTGGGGTGGGGTCCTAACCCCAGGGGGAAGGTGTGGGGAGAGGAGCACAGGGCGGGAGGAAAGGAGAGAGGTTAGCGGAAAGGGAGGCCAAGCAGCAGTTCATCCCCCGGGGGGCAGTGTCTGTCTGTGCTGGGGGGTGGGGGCAATCTCAGATCTTGCAGCCCCTTAGGAGGGGGGGACGCTTTGGGGAGAGTGAATCTCCGAAGTCACAGAGGTTTGGGGGCAGAGATCTGGATGCCCCGGCTCTACCTGCTGGTAACCGCTGCCTCTGGTCCTGGGGGGGGCCCGGGCAGTGAGGGGAGCTGCCATCCGAGCTGGGCGCCGGGAGAGGGGAGGCTGGCCCCGAGCTGGGCCAGAACCTCCACTTCGAGAGGGGAACGCCTGCCCAGCCGCTGATCTCTTGGTAGGTGGGGTAGGCTTTCGGGGAGGGGTCCGACGCCCCCTGGGGGGAGGGGGAGCCCTGTGGTTGGGGCTTGGAGGCCACTGCAGCAGAGAGACACGGGAGGGGGCAGTGAGGAAACGCCCACAGTCTAAATACAAGGTGGCTCTCCCCGCATGTGGGGAGGGGAGGAAGGTGTCATAGATGTTTGCAAGGGGTGGTGGAGGGGAACGGGAGAAGTCCCTCAAGTTTACCTGATAATCAGGGGTGGTCACCGTAGTCATCACGTCGTAATAGGGGGGCTCGTAGTCATAGTAGAGAGACTCAATGGACTGGGGTTAGGGAAGGGGCGGTGGGAATAGGTGGGAAGGGGGGGCAGGCAGGTGAGGAGGTGGCGTGGGAGTTAGGGATGAAAGGAGGGGTGGGAGTCAGGAGAGAGAAGGGGTGGTGGGAAAGGGGGGTGGGTCCCACACGTGGGACAGAAGCAGACGTGATTAAGAGATTGACCCTCCAATCTTCAGGCCACTGACCCCTGTCACTGTCAAGACTCCACCCAATTCGTACCCTCCCTTCCCTTCCACCCCCCCAGTCCCTTATCCAGCACCTCCTCGTGCAGGGGGCCAGAGAGAGGGCCCCCGTATCCACACTTGCACAGACCTACTCTACCTCCTACTCCTTCCCCTCTTCCCCTCCTGGTCTTACCATTTCAACTTTCTCCCTGTTTCTGTCTCTCCCCTCCTCTGCTCTCCCATCCTCCGTCCCCAGCTCTCACCCCCACCCTCCATGGTCTCGCAATCTCTTAATTCAAGGAAGGGGGATGGAAAGCCCAAGGGCACAGTCCCAGGAAGACTAGCAGAGGAGGAGACACAAGGAGGGGACACGGCTCCCAGCCACGAATTCTTCATGACGACTTTTTATTTTTAAATGAAAATAAAAAGGTTGATGAATGAGGACTGGGGGTGGGGGGGTATGATGAGAATAGAGGGTACAGCTGGGGAGGGGCACAAGGGAGGGGAGAACAGGAGCCCAAAATAGGATGGGGAGCTCTGGGACATTGGGGCAATTCCCCTGGGGAGATGTGAGGGTGTCTTCCCTCCCTGGGATGTGCTGCAGTTTGGGGTTCACCAGCTCCCTCACCTGTCGCTGGGGTTCCTGGTTTTGTGACCTATGAAGTCTTGGTGGTTGCTGCTTCGGAGATCTCTGGGCTCTGTGAGACTGTTGTCTCTGAGGTCTCTCCCTCCAACCCCCCTCACACTCCAGCTCCTTCTGTTCACAGGATTCATAGGCAGCTTGCACCCCCGGAACGATGGCAAGCTCCTGAACATCACCCTACAAAGACAAGAGGAAGGGACACCAATGGAGGGAGGCAGAGTGGGCTTCCAAGAGACACAGGGTAGAGTCTGGGACACGGGGTCGGAGGCCAATCCGAGATAAGACTATATAATGGAGAAGGTCATTACCAGCCCTCCCATATGCACAGTGCTTTTCAGTTTTCAAAGGACCTTCTCATTCATAATCCCATTGAACCTTCACAACAACTGGACAGTTGGACAAGGATTGAAGTCAGTAGGACAAGGATCTTTATGCCTATTTTCCAAGCACATTCCATTCATAAAATTTCAAAGAGACAATGACCGGCCCAAGGTCACTCGAAGTGGTAGAATCAGGACTAGAATTCAAGCCTTCCAAGTGTAAGTTCAACTCTTGGCCTACACCCTGCCCATGTGGCCATGCATGAGCCTGTTCACAAGGGCTTCTGGAGACAGTGGCCCAACCTTAGTTGCTTTGACCTTCCAATGACAGCGACGATGAGAAGTCTCAGGATCTCTGGAAATGGGGGGAAGACAGTTCTGATTTCCAGTGGCATTTATTTGTGCCCACATGTGGTGATAAGCACACCCTGCATTGTATTCTAGTTTGGGGATACTGTCTCATCTCCACAGTGGAACTGGTAGTTCCTTGGGATGATAGAGATCTGATATTATTCTTCTGTGTTCTCCCTTAGTGTTGGGCCAGCAGGTGTTCAGAAAATGTTGACTGGCTGGGTGGGTGAATGGACAGATGGATGGCTGGATGGACAGATGGGTGGGTGGGTGGGTGGGTGAATGAGGGCTCGAGCACTTGACTGAATGGGAGCGTTGATGGATGGTGAATGTCTGTGTGGGTGGACTGGTGGGTCAATAAATGGGAGGTGCAGGGTAGATACCAACAGTGTGTTGGTAGATGGATGGAAGTGAAGAAATGGTAGGGTGGAGAGTGCGGTGGGTAAATGAGTTGCTAGCTGCATGCATGTATCCTATGCATGGGTAGACGGGGTGGGTGAGTGGATGGATGAGTGAATAGGTGGATGGATGGGTTAAAGAGGATGGATGGACAGAAGGATAGCTGAATAGATGGGTGGTTTACAGGAGGGAGTGACTGAGCAGGGGAAGAATGGGCAGGTGGGAGAATACAAGACTGAATGCTTGAGTGGGTGGGTGAGTGTGTGAATGGATGCGTGGGTGAATAGATGTGAATAGATCTGCCGATGGATCAGTTGAAGGGATGGATGGATGGGTGGACTAATGAAAACTGAGTGACAGAATAAGTGACTGTGGACAATCCTGCCACATAAGTGGGCACCTAATTCTCCTACAGAAAAAAAAAAATTAGCCCTGAAGACAGGAAATGGAAATATAAATTTATGAAAGGAAAAGTGAAGGGTAGGACGTAGGAAGACAGAGTACTGAGGTCAGAAGGGGAGTGGATACAAGGCATAGGACCAGACGTCACTCCTCTCTCTGGCTGCTCTGGTTACCTCAAAGACTTCTTCATCCAGGATCTGAGCACCAAAGATGATCACGCCTCGGGTGTCCAATACTGGATGAGCACTTCGGGGGAGGGGCCGGGTGACTCGCTTCTTGCAATCAATTATGAGGGTGACCGACTGGCCCTTCACAGCCACAGCCACACGGTGCCATCTGGTCATAGGGACAGGGAGGCGGGAGGTTCAAGCAACTGACTGAAGGGGGGAAAGTCAAAAGGGCTGAGCAGCCCTTGATGGAAGGGTTGACAAGTCAATGATAACAATAGTAGTAATCACAGTTAACTACCATGTACCGAGGGCTTACAATACACCAGGCACCATCCCATCACTTTCTCATTTGATTCTCACAGTTCTATTGTCCCTATTTTTCAGACATAGAAACCAAGGCTCAAAAAAGTCAAGGAACTTGCCCAAGGTACAAGCTAGTCCTACTTGCAAGGATTTAAACTCTAAAGCCCAAACTCTGGGCTAGAAGTGACTAGGCAGAAGTTTGGGCAGTGGGAAAGTGAGTGGTGGCCCACAGGGTCGGCAGGGTTTCCTAGATTAGGGCATGGGGGCTCTGCGGGCAGGGGCCAGAGGGGAGCTCCTGAAAGGGTAGGCCAGACAGGCCAGAGGAGCAAACTGACTTACTTGCCATCTGCTAGGCTGAGGCCTCGGAAGACGGGCTGAGCAGGAGGTTGAGGCCGTCCAGTCTGGTCCTCGTACAGGAAGCGGACAGGTTGGCCGAGCTCCAGGCCCAGTTGTCGGACACCCTGGGCACTATAGACAGTCAGGAGGGGAGCCTGGAGGCCAGGGCGGGTCCGGACAGCAGTCAGTAGAGAGAAGTCTTTGGGAAAGCCTCCTGGTACCGGAGAGACATACACAGGTGGAGTGAGAGGCAAAGCGAGACATTAACCCCTTCCCTTCTCGTGTCTGATCCCAGACCCTGCCCTGTGACCTCGGCCAACTTTCCCTCCTCCAGCGTGTCACCCATACCTGGGAAGAGCTGGCGGGTGGGTGCACTGAGCTGGGCGGGTCGGGACACTCGGTAAGCCACATCAGCTGGACAAATGCCTCTCGCCCTCCGGACACCGTCAGGGAGGGAGGGGAACCTCAGGGCCCACAGCACGTCCACAGGGGCTGCACCTGGGAGAGTCCACGAGGGTCAGGGGAAGGGACACACTCTCAGGAGGGCCCACACAGGGGACATTTGGGGTCTAGAGCTCAGCTTCCTGGGGCTCAAACTCCTTGGAAGATAAAAGTCACCTCTCCCTTACTCGCTCCTGAACAGGGCCTGAATGGATGGAAAACGAAAGTCACCTGGAAAAGGGCAGCGCTGAGCCTGTATTCTGCTCCCTGCCCACCACTGTCCCCGCCTCCCAGCCTCTGTCTCTGTCACTCCCTCCCTATCTCCGTCTTTCAGCCTATGAATCTCTCTCTATTCTCTCTTAACCTCTCCGTCCCAACTCTGCCTTCCCTTTACTCTAGCTCTGTCACGCTTACTCTCTCTGTCTCTGTATCTGTGGGTCTTTCTCTCTCCCCGGCTCTTCTGTCTTCCTCCGTTTCTCTCACACTCTACCCAACTTTTCCTTTCTCCCTCTCTTCCTCCCTTTCCGTGTCTCTTGGTCTCTGGGTCTCTGGCCTCAGTCCCATGTCTCCAGCATAAACAACATCTGGGCAAACGATCATCCTGGGCACAGGAGGTGCAGGGGGGCCACGAGGGAGGGAACAGAGAGGCAGCTCTGTGGGGAGGGGACTGCAAGCTGCTGGGGTTCCCGTGTTTGGGGAAGTGGGGACACCTCTGACCATGCAGAGGAAGGAGATACAAGAAAGGGCCAACCCAGGAGCTGGTGCCCCTGGCTTGGGAGATGGGCTGGGGTGCAGGGGCGGGTGGGGAGCCTGAAGCTGCCACGCAGAGCCGGAGCAGGTCCAGGGCCTGGAGCCACACATCTGTGGATCCCATCAGGGTCCTTTGCCCAAAACCCGGGCAAGCTCCCCACACCTGGAACTTCGACCGTGCCCGCCCCCCCCCCCCCCGCCCCGCCACGGTCCAAAGATTCAAGGCCCGGGCCACCAGCCCTATCCCCCTAGAACTCGGCTTCTGAGGGTTCAAACTCCTGAGAAGACAGGGGTCGCCTCTTCCTCACTTGCTCCCCAATACACATACTTCTCACTCCATCAGCTCCATTGGAAAAATCCCAAAGAAAGTTCCAGCAAAACCCTCATAGAAGTGTGGGGCAGGGCAGGGGCCAGAGTGATCAGGAGAGCAGAGCTGGGTGGGGCGGGTGAGGTGGGGTGGGCAGGCAGAGAAAAGGCCCTTTGAGTCCAGGAGCCGGGAAACCACGGCCTTGCCCCCTCCCACCCCCCTGCCCTAGCCTGGCCCCCACGTGTGGCAGCTCCGCAAACACCAACACACAAGGGCCGCTTTGAGAGACGAAGGGTAAGTGAGACAGAGACACAGAGACTCACAGAGACCCCAGGCCAAGGAGACCTCAGAGGGCCCCACCCTCCACCAAACCCCAGAAGAGTACAGTTCCATCCTATAGACAACCTACCCACAGGTCTGCCCACCCATCTTCCCACTTCAAGCTACATACGTGCCCCACTGTCTCTGGCCTCAATCTGCCCCAGTCTCCCCACTGGTGGCCCCATCACCCCCACCACTCTACCTCTGGCCCCCCAAACACCCCTTTCTTTACTCTGATGAATTCCACACTAACCTATTTCCCGCTAGAGTCCCACCTCTACCCACTCAACCCCCAAATAAGAGACAGTCATCTCAGCCATCCCCCTGCCTCCATGTTAAAGGTCCCCTTTTCTCCCTAAAAAAGACTCCTAGAGTCTACAGACATCCCACACTTCAATTTTCTGTCCCTGAGCCGCATGCTCCTCCTATCTTGAAAGTTCTTCCTTCTGTAATCTAATCTAATCCTTTATGCTGCTTTTCTGACCATCTTGTCTCCAAAGCAGAGAAGAAATGAATAGTCAAGTTATATGCAAATCAGCCTCCAGTGTTTCCACGGGGGGAGGGGGCTTGCTCCAGCCTGCCTAGTACCCAGGTACTCCCAGCCTCCTCCCCTCCAACATCAAACCCCCTCTCCTAGGAACCAGGACTTCTGGATCCTGGGAAAAAGAAGGAAAAGATTGGGATTGTGGATGCCAGGGTCCCAGGGGAGCCCGGCTGGCCAGAGGGGGAGGGGCGGGGCAGGAATGCAAAGAGTTGGCTCCTGCCTCAGACACCTGATCCTGGCCTGTCCAGCGGCCGTCCTGTTGGCAGCCAGCCCCAATGCTCCCCAGAGCCAGCCGCGTGGCAGCATCGAGGGCACGGGGAGGGGGAAGGGGATCCTGTCGGGGAAGCTGATGGGACAAATAGTCCAGGTATCCCTTCTTTCTCTACTTTCGAGGCTCTGCTCTGACCAAGGATGCTCCCCCCCTCACCCCAGAGATACAGACAGAGAGACAGAAGACAGACATGCGCCTCTCACTCATCAACACTGGCATCTAGCCCTGACTCCAGCACCAGCTGGACCACAGTGGCCCTGCTGGAGGACCCCACCATCCAGCCCCACTCACCGCCCTCAGGTGATGCTCCGCCATTCAACCTTACCCGCCCTCCACCAGTCACTTCAAGGAGGGAAAGAGATCCCCACCCCGGCTCCAAGGATCCTAGGTGTCCTGCCCTCCAGTCTGGACCCCTGACCCCCTCAAATCCCATTCTTGGACCCAGAAGCTCCCCCCTGCTCCCCAGGCATCAGCTGTCCCCTGTCCCGAGGTGTGCGGAGATTCCGATGACCCAGGCGCTGGGACTTCCCTTACCTGCCCAGGCGGGGGCCGCGCTCAGGCCCAGCAACAGCGGTACCAGCAGGAGGAGGCGATGGCAGCGGCTGCACCGCCCCATAGCTGGCGCCCGGAACGCCAGGTCCCAGGGACCGCCGGAGGCGCCGGACACCCCGACGCTGGCAGGAGACAGCGAGCAGGCTCGCACGCCGGGGTCCCGGGGAAGTCGGAGGCTGCCGGGTGGCGACAGCTCTCAGTGACCCAGCTCCATGCAGCGAGGCGCCGTCGGGGCTCCGGCGCTGCTCCCTCCTCGGTGGCCGCCGCTCCTGTGTGTCCCCGGCCACCCCGGCAGCCCAGAGCCCCCACCCCGCTCCCGCCCCCGGCCCAGCCCCTGCCTCCAGCCGCCCGCCCACAGCCACCGAGGGAAACCCCACCCCCGATCTCCACCTGGTGTGGGGGTGCGAGTGGGAACCCTCCCTCGCTGACCCTCGGACTGCTCTCCTCTGCTTTTCGCAGACTCAGTGGCCTGTACCTTAGGATTCTCTTTTCGGGAACCCCAATATCTCTTCCCCAGTCTCTTTCTTTGGGGGGGCCCAGACGTCCAGTCACAACACCCCTTCTCGTTACTCCCCCTTGGGGGCCCAGAGCCCCCTTTCAGCAGAGTCTGGGGCGGGATTTACAGCACAGTGGGAGGGGAGAGCCGGGCCTGGGGGTCGCTACCTCCCCTCACCCCGTCGGGTCTCCATAATTATTTCCCCTCGGCCCGGCCCGCCCGCTGTAATTACAGAGCCTGGCCCGGGGCACGGTATTTATAGACACGGCTATAGATAGCGACTGGGGACCTGCAACCGACGGCCGCGGGGAGCGGGGGTGGGGGGCGAGGCGGGAGGGCCGTTAGGGGGGAGGCCAGAGACTGGACAGACCCACACACAGGCTCATCAGGTCCCAAGGGATGGAAGTAGGGGGACGACGTAACGGCGCCCGGGAGCCCAGGTGGAAAGGCACCCAGTGGAGAGGCGGGGGCGCGGGGGGCCGCCGACACTGGTTGGCAGAGTACGGGAAACGGGGTCACTCGGGGACGAGGCCGCCTCCAGGCGGGCAACACAGGAGTAAGCCGCGGCGCTCGGCGCCCAGTGCGCCCCCACGAGCGGGCACGGCGCCGGGTCTGCCCGGAGCCCGCGGCGCGGCCGGAGGGAAGCCCGGAGCGAGCCGAGGCGCCGCCGCCCGCTGGCGCTGGGGAGGGCGCCCGCGAACAAGGCGCCTTTGAGAGTCAGCCGCCCCCATCCCTCCGGCCGGCCCCGCCCCCAGGCTGGCACACCCTCTCCCCCCACCTCCGCGACAAAGCGCGCCTTGTGTCCCCCACCCTGCGCCCGCCTCCGAGGCCCCAGGGAACTTAGGCGGCGGCGGCGGCGTCCAGGGAGCCGGTCCGGAGCTCCCGACCGGATACCCTCCCACACGCGGCCCGGTGCGGCGCTGCCCCCACCCCTCATACAGTCACCTCAGTCCAGAAAACAGCGATTTTAATTTGAAAGCGATTTTATGTGAGTGAACGAGAGGGTAAGGGAACCCCGGAGAGAAGAGCCGCAGGGCAAAAATCATGCAGCCCCATCACCCCATCTCTGCAGGCGGGCCATCTCCCCTCAGTTCTGAGGCCAGGAGCCTGTGTCCCCAGCCTACAAGGTGTGTGCCCCGGGCTGGGGGGAGAGCTGGGAGGGGAAGGGTCTGAGGACTACTCACCAAGCCACTTCCCCCCACCCCGCCCTCACAGCCCAGGCGCCTTCCCCAAGCCAGACGGAAAGAGTGGGGGAGGGGGCTGGGAAGGCCAGTGCTGAAAAGCCAGCCCCGCAGACCACCTCAGGGCCCTGCCTTTCCCGAACACCACCTCCACCACTGGCATTTCTTAGTCAACCTGGGAAAGTACAGTACTTCTTTGAGTCTAACTGCAAGTCTCTATCCTCAGAGAAAATTAAAAATAGCACATGGGTTCCTACATCTCCACCCGCCCCTTAGCCACCACCACCTTTTTCTTTTTCAGTCTGACGGCAGAAGGTGAAGCGTGAGAGGGGGCTCTGGACATGGGACAGCGACAGGGCCCCTCCTTATTCCAGAGAAGCCCCCATCTGCCAGGCTTGGTTGGAGGAAGGCCTGTCAGAGCCTTACTCCCATGTCCATCCGTTTGGGGGGCCTGCCCCCCAATATCCATCTCTGCGGGAGTTCCCATTTCCATTCTTCAGATGGGGGGCTAAGTGAAGCAAGACGAGAAGGAAGCCAGGTCCTGGGAGCAAGGCCAGTGCTCTGTGCTGGGGGAAGGAAAGGCCGTTCCAGGCCAGGGGTAAGAAAGCACCCCCAGATCATGGCGGAGCCAGACAAATTCAGAGACTCAAGGCCACTGAAGGGAGAGGTCCAGCCCTCAAAGTGGTCTGGGGTCCCCTCTGACTTGGGATGCCAAGCAAACCCTTGCAGGGTTTAGGGACCCCCCGTTGGAGGTCTCGGTTCTGCCCTATGCTCCTCACCCCACCAAGATTCTAGGAACATGGTCCCTCCCCACCCTGCCCCAAGGCTCAGAGTCCCTTGCCCATGTGCCCTCCTCAAGCGTGAGGAACACCACGTCTGGGTGTGGGCTCAGGCCAGCTGGTGGGGAGCCTCAAGCATCTCCATGAGGAAGGTGTCGATGGGGGTGTCGCCAATGAGCTTGAAGAAAAACAGATGCTCTAGACACTTAAGGCCTATGGACCTGAGAGCAGGAAGACGCAAGAGCAGCTTGGCAAACCTGAGGAGGGAATGGGAGACATGGAGTGAGAGCTAGAGCCACATGGCACTACCCCCACCCCAGCAGGAGCCTCGGTTCCCACAGCCCCTCAGCCCCACAGCGCCTTCTCACCGGCCCTGCTGCTCAGGGTACTTCTGTTTGCAATAGGTCTCCAGGGACGCGTACACTTTCTCCCGCAGGACCTCTACCTCACTGGGGTTGGAGAGGCCCTTGGCATCTGGGATGGCAGGGAAGAGAGGAGGAAGAGGAAGGAGGGCAAATCAAATCAGGACAAATGTGGAGGTGTGGCCCACACGATGTCCCTTTTGGGCCCCACCTACACGCCCTTCACCGGATGCCTGGCAAGGGAAGCAGGGCACAATGGGTTTGAGGGATGGGGTTGCAAAGGGAATGTTATCAGCAGATGTGGGTTCTTCTTTGTCAGCTGTGAGATTTCTAGGTTGAGGGGGATAGCTGGGTAACTTAGGAGTCTCCGAAGAAGAGGAGGCTCCAAGGCTGCCTTGGTCTTGAGAGACGGGGGTAATCCTCCTCTTACCTGGATTGAACAGAATGATTGCCCTCAGGCAGCCAAGTTCTGTCTTGTCCATCCTCATGTCACGCATTTTGGACACTAGCTCTGTCAGCACCCTGGAGAGGGACCTGCAGGTCACTCAAAGGTCACAGCTCAGCCAGCCTTGGACACGGACCAGCCTATAGCCCCACCCCCTCGACCGACAGGCCAGCCCAGCCGAGGGCCACTGACCGATCAAAGATGGCTCCCACGCCTGCGGAATGGGCTGAGTTGCGGTGCACGTGAAGACCTGTGGCGAGGAGGATGCCGTCTCGGACATCGATGGATCGGTGAGAGAAGGAGGCAATGAGGAGCTCATTCCAGCCTGGGGGTGGGGGGCGGCAAGGGTGACGAGCCAGGGATCAGGCCATGGGATTGAAAGCACATCAGGGGAAGAGAAGAAGGGGTGGCGAGGTCAATGAGACTGGCTCTCTGAGTATGCAAGGTAAGGCCGCTGGGGTCCCTGAAGGTCAGGAGGTCCAAGAGGGGTCAAATGACAAGAGATTCAAGGAGTCCAAGGTCACTGACCTGCCCGTAGCAGTATGACCTGGTCATCCAGAGGCAAGGAGGAAAAGTGTGGGATCCTCTTTGCCCACTCAACAAGTGTGAAGAGCTGTTTGTCAGCTGCCTGGCAGATGTTAGTCACAGGATCGTTTGGCTGCAGGGGAGGAGGGGTGAGAGTTATAGAAGGTTTGGAAGTACACTGGGAGCCCCCCCAACCCCATAAGAGGCTTTTGACACCCCCTCCTTATTTGTAGTCTCTCTTCAAGCCCCATCTGAACCAATTCCTCCTCTTCTAGCATTCAGGAAAAGTTATTAATTTGGGACTTGCCTGTGGTTCTGTGAGTGGATTGTTTTGGGAGTGGGGACGGAGGATGCTATCACGCCTACCTCAGATGTCTAAGAGACCTTATTTGGCGGCACTTCCGGTCCCCGGCAGTGTTAGATGGGTTGTGAGGGGAAGGGAGGGGAGGGGGAGGTAGAACAGACCTAGACTCCCGCCTCCCCACCCCCATCAGGAAGAAGAGTAGATTGACCCCAGCACTCACGCTGCTGCCGCTACCCGCCGTTCCCCCAGGACCCTCAACGCCCTGGTCACTCTTCTGCTCCACAGCAAGCTCTGCCTCCAGGATCCTGTCCACGGGCATCTCCTCGGGGGCTCCCCCAGCCCCCTCCCCATCCCCATCCTTGTCCTTCCCCCGCTGACGCTCCTCCTGAACCGCTGAAGGAGAAGGAGGAAGGAGAAAAAAGTAGAAAGTCAGCAGCCAGCCATGAGGAGATTCCAAAATGTCCTTAGGGTCTTATCAGGGTCTCATGGCCCTTAGGAGATATTTATAGAAATTGGGGAAGTCACTGGAAACCATGGCAGATTTGTGGCAGTCCAGAAGCAGGACTTATAAAAGAACAGATAAATAAACCCAGAAGAAGTAAAAGGGTGGGTAAAGGAATTACGGAGAAAGCTAGCATTTAAACTGAGAGCCTACTATATACTAGGAAACGTGCCAAGCACACTTTCACGTTCACTCAAGTATCATAACGACCCTGTGAGCTCTTGACCCCATTTTTAAAAATAACGATTTGGGGGCAGTTCATTAAACAGCTTGCCCAAGTTCACACAATACATAGCAAGTCGTATGTCCAAATCTAAGCGTGCCTGATGGCAAATCTGGTACTCTTCTGACTCAACAAAAAAGCAGGAAAAGGAGCACTGGCCTGGGTCTTCAGAGGTGTGGCTTCTGATCCAAGACCTGCCACTCTTTTGTTGCATGACCTTGGGAAAGCCAGGCTTCAGGCTCATCTTCTCTAAAATGAGGGATGTGACCAACATATATACTCCCTAAAGTATCTCTCTCAGAATTCCAGAATCAAGCTTAAGAAGAAAAGATAGAGATTTAAAAAAAAAAAAGAAGCAGCAGCAGCCCTGAGGTCTTCAGTAATGGCTGCAGCTTAAGAGGGTAGAGTCCCAGAGTTTGGAAGAGAGAACACAGATAATAGGGAGATGGAGACCAGAGTGGAAGCACTTGGTCAAAATGAGGAAGAATTACTCAGGTTAGAGAAGGGGAGCTAGAGAAACCCATCATGGGGAAGGAAAACTTATCCTACCCTAGCACCAGACCAGGGAGGGGTCAGAGGGGCAGAGGCCACAGAAGCAGAACCATTAAGAAGGAAACTCAAGGCACCAGGTCAAGGTACCAGAGAGGAGGGCTGATGAGCAGGGGAGAGAGAATCAAATATCGCCCTCTGGAGGAGAGAGAGGAGTCCAGCCTTCCTAAGAGGTATAGTCCCTGCAGTCTTCCCTCCCCCTCCTCCCTCTCCTCCCACAGGGTAGACTGGGAGGCCTGGGTAGGGCAGGCTCTTACCCTCCCTCTTCATGCCGGTGGCCAGGCACTTCTGATAGCGGCAGTACTGACAGCGGTTCCGCTGGCGCTTGTCCACCGTGCAGTCCTTGTTGTCCCGGCACGAGTAGGTCAGGTCCTTACGGATGGTGCGCTTGAAGAAGCCTTTGCAGCCCTCACAGCTGTAAACCCCGTAGTGTTTGCCTGCGAGGGGACAGGAAGAGCAGTAAGACTGCACGTAGACCCTGTGCCACTAGGACTCTTGCCCACCTCCCCCCAGCAAATTTAGTTGAAGTCTGCTCTGTGTTTGCCAAAGAGAGAGATGGGGAACCAGGACATGAGGCATGATCCAGTCCCACTCTTCTCACAGTCCGAAAACCCTATGCCAGCCCCCTCTTCCCTCTGACCACCCCCCCACACCAAATCTGAGCTGCAGGGTCCTTAACTCTCATCAGACCTCCCCCAGCTCACTTGCTCTAACCAAACCTCAAGAGCCCCTGGGAATCCCACAGGTGATGGTAAATGGTACACGCTCTCTTCCTCTCTGCTGGTCCTCTGAGCCCCATACCTGAGCTTCGGTCCCCGCAGATTGCACATAGCCGTTTGCCAGCCCCAGGGCCACCTGGAGGGGGTGGACAGTGCAGGCCCCGGACCCCTAAGACTGGTGGCTTCACATCTTCAGGGGGGCCAGACCCACCCCCAGGGAGCGACACTGTTGAGTTAATCTGGGTTGGGGGAAATAGGGAAGTCACAGGGAGACTCATTGGGAAGGATAATCTCTCAGAGGGGAGGGACATCATTCCCTACCACCTAGGCAGGGCCCTGCATTGCACGTTACAAAGGACATTATTTACACTGCAGTGCCCGGGAAGGGCCACCCCTGGAGTACAACCCCGAAGAGATGAGACATAAAGGTCCCCCTGAAATTGTGCAACACAGTGGCCCTGAAGGGCTTGTATTTCAGAAGGGTAGATGGAACCAAAAGGGCAAAAAATCACTGATATATGAAAGGGACATCAAGAATAGCTGGGTTCTTTTACAGGGTTGGGGAGGAGGCGTGCACTGAAAGCTCAGTCACCTCAAGAAATGCCAGGGGTCACACAAGGACCACAGGCCTGGAAGGTCAGTGGGCCATGGGGAAGTTCACACAAGGATCTAGGTCACCAGGAAAACAAGGAAATGAAAATGGAGAGGCAGTAAGTGGGTCACAACCTCTCACCTGGGGACTGCTGACAGGCCCGGAGAATCCTGGGGGAGCTGGAGGGGGCAGACCAGGGGACCCCATGGAAGAGCTGATGACCGGGAAGGGGGAGCCCAGTGGCGGGGGTGGCATCGGGGGTGGGGGTGGAGCCCCAGAGCCTCCAAGGGATGCAGCTGCTGAAGGGGGTAAGGGTGGCCCCGGAGGAGAAGGGGGAGCGGCCCCCTGGGGAAGGGGATTTGGAGAGGAACTGTCTGGGCTTCGGGAGTCTGGTGAGGGGTACACACAGGCACAGACACACACAGACAGAAGAGACAAAAAGAGAAAATGAGTCTTCGATCATCCAACCGGAGCCTTTAATTCTCTCTCTGATCCCCCCACCGCGCCCCCACCTCACCCCACCCCTTCCCAAGTCCAGAGACACCCTGCTGTCAAACAACGGCTTAACTCCTAATCGTGGTGAGAGAAGGGGGCTGACAGAGGAGGATCGTTCGGGTGAGGCAAATTCCAAACAATGCATTTGGTCACCCCAAGCCAGACGCATCTCGTGTGGGTGGGGCAGCACGTGGGGTGGACCAGTCAGCCCCTCCACTCCCAGCTCGTAGCCAGAACGTGCAGGGAAAAGAGATAGGCAGAAGAGACCCCTCCTAGGACACAGAATTTGCCTTCAAACGTCCAGAGTCCTCAATCTCGAGGACTAGTGCCCCACGCCTTGGACCTCCGTAGTGCAGGGCCTCGAGCGGCCACCGCTAGGAGAGCGGAAGCTCCCCCTCCCCGCCCCGCCCCGGGGGGAGGGCACTAAGGCCCTCGGGAGGGAGGGGACGCGTGTTTACAAACAAGGGGGCGGGAGCGCCTGGGAAAGAACACCAGGGGAGGGGGGGGAAGGGGTTGCTGATAACGCGGTCACTGGCTTGCCGGTCCGTCCGCTAGGTCACTCACCCCGCCCGCTGTCGCCCATCCCGTCCCGTCCAGCCTCCCCCGGCTCCGGCTCCGGGGTTTGTTGCTCTCCGGCTGCCACCGCCGCCGCCGCCGCTGCTGCTGCGGGATCCAGCCAGGGCCGTCGCCGCCGCCACCGGGACGCGACCCCACAATGCATTTCTTTTCGCACCCCCACCGGCCCACACTGCCCTGCGGCATGCCGCTGGGGGAGGAAGGGCGGGCGAGCAGCCCAAGACATGATTCCTGGCTGAGTGTAGGAATACCGAAGAGGTACCAGGGATTCCCAAGGATTGATCGTTGGACTAGCTGAGCACGAGGAAGCCCCAGAGAAAAAGTCTCTGGCCTTAACCGGGTCGAATTAAGCGCTTCGCTCTGCTCTGTAGCAAAATGACAGCGCCGATATGGCAGCCATCTTGGTATAGACGGGAAGTCTCCGCGCTAGTTCCCGCCTCCTCGTCTGGTTGGAAACGGAGGAGGCGGTCTCCTCCCGCCTGTTAACCCGCCTAGCCCAGCGTCCCCTCAAATAACCTCCACACCCGCGCATGCGCGCCAGGGCTAGACGGCTTCACCACTACCGGAGTGCCGCCATATTGGTAAAGGTACTGGGACCAAGGTAGAACGGAACTCCCTGTTCTCGCGGGAGCTAGAGGCGGGACTGCCACGTCCGAGCAAACCGGGAAAGGAGAGGATCCCGGAGCCGGTGAGAATTCCCTGTTTTTCCCTACCGTCCTTTTCAGGCCTTTTTCTTCATTTAGTGGGTCATAGAGACGAGGGCGCAGAGAGTCCATATAGTGGAGGATCAAAGCCTAGAGCGGTGTCCTGGGGGCCCTGCATCAGGGATGGGGTTCCGGATAAAGAAAACGAGTCTTGGGAACAATGTGGGTGGGGACAGGATGGAATGGGGAAGCAGCCCATAGAAGTGGACGGAGGGCGCGAACGGAGTAGAGCGGACCCCGCATAGGTATAGAGTTGAGGGTCAAGTGGAGTCACTATCTCTGTCCCTCTGGTCAGCGTGATGGCCAGAGGCCTGGGGGCCCCCCACTGGGTGGCCGTGGGACTGCTGACCTGGGCGGCCTTGGGGCTGCTAGTGGCCGGACACGGGGGTCATGGCGACCTGTACGAAGACCTGCACGAGGACTTCCAGGGCCACAGCCACAGGCACTCACATGAGGATTTCCACCATGGACACAGCCATGCCCCTGGCCACACTCATGAGAGCATCTGGCATGGGCATACCCACGGTCACGACCATGGACATTCGCATGAGGATTTGCACCATGGCCATAGTCATGGCCACTCTCATGAGAGCGTCTACCACCGAGGACATGGACATGATCATGAGCACAGCCATGCAATCTATGAGGAGTCTGGGGCTCCAGGCATCAAACAGAACCTGGACACTGTCACTCTCTGGGCCTATGTGAGTCCCCCGGGGATGGGGCAGAGGGGGACTGGTTCGGGATTGTTGGGAAACCCCACACCACTTGACCCCTGACTCTCCCTCGCCAGGCACTGGGGGCCACAGTGCTGATCTCTGCAGCTCCATTTTTCGTCCTCTTCCTTATCCCCGTGGAGTCAAACTCCCCTCGGCACCGCTCTCTGCTCCAGATCTTGCTGAGTTTTGCTTCGGGTGGGCTCTTGGGAGATGCCTTCCTGCACCTCATCCCTCATGCTCTGGGTAAGTGATCTCTAGCTTCTACCTTAAATCTTAATGTATTTCATGCTTTGGACAAGAGAGTTCTTTCCCCTTTGTGATCCCTGACCTTCCAATATTCTCCCAAATATACACCCCTTGGTTGGGGTATTTCCTCATCTGGCTTTGTCTCTCCCTTCCTCCAGAACCTCATTCTCACCACCCTCTGGAGCAGCCTGGACATGGACATTCCCACAGTGGTGAGGAAGGGGCAGGTGAAGACGTGGGGTTGGGGTGCAGGGGAAGGTCTGTGCCTCCCTATTCTTCTCTTGTGCTTGGGGAGGAAGAGTCTGAAATCAGAATCTCCCTTAATGTCTCAATGTATCCATTCCTAGGGCAGGGCCCCATTCTGTCTGTGGGACTGTGGGTCCTCAGTGGAATTGTCGCCTTTCTCGTGGTGGAGAAATTTGTGAGACATGTGAAAGGAGGACATGGACACGGACATGGACACGCTCACGGTCACACACATGGAAGACAGGGTGAGCCCAGGAACAACCTTCCTGAAAGCCACCTTGCCATCTCTGAATCTCCTCATTTTATGGTTCTTAGGTGGGAGAAGGCTACCCTTATGAGGACATATTGGCAAATCTCTGTTCTCCACTCTTACCAACTCCTTTCTTCCCTCAGGGCGTCCTTCAAAGGAGAAACAGAGCTCAGAGGAAGAAGAAAAGGAAGCAGGGGGGTCGAGGAAAAGCAGAGGAGGGAGCACAAGGCCCAAAGACAGGCCAGTGAAACCTCAGAACTCTGAAGAGGAAAAAGCAGGTTCAGGTGAGGGCCAGCGTTGCATACGCTTGGGCAAGGGGCATCATCATGAATCACATGGAACAGCACTATGGGTGATCACAGGTGTCTGGAAAATACTTAGGCTGGATGTGAAGTGGTCTCTAGGAGGCTGATCAGGGCTGAGACTAGGGGTGATGAATACCTCTAATCGTTTAATCTTCCTTTTCTCCTGTAAAAGACCTACGTGTATCGGGGTACCTGAATCTGGCTGCTGACCTGGCACACAACTTCACGGATGGTCTGGCCATTGGTGCTTCGTTTCGAGGGGGTCGGGGACTGGGGATCCTGACCACAATGACTGTTCTGCTACATGAAGTGCCCCATGAAGTCGGGGACTTTGCCATCTTGGTCCAGTCTGGCTGCAGCAAAAAGCAGGTTGGTGAAGGTGTGCACCAAACATGGTTGCCTCAAGTCTTTTATCCCCCGCTAACCCACCCCAAACCCAGACTGCCACCCGTTAGTTCCGAACAAGTTGTACTACAGGTATACCTCGTTTTATTGCACTCCTTTATTACACTTAGCAGATATTGCGTTTTTTACAAATTTATAGCAACCCTGCTTCAGCAAGTCTATGGATACAATTTTTCCAACAACACTAGTTTACTTCATGTCTGTGTCACAGTTTGAGTAATTCTTGAAACATTTCAAACTTCGTTATTATCATACTTGTTACGTTGATCTGTGATCAGTGATCTCTGATGTTACTATAGCAAAAAGATTGCAACTTGTTGAAGGCTTATGTGATGGTTAGCATTTTTTATCAGTAGAGTATTTTTTTTGTGTGTGGTACGCGGGCCTCTCACCGCCGCGGCCCCTCCCGTTGTGGAGCACAGGCTCCAGACGCGCAGGCCCAGCGGCCATGGCCCACGGGCCCAGCCGCTCCGAGGCATGTGGGATCTTCCCGGACTGGGGCACGAACCTGCGTCCCCTGCATCGGCAGGCGGACTCTCAACCACTGCACCACCAGGGAAGCCCTCGGTAGAGTATTTTTTAACTAAGCTACGTACATTGTAGGCATAATGCTACTGCACACTTACAGGATAGTGTAAATATATGCATTGGGAAACCAAAAAAATTCATGTGACTTGCTTTATTGTGATGCCCTGGGACTGAACTCACAATATCTCCGAGGTATGCCTGTATTGTTAACAACAGAACTTCTAGAAATGAGGGGGAAGAAGTTCTGTTTCTTTGTCTTGTAGCTCAGTAGTTCTTGAACTGTGGTCCATAGCCATCTGAATGTTTTATGGGGTCTTTCACACCATGCCCCTGACCCTGACCTATTGAGTCAGAAGGTCTGTGGAAAGGACCTCTTTGATCTAAGATTTTTCAGAAGGTGTCTATTCTAGATCCCCTTCTTTTTGCCTTACTATTTAGTTTCTAAAGACATGCATCTTATCCATGTACACTTATACCCCTCCAGCCACATCTAAACCACTGATAACCTTTAGATGTTGGTGAGTGCCTCTCTCTCTCTTTTCTGCCCACCAGGCGATGCGTCTACAACTACTGACGGCAATAGGGGCACTGGCAGGCACAGCCTGTGCCCTCCTAACTGAAGGAGGGGCAGTGGGCAGTGAAGTTGCAGGTGGCACAGGTCCTGGCTGGGTTCTGCCATTCACTGCAGGTGGCTTTATCTATGTAGCAACGGTGTCAGTGTTGCCTGAGCTGTTGAGGGAGGCATCACCATTGCAATCACTTCTGGAGGTGCTGGGGCTGCTGGGGGGAGTTTTCATGATGGTGCTGATTGCCCACCTTGAGTGAGAGGTGGGGTAAACCAGCCCCACCCCAGCCCCAAACCTCTAGCCTCTAAACCCTCCAGGTCAGGGGTCTGTGGAAGTTGGGGGCCCTGGCCTGAGACATCTGCCAAAGGAGGGAGTTGTGTCCTAGGGAGGTGGCAACTTTGTCTTGAAAGCTATCAAGATTTGGCAGTCTTACAGGGGCTGCAGAGGTGATAATGACAGCCCGGGGGACCATAGTGTTGGGCATGTGCTGACCATGTTGTTGGGTTTGGGGACTAAGTGGGGCCATGAAGAAGGCTGGAAGAGAGAGGAGTCACGGCAACCTACCCCATATCCCCCACCCCAACTATTCACAGAGGACCAAGCTGCCACACACTGGCTTCTCCAGGGTCCACCTCCCTCTCTCCCACCGGTTGGTGGAAACTCCAGGGAAGACCAGAGCCCTGAAGTGGGTAGCAGAAGTCGGGGATAAACATCAATCGTGTGTCCTGATTTGGGAGTTATTGCGGGGGGAGGGGGGCTAGTTGCTACTCTCATGGCCTGATTTTTCTTTTGTTTGTATTCTTTTATATCACTGTTTGAATGGGGAAGGAGGGGTGGTGACCGGAAATAAAATCCTTGGATCTTCCGCTCCACGCGCAGTCTTTGTCCGTTTTGGGGGGAATGGGGGCCCCTCTTCTCCCGGCTCCACTGGCCCCCAAGCCTTGGTGTCTGGCCACGCCCCCGCGGTTGGAGGTCTGCCTGCGCGGGTGGCCGCCAGTGGCCTAACGCTGGCGGGTCTTCGATTGGTCCGGCTTTGCTCTCGCCGCGCCCCCTCTGCGCTCGGATTGGCTCAGTGCTGGGGGCCCGCCCACTCGCCACCCGCCATGGCGTCTCAGCTCCGGCTTCGCTTCGCGCTGGCTCTGGTCACAGGTTGGGGGGCGGGTGTCCTCTCCCCGGGGGGATTGGTGTGCTAGAGTGACGTCGGGGCGCGCCCTCGGACTCTACAACCGCTGTGGCCTGTGGTCCGAATTTTACTAACTTTGCGCCCTGTTGACCTCTGACCCCTGCCCACTTCTCCCTCCCCCCCCTTCCCGCGTGTTCTCTCCCATCTCAGGTGCTGGTAGTGGCATCGGCCGAGCAGTGGGTGTGCGCCTGGCCGCTGAGGGGGCCACTGTGGCCGCTTGCGACCTGGACGGGGCAGCGGCACGGGAGACGGTGCGGCTGCTGGGAGGGCCGGGAAGCCACGAGGGGGCACCCCGCGGGGCCCACGCAGCCTTCCAGGCTGACGTGTCCGAGGCCGGGGCCGTCAGGCGCCTGGTGGATCAAGTGCAGGTGAAAAAGCGAGACGACGTCGCCCCCTTTAAAGCCCTAACGTTGCCTCCAGTGCCCTCGGCTCTACAAGGTTTTTTGGTGTGTAACCTACCCCTTACATAGGCCTGCTTTTCTCGCCCGCCATCTGTCGTTGTGTCCTGTGCGGGCATCACCAGGGATGAGTTTCTGCTCCACATGTCTGAGGATGACTGGGACAAAGTCATAGCTGTCAACCTCAAGGTGGTGATCTCTGAACCCATGACTTCTGGGCCCTCTAGCCTGGGGAGGGAGTTGGAGGAGTGTCACCCCTGCTGATCCTTTCTGCCTTGTTACTTTCTCTCCCCACCCCCAGGGCATCTTTCTAGTCACTCAGGCTGCAGCCCAAGCCCTGGTGTCCAGTGGCTGTCCTGGCTCCATCATCAACATCAGTAGCATCGTAGGGAAGGTCAGGTTGAGTTGGGACGAGGTCAGCCAGCCAAGTGGGCACAGAGAGGAGAGCCCCTCCTTAGGACTCCCAACTTAACCCCAATCTCTGGCTCACCCAAAGGTGGGGAACGTGGGACAGACAAACTACGCAGCATCCAAGGCTGGAGTGGTTGGGCTGACCCAGACTGCAGCCCGGGAGCTTGGACGGTTGGTCAGACACCTGGGGCCATGTGGAAGGTCTGAGGGAGGGTCAGTGTTCAGTCCTCTCTGGAGTCAGCAGCCACTCTCCTTTCCACAGACATGGGATCCGCTGTAACTCTGTCCTCCCAGGGTTCATTAAAACACCCATGACACAGAAAGTGCCACAGAAGGTACTGGACAAGGTAGGAGACTGTGGGTGGAGGGCAGAATCATTCAGAGAGCCAAACTCTCTGGGCTTCAGAGAGAGGATGCTGGGCCCAGTGAGGGGCATATTCGGCAAGCGTATAAGGAATGAAGACCAAAAAAAGTCACAGACTCGGTCTACAAAAAAAAAAAAAAACCATGAAAAAAACCTTCACTCACACGAGTGTTTCCTTACAGGTGACTGGAATGATCCCACTGGGACATATGGGGGACCCTGAGGGTGAGCACTGAGTGCAGAGGGGGCCTGAATGAAGAGATCCCGAGGTCTGTGGTATCTGAGAGGGTCTCACCAGGATTGGTGGTTGGGGGAGGGATGATTCGGGTAGGTGGCTACTTTGGGTCTGTGAGAGTGAGTAGGATTCTGCCCTCTCCCCACCATTCCCATAGATGTGGCAGATGTGGTCGCGTTCTTGGCATCTGAAGACAGTGGATACATCACAGGGGCGTCAGTGGAAGTCACTGGTATGAGGCCATCAGGGGGAGGAAGAGGGCAGAGAAGTGGAACCCAGAAAGCAAATGAGGGGAGTCTGGAGCCACTGAGGGAAGGGCAGAAGTTCCCATAGGCCAAGGACAGAAGTGGATGCCTCCCCCCCAGCCCATTTGTCTCCACCTATACATCTGTCCAAATGTTTCTGCCCCTCCCAGGAGGTCTTTTCATGTAACTGCCTCAAGGACCCCGGACTCTGCTCACTATCCCACCACTCTGCCGGGCCTCCTGCTGATGAGGACTCAGAGTTCCCAGGCTACAAAAGGGGTGGCAGTGTATGGCTCAGGAATGCTGAATATGGGAGGCAGGGGTGCTTGTGACCCTAATAAATTCCAAATCCTCTTCCCTGCCACCTCCGGTTCTTCTTGTGTCCAAGTCCTCAGACCCTTCGCCACCTCCCCCTCCTTTCCCTTTCGCGAAGGATTGTTCCCTTTCACTGCCTGGTCTCCCAGGGCAACCCCCGCCGCCGGGTATGAGAGGAGAGAGTGTGTGTCACTGTGTGTGCGTGACACTCTGGGTCTTTTGGAGGGAGGGGCTCTCTGCCCCACCCCCTTCCACTGATCCTGCAGCCCCAGTCCCCTCCCCCAATTCCCTGGGTCCTTATGGTCCCCAAGGGTGATTTGTTCATGGCCCCATCGTAGTATCCAGTCTATCCTTGGGAGGGGGTCTTGGAACAGGTGGCCCTCCCCCACCCCTCTCCTTTCTCTGAGTCCCCCCCTCCCCTTTCTCTCCACCTTACAATAGCTGCAGCCGGCCGGGGGTCGGATGGGGGGGATTAGGGGAGGGGGCCAGGATTAGGGGAATGGGCCAGCCGATGAAAGGGGCTGGAGGAGAGCAGAAGGGAGGGAGGGGGCTGGGAGGAGGAGGAGGAAGGGGAGGGGGTCCGCGCTAATCGACTCTGGAGCCCACATAAGGACTGGCCACGGACTGAAGGCGAGGACAGGGAAGTAGGGGGGAACTGGGGGAGGGGGCGAGGGGACCCACTGCTGCCTTGTCCCAGAAAGAGGCCACCCCCTGGCAGTTGCAGCCCAAGTCCGGGAGCCCCAGTTCAAGCTGGAGGAGACAGACGCCCATCACGGTCTCTTTTCCCCCGTATCCCTCTCATCCCCTGCCCTCAATGGGGATCGCTCTGCCCCTTCCTCTTCTCTTCCCTCCCGGTCGCCTTCCTTTACTGGGAAGTCCTGGAGGAGACTTCTGCCCGCTTCCCACTCCAGACATTCGGCCCCTTGTGCCCCCCACCTACACGCGCACAACCCCTCCCCGATAGGGGCCCCATCGTGTGTGTGTGTGTGTGTGTGTGTGTGTGTGTGTCTGTGTGTGTGTGTGTGTGTGTGTGTCTGTGTGTGTGTCTGTGTCCCTGCTTCCGCGTGGTGTCTCCATTCCCCCATACCTCCCGTGTGCCTCCCTCCCCCGCCCCGGGCCGCGGCTCTTGATTGTCCAAACGCAATTCTCGAGTCTCTAGCTCTGGCCGAGAGTTGAGTCTGGACGTCCCGAGCCGTCGCCCCCAAACCTCGAAGGGAGAGCGGGTCGGAGGGTCTAGGGAGAGCCAAAGCGGAGGGTGGAGCAGGTCACCAGGGTGGTAAGGGAATCCCGGGCACGTCGGAACTTAGTTGCGTTCACAGGACTGAAGGACTGTAGCGGCAGAGGCTCCTCTGCAACTCTTTTTTCCCCGGAATCCCGGGCTGGGGTTATGGAGAAGTTGTGTGTGGGGAGGAGGGGCGCCCTTCCCCAGAGCCGCCAGGGGACGCGGAATGGGGGAGGTGGCCCCTTTTCCAATTCCCTCTGTCCCCTCCCGGGGTCCGAGAGATCCCAGGCCCCGCCCTCCAGAGCGGAGGCCCCGAGTGGGGGCCTTGGAAGGGGACAGTGGCTGAGGTCGGCCGCGCGACGGTGCTGGCCAGGGGACGGAGACTGCGATCCCCACGTAGCGCGGGACTCCGGGGACGCCGGCTGCTCGCGGGGGCCGTGGGGAACCCGGGCGTCCACGTCGCCTCCCACCCGCGCCGCGACTGGCGGGTGACGTCTCTGCCGGCGGGGGGTGGAGTGGAGTGGAGGGGCAGGCGGAAGTGACGTAGGGCCCCAGCGCCCGGGCCATGGCGGCGGCGGCGGCGGCAGCGGGAGCTGCTGTCTGAGCAGCGGCTGCGGACCGAGCGAACTCGGCCGGGGAGGCCGGGCCCCGGAAGAGGCGCTGTGGCGGCGGGAGCGCGGACAACTGGAAGCTGGTGAGGGGCCGCGCCGGCGCGGAGTGGGGGGCGGAGGAGGGAGCCTAGGGAGGGCGGGGTCTCCGCGAGGGGCGGCCCCCCTAACACTCTTCCTCCCCTTCCCCCTTCCCCCACTCCCCAGCCTACCTCTCCTCCTCCCCGGCGGTGGAGCCCTCGTGGGGGTCTGTGCCCGGTCACCATGACGACGCCGGCGAATGCCCAGAATGCCAGCAAAACGTGGGAACTGAGTCTGTATGAGCTCCACCGGACCCCTCAGGTGACAGGGATTCTCCCTTTACAACTTACTCCTTTTCCCCAGACCCCCATCTCACAGCCTCTTCCATTTTTTGCCCCATTCTGCCCGATTTCACACTCCCCGGCCCTTTGAATTACCTTAATCTTTCAAAGCGTTTTCACATTTATCTCATTTAATCCTAAAAACAGACGTGCCAGAGAGGTAGAGCAAGTATTACTATCTTCATTTGAAAGATAGTAAACAGGCTGAAATTACCTTCCCCGTTCCTCAGGTCCGCATCATAGGTCAGTGCATTTAAGACTCACCTTGGGAGTTTATTAAAAATGGAATTCCCGCTGGCCCTACCTGTAACATTGTGATACAGTAAAGGGATGGAACCCCAGAATCTGCTTTTTTTTTTGCGGTACGCGGGGCTCCCACTGTTGTGGCCTCTCCCACTGCGGAGCACAGGCTCCGGACGCGCAGGTCCAGCGGCCATGGCTCACGGGCCCAGCCGCTCCGCGGCATGTGGGATCCTCCCGGACCGGGGCACGAACCCGTGTCCCCTGCATCCGCAGGCTGACTCTCAACCACTGCGCCACCAGGGAAGCCCCAGAATCTGCATTTTTAACCTGCATCCTAGGGGATTCTGATATAGGTAGTACCAGGACTGCACTGTAAGAAATTCTGTTGACCAAGTAAGTCTTCCACAGATGGAAAATCTGTGCCACGCCCATCCCCAGGCCTATTACCAAACCTCAGATCCTCCTATTCCAAAGCTCCTACTCTTAGAATTCCCAATTTCCTCATGTGGCCAACGTGAGGTACCCAGATTCTGACATCTCACTGTATTTCTCAAGACTCCAATTTCATGGACCACTTGTTTCTAAAACCCCTTTCCCCCCAACCCACCCACCACCTTTCCACTCATCGACGCCTCCAGGAAGCCATCATGGATGGCACAGAAATTGCAGTTTCCCCTCGGTCACTGCATTCAGAGCTCATGTGCCCCATCTGCCTGGACATGCTGAAGAATACGATGACAACCAAGGAGTGCCTCCACCGATTCTGCTCTGATTGCATTGTCACGGCCCTGCGCAGCGGGTAACAGGAGGGACAGGTTTGAGATGGGGGGAGGGGGACAAGAGTTGGACCCTCCATGCCCTGGTGACTGACTCCTCAGGGCCTCCTTTCTCCCACACCAGGAACAAGGAGTGCCCTACCTGCCGAAAGAAGCTGGTATCCAAGCGGTCTCTGCGGCCAGACCCCAACTTCGATGCTCTGATCTCTAAGATCTACCCCAGCCGGGAGGAATATGAGGCCCACCAAGACAGGGTGCTCATCCGCCTCAGCCGCCTGCACAACCAGCAGGCGCTGAGCTCCAGCATTGAGGAGGGGCTGCGAATGCAGGCCATGCACAGGTTCGGGGGCCACGAAGAAGGTGGCAGCGGTGCTGATGGGACAGATCCGTGGGTCAGACTCCTGGGGCTGTCTTTGCTTCTAAGCCTCAGCATCCTGAGTGCTGATCACAGTCTTAACTGTCACGCCTGGAGGTCATGGATGTAAACTGTAGCTTGTACTACTGTTCTTAAGGAAATAGCTCATCTTCTAACTTTCTGGAAGTTAGAACAGTAGAGTGCTTTTTGAGCATGAGCTCTGAGTTCACACTGCTGGGAATTAAATCACCTCCTAGTCCAGCATCACTCAGTCTTTAATGTGCATCTAAATTACCTGAGAGTCTTGTTAAAAATGCAGATTCTGATTCAGTAGGTCACAAGTTGGGCCTGAGATTCTGCATCTCTACAAGGCTGTGCTACTGGTTCTTGGACCACGCTTTGAGAGGCAAAGAGACTGTGGTCTCAAACTAGTTATTTAACCTCTCTAAGCCTCAGTTTCCTCAACCATAAAATAGAGATGATATAATTACCTGTGTCCATAGGATTTGTATAATTTGAGGCAATCAGTGCAAAATACTTAACAATGTGTTTAGCATGTAGTCAGTATGTAATAAATATTAGGTATCATCATTAAGATTTCCCTGATCTCTTAATTCTCTGAAGTTTAAAATCTAAACCCCTTATCCTTGGTGCTTTCTAACCTCAACCACTTGTTTCCACAGGGCCCAGCGTGTGAGGCGGCCGATGCCTGGGTCAGATCAGACCACAACGATGAGTGGGGGGGAAGGAGAGCCTGGGGAGGGAGAGGGGGATGGAGAGGATGTGAGCTCAGACTCCGCCCCTGACTCTGCCCCAGGCCCTGCTCCCAAGCGACCCCGTGGAGGGGGCGCAGGGGGGAGCAGCGTAGGGACAGGGGGAGGTGGCGCTGGTGGGGTGGGTGGGGGTGCTGGTTCTGAAGACTCTGGTGACCGGGGAGGGACCCTGGGAGGGGGAACCCTGGGCCCCCCAAGCCCTCCCGGGGCTCCCAGTCCCCCAGAGCCAGGTGGAGAAATTGAGCTCGTGTTCCGGCCCCACCCCCTGCTCGTGGAGAAGGGAGAATACTGCCAGACTAGGTGAGAGTTTCGTCCTTCCCCAGACCACTGAGAAACCAAAGGTCTCATGATCTTCCATCAGAATTGGGCTTCGCCCAAACCCAGAAAGAATCCCTAACCCAGAGGCCCTTTGGGAAATCCCCAACTTCCCTTCTCCATTTGAGGCTTCCTGTGCCCTCAACCTGCCCTCTCTCCCACTCCAGGTATGTGAAGACAACTGGGAATGCCACAGTGGACCATCTCTCCAAGTACTTGGCCCTGCGCATTGCCCTCGAACGGAGGCAGCAGCAAGAGGCGGGGGAGCCAGGAGGGCCTGGAGGGGGCGCCTCTGACGCCGGAGGACCTGATGGGGGAGGTGGGGAGGGTGGGGGCGCCGGAGGAGGTGACGGCCCTGAAGAGCCTGCCTTGCCCAGTCTGGAGGGTGTCAGCGAAAAGCAGTATACCATCTACATCGCCCCCGGGGGCGGAGCTTTCACGGTGAGAGCCTCTGAGGGCAGCGGTGTGAGAGGAGAGGAGGGAGAGTGGCCTGGGGACGCAGAACCGAGATCCTGACCTCCTAACTGACCAGCCCTCTTCTCCCTCTGCATCTCCCATCTCTCCCTTCTCTGTCCATCCTTCTTCCCCATCATCCGTCTCCGTGATTTGCCCCATTTATTATTCCTTCTTCCTTTTTTTTCTCCTCTCATTCATTTCCTTTACTATCTTTCCCAACTTACTTTCCTCTTCCCTCTCCTCCCCCATCCACCCCCTCTGTAGACACTGAATGGCTCGCTAACCCTGGAGCTGGTGAATGAGAAGTTCTGGAAAGTGTCCCGACCACTGGAGCTCTGCTATGCCCCCACCAAGGATCCAAAGTGACCCCTCAAGGGGACAGCCAGGGGATGGGGACCATGGGGTGTCCCTGAGTCCTGGCCCACCACCCAGCTTCTTTGTCCCCCAGAGCCCCCCAGCCCGGCCAGCCAGCAAGAGGACACAAATGAGGACAAGTGGCTTTTATACAAAGTATCTATATCAGATTCTTCTATATTGTACAGAGTGGGGCCTGCGCCCCCATCTACTGCCTTTTCTATTGCCCCCAACCTCCCATCCATGCAAGATGTTGGGAAGGGTGAAGAGCCCTTCCCATCATGCCCTTCTACCAACAACAACAAATTTGCTTTTATTCCTCTTTGAAACCTGTGGTTTTGTGTCTCTTTATCGGGGGTTAGTAGAAGGAGAGGAAAACAAAGATCGGGGAGGGAACCCTAGAAATCATGTAGAATCAGCCTTGGAAATGGGGAGGAAATGTCAAAGGGTATTCATGGTGTGTAGATCCCATTTTCCTGAACCTTCAGATCAGCAAATGTGAACGAAAATTGGAAGGACCTGTGAAGCTGTAAGAGACAGGGTGGAGAGCCGAGAGGTGTGAAGTCAGATCCCAAGCTTTCCCCCTATGACCTGAATGCCCAGGCTGAGATTCCGGGTTTCAATACCACAGGGAAAGAAGGAAAGTGGCTCAAGAGGGTGACGCGGCAGGCCCGAGATGTTTGGAAGGGGTACAATTCCTCGTCCCTGCGAGAAGCTGGTTTCTAAAGCTGGAGAGAAAAGGCGCGGATGGGGGGAGGGCTGCGAGAACCTCCCTGCACATATCCCGCCCCCGGGTAGCCTCCCGAAGAAGACGGGCAGGGCCAGGGACTACAGTTCCCAGGAGCGAGCGAGCCGGTCGGTGCCCGCCGAGCCGCGGGGCTGAGCGGAGGGAGGGCTGCCCGGGAGTTGTAGTTCTGTGCCGGTCCCGGCGGCAGCGGAGAGCCCAGGTGGGGGCATCCAGTAAAGCGCTCGCTGCTCCGCATCCCCCACGCCTCGAGTTCCGCGGGCGGGGTCCGGGGCCCACGTAGCGCGCCACGCCCCGGCGAGGTGGAGAGGATCGCCTCCCCAGGAGGGACTGACGCTGCCTCCCGCCACCCGCTTTGGCCTCTCTGCCCCTCACTTCCTGTTTCCGTTGCCCTTCGCGCCCCCACCCCACTCCGCCCCAAATTCCCGTGGCTCGCTCAGTCTAGTCTCGGCCCTCCCGGCTAAGGAGTCAGACTCGGCGTCAGACTCGCCGGCCCGAGGGCACCTCACTCCACGCTTGGCGTTTCTCGTTTGCTGCCCGTCGTCCCTTTCACCCTCAGTACGACGGACGCAGGGGGTACCCTCCAGCCCAGGTGACCGGGCGCCCACCCCCGAGACCTCTCGCCCTGTAGAAATAGACAACACCCACTTCACCCTCGTATAAGCCCCTTTCTACCCCCGCCTCCCTGGATCCCCGATCCTGGCTCCCCTTTTCTCCCACCCCAGGCATCCAGGGGGGCGACGCTCCCGGGATGTGAGGGCGGGAGGAAGGTGGGTGTCGCTCCCGGAGTTTCAAGGGAGAGAAAACGATGGCGAGGAGTCGCGGGAGGTACCGAGGCGGAAGCCGAAGAGTCTGGAATGAACCCGGCTTCTCTTCTGGTTCCAGCGGCTGCCCGGAGCGACACTTCCTCACTCTCCTCGTTGTCGCCAGCCCTACCCGACCCGGTGGCCCTTCTGCCTCTTCCCCCGCCCTCTGGCTTCACTCTGGAGCCGCCTGCGAGCCTTGGTCCCCCGTCTCTCCTCTCCTAGGGCCCCAGTCCACACCACGGCCCACCCTCTCCGCCGTTCCGCTTCTCACGCTCCTCCTCGGACCCCTCTCTGCTGCCAGTGCTCTGTCACCCTCCTCTGCCCCCGAGACGCTGAACTTCGCAGGCTGCCTGTTTCTTTAGATGGCACCATGTGAGTGACATACAGAACTGTTGCTCCAGGTCCATCTCCTCTGCCCACAACAAAGAAAAAATGACTGCCTGACCTGACCTGACCAGGCGTTCCCCTTCCCCAGTGCTGGCAGAAGGGGGCGGGGGTTGCTCCAATTCTGTTCCACCCCGACTCCCTGAGATAGCTCCCCAAGTCTTTCAGCCTCTGTCAGTGAAGCCTGCACCTATGGGTGAGGCAAAGTGAGAGACACAAAGTATACAAAAGGGAACCTGATTATTTTGTTGAGAGACAAGATACAGAGGATAAAAGGAGAGCAACTACCCAGAGGAGCAAGGTGGAGAAAGAAAGACATTCGATTCAGACTGATCGGGGTCCAAATCTCCACCTCGCCACTTAGAAACCACACGACCTCGCATAGGAAAGGGACTTGCGGGGTGGGGCCCGCAGTTGTGTATTAACAAGCCCTCCATGTGAATCTGATGTGCTCGGGGCCCAGAACCCCTGCAGTAGATGCTCTGGTCCTTACAGTGAATGACAAGTGTCCCCTTGGAGGGATGCCAGGCCTCAGGGCAGGGGCATCACTGGAAGCCGCAGGGTGGTCAGGAAGAGCTTCTCAGAGGAGGTGCCACCAGGCTGGATGGACGGGAGGGAAGAAGGAAGTAGGTGGGGGGCCTGTGGGGGAGGGGAGCCTCTCTCTCTGTTAGTCTCCCCCTCATTTTATCTCTTTCAGGCTTCTTGGTCCCCAAACCGTAGCAGATTATGTGTCTAAGTGCAGAAGCTGAGCCCCAGAGCCCAGGACCAAAGGAGACCCCTGCCCAGGTGAGGCCAAACCCTGAGGGCTTGGTTGTCACCCAGCTGCCCTCAAAACCCTGGCAAACGGCTAACGGGAAAGTTGTGCCCTGGGTTCCTCAGGGCGGGGCTCAGCCTGCCTGCGCCACCTTGGTCTCTCTGCCTCCCCCTCCTCCTGGCTGCTCTCACCTTCATCCCCCTCCCCTACAGGCTGGGAGCCAAGGCAGAGGAGAAGGAGAAGGCAGGACAGACCTCCAGCTCCCCATCTACCCCTTGACCCCTCTGCTGTCACAGCTGACCCTGTCCCACGTCCCTCCCAGCAGCCCCTGCCCCCACCCCAAAGCCCTTTTCTGGCCTGGACTGTGGAGCCTCCTTTTGTCATGCTCCCACCCCTCCCAGCACCGCCTGGTCCATTTGAGTGAGAGGCCCTTTCCCTGCCCCCAGTGTGGGAAGTGCTGCAGCCACGGGGCCACCTGACCCTGCCCCTGCACTCCCACACAGGTGACAGGCCCTATGGCTCTGGCCTCCATGGCTGTGGCTTCACTCAGAGCCCCCTTCTGCTTTGACAACCGTCCACACCCAGTGGGAAGGACAGGGATGAACAGAGCGGGCCGCCAACCCCGCAGCACTCCAGGAGGGCAGCCCTGGGGACAGACTCCCTCCACAGTCGGAGTGACTTGCCTCTTCTGTGGGAGGCATAATGGGGCACGGCTCCCTGACCCATCCCATCCCCGCCAGAGCCACCACATTAGGTGATCAGAGTGTCTCACCGGAACCTACTCAGGGCTGGAATGGCCAGGTCCACCTCACTTCTAGTCCACAATCTAATCCCCCAGGAAAAGAGCTTTTCCTGTTTCTTAGAAAAGAATCTGTACTTCCAATCTCCTGTCCTCCATCTGAGAAGTTTAACCAGGCTGCCTGAGACCTACTGCCATCACGGACGGATCAGATTTCCCGGGATTTTCTTGAAGGGATTTTTTAAAGAGATAACTGAATCCCCAGAGATCTCCATGACAACCCCCACCATCAAATTCTAGTTGCCCACAAATCCCACCCAACCCCATCACTTCCCCCAGAGGCTGCTTATTGCCTCCGGTGCTAAAGCTACACCCAGCACCCCATCGGATGAGGCCATCTCCCTGTGCCCACTCCTGGACCCACGGGCCCTGTTTCAGGGCTTTCTGTGACCTTCACTGCATTTCACACTAAGAATAAAGCCCAGACGGAGGCTGCTTTTTCCAGCAGCACCATGGGCCTCTTATTGAAAGGTGAAAATAGGCAGAGGCATGTATCCAAGGAGAAGGAAGGGAAATGGAGGAGATGGAGACCAGTGGAAGAAGCCAAGGGAGGTTGGGGGAGAAAGTGGGAGGTTCTGGGTGTGGAAAAAGTAGAACAGGGTTGTGTGGAAGAAGACAAGAAACACCTGGCCAGTACAAGCACTTCCTTGCATTTGCACTTCTTCCGCAGGATTCCTCACTTACTGTCTTCTTCATGTGCTGGGAAACTGGTTTTGAACAAGAGTCAGCAGGGAGTCCCACGGAGCATCCCCTCCAGATTGGCACCCTGGGGCCCAGCGTGGCCCCGAGGATGGCACGTCATCATTCACTCTTGTAGGAGGTTCTGCTAGGGGAGTTTCCGCCTTGGGCGGCACCTTCAGTAAATTTATTGTTATTGTTCATGTTCAAGGATAAGGTAGACCTTAGTTCTTGTATTAACTTCCCCCAAAGAAAACTCTTTAGAACTTGGCAGATTTCTCCCGATGATGTATCAGAGAGGCTGATTATTGCCACATGCAGGAAGGGATGAAAGAACCTCTAAGGTAAAAGGATCACTTGGGAGACCGCTGGTCAGTTTCACCCTTTCAGAAACTATGTATTGAGTCCACCATGTGTCAGGACTGTTCTAGGACCTGGGTACCACAAACAGGTGTGTGATGTGGCCCCGCCTTTGAAGCATGTGATCTCAGGTGTTCGTGGTGAGCATCTCAATATTGAATCTAGTCCTAACGAGTGTATCCACTATAATATCTCTCAAGTCTGTCCACTCTTCTCCATCCCTCCACCTCCCTGGGCCAGCGACCACTTGGACTGTCTGGCTCTTCTCTGAATCACTGAGATCACTGGAGAGGCCGGAAAGACCTTCTCTGAAACAAGAGGCATGCCTGAGTAAGAGACCTTTCTGAAATGCAAATCTGATGGTTTCAGGCACCCTGCTGAAACACAGTCAATGGTTTCCCACCGACCTTAAGTTAAAGACCCAAGTCCTTAACCTGGCCTCTAAGGCCCCTTGGGGTGTGGCCCCACCGGCCTCTCCAGCCTCACCTCCCACTACTCACCCCTGTCACTCCCTAGCGCTCTACTCCACCGTGGCGTGCTTCCTCCCGCAGGCTGGGCCCTCCACCCGAAAGGCTTCTTCCATTTCTCTTTTAAGTTAGCTCCTGTGCATTCTTCAGATCTCAGCTCCTTTACCACATCCTCAGGGAAGGTACTCAGACCTTCCTTTCGGGTCAAATTCCCCTCCTCTGAGCTCCCACACCAAGGCGCACTCTTTCTCCGAGGTACTGTGTGTGGTTGCAGATCTGTGTTTTTTGGGGATTACTCGATTGGTGTCTGGCTCCCCATGGAACGTAAGCTCCCTGAGGGCAGGAGCCAGGATTGCAGATGCTCACTCTTGTCATTCCCTGGACCTGGAACTGGACACTCTACGAATATGGAGTTGAAATATTGGTTGAAAGGATGCATGCATGCCTGGATCTGGGGCAGGGGACGCATATTTCAGGATCTCAGGATGGATTGAGGCCGTGATTCTCCCTCCAAAAGCTGCAGCCCAGGAGTCCCATATGTCATTTCCTTAACACCATTCCTTCCTCCACGCTTCCTGGCATTGTCCGTCCACGGTTGAGCCTCCGTCCCAGAGTCCTCCACCTTGCCCGTGAGACCCCTTCTCCCTTTGACTTCCTAATGCCCCTTCCTGGTTTTGCCTCTTTGGCCTCAGAAGGCAGCATGGAATAATATGGCAACAGCAGAGAATTCAGAACCAGAAATCTGGGTTCAATAACTAGGTAAAAGGATTAGCAGTGTGACCTTCAGCTGGCTTTTAAACCACTCTGAACCCTAGCCTTCTTATCTGTAAAATGGGAACAACTTCAGAATCAAGCAAGATGGAGGATGTGGAAAATCTAAAAGCACCATCACCTAGAAATACTGATAAAAAGGAAAAAAATTAAACATATAACTGAGTTCTCAAAAGGAAAGTAAAATCCCAGGTGCTAGAAACAAAGAGAAAACTGAAAGCCAGAGGGTGAGCTGACTGTGGCTACGGTTACTAGGAGGGGGCTGGGAAGGAACAGGTTCTGTCAACCTGTTCTGTTTCACCAGCCACCCAGAGACAGATGAGGTCTCAGTCCTGAACAGCTGGGGAAATTAGATGAAAGACAGCCAAAGTTGACTCAAGAAGAAATAGAAAGCCTGACAGCTCTATAAATTCTAATAAATTGAATGAGAAATTTTAAGTACACACACACACACACACACACACACACACACACACACACACACACACACACACTACCCAAATGGCTTTATAAGTATATTATTCTGCTAACTCTTCAAGGAACTGTTTATTTATTTATATAGACCGTCCCAGACAATGGAAAAAGAGGACCAATTGAACTTATAAGATTGAAAATCCTAAATGAAATATTAGCAAACTGAATCCAATGGAGTTTGTGCAAGTGCATGTGTATATGCACGTGTGTATGTGTGACCAAGCAGAGTTTATTCCAGGAATACAAGGATGGTCTACTTTAAAAAATCTATTAATGATATTTACAGCATTGACATATTAAAAGGAAAAAATATGATTGTCCCAATATGTAGAGATGCACCTGGATAAAGTTTAACACTAATGATTTAAAAAACAAATCTAGCTAACTAGGAATAGAAAATAACTTCCAACACTAATACAAAGATACTAGTTTTTACTGTTTCTATTCAACTTGTGCTGGGGGTGGTGGTGGTCTGAACTAGCACAATAAGAAAAAGTGGAAGTAAAGCCATAATTATACATAGATGATTGATTATTTACATAGAAAATTTATGAGAACCTACAAACAATTAAAACTAACACCGTTTTGGGGGCAAGATGAATATTCAAACATCAATATGGCTATACAACAGCAATAAACAAATTTTGTTTTAAGAAAATACCATTTGTAATTGCAACAAAAACTATAAGGTACTTAGGAATCAATATAGCAAAATATGTGCATGAGCTTTATGGAGAAAATTATAGAACTCTATTGGAGAACATGAAGAGAAGACAAAAAGAGTGGAGAAATATGCCATGCTCATGAGGAGGAAAATTCAATATACAGCTGATTAGTTTTTTTCAAATCTATACATTTAGTACAATTCTAATCAAAATCTATACATTTAGTACAATTCTAATCAAAAGTACTAGAGGGCTTCCCTGGTGGCGCAGTGGTTGAGAGTCCGCCTGCCGATGCAGGGGACATGGGTTCGTGCCCCGGTCCGGGAAGATCCCACATGCCGCAGAGCGGCTAGGTTCGAGAACCATGGCCGCTGAGCCTGCGCATCCGGAGCCTGTGCTCCGCAACGGGAGAGGCCACAACAGTGAGAGGCCCGCGTACCGCAAAAAAAAAAAAAAAAAAAAAAAGTTCTAGAATTTAGTACAATTCTAATCTAAATTCTATTTAACAAGCTGTTCTTTAAATTCCTGTGGAAGAGTAAATGGCCAAAAAAAGTCAAAACAAGTTTGAAGTGCAAGAATACTGGAGTGTTTGCCTCACCGTATATCACAGATTTAAAGCTGGAGTGATTTAAGCAGTGTAGGCCTGACACATGGACAAATAGATAGACCACGGGTCCAGAATCAGACCCGCAGAGATATGAGAACTTTGTATATGACAAAAGGAACATAAGTCAGTGGAGAAGGATGGACTATTTCTTGACTTGTCTGGGGTTAACTGGCTATCCAAATGAAAAACAAAATGGATCCGTGCATTACAACAGATCCAAAAATAAATTTCAGATACCTTAAATATGTGAAAAAGAAAACTAAGTTCTTCAAAGAAAATACAAGAGAATACATTGATGATATCAGCATAGGGAAGGATTTCTTAAACAAGATACAAAAACACAGGCAATAAAAGATTGACACATACAACTACATTAAAAAAAATTTTAACTTCTATGAGACAAGAAACAACAAAACAAAAAGACAAGCCACAGATTGTGAGACTATTTACAACCTATATGACCAATAAAGGATGGGTATTCAGGATTTATAAAGAACTCTTGCAGATCAATAAAAAAAAAGGACAAGGCAGGGGGAAATGAGCAAAAGCTATGAACAGGTAAGTCATCAAAGAGGAAGCCAAATAGCTAATAAACATAGGAAAAGATGCTCAACTTCCCTAATAATGCAGAAATGCAAACCCAAACCATGAGATACTACTTTACTAAATCAGCAAAATTAAAATAACTCTGATAACACCAAGTGTTGACAAAAATGTGGGATATTAGGAACTCATCCATTTTGGCTTGAAGTGTGAACAGCTATAACAAATTTGAAGGGAAATTTGGCAACACTTAATGCTGAAAATACACATACCCTAAAACCCAGTGCTCCGGCTTCTAGATGTATTCCTTAGGAAAACATTTATAGGGGATCCCCTGATGGTGCGGTGGTTGGGAATCCGCCTGCCAATGCAGGGGACACGGTTTCGAGCCCTGGTCCGGGAAGATCCCATATGCCATGGAGCAACTAGGCCCGTGAGCCACAACTACTGAGCCTGCACTCTAGAGCCCACGAGCCACAACTACTGAGCCTGTGAGCCACAACTACTGAGCCCGTGAGCCACAACCACTGAAGCTCGCACACCTAGAGCCCTTGCTCCGCAGCAAGAGAAGCCACCACAATGAGAAGCCCACGCACCACAACGAAGAGTAGGCCCCGCTCGCCACAACTAGAGAAAGCCCGTACGCAGCAACAAAGACCCAACATAGCCAAAAATAAATTAAATAAATAAACAAACCCTGATCATGCATAACTCTTAAAAAAAATTTCTACATATGTACAGGAGGCAAGGATAAGAATGGGCATTGCAGTATCATGTGATTGTCAAGAAAACGTGGAAACATCCTAATCTGTCCTTAAAGGAATAGATAAATAAAGTACGGTTTATTCTTACAGTGGACTGCTACACAGCAGTTAAAATAAATGACTTATTTACCAACATATAAGTAAAAGAAAGTTGCAAAAGTGGATGTTGTATGATATTTATGCGTTTTAAAATACACAAACAATGATACATGTTAAAAAAAGCCTATTTGTTGGGACTTCCCTGGTGGCGCAGTGGTTAAGCAACTAAGCCCATGTGTCACAACTACTGAGCCTGCGCTCTAGAGCCAGCGAGCCACAACTACTGAGCCTGCATGCTGCAACTATTGAAGCCCACGCGCCTAGAGCCCTTGCTCCACAACAAAAGAAGCCACCACAATGAGAAGCCCGCGCACCGCAATGAAGAGTAGCCCCCACTCACTGCAACTAGAGAAAGACCGCGCACAGCCATGAAGACCCAACGCAGCCAAAAATAAATAAATTATACTTATATTAACAAAAGCCTGTTTGTTAAAGTAGAAAATATGCATGGGAATAATTCCCAGTGACTTCAGAATGATAATTCCCACCTAGAAAGGAGAGGAATGGGATGAGCTTTAGCTATAACTGTAATGCTTTTTTAAATTACTATTTTTAAAGAAAAAAATACAAAGCAACAGAGGCAATGCAGCCATGAAGATTTGCTCAATTGGGTTGTTGTAATGAGCTTCTACTGCTTAACGTCTCCCCACCCCCCAAAAGTGTGTGCTTTGGAATCTGGCAGAGACACAACCTCAAACTTGCTCAGGATTCGGTTGTAGTCATCTTTTGTTTCCAGGATATAGGGTAAGAGATTGCAGAAGCATTTCCCTGGGGCCGGAAGGATGTTAATTATGAGAGCAGAAGGTCAGGGTTTCAGGTTGTGCTGTGCCAGAACTGAGGGCCGGATCCCAAGTGACAAAGGTGCCCAGGTGTGGCTTCATAAATGTGGCACATGATAGGTGAGGTCCCCTAAAGTCTGTGGACCAGAGCAGGGCCCCTGTGGTCCAGATCTGAGCATGACACTGTTTGTGATCATATTCATATTCACTTCGAATTCACTTTTACATATTCACTTTTGAATATGCTAAGTCTGTGGTACCTTTGAGACATCCAAGTAGGGATGCCAGGTAGGGAGTCAGATCCACAAGTCTGGAGATCAGAGGAAAGACATAAATTTGACAGTGATCAGCAGATAGCAACTGAAGCCGTAGGTCAGGAGTGATGGATCTCCTGGAGGCAGAGTGTAGCATGAGAAGAGGAAGGGTCTAGGGCTCAGGACCCTTGAGGATCTCCAATACGACCAAATAGAGCAGGATGAGCCAACAAAGGAGCAGGGAGCAGCCAGAGTGAGAGGGGAAAACCCAGGAGAGTGCTCAGTCCTGGAAGCCAAATAAAGACTGTGTTTCAATGAAGAGTTGGTCAACGGCTTCCCTGGTGATGCAGTGGTTAAGAATCCGCCTGCCAATGCAGGCAACATGGGTTCAAGCCGTGGTCCGGGAAGATCCCACATGCCGCAGAGCAACTAAGCCCATGCGCCACAACTACTGAAGCCCAGGCACCTCGATCCTGTGCTCTGCAACAAGAGAAGCCACCGCAATGAGAAGCCCGTGCACCGCAACGAAGAGTAGCCCCAGCTTGCTGCAACTAGAGAAAACCTGCGTGTAGCAACGAAGACCCAACGCAGCCAAAAATAAATAAATAAATAAAAGAATTGGTCAAAAGCATTGAATACTGGAGGGAGGTCAAGCAGAAGAAAACTAAATAATGGATTTAATGAAATGAGGGTCATAAAAAAAAAGCACCTGTGTGGCCTGGGAGAGGTGGACACCAGCCCAAGAGGGTTGAGGTGTGAGTGGAAGTGAGGGACTAGAGAGAGAATTTTCCCCCAACTTTTTATTATGAAAAGTTTCAAGCATACAGAAAAGTTGAAACTATAGTATAATGATCACTTGTACATCCACCACTTAATTTAAAATCGTTATCCTTTATACATACATACATACAAATATTTACATATTTAGATCTAGTCCTTGAACCATGTGAAAATTTAGGAGATTGTGACGCTTCACACGTGAACACTTAGCACACATGGCCTCAAAATAAGGACTTCCTCCAGCTAAGGAAATAACAGTCAGTCCCTAATACCACCTGATGTACAGAATATACTCAGATGAACCCCCAAATGTCTTTTATACATGTCTTTTCAAATTAGGATCCCATCAATGTACACGCGCTGTGTGCGAGAGAGTGAGGCTGGGTGAGGGGATGGAGAGGTACAGGGAGTGGTCAGAGGAGGAGGTGAGGTGGAGGTGGGGGTTGGTTTTTCGTGTTTTATTTTGAGAGGGAGAGGCTGAAGATTCAGGAGGGGAAAAGGGGGAGGGTAATCAAGGACATGGGATGCAGTCACGGGTAGAGAAACTGGCTTTGGGCAGGAGGAGGGCAGTGCCTCTGCTCCAGTGGTTCTCAAAGTGGGGTCCCCAGCCAGCAGCATCAAGCGTCACCTGGAAACTAGTTACAACTGAAAATTCTAGCCACCCACCCGCTGAATAGGAAACGTGTTTTAACACGCCCTCCAGGCAATTCTGATGCGCCAAGTTGGAAAACCATCGCTCTTTTCTGAAGGAACAGGGAGAGATGGGCACAGGTGCTATGTGGATTTGGTAACACGTGATTGAAGGAGTCCACCTCTAATGGCTTCAGTTTTCTCTGTGATGTAAGAGCAAGATCATCAACTGAATGTGAGGTGGAGACAGAGAGGCATCTCATAGGCTCCAGTAACAGGGAGTTTAATGTAGCCAATGACCAGGCTGATGTGACTGGTTAACGAAGCAATGCCTCTTAGGGACCACGAATGAGGAGTGGTGACCATTTCCTGGCTCGAGACTTCCTCCAACACTTCTTAGCTTGAAGAATAAACTCCTGAAGAAAGATCATTAGGCTCACCAGGGTTGAGGTTTTGCCTGAGACATACAAAGGATGGAAATATAGCGGGGCAAGGCAGTTCAGGATACTGTCGAGAGAGCTGATGAAATGAAGGACCACACAGCTGTAGCCACATAAGGTGGGGCTGATGGGCTGGAGGAAGGGAGGCACCAGTGACCCGGAGGTCCCGGGAGACTGAGAAATGGTTGCGAGAGGAGGAGAGACTGAAGGGGGGAAGCTTAGGAGATGGGGGTTGAGTGATTCTGGAGGAGCCGCTGCAGATGACAAGGTCCAGGGTGTGACAGTGAGGAAGGGTGGCCAAGTCGGAGTGGAGAAGGTCCAGGGCATGAAGTCACCAAGGTGTTCAGACGTCAGGTGGGCAACAGGTCCCCTCCTTGGACAATGAGATGGGAAGAGACAGACAGTTTGCCGAGTGCCAGAGTCCCCCTGAGCGAGATGGAGAGGTCTGGGAGGGGACAGACAGTAGCAAAAAGGAAGACAGCAATTTAGCCCAATGGCTGAGCCCCGGAGGAAGAGGGTTATTTTAAAGCAGAAACTGGGGGTGGGGTGGGGTGGAGGAGGAGGGTCTGGAGGCAGCAATCTGGAGCAATGAAAGCACCCTCACCTATAAGAAAATAAACAGCTGTCATTTCAGAAGCCTGCAGAGGAGGTAGTACCCTCCAGGGAGAGTTCAATTTCGGTTAAAGCCAGGAAATGGAGGGGGCACTCCAAGGAGAAGTGAAGGGTAGGAGGAGACTCCCAGCTTATTAGAGGGCACGAGGGTGGGTTCAGGAGGGGGCACGTGGGTCAGAGCCAGAAAGCACAGAGTGTGGTGGAGACAACAACGCGGTAGAGTAGGTGGGCCAGGGAGTTTACATATTCACTCTTAAATATAAAAACAGGGATGGGAGGCAGGCTGGATATCATCTCATTAGTCTCTGGGAAGCTATAAGAAGTGACGGTTCAGGATGTGGCCTCTAGAGAAGACCTGCTGGATTCAAATCCCAGCGTTGTCATGCACGACCTTGGGCAAGGTCTCTGGGCCCCCATTTCCTCTGCTGTAAAATGGGGATAACAATAGTTCTGACCTCACAGGGTTGTTGTGCTGAGCCAGTGACTTAGTGTGTTAAATGTTGAGAACAGTGTCTGGACAGGCATTTCAGATAACTCGGTGGTGGCTCCCAAGCCCAGGGGAGCAGCCTCTTGGCTCACCTGGCCTCTGCCCTGTGCTAGGTAGGAAAGCCAAGTAGCCACCCCTTGGATGGGAATGAGGAGTTTGATGAGCAGCTGCAAATGCAAGAATGACTCCAAGATCAGAGACACCCAAGAAGATCCTGGTAGAAAAATGGACTCTTTGGGGGCAGCAGCTTGGGGTCACTGCCTACCTCTGGGAGGGGGGCTTGGTTCCCCAAGATCACAGAAGGTTTCATTGCTACATATCAGACCAATTATGGCTTCTCTAATGATAGCATGTCTAGCTCTACCGCAAAAATACAAGACGTCAATTCTAGGAATGCAGAGGAACTTCTGCAAGAAAAACCTCAAACCCACTGATCCCAAAAAGAGGGGAGAGAAGAGGAAGAAGCAAGATGGTCTCATGTCCACAAAGATAGAAATACAAATGTATTATATATCTAATTTGCCTCTAGACATTACAGTAGGTGAATTTACACAGCTGACATCCAAATTTTGCATTATTATGAGAGATCGTCAGAAGAATTTAAGGTCAAGTTTTACAAAGAAAATCAAAGAAATCTTAAAGGAGGTGGGCTTTGCTGTTATTTGAAGAGGAAATCTTTGGATCTTGCGTCACAGCTCTTCGATGAAGATGAAATTGGAAGCTATAGGGAGGAATGGACAGGGAGTTTGGGGTTAGTAGATGCAAACTATTACATATAGAGCAGAAAACAACAAGGTCCTACTGTATAGCACAAGGAGCTATATTCAATATCCTGAGATAAACCATGATGGAAAAGAATATAAAAAAACTATATATGTATAACTGAATCACTTTGCTGTACAGCAGAAATTAACACAACATTAAGAAGCCACACATTACAGGTCAAAGTGGCAAAGTTTCAGCTGAAGGAGTGATATGATGCCTCAAATCTACAAGAAGAAGCTGTCTCTGCAACAGAAGCAATTGGACTGGAGACCTGAGAGGCAAGATGGGCCAACCAGAATGTACCATGAGTGAGTTGTCATCATCAAAAATATATTTCATCCAGTGGATTCAGAGGATGATCCGTTGGTGCCGAAGGAGGTCAGAGAACACCTCTGAGTGGAGTGTTCCAAGCCTGGACAAATTAAGAAACTCCTTTTCTTTGCTAGGCACGCAGCTGGTGTGGACTACGTGTCCTTGAGGAATGCAGAGGAAGCTGGTTATTATATTCAAACCCTTGATGGAAGGTGGTTTGATGGCCATGAAATCATTGCCCACGCAGGGGATGGGATTACAGACGATCGGGTTGAGGAGGCCTCAGGAGAGAGGGAGAGTTGAGGGTAAAGGGGAATCTCCAAAGGCTAAGTGTGTGTATGTGAACTGAAAATAGTTAATTCTCCTGTGTGCGGTGATATACCAAGAGAGGTGGAGTGGGAGGGCGCTGCACCACAGGCAGCAGTGTTTTGTCACTATCATTGTAGAATTGCTGGTGCATGGTAACAATAAAAAGTCGATTTTAGTATTATTTAAAAATTCTCTACAGACAACTGAAGAAATACTGAATTTCACTTTGAGGCTAGTGAAAATAAAATGTACTTTTCCCCATCCTCATTCACAGATCCTTTGGGATGCTGATTAAGAGCCTTGCCTTAGAGCCAGCAATGTCTCAGAGTGGAAAGGAAGCCAGGTCAGGAGAACACGTTGCTCCCCGCCCACCAGTCTTCTGACCCTTGGTCCCTAAATCCTGGAATTGTCCTGGCTTCTGTCCTTTCTAAATCCTGCCTGTCCAGCTTTTCCCTCAGTTCTGTAAAGATCCTTCTAATCATTTACTCTTACTTCACCAGAGTTAATTTGTTATTTCTCTGCAGACAGCTGCTTCCTCAGCTCCATGACTCCCAGCCTGGAGTCATGGAACAGGTGAATTTGGGGCACAGAAGTTTCGAACCACTGAACGGCTGTGTGGTGTTGGGTTCATTACTTACTCCAGCACATGAACCAGGAAGAACACCTCCAAGGACAGGTGTGTGAATTTGGTGAGATGACATATCTGCTCTATGATTTCAGGGACCTTGATTTATTCTCTGCTGAATCTACAGTGCTTGTCACAGAACACAGAGAAGGGGATCAATACATATGCCTTGGTTTAATGAACTTTGTATCTGAAAACACTCTATAAACTCAAATGCAACATGAATTGCTACATCCATTTTCCCCAGGATGGAGAGAGCTGATTCTATTTTTCCCTTCAAAGTTGTCTTGGTCTTGCTTTCTCCTTCTTTCCTTGAATCTTTACCCTAAATCTATGTTGGAACCCAGCCAATTTGCCTGCTTCCCGTCATGCCTGATTTCCTAAAATCTGAAAAGCCACCCTTCTTAAATAGAGGGTGGGTGGGTCCATATTGATAGGATGGGAAGAAAGGAGGAATCTCTTATTTCTTTTGTCCTCAGGGTACATGTCCACATTCAATAGCTCTGAAATTGATGCTGAGATGGGCACCCGCATTTTATGCAGAAACAGAGCTGTTGGACACAGAGTAGATATTTCCCAGAGAGTCCAGTTAAGAAATAACTCAGGACAAGCTGAGGGCACCGAGGTGTAAAAATAGAGGGAAATGATATTTCTTTAAAGGACAGAGATCCCTTAGCATTGGGGCGCTATTACAATCCATAAGGACACCTCCAGGTCCTTCCTATGACACTAGGTAAAGACAGGGACCGATGTGCCAGATACAGACACGAGTCTTACAGGTTAGCAAAGGGAAGGAGGATATTGACACAGTCCCGTCCTAAGGAGTGATCCCTGATGCTTCTGGGTCTGTGAGGCCAGTGTGTCTGTCATCAGCAAAAGGAAAAAAGTGAAGGAGAAGCTTGAGGGGCGGTGATGTTAGCCAGAAGTTATGAGTTTCAGCCTGGGGATCACAAGGACCCATCTAAGCCACAGGACTGAATGTTGTTAGACTGAAGGAAAAGTCCCTCAGTTGCTTCAGCTTGAAGGGAGCATGAAGGGGGCTCTTCAGCAGTCGGCCAAGTTTGAGCGGATGAAGAACTCCATCCCCTGGTCGATGCTGCCCCCTGGAGGTCTATATAGGTATCGCGGCTCCCTTTCACGCGATTCTGTCGCCTTTTCATGCCCTCCTGAGACCGTTGGGTCAGAGGGCTCCTGTGGATTCCCGGAGCAGTTCAATGTCCCCGAAAACTGTGTGCTCCAATGTAACTTTAATGCCTCCAGGCTCCAGAATATGAGCCTCCTCATATTCCAGCAATGCTCCTCAGTGAGGCCTGCAAGAAACCGTGCTTATCAGTCCAGCGTATATACTTAGGTTCAGGGATGGACAGGAGAAGGGAAGCGCAGAACTTCGAAAACCAAGGTGCCAGCATGCACAGCCCTTCTCCCATCGGAGTATTAGTTGACTTTCGATGAAGACACCTGTCTCAGGAATCTCCCTCGTGGGATATCCAGAGACCCCCTTCTCAGAAACCGCTGTCAAAGCAGCTTATGTCTCCCTAGTCCCAAGTCCCAAATCCTGGGCCCTTCTGTGCTCCTCGAGCTGGGGCAGGAATCAGGTCAAATGTGAGAATATCTGGATCCCCCTGGTGGTGGTGAGGTTGGTGGGTAGTAACGGGACAGGAAGGTGGAGGCGCCCAGCGGTGAGCTCGCGGTCCCCCAGAGCCCAGCACACAACCGCCCAGCACTGGGCAGGCCTCAGGGAATGTCTGGGGCGAAGAGTCAGGCAGGGTAAACCTGGAAGGACGCCGAGTGGAGGGGGAAAGTGGTGGTGACACCGGGTGAGGTCAGTTAAGGACACTGTCCTGGTTCTGCCCCGGAGGCGTCTGAGGCAGTCAGGAGCCGCCCTCAGTCCCCACCATCTCTGCACCCTCCCCGGCTCTTCAGTCCTTGAGACTGAAGCTCAGAGATATGGGTCCCAAAGCCAATCAGAGCGCTGCTCTCAGAGATGGGGCGGAACCCCAAAACGGCGGGAGCCGGAGAAAGCGGCTCCAGCGACCCTGCCACGCCCCCCCACCGCACCCCCCCCCCCCCACCCGGCGGCAGCCAATCGGCAGGGCCCGCGGGCAGAAAACGGTCCAGCTCTGCCTCGCTCTGCGCGGTCCTCGCTTTCAGCCACCCGCGCTCAGGCCATACGCGGGACCCCTTTGTACTCTTATTCTCTCTGCCTCCGCGGGCGGGCTGGGCCTGCATCCAGAGTGCCGAAGCGGGGCCTGGGAGGGAATGATTAGGCTATAGGGGCGGAGGAAGCGTCGCCAAATTACCATTTTCCCCTGACTGCCCAGGCCTTCCCCCTTAGGACTTAAGGCGCCCCCGTGTCTCCCCAGTCTAGAGTCTGAGTTCAAACGAGGTGTACAGGCAGCGGCAGCAGGCAGGCGCCGAGTCATAGAAATGGATGAGATGGTCACATTGCAAACCTGGCCTACTAATGCCCCAGTGGTGTGGGTACGGCAGCCCTCTAGCAAGTGGCTGTGACAACCACATCAGAGGAGCTAGGGAGCTGACACTGAAGGAGAGGAGGCAATCCCAGGGTCAGCCTGAGGAGGCAGGAGGCAAAGAGAGCTGGTGTTGGTGTCAGGGAGCCAAGGCAGACCTTGGACAGTGCCCAAGGTGGCACAGCCGTTGATGCATCTGCCACCTTAACCAGGGCCATTTCCTCCACCAGGCTGGTTACTCATGAAACAGTCTCCACCCTAAAAGCACTACAGCCACTCTTTTGGCCTGAGGTAGCTAGAGGTGAGAGGTAACCGTGTGCCCCTACTTTCTGGACACCCACCAGAAGGGATGTAGGCCCAGGAGGTAGTCAGAGAGCAAAGATGACCCTGGAGCAGAGATGGGGCTACTTGAAGGCCCCAGGAGGAAGGAGAAAAGAAATGGGAAAAGAGTGTTATGTCATGTTAAATATTTATTGTTTTCTGCAGACTGACCTTGGTGTAACTCTCAAGCCAGGAGGGGACTGGTTAGTGTTCAAATTGCTGAGATCTTAGGTCAAAAAGCTACAGAAAAGAACTCACTTTGAGGGAAAAGAAAAAAAAAAAATCAACCATTATGAGGCAGTCTCTCCCCTTGCCACACCAATTCGAAGAGTCGAGGCTTCACACCTCATAACATGGTGACAAGAGCTCAGTGAACCAGAAGGTTTTACTGGGAGAAGAAAAAAGCCCTGGGGGTGGGGCAGTGGAGGGAAAGAGAGGAATGACAAAACTGGAAAAATAATAAAGGTCATTTTGGAAGCCCAGGAGGAAGTGGTCCTGGGAAACCTGAAGACATGGGAGATTCTGAAAGCCAAAGGGATTCAGCTTATCCTGATGAGGCAGGGTCCTGGGAATGAAGGAAGGGTGAGGCATGTCAAGGACCTGGGAGGCAAGGGAAGAACTGGAAGGGGGCCCCCAGGTGAAGAAAGGTATGGGATGGGGCACAGAAGTCCATGGAGAGGGCTGGCGGCTCCCAGGGTCCGGTGCATCAGAAGTTGGGCTTGTGCTTCTTGAGCTCCACCATGAGGTGGTGGATGTTGATGAGCTCGGCCCGGGCAGGCAGGGCTCGGAGCTGCGGCTGAGACAACACCCGGTGGAAGCGATGATAGAGCTGGATCAGCTGGGTCAGCGCTCCCTGCTCAGAGAAAGTCACAGAGGGATGAGAGTTGGCGTGGTGCTAGGGATGATGATTAGGAGTCAGGTTAGGGCTCATCCAGAACTTTGGGCACAGCTAGTAGTTGAAGATCAAGGGTCATTTGTATGATTCTGAGCCCAGAGAAAAGAGGGGGGGAAATCAGTGATGGGGTGGGGTGGGAGTGGGGACTGGGAACTGCAGGTCACCTGGATGATACTGGTTCCATTTTTGAAGTTGGTGAAACTCCGCATTACATCCTGACTCAGAGACTCCACTGAAGATTTCCAGGAACTACCAAAGCCACGGATTAGCTGAGTAACCCGGGCTGAGAGTAGGAGGAAAGAGATCATGGCTAAGTGATATTTGATCCCTCTACGTCTTCCCCAAGGCATAGCCACCCTCACCATGCAAGCCCTCTTTCCTAGTGTTCTCCCAACCCACTCTTTCCTGCTCGACACCCTCCCCATGTAATCTGCATCCTTGAATTTTTCTTTTCCATTCACCTTTCCACTGACCCCATCATAACCACCCCATTCTCAGACCTTCTTCCCCACGAAGTCGTTCAGCTTGTCCACGCTCAATCAAAGCCTCAGCTTCCTTCACAAATGCCACCAGACCCCCAAAGGGGGGAGACAGCAATTCTTCAATGAATTCCTGTAGAAACATACACACATACAGAGTTGAGTTTACTGGTGTTGGCAGATTTTCCCCAATTCTGGCATCATGCCCAACTTGGTCCTTAGAAAACTCCCATAACAGAACAGCTAAACTCTGCAAAGGTCATATACTTTAAGACACTGCCAGACTCACAAGAAGTAGGGGAAATCTCCAAGGATTACCCTCCTCAAAAAAAAAAAATTTTTTTTAATTACATTTGAAAAAAATTGAGCTGGGAGCAGAGGGCTGGAACCAGAGAAGTGGATAACTGGGAGAGGCAGGGCTACCAGAAGGCAAGTGGCCATGGCAACTCTGCTATTGGGAAGCTGAGCCTCATGCTAGCCTTGAGTGGGGATGCTGAGCCTGGTCTCTCACAAGAGCCTCAAAGAGGTGCCATTGTAGACCCATGTGGACAGCATCTTTCAGCTATTGCAAAAGGAGAGGTAAATCTTCTCTGAAATCTCCTCGATCCCAATTTAGGCCCCTATGACTGCTTAAGACCAAGAAAAGAACTCAAAGATCACCAGTCACAGAAGAAAGCAAGCTACCACGAGAGTCAGCACAGACAATAAGCAATGGACTTAGACCTCCAAAGACTGCCAATGTTAGAACTGTCAGATACAGAGCAGCTGTACATTCTGTAAAAACTGTTCAAAGAAGTTAAAGGTACAGACACAAACATGACCAATTAACAAGATTAGGAATGGAAAGACTTGAAACAAAATGGAATTTTAAAGAAATGATTTAAAAAGTTTTAAAAAGTCAACTGGCTAAATCGCAGATTAGAAATACCTGGAAGCATGATAGAGCAAATTGGAATTTATAATTAAAGAACTGACTCAGAATGCAGCACAGACAGATAAGGAGATGGAAATTTTTGAGACACTGATAAGTACAGAAATCTAATGGTCTAGGCAGTGATCATTGATGCTACTGGCAAAAAGAGAGCCAAGAAGACATTATGTGCCCCTGATAGACGTACACACCACTACCTCTCAAACAGCCTTGTAAGAAAAATCTCATTGGAACCTGATCAAATCTTTCCATCGAATTACACATTTATGGGAAAAAAGGAACAGTTTAGGCATGCCACGGAAGGCAGTCAGCAAAATCCAGACTGTACATCATTCTACATGACAAATGACTCCATTTCTTCCACAAATAAATTGCAGAGCGGGGCAGGGGGGTAAGATGGAAGGGAAATCTATAGATTAAAAAGAGACTCGTGAAAAAAAAGAAAAAAGAGAGACATGTATGGACGCATATGGATCCTGACTTGAACCACTGTCTATGAGATAACTGGGGATACCTGAATACTGGCTATTTTGAGAGTGTTTTTTTTCTTTTTTTGGCTGCACCACACGGCTGATCTCAGTTCCTCGACCAGGGACTGACCCTGGGCCACTGTAGTGAAAGCACCAAATCCTAACTACTAGACCACCAGGGAACTCCCTGAAAGTGATAATTTTTTTTAAGTGTGATAAAGTATTGTGGTTTTTAAAACACATCCTGATACAGATGAAGTGATAAGGATGTATGGGATTTGATTCAGGGACTTCCCTGGTAGTACAGTGGTTAAGAATCTGCCTGCCAATGCAGGGGACATGGGTTCGATCCCTGGTCTGGGAAGATTCCACATGCTGTGAAGCAACTAAGCACGTGTGCCACAACTACTGAGCCTGAGCGCCACAACTACTGAAGCCCGTGCGCCTAGAGCCCATGCTCAGCAACAAGAGAAGCCATCACAATGAGAAGCCCACACACCACAATGAAGAGTAGCCCCACTCGCCACAATTATAAAAAGCCCACGTGCAGCAACAAAGACCCAATGCAGACAAAAAAAAACAAACTTTTTAAATTCAAAATCACTGTGGGTAGGGGGGACAGGTGGGAGAAGGATGAACAGTGAGTGTTGATACAGATGAAACAAAACTGTCTGTGAGTTGTTATTGGTTGAAGATCTGTGATGGCCCCTGGGAGTTCACCATGCTATCCTCTATATAGCATGTATATTTGAAATTTCCCAAAACACAGAGTTAAAATGAAAAAGCAAACAAACAAGTAAAAAACAATGGAAGGGAGGAATTAAAATAGGGAAAGAAAAAAGAAAAAACAGAAAAACAAAAAACCCAACCCAAATAGTAAGATCTGGTAAGGTGAAAATGAAACTTTTATTCCATTTAAAAATAAACTACTTCCACTTAAAAATCTTTTGTGGAATCTAATATGGTACAAATGAACCTGTCTACAAAACAGAAATAGAGCAGAAGCAAGAAGAACTACAATCCTGCAGCAGGTGGAACAAAGACCACATTCACAGAAAGACAAACAAGATGAAAAGGCACAGGGCTATGTACCAGATGAAGGAACAAGATAAAACCCCAGAAAAACAACTAAATGAAGTGGAGATAGGCAACCTTCCAGAAAAATAATTCAGAATAATGATAGTGAAGATGATCCAGGACCTCGGAAAAGAATGGAGGCAAAGATCGAGAAGATGCAAGAAATGTTTAACAAAGACATAGAAAAATAAAAGAACAAACAGAGATGAACAATACAATAACTGAAACGAAAAATACACTAGAAGGAATCAATACCAGAATAACTGATGGAGAAGGGATAAGTGACCTGGAAGACAGAATGGTGGAATTCACTGCTGTGGAACAGAATAAAGAAAAAAGAATGAAAAGAAATGAAGACAGCCTAAGAGACCTCAGGGACAAAATTAAACGCAACAACATTCACATTATAGGGGTCCCAGAAGGAGAAGAGAGACAGAAAGGACCAGGGAAAATATTTGAAGAGATTATAGTCGAAAACTTCCCTAACATGGGAAAGGAAATAGCCACCCAAGTCCAGGAAGTGCAGAGAGTCCCATACAAGATAAACCCAAGGAGAAACATGCCAACACACATAGTAATCAAATAGGCAAAAATTAAAGACAAAGAAAAATTATTGAAAGCAGCAAGGGAAAAATGACAAATATCATATAATGGAACTCCCATAAGGTTAACAGCTGATTTCTCAGCAGAAACTCTACAAGCCAGAAGGGAGTGGCATGACATACTTAAAGTGATGAAAGGGAAGAACCTACAACCAAGATTACTCCACCCAGCAAGGATCTCATTCAGATTCGATGGAGAAATCAAAAGCTTTACGGACAAGCAAAAGCTAAGAGAATTCAGCACCACCAAACCAGCTCTAAAACAAATGCTAAAGGAACTTCTCTAAGTGGGAAACACAAAAAAAGAAAAGGACCTACAAAAACAAACCCAAAACAATTAAGAAAATGGTAATAGGAACATACATATTGATAATTACCTTAAACATGAATGGATTAAATGCTCCAACCAAAAGATATAGGCTTGCTGAATGGATACAAAAACAAGACCCATATATACGCTGTCTACAAGAGACCCACTTCAGACCTAGGGACACATACAGACAGAGAGTGAGGGGATGGAAAAAGATATTCCATGCCAATGGAAATCAAAAGAAAGCTGGAGTAGCAACACTCATATCAGATAAAATAGACTTTAAAGATTGTTACAAGAGACAAGGAAGGACACTACATAATGATCAAGGGATCAATCCAAGAAGAAGATATAACAATTATAAATATATATGCACCCAACATAGGAGCACCTCAATACATAAGGCAACTAACTGCTAACAGCTATAAAAAAGGAAATCGACAGTAACACAACAATAGTGGGGGACTTTAACACCTCACTTACACCAATGGACAGATCATCCAAACAGAAAATTAATAAGGAAACACAAGCTTTAAATGACACAACAGACCAGATAGATTTAATTGATATTTATAGGACATTCCATCCAAAAACAGCAGATTACACTTTCTTTTCAAGTGCGCACAGAACATTCTCCAGGATAGATCATAGCTTGGGTCACAAATCAAGCCTCAGTAAATTTAAGAAAACTGAAATCACATCAAGCATCTTTTCTGACCACAACGCTATGAGATTAGAAATCAGTTACAGGGGGAAAAAACGTAAAAAGCACAAACACATGGAGGCTAAACAATACGTTACTAAATAACCAAGAGATCATTGAAGAAATCAAAGAGGAAATCAAAAAATACCTAGAGACAAATGACAATGAAAACACGATGATCCAAAACATATGGGATGCAGCAAAAGCAGTTCTAAGAGGGAAGTTTATAGCAATACAATCCTACCTCAAGAAACAACAAACATCTCAAATAAACAATCTAACCTTACACCTAAAGGAACTAGAGAAAGAATAACAAACAAAACCCAAAGATAGTAGAAGGAAAGAAATCATAAAGATCAGGGGCTTCCCTGGTGGCGCAGTGGTTGAGAGTCCGCCTGCCGATGCAGGGGACGCGGGTTCGTGCCCCGGTCCGGGAAGATCCCACATGCCGCGGAGCGGCTGGGCCCGTGAGCCATGGCCGCTGAGCCTGCGCGTCCGGAGCCTGTGCTCCGTAATGGGAGAGGCCACAGCAGTGAGAGGCCCGCTTACTGCAAAAAAAAAAAAAAAAAAAAAAAAGAAATCATAAAGATCAGAGCAGAAACAAATGAAATAGAAACAAAGAAAATAATAGCAAAGATCAATAAAACTAAAAGCTGGTTCTCTGAGAAGATAAACAAAATTGATAAACCATTAGCCAGACTCATCAAGAAAATGAGGGAGAAGACTCAAACCAATAAAATTAGAAATGAAAAAGGAGAAGTTACAACAGACACCACAGAAATACAAAGCATCCTAAGAGACTACTACAATCAACTCTATGCCAGTAAAATGGACAACCTGGAAGAAATGGACAAATTCTTAGAAAGGTATAAGCTTCCACAACTGAACCAGGAAGAAATAGAAAATATGAACAGACCTGTCACAAGTAATGACATTGAAACCGTGATTAAAAATCTTCCAACAAACAAAAGTCCAGGACCAGGTGGCTTCACAGGTGAATTCTATCAAACATTTAGAGAAGAGTTAACACCCATCCTTCTCAAACTCTTCCAAAAAATTGCACAGGAAGGAACACTCCCAAATTCATTCTATAAGGCCACCATCACCCTAATACCAAAACCAGACAAAGATCTACAAAAAAAGAAAATTACAGGCCAATATCACTCATGAATATAGATGCAAAAACCCACAACAAAATACTAGCAAATAGAATCCAACAACACATTAAAAGGATCATACACCATGATCAAGTGGGATTTGTCCCAGGGATGCAAGGATTCTTCAATATATGCAAATCAATCAATGTGATACACCATATTAACAAACTGAAGAAGAAAAACCACAAGATCATCTCAATAGATGCAGAAAAAGCTTTTGACAAAATTCAACACCAATTTATGATAAAAACTCTCTAGAAAGTGGGCATAGAGGGAACCTACCTCAACATAATAAAGGCCATATATGACAAACCCACAGCAAACATCATTCTCAATGGTGAAAAACTGAAAGCATTTCCTCTAAGATCAGGAACAAGACAAGGATGTCCACTCTCACCACTATTATTCAACATAGTTTTGGAAGCCCTAGCCATGGTAATCAGAGAAGAAAAAGAAATAAAAGGAATACAAACTGGAAAAGAAGTAAAACTGTCACTGTTTGCAGATGACATCATACTATACATAGAGAATCCTAAATATGCCACCAGAAAACTACTAGAGCTAATCAATGAATTTGGTAAAGTTGCAGGATGCAAAATTAATGCACAGAAATTTTTTGCATTCCTATACACTAATGATGAAAAATCTGAAAGAGAAATTAAGGAAACACTCCCATTTACCATTGTAACAAAAAGGATAAAATACCTAGGAATAAACCTACCTAGGGAGACAAAAGACCTGTATGCAGAAAACTATAAGACACTGATGAAAGAAATTAAAGACGATACAAACAGATGGAGAGATATACCATGTTCTTGGATTGGAAGAATCAGTATTGTGAAAATGTCTATACTACCCAAAGCAGTCTACAGATTCAATGCAATCAAGATCAAATTACCAATGGCATTCTTTACAGAACTAGAACAAAAAATCTTAAAATTTGTTTGGAGACACAAAAGACCCCGAATAGCCAAAGCAGTCTTGAGGGAAAAAAACAGAGCTGGAGGAATCAGACTGCCTGACTTCAGACTATACTACAAAGCTACAGTAATCAAGACAATATGGTACTGGCACAAAAACAGAAATATAGATCAATAACAGGACAGAAAGCCAGAGATAAACCCATGTACCTATGGTCAACTAATCTATGACAAAGGAGGCAAGGATATACAGTGGAGAAACGACAGCCGCTTCAATAAGTGGTGTTGGGAAAACTGGACAGCTACATGTAAAAGAATGAAATTAGAACACTCCCTAACACCATACACAAAAATAAACTCAAAATGGATTAAAGACCTAAATGTAAGTCCAGACACTATAAAACTCTTAGAGGAAAACATAGGCAGAACACTCTATGACATAAATCACAGCAAGATCCTTTTTGACCCACCTCCTGGAGAAATGGAAATAAAAACAAAAATAAACAAATGGGACCTAATGAAACTTAAAAGCTTTTGCACAGCAAAGGAAACCATAAACAAGACAAAAAGACAACCCTCAGAATGGGAGAGAATATTTGCAAGTGAAGCAACTGACAAAGGATTAATCTGCAAAATTTACAAGCAGCTCATGCAGCTCAATATCAAAAAAAACAAACAACCCAATCCAAAAATGGGCAGGAGACCTAAATAGACATTTCTCCAAAGAAGATACACAGATTGCCAACAAACACATGAAAGAATGCTCAACATCATTAATCATTAGAGTAATGAAAATCAAAATCAAAACAATGAGATATCATCTCACACCAGTCAGAATGGCCATCATCAAAAAATCTACAAACAGTAAACGCTGGAGAGGATGTGGAGCAAAGGGAACCCTCTTGCACTGTTGGTGGGAAAGTAAATTGATACAACCACTATGGAGAACAGTATGGAGGTTCCTTAAAAAACTAAAAATTGAACTACCATATGACCCAGCAATCCCACTACTGGGCATATACCCTGAGCAAACCATAATTCAAAAAGAATCGTACCACAATGTTCACTGCAGCTTTGTTTACAATAGCCAGGACATGGAAGCAACCTAAGTGACCATCGACAGATGAATGGATAAAGAAGCTGTGGCACATATATACAATGGAATATTACTCAGCCATAAAAAGAAACGAAATTGAGTTATTTGTAGTGAGGTGGATGGACCTAGAGTCTGTTATACGGAGTGAAGTAAGTCAGAAAGAGAAAAACAAATACCGTATGCTAACACATATATATGGAATCTTAAAAAAAAAAAAAAAGGTCACGAAGAACCTAGGGGCAGGACGGGAATAAAGACACAGACCTACAAGAGAATGGACTTGAGGACACAGGGATGGGGAAGGGTAAGCTGGGACAAAGTGAGAGAGTGGCATGGACATATATACACTACCAAATGTAAAACCGATAGCTAGTGGGAAGCAGCCGCATAGCACAGGGAGATCAGCTCGGTGCTTTGTGACCACCTAGAGGGGTGGGTTAGGGAGGATGGGAGGGAGGGAGATGCAAGAGGGAAGAGATATGGGGATATATGTATATGTATAGCTGATTCACTTTGTTATAAAGCAGAAACTAACACACCATTGTAAAGCAATTATACTCCATTAAAGATGTTAAAAAAAAACTGCAGTGAAAAACTGATAAACTTATGAATTTCAAAACCTCTCTCTCAACTACTGATAAGTAGACAAAAAAAAATCAGTAAAAATATAGGTGATGTGAACCTCAGAATTAAAGAGCTTGATTTCCACACCTGACAATCAAAGAATACACAATCTTCTCAAACATACATGGGGGACTTTCCTGGTGGTCCAGTGGCTAAGACTCTGTGCTCCCAATGCACGGGGCCTGGGTTTGACCCCTGGTCAGGGAACTAGATCCCACATGCCGCAACTAAGAACCGGTGCAGCCAAATAAACAAATTTTAAAAAATTTAAAAATTTAAAAAAAACATTGGACATTTACAAAAGTTGGTCGTGTCCTAGGCCAAAGCAAATATAAACAAATTTCAAAAAATTTTCAAATTTCAAATATTCAGTACCAAAAGGCCACATTCTCCATCCACAATGCAATTAAGTTAGACATTAATAACAAAAAGATAAAAAACTACTTTTGGAAATTTTAAAACACTCATCTAAAAAATCTCATGGATTGAAGAAGAAATGACTGAAATATAAAAATTCTTAGAACTGAATAATAAAAATGCTACATACTCAAACCTACAGAACTCAATAAAAGGAGTACTTAGAGGGAATTTCATAGTATATTTTTTTTAAATGGCAGTGCCACAATTTTTTTTTTTAATTAATTTATTTATTTTTGGCTGCGTTGGGTCTTCATTGCTGTGCGCGGGCTTTCTCTAGTTGCGGCAAGCGGGGGCTGCTCTTCGTTGCGGTGCGCAGGCTTCTAATTGCGGTGGCTTCTCTTGTTGCGGGGCACAGGCTCTAGGGCACACACAGGCTTCAGAAGTTGTGGCGCGGGGGCTTAGTTGCTCCGCGGCATGTGGGATCTTCCCGGACCAGGGCTCGAACCCATGTCCCCTGCGTTGGCAGGCGGACTCTTAACCATTGTGCCACCAGGGAAGCCCAGGAATTTCATATTTTTAAATCTTCCTGGATGTGTGTGCTGGCAAGTTCTAAGATACTTCCAAGGAAGAGATCATTTCAATCTCAAACTCTTTCAGAATAAAAAGAATGAAGAAATACTTCCTTCCCACCTTCTTCAAATCCAGTATGACTTTGGTACCAAAACCACACAAGTACAAGTACAAGAAAAGAACATCACAGGCCAATCTCACTTCTGCACAGAGAAGCAAAAATCCCATATGAATTAGACCAAATCCAGAATGGTTTAACATTCTAAAATCTACAAATGTAATATACCACACAGTAGATTTTTTTTTAAATTGAAGTATAGTTGATTTACAACATTGTGATACTTTCAGGTGTATAGCAAAGTGATTCAGATATAGATATATATACAGATAGATATATACATTCTTTTTCAGATTCTTGTCCATTATAGGTTATTACAAGATATTGAATATAGTTCCCTGTGCTATACAGTAGGTCCTTGCTGTTTATTTTATATATAGTTGTCCTAATTTATCCCACCCATGACATAGTAGATTTTTAAAAACATAAATATATGATTACCTCAACGTATGCAGAAAAAGCACACATTCTTGATTAAAAATTCAATACCTATTCATGATTTTTTAAAAATTAATAACTTTTGGCATACTAGGGATCAAAAGGAATTTTCTTCACCTGATAAAGGATATCTATAAAAAACCTACAACAACAGTACTCTTAATGCGGAAATGATGAAAGCACTCCTTTTAAAATTAGGAAGAGATAAGCATTCTCACTGTCACCACTTCTATTCAACCATTCAGCTTTGTACTGGAGGTACTAGCCAATGCAGTAAGAGAATAAAGACATAGAGAAATTAAATACATAGGGATCAGAAAAGAAGAAATAAAACTGTCACAATTCAGAGATGATGAACGCCTACAAAGAAACACACACACACACCTCCAAAAACATTATTAGAAATAATTTAGGGGACTTCCCTGCTGGCGAAGTGGTTAAGAATCCGCCTGCCAACGTAGGGAACACGGGTTTGATCCCTCGTCCAGTAAGATCCCACATGCCGCAGAGTAACTAAGCCCATGCATGAGCCACAACTATGGAGCCCGAGTGCCACAACTACTGAAGCCCACGCAACTAGAGACTGTGCTCCACAACAAGAGAAGCCAACGCAGTGAGAAGCCCGCGCGCCGCAATGAAGAGTAGCCCCTGATCGCCGCAACCAGAGAAAGACCGTGAAAGCCTCCACGCAGCGATGTAGACCCAGCACAGCCAAATATAAATAAATAAGTTAAAAAAATTTAAAAAAAGTTAAAATGATACTTAAAAAAAAAGAAAGAATTTAGGAAGGTGGCTGGCTATATAATCCATGTACAAAAATCAACAGCATTTCTAACACCACTTCAAACAAGTAAATTTCTTTTTTAAAACACAATATTTAAGGAACAACAGTTTATTTAAAGGACAAATCCTAAAAGAATAAAGTCCAAACAGAGAGAAAAAAAAATGTAGTTATTATTTCTAGTAATTCCTAGTATTATTCTTAGTAATTATCCCTAAATAAATGTAGATTTACTTCTAGCAGGAAAAACTATGATAAAAACTCTTAGCGCAAGAGTGATTAAAAGGAATTTTCTTAACCTGATAAAGGGCATCTACAAAAACACCTACATCTACATTACTCTTAATGAGAAAATGATAAAAGCATTTCTTTTAAACTCAGGAACAGGATATTATTCAACTATTAAACTGTCATAGGGTCCTGGCCAGAAGAGTAAAAGATCAAAGACATAAGAAATTAAAGGTAAAGAATTGGGAAGGATTTATGTATTCCTAGTAGGACTAAAGCTACATATTACACCTACCTAGGAGCAATTCTAACAAAAGGTTTGCAATATCTTTGTGCTGAAGACTATAAAAGGTTATCAAAAGACAATAAAGAATACATTTAAAAATGTAGAGAGGGGCCATGTTCGTGGATGGGAAGTTTCAATATCAAAAAGTATCAATTCTTCTAAACTGATCAATGCAACTACATTCAAAATCATTAATAAGCTTTTCTGAAAACTTATAAGCTGATCATAAAATTTACATGAAAAATCAAAAGGCCAATAATACTCAAGATAATGATGAAAAAGAAGGTAGGAGAGGGAAGTCCCTGGCAGTCCAGTGGTTAGGACTCCGCACTTCCATTGCAGGGGCATGGGTTCAATCCCTGGTTGCGGAACTAAGATCCCACAGCTGCATGGTGCCACCAAAAACAAAACAAAACAAACAAAAAAGAAGGTAGGAGAATTTGTCCTAAAAGCATGATAATTAAAACTGTTTTGCAGGTAGACAAATTGATCAATGGAATAGACTAGAGGCAAGAGGCACATGTTTGTGGAGTTCTGCTGTGTGACACAGACAGGACTACAGATCAAATGGGGAAAGAAAGGGACTTCCTATAAATGGTTCTAGGCCAATCATTTTTCCAAATAGAAAATAATTAGTATCCTACCTCACATCATACACAAAAATCAATTCTAGGTAAATTTAGGGCTTAAAAGTGAAAAGCAAAATTCTACAATATTAAGAAAATGCAGTATAATATTTTTCTGGCTTTGGAGTAATTAGGGATTCCTTAATCAAGACACAAAAATAAGGATTATTAAATTCATCAAGTTACAATTAAAAATTTCTGTTCATCATAAGACAACATAGAAAAAGTAAAAAGGGGAATTCCCTGGCAGTCCAGAGGTTAGGACTCTGCACTTTCACTGCAGAGGGCCTGGGTTTGATCCCTGGTCAGGGAACTAAGATCCCACAAGGCTCGCAGAGCGGGCAAAAAAATTTTTTTAAATAAAATTAAATCCAAAAAAAAAAAGTTAAAAGATAAAACACCTCCTGAAAGGTATCTGCAACCTATACAATCAACAAAAGATTAGTAGGTAAATGTATTAAGAACTCTTATAAATCAGTAAGAAAAACACAAACAGCCCAAGTTTTAAAAGGTCAAATGCTGACAGACATTTTACAGAAAAGAAAAATTTGTATGGTTATTTAACATTTGAAATGATGCTCAGTCTCATTAGTAATCAAGAAAATGCAAATCAAGCTCCCAGTGAGACACCTACCAGAAAGGCAAAGATAGTCTGATCTATCGTATGTTGGAGAAAATATGACTCATTGAAAATTCTTATACATTTCAGGTAAGGAATAAACTGGTCCCATCACTTAGGAAAACAATTTGGCATTGTCTCATAAAGTTGAATACTAGCATTCTCTTGATGCAGCAAGCCTACTCCTACCTCCAAGAGAGATTCTTTTTTTTTTTTGCGGTATGTGGGGCTCTCACTGTTGTGGCCTCTCCCGTTGCGGAGCACAGGCTCCGGACGCGCAGGCTCAGCAGCCATGACTCACAGGCCCAGCCGCTCCGTGGCATGTGAGATCTTCCCGGACCGGGGCACAAACACGTGTCCCCTGCATCGGCAGGCGGACTCTCAACCACTGCACCACCAGGGAAGCCCCAAGAGAGATTCTTGATAAAACTTTTGATATATCTATGTGTGCTAGAAGACATAATTGTTCATAAAACAATGCTCACAGGAGCAAGAAACTGGAAATAATCCAAATGTCCTCTGTTATATTCACACAATGTAACATTATATTGCAGTGAAAAAGAATGAGCTACATGGGCTTCCCGGGTGGCGCAGTGGTTGAGAGTCCGCCTGCCGATGCAGGGGACACGGGTTCGTGCCCCAGTCCGGGAAGATCCCACATGCCGCGGAGCGGCTGGGCCCGTGAGCCATGGCTGCTGAACCTGCGCGTCCGGAGCCTGTGCTCCACAACGGGACAGGCCACAACAGTGAGAGGCCCACGTACCGCAAAAAAAAAAAAAAAAAAAAAAAAAAAGAATGAGCTACAGCCATATGTCATAACAGGACAATACTAGAAAAATTATGCATGAAATAATCCTGTGATTCTCGCTTTTATGGCACTCAAACCCAAAACCAAATAGTTAGTTTTTGCATACCTATAGCTCTATTTTTTTTTTACTTTTTTTTTTTTGGCCACACCATGCGGTATGCGGAATCTTAGTTCCCCAACCAGGGATCAAACCCATGCCCCCTGCAGTTGAAGCACAGAGTGCTAACCACTGGACCACCAGGGAAGTCCCTATGGCTGTATTTTTAAAAGCCAGGGCATGATAAAGACAACATTTAGGTCAAGAGGTGCCTCTATGTGAAACGCAGGGTGATGGGGTGGGGTTTATTGCCAAGGTGTGTGGTAGGTTCATGGATGTCTATATCATTAAAAAAATACAAAAGAAGGGCTTCCCTGGTGGCGCAGTGGTCGAGAGTCCGCCTGCCGATGCAGGGGACACGGGTTCGTGCCCCGGTCTGGGAAGATCCCACATGCTGTGGAGCGGCTAGGCCTGTGAGCCATAGCCGCTGAGCCTGCCAGTCCAGAGCCTGTGCTCCGCAACGGGAGGGGCCACAACAGTGAGAGGCCCGCGTAGCTAACGGCCCCTTCTGTCTCTCTGTCTCTCTCTCTCTCTCTCAACTAAACAGCACATGGGACTATTCCTTTCCTCTTCCCCATACCCCTACCTGTGTCCGAGCATTGAGCAGCTGTTGGAAACTTTCAACCTCTTTGCTGTCATCCGCAGCCCGCTCCTAAGGGAAGACACAGGGAAATCTCAAGTTTGGGGAGAAGTTGCCCTTCACGTCGGAATATCCCCTTCTCCCCACATTTACTGTACATAGCCAGACGCTGTGCCAGTCTGCAAGAATAAAACACCAAACAAAGCCAGCATAATCTTTGCCCTCGTGGAGGTAACAGAGCAGTGGGGGGAACCCAAATTCTCCAGGGAGGGAGACAAGGAGAAAGGGCTTCAGGTACCATCAGCACCCCCAGCATCATGTCGTAGTTGTTGATCAGAAACACAAGCTGCTCCTTCCTTGAGGAGAACTCGGCTGCCACTCGGAGGACAAAATTCTCCACCTCCACCTGAAAAAATGAGAGGAGGAGGTGGCAGGAGCAGGCAAGGGCCCCCACCTCACACTCCAGCCCCCTGCAGCAGCGCTGTGGCTCGGCAACCTCTCCCAGCCGCCCCTCACCTGTAGCTGGCCTAGCAGCTGCATCGTCCGTTCATTGGGAATCGTCTGATTGATGCTGACAAGAGCCGAGGAGAACTCTGCATAGCGGCGTGTGATCTGGGAGAAAGAAGGTAGGAAGAAAAATCAAGCCAACCCCCTGGCCCAACCCATGAAACCCCCAACTCCCTTGAAGCTGGCCAACTGGTCTCTGGGTGACTCCCACCTCCAATCCCTCCCCCAACAGTGCCCAACCCACCCTGAGTCTGACCACACTCCCAGATTGCCCCTCACGCAGCGTGGCTAGCTGTCCAGCCAGGCCCATGGACACGACCGTGAACCTGGGTGACCCCTGCAGCGAGGCTTCGAGCCCTGCCTTTGAACGGCCCGTTACCCCTGACCGCCCTCACGTAGTGAGGCCGAGTGTCCAGCCCCCCGAGGCGCTGAGGGTCAGTGCTGCGGACACTCTGGACGTTCATCTCCAGGATCAGTTCAAACCGTGGCCACAGCAAGGTAAGCACTTGTTCCCAGTACCTGTGGGCTTGATCAGAATCAGAGATCTGGCAAGGAACGTCAGGGGTGGGGGCCAGGGGGAGGGTGTGTGTGCGGGAACCCTCATCGACAGGTGATAGCTGGTGGAGGCTGGAGTGGGTGTGAAAGGTGAGTCTGGAAGCAGCAGTACTGCCTCTAGACAGACAAATGGTAACTGGGTCAATGGTTCAGGTCAGGAGGAGCCCACGGGTCAGAGCAGGCTGGTGCAAGACCAAAGATTTCAAGGCCAGTGGGACATCAAGGACCAGAACTCAGCGACCTGTCCAGGGCAGGAACATCCCTCTTGGCTGCAATGTTGCGGAATCGGAGGACAATATGGATACAGAGAAAAACAGCAATGGCATCGTAGCAGTCAGTGAGGTAAGACTCCAGGTGTTTCTGTGATTTAGGAACAGGCAGGGGATTGGAAGAGAGCATCTGTTACTTTGCTTTTCCCAGTGGCCATGGACAGATGCTTGTGCTCCCCTAGGGACGTGGCACTAGGGAGGGGATCTAAATGGGAAATGCTCCCTCCTTCCCTGCCCACTGGCCACTCGGGTGGTCCTGCAGCCTTGCTCCCCAGATCTAAGATCACAAGCCCATCATAGCAGAATTCAGGGCTGAGCACCAAGGTTTAGGGGCCCCTGAGTTTTCAGGTGCTGTCACCTGTGTGTCCCCAGGAGCCTCTGGGACCCCAAGCTTTGATGGTTTCATGAGGAATCACACAGCGAGGATGAGGCTCATGCATTTTAGAATGAAGGGATCCTGGTTTCAGTAACCCCAGGGCTGTGACCTCACTGTGGTGCTGACAAGAACTGGGGACAGAGTTTTAAGAGCCCGGGAGCGAGGGAGCCTACCAGGGTCATGCTGAGCGTGCGGCCCATGACTGCGTGGAAGAGGTCGTGTGCAGCCGAGCCAGACACAACGAAGAATTCACAGATGAAAAGGTATTCACGGCAGGAGTTGTCAAGGAGGGCGTAGTGCTGGCTGCGGAAGAGGGCCTCGAAAGGATACTAGGATGGAAGGGGTAGGAAAAGAGACAGACGGGATGGACCCCAGTACCAGCAGTCCATGGACACAGCTGGGAAATCAGCAAACCTGGGTAATGGGAGCTCAGGAGACCCTCCCCATCTACCCCTAGTCCAGGCTGCGAAAGAGCATCCTGAACGGGTACTGAAGAGGTAGGGGGAGGGGGGGCACGAGAAGACGCCGCCTCCACCTGCTGTTGCTGCTCCCATATCCTCCTTCACACCTGCCTCATGACATATCACACACCTCTCCCCTCTGTACACCCTAAGTCAATGGTCCCCACCCTCTTATCACAGAACACTGGGGTGACTGGAGAAGGGGACTCCCACGGGCCTGCAGTGGGGGAAGCTTCGCCCTAAGGTCTGTACTCGGAGTTCTCCCGCCCCCACCCCCACCCCGTCGGCTAAGGCTTGCTCCTCCTCCTACCCTCTGTTCTCCCCGCTGGGCGGTGTGGGGCACAAGGATGGGGGCTTCCAGTTCAGTGGGGGAGATGACAGAGCCGCGGGTCCCCAGGGTGAAGATGGTATTCCTGCTGCGGAGGGATGGCTTTGAGAAGAATCGTGGCGAGTCAGAGTCAAGGAAAACAGTCACATCACAACTGTGATGGAAGGTCAAAGACTCAGGACCTCCAGGGGCCCCCAGCAGCCAGACACAGCCCCAGGGTCCCTCTTTCCCAGTTCTGGGGCCCCACTTCACCTCACATCGGTGAATGAGCCCTAAGGAGCCTCTACACCCCCTAACATCATATGCAAAACTCTGTGTCAGGATGATTTGTGCATTTTTCTGGGGAGGGAGGCCACAGCCTTGATCACATTCTCAAAGGTTTTGGTCCCACAGAAAAAAGGTAAGCAGCAGTGCCTTGGAGGCTGGAGCCCGAAGCCCCCTCACTCTCCAGACCCAGCATGAGGGCCCCTCAGCTCCAGGATATCTTTCTTGGCTGTATCTTCTACACCCATTAGATCATCCTTCTCAGCGACCTCCTCATACTAGAGAAAAGAGCAGAGAGAACTGGGAACCATCGCTTCCCAAAGTGCAACAAAAAAATGTCTTTTTATCCTGTCCCCCATTGCCCCGTAGCTGCCCCTCCCCGCAGCCCAGGGGCCCAGGACTGCCTCTTCCTCCGTGGCCTCACCTGCACCTTCATGAGCCGCCCCAGGTAAGAGCGGTAGTAGGACAGGTACATCTTGCTCAGTGTCTCCACGTACTCGTCCCTGATCTCCTTTGCGGTGGCCCGTTCGTTGCCCAGCAGGAACTGATAGAAAAACCTGGAGATGCCAGGGACCAGTCAGTCTCCCTGATGGCCCAAGACGCCCAGCATCATGCTGGGCTGCTCAAGGGCTCCGAGGCCACCCCCAGCCCTTCGTTTGGGCAACAACCTGTACTTCAGCAGGGCCGTCTGGGGGATCTGATAGTTGGTCATTGGTTTTCTGAAGGAATAGATCTTCTGAAGGATGAACTCTCGGATCTTCGTCACTGCCTAGACATGGGGGACCAAACACAGGGCATGAAGCTGCAACCTCACTGTTTGGGAAGTACTGAGAGAAGGAACAAATGTTGGATATGGAAGGGGTAAGAGTAGAGAATACCTCTTTGATATTTCTTAAGACTTTCAGGGGAACCCAGAGATGTGCTCTGCTAGGTAAAGGCAAGGTGAAGTTCTTGGGCACAGGCTACAATGAGCTTTGCCAGGGCAATTCAGGGTGGACTTCTCAGGCAGGCTGGTTTGAGTAGTCTCTAGGGTATCCACCCCCCTCCCCACCTTGATCCGGAGCCTGTCGAGCACGCCTCGGACGTCTGCACAGGCCGCTGTGCCCCTAGCCTCCTGCTCTCGGACTGCAGCTGCCTTGGCATCCAGCTCCTGCAGCTGCTCCAGGAACCGGGGCTCTGTGACTGGTGCCTCCAGAATTGCCCTGGGGAGCAAGGAGGGGTGGGATGGGGGAGGAGGGAGACCCAGACACCCCTAGACTCTAAACCATACCCCTGGCATCCAGCCTCTGTCTCCTCTCCCTTCTTACACTGCATCATAGAGTCAGGACACACATACAAAGTTTTCTGTTCCTAGACACACACACCTCCACCACCCACATAAGCCTTGGACCCCCTTCTCTACGCCCAACCCTGGATGATTCCTAATCTTTGATTCCTAAAGCCTGCATCAAGGTTAGGAAGCGCTGTCAACCCACTCATCAGTTTCTGGAAGTGACGTGATGGAGACCCATGTGGTAAGTAGGGTAGGTCGCTCCAGCCCATCTACTTGGTACAGACATTATGCCCCTTCAAACTGATGACTCACGTGACCAGAGCAGAGGGCACCACCAGACCATCGACAAGCTCCCCGAGTTTCCCCCGGACAGCCTGGCGGTTTCGAAGCCGAATGTTCATGGCTCCTGACTGTTCCTGCAGTGTCCGGATCTCAGAGCTGATGGAGCTGAGATCACTCTGAAAAGCTCCCAGCATCTGCTCCATGCGCTGGGGGAAGGTGGAAGTGTTACTGAATGGCCATAGGGTTGGTAGGGGACGAGGGGGCCACCCAAGTTTCTTGGTAAAATCTCCAGCATCTATCAGTCCGAGGGTAGTGGATGATAAGGGAAGAGGTACCTGAAAGATCACTGGCAAATAACATCAGTCATAGCGGCAACAACAAAAACGGCTGCTGAGGTCACCCTGAAGTGACCCTAACTGTCCCCGCCTGAGGCTGATGACGTAAAGAAAGTTCCCAGAGACCATGATCTGGGCTCAGGATTATGAGGGTTACTAACCTCAAGGACAGCATCACAGGCTGTGATCTGGTTGTGCAGAGATGCTATGTTTTCACTCTCTTGGATATCTGACTCACAAAAAGTCAAGGGGCCTCACTGTGGAGATGGAGATCCTCAGACCCGCAGGACCCCTCCAATTTCTCCCTGAGGTGACATAAACCTCAGAGAGAAGATGGCAGCCCCAGCTGGGCTGTCAGCACCATGCCCCCCAAGATGCCCATTTTAATAACACCACCCTTTTTCTCTGCTGGAGGATACAATCCCGAATGGATTTCTGCTCAATCTGCTGTAGCTCCAGCTCAACCTGCTTTGAATAGTGACGGAGATCCACACCCTGGGAGGACAGAAACGTGACAGGTCAGGAGGGAGTCAGTGAAGCGATGCTGGAACAGAGTCAATGAAGGACTAGAGAGTAAGACACCAAGGTGGTATTAGAAGAGCAAGAGATTGTTTTCTTCTTCTTTTCTCTGAGGGGAGGGTAAGTGGAGGGACAGATTAGTATAGTGGAAAACCTCACCGTTTTAAGAGCTTCCTTTACTAACTCATCCTCCAGATTCGCCTGAATGTGAACTGCAAATAGAAGTTCATCATAAGGGTCCATCCAGCTCCTCCACAGCTCCATCCCCACATTGAACATCCACACACTAACCCCTGCCCTAGTACTTCCAGCCCCCATGCCTCTCAGGTTATAGGAACTGCATCCCCCCACCCCCGTGCCATCACTTACCATCCACTTCATCCAGGATGAATTCATCAGAGGTGATGTCCAACTCTCCAAGCTGCAATGGCTCCTGAAGACCCGGACCACCCTCCTGGAGAGGGACAGGTTAATGGGAAAGCAAGGGGGAGAACAAAATACAATGGGGTAATCACCAACCCTTCAAGTGGGGGAGAAGGACTTTCACTGGGGAGCCATAGGTAAATACTGAGTCCAAAAATTCCAAAAGCCTCATATTGTCTCAGTCTTACTGACTGGGGCTGATGGGTAGGGAATATGACCAGCAACAGGCAACCCAGAAAGGGCGGAGGTGACCAAATGAGGAAAATGAGGAGATGCAGAGGACAGAGCAGAACCTGCAGTTGAATTTAAGATCTCTAGACTCCTGCTATCTTAGGTGTTCTATCACCACCCCACTCGGGAGCCCCAGCCTTTCTAGAAATGCCAACTAACCTATAGTGTTTACCTACATGCCAGGGGCCATCTTATTTGTATTCATTTGCCTAATCCTAACCGACAATCTATACAGTAGGTCTTATTTTCTTCACCTCATAGGTGTGGAAAGTGATGGCACAGAGGAACTAGTTAACTTGCCCAAAGACACACAGTGTAAGTGGCAGAAATGGAATTAGAACCCAAGCAATCTAACTCCAGAGGCCATGTTCCTAGCCGTTACTCTACACTGCTTCTCTATTCTGCCCAAACATCTGGAGATTAACTGAAATTGTGGCCCCAGAACCTGAGTCTCGGCCATTCTGGTCCCCGCTCAGTTTCAGGTCTGATTCCAGGAAGGTGTATGGAGAGCCAAACCGGGTAGCATCACCGGTAGCAGCCGAGCTCCCAACCTTGTGCCTAAACCCAGCCCAGGCCTTTCTGACGTGAGGAGCTCGGACGAGACTCTGCAGGAGAAACAGCCCTGCGTTCTCACCAGCGGGCCCTCCTCCTCCTCCATATCTGAGGCTCCGGCCCGCAACACCAGCTCCCGGGCGGCTGCAGCCATGGTCGCAGCGGCGGCCATTCCGCGCAGCCTCACTTCCGGCAGCTGTCAGGCGAGTCTGTTCCCCGGAGTGGAACTACAAGTCCTGGAGTGTCTTGCACTGCGCGAAATCGCTCCCAGATACTTGAGTTAAATTGTTTGCCTCCAGCCTTTCCCTTTCAGGTCTAACCGCTTCACCCAAGTGCAAATGGGAATCGGAAGTCTTAAGCACGATCTCAATCCGGAACCCTCGTTGCTCTCACACCCAAGAACTTTACGAACACGTAAAGAAAAACCGCACCGGAAGTCTTGGCTCCCAACTCAGACTCTTGCACAGTTTCCGGAAACTCCTCATCAAGATCGCTCCGCCCCTTCCGACGGGTAGTGATATAGTGCTGGTACGTCACTTCCGCTCTCTCTTCCACTGGAGGCCTGCACGCCGCCGCTGGGGCCGCCGCCATGGTAAGACTGGAATCGGTACGGGGATCTGGCGACATCGGAACCGGGGCAAGGAAGGTCTGCTGTCAGGGGGCCGAAAATGTCCTACTCTGGGGGCCTGCAACTTTCTGTGTGGAGCCTTGGATCGCACCCCTGGAAAAGGACGACTAAAGACATCCAGTTCTGGGGAGTGGGGCCGGAGGAAGTCATTCCGCGGGCGCTGGAAAGGCTTGGGCGTGAGTGGGGCCCTCCGGCCTCCGCCACTCAGAGTGTACTTTGGGAACGGGCAGGAGACGTGCTTCCTCCCGGAGGTTGCGTTTTTCCAAGCCTGAACACTTGATGCTCCTGCTGTCTGCAGGACTGAGGAGTTTGTTGTGTCGTGAAAACCTGACGGGGGCTTCTTGCTCTCTGTGTGACAAGCTTAACGCTCGTGTTTGAGGTTACAGTTTAATAGTAGTTCACGGTGTCTAATTTCTCCCCGAATCTCTGTCAGTCTCTAGTAATCCCCGAGAAGTTCCAGCACATTTTGCGAGTACTCAACACCAACATCGATGGGCGGCGGAAAATTGCCTTTGCCATCACTGCAATTAAGGTAAAGTAGGGTAAGGACTACTTGGGTTGTAAGTGAAACTTGGGTTGTTAACAATTGAGCTTTCGTTAAGGCAAGGTGGAGGAAGTCCCAACCAGATCACCACATCTGCTGGGTAAAAAAAGAATAGTTAAGAGTGCAACTAGTTCCCTTAACCCCGTAACAATATTTGCCCGAAAAGGTAAGTGATAAAAGCCAAAGAACAGTCTCAGGTCAAGCCAATGTATTTCACCTAGGGGATGGAGAATGGGTTTGGTTGTCTACCTGAATTCACTAAAAACTTCCTGGACCATCAGCCATCAATCAGCTTGTAAGGTCCGTGCTAGATTTGGTTTCTGCCGCTCTCCCCCAGTGCATCGTAACAGCAACTCTTCCTGGGAAATGTGTATATCCTAGGAATTGGATTATTGTACATTTTGAAGGGTGAGTAGAAATGCTGAGAGATTCTAAGTTGGGAGATGGGAGGTGTCACTATGTCATGACAGGACACCATTATAAGTATTTTATAGATAGGTTGTTAATTTAAAACAGTATATCATAAGCTTTTCTTTATAAGATCCATCGCATTTACTTTTTCATTCTGTAATTCAAGGAGCACAGCTTTCATACTTAAATGGTACATAAGAAGACTGCTGCCTTCTGTTCTGTGAAACTAGTAAGGCAGTGTGGAATACAGTACAGGCTTACCTCATTTTATCGTGCTTAGCAATAATGTGTTTTTTGTGGCAGCCCTGTCTCAAGGAAGTCAGTTTTCAATAGCATTTGCTCACTTGGTGTCTCTGTCACATTTTGGTAATTCTTGCAAGATTTCAAACGTTTTCATTACTGTGTTTGTTAATGGTGATCTGTGATCAGCGGCCTTTGGTGTTACTATTGCAAAAATATTTAGACTTGATGAAGACTCAGGTGATGGTTACCACTTTATAGTAATAAAGTATCTTTTAATTAAGGTATGTATGGGGTTTTTTGAGACATAAAGCTATTGGCTCCCTTAATAGATTACATAACTTTTACATGTGCTGGGAAACCAAAATATATTGTGTAGCTCCCTTTATTGCAATATTCACTGTTTGGCATGGTCTGGAACTGAGCCCACTGTATCTGTGAGGTTGCCTGTTCCCTTTTTAAAGGCTGTAGGTGAGATAGTGAAAATAAAAGATGAGCATGGTTAGTAGGATACTTTTGTTAAACCCTTCCTCTGCCTCTTTGAAATTAGTTTGTTATTTGTTAGCTTAAGTATGTGTCAACCTTTGTAGTCAGCTTAAAACAGTTTAACCAAAGCAGTTTCCGATACTTAATGAGTATTTTGATAAATCTTTTTATTAACTTGATGCCCTACTTATCACTAGGAAAGATTAGATATAGACAGGTACTAGGGCCGTTGCTAATTGTGTGGAAAGTCAGCCTTTGCTGGCTCTTCCTCTGGTGAGACAACTGAAGCTTGCAGGTGGTCTTTGGGGGGGGGGCAGTTTTTAGCTATTACATATAGTGCTATTACAAATGTTCTAGTACATGTACATATACATTCTTAAAGAACATCCATTTACATTTCTGGTAGGTATATAGGGCATGTATATGTTTAGCTTTAGTAAATATTGCTAAACAGTTTTCCAAAGTGGTCGTATCAATTTACACTTTCTACCAGAAGTGTATGGGAGCCCTGTTGCTCCACCACCTTTGCAGGTGGTCTTTTGTTAATGATCTGGAATGTAGGGCAGGGTAATACTTAGAAATTGGAAGAAAGTTGCCGGGGGGAGGTTGAGTATAAGGAGGGGTTCCTCAAAAAAATGTAGTTAGAGGAGCAAGGTTAATTGGCCAGGGAAAGGTGAAGTATTGAAGTTGGCACAAGCAGAAGAGGGTATTTGCTGAGAGGTAATACACACCTGCAAGGTTATTCTGTGGCATGATCCCTTTGTTGTTTTGTTTCCATTTGTCCACTTTGGCTATGAATATTCCTTAAGGCTGGTTGTTCTGCTCTTTCTCTAAATCAGGATGATAACTGTTGTCTGCAGATTGTTTGGAAACATGGAGGGGGGTTGGAATTGGTCACAATGACTGGGTTTCAGAGACGAGTATGAAGTTAGTATCAACTCTTCTGTTATATGGTCCAGGCCCTTGAGCTACAAAGATGAGAAAGTGATGATTTTCTGTAGTGTACTCTTCTGGATGGAGAGAATAAGGGTGGTCTGCTTGGGGCAGAGTAAAGGGGATCTGTGGGTCTAACTTAGGAGGTTGGCAAGCCAGTATCTAAATAGGGCTTTCAAAAATCTTAGCTTGACAGCAACTTTTTTAAAAACTTGTTAATGGAAAAAAAAAAAAAACTTATTAATGGAAAGTTTTAAACACTTAAAAGTAGAAGGAGGGGCTTCCCTGGTGGCGCAGTGGTTGAGAGTCCGCCTGCCGATGCAGGGGACACAGGTTCGTGCCCCAGTCCGGGAAGATCCCACATGCTGCGGAGTGGCTGGGCCCGTGAGCCATGGCCGCTGAGCCTGCACGTCCGGAGCCTGTGCTCCGCAACAGGAGAGGCCACAATAGTGAGAAGCCCGCGTACCACAAAAAAAAAAAAAATAGAAGGAAGAGAAAGTTTGAGAGAGACTTAAGATCCTAGTCTCTTCCAAATCAATCTGGTAATTTGACTTCCTGCTCACTTTCTTACAGAAAGGAAATGCCATCTATTTCAGTTTCCTGGGGCCCTTGTAACACAGACTTGTTGGCTTCAAACAACAGAAACTTAATCTCTCAGTTCTGGATGCCAAACATCCTTGGTTTCTTTGTGTTACAGCTGCATCACTCTAGTGTCTCGCCTCTTATCACATGCCTTCTTCCCTCTGTGTCTGTGTCCTCTCCTTTGATAAAAACACCAGTCATTGGATTTAATCCAGTATGACCTCATTTTAACAAACTATATTTCAAAATAAAGTAACGTTTTGAGGTTCTGGATGGACATATATTTGGTGGGACACTGTTCAACCCAGCACACAGTCCTTCACTATCCAAGTCAATTTGGCTTGTGAATTCAGGTGGCAAGGAGTACCAGTGGTGGTGGTGATATGATGCCACTGATTTAAGTGTTTGTTTATTTTGATCGTGCAGTGACCTGCCCAAAGGATCATGGCCTGTCGCCCTTAGACATCGTGAGCAACTGACATTCCTACCCCTTAATCAACCCTATTAATTCAAAATACCCTAATCTTGCTGCCTTGGTGCTACATCAGCTCTGAGGGGCATCAGCTTCATTCTCCACGATGCAGAAATGAGGAGGTGCCTTTCTTGGATGCTGCTGTATTGTCTGAACAGCAGCATTTACACTATGTCCGTATGCTGGGCAAGTGGGGAAAAAAGATTCTGCTTTCAAGGGGTATATGCCCCAAGTTCTCTGGTCCAGCCCTGCCTCTGAACAAAACTTTTTCTCTTTTAATGATTAGGCTTTGTATCTGGAAAAGTATAAGGCATTAGGTTATTTTAGGACCTACCTTTCTGTGCTTTTTGAATCATGGGTCTATAAAGGAAACCCAAAAAATCAGACTCATCCGACTCTGAAACCTTTCCTCAGGGTGTGGGGCGAAGATATGCTCATGTGGTGTTGAGGAAAGCAGACATCGACCTCACCAAGAGGGCAGGAGAGCTCACTGAGGATGAGGTGAGGACAAGGAAGAGGGGCTGGGGATTGGGCCTATGGGGAGGGGGCGGGGAGACCATCTGGACCTGACCCTTGTCCTGCCTGCCAGGTGGAACGTGTGATCACCATTATGCAGAATCCACGCCAATACAAGATCCCAGATTGGTTCTTAAACAGACAGAAGGACGTGAAGGATGGAAAATACAGCCAGGTGTGTATTAAGATGGGGGAGATTAGAGAAAAGCAGGGTGTCCAGTTAGAATTGGTCATAGGCCAGGGGGTAGAACAAGCATACCTCACCATCTCCTCTGTATCCAGGTCCTGGCCAACGGTCTGGACAACAAGCTCCGTGAAGACCTGGAGCGACTGAAGAAGATTAGGGCCCACCGAGGGCTCCGCCACTTCTGGGGGTGAGTGGGGCGGGGGTTCATCTCTGCCTGTCCCTAGACTCCCAGGGAATTCTCATGCTCTGTCTTTTTCCAGACGTTTGTATGGTGTAAGACCTGTAACCCTTCTCTTTTCTCACCTGCAGACTTCGTGTACGAGGCCAGCACACCAAGACCACAGGCCGCCGTGGCCGCACCGTGGGTGTGTCCAAGAAGAAATAAATTTGTGGGCGTTGTCTGTTAATAAATAGTTTATACAGTTATGGCTTCCTTCTTCATGGTTCTTTGCATTTTTCTGGAGACACTAATAGGGAACATGTTCTCACACTGGGGCCTGTTGGTCATTTTCCCTCCTGCCTGATTTCCCCACTCAGCTGCCCAGACAGTGTCCTTGGTCTTGGTTAAAGCTATGCTGTTGCCACTCCCCACTGCGGGAAGCAACATTTTACTTAGTGGTGCCCTGCTCTCCAGGTGGGTGGGAGAAGGGGCAACCAACACGCTCATCCTCGAGGAGGAGCCCTCACGATTTTCAAGACTAGGCTCCCTATTGTCTTGCAGGGTGTTGAGGCTTGTGTAGGTAGTTGAGCCTAGCCGGTTGCCGCTTAGGCGAGTATTTCCAGGTCTTTACCACCCTAGGTTTCTGAGAGTTGGGGGGAGATGCTGATTTTGGTGACCCGGAAGAGCTGAGCGGCAGGGGGGGTGGGGCGCATTGTTGCCAGGGAGCCGCTGCCGTTCCGGCTGCACAGCGTTCGCCCGCTGTGCCCGAGGCCCGCGGGTCCAATTCCATTCTTGCCCAGTTTCGGGGAAGACCCCACTTGTACACCACAGTTCCCTCTGCATTCTGCTTGCCGCGCGGCTGCGAAGCTTCTGACAGGGTTCCCGGGGGCGCGCACGCCACGCCCTCCCAGCGAGAGGGGCGGGGCTAGGACGCTTCCGCGGACGGAAGAGGTGACTGTTGAAGCGGAAACCCGCCGGCCATGGAGGCAGGCCTCGGCGGCCGAGCCGACAAGGTAACCTCCCTTCAGCTGCAGCCATGGGCCCCGCCGCGCCGCCTCCCGCGCCGGCACCGTAGGGCGCTGGCACAGGCCGTGCCCTCCGCCCGCCCCAGCCCTGGCGTGACCGGTTAGGGACCGAAGTGTCCTAGAGCTGCACTCTCCGCCCTCTAACCGCGTTCCATCTTTCCCTCCAGGTCCCCTCTGACTGCGCCGCACCATGCGCCTCAGCCTCTTCCGGCGCCTTCTCCTGGCCGCCCTGCTGCTCGTGATTGTCTGGACGCTCTTTGGGCCCTCGGGCATCGGGGAGGAGCTGCTGAGCATCTCGCTAGCCTCCCTGCTCCCAGGCCCGGCCTCGCCCGGGCCGCCCCTGACCCTGCCCCGCCTCCTGATCCCCAACGAGGAGGCGTGCGGCGGTCCCGGCCCCCCGCCCTTCCTGCTAATCCTGGTGTGCACGGCCCCGGATAACCTGAACCAGAGAAACGCCATTCGGGCCTCGTGGGGCCGGCTGCGCGAGGCCCGAGGGCTCAGGGTGCAGACTGTCTTTCTGCTGGGAGAACCCAGCTGGGGCTCGCGCGGGAACGACCTGGCGCGGGAGTCAGCGGCCCAGGGGGACATAATGCTGGCGGCTTTCCAGGATTCCTACCGCAACCTCACTCTCAAGACCCTCAGCGGGCTGAACTGGGCCGACAAACACTGCCCCGTGGCCCGCTACATCCTCAAGACTGATGATGATGTGTTCGTCAATGTCCCCGAACTGGTATCAGAGCTGGTCCGGCGAGGAGGCCGCTGGGAGCAATGGGAAAGGGGCATGGGGCCCCCGAGAAAGGCGAAAGTTGGAGATGAAAAGTGGGAAGGAGGCCCCACCTTGGCGAGCCAGCCTGTGCCTCTCTTGTACCTGGGCCGTGTGCATTGGCGGGTGCACCCCTCTCGGACACCAGGGGGCAAGCACCAGATATCAGAGAAACAGTGGCCTCCCACCTGGGGCCCCTTTCCCCCCTATGCCTCAGGCACGGGGTATGTGCTATCGGCTTCTGCTGTGCAGCTCATACTGAAGGTAGCCAGCCGGGCACCCCTTCTGCCACTGGAGGATGTCTTTGTGGGGTTAAGTGCCCGACGAGGAGGCCTCGCCCCAACCCACTGTGTCAAGCTGGCTGGTGCCACCCACTACCCCCTGGATCGGTGCTGCTATGGGAAATTCCTGCTGACATCCCACAAGCTGGACCCCTGGGAGATGCAGGAAGCCTGGAAGCTGGTGGGTGGCTCTGACGGGGAAAGAACTGTACCCTTCTGCTCCTGGCTCCAGGGAGTCCTCGGCATCCTCCGATGCCGGGTAATAGCCTGGCTTCACAGCTGAGAGGCCGTGAGCGCCCAGGAGAGGGGTGAGGAGCTGAGAGTCCAACCAGCCCCCTCACCACCTTCTCTCTCCCGGGCCCAAGGCAGGGGCTCTAGCTGGCTGCAACTGATTGGTTGCCCTACACCAGATGCGCAGTCTGTCACTGAAGACTGAGGGATACAGGACACACCTAGGGGGCTGCCTTGCCTGCCAGCCCCAAAGATGGTCATCAGGAAGAGCCGCACATGCTGGGTTGTTCTCTCCAGCCACGGCAGCGGAGGGGCACAAGCCCCTCAATAAACTTGTCTCTTTTCCTCTTCGAGTACAGTGTGGTCCTCACCAGGAGTCTCAGATCACAAACCTGGGGAACCTGAAGGCTACCAGAGCCTGCTGGATGGAAAGGACATCTCCAGGGATGTGGGAGAGGGAGGACAGCCTCTCCCTGGAGGAAGGCCCTAGAGAGCCAGACTAAAGCCACAGCGACCACAAGATAGGGGTGAGGGTAGAAGCAAGACACCACGACCTCTCGTGTCTGAGAGCAGCCCCAGGCCGGATGTGGGAAGGGAACAGGTCCACAGGATGATCCAGACATGTTATCCAAAAACCCACCTTCCTGTTTAATACCAAGCCCTCTCCCCCAACCCCCAGGAGTCAGCTTTCCACCCCCTGTGGGGGAGGGGGCTCACTGCTCCCTCCTCATTCCAGGGAACAGGTCATTCCCCACAGGTGCTCTTGGGGAGAGAATGTCGTTCCCAGGAACCCCTGGAGCCTGGCTCAGCGCACAAATCTGTCCAGGGCAGATGGCCGGGCCCCCATGGGCTTGGCCTTCTCTTGCTTCTGCGGCTGCTGCTCCAAGCTCTGCCGGACTTTGTCCTGGGGTGGGGAGAAAAGGCGAGGTGAGAAGTGGCAGGAGGGCATAGCCCACAGGCCACCCGGCCCATCCCCCAGTGCTCACTTACCCTGTGTTCCTCATCCATGACCTTCCTCTTCCTCTTCACCAGACTTGCTGTGGAGCTGCGGCCCTTCTGCTTTGGCTTTGGCTGGAAGGGAGGCTTGGTGTCGGGATCGTAGCCCTGAGGGAGGGGACAGGAGTGAAACCTGAAACAGACTTCCAAGGCAGGGAACTGCACTTATGAGGACATGGTGGGGACAGGATGTGGGGGTGAGGAAGGCCCGGGCCCTCGGGGGCCTGCTCCGTACCAGCCTCTCAAGCCGTTCCTTCTTTTCCTGCTCCAGAGAGATGACATCAACCTCTGCCAGGGCTCGTGGGTCCAGACAGATGAGCTCTGCAGGTACCTGGGTGTGTCACAGAGGGACAGGAATGCGTAAGGAGCCACAGGAGGGTGACACCCAAGAGATGCCGCTGAAGCCCACTCTTCCCAAGACCCCCGGCCCCACACCACACGCAGACACTTCCTCACCTTCTCCAGTAGGGCCTTCACCTCCCACTCCTGGCGCTGCTTCCGGCTCCTGTATGGGTTACTCTCCAGGCCGTCGAAGTTGGGCTCAGCAGCCCCTGGAGGGAGGAGGGAACACAGAACTGTAAACAGGAACCTACTCCAGCCTGAGCAAGCCCCTGGCCCCCAGCTGTCTCAGGGTCAGGCCCACTCCAGCTTCCATCCCAAGGTCATCCACTTAAGAGCCCCAGCCCTGCCCACTCACCAGGGACCAGCATGCTGGTGATGCCCCCGCTGTGCCCCACTCCCAGCACATCTTCAAAGGGGCAGAACTGAAGGCCATGCACGTGGCCTGAGAGCCGGTGGGTGAGGTAGGGCTGCTCCAGGGACGGGGGGCTGGCCTTGCCCTGTCCTGCCCATATGTTGACCACATCGCCCGTTCCTGCAGCCAGCAGTCCCCGCTGGGAGAAGGCCAGGTGCCCCGCTCCCTGGGGCAGGGTCCGAGCGCTCAGAGGCTGGAACGTCCCTCGCAAGTCAAAGATCTTCAGCTGGTGGTCCAGGCCAGAGGTGGCCATGTGCCTGGGGGCAAGGGGGGCTGGTTAATCCATAGTATGAGCTTACTGGGCAGGCCCGTGGCCAAGTCCAGGCATCAGGTCTGGTTGAAGAGAAGAAGACCAATAATGACAGTAATCACTACCATCACACCACACACTCCACGCACCTCTTCTCAGTGAGGCGGCTGTACTATTTTCATTTCCCTTTTACAGAGAAGAAACTGAAACTAGCTCAGAGAAAGGAAATCAGGGTGAGTGGTAGAGCTAGAATTCAAGTCAGACCTGTGTCTTTAGTGTCTGTGCTCTTACCCACTCATGACATGTGAATGAAAGGGAGGACACACACGACAATCTACACCCAGGTGTGAGGTCCCACCACATAGACAGGCAGCCCATCGGTAAGCAGCGGGAAGGGCTCACAGCAGTGGTCAGGGAGGGCTTCGTGGGATTTGAGCCATTCTAGGTAATTCTCAAGAAAGCACAAAAAACAGAGATGCATGTATAAGCAGGTACAAATGAATTAACATCAGAGCATGGAGACAGGGAGATGGAAGCAGGGGTTTGTTTTCCAGGCTGGTGGGAAATATGGCCAGGAAGGCCAGGAGGGGACAAATTGCAGGGGCTCCTGAAGGTCGGACGGGAGATAGTTCCCAAAGCTGCTCTCCGGCAATGACAGGCCACAAGATGGAGGCTGCATGGACCTGAAAAAACCTCCTTAGGAAGCAAGGAAGTGATGCACTAGAGGGCTCTGCCCCGCCCCCTTCCCTGGAAGGAGGGTGGGCAAGGTTGGTGACCAAATCCTCTCAAGGAAGCATGTACCATGCAAGTCATTTACTTGCAGAGGTTGGAGTTTCTATTGATGTTCAAGTTGCTCCTCAGGGAGGCTGAAGGGAGACCAGCCAGGCCAGGGGATGTATGTTTGCCAGAAGCCAAAGACCCTCCTCTTAGCCTTGGCTGTGAACCCAGGAGGAAGACACTAAGGAGTTCCTACTTGAGCAGAGACTTGGCCTGTGATGGGGCCGAAGAGAGGCCCAGCTGGATACTTGTCCTGACAAGACAATCAGGGCCCAGCTCCACTGGCCAGGAGAAAGTGGAAAGGCAGGAGGGAGAGGCCATCAGCACAAACCAGGACTTATGGAGGGCTCCTGGGACACAGGGTCACACCCTTCACTGAGCCAACAACTGAGGAGCACACGCTGGCTCCTGCCCCAAACACACCCAGCTCTGGGATCCCCTGTGCAAATGCCCACCCAGTGGCCAGACGGGTCTCCAAGGCCACACTACCACGCTACTGAACTTGCAAGAAACACTTCAGCTTTGCGAGTCCAATCCAATCCTAATGCAAGCTTCCAGAAAGCCAGCTGAGGACGACAGTCAGTCTCATCTCTGGAGCCCCTGTGGCTGGTCTGAGGCACCCCTGAGGAGGACCAGAGCTAAGCCGGGGTGGGCCTAAGACCAAGGACCAGAGCCGTCTGGTGTCAGGCTGTTGACCAAACCTCCGTGAAGGAACTGATGGAGCCCTGAGCACAGGAGTAGCTGACCCAGGCAGCCTGGGGAAGGCCAAGTCCAGCTCAGGTCCAGTGGCCCACAGAAGGCAGAAAACCTCAGGACAGGCCCCCTGACAGTCCTAGCACCAGACTGGCACAGACATGGAGTAAACAGGGCAGAAGCAAACCACCTGTCCACAGAGACACAACTATGGGGGGCCCAGGAGGCGTGAGCATCTGGCAGGCTTTCATAAGTTGGTAGCCACTGGGCTTTTCTTCTTCCTGATTTTCTATCAAACAACTTAAAAGTAAGGTTATGGAGTTAATACTTAATGTAGAAGATTCCTGAACAATGGTGTAAAAGGAGGAAAGCCATGTGGGAAAGAGTATTCTGACATCAACACCCAGGACACACAAGAAGGAGGAAGAACTGGAGGCTAGAAACTGTGAGACACTGAGAATGGCGAGAAACAGACCTTGGAGGGACCCTGGAGGGGAAAAGCAGTCAGGACTTCACAGCGGTCGTGAGGCGGAAATTCAAAGCAGACCTGCCACCCCCAACCCTTCACATCACCAGCCAGACCTAAAGAGGACAATCGTCTTTGACAAAGATGATGAAATACAGCGCTCCCTACCCACCAGGCACCATGATCAACTCTATAGGCCTTAACTCGCGTTCCCGCCTACAACAGTTTTCTAAGCTAAGCCCCAGGCTTGGCAAACTATGGCCCATGAGCCAACAAAGCCAGCGCACCACCTATTTCTGTATAGCCCACAAACTGTAAAGAATGGTTTTTACATTTTTAAGTGGTTGGGAAAAAAAATCAAAAGAAATATATTTTGAAACATGAAAATTATTTGAAAACTCCAATGTCAGCATCTACAAATAAAGATTTATTGGGACACAGTCACACTCATTCAGTTACTTGTTCTGTGGCTGCTTTTTGTGCTAAGACAGCACGGTATTGTGGTCAAGACTGACACCACGTAAAGCATCTCACTTGAGAGTACCAAATTTCAAGTACCAAAATCTCTCCACAGATCGGCATCTGTAGATAAACATTTGCAATTGGGTTGGATGATTTGGGACACTAACTTTCAACCTCAATTAAACCAAATGTTATTCTCAAAAACAGGAATCCAACTCTTCCCATGAGTAGACCTGTATTACAAAAATATTGTGCTCAATTATTTTTCTAAGTTCATTGCTTAAAAATTTGCAATCCTGTGTTTCCTCTTGTTATTTAAGGACCTACATAAATCACTCAGATATGCCCCATTGCCAACAAGCCTAAAATACTTACTATCAGGCTCTTTACAGAAAAAGTCTTCTGGCCCTTGAGCGAGACACTCATATCCCCAGTCTCAGGGTGAGGACAATGTGTGGTACACCGAGGTCACCTAGAATGCTCGCTGACATGGCTGGTCAGGAATAACACCAGGATTTAAACCCAAGCAGCTTGGCTGCAGCGTCTGTGCCCCTCCTCTCCTTTCTGCTGAGCTGTGACACACACACCGCCCCTCACCCCCCAGCACCTCAGGCCCAAACAAGTGACTTACGTGCCTGTAGAATCTACTGCCACAGCCCGGACCCCACCACGGTGACAGAGAATCTTTGCCAGTGGCTCCTTCATGGCTGGGCTCCATAAAGACACAGTCCCTAGGCATCAGAGGAGAACTTTAGTTACTAAAAGGGCGCCGAGGTGATTAACCCTGGGAAAGATGGGGACTCAAGGCCAAGAAGTAACAAGAGAGGGAAGCAGAGAAGCAACCTGAAGGGACCCGTTAAAAGCAAATATAGAAGAAAAGCAGGGGCATTCCCTGGCGGTCCAGTGGTTAATACTCAGAGTTTTCAATGCCAAGGGCCCAGGTTCGATCCCTGGTCGGAGAACTAAGATCCCTCAAGCTGAAAAAAAAAAAAAGAAAAGAAAGGAAAAGTAGGACAGGATGGTCAGGCTCAAAGTTCACCCAGGGACTGACCATTGCTGTGTCCCAGATGGATGACGGCGTTGTAAGGGTTCTGAGTCATGACGTTGAGCCGTCCAGCCCGAGCATTCAGAGCTGCCACAATCTTTCCCACTGACACGTCCAGGTAGGTCAGAAACCCTGTCTCTGACTAAGAGAGAGAGAGAGAAAATGAGTCCTGATTGTCCTCTGTCCTTCCTCTACTGGGGCCCCAGGGGAGGATGGTCAGTCTTCTCAGGGCCTGCCACCCAGTCCCTGTGCTCCGCAGCCACTCACAGCTGTGGCCAGGAGAAAGTGGAAAGGCAGGAACTCAAGTTGCGTGATGCGGTCACAGCGGCGGATGCAATGGAGCTCGATGCCCTGGTTGTCGTAAATGTGAAGCCAGCGGTTCTGGGCGACAGCAAGCAGTGCCTCCGAATGCAGAAACCTGGGAGGAGCGGAGTAACAGTACAACGTGAAAGGGAGTCACTGGCTGTCATTCGATCAGGGATGGGCTGTCTCAGCCCCACCGCTGCTAACCGAGGCCACTGACCGGATGTCCCGCACTGCCTCCATGACGTTGATCTCGCACATGAGCTTCTTTGTCACCCAATCAAGGGCGGCCACATGACCCCGGCGCCCTCCAAAAGCCAAGTGTCTGTTGGAGTTGGAGGACAGGCAGGGTGTCAGTTCAGGGGGACACCTGGGCTCAGACGTCTGCCCCACGCCAGCTCCTTCTCTCCAGGTGAGAGCAGAGATGCTGCCATACACGCGCACCCTCACATGCAAGCAAATCACAAGACCCTCCCCACATCAACAACCCAGACACACACTGGTATGGCTGAGATGAGCAAGACTGAAGTAACTGGAATTCCTTACCTCCCAGTTCGAGAGTAATTAAGCCTGTAGGGTCCAAACTGCCTCAAGTTCAAGTCAAAATGCTAGAAAAAAAAGAAAAGAAAAAAAAGAAATAATTGGCTCCCTTTGGTAATTTTTTCTTCTAGTCCCCACTCCCATCTTACTCTGCATCCATCAACCCATTGACCCTTTTTCCATCCTCAGGCTCACTTTGGCTGCACTTGCAATGTCCACAGCCTCCACGATGTCAGCCTGGCATATCTTTGCCGTGTCCTCCCCATCCTCTCCTTCCAGAAACCTGCAAGTGAGCATCAGGGATGAATTAAGGCTTCCTAATATGAAGTGGGTGTACCAACATAAATATGAAAAATGAGAGCCCCATAAAGCAGGCGCTGGGGAGGCCCACATTAGGGTCCACTCACCCAGGTTCCTCAGCAAGCAGCAGCTCAGAACGAGCAGCTTTGACACTTATTTCCTCTTCTTGAGCTTCAGCCGCCTCAAGTCGGCTCCGGATTTTGGTCTCAGAACGTGGCAGCTACAACATCGTTGGTGGAGAAGGAGTGGGAGAAGAACCAAGGGATATGGGGGTCACAGGAGAGCCACCTGGCCCCGCCTCCATCCAACTCACCCAGACACCCCCTGCCTGCAACCCCTCCCCACTCTCCGACTGGTCCTCACCTTTTTGGATTTGTCAATGCGACAGAACTTCTGAACCACCTCCACAGGGACGGGGGCGGGGCCTGTAAATGGGTCCTGGGCCTGGGGCAAGGAGGAGGCAATTAGGAAACAGGCTCAGGTTGACCCCAACTCTCGTACCCTCAAGCACAAGGCGACTTGCCTTGCCACCCTATCAGGTCCCAGGCTCACCCCAGACAAGCTCCGCTGAGGCCCTGGACTCCTCCGTTCCCGGGGTTTCTTCGGGACCTGGGGCTTCTTGGAGATCCGAGACTTCTTTGTGCTGTGAGTGTTCTTTGGCTTCTGGGGGCGGAACTCTCGATTCCTCTTCCGTTTACGAGGTGGACCTGGAGAGGCTCCGGCAGCAGTCTGAGTGGTCTCTTCCTCCCAGTATCGCCGCGGTTTCTGCCGGCAGATCAGGATACCCGATAGTGCGCTGCCCCTCGCCCCGCCCCTCCAACCCCGCAGCTAAAAACTTCCCTTCCACCCCAAGGAGGTCTCTACCTTCTTCTTGCCCTGAAGTTTGTCTTTCTTGGGCGTGACATTATTGCCCAGCTTGGGGACCGTCTCCATCTAGTCCACTCGAACCACGATACACGTGCAAACTCTTCTCAGCTGTCCCATAATCGGATGGAGAACTCCCGGAAGTTCTCCGACCCTCATCCAATCAGCGCCGCCCCAGGTCTGAAGTCTTCTAGGCGCCATCTTGACTGAGGGCGCGCTCGCCACTGAGGGCCTCCGCGGGCCTTGGCCCCGCCCTCCCGTGCAGCAGCTTATGCCCGAGTAATGAAAGAGAGGCTGTCCGGGGCCGGGACCCAAGCAACCGTGCAGTTTCTTTTACCAGCTTGGTTTCCCCATCTTGCCTAAAACCTTCCAAATCCAGTCTTTTCAGCGGAAAGCCGCTCATTAAACATGTTAGAACTACATTTCCCGGCATGCACCAGACGAAAGCTTCCGGCGCCGTCTTTTCCCGGCATTCGTTGTTTACTTCCGGGTTTACCAATACTGACGGGAGAACGTGAGTGGGTCAGGGATTCGGTTGAGGGGTTTGGGGTCCTGTTTCGCCCGCCACCCCTTGGGGCAGGGGTGAAGCAGATATTCCGGATCCGGAGAGACTGCGGTGTTCCGAGAGGCTGCCTGTCAGGAGAGCTGTCATTTCCGCAGGCCAGAAAAGGGAGCTCGGGTACCTTCCAGAGTGTGAGACCCAGCGCCCCCCTCCCGCTCCCCGCAGGCTTTCGTCCCCGCCATGGCTGAGCTAATCCAGAAGAAGCTACAGGGAGAAGTGGAGAAATATCAACAGCTACAGAAGGGTAAGGGAGCAGGGTCGGTGTGGCCTCGCCCCAATTCCCTCAAAACCCAAAGCCATACCCAGACCATGTGTTCTGCACTGCCCCCACCCCACCCCCCTACTCCCGGCCCCAGCGTGCGGGTCCATCCCCACCTCTATACTCTTCCCATCCACTGACTCGCCGCTCCGTCCTTGGCCTACTTCCTCAATTGCATCTTTTTCTCATCAGGATTTTGGGGGTCGGGTGGCGCATGTGATGTCTCTAATAAAGTCTTTCCTCCCACCCACCAGACTTGAGTAAATCCATGTCAGGGAGGCAGAAACTAGAGGCACAACTAACAGAAAATAATATCGTGAAGGAGGTGAGAGACTGGGATTTGTGGGGTGAGGAGGGATCTGTCCTGGCAGTAATTCTGATCATGTATGTGCCACCCCTCCATCAGGAACTGGCCCTGCTGGATGGATCCAATGTGGTCTTTAAACTTCTGGGTCCCGTGCTGGTCAAACAGGAGCTGGGGGAAGCTCGGGCCACAGTGGGGAAAAGGCTGGACTACATCACGGCTGAGATGTGAGTCTTTATTCCACGCCCCGTGATGTACCTGACGCGTTGGGAAAAAGGTGTTGAGGAACCATCGTAGAGTCGCTCTCCAGAGTATCCCCCAATTGTCCAGTTCCTCCAACCCTTCCCTTGTAACTCCTCTCCTCCATCCTCCCCTTAGATCTCAAGTTTTCCACCAATCTTCTTCTTGCCTTCAGCACCCTCAACAGTAAGTCTCAGTAACTTCTCCTTACTTGCTTTTTTGCCTTTCCTCAGTAAGCGATACGAATCCCAGCTCCGGGACCTAGAGCGGCAGTCAGAGCAACAGAGAGAGACCCTTGCTCAGCTGCAGCAGGAGTTCCAGCGGGCCCAGGCAGCAAAAGCAGGGGCTCCTGGGAAGGTCTGACCCTGTCCTGGGGGCGGGGGAGGGGAGCAAATGAGGCAGCTCTAGGGTCTATACTGTAGCTAATAAAATGTGAAAATACCTGGCCGTTTTCTGACCAGTCGCTTCTGTTATAATTGTCTCCATCCATTCTCCTGGTCCCTTCCACCTTATATGTTTATCACTTGCATTACTCTCTCAGGTCCAGATCCTTGCACTGGAATCTCTGTGTGGCAGAGTAATCCTTCTTTCTTGAGACTAAAATCCGAAATGTCTCAAACCTAATTCTTGCCTGTATGTGGAACCCTTAACTCTTCCATATCTTGGTTGGAAACATGAAAAGGGCATTTACAACACAATAATTTCAGGGAAAGTGAGTTTATTGAAGAACTCACAATTCTCTGACCCCAGAATGAAACATGGTGACCCTCCTTTGCTATGATTTCTTGTCATTCTCAAAATAGCCCTGGCACATTAGTTCTTTTTAGTCTCTTTCTTCCTAGAATTTGAGTGTAGCTTAAACTGATTTCAAGCCCCAGCACATAATGCATTGTAATATGTAAGGTCTCCCAGTTTGTACATTGTCCACAAAGTTGTTCTTCCATTTCTTTGTCCTAAAATTGTTTCTTACAAATTCAGAGTCAGGGGTGTTCTTCATGCTGATCACTTTAATTGGGATGGCTAGTACTTGACATGGGTTTGTAGCAACTGAGGAGAAAAATGTAAGAGCAAATAAAGGGACCAGGGATGGCGAGGTTGCTGGGGAGGAACAAACCATTCTGAGGAAACCGTTTCCACCAAGTCCTTGCTTCCAGCTCTTCATGGATAGAGAACATTGGGCCCCTCTTTTTCCACGGTGTCTACCTTCAGCCAACTCCCCACCCCCACTCCAAGCAGCTAGTTCGTACACACTGCAAGGACGGGAGTAGAGTTCAGGTAGTGTTTTGGTTTATTAGTGTTGTCACAGTGACAGGAACCCCCAGACTAGGAAGAGGAACTCCTACTAGAACCTTTTTCTTACCATTCCCTTCCCCTGGGGCTCAGAGCCTCTAGGCTTTTCCTTTCCCCCTACTTCCAGGCCTTTCCTTGGCCCTTAGCATGTTAGGATGTGGCCAGGAATCAGAAACGGATCCTTTTCCCAGCACTAGCTGTGTGCTGCATTCATGGAAAGTGGGAAGCTATACACAGGTATCCGTCTTGGGTACCAAGATTACCAGTTCCCATAGGGCTGGATCTCGGCTGGCTGGTAAACCAGTGGCGCTTCACTGCCCCAGGGTGGTTGGCCATCCTTCTGGATTTTTCCCCAGTGCGGCAACTGCCACCATTCAGGATGGCTCCCCACATCTGGCACGGCCACCATGAGTTCTAGGAGCCAACAGGGCTTCGTCCTCAGAACAGTGCTCGGGCAATCTTCCTCCCTTTGGCCTTGATCCTGGGAAAAGAACCCCCTCCTCCCTCACTTGGGGGAGTTCCCGAGGCAGAAGGGCCACTGGCACGGCCCAGTGTAGCAGTGGAGGGCCGTCGCCGCTGCCGCAGGAGGAAATCGAGTGAAGCTCCATCCATAGCGTAGAAGACGTTAGCCGAGGGGGGGATGGTCAGCTCTGTAGGTTCAGAAAGGGTGTCAAACACAAACACAGTCATTCCCCGCACAACCCCCCGGATGTGGACGCACTCTCCTCCAGAGTCTGCCCTCCCAGCCTCTGACCTCGCTCCCCTGGGAGCAGCTGCACTAGCTCATACTCTGAAGCCACCGCAGAATCACGATTGTTTTTCTTAAGGACACGACTGATGACACTTGGAGCCTTGTCCTGGCTTGTCACCTGGCAGGACAGTAGACCAAAAGAGCAATCAGTTGGCCATGATGACCTGTGCTTTCCATTTTTCCAACCCTAGCCAGTAATCCCAACCAGAAAAGGTTACCCGCACCCAAACTTTCAAGCGAAGAGGGAAACCCAACATGGTGGCTCCCTGTACTCCATCCGCCAGCCCACATAGTTGCTGGGCTGCTTCCTGCTTCCTGTGGGGAAACAGCTATTGGTTCTGAAAATCTAATACAGCCACCCAAAGTTCAAGGTGCACCAGCAAAGTAACCTTCAAAAGAAAACATGGTCGCTGGGCTTCCCTGGTGGCGCAGTGGTTGAGAGTCCGCCTGCTGATGCAGGGGATGCGGGTTCGTGCCCCGGTGTGGGAAGATCCCACATGCCGCGGAGCGGCTGGGCCTGTGAGCCATGGCTGTGAAGCCTGCGTGTCCAGAGCCTGTGCTCCGCAGCGGTAGAGGCCACGACAATGAGGGGCCCACGTACCGCAAAAAAAAAGAAAACATGGTTGCTAAAACCAAAGGTCAATTAAAAGTAAAAACAGGGCTTCCCTGGTGGTGCAGTGGTTGAGAGTCCACCTGCCGATGCAGGGGACACGAGTTCATGCCCCGGTCCGGGAAGATCCCACATGCCGCGGAGCGGCTAGACCCGTGAGCCATGGCTGCTGAGCCTGCGCGTCCGGAGCCTGTGCTCCGCAACGGGAGAGGCCACAGCAGTGAGAGGCCCGCGTACCGCAAAAAAAAAAAAAAAAAAAAAGTAAAATCATCCTCCCATTTGGCTATTGACATCTAAGACATCATCTATCTCTAGTCCCTCGGGGCACCATCCTTCACCCCACCTCCCAGCCCACAGCTCCCTCACCAAGATGCTCTTGTAGACACTGCCGTCTTCCCCCAGCTCCATCTGGACTCGGATGATGCGGCAATCAGAGGCCCCTGGCCCAGGCCCCCCTCCCCCATATCCAGGCCCCCTGGAGGCCCCTTCTGCACCCCCACTGAGCGGGGAGCCACAGGAGGCTGAGCGGCGGTGACCTCGAGAAGGCCTCGGGGAGGAAGCTGGGGGAGAGAGGTGGCTGGGGTCAGCGGGACTCTGCAGGGCTGGAGTGCTTTCCAGGGCGGAGTCCAGAGATGAGACAGACGGCCACTTCATGTGCTGGGGACAAACGACACAGGGAACTGGCACGAAGGCAGGGAGGTCAAGGAAGAAGGATTCGCGAAGTCAGGGTCAGTGTTGAGGTCAGAGGTCAGGAGCGGAGCTCACCTGGGCCAGCCGGGTCAGCAGTGGAGCGGGGGTTGCAGGCACCTCCTCTGCCCCCACATTCGGCCAGTCCCAGGAGACAAGGGGTGTGGGACCTCCAACAGAACCCAGCACCCTGGAGTGGCAGGACATTGGGAAGGTCAGAGGGAGAAGGACAAGTCCCCAAGAGACCACCCTCCAACCACTGACTCCCTCACTCTGTCCACTGCGAGATGACAAGCGTTGGCCGAAGCACCCGCGGGGCAGGAGGGTCACTGCTACTGGATGGCTCCACCTCACAGGACACCTGATGGCTGGGGATGGGGGCAATGGGCAGAGGTCAGTGCATGACATACTGACCCCCATGCCCAGCCTGAGCCCTGGAGTCCCAACCGCACCCAGCCAGTCACCTCTGGGCCTCTGTCAGTGGCCGGAGCCCCTGTAGCCACCGCTGGATATCGGGGTCAGGTCGGAGGTCATAGCCACGACATTTGTTCTGGAGCTGCCTCAGCTCAGAAAGGACAGCAAACTCCTAGGAAGGAGCCCACAGACTGCAGGCGCCAAAATTCAGGAACCCCTGACTCTGCCCTCCTCTCCCCTTCCTGGGATGTAGCTAGGGACAGCTAGCATCCAGCCCAAATGCTCCCCTCACCTTCCTCCGCTTGTCAAAATTGATGTATCCGTTCTGCAAGGATAAAGGGGATGGGGTGAGGGTCCCAACCCTGCCACAGAGAGAACATCCCCTCTCCCAAACACTCACTTCTCTCAGCCTCTCTGACTCCTCTGGCCCTCCCCCTCCTCCCCCTCTCATCCATCATGCCCCAAGACCCCTACCTTACCCTTTAAATAGAACATCATGGGTCAAAATTGTGTCCACTTTACAGTTGAGAAAATTAGAGCTCAGAAAAGATAAGGAACTTGCCCAAATTCCCAGTATTGATTTATTTAGCAAACTATATATGCTTACATCTCAGGCATGTTCTGAGCACTCGCCAAACGTTAATTCATTTAACTCTCATAATAAAAGGTTGATGTAGAGACGTCACTAGTTTCCCATTTACAAATCACTAAGGCACAAGGAGGTTAAACAAACTTGCCGAAGTAACAGAGTCCTGGCAGTGCTTCTGCCTTGCAGCCCCTTCTGGAAGGAGGTCTGTCTGACCCTGAGGCCTACTCATTCCATTATCGCAATGCGCACACACACACACACACACACACACACACACACACACACACACACACACACACACACACACACACACACTGACCTCCAGCTCATCCTTGGAGGCTGCGTCCAGCATCACAAGGTCCTTCAAGAAGGTGCCAAGGTATGGGACCACACCCTGAGATCAGAGGTAAGAGTCAGTCACCCCTGCCATTGATCCAAGGGCCCTCCATCTCTCCGCACTTTCCTATCCCATTGCCTCAGAGAACAAGTTGAATTCTCCTCACGCTGCTGTGCCTCCTCTTCCATCCCTCAGACTGCTTCCACCCCCAACTAGTCACTCACCCCACCCCGGGAGCCAGACCTCGGGGACTTCTTGGAATTTGGCTCCAGAGAAGGCTGCAGCTTCACCTCCTGGTGGTGACAGAACAAGGAGACATGGGGGTGGGGGTGGGGGGGTGGGGGGGATGTCTGGGAATGCTGGGAACAGGCCTCACCTGCAGGAGGAGCTCCCGGCTCTGGGAATAATTATCCTCCTCGGAGAAAATCTGGCAGAGGCTGGAAAAGACTCTGAGGCTGTCCCTGGGGAGCAGGAGGCAGTGGTCTTGAGGAGGGGCCTGGCTCAGTTGCCCCCCTCCCAGCCCTTACCCGACTCCAGTGCCCCATCCTCCCCACCTGGCTGCTTCCCCCCAGGCTGCCCGAAGCCTGTGGATGGGGCTGGATTGCAGGGCCGACACCACAGCATACACTGAAGAGAAGTTTCGGAGCAGACGGCACTCCTGTGGGGTTCACAAGAGGGGGCCGCAGCTGTGGGCCTCTTTCCACACCACAGTCCCTAGTAGGGCCGAGCCTCTCTCTTACCTCTGCCACACGGATCCACTTCTCCAGCAGTCGGGCCCTCTGGGGGGGACGGAGTGGCCGTATGGTCACCTCCCCAGGCCCCTCTCCGGTTGAGGTAGCCCCCAGGACAGAGCTGACCACTGCCCCTGCCACCTTGTTGAACTGTATGACAGTAGCCCGGACAGACGGGCAGAGGTGGGAATGTCCTGGCCGGTCTCTGTGACCCCACAGGCCCCCCAGGCACTGAGAGGGGACCAGATTGAGAAATAGCTCCTGTGGGGCAGAGGTTAGAGGTTAAAGTTTGTAGTCAAGTGAGGTCAGCCTTCCAATATCGGGGGTGTGAGGATCTCAGGTGGCCAAGGAACCAGAGGGGCACAGGGTTTGAAGGGCAACAATCAAGAGGAAAGGGGGCAAGGTCAAAACTGGGTGGGCGAAGGAGACTGGGAGCTGGATCAGGAAGGATTGGAAGCACGCTAAGGATCTGGAGTCAGGGACAGGTTAGTAGGGGGCAGGGGGCAGGGGGGTCAGAGGTCAAGGTCTCACCGCATCTAGCAGGGTCAGCTGTTCGGCCAAGTGGTCAGCGAGGAACACCAGGACATCCGTGGGGTCAGCAGGGGGATCGCCGGGGAGGGCCAGGGGCTTAGGAAGTTCGGGGGTCTGGGGGTCCACCCGGGACCGGAGGTTGCGGATGAGGTCAGCGCCGCCCCCCCCAACACCCTCCCCTGCTGCATACCCTGTCCGAAGCAAGAAGCTCTCAAGCCGGTCAATCTGACCCTTGACCTCAGAGCCAAAATCCTCAGGGTGAGAGGCCAGCCAGGTTGACAGTACAGAGATGGCTACCCTGGGAGAAGTGGAATCCGCCAGGGGTCAGATGTCAGGCTGCAGCCTGGGCGGAGGGAACTGTGAGGTTAAGAATCAGGGGTCACTCACCCTTTTGTCCTCTCTAGCTCATCAGTAGGATGAGATTCAAGGGCTTCCAGCCTGGGGAGTGGAAGAGATTCTATCTGTCCATTTTTTCCAAAATGCTAGTGGCTTTGACTATTTGGGCGGGATATTCCGGCTTTAGAAAGTCCAGACATGTCAATGACCCTTGGCCCCTTATGACCCTGACCTGTCAGCCATAAGCCCTAGCAGGGCAGGCGTGGAGGTGAAGGCCCGGTGAGTAGCCAGGAAGGCTGCCGTGAAGGTCACGTCAGTCCCTGATGTCCGGGTGTCCAGCAGGTGTCTGACCAGGGCCTCCAGAGTGCCAGCTCGGAGCCTCCGGAAGGAACGCGGGGGAGGCCTCGGGGCCTGGGGGAGACAGAGGGCCAGTCACTGACCCTTTTTTCAACTCTGCCCCTAGATATCTGGGGGAAATCCCAGACCTAGGAGATGATCCAGGCTCACTGTATTAAGATTCAGAGAGGGCAAAAGACTTGACCTAAGTCACACAGCAGAGTGCAGTCTGCAAACTTCCAACCTGGCACTCTGGCCAGAAAGTTGGCCGGAGGAAGGGGAACTGGGAGGTGGAGGGTCAGAGGTGTGAAGTCAAAGTTATGATCTCACCAAGGGATCAACAGACCGATACTGGCGACTTGTGACAGTAAAGGTGGCACCATCCTCCTCCTCGTCCCAGACAGACACAGGGGCCTGGAGGAGCAAGGAAGGGGAGGTCAGACAGTTCCCCACCATACCCCACTGCCCAACCCTCAGCCCCAGGCCCTACTCCTCCCTCTGTACCCCTCACCTGTTGCGGCGGGGGACAGTACCAGCGAGTACGAGGGGTGGGGGGAACTGGTGACCCCAGGTCTCCCCCACTGGGGCCCAGACAGCCCCCCGCAAGCCGCCTCAGGGCCCGGTGGAGTCTAGGGGTTTGCCGTGGGGGGCTGGATGGAATGCAGGAACCCTGGTCCTGGAGACCGCTGTAGCCCCTTCCCCCCAGAGCTGAACCCCAGAACAGCGGAGAATCAAGGTACAAAGGGTAGGAGACGGGAAGCGAGAGAGGCAGAAAGCCTGAGGCAGAGACCTTGAGAAGCTGAAACCTCAGTCACAGGCACAGCCGCATGCTCCGCCCTCCCCCGCAGGAACTGACCAAGCCCAAAGAGTTAGTCCTTCCCCTTAGCCCCCTTTCCCCGGGTCCCTCAGCCCTGGAGACCCCCCTCGAGGTGGCGGCTCTGATCCCAGTACAGGAAGAAGGGGAAGTGGGGATGATGTGGGGGAAAGACTCAGAGTGTCATGTGACCCAGCCCCTCCCCCAACCGATCCCGAAAAACCAGCCCTGCTAGTCACCCAGCCCTCACCCAGACTCTGGACCCAGGAGTCCAAAGCCTCGGGGCCTCAAATCCAACTTTTGGCGCCTCCCGAGGCCCCAGTCATACTCCTGGCCACCGCCATTAGTCCCGGAGAAAAGCAGGTGACCACCCGCCACTCAGCCCGGGATGGTCCCTCCAAGGTCCAAGAACCTTGGCTTCGCGCCTCCACCGAGAGCCCGGCAGGAGAGGGGGGAGGGGTCACGAAGTCAAAGGGTTCCCTCCCCAATCCCGGAATCAGAGGAGCGGGTTACTGTGGAAACAAACCCCTCCCCGCCAAACAAAAACAGGGAGGGAGACAGGGACCTAGACACCAAGCCCAGAGAGACGGGCACACTCGGGCACAGGCGGAGAGGGCCAGAGACCCGCAGGACAGCCAGCCAGACGCTCCTGGCAGGAACAGGGCAGGTTCCTGCGGGCAGGTCCTGAGTCACACTGCGGCACAGAACCACAGAAACGCCGGGACTCCCCGCAGCGGGGAGACAGGCAGACACCAGCGAGAGGCGCGGAAGTAGCTGAGGCAGGAAGAGATGAAGGGACACAGACACCGAAAGGTGGAGAGTCTCAGAAATATACACGCCCCCTACCTCCCACCTCCCGCGTCTCACCTCGTCGTCTTCTTCTTCCTCCTCCTCCTCCTCCTCCTCCTGCCCCCCGCCCACGCCCCGGCCACCTGGGCCCCCACCCTCTTCGGGGTCTCGACTCCGGAAGCTGCTCAGCACGACTCCCCCGGGGGGGCTCGTGTCCCAAAACAGCCGCAGGGGCCGCGGGAGCATGGCCGAGTGAAGGAATCAGCGGGGTCGGGCCATGGGGGCTCCTGGGGAGAGACAGGAGGGGTCAGGTGGAGAGTCAGGTGGACGCGGGGGATCCGGAGGGGAGGTAAGCGGGTGGGTTCTAGGTAACCGGATGGGAGTCCTGAAGGGAGGCTGGGCGGGAGGGAAGGAGGGATACAGGGGTGGAATATGGGGGGCCTTGCATTTTGGGGATGAGGGGGTCACGAGTACGGGAACGGGCAGGGTCACAGGGTGCTCTGGCTCTGACCTGCTCAGGAGGGGTGGGGGCAGCAAGGGTCCCGGGCCGCTGTTCCCGTAGGTCTCCGGCCCCTGATCAAGTTCCCGGACCGAGTCCCTTCCCTGGCTTTTCCGCACCCCCTTGTACCCCACCCCCTCGCCAGACTCCCGGGCCCTCCCGCCCTTTCCGCTCCCCCCACGTCCGCCCGCTCCGCGAGCAGGAGCCAAAAAGGGAAGGAAGTGAGGACAGGAGCCAGGGCCGCGGACGAGAGGAGCGCTAGACACTCAGGGGCCGGGACCCAGGAGCCCGGGTCTCCAGCTCCGCTGTCCTCGGGCCCCCCGGACTCGGGGATCCTGGAACCCAAGTCGCCCCGCACTTAACTGATATAAAGATTTCAGTCTCCAGCCCCCGGGGAAGGGCAGGAGCCAAATTTGACATTCCTCTCCCCTAACACAACCACTAGGCTAAAACTCCCGCGGGAAGCGTTTTAGGCGGGGACGGACACAGTTACTCCAGCCCGCGGGGTTCCACTCCCACCCCCACCCGCGCGTGTAGCGGGCCGAAATCCACTCCGGCTTTTCCTGAGAGCCCTGGGTTCCCGCCCCCTCGGAAAGGGGCGGAGCAGGAAGCCGCCACGTCCGGTTAGGGACTCGGCGCTCGGGGGTTTCCGACGCCAGGGCCTGGATCTCGGTTCACGTACTGTCACCCCTCTAGGGCCGGCTTCTTCAGGGCGTCCTGTCCGCCATTAGTGGCGCCCGACCCCTATCAGTTCCGAAGGGGGATTGGGTGCAGCCGAGGCATTTGAGAGGCGGGGTCGTTGGAAGGAACCACACGCGATTGGAAGTGTTCTCGCGCTTGCAAAGGGGATCCCTGGGGAAGAACTAAGGCACCCGTTGGAAGCACTGAACAAGTTTATTCCCATACGATTAGACCCGCTCCCCGCGTCAGTCTGGCCGACCGTCCTGACCTTCGGAGGTCCCTAAGCCGAGCCGCTGCTTCCTTCCTCCAATAGTTATTTGATCCAACACCTGCTTTTGAATTCTTAGGACGCAAAAAGACTAACTTCTTATATTGAGCGCCCTCCAGCGGGCGCCAGGCCCTGTGCCGGCGCGGGGGATACACCAGGGGACGGACAGGCTCATCCTCGCCTTCGAGGAGACGACAGTCCGGGCAGGGAAACAAGCATTTAACAACGACTCGCACAATCACTTAAATACAACCGTGGTGAACCGCACAAGAGGGACACGCGGCGATCTGAGGGAATGACAAGGCTGACCTGGTCTGGAGCCCAGGAAGGGCGAGGATGGACCAGGCAGAGGGAACAGCGCTCTGGGACCCAGGGAGGGTGGGAGGCTATTGAAGAAAAGGATCAGCCGTAGGTGTGATAAGCATTGAGAAGAGGGCCGGAGAGAGCACGAGGCGGGCTTGAAGAGGTAAGCAGTGGCTGGAGCGCAGGGATACACAAGCCAGGACAAGAAGAATGGATTTTGCCTCTCGAGCACCCGTTTCTGTCCCAGAGGTCCCTGAGACTATTTCAGGGGGTATGCGAAGTTTGGGCTATTTTCATAACAATCGCAAACTGTTATTTGCCTTTTCATTCTCATTCTCTAAAAAACGTACAGTGTTTTCCTGAAGCTACATGACGTGTATTGACATCGTCCCCACAGCTAATGGAACGTGTGCTTGTGTCTTTCTGTGTATTAAATTGTTCTCAGTTTTAAGTTCTAGTACAATAAATATCTATAGTTTATAACCCACATAAGCAAAAGCTCTGTAGGGTCCTTGATAATTTTTAAGAGGTCCTGAGAACAAAAATTTTGATAACTGCTGCTCTAGAGCCCTAAGAAGGTGAATGTCTTTTGTCTTTTCAGAAAGCAGCTGCTCACTGGAGAGAGACTGGAGGGGGCACGAACCAAGGGTATACAATTTGGGGGAGTTACTACAGTGGCTCAGACCAGAGATGATGGTGGCTTCCCCAGGATGGTGGTGAGTTGGCCTCACTGTGTTTTCTGGAAGAGAAGTAAAAAGGAGGTGAGGAATTCGGGGCAGGGTGAAGTGCTCATGGTCAATCCAGAGACAAATGAACATCATGGGCACAGAGGATGGCAGATGATAGAGGCTAACATTTTCTATGTTTTAAGCCTGGCACTGTGCCAAGTGCTTTTGCTCCTGCATCTTCCAGAGGAGATGCCCTTTCTCTTTTAATCATTCCAAGAGCCCTCTGAGGCTCTGCTGGCCGGAAGGGTAGCCACCACCCACTTGTGTCTGTTGAGCATTTGAAATGTGGCTAGTCCAAATTCAGGTGTGCTGCCAGTTTAAAATAAACTCCTGTTTTTGAGGACTTAGAATGGAAAAAACACTATAATTTCTTATACTGATGACATGTTGCCACGATAACATTTTGGATATATTAGATATCTCTTTACCTTTTTAAAGCAGTCCCTAGATTATATATTTAAATTTACGTATGTGGTTTGCATTATAATTCTATTGGACAGCACTGCCTAAGCAGTTTTTTTCCCCCTACACCCAAGGAAGCTGAGGTGTAGCATGTTTGAGATGGCAGGATTTAATGCAGGTCTGTGTGAATTCCAAGTCTGGGTTCTGCCCACCAAGCCAGCAGCCTCCCTCCTGGGTGAGGAGTTGGGCAGAGGGGATAAAATGAGAAGGGAAAAATAAAGGAAGGTAGAGTGTTGTTACCTTTTCCACTGAATCCTTGGAAGTTGCCAGGTAGGCAGCTGTGGAGAGAAATTTAGAAGGGATGGGATGGGGCAGTAGAAGGGCAGAGGGATGGGTGTCAGACTTCTTCTGGGAGGAGGAAGAGAATGTCTGCCAGTCAAGGGTCCCAGCCTGGGTGGGACTTACACTCACCAGCCCAGCCCAGCACGTTGATGAGCCCAAGGAGGAGAAAGGCAGACAGGAAGAGGCCTACGCCATCCTCCAGAGAGGGCCCAGAGAGACCTGGCAGGCAGAAGGAGCAAGAATGAGTCTGAAATTCCCAGGCACCTCTCCCCACACCCCTCCCCATTTCTCCATATTTCAGGCTCTTACCAGCTACCTGCAGGGTTACCTCGGCGCTGCGCCCCAAGGCGGGCAGGCTGGGGTGGTGGACACGACAGGCATAGCGTGCCCCATGCTGCCCGGTGGTGACTGGGGGTGGCTGCAGGTGTGCAGAGAGGCTCACGGAGCCATCTGAGTGATGGCTTAGGGCGGAGAGCCATCTCTGCCCCTCGGCCTTCTGAAAGCGACCCTCTGGGCCACCCCAGAGCTCCCACTCCACCTCCAGGCCCTCGGAGGGGTAGAAGTGGGACACGAGGCAGAGCAGCTCCGGGGGTGCCTCCCTGGGGGCAGCCCATATAAGAGGTGCTGGTGTCAGGGTCACCTTGGGGGGCTCTGGGGAGAGAGTAAGAAAGCAGCATGAGGGAATCAATCTACACCGTCCTCTCTCAGAGGCCCTCAGTGTGCCCTCTGGCTTCCCCAATACTGAGGGGTTCGGGTTTTCTCCTCCCAGGATGGGGAACCTGCCATCTCTCCATTGGTGTTTCACAGGAATCTCCATGCCAAAGCCCCCATTCTCAGGGACCCCTACTCCCTCAGATTTGGGAACCTTCATCCCAAAGCCGCTCAGATTCCCAGGGACCCTCTACCCATTGCCCCCCTGACTCTCAGGGACCCCCAATCTGTCTCCCTCTACTCACCCAGCACCCTTTTCTCCACCATCCTTCCCCCATCATGGTGTCCCCATAATCCCAGTGATCACCCTCTACCCACAGAGACCCCTGTCCCCTCACTCACTCTGTACGGCAAGCTCCAGGGTGGTCTGCCCTTGTAGGTATGGCAGGTGTACAGTAGCCAGATAGGTGCCCTCCTGGAAGGGCTGCACTGCAGGCAGCCAGAAGGTCCCATTTCCGGTCCACGGCCCCAAGGGCTCATCATCATCCCAAGCAGCAAATGCCACCGCCCCCTCTCGGGCAGCTGGCATTTGCCCACTCAGCCCAGGAGTTGCAGCCAGCATCAGGTGCCCCTTACCCAGGTGCTGGCGTCGCCATTCCAGCCCAAAGGGAGGGGGACCTGGGGCCAGAGAGGTAGCAGCCTTGGGGGTGGGGGGCGAGTAGGCGAAGCTCAGGTCCAGCAGGGCATCTTGTCCCAATCGGATGCGAGGGGTGGGGGTGTGAGTGAGGACAGTCAGCACAGCTGAGGAAGATGAGGAGAGGAAGGTGGGGAGGGGGAGAGGAAGAAAGAGAATAAAATAGAGAAATGGAGTTACGGGGGGGACTCGACTCTAATTTACCCACCCCTCTGATGACACCTCCTTTCTGACACTCACCATCTTCCAGCCCTCCCTGCAAATCCCCTTTGCCCTGGGACTGGGCGGGACCCAGTGAGACTCAGAGTGAGCAGAGAGGTCTCACGGTGAATAGAGGCAGTGAGTGGGTACAGCCCTTGAAGGCTGCTCGGAACATACAGCCCGTGCTGCACCAGCTCTGGGGTCAGCGGGATCTGAGTGTGCCCTGACACAACCTGAACCAGCCCACCAGCCTCCACGCCCACCTTTGAAGAGCCAGGCCCTTCTTGGTTTGCTGGTGAAGAAGTGATGATTCATGACTGTCAACCCTATGGTGCTATGCAGAGTATTTACTGACTCTGGAAGGTTCTGGCTCTAGACTAGACCTGAACACAGACATCTGTGATCTACTGAGGCAGTATATGCTGGTTGAGTGCCTGGAGCCTGGCTGCCCTGGTTAATCCCCACTCTGCAGCTATTTATATGGCCTTGGAACAGTTACTTTACTCTTCACTTTCTGAATCTCCTAAATAGGGATAATAATGATGATAGTACCTATCCCATGAGGCTGTAGTGAAGGTTAAATCATTTAACACCTGCTACTCAGACATATGCAGTTCCTGATTCTGGATAACAAAGACATCTATATATGAAAGCTACTTAGAACAGTGCCTGGAACACAGTATGACTACAAAAGTGTTTGCTGTGATTACAGCCAACCATCTGCCAGACAAATGTAACGTGCCCCAACTCAATAGCATCTCTAGAACATTTCCCCACTCGGCTCCAATGCCCATCTTACCTGCCTTGACCAATGATCACCACCAGCCCCCAGGCGCTAAAGGCAAGCATTTGGAGTCCCTAAGACTCCTTCTTCTAATTAATTCATTCAACTAATATTTATTGAGCACCTAGGATGTTCACGGTTGACGAGAGTGGTAAACAAGACAGGCAGCCCCTGCCTTCAAATTGTGTAGGAGACAGATTGCCAAATATAATGTGCTATGTGCTCTCCCCACCAGGCCCTAATTCTGTCTCCCAAATAGATCTTACATGTTTCCTACTCAAGTTCTTATCAATATACATTTGGACAATTACAACAGCCTCCTCTCAGGTCTCCCTATCCTCTATCAGTATCTCTCTCCCTTTCATTTCATCCTCCACACTGAAACCAAATAGCGTGGCTACAAATCTGATCTGGGCACTTGCCTGTTTAAAAATCCCAGCTACCTAGGAAGCCAGCAACTAAAGGCACATGCTGGAGCTAGATGGCCCGGGTTCAATTCCTAGCCCTGCTTCTTACAAGTTGTGTGTCCCTGGGCAAATTACCTAACTGCTCTGTGTCTCATATATCTTCATCTGTGACATGGGAATAACATCAGTGCCTAGTTCTTACGGTTGTTGAGAGGAATAAATAAGATTATGCCTATAAAGTGCTTAGAACAGGAGCTGGCATATAGAAAATGCTTAGCTGTTACTATTTTCATTACTGTCATCATCATCATGATGGACTTGCTGGGTATCTTGGGAAAAGGACTTAATCTCTATTTTCCCCATTAGTCCAATGATCTAATCCTTGCCACCTTTTGTAGGAATCAAGTAAAATAACAGGCTTTTGGAAAAATGGCACACACACACACACACACACACACACACACACACACACACACACACACAAAACTCCTGATGGTTCACTATCATTTATAAACTCCAGCTTTCACAGTACTTGGTAATCCAGCCCCCAACCCATCTTTCCAGACTTCTCTTGCACCCTAAGAACCAGCCACATAGAATCCCTTTCTTGCGACCAGCAGAAACTCTAGTCACTGGGCTTTTCTTTGCTTTGGTTCCTTCGGTTTCTAATGTCCCTCCCCCATTTTCTCCAACATCTAACTACTTCATGTCCTTCAGATCTGTTCCACTGCCAGAAATGTCTGGGTCTTCCAGGTAGAAGTAATTTTTTTCTCTTGTGGTTATTTTTTTATTTTTTTTTTTCTTTTGCGGTACGCGGGCCTCTCACTGCTGTGGCCTCTCCCGTTGCAGAGCACAGGCTCCGGACGCGCAGGCTCAGCGGCCATGGCTCACGGGCCTAGCCGCTCCGCGGCATGTGGGATCTTCCCGGACCGGGGCATGAACCCGTGTCCCCTGCATCGGCAGGCGGACTCTCAACCACTGCGCCACCAGGGAAGCCTCTGTGGTTATTTTTATGTAATTTTTTTTCTTTTTTCTTCTTTTGGCCATGCCACGGGGCTTACGGGATCTTAACTCCCCAACCAGAGATTGAACCCCAGGCCCTCAACAGTGAAAGAGCAGAGTCCTAACCACTAGACTGACAGGGAATTCCCTTTTTTTTTTTTTTTTTTTTTTTTGCGTTATGCGGGCCTCTCACTGTTGTGGCCTCTCCCATTGCGGAGCACAGACTCCGGACGCGCAGGCTCAGCGGCCCAGCCACTCCACATGTGGGATCCTCCCGGACCGGGGCACGAACCCGTGTCCCCTGCATCGGCAGGCGGACTCTCAACCACTGCGCCACCGGGGAAGCCCCCCCTTTTTTTGTGTAATTTTCAATCCTAGCTTCTAAGGCCTATAAGGTTAAACTTCTCTGAACTTCATGGGATTGTTTTTGTTCAATAGAGTAAAAAAAAGTAAGCAATTTCATTTAGTTTATTAAAATCCAAAAATACAGTTTTGAATTGTAAGAATCAATCTGTAGGATTAATAAACAAAACCTAAAGGTTTTACAGTTCAACCTTAAGCTAACAGTGCTCTTTAATATGGGATTATGAAGCAATTTTAGACCTGCATCCCACAACCTGGACTCTGTAAAAATACAAATGTAAACACAACAGGGCCAGAACCTGTTGGTAAGGAAATTTCTACCTGTTTTGCAGCTTGTATTATATAGGCTTATGCTTTTCTGTTAAAAAGTGAATGGTAAAAACTATTATAAAATATTACTGGGGCTTCCCTGGTGGCGCAGTGATTGAGAGTCCACCTGCCGATGCAGGGGACATGGATTCGTGCCCCGGTCCGGGAAGATCCCACATGCCGCGTAGTGGCTGGGCCCGTGAGCCATGGCCGCTGAGCCTGCGCATCTGGAGCCTGTGCTCCGCAACGGGAGAGGCCACAGCAGTGAGAGGCCCGCATACTATATATATATATATATATATATATATATATATATATATATATATATATATATATATATATATATGTATATATATATATATATATTACTGAAAAAATTTAAACCCAAATCTAATCAAGCCTCTAGTTCTAACTACCAATTTATAGGAAATATGGAGGGAAAAGGAACAAAGGAAATGACAGGATGAGGAAACAATTGGCCAAATATAGAATGTGGGAACTTCTACAGAACAAATGACAAATCAATAGCATTTAAAGGGGTGGGGCAATTACAAATAAAAGAGACTTAAGAGACAAAACTGGGACCTCCCTGGTGGCGCAGTGGTTAAGAATTCGCCTGTCAATTCAGGGGACAAGGATTCGATCCCTGGTCCAGGAAGATTCCACATGCCACGGAGCAACTAAGCCCATGTGCCACAACTACTGAACCTGCACTCTAGAGACCGTGAGCCACAACTACTGAAGCCCGCGTGCCTAGAGCCCATGCTCCACAAGAGAAGCCACCGCAACGAGAAGCCCGCACACCGCAATGAAGAGTAGCCCCCACTCACTGCAACTAGAGAAAGCCCGCATGCAGCAACGAAGACCCAAGGCAACCAAAAATAAATAAATTTTTTAAAAAAGAGAGACGAAACTGTTATAGACTGAATGTCTGTGGTTCTCCCTCCCCCAACCCCCCCAATTCAAATGTTGAAGCCTTAACCCACAATGTGGCTGTATTTGGAGATAGGGACTAGGAGGAGGTGATAAAGTTAATGAGGTCATAAAGGTAGGCCCTAACCTGATAGAGCTGGTGCCCTTATAAGAAGAGGAAGAAACACCGCAGCTCTCTCTCTCCCCTCCACGTGGGGACACAGCCAGAAGGCAGCCATCTGTAACCACAAGGGGAGAGTTCTCACCAGACAACAGCCCTGCTAGCACCTTGATCTTGGACTTGATCTTGGACTTCTAGCCTCCAAAACTGAGAAAATAAATTCCTGTTGTTTAAGCCCCCTGGTTTATGATATTTTGTTTTGGCAGCCCAAGCAGCTGCAACAGCCAAATAGAATATATAGACCTCTTTTTTATCCTGACTGAAGCAAACAGACTGTAAAATAACATCATTGAGACAATCGGGAGAAATTTAATATGAGCCAGGAGTTAAATGATACTAAGGAATTATTGTTTGTTTTGTTAGGTATGATAATGCTATTGTGTGTGGGGGGGGGTTGTTAAAGTCCTTATATGATAGAGATGCTTACTGAAGTACTTATGAGTAAAATAATACGATGGGATATACTTAAAAATACTTCCAAAAAAGAACAGAAGTTTGGGGGAGGATAGGTAAAGCAATTTGGTAAAATGTAATAACTATACAAGTAGATAATGGGTATATGGGGGGTTCATTTTACTGTTCTCTACTTTAGTGTGTCATTGAAACTTTCTATAACAATTTTAAAAGAACGATGAGAATTAAATACTATACACACAAGTATATTACAAAAGTATATTTCTCAAGAAACATTTTAGAGTATTTGACAACTAATTTGGTAAGAAATGAAGTATAAATGCATACTAGCAAAATTACTGATGATCTGTGACCCTGGAAAGAGTTCATTTTTAACTTTACATTGAAACAACAACTTTCACATTCTTAAATCCCTAATCAAGTAGGAATGCTTGAAAAGGAGGGCTGAACACAGCAACTAGTTTTCACCCCTGGTGGTGGGTGAGATGCAATAATTTTCTCTCCTGGGCACACGCCCATGGCTCCCTATCTGCACTTCTTTTATGGTCCAAGTCACTTTCTACTCTACAATTACCCAAGACAAATCTGATGGGAACCTTCCTGAGAGTAGACTCTACATCCGATCACCTTTGTGACCCTTAAAAGTAACCAAGGCCACCCAGAGGTTCTGATTTAATTCATCTGGAATAAAACTCAGATTTCAGTATAACCTCCAAAAGGATTCTTATTTGCAGCCTGGACTGAGAACTACTGGGCCCTAATTTATTCTTGGTGATAATAAATATTTAATCAGTGAATAAATTAACAAAGTGTCTCGCTTGATTTTTACAACAATGGGAAGGCAGATGGGAAATAACCATCCACATTTTACAGTTGGAAAAGCATATTCAGAGAGAAAAGGACATTCTCACCCCACCTTGTGAAGCCAACAGCCTGGGAAATAGTCCTACCCACTAGAGAGAGCTACTGTCCCCACAAGGAGCAGTTTGCCTCTGCCCCTGCCCACAGCGAGGTCTGGGGACTAAGAATGGAGGTGTAGGCAGATGTGAGGGTTTCAGGGTGGGTGCTGAGCCCCGTGGGTGATTCTCTCTCAGTGATGAGGGTGGCAGGGAGAAGGTACTGGGGAAGGGAGGGTGTAGGGCTCGGCTGGGGTTGACCAGCCGGTCAGGCTGTATTGTTTCCATAAAATCGCACAAGACTGAAGGAAGCCGAGGACTCTGTTAATATCCTACCTACCCTCTCGAGAAGACCTCCGAGAAATCCCAAATCCCGGTCATATCTTCCCCATTCTTGCTTTATCGGCCCACTCCCTCCCTGCGCCCCAGCCCAGCAAGGTGCCCGACCCCTGGGCCTCAAACTGCGTCACACAATGCAGTAAGTGGCCCTTGCAGCGGGAACCATTAGATCTGCCGCTTCCCTTCCACGCACTCAAGCCCACCATTCGGTGACCACAGAGTCAGGGCATCATCACGCGCCATAGGGAAGGGTCTGTCAAGGGAGGTCGACGCGCTAGAGCTCAAGAGCCTGCGCTTTGCTGGTTGCCGCAGTGCCGGATGTGGGCGCGGGTGGGGCGCGAAGGCTGTTTTTTTAAACTGGGTGAACCGCAAATGTGGGGGAGCCTAGCAAGATCTAGGAGGAAAGGTGCAAAAGTTCCTGTTTCTGAGACCCTCCCAACTCTGTCGCCTAGCGAGTTTCTTAAGGTCGGGTGTCAGGAACCCCCGCCTGGCTCCAAAGCCCCGCCCCAAACCGCACTTTTGTTTAAACTAGGCTGGGACTAGAAGAACCGGTAGAGACATCTTAACTTCAGCTGAACTGCTTCGATTTATAAATAAAGAAACTGAGACCCGACTAGGGAAATGACTCGCTCAAGTCCACATAGCGAGTTAACGGCTGATCTGGACCCTTAGAATCTACCCGTTTATCTCTACTTCCCCTCGGTAGCTACCTGTTGCCATGGTGATGAGAGCAGGCTCCGGCTGAGGCTCGGACTGTGGTCGAAGGAGGCTGGAGAGGCTGAGGACCGGGCTGGACATGCTGACCATGAGCCACCTCCCATCCAGGGCCCGCGGGCAGCTCTGCTCCGGGGTCAAGCCGCTGAGCCAGATCGCCGAGGCAGGAAGCGGGACGTAGTGGCTCATTTCGCAGCGTGGCGCGGGGGCGTCCCGCGGGTATCGCCTGAAGGCGGCCAGGAGGGTGCCCGCGGGGTCTGTGAGCACAGAGAGAGAAGTTGCTGCAGTAGAATCTCCGCCAGGAAAGGGGAGGGGAGAGCAGCGTCCAGGGAATTTTAAAGGTACAGACTACCCGGTAGCGAGAGATTTAAAAGTGATCCAGTTTCATTTTACAGAGGGGGAAACTGAGGCCCGAGGTCACTGTGAGACCTAAAGAGCAGGGGGTTTCGGTGGAGGCGACAGAGTTGGGAGCGAGTCCAGCATGACTCACCATGCACTTTGAGGTAGCGCTCTGGGTCGAGGTCCGGCCGGGGAGGTGGGCTCTCCGAGCTCTGGCGCAGCAGCAGTGCAGAGGGTTTCTTGGACAACCGGCCCCCGCCCGCATCCTCCACAAACCAGCACTCTATCACTGCGGGTCCCGCCGAGACGACGGTCGCCGTGCCTGGGGGTATGGGCGCGAGTGAGGGGACGGCCCCAACGTCAGGTGACCCGACCTCCTCCACCCCACCCCCAGACGTGGTGGCAGTCACCTCCCACCGCTTCCCTAGGCTAAGAGTCGCGGGGTTCGCTCACCCAGAGCCACAGCGAGGAGCAGGGACAGAGGCTTCATGGCGCCGCGATCTTCTCAGCTCCGAAGCCGGCTTTCCCCCTTTAACTTTCACTTTCACTTTCCTCCAAAGGCCGGCTGGAGGGGCGGAGGAAATCTCCGCTCCGGCTAGGGGAGGGCTCGGGGGAGGCAGGTGCTTCCTCCGCCGGCTGGGCAGGGATCCCGGAACATCCTCTCCAGTTCTGATCTGGGGAACTCAGCCCCTCCCAGCCCTCCTGAACCACCCAGCACCACAGAGTCCGGGAGCCTTCCCACACCAGAGGCACCCCCTCCTGTCCACCCCAACCCCGAATCCACTTCCCTGAGAACCCTTACTCCACCTTCCCCGACCTGGGCCAGGTCCCCAGCAAACACATAGGGGTTGTCGGGAAGGCAAATGAAATGACCAATAAATATTTTAATCACCGTTTAAAAAAAATAAGATTTAAAATAAAACCCTTGTACTCCTACGACTTACTCCTTGTCTCCACTCCCCCACTCCCCAGTGAGAATGGAGGTGGGGGACCCCCAAGGTGGAGGAAGAGGGATTAGGGTAGAAATAAGGGGCACATCCTTTTGGGGGCAGGGTATGTTCTAGGACAAGGGTGGGGCTCAAAGTCCTGGTCCCCACAACTACGCAAACACAGACTTCAGGTACAGACTACAACCACCTGACCCTCGACCCAGCGACTCCAGGATGCTCAACAAGTCCCCTCTCCCTCCCTCCCCCCCACCACTTGCACCCTACTCGGGAGCTGGGGCTTCAGTGTACCCATCTGAAGGGAAGGAAGGGCTGAGTTCCGGTGATACTTTAGGGAGGAGGGGCTGAGGAGTAGAAAGGGGTGGCCCATGGTGCGAGGCGGTTCCCTCTCCAGAATATATACAAGTCCATAGAGATAGGAAGACAGTAAGTGTGTTGGGAGATCACCTACGGGCCACAGCGCCCCTGGCTAGTGATCCCTAATCCCTCTTCCCGGAAAGCTACCCCCAGTAGCTCGCCTCTTCAGTTTGCTCCTCCGCCCCCACTGAAGCCCATCTCCACCTTGTGGACGCTGGGCGGGGACCAGACCCGTCGACTGGACGGGGGCGTGGCCCCACTCGCCTCGTCGCCGCTGCCCCCGCCGCCGGGGGACTCTCTCTTGGGCTGCAAGGCTGGCCCGGTGGTCCCCCCGGGTCCGGGTCCGGCCCCGCCCCCGCCGCCTAGGCGGTGCCGGCGCTCACAATGTCCCCGATGGCGCATGAAACTGTCTCGCCACATGAACTTCTTGGCGCAGACGCCGCACTCGTAGGGCTTGAGGCCTGTGTGTGTCTTCATGTGCTCTGTCAGGTGATGCTTCATCTTGAACTTTTTGTTGCACACGGGGCAATCAAAGGGCCGCAGGTTGAGGTGCATGTTCACATGGCGATCTCGCATGCTCTTGTGGGAGAAGGCCTTTCCGCAGTGGCACAGAAAGATCTTATTTCCATCCCCACTGCCTGTCCCTCCAGGAGTCCCGCCGGTGCCACCCGGCATGCCCAGGGCCCCTGCCGATGTGCTCCCCAGGGTCACTGCCCCATGTTCAGCTTGGTTCCCTGGTGGCTGGCCTGGAGCCTGTGAGGAGGAGGAGGAGGATGAAGAGGATGGGAAGACCAGGATCTGGTTGCCTTGCATGTCCAGTGGAAGCAGGGGCCTCGAAGGATGGGAGGGAGCATAGGAGGAAGGGGTTGGTCCCCCTGAATCATCAAGCCCTGCCCCAGGACCCCCACCTTCATAGGGGCCAAAGTCATTGGAGGACTCACAGAAATTGACCTGCTCCTCTCCCTTGTCTGGAGGCTCAGACAGGGTCCGGACGTCACTTATGCTAAGGGTAGCCTCAGATCCTCCCCCTGGTGGCACCCCGGAGCCACCCCCCAGCTCTTCATCTTCATCATCCTCACAGGTCAACACCAAGTCTTCCTCCTCCTCATCCTCTTCCAGGTCTGGGTCTTGGGGAACGAGGGGCGCTGGTGCTGGGCAGTTTCCACCCCGTTTCACATATACCCAGTGTTTCTGCGGCACAATGCTGGGGGGTGCGTAGGTGGGCCGGCGGAGCCCAGCCCCAGGGACCACTGCACCCCTCCCATCCCCACCGTCATCACACAGCTCATCTGCCTCCAGCAGCAGCTTCCCAGAGGTAGCCCCCCCACTGCCAACCACAGGGGCGGGGAATACAGGGCCACCTCCTTGACGCTCCCTACTGCCCACTGCAGAAGCTGCAAAAGCCTCCTGGGAGGAAGATGAGAAATCAGTGGACTCCCGAGGGCTGAAATAGTTGCTGCTGCTGGGGGACTGATTCTCACTGGCCCGGCTGGAGGCATGGAAGCGTACGGATCCCACAGTGGCAGGGGCCACGGTGCCCCCACTCCCTGAGGTGACCCCAGCACCAGGGACAGTGACCGATGTGGCTGCAGCAGTGGTGATGGTGGTGGTGGTGGCTGAGGCCCGGCCCTCTCGGAGGAGTTCAGTGCACTTATCCACGATGTGCCACATTTGGAGCACAGACCCCACTGTGAGGAAGTTGACAATGTCAGCAGCGGCCATGCTGAGGCGACCAGTATAAGCTGAAGCCAAGACAGTCTCGAAGGCGCCTGGGTCCATGACGCTAGGCAGCGAGATGGAGGTCATGCCCTTGAGTAGGACCTGGTCGTGGAAGTAAGGGGAAGAGGCAGCCAGGACAGCACGATGAGCCCTGAACTCCCGTCCCTGCACTCGGATGGACACATCACAGAGCTGGCCCTGCAGCCGCTGCTGATTGAGAGACTCCAAGAGGGCACTGGTCACCTCGGGGAAGGACACGTGCACTACTGCCGCTGCAGGCAGGGGCAGTGGTGGTGGGGCCAGCGATAGAGGCAGGGGGAGTGCTGCCCCGCTGGGAGACAGGGGAGATGGCTCCATGGTGTGGAGGGAAGGGGTACCCCCCCAGCCACAGGAACAAGGGAAGGAGGAGGGCGGCCGGGGGGGTCTCTGGAAAGAAAGAGAGAAGAATGATAACAACCCATAATGACACAGCCCTTTACAGTTTAAAAACATGTTCACACATTATCTGAGTAACTCCCCACAGTGACACTATAAGGTAGGTATTCCTTTCAACTCCATTTGACAGATGAGGAAACTGAGGCTCAGAAAGATTAAGAGATTATCCAAGGTTACACCATTAAGTGGCAGCACCCACAAATGCAGGAGTCCTAACTCCAAATCCAGTGATCTTTCCTTGGACGTTACAGAAATAAGGTGCTCTTGGGGAGTGGGGTGCCTCCCCTCAGAAATTCCCATTTGCCTGAGAACCTGACTTTCCAAAATTTACCTTTCTGGGGTTTTGTACCCTTTTCTTGGGAGGGGGGCAGGTTGGCTCTGGTGTTGAAAACCACCCCTCTCTCCACTTCCCTTTAGGCCGTGCCCCCCCACCCCACGGCTCTCTCGCAGGCCACGCACCTTGCCCCCAGTTATCCCCAACCCCGCCCATTTAGGCCCCGCCCACCTCAAGACCCGCCCATGGCCTTTGGGCTCCGCCCCTTATCTACCCCCGCCCACATCGGACCCCGCCCCCTTCTGCTCCGCCCCAAGCGATACTTCGACCTCCTCTCCCGCCCGGAAGGCGCCCCCCAACCCCGCGCGTCCCCGCTTACCGGGCCGCGCGCCCCCGGGCCCCCCCGCCCCTCACTCGGCGGCCAGAGCCGCAGCCTGGGCCCCTCCCGCCGCCATCTTGCGCCGACTCCCTCCGCCCTCCGCCTCCGCTCCGCCTCCCGCCCCTCAGGCTTTAAAGGCACAGGCGGGAACCCCGCCCGACCCGCTGGGCAATACTCGGCCGACTCGGCCACTTCTCCTTTAAAGAACAGCTTCTTCCTTCCACCTTAAGGGTACCAGGTCTCTTTCCGCCGCTGAGGACGCAGGACTCGGTTCGGCCGAAGTTCTCATTCCCCTTTAATTCGGTAAGCCTGCCTCTTCCCATTGGCGATGGGTCTAGGCCGCCGCTGCCTGGGCTCCGCCCCTGAGCTGTGGCCATTAGCGGGTTTGCGGGATCTAATCGCCCCGGTCTCCCAGCTTCTGACAGTCCCCCTGAAACCCCGCCCCCTACCTCCGGGCCTGGATTGGCTAAATAACCTTGAGTCGGCCCGTGATTGGCCTTTTTACTGCTACCGCTCGAAGTGAGAAAGTAAAGCGCGTTCAGGAGGCTGAAGTACATTTTTTCAGCGCCTGGCAGAGAGCAAAGAGAAGGCCTGAGGGCGAGAAAAACTCCGCGAGAGGCGTGCTGAAGGCAGCTGGAAAGGGCAGATCCAGGGCTATCCCGGGGGAACGGCTAACCCTGAGCCAGAGAACAGCTCATGCCAATCAGCAGCTGGTGAGAGCAGGACAAGGAAAAGACAGGAATACAATAAGAAAAGAACTTTATTGTTTATTAATGTTTCTGTGTAAAACTTAAGCTTTTTTTTTTTTTTAAAGAAACCACCAAAAGGCGATTAGCTCAGTCCATCCCTTCCTCAGTCGTCTGGTTCCCACCGTCCTCCAAATACTATCCCAAAACATTTTGGAGGCAGGGAGGAGGGGGAGGCAGTTAATCAGAGTCTGAGAGCACGATGATCTCCTCTGGATCGCACTGTGTGGCCACACTCATCTGCAGGGGAGTGAGAGACAGAGTCAGAGAGGTCTGGAACACAGCGGACGAGAAGCCAAGGGAAGGACTTATCAGAGATCAAAAACTGGGGTGGGAAGAGAGAGGAGGTGATGAGTGCAGCAGACAGAATACCCCAAACTGAACAATGAAAGAGAATGAAGTCAGGAAACACAGCCTCCCCCTCTTACCTTAAAAGTACCAGGTCTGGAGGGTTGTGATTGTGGGGTGTCGAACAACCGGGCTGGAAATGGGCTACAGAGGGAGCTGGTCACCAGGCCGTGGCTAGGAGAATCCACCCTTGTGGAGGAATCGGCAACTGGAGCCATGGAAGCCAAGGGGGAAGGCGGGCTGGGCAGAGTATGTGTCTTCTCATGCACTGCCCTTTGCCTTTCCACATAGCTAGAGACAGAAACATATGTGGGTGGAAGGGTATGTGGAGACTGAGGATGGAGGGGGAGCTCCAGTTTCTCCTCGCAGACTCCGTTCCACAGTATTCCTCTCAGAAAGCCCCCGCAGTCCCTCCTTGGCTTCCCTCTTTCTCCTCCTTATTGCTGTTACCTCTTTCCTAATGGCCCGGCTTCTGTTTGCTTCTCCTTCCGAGATTTCTTGTGGGGAGGACTGGAATCTCCCCAGGTGTGAGGAGAGACGCCTCCGTTGAAGGAAGTGGAGGTGACCATGGCTGCTCCATTCTCCAAGACAGTGGTGAGAGGGTCTTCTGATTGCTTCCTGGAAGAGGTAACGTCCCTCTCCTCAGGGGAAGGAGTAGTATCCAGGGGCAAGGCTTCAATCTCTAGCTCAAAGAGCTGAGACATAGGGCTCTCCTCCTCCAGGGGCAACTCCTCGAGGTGCTCTCCACTGCTTTCAGCAACTACGCTGGAGGGGGCCGGGGGCTCTTCTGCCAGTGAAGATGGTGACACTGTGAGTCCTTTGTTTTGCTGCTCCCCCAACGACCCGCTGATCCCTTTGCGAGGTTCCAGGTTCTTTTCAGTGGAGATCTGTAGTGGGGACATGGGGCTCTTATCTCCATCCTTCCCTGGAAAAGAAGAAAAGAGGGGAGGGGTAGCAAAAGAACTAGGGGAAAGAAAACTGCTGAGAGGACACTAGGAGTAAGAGGAAGAAGGGAAGGATCTCAAACAGGGGGCTCATGCCCAACAGAGTAGAGGGAACCGACAAGAATACTGTTTCCTTGACATACCTGCTTCCTCGTCCTCCTCCTCCTCCTCCTCCTCCTCTTCATCGTCCCCCTGACCTTCCTGCATCTGTTCCAGATCCTCCTCTTCTTCGGAATCTGTGGCCTCCTCGTCTTCCTCCTCATCTTCCTCTTCCTCCTCTTCCTCCTCCTCCTCATCACTTTCCTCATCTTCATCATCGGTCTCAGCCTTGGAGGTGGTAGGGCACTCCTGGGATGCCATCCCACTAGGGCCCTGCAGGGGACAAAGGAGTTTCTCTATGGAATCCCTTGCCCCAGAGGGGCTGCTTCTTGCATTCCTTCTGCACACGCCATGATCAGTCACCACGTACTCCCTCCTGGCCAGTGCAGTGGAAGGACAAGGTCTCTCTGAAGGGTGTATTCCCTTCCATACCTCACCAGAATCCAAGGAGGCTTTGGAGGGGTCTGCAGAGTGGGAAGGGGTGGCTTGGGGGAGCCGCGCTCTTCTCTTCTGTCTCTCGCTCTCCTCGCTCTTGTCTTGCATCATTGCATACTTGGAGATGACCTCATCCAGCCGGCTCATAGCCAAGCTCCGGTTCTCCCGCAGGCGCCGAGCCAGGACAGGATCTGACAGTGCGGGATCAATGCCTATGTGGGAAGATATAAAGTCAGTGTACTCACCCAGAACCCTAGAAGGGACTAGAGAGACACCCCCTCCACCACACACCTGACGAATGAGGGTTACCAAGGAGCATCTCGCTAATGCCTACCTGGCCTATAGTCATCTGTGAGGTGACAGCCAAAGTTGTAGATGAGATCAAGGTGGCGACGCTCCTGTAACCTGATGCCCACATCTCGGAAGGCATCCTGAGCCATGAGCTGGAGCTGCTGTCGGGGGAGGCCAAGGCTGTGCCGAGCAGCTGCCTTCTCTACAGCCCGCAGTACGTCTCCATAGTCAGGGAAGGTATCAGGCCCTGGCTTGTTGATGAGCCGCTCAATGCGCCTGTTGACCTCTGGGTAGCGGGTACCACGGTAGGGGATGCGCTGCTCTATGACCCGGCCTGTCAGTGAAGAGCAGTCTTTCAGCTCACACAGCCGCCCAAAGAGGCGGATCAGCTTACGCTTCAACCTCGCCTCCTGCAGGTAACTGGAGTCTGGGTCATCCAATTCTGAGAGATCCAACTCCTTTTCCTGCAGCCGCCGGATCTCTGCCACGTAGAGTGCCAGCAGCTGCTCCAAGCGCTGGATCTGCCGCCGGGAACCATGGGTCCTTGGGGCCTCAGAGGCAGTGGTCTCAGCACTTGTGGGGTCCAAGGAGGGGTCTGCGGGAGGGTTATTCCCAGAGGGCTCACTAGAGGTGGTGGCAGCAGGGGCCAGGTTCAGCTTCTTCTTGGCTGAGTGGGCCTTGAGAACAGTGCAGAGCTCATTAATGTAGACATAGAGCTTAGCTGGCCGGCTCTGGGCCCGAGAGAGGACCCGAGAGAGGATGTTGCAGAACTCCGCCGAGGCCAAAAACAGAGAGTGGGCCCGCTGCTGCCGGTTATAGAGGAACGGGACCACCTCAGGGTGGTCCGCCGTCTGCGTCTTACACAGTTCAAGGAACTGGAAGGTTCAGGAGAAAAAGGGAGGGGGAAAGAGACAAGGGATGGGATTGAGAGAAAGAAGGTGAGGTGGGGTTAGTGGGGAAGAAAGGACAGGAGAGCCAGTCAGCCATCCCCCTCCCTGGGGTACGAGAATCTTCTCCCCTAAAGCTCACCTCTTCAAACAGCTTCTCATTCTCCAACTTGTAGCATTTCTTGCCGCCCGAACTACTGCTTCCTCCAGCCCCATGGGGCTGAGAGGAGCCAGGGGCTTCTGCCCTGGGTGAGGCCGGATTGGGGGGTGGGTGGGAGGGCCCTGGCAGAGCAGCTGCTTCATCTTCATCATCATCATCCAGCACGATGATGCTGTTAGCGGTGGCCATGGGGGATCAAATCCCCCGGAGGGAGGAAGTCTTGGGGATTTCGTAATTCCTGCTGGAAGGGGATGGGGCCTCAGACAGAGCCCCTCCAGCATAGCCCCATCCCTTCATCTCACACATTTTTCAGTCTTCTTGGGTTTCAAAACACCCAGCCATGCCCAACAGTGTCCTCACTGCCTATCTTCAGCAACCATTAGTACCATATGTTTTTTGGGCCCTTTACTATGGGAGCCCCAAACCATCAGAAAACCTTAAGTCCCACCCCCAGCTCCACCCCTCACGTCGATATCCGGTCTTTCAGTTGCATTTCCCCACTATTTCTCATAGTTGGCAAGTTGATTCTTCCTCTCAACCCCTGGACGACCTCTCACATTGCACTCCAGATTTCCTTGACATCCCCTCGAACAGATACCACACCCCCGCTGGCACCACCTCAGGTGTTTTCCCCTTTCGTTCTCACACACATCAAATCCACACCCTCACTCAATCCTGAAGGTTCACCCCAACTCCGAGACTCTCTGAGGCGAAGAAGGTTCCCTCCCAACAATCCATCCCCCTTTCTCCTACTTAAATTATCTCCATATTCCACCCTCTGATGGCTCTCCTCAAACCGGGGCGTTAGGTTGGAGATATTTCACCTCAAGTCCCCCTCCCTCTCACCCCACCCTAATTTTCCCCATTCTCTTTCTGGGACTTGTAACCGATAGTGAGCCCCACACTGGGCTCTCCTGCTTCCACTCAGATTCCAGCCCTGAGTCCGGTCCTTCCCCTGGATGAGCTTCCCGCCAAGTACCCCTCCCCCAGTTCAGCCCCCGGCCGCCCCACTCCCCTTCAGGGATAGGAAGGAAGGTACCACAGCTTGCCCCTCAGACTCAGCGCCCGGAACCCCCCAGTACCTGTCCCTCGACATTCCCGCCCCCGCCTTCGCTCCCCGCACCGTCCGGCCCCCACCTCAGAAACAGTCTCTCGAGAAGACCCTCGCCGCTGATCTCAGAACCTCGCATGGTTCCCTCCGTCTTCCTTCCCCCTCCCACCGCAGGCCCTACTCCGGACCGGAAGCCGCGGAGTTTCCGGCTACAGGCACCTAGGTGCGGCCATATTGTCGTACGGAATCCAGTGCCCCCCGCCCCCGGTGGCCGGAAGTGACGGTGGACCCGCCCCGCGAGGGCTTCTAATGCCGCCCACATAGTCTGCGGCTCCCTTCCCCCTGACCTGCAGGGGACGGAATTGTCCCATCCGGGCGTCCCAAATGCTTGGAGGACGCCATTTTGCCGTACGGCGCTGGCTACGCCCGGATTGGGGCGCGCCGCCAGTGGAGCTCTTTTCACCCGGTGCTTCTGCCACTCCGCCAATCAGAAACTTCCCGCATCCTGGCCCAGCTGCCGGCGAGTTGCGTGCCGGGAGGACTGAGCCACCTGTCCAAGCAGGGGAGGGGGGAACGGAACAGGGCAGCTGAGGAATCGGCCCTCCAAGGCTGCACAAGGGTGCACGGAAGGGCGGGAATCTCTTAAGAGGGAAATAAAACCTTTTCCATCCACTGGGCTATTGACAAGCCTTCTGGCGCTGCTTTCCTACCTGCCAGGTACCAGTTTCCACGGCTTAATCGAATGCGCCTGTCATTCCTTTCTATGGGCTGTGCGCTCCCTTGTCGCTGTCCAGAAGCTATTTCTACATCCAGTTGCCTACATCTCCCAATCTTGAAGTCATAACACATGCATACAAATGAGCACAACACGCTGTACAAATGTGTTATTATTACTGCTATTGTTGTTGGTTTGCTTTTCAAGCTCCACCACAGAACAAATGACCAACCAAGTAGGTGGGACCTGGGTGGTTCTCCTTCCTTTTCTGGAGGGGATTCCCGAGGCGCAGGCGCTGATGACCAGGAGGCCGTGCTTTGTCCAGGGGCTCCAGGGCCTGAGGACGGGCGATGTGGGGAGGGGGTTCTGAGAAGAATCTGTGCCAATTGCCGCTGTGAGGGCTGTGAGACGAAATGAGGCTCGTAAAATACCTCGAGTCTCTCTCGTCCTCTTCCTCTGAGAGAGCTGATGAAAGAAGGAAGAGAGAAGAAAACGACTTTGACGCCCGCCTCGCCCGCCACCCCCCCACCTAACCCAGCTTTAGGGAAGCTGGAGGGACTCGTGGAGGCAGAGCTGGGTCCAAAGGTGAGCTTGTGGGGAAACCGGAAATGTTAATACGGTTCCGACTGCTGAGTTTCCCACCTCCTGCATCCTTGCGAATTCCACAGATGGTGAGCATCTTGCCACTTTCTGGGACCACAGACCCTTACATCCCCAAGCCCTCAGAGTCCCAGAACCTCAAACTCTCCCTTCCATTAAAGAATCCCACACCACTTCTCTCCAGTCATCTAAGTCTTCAAATTGGGGGACATGAAGACTTGCCCAAGGGTACTCGGATTTGGGAAATATAAGGGACTTAATTTCCAGATTCTCAATTTTCCCAAAATTTGTTTTCCTCAGTAAATTCCTGCAGTAGAGCTTCTCCTTCTTCCTTTTCTCTTTTACAATAGACTTTCTCCCTCTTAAAAAAAAAAAAAAAGGATACTGTAGTTCTCAATCATGAAATCTCAGGATGTTACCTTGTTTTTTGTTGTTTGGTTTTGTTTGTTTGTGTTTGTTTTTGTTTTGACCACTGGACGGCCAGGGAATTCCCTTACTTTGTCTTAAATAAAGAGACATGTAACCTGTTTCTTCAAGGCACCATGAGCACCACCTCGTCTATCTCACTTAAAATGTACTTTTAGGTAGTTCCCTGCAGTCCAGTGGTTAGGACTCTGTGTTGCCAAGCAGGGTGCTGGGGTTTGATCCCTGGTCAGGGAACTAAGATCCTGCAAGCTGAAACAGAAAAAAAATGTACCTTTAATATTAACAATTATGAAAATGTGTACAATCTTTATGCTATTTAATCAGTTCTGCTCACATAATAATTGTAATGGTAACCCAGAAGAAATTTTTCTAAAAAACTAGAGTCTTATGGTCACAAGAAAGAAAAATATTTTTCATTTCAATTAATATATATGTTTATGTAGGAAAGAGTGATAGATTGGTCAATAAAAGACTTTCAAGTATAAAAGGATAAAATTGTCTGTGGAGAAGTAGAATGGTAATAGAAGTTCTAGGAGAAAAGAGAATGATGGAAGAAGAAAAGGAAGGATTCCCAATTATATTTTTAAACGAGTGGTGGTGAATATCAAGTCACTCTGATATTTCAACTCCCCTGGACACACAAAAGATTGATTTAATTTTTTTATTTTAAAATGTGAATATTTTTTGTATGCCAGGAATTACATCCTTGAAACAATGTTAATGTATGATGAAAAGTTTTAGGTACTTACTTAAAAATACCTGAGGATTATAAACTTTTTCAAAATTAATTCCCGGAGTATAGGTGCAGAAATTTTAAGATAGCTGCTCTCAGCTCTCCAAGTGTCCCTCCAAAGCCCCCATTTCCCCCTTTCTCCCCTCTCACCTCTGTGGCAGGGAAAGAGGACGTTTATAGGAAAGGCGGTCACAGTTCCAGCTCCTCCTCCATCTGAGGTGTTCTCAGGAGCCAGTCCCCAAACTTTGCCCATGGTAACAGCCATAGCAGCTTATAAACAGCCTCCAGCGTCAGTAGTGTCAGGGTGAGGACCAGGAAGATAAAGAAGGCCTTGTCCATGGCCTGCCGCAGGGGACCCCTGGGAGGAGAGGGCCCCCGGGCAAACGCCAGGAACACGTCCTCCTCGTCCACATCACCCTCCTCCTCAGCCATCTTAACCCACTATGTGACAGCTGGCTGGAGCACGGAGGCTGGGATGGAAGCCCTTACTCAGCCTGGCCAGGATTAAGGGACGTGGTGTTGGCAAGTCCTGCACCAGCGGAGCTTGACCCTAATTCCCCCAACCAAGAGAAAGAAAGGAGAGGAGGGCCTCTGAGCCTTTGGAACAGCCAGTGCAATGTGAATGGTCTGGATTAAACAATTCCTAAAGTCTGTCCAGCTTTACCGTTTTATAATTCTGTGTTTCGGAAGCTGAAGGCCCAACAGAGACATGCCAGCTGGAGCTGACCAAGTCATTCTGGGCCTCTAAGCTTAAGGCTCAAGGTCTTGGGCCCCTACAGACAGAGGGAGCAAGTGGACCTAGTATGCTAGTCAAGCACCTAAGGCCCTTTTCAGCTTTACATTGGGTGGGGGGGGGGGGGGGGACACGCCTAACCTAGGTGGGGGGAAGGGGGAGAGCGAGCAGCGGTGGCTACAGTCCGCGCAGGCTCGTAGTTCTTCCCCAGGTCTGTGGGGCCCCGAGGTTGCGGCGCTGAAACCCCGCACTCTTGCTTCGTGACTTTGAAGACGATTATATCAATCATTGGACTGCAGGAGCCAGGGCGGAGGTTTATAAAAAGAGAAAGAACATGATTGGCCAGCGGTGCGAAGGAGAATGATTGGGACTTAACTATTGGGGCAATAATAAGGAAGAGCGAGCTTGTGCGTGAGGGGCGTGGCCTGAGAGTTGGTGGGAAATGTCCAAGAGGCTGTATTGTGGCACGGGTTGAAGGCCTTTTCTGGACCCTGTTCCCCAGGCACTGGCCTGAAAGTTCGTGAGGGAAATCGAAGTCCATATGGAGACCTGCCCACACCCGCCCCGTAGGTGGTGGTTGGGGGGTGGAGTGTGGACAGCGGAGGAAAGGGTCCATAGTGAACCTCATATCTGGAGCCTCTAAGGTCTCTTACCTAAACTCCAGTTTGATCTTAATAAGAAGACATTTTTTTCTTGGGAAGAACTTGTTTACCCAAAATGGTACAAAGGATGTCACAGGTTTTTTGTTGTTGTTGTTTTTAAAATATTTGTTTATTTATTTTGACTGCGCTGGGTTGTAGTTGTGGCATGCTGACTTCGTTGAGGCATACATGTGGGATCTAGTTCCCGACCAGGGATCGTACAGTGTCCCCTGCATTGGGAGCGTGGAGCCTTACCCACTGGACCACCAGGGAAGTCACAGTTTTGTTTAGAGTCAACTCGTGTTATCGTTTGCTACCGCCACAGGAGGTCATTACAAGTCAAAAAAAAACTGGATCAGGGTCCAAACTAATCATTTATTAGTTGTGTTAATTAAACAAGGAGGCCATCAGACTGAGTGGCTCTAATGTCATGGCGGCCTACTTAAGCAAGCCAAAATCTAAACCTGTAAATGCCTCAAGGTCATGTAATCAAGATGCCAAGGGAGGGAATTCCCTGGCAGTCCAGTGGTTAGGACTCAGCACTTCCACTCCAGGGGGCACAGGTTCGATCCCTGTTTGGGGAACTAAGATCCTGCATGCTGGGAGGCACAGGCAACACAAAAACAAAATCAAAACATCAAAGCGAAACAAAAAAACACTAAAGGACAACCAATCACACACAGCCAACTAGGCTAAGCTATAGCCAATCAAATAATTTCCTTTCTCTGTTTCCACACTTTCTCCATTTAAGTTTTTCCTCTGGCTGAGGTCTGAGGAGCGCTCATAACCACTTCTGGTTTGGTGCGGGCCCATTTGAATGCATTTTTTGCTCAAACTTAAAATTTTAACATGCCTCAGTTTACCTTTAACGGTTGTATGATGGAGACCTTGGGCCAGTCAGCTGACCTTTCTTTAGTTTTTCTTTAAAATTGAAAAAGTCTTGCCTCACAAAGTTGTCAGGAGGGACAAACGAAATAAGATTTTTTTTTTGTAAATTATGAAGTGCTGTGTAAACATAATGTATTAATTTCTGATACCCTCACTATGTCTCAGGCAAGTTTGCAATAAGGCCACCCAAACACCTTTATCATCTCCTTATAGTTCCTTCCCCATGATAGGTTCAGCACTAAGATCTTGTGTAATACATAAACTCAGCACTTTATTGAATTTAAAAATTTTTTTGAAGTAATTTCAAACTTACAGAAAACACTTAAGAACAGTATCGGGAACTCTGGTATCCTTTTCACCCTGATTCCCCATTTGTCAACATTTGGTTATATTTGCTTATTTCTCTCAACCCCAATATAACCATCTATTATGGGTTGAATTGTGTCCCTTCAAAATTCAGATAGTGAAGCCCTAACTCCCAGTACCTCAGAATATGACCTTATTTGGAAATAGGGTTGTTGCAGATGTAATTGGTTAAAATAAAATGAGGTCATACTGCAGTAGGGTGGACCCTTAATCCAATATGACTGATGTCCTTATAAAAAGGGGAAATTTGGACACAGACATGTCCAGACCAGAACATCACGTCCAGACCAGCATATGTCAAGACCAGAATGTCATGTGAATGTGAAGGCAGAGATAGGGTTGATGTGTCTACAAGCCAAGGAACGCCAAAGATTGCCAGCAAACCACCAGAATCTAGGGGAGAGGCATGGAAGAGACTTCTGTCACAGCCCTCAGAGAGAACCAACCCTGCTGACTCTTTGATTTCTGACTTCTAGCTTTCAGAACTGTAAGAAAATAAATTTCTACTGTTTAAGCCACCTCGTTTGTGGTACTTTGTTATGGCAGCCCTAGCAAACAAATACACCATCCTAATCAGGAAGTCAACACCACTATCTAATTATAGGTACAATTCAGAGTTCATCAGCTGTCCCACTAATGCCTCTGTCCTTTTTGGTCCAGGATCACAAATCGCATTTGGTAGTCACATATCTGCAGACTCCTTCAATGTGGGCAGTTCTTCTGTCTTTCTCTTTCATGAATTAGTTTTAAAGAGTACAGGCTTTTCATTTCTGTACAATCTCTCCAACCTAAGTACATGTTGGGGCAAGAGAGAAATGATGCGGCCTTTGTGTATCACATCAGAAGTTGCTGGAGGCAAAACCATCTCACTCCTGATGCTGCCAAACCAGTCTGGCAGGTTCTCCACCTTAAAGTCCTAACTGTCCCTTTGTAATTCCTAGGTATCTGGCACATCACCAAATCTCCACCTACCTGCCTTAGCATCCCTTTATGACTCTCATCAGAATAAGCATGACGATGTTTATTTTTATTTTTAAAATTTATTTATTTATTTATTTTTGGCTGCGTTGGGTCTTTCGTTGCTGTGCGCACGCTTTCTCTAGTTGCGGTGAGCGGGGGCTACTCTTCGTTGTGGCTTCTCATTGTCGTGGCTTCTCTTGTTGTGGGGCACGGGCTCTAGGCGTGCAGGCTTCAGTAGTTGTGGCACGTGGGCTCAGTAGCTGTGGCTTGTGGGCTCTAGAGCTCAGGCTCAGTAGTTGTGGTGCACGGGCTTAGTTGCTCCGCGGCATGTGGGATCTTCCCGGGCCAGGGCTCGAACCCGTGTCCCTTGCATTGCCAGGCAGATTCTTAACTACTGCGCCACCAGGGAAGCCCAATGATGTTTATTAAATGGTGATTTTTTTTTTTTTTTTACTCCGTCATTTCTTCTTCAGTTTTCAGTCAACAATCGACTATAAAAGAACATTTCTTTCTCCCTCATTTATTCATTTATTTATTTATATCATATGGACTCATGGATTCCAATTTTACTCAATAACTTGTAATCCATTACTACTATATTTACTTATATTGCCTGGACCCGTGCATTTCTATTTTATTTAATTAATTGTAGTTAGTTACTATCATCATTAATTTCATGCACAAATTATCCCAAATTTGGGCAGCGCCAGACTCTGGGATCCGTGCCACCTGGCGCCCACCATTCCCACGGGAGAAGATGGGAAGCCCATGGGCTTGGTGGTGCAAGTGGAGTTCATAGGCCACAGCCCCAGCAGCTGCAGCATCGGAGCTAGAGGCTGCCACAGCCCCAAGGGCCCCCAGCTGGTGGGGGGCGGGGAGGGCTGTGAGGGCTTCCCTGATACTGGCTCGAACCACTCTACTTGTCGTCAGGCACCACGGAGAAGGAGCTCCTGCAAGCTGGACGAGCAGCTGGACATCCTGGCACTGATGGAGGTGAAGATGAAGGAGATGAAGGGCAGCATCCTCACCTGTGTCTCACTGAGGCCAAGCTCTGTGAAGAACTCCTCGAGAGGGATCGGCTGCTGGCTATGGCTGTCATCCGCAAAAAGCACAGGATGTGAACGAGTGCCATTTCGGCCTTCGGAACTCCCAGACACCTAGCAGCTTAGTGGGGACCTTAGACCGCCGCTGTTGAACTCCCTCATACTCCTGGGGCACTGGTTGAGAGTACTGAGGCTTAGGGCAGTTGGGCTCTTGCTGGTGACCTGGCACCCTCTCTTGTTTCCTCCTGAAGCAAGCTCCTGAAGTCTGGGATCTCAGACTCTGCACCGGTGACACCAGCAATTATGACTTTGTCTACCCCTCCCCACCTTCACCCCCACCCCCAAATTTACGTTGCAGGTTCTGGTGAAGCAGAGGCTTTAGAACCATTGAACTTGAAACTTATCCCCTACGGATGCAGGCAGGATGCCCAAGGACTATGGGTTTGGGAAGACGACACCTTGAGTTTGGCCAGTAATCAGAACTCTTCCACATGTAATGATAAGAGATCCAAGTAACATCAGTTCTACTTTTTGTGCTTTTCCTTCCCACGTGCAGCCTGTGCTTCTGATAGGGACTGGCAGATCTGTGCCTCTCCCTCCTAGGACCTCCCTCCCAGGAGGCCATCTACAAGGCAATCTATGGGATCTCATGGAGATCCAGCTTGCCAGGGACTTAAGTCTATCCTGTTATGTTTGCTACAAATTCTATTTTCTGCACAATTAGTCAGATTAAAGTTTTCACTATGTTTGTTTGGCAAAATGAATTAAACAGAAAGTAAGGTTGAAAAAAATTATCCCAAATTTGGCAAATGAGAAAGTGCTCCAAGCTGGTTCCTGTGTCCTTTTGCAATGTCTACAACATTATTTGATTACTTTCTGGTACAAGAGGTAATTCAGGCTCAATTTGTACTTTTCCTGACTCAGCCCAGGAATCAACCATTTCTTCAAGAGCCTCTGGCTTCTTTTTTTTTTTTTTAATAAATTTATTTATTTAATTTATGGCTGCGTTGGGTCTTCATTGCTGTCTGTGGGCTTTCTCTAGTTGCAGTGAGCGGGGGCTACTCTTCATTGCAGTGCGTGGGCTTCTCATTACGGTGGCTTCTCTTGTTGTGCAGCACAGGCTCTAGGCTTCAGTAGTTGTGGCTCGTGGGCTCTAGAGCGCAGACTCAGTAGTTGTGGCTCACAGGCTTAGTTGTTCCACGCATGTGGGATCTTCCCAGATCAGGGCTCAAACCAGTGTCCCCTGCATTGGCAGGCGGATTCTTAACCACTGTGCCACCAGGGAAGCCCTCTCTGGCTTCTTTTAACAAAGGGTAGTATTTGGAAACCAAGATCTGGGTGCCAGATATCTTCATTGCTACTATGATGCCATCGTTCCTAGGCCTTCTCAGCAAATAGAGCTAGGAAATATATGAATGTATATATGTATACACATACATACATACACACACACACACACACACACACACAGACACACACTGTTCCAGTTACTATAGCCACCTAACATACCACCCCAAAACTTGGTGTAAAACAACCATTTTATTATACTCATGGAATACTGTGTCAGAAAGGACACAATAAGGATGGCTTGTCTTTGCTCAGTGATGTCTGGGTCCTTATCTGGGGAGACTTAAAGGCTGAGGGTGACTTAACCACTGAGAGCTGGGATCGTCTGGAGGCATCTTCTGTCACATTTCTGGCAGTTGATGCTAGCTGTCAGCTGGCTCTCTAATGGGGATGTTGGCCAGAACACCTGCACTTGTCCTCTCCATGTAGCATGAGCTTTTTCACAGCATGGCAACCTTGAGATAGTTAAGATTCTTACATGGCACTCATGGCTCCAAGAGCATGTTGAAATGAGTAAGGCAGAAGCTGTATAATCTTTTCTGAGCTAGCCTCAGAAATCATGCAGTATGACTTCTGCTGCCTTCTGTTGGTTATAAGACAGTTACAAACATGTTTAGATTTAAGGGGAGGAGGTATGGACCTCATAACCCACTTCTTTTTTAAAATTACTTTATTGAAGTATAGTTGATTTACAAAGTTGTGTTAATTTCTGCTGTATAGCAAATTGATTCAGTTATACATATATATATATATATTCTTTTTCATATTCTTTTCCATTATGGTTTATCACAGGATATTGAATATCGTTCCCTGTGCTATACAGTAGGACCTTGTTGTTTATCCATCCTACATATAATAGTTTGCATCTGCTCATCCCAAACTGCCAATCCTCCCCTCCCCCATCCCCCCATCCTTGGCAACCACAAGTCTGTTCTCTATGTCTGTGAGTCTATAAACCAACCTCTTGACAGAAGAAATGGAAAGAGTTCAAGACAAAGTAGTAGATGAGAAAGACAACAAGAGTACAGCCAGTCCTTTCAAAGAATTTTGCCATAAAGGGAAGGAAAGAAATGCAGCATAATGTAGAAAGAAATGTGGGCTCAGAGGAAGGATATTTAAAATGGGCATATATTGGTATTTTTATATGCTGATAGGAATGACAAAGTAGACAGGGACAGGGACCAGGGAGTGCAATTGTAGGAGTGATGCTCTTGACTGAGAAGGACTGGGATTCAGTGCACAAGTGGAGGGGGTGACCCTAGATAGACACATTTATGATGCCTGGAGGGAGACAGAGTCTAAGGGCAGAAATGTAGGAGAAGGTGGGAAGTGGAAAAAGAAGTTCTTTTCTGTTGTCCCTGGTTTTCAGTGAACTAGGAAGTAATGTCATCAGCTGGGCATGAGGGAGTTGATTTGAGGAGAGAAAAGAAGGTGCCCCAGGGCAAGAATAAAAATGGAGGCTCACATATCATAGGTCTAAATTTTTTAAAGTTAATCATCAAGCTAATAAACTGTTAGGTATGTTCTTTACTCTTACTTTACCAAGTCTACTTTCATAACAACAAAAGAATGTGTGTAAAGCAACACAGCTGGAAAAAATATCAAAATGACTACATTTAATTATTATCGCATGTACCTAGGTATTCTTTTGGTGGACCAGATATGGCTGGATGAGTAACAAAATAAACATGTGCATTACTGGAGAAAGAATAGTCTCTTCAATAAATGATGCGGAAAACTGGACAGCCAACATGCAAAAAAAAAAAAAAAGAGAGAGAGAGAGAGAGAGAGAGACTAGACCACTACCTCACACCATTTACAAAAATCAACTCAAAATGGATTAAAGACATGAATGTAAGACCTGAAACCATACAACTCCTGGAAAAAAACATACACAGTATGCTCTTTGACATCGATTGTAGCAATGTCTTTCCAGATATATCTCCACAGGCAAGGGAAACAAAAGCAAAAATAAACAAAGGAGACTATATCAAGTTAAAAATCTTCTGCACAGCAAAGGAAACCATCAACAAAATGAAAGCTCAACCTACCGAATGGGAGAAGATATTTACAAATCATATATCTGATAAGGGCTTAAAATCTAAAATATATAAAGAACTCATACAACTCAAAAACTACTTGATTTTTTTACATGGGCAGAGGAGCCAAATAGACATTTTTCAAAAGAAGACACACTGATGGCCAATAGGCACATGAAAAAGATGTTCTACGTCACTAATTATTAGGGAAATGCAAATCAAAATCACAAGATATAATCTCATGCCTGTCAGAATGGCTATTATCAAAAAGGCAAGAAATAACAAGTGTTGATGAGGATGTGGAGGGAGAAAAGGAACTCTTGTACATTGTTGGTGGGAATGTAACCTGCTACAGCCACTGTGGAAAACAGTATGGAGATTCCTCAAAAAATTAAGAATAGAATTTCCATATGACCCAGCTATTCCACTTTTGGGTTTTATCCCCAAAATATGAAAACACTAATTAAAAGAAATACGCACCCCTGTGTTTATTGCAGCATCATTTACAATAGCTACTCTATGGAAACAACCTAAGTGCCCACTGGCAGATGAAAGGATAAATAAGATGTGGTGTATGTATATTAAATGGAATACTATGCAGCCATAAAAAAGATTAAATCTTGCCATTTGAGAGAATATGGACGGATCTTGAGGGTATTCCACTAAGTGAAATAAGTCAGATGGAGAAAGACAAATACTGTATGATTTCACTCATATGTGGAATTAAAAAAAAATAAATGAATAAATAAATGAACAAACCAAACCAAACAAAAACAAACATGTAGATACAGAGAACAGAGCAGTGGCTACCACAGGTGAAGGGATGAGGGGAGGGTGAAGAGGGTAAAAGTGGTCAACTTTATGGTGATGGATGGAAACAAAATTTTTGGTGGTGAGCACACTATAGTGTAAACATAAATAGAAGTATAATGTTGTACACATGAAACTTATGTTATAAACCAATGTTACCTCAATTTAAAAGAGACATGCATTATTTACAAGTTAATAAATATATATTTCAAACCATTTATTTTTCTTATCTTCATTTTTGCAAAGTCACTAATTATGTTGTTATAACTGAGATTTTCATATAATCTATGCTCTATTAACAGTAATGGGCTAAAGAATTTAAAAGTTAAATGCAGGACTTCCCTGGTGGCACAGTGGATAAGAATCTGCCTGCCAATGCAGGGGACACGGTTCAAGCCCTGGTCAGGGAAGATCCCACATGCCGTGGAGCAACTAAGCCCATGTGCCACAACTACTGAGCCCACGTGCCATAACTACTGAGCCCACGTACCACAACTACTGAAGCTCACATAACTAGAGCCCATGATCCGCAACAAGAGAAGCCACCACAATGAGAAGCCTGCACACTGCAATGAAGAGTAGCTCCTGCTCGCCACAACTAGAGAAAGCCGGCACGCAACAACGAAGACCCAACGCAGCCAAAAATTAATTAGTTAATTAAAAATAAAATAAAACTTAAATGCAACTGACTTCAAACTTTACATAATTTCAGTATATTTTCATGAAGAAATATAATGAAGTTAATGTAAAATTAAAATTATTATCATGCTTTAAAATGTTATTTTTCTAATATTTAAATCATCTATTAAAATTGAAGTGTAAATTGCAAATTATACTGAATAAATATTAAAAGTTATTTATAGAAAGCTGCCATTTGAAGGGAGGGCTTCCCTGGTGGCGCAGTGGTTAAGAATCTGCCTGCCAATGCAGGGGACACAGGTTTGAGCCCTGGTCCAGGAAGATCCCACATGCCATGGAGCAACTAAGCCCATGCGCCGCAACTACTGAGGCTGCACTCTAGAGTCCGTGAGCCACAACTACTGAGCCCGCGTGCCACAACTACTGAAGCCTGCATGCCTAGAGCCCGTGCTCACAACAAGAGAAGCCACTGCAATGAGAAGCCTGCGCACCACAAGGAAGAGTAGCCCCCACTCGCTGCAACTAGAGAAAGCCCACGAGCAGCAGCAAAGACCCAACACAGCCAAAAATAAAATAAAATAAATTAATTAATTAATTAAAAAAAAGAAAGCTGCCAGTTGAAAATTTAACTTTTTGAAATTTTAATTAAATCCTATGAAATATTTTTATAAAAATAAAACTATTGAAGTATTAGATGCCTATTTAGTTGCCAGTGTAACTTCATGTGCCATATTTGTTATACATACATATGCATATATACAAATTGAAGAGTAATATTAATTGTTTAGTACAGGAACATGTTCTTCAGCCACTGTGGTCAACTGTGACCCTACTGGGAAAGGATACATCATTATGTAAGAAGGTACTACATTCATACTGACTGAGAGAACGTTTGACAAGTTAATTGATTTGTCTTTTCTGTTACTTAATCACTATCACTGCTAAATTCTCCCTGCATCCCAAACAAGTGGCCATCTGCAGGGTCAGCAACAGCAAAACCTATGAATCTTCACAGCATTTGGTCACCATCACCTTTTGTTTCAATGATAAAGGACAAGAGGTAAGGAGACACATTTCCTTGCAACTTGAATAGTGTTAATTATAGCAGCAGATGTTTAGACTTATGGTCATGCTGTGTCTAGTAGGCTGCCTTCTAAAATGGCTCCCAGTGATCTCCACCTTCTGATGGTTATGCCCATATGTAATCCCCTCCCCTTGAGTGTGGACTGAGTCTAGTGACTTGCTTCTTTTTCTAGTTGCGGCGAGCGGGGACTATTCTTTGTTGCGGTGCACGAGCTTCTTACTGTGGTGGCTTCTCTTGTGTTGCGGAGCACGGGATCTAGGCGCGTGGGCTTCAGTAGTTGTGGCCCACAGGCTCTAGTTGTGGCTTGCAGGCTCTAGAGCGCAGCCTCAGTAGTTGTGGCGCACAGGCTTAGTTGCTCCACAGCATGTGGGATCTTCCCAGACCAGGGCTTGAACCCGTGTCCCCTGCATTGGCAGGCAGATTCTTAACCACTGCGCCACCAGAGAAGTCCCCTAGTGACTTGCTTCTATTGAATAGAATTTGGCAAAGAGTGACAGGATGTCAATTCTGAGATTAAAAGTCATGACTTTTGTCTTGTAGGCACTCTATTGCTGGCTTTGAAGAAGCAAGCTGCCACTTTGGAGCGGCCCACATGGCAAGAAACTGAGGGTGGCCTCTGGGAAATAGCCAAAAAGAGACTGATACCTTCAGTCCAACAACCTTTAAGGAACTGAATCCTGCCAGCGATCCATGGAGCAAGATTAGAATCAGGTCTTTCCCCAACGGAGCCTTCAGAGGAGACCACTGGCAACACCCTGATTGCAGCTTGATGGGAGACCCTGAAGCAGAGGATCCAGCTAAGCTTCTCCCAGGTTTCTGACTGACAGAAATCATGAAATAATGTGTGTTGTTTTGAGCTACTAGTTTGGGGGTAATTTTATATAACAAGAGATAATTAATACACTGAGCCAGAATTAAGTGTCAGATCCTTAGTAACAGAGATACCCCTATGTCCCTTCAAAATTGTTTGTGTGTGTTGACATGAGGTGTCCTCTTAAATGTGGGCTCAAGGCGGAGTCCCTTCTTGCCTGGGTGTACTAATAGTACCAGGACTAGTTCATTAGTCTTCAATTTTTTTGCTTGCATGTTCCCTAAAAACATTTTGGAAAACTATGTGACCTCCTGCATGTCTTTTACTTCATATCTAATTTTTTCCTTGTAAATTTAAATAACTACAAACAGTGTAAAAATTTTAGTATCTTATAAATATCAACATTTAAAAATAAGACAGGGGCGTCCCTGGTGGCGCAGTTGTTGAGAGTCCGCCTGCCAATGCAGGGGACGTGGGTTCGTGCCCCGGTCCGGGAGGATCCCACATGCCGCGGAGCGGCTGGGCCCGCAAGCCGTGGCCGCTGAGCCTGCGCGTCCGGAGCCTGTGCTCCGCAACGGGAGAGGCCACAACAGTGAGAGGCCCGCGTACCGTAAAAAAAAATAAATAAAAAAAAAATAAAAATAAGACAGTTTATATTACTGTTTTAAATGTAACCAATAGAACCTAAATGCCATAGCTTTTTTTTTTTTTGGCTATGCCGTGAGGCATGTGGGATCTTAGTTCCCCAACCAGAGATTGAACCCGTGCCCCCTGCAGTGGAAGAGCAAAATCTTAACCACTGGACTGCCAGTGAAGTCCCAATGCCATAGCTTTTTGATATTCAACATCATCCTTTTGAAAAACATACTTCGCCTTCCAATGCAAGGTTACAGGTTCAATTCCTGATCGGAGAGCTAGGATCTCACATGCCTCAGGCCAAAAAAACAAAAAACATAAAACACAAGCAATACTGTAAAAAATTCAATGAAGACTTTTAAAAAAAATGGATGGTCCACATCCAAAAATAAAATCTTTAAAAAAAAACCAGATAGAACATATGAATATACTCTTCTTCAACAGCTGGACATTTTACATTATTTACTTTTTCCTTGAATTTATATTTCATTCACTTCCACTACATAATTTTTTCTTAATGTATTTTATATGTGAAAGTCTTGTATTGATCTTTCTATATTTCTCTGTAACAAAATATATTTTTTAAAATTAGTTCTTTTTAATTTCTTTTAACCATAATACTCTAAATGTTTAAACTTTTCTTTTGGATTGAACTATTAGCAACAAAGCAAATTGATCAAAATCACATAAATATATTATACATTTTGATAGCTATCAATAAACATAAAATTTTATTTACAATGCGTCTTTTAATGGGTTTTTAGCTAGTTCTGTATTAAAGAAGAACAAATCTGACTCCATATTAGATCTGTTCCTTTTACTTTTGTCTTTTATTTTAAATTATTTATTTATTTATTTATTTATTTTTGGCTGCGGTGGGTCTCTGTTGCTGCGCGCAGGCTTTCTCTAATTGTGGTGAGCGGTGGCTTCTCTTGTTGCGGAGCACGAGCTCTAGGCGCATGGGCTTCAGTCGTTGCAGCATGCAGGCTCAGTAGTTGTGGCTCTGGGGCTCTAGAGCACAGGCCCAGTAGTTGTGGTGCATGGGCTTAGTTGCTCCACAGAATGTGGGATCTTCCAGGACCAGGGTTCGAACCTGTGTCCCCTGCATTGGCAGGCAGATTCTTAACCAGTGCGCCACCAGGTAAGTCCTCCTTTTACTTTAATCTTTATGCTCTGTTGCCTTGCTTAGTCATGCTGGCTCTGCACCTTTCGTAAAAGAATGTTGCCTATAGCTTCAAGTATACAGGATAGACTGACCTTGACCTGACCTGAACACAGAATAACATTTGTCTTGTTGGAGGTTTAGAGGAACATCGTGACCTGTGAACTGACCTACCTGGACAGCTGCAAGAACAAACGATCCCACACCAAGAAGTTTGCAACAACTAACCACGCCACTCCCTCATCTTGCCTTTAAAAGGGCTTTGCTGGACTTCCCTGGCGGTCCAGTGGTAAAGACTCCACACTTGCTTCCACTATATGGGGCACGGGTTCAATACCTGGTCAGTGAACTAAGATCCCGCAAGCCCTACAGTGTGGCCAAAAAAAAAAAAGAAAAAGAAAAAGGCTTTGCTTGAAAGCCTTTTGGGAGTTTGGGCTTTTTAAGTCATGAAAAAGCCCTTTGCCTGGCCCTGCAATAAACCTTTCTCTGCTCCAGACTCTGACAACAACAAGTTCTGGTACTGTTTGGCCTCACTGTGCCTCAGGCACCTGGGCTTGCTTTAGGTAACAGTTCATGTAACATCGTTACATGTAACAATCGTAAGAATAGCATAGCTGGAATGAGACAACCTTCAGTAACAATTCTCTATCTATTTTTCTTTTCATCAGAATAAAAGCTGAGAGTTCTTGTTCACATAAATAAGTAAATGGGAATGGAAATAATTTTATTATAGCAATGACACTCACTTCTTTGAACTTCTTCTGAATTATATGCCAAAAATCACATAATAAGCCATCATTAAATGTATTTTAATGATATTCAAGCTGAAAACTCCATTAGATTCTCTATTAATTTTGTTGAAAGCAACGAATTGGAAACCACCTGACTTGCTAAAGGATTCATTACTCAATTATTAGAGTCATTTACTTTCAAAAACAATATTTCAAATTGGGCTTCCCTGGTGGCGCAGTGGTTGAGAGTCCGCCTGCCGATGCAGGGGACATGGGTTCGTGCCCCAGTCCGGGAAGATCCCACATGCCGTGGAGCGGCTGGGCCCATAAGCCATGGCCGCTGAGCCTGCGCGTCCGGAGCCTGTGCTCCGCAACGGGAGAGGCCACAACAGTGAGAGGCCCGCATACAGAAAAAAAAAAAAAAATTTCAAATTGTACTTTAGTTTAGCAACTCAGATGTTTTTATATTTCCCCAACTTGGGAGAATGGCAAATGGGCAATGGCAAAAGAGGAGGAGAGAAATGAAAATATGCACAAAAGCTCACAGGTAAATCAGTTTTAGGAAAAAGATATACAGAAATAGAGAATGTGAAAATGGATACATTCATAACTGGCCATGTCCTCCTGTCCCTTGTAGGACTTTGTGTATTCCTTGGAGTCTGCACACTCCAGGGTGAAGACCACTGGACTAGGGACATGTAGTATGACTGTCAGCCAGCACAAGGTGTACTTGAGACTTAACCAAAAATTCAAAATGAGACCAGTCAGCATGGTATGTGTTTTCCTTTCCCTCCAGATATGTTCAGCCACGTGCATGCAATGGCAGAGTTGGCAGAGAATTAGGACTTTGCCAAGAGTGCTGGGAAAGGATGAAGGAGCAAAGGAGTCAAGGCTGTATGCAAGGTAACATCAGGATTATTGGTGAAGTCCAGACAGCAAGATGAGTCCTAAAATTTCCAGTTCTTAAGGATGAACTCTCCCAGGGTAGCAAAATGAGAAGAGAAGGGGGTTCAAGCTTTGGACAGCTCCAATATTTAATGTCAGTGGGGCAGGAAGTAGATGGGCTCCAGGCTAGACATTTACAACAGGCCTCCTGTTTGCACTTCCTGAAACAGGAGATAGGTGGGCTCCAGGATAGATATTTACAACCAGCCTCCTGTTTGCACTTCGAAATAGGAATAACAACAGAAACAGGGTACGTACACTTTAAGATAACAGTCATGGCAGGAACAGAGAGGGGCTAAACCCTGTTTGAGTAAAAGATCAAGAGGTCCTATATTTCCCATCTTTGGGGCAAAGGAGACACCGTACATGCACAGAAAGGCTCCTTGGGGGTCAAAAAGAAGGGGTCACCACCCCAGAATAGGTGATGCCAAGGGCCCCCATAGGCCTCTGGGCTGGAATCCATCTTGGAAAAAAGTTGTGCATGCAAGTTGGGGAGGGTCCTATGACAGGTCAGGTGTGGAAAAAGAAACCAGATAATTGGCCAAAGGTAAACAGAGGCTGGGAAGAGCCACGCTGTATAAACGATTTAACCAACTCTTTACTCCTCCTCATTAGGGAGAACGCCCACACCCTTTCTCTCTGGGTGTGTTATCTCTGCCTTGCTTCTGTCTTCACTAAACAAACTGTTTCTCTGTGTGCTCTCCCACTTGTTGTGCTGTCTCTAATAATAAACTTCATACCTGTTTTTACAGTTTTTGTCTCCCTGAGAAATGCATTTTTCAGTGGAGGCAAGAGCCACAGAAAATTTACTTCTAGTCTCCAGCCCTTGCTGGTCTAGTGGCTAGGATTCCTGGTTTTCATCCAGGCTACCCAGGTTCAATTCCTGGGCAGGGAACTAAGATCTTGCTTCAAGCCACCACTCACTGCTGCTGCTTCTCCAAGATCATCAGGATAAAGAAGGCAATGGAGGTCAAGAGTGATCACAGAGGTGGATATTAGAAAGTGTTGGGTCTTGGAGACCAAGGAAAGTGTCCCAAGAAAGTGGAAGTCCACTTATCTGGTGCTGGGGAAATCAAGTAAGAGGAGGTCTGGAAATTTATTGTATTTAGTTACATCCAAGTCATTGGGGGATTTAGGAGAGTAAGAGGCAGAAGCCCAACTGGAGTGGGTTGTGAAAAATGAGTGGGAGGTGGGGGATGGGAAAAGCCAATACTAACAATTCTTATTTGGAGGAGGACAATACGATTATTCTTTATCCCTTTTATTGGTTTTCATTATAATGTTTACTGCAGTTTATTATATATATATATATACATATTGTCTTCTCTTCTTTATCTGTGGGTCTCCTTTCTCAAAACTGGAATCATAGGCTTCCCTGGTGGCGCAGAGGTTGAGAGTCCGCCTGCCGATGCAGGGGACACGGGTTCGTGCCCCGGTCTGGGAAGATCCCACATGCCGTGGGGCGGCTGGGCCCGTGAGCCATGGCAGCTGAGCCTGCGCATCCGGAGCCTGTGCTCCGCAACGGGAGAGGCCACAACAGTGAGAGGCCCGCATACCGCAAAAAAAAAAAAAAGAAAAAAAAAAGAAACTGGAATCAAAGCTCTATGAGGCTGGCAACCAACACTGTCTTGTCCAGTCTGTGCAGTATACTGGACACTTGGAAATATTTTTGAATCAATTGATGAAAAAACCAATGCTAAACAAAAGGTTTACAGAAGTAGTTCATCCCCAAACAAAGATATATCTTGATCCAAGGACAAATTTGTGCTTCATTTCTTTGAACTTGAAAGAAATTTTAAGCTCTTTTGGTTAAATCTTGAGAATTGGACATTCAAGTTCCTCTCACCTCATGCCGCAAACCTCCCTGAAATGGGATAAGAAAGGCACAAAGAGAACAGGGGAAGAGACAATATCAGACAGGAGAAGACAACATCTTAACTGTAAAGCTGGTGGAGCTGAGAGAAGAGTGATTACTGACCTTGTCAATCCGAAAAAGCAAAACCTAAGGGTGAGAGCAGGAGCTGTGGGCAACAAGAAGCAATTCCTGAGGCACAACTTCGGGAAGATGTAGGAATTTCACAGCTCTAGTTTCCCGTGAAAGCAGAGGTGCAAGGAGAGGATGGATTAAAAGTTTTTGAAGAAGCTGAGATACCTGCAGTTAATTCCCCCCACAGCTGGTAACCAGGCAACTCCCAGGCCAGCCCATCATGCTGAGAGAAGACGGGGGAAAGGCCAAACCAGACAGATTCTGGCCTTGGGGACACCAAGCCCAAATGAGCAGAGAGCAGGCTCCATACTGAACACAGGGGCCTTTAGTGAAGACCTATATCCCAAGCAGTGAACCACCAGCCCCCTTTCCCCATTTGGTTCCCAGAAGACTGACAATCCACTCTCACCCCCCAGGAGGCAACTGACTCCCTCAAGAAAAAATACCCACAGGTACTGACGTTTGAATGTGATTCAAAAAATTTGCCATTCTGCGTGCAGGAAAGCGCGGAGTCCTAACCACTGTCCTGCCAGGGAATTTCCGTGCTTCAAAAATTTAAGTCTGGATTCCCACTCAATTACCTCAAGGCCACTAGTTCCCACCTAGGTTCCAGAGTGGCCCACCAGCTTGTGGGTGTCTTGCTTTTAAATAGGAGTGCTCAGTTCAGGACTGTATACTGTATTTGAGGGAGACTTTGGACATGAACAAAAAATCAAAATAAAAAGTTAAAAAGAAGCCGGTGGGCGGCGCCGGCGGGAGCTCGCCCGTCACAAGATGGCGGCGGCCATGTGGGCCGCAGGCCCCGGGCCGGTTCACATCCGGGCGGCCCGCGGTGGCGGCCGGCCCGTGGTCTCTCCTCGTGGTCACTCCCTCCGCCTCTCCCACCTTGCCCGGGATGGATCTGCCCGTGTGCCTGGGCACGGCAGAGCCCAGCAACGTCCAGGTCTTCCTGACCAAGTTGTGGACCTTCGTGAGCAACCAAGACACGGACGTTCTGGAGCCCGAGCAGGAACAGCGTCCACGTGCTCAACCAGAGCCCGTCTGCCAAAGAGGTGCCACCTAAGTCCTCCAAGCACAGCAGCACGGCCAGCTTCGTGGGGCAGCTCAACATGTGTGGCTTCCGGAAGGTGGTCCGCATTGAGCAGGGCAGCCTGGTCAAGCCAGAGGGGGACGACACCAAGTTCCAGCACCTGTGCTTCCTGAGCGGCCAGGAGCAGCCCCTGGTCAAGAGGAAAGTGACCAGCGTGTCCACTCTGTGGAGCGAGGACATAAAGATTCCCCAGGACAGGGTCACCAAGCTGCTGACCGACGTGCAGCAGATGAAGAGGAAGCAGGAGAGCATGGATTCCAAACTGCTGACCGTGAAGCAAGAGAACGAGGCCCTGTGGCGGAAGGTGGGTGGCCTGCAGCAGAAGCACGCCCGGCAGCAGAAAGTCGTCAACAAGCTCATCCAGTTCCTCATCTCGCTGGTGCAGTGGAACTAGATCCGGGGGGTGAAGAGAAAGATCCCCCTGATGCTGTACGACAGCTATTCCATGCCCGGTACTCCCTGGAGCACATCCACGGCCCGGGCCCCTACTCGGCTCCGGCATGGCCTACAGCGGCCGCAGCTTCTGTTCCCCAGATGCTGTTGCCGGCTCGGGACCCTTCGTCTCTGACATCACTGAGCTACCCCAGTAGTCCCTTGGCCTCTCCAGGCAGGAACATAGACGACTAGAGGCCCCTGTCCAGTAGGACCCTGGTTCGAGTCAAGGAGGAGCCCCCCAGCCCACCTCGGAGCCCCCGGGCAGAGGATGCTGGTCCCGGGCACCCGTCCACCATGGTGGATACGCCCCTGTCCCCAACCACCCTCATTGACTCCATCCTGTGGGAGAGCCTGCGCCGGCTGCCTCGGCCACACCCTTCACAGACGCGGGGGCGGAAGGGGGTGACCCCTCTCGCCCCTGCCCACCTCGGCCCCACACCCCATCCCTCCCAGAAGTGCCTCAGCATAGCCCGCCTGGACAATTTGACTCGCGCTCCATAGATGTCTGGGGTCGCCCGCTTCTTCCCCTGCCCCTCCTCCTCTCTGCGTGTTTGAGTCCAGCCAGGGGACCGAGCTCAGGGACCACTTGGACGCATGGACTCCAACCTGGGCCACCTGCAGACCAAGCCGACTAGCCACGGCTTCAGCGTGGACACCAGTGCCCTGCCGGACCTGTTCGGCCCCTCGGTGACATTGCCCGACAGGAGTCTGCCTGACCTTGACAGCAACCTGGCCCGCGAGACCCCCAGGCCTCGCGAGGCAGAGAGCAGCAGCCCTGACTTGGGGAAGCAGCTCCTGCTGGACCCGGGCTCCGTGGACGTGCGGGGCAGTGGTCTGCCGGTGCTCTTTTTTTGTGGTACGCGGGCCTCTCACTGTTGTGGCCTCTCCCGTTGCGGAGCACAGGCTCCGGACGCGCAGGCTCAGCGGCCATGGCTCACGGGCTCAGCTGCTCCGCGGCTCGTGGGATCTTCCCGGACCGGGGCACGAACCCGTGTTCCCTGCATCGGCAGGCGGACTCTCAACCACTGCGCCACCAGGGAAGCCCTGCCGGTGCTCTTAGAGCTGGGGGAGGGCTCCTGCTTCTCACAGGAGGACAACCACGCTGATGACCCCACCATCTCCCTGCTGATGGGCTCTGAGCCCCCCAAAGCAAGGGACCCCACTGTGTCCTAGAGGCCTGGGTCTTGGCGTGGCCCCCCAGACCAAGGGTCCGGCCCCGTGTGCCAAGGCTTGCTTGGGGCTTCATAGCCACACTTGGACTGACTAGTACACGGGTGTTCATAGAACTATATTTTGGATTTTTACATGAGAAACCCCCTTTCCCTTTCCATAGAGATATACAGATACATACGAGAACGGACGGGTGGATGGACAGACGGACAAGACAGGCAGAGATCTAAGAACAACGGGCTCTGTCTGTGGCAAAAAACAAACAACAACAAAATACAGAGCAAACAGAGGCAGAGAGAAGAGGGGAATGTCACATAAACTATAATAAACTTCCTCATAGATAAGCTAGAGTGTCTCTGAAAGAAGAACAGGATGCTGTGAAACATCAGCAAGGAGGTGCTGTAAGATGATCAACAGTATATGAGAAATAAAACCTTAAGGCCCATTTTAAGATCCAGACTTTTCTTCTTATGAGGGAAAGAAGCTACTGGTATTTAAAAAACAACAGTTGGCATTATTATCCTTAGCTCAACCAACCAAAAATGGTCTGTATCTTCTTTTTGTGTCTTGAAAATGAAGGGAGTCTCTAAAGAAAGAAATGTATCTTTCTCTGAGAAATTACTGTTTGTTCTGGTTATTTAGGAATTGTATTGGTTTGACACTGCAATTAATTTACAAAGGAATTCTTCCTATTGAATAGGTAACATACTGCAAAATCCCACAGGGAGAAAGGTGCATCACTTGTTTTCTCGTTTCCTGCAGCCACCCAGTTCACCTCTCAGGAGCCAGACTCTTTTACTGGTTTCTCCTGCATCTTTCCAGATAGAGGCAATTTACTGTGAAGCCAACTACGCTTCTGCATCAGCGTCCTTTGCTTGCTTAGGCCCCTTCCCAGGCCTTATACCGAATTTTGTATTTGTACTTTTTGTATTCTTTTTCTTAAAAAGGGCCACCAGAATTGTACAAGTTTCAGAGCCCCTCAAACCTGAATCTGCTAGCTTCCAGAGACAGTGTCTTCATATACAAGCATGTATTTGCATATATTCTATAAAAATACATAAACAGTAGTATATCATATTCATTGTTCCCTGCCTTGCTTTTTTACACTTCATATCTTGAAATCAGTATTTACAAGAGTTGCCTCCTTTTTAACCATTGTGTTACATTCTATTGTAGGGATAATGGTACTTTTATGTAAACATTCATCTATTGATGAATAATTGAGTTATTTCCACTATTCTACCAATACACACGGTGCTGCAATGAATAACCTTGTATGTAATTCACAGTCAGAGTGACCATACCTGCAGGTGTCTGGGGTAGTCCTTACTTGTAACAGTGCTCCCTTAGATTCTCAAAAATGTCCAGTGTAGATGTATATTCTTTGAAGGAGAATCACTAGATTAAAGAATATGTAAATATTTAACTTCAATAGATATTATAAAATTGCTGTCTGTAGAGGTTGCACCGGTGTACCCTCCCATCAACGTGTGGACAGTACTAATTTCGTTCCCTGGCCCCTGCCAAATGAGAGTGTTATCAAACTTCTATATCTATATGATGGGCAAGAAATAGTGTGTCATTGTTATTTTAATTTACTTTTAAAAGTTAGTGAAATTAAGTGTATTTCTTTCAGTCAAGTGGTTGAAAATCTATTTGAATTTCCTTTCCTATAAATAATCTGTGTCTTTGCTCATTTTCTATTGGTTGTCAATATTTTTCTTATTGATTTGAAAGAGATTTTTATATGTTGGGGAGTGCTGCCTGTTATTTAGAAATAACGTCAGGAAAGTAAAGGCTGGAGGTAAATATACACATACTTTATTTTAATCCATGCTTTTCAAACTGGTTTACACACATCCAAGGAAATACTTGTCAGTGTGGCAGGGAACAGAGTAGATGGTGTTTAATAGCATCAGCTCTGGAGCCAGACTGCCGTGTTCATGTTCCAGTTCTGCCTCTTGCTAACTAAGTAACTTTGGACAAATCTTTTAAATTTCATTGACTCAATTAACTATCCATAAAGTAGATAATAATCTCTACTTCACAAAGTTGGAGTTAAAGAGCCTATGCCAAGAAAAGATAGTTAGCTTGGAAAACCAAAATAAACAATAATTCTGGTCCTGTTATTTGGCTTTTTAAAAAGAATCATAAGGGGCTTCCCTGGTGGCGCAGTGGTTGAGAATCTGCCTGCTGATGCAGGGGACACAGGTTCGAGCCCTGGTCTGGGAAGATCCCACATGCCGCGGAGCAACTAGGCCTGTGAGCCACAACTATTCAGCCTGCGCGTCTGGAGCCTGTGCTCCGCAACGAGAGAGGCCACGACAGTGAGAGGCCTGCGCACCACGATGAAGAGTGGCCCCCGCTTGCCACAGCTAGAGAAAGCCCTTGCACAGAAACAAAGACCCAACACAGCAAAAATAAATAAATAAATTAAAGTACCCTTAATTTAAAAACAAAAATCATAAGGACACACACAAAATTAAGGTAAAGTGATAAGAGTATGCCATGCAAATTTTGAACAAGAATCCAACTGGCACAGATAACTTCTTAACAGACTGTATCAGCTAATTGCTGTTTTTATTTATTTATTTATTTTTGGTTTCAATTAATTAATTTATTTATTCATTTATGGCTGCGTTGGGTCTTCATTGCTGTGGGCTTTCTCTAGTTGTGGCGAGCAGGGGCTACTCTTCGTTGGGGTGCGGGCTTCTCATTGCAGTGACTTCTCTTGTTGCAGATCACGGGATCTAGGCACACAGGCTTCGGTAGTTGTGGCACGTGGATTCAGGAGTTGTGGCACATGGGCTTAGTTGCTCCGTGGCATGTGGGATCTTCCCGGACCAGGGCTTTAACCCATGTCCCCTACATTGGCAGGTGGATTCTTAACCACTGCGCCACAAGGGAAGTCCTAATTGCTGTTTTTTAAAAAAGAACAACAGGCCCCAAATGGAGTCATTTATGCTACGCCCCACCGAGACTTAGTACCTAACTTAATTGTACTTTCAACTTCTCCCAGGAGTGGAATTTTAAACCAATTAGTCTGAAAGTACCTGATCAACCCTAGTGAAGTAATCAGCTTGATAAGACCCCCTGCCTTCCCCTAATGCAAGGGGATCTTCCCTGGAACATTCACTTAACTTCCTTGTCTCATCCTCCTTCTGCTTTTAAAATCTTTCCATCTTGAACATCTCCTCAGAGCACAGTTCTCTTTGTTTTTTGGTGGGTTTTGTTTGTTTGTTTTTAAATAAATTTATTTATTTAATTTATTTATTTTTGGCTGCGTTGGGTCTTCGTTACTGTGCGTGGGCTTTCTCTAGTTGCGGCGAGCAGGGGCTACTTTTCATTGCGGTGCGCAGGCTTCTCATTGCAGTGGCGACTCTTGCTGCAGAGCACGGGCTCTAGAGCGCAGGCTCAGTAGTTGTGGAGCACGGGCTTAGTTACTCCGCGGCATGTGGGATCTTCCAGGACCAGGAATCGAACCCGTGTCCCCTGCATTGGCAGGCGGGTTCCTAACCAGTGCACCACCAGGGAAGCCCCAGTTTCTTGATGGTGTTTTTTGGCCCTGCTGCATGGCTTGTGGGATCCTAGTTCCCTGACCAGGGATCGTACCCGGGCCCACGTCAGTGAAAGTGCTGAGTCTTAACAACTGGACCACCAGGGAATTCCCTGAGCACACTCCTGTTTGTTAGATAGGATGCTGCCCAATTCATGAATCATTGAATAAAGCCAATTAGATATTCAAATTCTCTCTGTTCAGTTTGTTTTCTAACACTGTGTATCTCACTATCCCAATATTTTGTGTCTTAAGCATTTAATTAACTCACGCTTCTGTGGGTTGGCAGCATGGGCTGGGCTCCTGTATGGATTTCTTGTAATCTCAGCAAAGCTCACTCATATGTTTGTGATCAGCAGCTGGTCACTTGGACAGCTCTGCTTCTGAAGGTTGCCTGGGCGTTGCTGCGGTGATAAGAGGTGCCCGGGCCACAGGTCTTGTCATCCAGAAGACTAGCCTGAGGTTGTTGGCTGGCAGGGTTTCGGGATTGAGAGCAGAAGTGTACAGGGCTTTCTGAGGCCTTGGCTGGCACAAGGTTGCTTCCACCTGGTTTTATTGACCTAAGCCAGTCACAAGGCCAATCCAGATTCCAGCAGTGCGGCAACAAGCTCCACCTTTTGATGGCGTAGCTGCCAAGAGCACATTGCAAAGAGCTCAGATAACAGGAAGTGGGGAGCATTGCAGCCGATTCCACACCTAGATAAATTTGAAGTTTGGGATACAGAGTGCAGGTGAGAGATAGCCAGCAATCATGGGGCTATACAAACCCACAAACGTCCCACAGAGCAAAAGTCAATCTGAACGTCTGTCACAGCCAGAGGAAACCAAAACCACTTCTGGTCTGTGCTGGTTAAGTAAAGCATTTCCTCCCCTGCATCTGGCACTGATGGGTATGGTGGGATGCTGCGGGAGTCTGGAAAGAAATTCACAAAGAAGAATCCGGCCACACTGTCTTTGTTCCCCAGCACAACTTTCCAAGTCAAGCCAGTGATGGCTGGCCGAGGGAAGAAACTTAATTTAAAATGAAGTGTGGAGGACTTTTTATAGAGAGATTGAGCAGATTCGCTCTGTGACCTTCCTGAGTATTGTTCAAAGGCAGAGAAAGAACTAGCTCCACAGGGCAGGTTTCCAGGGACAATGGGGGAAAAGGATAAAGCTATTATCTGATTACAACCTACAAGCCCACAGACTCAATGTACTGTTACAGAGATAAAAAAAATTATAGATTGCAGTAAGTGATATAAAGGAAATAAACAGCGTGAGAGAGAGTTAGAGCTATAGAGAGAGGGGTGGCATTGGGTTTCTTGATAGAGTTGCCTGGAAATGACTCCCTGGGGCGACTTGAAGCCGGAGAATGAACTGTCCCAGTGTTTCAGGCAGAGGGACTGGCTAGTGTCAAGTCGCAAGACAGGGAAGACCTTGGCACGTTCTCGGGCAATGACTTGTTTTTTCTTTTTTAACTACAATTTATGGGATAAAAAACAGTTTATTACTGCAATCCAGAACACATGCATCCAAAACAAAAATTTCATGAAATTCTCCTTCTACATAAAGTGCTAAAATGCACTCTTGTATTTTCTTTTACTTCAGGTTCATTGAGACATAATTTACATACAGTAAAATCCACCCTTGTTAGGTGTACCGTTCCATCTGTTTTGACAAATGTATGCAGTCGCAGACATCACCACAATCAAGATATAGGACATTTCCATCCACCTCAAAATTCCCTCAGGCTCCTTTGTAGTCAGTCGCCTCCCCCAACATGAAGCCACTAGCAAGCGCTGATCTGATTTCTGCTCCTACAGATTTTTAAAAATAGTTTTTCTTAGTATCTGTCTATAGGTTTATTGATTTTAATGATCTTTTCAAATAACCTGGTATCATTAATTTTTCTCTATTTTTCTGTTCTCAATTTCATTGATTTGTGCTCTAATCTTACTTATTTCTTACTTATTCACTTTTTTTTTTTTTTTTTTTTTGCGGTACGCGGGCCTCTCACTGCTGTGGCCCCTCCCGTCGCGGAGCACAGGCTCCGGACGTGCAGGCTCAGCGACCATGGCTCAGCGACCATGGCTCACGGGCCCAGCCGCTCTGCGGCACGTGGGATATTCCCAGACCGGGGCACATACCCTTGTCCCCTGCATCGGCAGGCAGACTCTCAACCACTGCGCCACCAGGGAAGCCCCCTTACTTATTCACTTTGAATTTAATTTGCTCTTCTTTTTTCTGACTTCTTAAGATGGAACATAGATTAATAATTTGAAACTTTTTTTGTTTTCTAGTTTAATGTTTAAATTTCCATTTAGGCACCACTTTGGCTGTGTCCCGCAAATTTTGATATGTTATTTTTCCATTTTTATTCAATTCAAAATATTTTCTAGTTTCCCTTGTGACTTCCTCTTTGACCCATGGGTAATTTAGAAGTGTGTTGTTTAACCTGCAAATATTTGGGAGATTTTCCAGATATCATTCTAATTTAATTCAGTTGTGGTCAGAGAACATACTTTTTATGATTTCAGTTATTTAAAATTTGTTGAGTCTTGTTTTATGGTCCAGACTATTATCTATCTTGATGAACGCTTGATGTGCCCTTGGAAAGAATGTTGTTCTTCTGTTGTTGGGTGGAATGTCAATTAGGTCAAATCTGTTGATAGTGTGTTCAGATCTTTTTACCTTTGCTGATTTTCTGTCTACTTGTTTCATCAATTACTGAGACAGGAGTATTGAAGCCTCCAGCTATAACTGTGGATTTATCTATTTGACTTTCAGTTCTATAAGTTTTGCTATATGTATTTTGGAGCTGTGTTCAATGCATGAACATTTAGGACTATTATGTCTTCTTCATGAATTTTTGTTTGTTTTTGAGATTTTTTTAAACTTTTTTTTTAATTGGAGTATAATTGCTTTACAATGTTGTGTTATTTTGTGCTGTACAATGAAGTGAATCAGCTATATGTATACATATATCCCCTCCCGCTTGGACTTGCCTCCCATCCCCCCATCCTGCCCATCTAGATTATCCCAGAGCGCCGAGCTGAGCTCCCTGTGCTATTCCACAGGTTCCCCCTAGCTATCTATTTTACACATGGTAGTGTATTTGTGTCAAACCTAATTTCCCAATTCATCCCACCCTCCACTTCTGCCCCTTTGTCCATACGTCTGTTCTCTACATCTGCGTCTCTATCCTTGCACTGGAAATAGGTTCATCCGTACTATTTTTCTAGATTCCACATATATGCATTAATATACGATATTTGTTTTTCTCTTTCTGACTTACTTCACTCTGTATGACAGACTCTAGGTCCATCCACATCTCTACAAATTACCCAATTTTGTTACTTTTTATGGCTGCATAATATTCCATTATGTATATGTACATCTTCTTTATCCATTCATCTGTTGATAGACATTTAGGTTGTTTCCATGACCTGGCTATTGTAAATAGTGCTGCAGTGAACATTGGGGTACATGACTCTTTTTGAATTATGGTTTTCTCAGGGTATATGCCCAGCAGTGGGATTGCTGGGTCGTATGGTAGTTCTATTTTTAGTTTTTTAAGGAACCTCCATACTGTTCTCCACAGTGGCTGTATCAATTTTACAGTCCCACCAATGCTTGGTACAATTTAAATTTTCTTAAATTTTCTGAGGCTTGATTTGTGACCCAAGATGGATCTATCTTGGAGAATGTTTTGTGTGCACTTGAGAAGAAAGTGTATTCTGCTGCTTTTGGGTGGAATGTCCTATAAATATCAATTAAATCTATCTGGTCTATTGTGTCATTTAAAGCTTGTGTTTCCTTATTTATTTTCTGCCTGGATGATCTGTCCATCGGAGTAAATGGGGTGTTAAATCCCCCACTATTACTGTGTTACTGTCTATTTCCCCTTTTATGGATGTTACCATTTGCCTTATGTACTGAGGTGCTCCTATGTTGGGTGCATAAATATTTATAATTATGATACCTTCTTCTTGGGTTGATCCCTTGGTCATTATGTAGTGTCCTTCCTTATCTCTTGTAACAGTCTTTAAAGTCTACTTTATCTAATATGAGTATTGCTACTCCAGCCTTCTTTTGATTTCCATTTGCATGGAACATCTTTTTCCATCCCCTCATTTTCAGTCTGTATGTGTCGCTAGGTCTGAAGTGGATCCCTTATAGACAGCATATGTACGGGTCTTGTTTTTGTATCCATTCAGCCAGCTTGTGTCTTTTGTTTGGAGCATTTAATCCATTTACATTCAAGGTAATTATTGATATGTATATTCCTATTACCATTTTCTTAATTGTTTTGGATTTGTTTTTGTGGGTCTTTTTCTTCTCTTGTGTTTTCCACCTAGAGAAGTTCCTCTAGCATTTATTGTAAGGCTGGTTTGGTGGTGCTGAATTCTCCTAGCTTTTGCTTGTCTGTAAACCTTTTGATTTCTCTGGTGAATCTGAATGAGATCCTTGCTGGGTAGAGTAATCTTGGTTGTAAGTTTTCCCCTTTCATCATTTTAAATATATCCTGCCACTCCACCCTGTCTACAGAGTTTCTGCTGAAAAATCAGCTGATAACCTTACGGGGATTCCCTTGCATGTTATTTATTGCTTTTCCTTTGCTGCTTTTGATATTTTTTTCTTTGAATTTAATTTTTGTTAATTTGATTAATATGTGTCTTGGTGTGTTTCTCCTAGGGTTTATCCTATATGGGACTCTAGCTTCCTGGACTTGGGTGGCTATTTCCTTTCCCACATTAGGGGAGTTTTCAACTATAATCTCTTCAGATATTTTTTCAGACCCTTTCTCTTTCTCTTCTTCTGGGACCCCTATAATTTGAATGTTTGTGCATTTAATATGTCCCAGAGGTCTCTGAGACTGTCCTCAATTCTTTTTATTCTTTTTTCTTTATTCTGCTCCTCAGCAGTTATTTCCACCACTCTATCTTTGAGGTCACTTATTTGTTCTTCTTCCTCAGTTACTCTGCTATTGATTCCTTCTAGAGTATTTTTCATTTCAGTTATTGTGTTGTTCATCAGTGTTTGTTCTTTAGTTCTTCTAGGTCTTTGTTAAACATTTCTTGTATTTTCTCGATCCATGCCTCCATTCTATTTCTGAGATTTTGGATCATCTTTACTATCATTACTCAATTCTTTTTCAGGTAGGTTGCCTATTTCCTTTTCATTTATTTGGTCTTGTAGGTTTTTACCTTGCTCCTTCATCTGTAACATATTTTTTAGTCATCTCATTTTTTTTGATGGGTGGGGCTGTATTCCTGTCTTACTGGTTGTTTGGCCTGAGGCATCCAGGCCTGGAGTTTGCAGGCAGTTAGGTAGAACCAAGTCTTGGTGCCGAGATGAGGACCTCCGGGAGACCTCACTCCAGTTAATATTCCCTGGGGTCTGAGGTTCTTTGTTAGTCCAGCAGTCTGGACTCGGCACTCCCACCACAGGAGCTCAAGCCTGACCTCCCAGCCTGGGAGCCAAGATTCTGCAAGCCATGAGGCACAGCAGAAAAAAAAGGCAGAACAATAACAAAGAATAAAAAAGTTTTAAAAATTAGAAAAATAAGGACTTCCCTGGTGGTGCAGTGGTTAAGAATCCACCTGCCAATGCAGGGGACACGGGTTCGATCCCGGTCTGGGAAGATCCCACATGCTGTGGAGCAGCTAAGCCCGTGCACCACAACTACTGAGCCCGCATGCCACAACACTGAAGCCCACGTGCTGCAACTACTGAAGTCTGCGTGCCTATAGCCTGTGCTCCACAACAAGAGAAGCCACCGCAAGGAGAAGCCCATGCACCACAATGAAGAGTAGCCCCCGATCGCTGCAATTAGAGAAAGCCCACACGCTGCAACAAAGACCCAACGCAGCCAATAAATAAATAAATAAATAAATGTTTAAAAAGGCTTTAAAAAAAAAAGTAAACTGCTGATCCCTACTTTTTTCTCCTCTCCTGTTTGGAGGTCCCAACCTTATTTCACTTAGCTATTTATTTTGCTATTAATTTCATACTTTTATTATTTTTTAATCAAAGTTATTCATGCACATAGTCTAAAGATTCAAATAGTTGGGAAAAAACGTACCTTCTCCCACCCATCTGCCCATTTCTCCAGTCCAACATAGCCCATTTTTTTAAACTATTTATTTATTGAATTATAATTGACATATAATATTATATCAGTTTCAGGCATACAACATAGTGATTTGATATTTTTATACCTTATGAAATGATCTCCATGTTAAGTCTAGTTATCATCTGTCACTATACAGAGTTAGTACATTATAGCTCATTCTGCTTAGATGGCTATTCATCATTAAGCTATTATGACTGCACAAACATTACTCACTGAATAAACTCTCATTTTCCCTTGACCTAATAATTACCTTTTTGTTTATTGTTTCTATGTTCTTACCATTAATTCAACCCCCACATATCTTCCAGTATGTATTTCTTCTCAATTTGTTCAAACACATCAAGTAGTCTATCACATCTTCTGAATGAAATTCCCTCTCGAAGCCTCTGATCAGCTCCAATGGGAAGTGGCTGCCCTCCAGTCCTGTTGAACAGCTCTGGTGTTTGGGGTCTCCCTTCACTGTCCCCTAGGAATTTTCCTCCTCCCTTGTGTTTGACCTCCTGTTTCATACATATCAAGCCTTCTTCTTTTTTGTTTATCTCCTAGTTGTGGTGGAGCACATCCTGTAAAAGTTTCCAGAGCAAAGGTGCACGAGAAGTAAATGCTTTGAGACTTTGTATGTCTGGAAATGTATTTATCCTATTCATACACTGATTAGTAGTTTGGTTTGGTACTGAATCTTAGACTGGAAAAAAATTTCCTAAGAAATTTGAAAGCATTGCTCCACTGTGTTCTTGCTTTCAATGAATGGCATTCTTGCTCTTGATTCTTTGTATAAAACCTTTTTTAGGGGACTTCCCTGGTGGTCCAGTGGTTGAGACTCTGTGCTTCCACTGCAGGGGGCGCAGGTTTGATCCCTGCTTGGGAAACTAGGATCCCTCATGCCACGTGGTACAGCCAAACCAACAAAACAAAACCTGTTTTATCTTCCTTCAGGAGTTGTTAGGATCTTCTCTTTTTCCTCACTGGTGAAATTTCAAAATGGTATAACTCTGGAACGGGCATATTTTTGTTTAATGTGCTGGGCCCTGTCATTCTGGAAACTCATCTGCCAGTCCTGGGAAATTTCTTAAATTATTTCTTTGGTTATATCCCTCCAGCTGTTTTCCTTCTTTATATAACTCCCAGAATCAGATACTGGACCTCTTGGACTGATTCTATAAATTTTTTAATCCTTTTTTCCCCTCATTTTTCACATTGTTTTCCTTTTGCTCTATATTCTGGGAGATTTCACCAACATTATCTTTCAAATCTCTATGTTTTTCACTTCTATCATATATTTTTTTTCATTTTCAATAGTTCTGTTTTGTTCTCTGAATATTATTTTTTATAGTATTCTGTTATTGTTTCATGAATGTAATTTCTTTTCTTAACTCTCTTGAAGATTAATAATAGATATTTTGGCAAGTTTTCTTCCTCCTTTTTAGTCTCTGTTTCCTATGAGGTATTTTCTTATTTTGATCTCTATATTTCCAGTTAGAGATTTTTCTTAAATTTCTGATGATCCTTGGCTGTCTGCCTATATTTAAGAATGGTGGGACTTCCCTGGTGGCGCAGTGGTTAAGAATCCTCCTGCCAATGCAGGGGACACAGGTTCGATCCCTGGTCTGGGAAGATCTCACATACTGCGGAGCAACTAAGCCTGGGTGCACTAGGAGCCTGTGCCCCTAGAGTCCATGTTCTGCAACAAGAGAAGCCACCGCCTGCAGCAACTAGAGAAAGCCCATGTGCAGCAATGAAGACACAGTGCAGCCAAAAGTAAATAATTTTTTTTTAAATGGTGCACTAAAAAGCTGATTAGAAGACCTGTTCACTTTGCATGGGGCTTTTCAACTTTAACATGATAATCCTAGTTTGGGTTCTCCCAAAAGAGAACCGAAAGCCATGTATTCAAGTGGAAGTACTTGGTGGAAACATAAGTAGGGGAGTAGGAAAGCGAGACAGGGAAGAGAAAACAGCTGTAAAGCTAACTATGATTGAGGCTTAATGCTATGGAGTAACTTTGGGAAAACGGTGTAAAACACACACTTCAGAATTATTGCATACAAGGGCAAGAGACCTGGAGTATTTATACATCAAATTCCGACAGTCATTGGTTGAGAGCTGCTCCTGTGGAGGAAGGTATTAATTCCCTAGAACCTCTGGCCTCTGCCTTGTACCTGGGCAAGGTCGCCTTACCTGGCTTTGGAGAGAGACTCCAGGCAAAGAGGCTCAGATTTTGGCAGCTGGAAGTCAACAGGAGTACACTGAAGTGGGATTGCCCAGAGGATACGAGTGGGGGCAGTGATGTCTGCTGTAGTGACCTAGCTGGGCTGTTACTTGGGAACTTCCATCTGCATTTTTAGGTCTTTTCTTTTGTCCTTGTCATATTTTCTGGACAATCTCTTGTCTGGAGGGTTACAGTCTGGTTGTCAGGGTCTGTGAGCTAAGTGGGGGGAAAGGCGGGGAATCTCACCTTTCATTGGGAAACTCTAAATCTTCACTTAATCCTCCTATTTCAGGATGACACCCTTGCTCTCTGATGTCCTCCAGTCTAGAGACTCTCTAATTAGTACTGTTGACCTAAATAAACAGACTGCCAGATATTTCTCCAGCAAAGATAGGCTTATTAGGGATCAGCAGAGAGTTGCAGTTCGGGATCTGCAGTCTGGTGAGGCACGTGCAAGTCCCTACACGGCAAGGGAGGGAGAATTCTTTTACAGAGAGGAAAAGGAAGTTGGAAGGGCTATAGCAAACAAAAAATTCATGGCTTTTCACTGGCGGAGTCCTTGCCAGGAAAGGAGTATTTCTTCTTCCTAGTGGTCTCTGCTGTTGTCGCAGGGTGTGAGAGCTCCCCCTGCTGGTCTCCTGACTGTATTTAATTGAGGTTTCTATTTATTGATACTACTTTTTTTACATTTCTCCCTTTTGATCAAGATCATTCTCTGAACGCATTGCAGATCCAGAGACAGGTTTTCTAGTTTCAACGGCTTTTTGTCCCTCAGTATCAGGAAGGATCTTTCTTGGGTGTAGTGTCTTATGTCAGAGAGAAAATGCACAGATTGAAAATCTATCAAGGTCACATCTGAGCAACAAGAAGGGGCAGGAGGGAGAAGTCTCATGTACCTTTTATCTAAAGTCCATATGTTATCAAGATCATAGACACTGGATACCATCTGAAGTTTTTTTTTTTATATAAATCTATTTAATTAATTAATTAATTTATTTATTTTTGGCTACATTGGGTCTTCATTGCTGCACACAGGCATCCTCTAGTTGCGGTGAGCAGGGGCTACTCTTCGTTGAGGTGCACGGGCTTCTCATTGCGGTGGCTTCTCTTGTTGCAGAGCACAGACTCCAGGCACGCAGGCTTCAGTAGTTGTGTCACGTGGGCTCAGTAGTTGTGGCTCGCGGGCTCTAGAGTGCAGACTCAGCAGTTGTGGAGCACAGGCCTAGTTGCTCCACGGCATGTGGGATCTTCCCGGACCAGGGTTCGAACCCATGTCCCCTGCATTGGCAGGCAGATTCTTTTTTATTTTATTTTTTTTTTGCAGTATGCGGGTCTCTCACTGTTGTGACCTCTCCCATTGCGGAGCACAGGCTCAGCGGCCATGGCTCACGGATCCAGCCGCTCTGCGGCATGTGGGGTCTTCCCGGACCAGGGCACGAACCCGCGTCCCCTGCATCGGCAGGCGGACTCTCAACCACTGCGCCACCAGGGAAGCCCAGGCAGGCGGATTCTTAAGCATCACGCCACCAGGGAAATCCTGAAGTTGGTTTTTTTTGTTGGTTTTTTAAAAATATTTACTTATTTATTTGTTTGGCCATGCCGGGCCTTAGTTGCGACATGTGGGATCTTTTAGTTGCGGCATGTGAGACCTTTAGATGCAGCATGTGAACTCTTAGTTGTGGCATGTTGAATCTAGTTCCCTGACCAGGGATCGAACCCGGGCCCTCTGCATTGGGAGCGTGGAGTCTTAGCCACTGGACCACCAGGGAAGTCCCTATCTGAAGTATTATGTCATCAAAAAGGTTTGGGGAAATTTTTTCAACAGGCCTGGTCTGGATATCTTGGGAAAGCTGTCTCATCAGATGTCATCTGCTTCAATTCTGGGAATCTTTACTTTCAGGTCACCAAATGATGTGCAGCTACAGTCAGGGTTCAGTACTTTCTTTAGGTGTGTCAGATAAATCCAAGAGTCTATTCCTTGGAGTTTGGCAGCACGAGGGTTGGTAGAAGTACCCGATAAAAGCCTTTCCGGAGAGGCTGAAGAGAGTCCTTCTGGAGGTTTCTTTTCCAAGAGATGATGTCTTCAGGTTGCAAGGTGTGATGCTTAAGGTCTTCCTCTCCTGAGTATGCACTGTGGAAAGATTGCTCTACCAAAGCACGGTTATTTTTAATAGAAGCAATTAGGCCTTTGCAATATTGGGTGTCTCTCCTTTTATCAGTTGTGAGTCAAAAGAAGCAGAAGCCAAGTGCATTGGGCATCCTGTGACTATCTCAAAGGGTATTTATGAGTTCCAAAAGGGGTGGATCTGAGACTTAGAAGGACCCATGGCAATGCTTTTGGAGGGTCTCCCCAAGGTAATTGAAGGACCTCTACAAATTTTGCCAGTTAAGTCTTAATGATGCCATTAGTGCATTCAACTAAACCAGAGGATTGAGAGTAGTAAGCACAGTGAAAGCATTGTAAAACTGGCCAAACAGTGCAGACTTGTTGAGGTATCCGGCCAATATAGTGGGTTCCTTGATCACTAATGAAGTTTGAGAGGAGTTTCCCCAGGTAGGGATAATCTTTTCCAAATGGATTTTAGCCACAATAGAGGCAGTAGCTCATCTGCAAGGGAAGGCTTTGGTCCAGAGTGAAAACATACAGACCATGACTAAAACATATATCCATGAGATGGAGGAAGTTGTTTGAAATCCATTTGCCAGATCCTGAATGGTCCATTAGGCAGTTTAAGTATAGAAGTATGAATAGGCTTCCCTGGGTTATACTTCTGACAAGTGGGACAAGTGAAGTGGGCAGTTTTTGTGGCCTTGTTAATGCTTCCTCACCAATATGGATTCATGAATGCTATCATTTTGTCAGTAGCCTAGTGGGTTAATCCATGTACAGTGGTGAGGAGTGGGAATTTTAGAGTCAAAGCAACAACGTTGAATTCCTAATCTTATTTTTCCTTTTCTGAGGTCAATTGGTTGGGCTGCTCTAGCCAGTTTTTCTAAGTTATCATTTAGGAGAAATACTCCTTTGGACTGTGACAGAAGTTTGGCTGCTGGCAGTCCCTTTAAGGGCAGCATTTCTTGTGGAAGTATCAGCAAGGTGATTTCCCTTAGCTTCCAGAGAGTCAAGTTCAGAATGCCCCAGAATTTTACCAATAGTTAAAGTGGCAGGTAAAAATATTGCACCTAATAATTTCTGAACATAGGGGCCATTTTAAATTTTATTTCCACTGGAAGTAAGGAAGCCACAGTGCTTCCACAACATTCCAAAATCATGAACTACTCTGAAAACATATCTACTATCAGTATAAATATTGGCAGTTTTGTCCTTGGCTGAAGTACAAGCCCATGTAAAGGCATATCATTCAGCCTGTTGGCCGTAGGTAAAGATGCTGCCTCAACATCAAAAGGAGTTGTAGTAGCATACGCAGCACAATATTTACTGTTGTCACCTTTTAAATGAGAACCACCAGTAAACCATAAGAGATCAGAATTACCCAGAGGAATTTCCTCAAGATCATCAAGAGGAATCACAAGGTGGTCCATCAGCGTTAAGCAGTTGTGAGGGATTTCATTGGTGAAAAGGGGAGAAGAGTAGCAGGGTTAAGATTACTAGAACATAAATGCGTTACATGAGACCATTTAACAAAAGGACTTCATAGGAGGTGAGGCATCTGGCTGAGAAATGTTCAGTGTCATGAGAATTCAGGGGCGCTTCTACTGCATGAGGTACAAATGGCTAAAGGGGATCCACAACAATTTTCTCAGTGGCTTCAACCTAAAGGGCAGTGACCATAATGGCTCTAAGGCAAGGGGCATGATGGGTCGATGGTGGTCCCCGTATTTTTGGGTGAATACCCCAAGGACATTCCCTTAGTTTTCATATACAAAAAGGAAAAAGGGAATCTGATAATTGGGATGCCTAACGGTGTGTGGGTTCCTTACACTCTCCTTTAAAGCCTTAAATCTAAGTCTCCGGTTCTTTCCATAAAATTGGGTTGGGGTTGTTATTGTTGAGTAAAACATACTGAGGTTTGGCCGTAAGAGAGAAATTTGGAATCCAATTTTGGCAATAACCAATTATCCAGAGAAAACCTCACAGTTGGCACTTAGTTTTGGGTTTTGGGAAACTTAGGATACCATGAAGTCTAACTGGATCTAGGTGTAGCCCTTGTTCTGATAGCAGATGCCCGGATATCAAATCCAGGTTTGGGCAAACTGCATTTTCTCTTGGCAACCTCATGTCCCTTTAAGGCTGAAAGCTTTAGCAAACTGGATGCTGTCTCCCTGGGAGGAGCCTCGGGAAAGAGAGCAAAGAAGCAAACCATCTACGTATTGCAGCAAAGTAGAACCTCTAGGGAACTTTCTGTCATCCCGATAAACCTTCAGGATTTGTGATAAATAAGAAGGACTCTCAGTGAAACCCTGAGGCATTACTGTCCAGGTGAATTGTTTTTCTTCCCAAGTGAAGGCAAAAAGACATTGGCTAGTTCATCAGGAATGCATTGCATAAACCAATTATAGTAAAGAATTTACTTCCAGTGGGAATGGATGTTAGTGCGATATGAGGGTTAGAAAGCAAAACTTCCTTGAGTGATTTTGAGAACTGTGAGCATTGAAGCAGAATAGAAGAGGAAGAGCATTGGCAGATGCTTCAAGGTGGCCACAGCTGATATTTATGAACACATGTAAGGCCTCTTGTGGGCTCATCTAGAAATACCAGGAGAGAGAATTGTTTGCAGGACTGGCCGATGCAGGTTAAGACCTGTGGTGGTCTGTGACATAGGTGATCCCCAATGGATACCTCCCAATATTCACAACCTCGCGTAGTCCCCTCTCCTTGAATCTATGCTGGCCCTGTGACCTGATTTAATAGAGCACAGTGGGCGTGACTATGTGCCAGTTCTGAGCCTAAGCCTTCAGAAACCTGATAGTTTCTATTTTTCCTCTCTGGGAACTCTGAATCTCCAGGTAAGAAGTCTGTCTACCCTGTTGGAGTGACTGCACGGAGAGGCCATGCGGAGAGGGAGAGACCCTGAGATTTCATGACAAAGCACTGAGAACTGAGGCCTCAGAAGTGTAACCACGGTTGAGCAGTTCTAGTCATCCCCTGGCCACTGGGAGCCCTCTGAGCTGAGGCTCTAGACACATGAGTGAAGACATCCTCATGGATCTTCCAGCCCCAGTGGACACTACAGGGTTCAGAGGCGAGCTGTGACCTGCCAGAATTCCTGACCCACTGAATTGTGAGAAACAATAAAATGGTTACTGTTTTAAGACACCATGTTTTGGGGCAGTTTGTTATATATCAACAGATAACCAAAACTGAACCAGAAGAGGAACTTTGAGTTCTCAGTGTCTGAGGGACTTCCTCTACAGACCAAGAAGGTCTGACAACATTTAGACTGTACTTGAAAAGAGCCAAACATACAAGGCAGCTAAAAGCATATGCTGGTCTGGAAGAAAACATACATTTTAGAATTTTAAAAAATCTTTAAGAAGAATGAACCATGGGTATTGTTTTCTTCACCCACGGTTATATGCTTCAAAAGCCTAAGTTTAAAGAGAAGAATAGGAAATGCTCCCAAAAGTACCTCCAGACAGGGTGACTTTTGGATCCATCCTAGTATGAGCTCCTTCTAACACGTGGCAAGGGAGCTGGGGCCTCCCTCTCCACTTGTGATTTTTTTGCAGCAGCAGCAGCCGCAGCAGCTTAAATCCGATCCCTTTAGTTTAAAACAAGATTAGGTATACTTACTTTTATGCTTGTTTTAAAAATAAACTTCTACAAGGAAGAAAGTACTCACCTATTTTTTAAAAAAAATTTTATTTATTTGGTCGCACTGGGTGTTAGTTGTGGCAGGCGGGCTCCTTAGTTGTGGCATGTGAACTCTTAGTTGCAGCATGCATATGGGATCTAGTTTCCTGACCAGGGATCGAACCTGGGCCCCCTGCATTGGGAGCATGGAGTCTTATCCACTGCGCCAACAGGGAAGTCCTAAAAATACTCATCTTTATAGAGTCCCATGTAGTGCCAGCACATTCTCTCAAGAGGCACCTTAACATAGGGAAAGGATGGTGAGGTTAGTAGTCACAGTGGATAGGGTTTGAATCCCACCTATTTCATGTTTTAGCTGTGAGGTTTCGGAGAAGTTATTCAACCTCTTTCAGGCTGTGCTCCCTCACCATTAAAAAGTAAGAATGATAATACCTACTGAAACCAAGCAGGACACTGCAGGGCCTTCCTGGGGATAGACCTTCCCCCCACCGCCCACTGTGTCCCCTGCCTCTTGTTTGTAAAAAATAGCCTTAGCCTCCTAGGCCTTCCCCAAGTTTCAAAGAGCAAATTTCTTCAGAGAAGTAAAAAAAATGCAGAAACAAAGGAAAACAGTCAAGCAAGACAAAGTGATAATAATTTAGCCATAAAACAAACTCAAGGACATTTAGTTCCTCCTCAGGGGCTACAGATCATATCCTGAGCCATATCCTTGAGTTGTTTTGCAGATACTAAAACCCCCACCAGGTGGAAGACGTTAACTGCATTCTGACCACCAGCACAGAGACGGTTGGAAGATCCCACATGCCGGGGAGCAACTAAGCCCGTGCACCACAACTACTGAGCCTGCGCTCTAGAGCCCATGAGCCACAACTACTGAAGCCCGCACACCTAGAGCCCGTGCTCCACAAGAGAAGCCATGGCAATGAGAAGACCACGTACCACAACGAAGAGTAGCCCACGCGCACCGCCACTAGAGAAAGCCCACGCGCAGCAACAAAGACCCAATGCAGCCAAAAATAAATAAATAAAATAAATACATTTATTTAAAAAAAGAAGCAGTTTTAAAAGAATAAAGAGTTCATTTTTCTCAACACTGTCACACACTTGATACATTCACACACATACATATGCACATATTGACACACATGTGCATGCACACAATCAGAGGACTAGATAAAAATTCACTAGACTTTGGAGAAGGGAAGTCAGGTAGAAACAGGGAGCTGGAATGAGTAATGTACGGAGAAACTATACATGTGCTTTTCTCTTTGCCCTTAGCAACTAAACGACCTCCTTATTTGGTAGTGTCATCAATCTGCTTGTGAGAAGATTAGGATTGTTTCAGACGGAATATAAAGAGAAGAAAAGAGCTAATATGCATCTATTGAAACTCAGAATAGGATTGTTCAGAAAGACAATAGGCTTGAAATTGGACTCAGAGAGAAATCATTTTCTTTATTCATTTAGCTCCCATTTAACATAATCAAGATCCAGATCTAGATCCAAGTTTCTACCAAAGGAAGAGTTAATTTTATCTCTCGTCTCTGATTGCCTCATTTGTCCATAATGACAATCATAACATCTACCTCAAAGGATTGCTTCCAAAAGGAATTCCTGTCCTCTGAAGTGGTGACTAGAGCCAGGAAACCAAGGATATGGTATGAAAGGAATAAAAGAGAAGCCTGCCCCTTCTTGTCTTGGGGACTGAAGAAGAAAGCCGGAGGTGACAAGGAGATAGACATCAAAGAGGCTTACCTTGGAAATGGGGAAATGACTTCAAAAACAGCTAGAAAATAGAAGAAATCACTGAAGTTGGTACAAACTTGTGTCCAATATAGATATATGGGCAAACCAGGGTGAACGAGAGGGAGAGAGGGTCTAGTTTTCACTTTTAGTTCTTCCCTAGGTGGGTATTGAGCTGAGAGCCATGGGCGTGGTGTGGAAGGAAGGTGGTGAATGGACAACAGAGGTGTGCAGTTTGGACAGCTTGGGTCAGGGGCTAGATTGGGGACATGGTAGATATTCAGGGGGTCCACTGGGCTCTCCAGAGCCACAGGGAGATTGAGTCAGCCAGGGAGTACCAGTGAGATCAGACCCAGCCATGAGAGACCCTTGAGATACTCTAAGTGCTGACATTAGCCAAAGAACAACAGGGTGAACATGACCAAGTACATATTGACCCATACACCAGAGGAGCCAAAGGACGCAGTGAGATCATGAGGACCCTGATTCTCCTCCTACACCTGTCCCCCACAAGAGAATTTAAGCCTCTTCTCTCTCTTCATGCACTCCCAACAGCTACTTGGCAAGAAGCCTGGGAGGAGGGAAGACTTCTGAGAAATCTGAGATTCTCAGCATTTTTACCTAGAGAGACTAAGAAGTATCTGAACAGCATGTTTATTCTATGGCATTGTACTGAAACAGCTCCAGCTTTTACTGCTACCCAGTAGATGAGGGTTGTAAGAAAGGCCACATTTCTTCTAGGTAAACTTCATTTCCTCACACCTCTGAGTTTTGGTGTAAGATAATTGATCCTGATAAAGAGCTTAGACATTGGTAGGGCCCCCAAAATGTCCTGCAATAGTTAGTTTTTGCTGCGTAAACAAACATCTCCAAGGTATCAATGGCTTACCATAACAACAATTATTTTTATGTTCATAGTGCTGGAAGTTGGCTGTGGTTTGGCTGATCCAAGTTGGGCTTGATCAGGATGGATAAGGCTCCAAGCTTCTGGTTGTGTTTAGTTCTGGTCCAGGGTCTTTATTCTGGGGCCCAAGCTGAAGGGACAGTAGAGGTCTGGATTTTACTTTTCTCTTGTCACATCACAGGAGTGTAAGAGGCCAAGTCAAATTACAAAAACCCATCTGCCTATATCACGTCTTCTGACATCCTGTTGGCCCAAGCAAGTCATGCAGCAAAGGACAGGGATGTATACTTAAATTATAAGGGAGCAAATAACTGGGAATAATAATCCAAATCACCACAAGGCCATTGTCCCCTCCCCACCCCCCAAGAAGTAATACTCCCAAATTGATCTGGGAAATCCAGGGACAAAGTTTCCCATGTGCCAAGAGAATCATGGAGTATCACAGGGGTCCCAAAAGCCAGCACACCAAGGGTGATGGAGCAGGATGAGGAGAGCCTAGGTCTTGTTGGATGATATATGTGAGTGGCTTTACCAGCTGCCTACCTCCAGACCTTTTTGTAAAATGAAACAATTTAATGTCTTCATTATTAGCTGAGTTTTCTGTTGCTTATAGCTGAATGCATCCTAACTGAGACAAAACTCTTATTAGCCCTATTTTTCCATGAGGTCCAGAGAAGTAAGTGCTAGAGGTTGGATTTGAACGCAGGATTTGTCTCCAATGCACATGCTTTTACCTAGTATGATATCCTGCCTTCCAAATCTTGTGTGAGGCCTTCAAGTCTACTCTACAGATCAACATTTCTGAGTCACATGGAAATAGCTCTCTAGGTAGATACCAGAGACTGACCCAACCATGGTCTCCCATACAGGAGGTGTTCAGGCAGGGTTAATTGGATGAATGAACAAACGGTCTAGGAGCAGGGCCTAATGAGCCTTATGGCAAGTCTAAAGGTCCATTTGCCAGTGTACTCAGTTATTGAAGCTCAAGGGGCTAACGGATGCTATTCAAAGTCACATGAGACAGATAAGCTAGGATACCCGGCTATCATGTCTCTCCACTGACTGAATTTCTTGTACCTCTGTACAAGGCACTTATGGTACTGAGGTGCAGGTGTAGAATAAACATAATAGTTACTGAGCATGAGTCAGTGGGGTCAGGACATGGTGAGGGAGGTTTCTCTAGTGGCCCGCAGAAGCCATTGAGCTATCTCTGCCTTGAGTAGACTTGGGGATTTTTTAAAATTTTATTTTAGATTTTTTTTTAATAGAGGTAAGTTTCATGTGTACAACATTATATTTCTACTTCTGTTTACACTAAAGTGTGTTCACCACCATGGACTTGGGAATTTAAAAAATATAACCTAATTTCTGAGGTTTGGGTATAATTTGGTCATACAGTACAAAAATATTTAAAAAAAAGAAACTTTTAAAAAATGTATTTTTTATTGAAGTATAGTTGATTTACAATGTTGTGTTAGTTTCAGGTATACAGCAAAGTGATTCAGTTATATATTTTTCAGACGCTTTTCCCATATAGGTTATTACAAAATATTGAGTATAGTTCCCTGTGCTATATAATAGGACTTGGTTGCTTATCTATTTTATATATAGTAGTGTTATATGTTACTCCCAAATTCCTAATTTATCCCTTCCCCCCACCTTTCCCCTTTGGTAACCATAAGTTTGTTTTCTTTGTCTGTGAGTGTTTCTGTTTTGTAAATAAGTTCATTTGTATCTTTTTTTTTAAGATTCCACATATAAGTGATATCATATGATATTTGTCTTTGTCTGACTTACTTCATTTGGTATGATAATCTTTAGGTCCACCCACATTGCTGCAAATGGCATTATTTCATCCTTTTTACGGCTGAGTAGTATTCCATTGTGTATATGTACCACATCTTTATCCATTCATCTGTTGATGGACATTTAGGTTGTTTCCACGTCTTGGCTATTGTAAATAGTGCTGCTATGAACACTGTGGTGCATGTATCTTTTCTAATTATGGTATTCTCTGGATATATGCCCAGGAGTGGGATTGCAGAATCATTTTTAGTTTTTTAAGGAACCTCCATACTGTTCTCCATAGTGGCTGTACCAATTTACATTCCCACCAACAGTGTAGGAGGGTTCCATCTTCTCCACACACTCTCCAGCATTTATTATTTGTAGACTTTTTAATGATGGCCATTCTGACTGGTATGAGGTGATACCTCACTGTAGTTTTGATCTGCATTTTTCTAATAATTAGCGATGTTGAGCATCTTTTCAAATGGCTTTTGGTCATCTGTATGTCTTCTTTGGAGAAATGTCTCTTTAGATCATCTGCCCATTTTTTATTGGGTTAAAGAAAACAAGAAACTTTAACTGATATTTCGGGGGACTCTGCCTGCAGTAATAGGAGAAATCTAACCCTGTCCAAGCCCCTCCCTCTGTCTGTGAGAGAATCTTGAGGAATCTCTGCTGTCTTCCCCATGATCCTGCATAGCACTTGGCTCTCAGGTGGCATAATGACCCTCCCAGAACATCTAAGTGTCCAGAGCCATCTTTGGTGGAACCCTGGGGTTCTAGCAGGCCTCCAATAATGGTGGGGTCCCTGGTGCTGCCATGTCTCTGCCCCCCATCACTGTCTTTTCATACTGAGCTTCTGCACAGAAGGACCTGGATGGTGCCTCCACCTCCTTCCATATTTCTCTGCTCCCACAGCTGGGGCTGCAGTCTTTCTTGGTTCTTATCTTCTCCCTTGTTCTAAAGCAGAAGGTCTTCACAGGCAGCTCAAATTTTTCCATATACAGGGATAACTTGATTCATGTCCCATTTTGCGGCTGTTTCCTTCACTCATTCATTTAATCAAACTGTCAACATACATTTATTGATGGGTAATGTTGTGCCATCCATGTGCCAAACACTGGAGTAGTGGTGAACAAAAATGAGGTCGCAGGGAATTCCCTGGCAGTTCAGTTAGGACTCCGCACTGTCACTGCCAAGGGCTTGGGTTCAATCCCTGGTCAGGGAACTAAGATCCCATAAGCCATGTGGTGCGGCCAAAAAAAAAAAAAAAAAAAAAATGAGGTTGCAGCTTGTGGTCCAGCTGAGAATACCAACATTCAGTGAGACATTACAGTGAAATGTGAAGAGAGTTATAATAGAGGAAATAAAGTGTGCTATGAGAGGCGTGGAACACAGACATCTAACCTAGTGTGGGAGGCAGCAAAGAGCTTTCTAAGGATGTGAAGTTCACAATGAGAACCGAAGGGTGAGTAGGAGTGAACCCAGTAAAAGAGTGGGAGGCTGAGGGGCTCACTGTTGTTTTTTTTTTTTAAAGATTTTATAAGCATGGCTTTTTATTTATTTATTTATTTATTTATTTATGGCTGTGTTGGGCCTTCGTTTCTGTGCGAGGGCTTTCTCTAGTTGCAGCGAGCGGGGGCCACTCTTCATCGCGGTGCGCGGGCCTCTCACTGTCACTGTCACAGCTTCTCTTGTTGCAGAGCACAGGCTCCAGACGCGCAGGCTCAGTAGTTGTGGCTTACATGTCTAGTTGCTCCGCGGCATGTGGGATCTTCCCGGACCAGGGCTCGAACCCGTGTCCCCTGCATTGGCAGGCAGATTCTCAACCACTGCGCCACCAGGGAAGCCCGGGCTCACTGTTTTGTACAAGTTGTTTCTGATGGTAGAAGAACACTTCATCAGATTACTATTACCTGCATACAGAGTTACAACCAACATTAACAACAACAACATACACCTTTCCAGAGAAGAGATAAAAGAGTATATACTTTAAAACTATTTGGGGGAATTCCCCTGCGGTCCAGTGGTTAGGACTCAGCGCTTTCACTGTAAAGGGCCTGGGTTCAATCCCTGGTTGGGGAACTGAGATCACACAAGCTGTGCGGTGCAGCCAAAAAAAAAAAACAAAAAAAATTATTTCATGAAACTCACTGACAAGCATAGTGGGAAAAATCCTAAACAAAAGTTTTGCAAATCAAACCAAGCAGTGTTTGTTTGTGTGTGTGTGTGTGTGTGTGTGTGTGTGTATTATCAATACTAACTTGACAATTTAAAAAAAAACATAAATAATGATTATGTTGTTTATAAGGATTTGATTATCTACATAGAAAACCCAACACATGGACTTCCCTGGTGGCACACTGGTTAAGAATCTGCCTGCCAGTGCAGGGGACACGGGTTCAAGCCCTGGTCCGGGAAGATCCCACGTGCGGCGGAGCAACTAAGTCCCTGCGCCACAACTACTGAGCCTGTGCTCTAGAGCCCGCGAGCCACAACTACTGAAGCCCACGCACCCTAGAGCCCATGCTCCGCAGCAAAAGAAGCCACCGCAGTGAAAAGCCAGCGCACCGCAATGAAGAGCACCCCCGCACTCACCGCAACTAGAGAAAGCCCGCGCGCAGCAATGAAGACCCAACGCAGCCAAAAATAAATAAATAAATAAAATAAAACCCAACAAATAAATAAATAAAAGAAAACCCAACACATTATTAGAATTTATAGGGAGGCTTAGAAACATTACTGAATAGAGATTAATAAGTAAAACAATTAGTTTCTTTTATAGCAGTAGCAGATAGAAAGAAAACATAATTTAATTAAAGCCCTTTACAATACAATAAACATTTTAAGATAAGCAGGAACAAATCAAAAAATTTTCAAGAAATTTCTGAGAAAAATCACCGTATTTTATTGAAGATCTAAATAAATAGACATATGTGTTAATGGATAAAAAGACATAATATAACAATGATGTCAGCTCTTCCCAAATTAATTGATAAATCTAAAGCAATTCTAATAAAAATTCTCAGTAATATTTTTTCTGGACTTCATGAGCTGATTCCAATATTTATATGGATGAACAAAGGGCCAAGAATAACCAAGAAAACAAGTTTGAGGGTTTGCCTTACCATATATTCCCTTGACCCCAACCTCTAATCTGATCTATATGTATAGATTTGCCTATTCTGTATATACTATATAAAAGTAATGATACAACATGTGACCGTTTGTGTCTGGCTTCTTACACTTACCATAATGTTTTTGAGGTTCATCAAAGTTGTAGCACATATCAGTATTACATTCCTTTTTATGGCTGAATAATAGTCCATTCTATGTATAAATCACAATTTGTTTATCCACTTAACCAGCTGATGGACATTTGGGCTTTTTCCACCTTTTGGCTATCATTAAACGATGCTGCTGTAAACATTCTTGTACGAGTTTCTGTGTGGACATATGTTTTCATTTCTCTTGGGTATATGCCTAGGAGTAGAACTGCTGGGTTATTCAAAGATAAAAAAGTTGGACACTAGTTAATATGGTAAGGACAGATTGTAGTCAGTAGTATACTAATGCATTAGGGAAAAGAGTCCACCATGAACAGAACTCAACTTGGATTTGTACAGAGGTAACTGGGCATTTTAAAAGGAGAATGAGGGAATAGAGAGGGGGGTGAGTGGGAGCTCAGTAGAGTCAGGGAAGTGAAAAATTACAAAAAGCAGGAAGTGGGGGTTTGGTCTGTGTGAAATCCATTTGGGTTTGTTAACTGGTGCTTATCCAGTTTAGACTCCTACCCTCCCAGGGAGGCCAGGAGACAAGGGCCCTATCTTCAGGTGTTGACTGGAACAAACAAAAAATTATTTTGGCAGCTCTGTGTTTTCTCAGGCAGACACTTTAAGGGCAGCAAAAGTCATCCTGGGGATGTGGCCTTGAGCTGTTAGAAATTATGTTCGTGTTTAAGTCTTTTTTTAAAAATATTTATTTATGTGGTTGTGATGGGTCTTATTTGCGGCAGGCGGGCTCCTTAGTTGCACCTTCAGGGCTCCTTAGTTGTGGCATGCATGTGGGATCTAGTTCCCTGACCAGGGATCGAGCCCAGGCCCCCTGCATTGGGAGCACAGAGTCTTATCCACTGCGCCACCAGGGAAGTCCTCTGTTTAAGTCTTTGCAGGCCAAAGTAGAAAAAGAGCTTAGAGGAACGTGGCTAGAGTTTGGTCAAGGAGAGAATATTTTTCAGTCAACCCTAGTTATCTTTGTGTATCTTTTGGAATACATGTGAATTATTGCTATTCCAAAAATTAAATGAATAATAAAAAGAACATTATAGTAGTCATGATATATAGGCATATAACCAAGAAAGAATTACCACCTAGAATTTATGGAGAACTTCCACAAATCAGTATGAAAAAGACAATCAACTCAAGAGAAAAATGAAGACAGTATGAAAGACAATTCCTCAAAGGAGAAACAGAAAATGCAATTTAAAATAACAGTGAGGGACTTCCCTGGTGGCCCAGTGGGTAAGACTCTGAGCTCCCAATGCAGGGGGAGCTGGATCCCGCATGCATGCTGCAACTAAGAGTTCACATGCCGCAACTAAGAGTCTGCACGCCACAACTAATAAGTCCGCATGCTGCAACTAAAAAAGATCCTGCATGCCACAACAAAGACCCAGCGCAGCCTAAATAAATAAATATTTAAAATAAAATAAAATAACAATGAGACAACATTTGACATCAATCATATTGGCAAAGATAAGTCTGGTAATACCAAGTGTTGCTGAGGTTATGGGGAGATAGGGACCCTCTTACATTGTGTAAGAGTGTAAACTGGAAAAACCACTGTGGAGACCATTTGGCAATATTTAGTAGAGTTGACAATATAATTCCACTTATAAACTAATATCCAAATCCTCCCATATTTGCATAAGGAGGCATAGAGAAATATGTTCATTGAAGCATTTCCTTATATAGCAATAATTTGGAAATAACTTCAATATCTGTAAATAAAAGAATGGAAAAATTATTTCTGGTCTTTTTATATAATTGCATGTTACAGAGCTGTGCTCTCCAATATGGTAGCCATCAGCCACATGTGCCGCTTAAACTTAAATTTAAATCAATTAAAAGTAATTCTAGGGGAATTCCCTGGCAGTCCATTGGTTAGGACTCGGTGCTTTTTTTTTTTTTTTTTTTTTTGCGGTACGCGGGCCTCTCACTGCTGTGGCCTTCTCCCGTTGCGGAGGACAGGCTCCGGACGCGCAGGCTCAGCGGCCATGGTTCACGGGCCCAGCCACTCCGCGGCATGTGGGATCTTCCCGGACCGGGGCACGAACCTGCGTGCCCTGCATCAGCAGGCGGACTCCCAACCACTTGCGCCACCAGGGAAGCCCAGGACTCGGTGCTTTTACCACCCCCCGGCTCGCGGCAACTAGAGAAAGCCCGCGCACAGCAACGAAGACCCAACGCAGCCAAAAATAAAGAAAGAAAGAAAAGAAAACCCAACACATTATTAAAATTTATAGGGAAGCTTAGAAACATTATTGAATAGAGATTAATAAGTAAAACAATTAGTTTCCTTTATAGCAGTAGCAGATAGTAAGAAAACATAATTGAATAAAAAGCCCTTTACAATACAATAAACATTTTAAGATAACTAGGAATAAATCAAAACAATGTTCAAGAAGTTTCTGAGAAAAATTACCGTATTTTATTGAAAGATGCTAAAGAAGACCTAAATAAATAGACATATGTGTTAACGGATAAAAAGACTTAATATAACAATGGTGTCAACTAAATTTTTTTAAAAAAAAGATAAAATATCAATCTGTGATTATGGTGTTAAAAGACATCTCATTATATATTTTTATTTTATTTTATTTTAAATTTATTTATTTTATTTATTTACTTTTGGCTGTGTTGGGTCTTCATTCCTGCGCGTGGGCTTTCTCTAGTTGCAGCGAGTGGGGGCTACTCTTCGTTGCAGTGCGCGGGCTTCTCATTGCAGTGGCTTCTCTCGCTGTGGAGCATGGGCTCTAGGTGTGCAGGCTTCAGTAGTTGCGGCACGCGGGCTCAGTAGTTGTGGTTTATGGGCTCTAGAGCACAGGCTCAGTAGTTGTGGCGCATGGGCTTAGTTGCTCCGCGGCATGTGGGATCTTCCCGGACCAGGGATCGAACCCGTGTCCCCTGCATTGGCAGGCGGATTCTCAACCACTGTGCCACCAGGGAAGTCTCCAGGAGTTTGCACTTTAGACTTCAGCAATGAGAGGCAATGCTTCTTAATCCAGGGAGTGATGTGATGGTATTTGCACTTTTGAAAGATCACCCTGACTGCAAAATGGAGAAAGAGTCAGCAGGAATTAGGAGAGGATGGGAGAGGCAGTTGTATGCAGCTGTAGTAGTCCAAGTGAGAGGTGAGAGGTTGGAGATATGGAAGGATGCGCAGCAGGTAGAATCTGCAGGACTCGGAGGTGGATGAGATAGGAGGCTCGCAGTAATTGTGGAGAGAGGGTAGTTGGAGGGAGAATGTTAGATTTCTGGCAAAAGTGGTCAGAAAATGGGAGACAGGCACAAAATGAGGAGCAGTTGTTGGGGAAGCTGTGTTTGGACATGTCGAGGCAGGGTCGCACCTACGGTGTGTGGGCAAAGTCTATAAACAAATTGATTGTAAAATATACTACAGGGCTTCCCTGGTGGCGCAGTGGTTGAGAATCTGCCTGCTAATGCAAGGGACACGGGTTCGAGCCCTGGTCTGGGAGGATTCCACATGCCGCGGAGCAACTAGGCCCGTGAGCCACAACTACTGAGCCTGAGCATCAGGAGCCTGTGCTCCGCAACAAGAGAGGCCGCGATGGTGAGAGGCCCGCGCACCGTGATGAAGAGTGATCCCGCTTGCCACAACTAGAGATAGCCCTCGCACAGAAACGAAGACCCAACACAGCAAAAATAAATAAATTAATTAATAAACTCCTAGCCCCAACATCTTAAATATATATATACTACAAAATACATTAAAAAAAATAAAAATAAAGGGCTTCCCTGGTGGCACAGTGGTTAAGAATCTGCCTGTCAATGCAGGGGACATGAGTTCGAGCCCTGGTGCGGGAAGATCCCACATGCTGCGGAGCAACTAAATCCGTGCGCCACACTACTGAGCCTGCGCTCTAGAGCCTGCAAGCCACAACTACTGAGCCCACGTGCCACAACTACTGAAGCTCGCATGCCTAGAGCCCATGCTCCGCAACAAGAGAAGCCACTGCAATGAGAAGCCCACGCACAAAAACGAAGACCCAACACAGCCAAAAATAAATAAATAAATTTATAAAAAAATAAATAAATAAAAATACTACAAAATACATAGGCCCAAGTGAAGTATAGTGATATATTGGTGAAATTTATATTAATGGGTAAAATATGTACTTACATATTTTTTTAACTGTCTGATCTGTACATATGAAGATTTTTTGTGGTTTCCAGGCATCATCTCTTCCCATTCAGGTCCAGGAACCATTGTTTCTTGTTCTTTATTGTTCAATGTACCGTTCCTGGATAATTTCATACCTCACGCCTTGAGGAAATACAATGTCATGGCTCTTTGGAATATGTTTGTATTGGAACAACACAGATCTCTCGCCTTTGAGGTTCCCTCATACTTTTTACTTAATACTGGTACATCATTACCTGGGATGCTGTGTCACGTATGAATCCTGGCTTCCGACAACTCTCTCAACGGTTGTTACGTAGCTTCACTGATTATGACCACAAACGCAAGACTTAGAGTACGCAGGAAAAAGTAAAGGATCATTTGTTTTCTGGTCATGTTAAACGGATAGTTTGGAATTTGTTAATCCACACATACATCAACCCGTGTTTCAACCATATATTCTCTCTGCCTCTCCAGGACACAATCGCTGCCTTCCTGGAATGTGATGGTTTTCAAGGATGTGGCACCTCTGCCTTTTACACACAGCCACCAGCAGGGGGCAGCAAGAAGAGCAGTCTCATTTATATGAGGTCCGTCCATCCCTTTGAGCTGCATTACTAGAGACTAACCTCGGACGCCGCCACATCAGCTGATGAGAAGGGCCGGCCTGCTTGTGGAGCTGAGGTCTTGAAAGTCTGAGGAGGAGGTAGGCAGAGCCACGCCCAGGGGACAACCTGGAGTAAGGTGCAGACTGTAGAGCAAGTGGCTGACTTTCCTGGGGGCCAGTGGAGCCAGTGGAGCGGTGCCAACAGCCAGGGACACACATGAGGTGAAGGACACCTTTGACCACCTTGCACCTTTTCCAGCCTCATCTCCCCAGATTGTTCTGTGCTCCAGCCCTCTTCAGTTCTGCGCACTTGAAGAGCCTGGCTCTGGCCTTCCGTGCCCAGTGATGCAGTAACTCATAGTGTTGTACGTGCTGTGCTACGTATGTCACATTGATGATCTCCTAGTTTTTTGTGATTGCCTATCTGCTCATCTGTTTGTACTCCTCACTGGCAAGAACTTCAGAAAAGTCAGGGACCATGTCTGTCCCATTCACTGCTGTATTCCTAGCACCCAGCACAGTGTGGCATGTTGGAGGAGCCCCAGGCTCCATGCTACAACTGGCCCAGGATCAAGAGTTTTTTACACTGAATTTGAGTCTTGCAAAACATGAAGCAAGATGTTAACACTGATTTTCTTTAATAACTCAGTTTTTCTGAGAAGCAGTGACCAAACAAAGGAAGATGATTCCCTAGACTTACTTTAAAGGGCGTATCTTGCCTGGACCTTTGACACTGCTTTTTGGAGTGGCTGTCTTCTGGGATGCCTGTCCTCGCAGATGAAGGGTATGGCAGTAGTGAGTGATGCCTCCTTGGCAACTGTTTCTGGAGACTGGAGGTGGAGGTCTTCATGTCTAAGGCAGGGGTCTCGAGGCAGGAGAGTGTGTGCAGAGACTCCCTGGTTTATTCAATACCTTCCATTTCCCATTAAAGACATGACAGTATGATATAGAAAACCACATTTCTTTCTTCTAACCAAACTTCTAGCCCACTTAAATGACTACTTATTTCTAAGTCCAGATATGAACATTTCCAGCATGAGAAACTCTCCAGGACCTTCATTCATTACGGTTTGTCATAGTGGAATTTTGTGACACATGGTTAGAAATAAGATTCCCGTGCAGCTTGAGATGAAGCACGGATGACACCTGGCTCTGAAGATGCCCTCGAGCCCAGTGCCACACGGCCGTTCTCAGCCACAGTCTTGCTTCTCCTCCTATTCTAGATCTGTGCCTTTCGCTGTAGTTTGGGAGAGCAGGGAGAGGAAGGAAGAGATGGCAAAAGCAGCTCCAGCCATCTGTTTGGAGTTAATGTCAGGAGCTCTCTTATCTTTCTGAAAACTGGAAAGGCACTGGGGAAATTACCTATGGACTAAATATCTCTATTAGTCTTTGGGTAGAAAAATGCAAACTGAAATTTTCCAGCGTCCCCCGTCTGACTTTTGTGTCCTCAAAAACGTCAACTGATATCATTTGGGAGAGGTATCGTCAGTCTCAAGGGAAGCTTTTTTAAAGTAATTTTTTCATATCTAGGTATGAAAACCGTGTTACATGACATATGTAAACATGGTGAAAAGTTTAGCTTTTTATTATTTTTCCCCACTCTTTTTCTCATGCATCCTTTTTTTTTTTTTTTTTTTTTGCTAAATATAATTTTAGTTGTAGTGTATATACAAGATGGTGGTCTTTTTCACTTACCTTACATTATAAATGTTTTCCTTTGTGGAAGATCAAGATATAGTGATGTCTATAAAACTCTTAGAGGAAAACATAGGCAAAACACTCCATGACGTAAATCACAGCAAGATCCTTTTTGACCCACCTCCTAGAGAAATGGAAATAAAAACAAAAATAAACAAATGGGACCTAATGAAACTTAAAAGCTTTTGCACAGCAAAGGAAACCATAAACAAGACGAAAAGACAACCCTCAGAATGGGAGAAAGCATTTGCAAACGAAGCAACTGACAATGGATTAATCTCCAAAACATACAAGCAGCTCACGCAGCTCAATATCAAAAAAACAAACAACCCAATCCAAAAATGGGCAAAAGACCTAAATAGATATTTCTCCAAAGAAGATATACAGATTGCCAGTAAACACATGAAAGGATGCTCAACATCACTAATCATTAGAGAAATGCAAATCAAAACTACAATGAGGTATCGTCTCACACCAGTCAGAATGGCCATCATCAAAAAATCTAGAAACAGGGCTTCCCTGGTGGCGCAGTGGTTGAGAGTCCGCCTGCCAATGCAGGGGACACGGGTTCGTGCCACGGTCTGGGAAGATCCCACATGCCGCGGAGCGGCTGGGCCCGTGAGCCATGGCCGCTGAGCCTGCGCGTCCAGAGCCTGTGCTCCGCAACAGGAGAGGCCACAGCAGTGAGAGACCCACGTACCGCAAAAAGAGTCATGTACCACAATGTTCATTGCAGCTCTATTTACAATAGCCAGGACATGGAAGCAACCTAAGTGTCCATTGACAGACGAATGGATAAAGAAGATGTGGAACATATAAATAATGGAATATTACTCAGCCATAAAAAGAAACGAAATTGAGTTATTTGTAAGGCGGTGGATGGACCTAGAGACTGTCATACAGAGTGAAGTAAGTCAGAACGAGAAAAACAAATACTGTATGCTAACACATATATATGGAATCTTAAAAAAAAAAAAAAGGTTCTGAAGAACCTAGGGGCAGGACAGGAATAAAGACGCAGACATAGAGAATGGACTTGAGGACACAGGGAGGTGGAAGTGTAGCTGGGACAAAGTGAAAGAGTGGCATGGCATGGACATATATACACCACCAAATGTAAAATAGATAGCTAGTGGGAAGCAGCCGCATAGCACAGGGAGATCAGCTCGGTGCTTTGTGTCCACCTAGAGGGGTGGAATAGGGAGGGTGGGAGGGAGACACAAGAGGGAGGAGATATGGGGATGTATGTATATGTATAGCTGATTCACTTTGTTATACAGCAGAAACTAACACACCATTGTAAAGCAATTATACTCCAATAAAGATGTTAAAAAATATATAGAGGGGCTTCCCTGGTGGCGCAGTGGTTGAGAGTCCGCCTGCCGATGCAGGGGACACGGGTTCGTGCCCCGGTCCAGGAAGATCCCACATGCCGCGGAGCGGCTGGGCCCGTGAGCCATGGCCGCTGAGCCTGTGCGTCCGGAGCCTGTGCTCTGCAACAGGAGAGGCCGCAACAGTGAGAGGCCCCAGTACCGCAAAAAAAAAAAAAAAAAAAAAAATATAGTGATGTGTGTTTTGAAAGCAAATGTGTTATGAGATCTTTTTTTTTTTTTTTAACTTATACAGCCCACAAGGAGAGAAACTCGACATTTGGAATCTAACTTGGCAAGATAATACACAGATATGATTAATTATAACAAAATCAGCAAGTTCCTGGCTGGGTTAACAATGGGATAGACAATGGGTTATCAATATAAGGTCGCTATACAAATGTAACTTCATATAATAAATATAACCTTAGCTGCAGCGTTGGAATATTCCGGGATGAGCCGGAAGCCTTCCTCTCCAGAATAAATCACAAGGCCCACTCCTCCCCGGGACTGTCTATGGCAATGAGTGGGTCTCTCCCTCACAGGAGTGGTATCTACCTATGCCTTGGTTGTGTTTTCAAATGGAACTCTGGGATACAGGGAGAACAACTTGGGGGAAATCAACCACCTCTGGCTGGGGACCTCAGCTCCTGTCCTGCACCCACATGTCTCCACCCCTGTGAAATGGAAGCTGCTTTTTCTCTTTACTTTTACTTATCTTGCTGCTCCCAGCTGAGATGAGAACTTCCTCTGGAAATATTTCTCCCACTCCTCACCTCTGAGCAAGGTGATCTGACTCTAGCACCTGTCTTCCTTCTGCCATATGGTAACATTTTATTGTCTGTGTCCCCTTCACTCCCAAACTGGAAGCTCTGGGAGGAAAGAGATGTTTATCTCCATCAGTGTAGCCCAAGAGCCTCGCACAATGCATGACAGAGTGGGCACTTAAGAAATGATGAATTGTACTTGAAAACTGAGTGACATTTTTATAACAATTTTGAGAAATACAATTCATTCTTTTAAAATGTACAATTCATTGGCTTTTAGTATATTCACAGAGTTGGTCAACCATCACCACTATCTAATTTTGGAACACTTTTTATCAATCCGAAAAGAAACCTGTACCCATTAGCCAATCACCATTCCTCCCTCCCCTGGTCCCTGGAACCATTAATTTACTTTCTGTCTCTATGGATTTGCCTATTCTGGACATTTCAGATAAATGGAATCACACAATATGTGGCCTTTTGTGTCTGGCTTCTTTCATTCAGCATAATGTTTTCAAGGTTCATCCATGTTGTAGCATGTATGAGTACTTTCTTTTTATGGTTGCATAATAGTCCATTTTATGGATATACTAAATTTTGTTTATCTAAAGAGTCTCACATTTTTTGGTTTGTTTCTCTGTTTGGTTTTTATCTTTGGAATTTCAACTAGGCAACAACATGTATGGAAAAAAGGTTGCAAGGCAGTACAACAATACGAACAGTGGTTTCTGTGGCTAGCAGAATGATGGATTTGTTTTCCTTTAAATATTTCCATTTTTCTTTAAAAATTTTTTTTTACTTAAGTATAGTTGATTTACAATGTTTTAATTACTGCTATACAGCAAAGTGATTCAGTTATACATGTGTATACATTTTTTATATATTCTTTTCCATTATGGTTTATCATAGGATATTGAATATATAGCTGCCTATGCTATACAGTAGGACCTTGTTGTTTAGCTATTTTATATATAGTAGTGTGTATATGTTACTCCCAAATTCCTAACTTATCCTTCCCCCCCGACCTTTCCCCTTTGGTAATCATAAGGTAACTTTACTGCACATTTTGTCGTCTGCGGAGAGGCCTACAAAGGGCTGGGCAGGGAGAAGGGAATCCGCCAGAGAAACAAGGAAGAGAAGCAGTGGAAGAGGGGACACGGGTTTCAGGAATGTGATTTCCAAGGTAAGAAATCCTCCTCAGCTTGCAGGAGGGATCTCTGGCGAGGGGGAAAGGACCACCAAGGGCAGTCTCACTCATCCTGCTCCTGAGATAGGCAGATGAAAGAGACTCTAGCAGGACCAGGCATCATGGACTCTATCATCCCCCTTAGCCCAACACCAAGGCCTTGGAGAGAACTACATCTTTACAACATCAAGTCTTTCTCTGCAAGTACATAGTATATCTTTTCATTAATTTAGATTTTCTTGAACATCTTCCAATAAGTTTTATCATTTTCTCCACAAAGTGTTTACATTCCAGTTGTTAAATTTATTCCTAAGTAATTTGTATTTTTATTGCTATTGTAAATGGTATTTTTAATTAAAAATTGTATTGCAGTATAACATAAAGTGCAAAAATCAAGTGCATAGCTTGACTTTTATATACGTATATAGTTATGTAACCAAATGGTACATTTTAAAAGTTACACTTTCTGACTGATGGTTGCTGATGATAGAAATGCAATTGATTTTTTTTCTATATTGATTTCCCACCTAGCAACTTTACTAAACTCACTTATTAATTCCACTTGAATTTTCTTTTAGGGTTGCTACACATGCAAATACTGTATATTTCATCTGTAAATACTGAAATTCTTGTTTCTTTCCAACGTCTATATATTTGCTGTTGTTGTTTATTGGACTGGCTAAAACTTCCATTATTGTATTGACTAGGATTACTGAGAGCAGGTTTCCTTGCCTTGTGTCTCATCTTAGGAAGAAGGCTTTTGGGCTTCCCTGGTGGCGCAGTGGCTGAGAATTTGCCTGCTAGTGCAGGGAACACGGGTTCGAGCCCTGGTCCAGGAAGATCCCACATGCCACGGAGCAACTAAGCCCGTGTGCCACAACTACTGAGCCTGCACTCTAGAGACTGCGAGCCACAACTACTGAAGCCCGTGCACCTACAGCCTGTGCTCCGTGACAAGAGAAGCCACCGCAATGAAAAGCCCACGCACTGCAATAAATAAAAAGAGGAAGGCTTTCAACACTTCACCATTATTGTGATGTGTGCTGTTGGATTTTTGAATATGTCCTTTAACAGGTTATGTTCATTTTTCTTCAATATCAATGGATGTTGAATATTTTGAGTAGTTTTTCTGCATCGATTAAGATGAATAAACTTTTTCCTCTTTAATGTCCATATTTCTCCTAGTTTAACATCTGTTTTTAACTTTGATAAATGTCTTTTTTTTTTTTTTTTTTCTTTTGCAGTACGCGGGCCTCTCACTGCTGCAGCCTCTCCCGTTGCAGAGCACAGGCTCCGGACGCGCAGGCTCAGCGGCCATGGCTCACGGACCCAGCCGCTCCATGGCTCACGGACCCAGCCGCTCCGTGGCATGTGGAATCCTCCCGGACCGGGGCACAAATCCGTGTCCCCTGCATCGGCAAGTGGACTCTCAACCGCTGCGCCACCAGGGAAGCCCCAGATAAATGTCTTTTGATATACATTTCTTCTGTTTCCCTTCTCAGTTCTCTTTACCCATCCAGGGTTGGTCTTTTCCAGTTTCCTCCATCACTACTCACTCTTCAAGCTCCTGCTCCGTGTACTTTCCTAGGATTTCAAAGGTTGGGGGATGATGGCAGGGTTTTTAGACGCTGTGTCTCCCCACAGTCTGCTCCCCACCACAAGCACGTTTGAATTCAAGTCAAAGCACTGGATTAGAAGATATGTGGCTTGAGTTCCAATCTCGGTCAATCTCCAATTATGCACCAAGACAAATCCCTTAAGTCTCCTGCCTTTCAGTCTCATAAATAAAATCCCTGCCCTGCCTACCTCCAGGATGTTTGGTAACTAAGAGTAGCAGAACAACTCTGCAAATTATTCACAGGTAAGAGGTTGTTGTTTTTGTTACTAAGGTTATTAGAAGTAGTGTGAGATAACCGATATAGCTTGGTGGGGTCTTTTGTTTTGTTTTGTTTTGTTTGGCCACGCCTTGCAGCATGTAGGATCTTTGTTCCCCAACTAGGAATCGAACCCGTTCCCCCTACAGTGGAAGCACAGAGTCCTAACCACTGGGCCGCCAGGGAAGGCCCATAGCTTGTATTTCGAAACTAGTGGAATCTAGATCCACTCCCAATCAGCAGTGTGACTTTGTACTTGTTAACTTCACCTTTCTGAACCTGGCTCCTTCACCTAGCTTGCAAATAAGAAATGCAAAGCACTTGACACATAGCAAGAGCCCAGTGAATCGAGGGATCATTAAAAGGGATAACGCACGGGTACAGTTAGTCTGAAAAGCATAAAAAATATTCCATAAACGTAAGCAGTAAGGCCTCCATGGGCTCTAGGCTCGGAAAGCCTCAAGCCAGTTCTCTAGCACCAGTAGCAGCGCCCAGGTACGTAGGAGGTAAGGCGAGGAGGCTGACTGGAGAGAAAAATCTTCCTCTCCCGGGCCTCGAATTCCCACCGTCGGGCTTCCATGGAGCGCCAAGCTGTACTCAAGGTCATTAAGTTTGGTGATAAATGCCAAAGAGACCGGGGAATGGGCAGCCTCAGCCACTCTGACATCCGCATAAGGGATCCATCATCAACTTCCGGGATCAGTTCTAAGCATCTGGGAGACGTCGCGCACCATCCGCAAACACATCGATCCAGTCGGGGCTAACGAGTGCGCTTCCTACTGCCGCCGCTAGGGAGCACTGGTCGCGCCCCGCAAGGGTTCTGTTTGCGCACGCGTGATTCCTTTCCTCCAGCGTCCCCGCCCCTACACGAGTTACGTTAGGGCGGCGTGTTCCCTGCAATTTCTGACGCAGCGAGCGGCGGCCGGGAGCCGAGCGGAAGTCCAGCGCGACTCCCGCTGGAGGAGGGGTGGGGTGAGAAAAGAAATAGTGAGGCCGGAAGTGTGACTAACCCGCCAGCCTCCCAGGGCATGGGAAGCAGGAACGGGAAGGCGGTGGCCTAGTGGGGTGTGGCCTCGGGAGGTGGACGACGCTGCGATTGGCCCTCGGCTGTGGCGGCGGCGACGATTGGCCCCTGAGTGCGGAGCGAGGTGAGCAGGGTGGCGGCCGTTGAAATTCAAAAGTGGCGGGTGTGGCGCCGGGCTGGCAGCGCCGGAGTCCGGGACGTGCGTGTTCTGTGTCGCGAGCGCGCGAGAGAACGCGGGTCCCGGGAGCCCCGGCGCCCTGTCCTCTTCCATTGCGCTTCCCTGCCGTGTGTGGCACGGAGCTGGACATGGAGCCGCAGGTGAGTAGGGGTCGGCGCGGGGACGACAGCTGGTCGCCCCACCCCGCTGTGCTGACGTGCCGGCGGCCTCAGTTCTGCCTGCCTGCAGGGCCAAGGTCGTGCGCCCCCGCACAGTGGAAAGGGATGAGGGGTGGAGAGTGGAGAAGGCAGGGAGCAGCCCCAGGAGTGGGGGTGGGGGGAGTCTGCCTGCCTGCCTTCCCGCAGCTTCAGGGAGTCCCCCACGCCCTTGCTCACTTTCATGTTTCCAGGATTTCCCATTTCGAATTCTCAGGCTTGTCTGAACACGTTCCCACCTGTCCATTCCTACTCACTATTGCAGTGTGTGTTCTGAGATGACCACTAGCTCTAGGGAAGTGGTGTCTGAGGCCAAATCCCTGCTGATGTCCTTTCGTGTCCTCTCTCCTCTTTGCGGCCTCTTCGGGGTGTAGGAAGGGGAGAAGGGGAATGGAGTACTGTGAACTGAAGGACTCCTCATTATCTCTCCTTCCCCAGGTTTTGCAGAGATCTCTGCTCAGTGGGACTGGTTAACTTAATTTCTTCTCTCATCAGTGCCCTGCTGCACCTCACAACCACCTGCAACCTCCCCTCTCCAGTGGAGAGAGGTGTGTTTGTGACAGTGAGAGTGGGTTGACTTCTGGTGCCAGAAAAGGCCTCCTGCCTGAATCCTCTGTTTACTAGTATTTCACATTCAGATTTACCCAAAGTCAGGTTTCAACTTGAAGAGATACTCTTTGTATCCTGCCAGCCAGAGAGCAGAGCAGTGTGATGTGACAGTGAAAAAAAATAGAAGGCTTCTCATATTTATTCATCACATATTTACTGAGCACCTATTATGTGCTTGGGATGCGGCAGTGAGCAAGCAGAGATCCCTGTCATCATGGAGCTGCCATTCCATGGGAGACAGGCAATATGTGATAAGTAAATTATATAATGCTGTTAAGAAGGTGATAAGGGCTATGGAGAAAAGGAAAATTTTGAGCAGATTAAGAGAGGGAGGGGAGGCCAGCTGACAAGATAGACTGTTAAATTGGGTTGTCATAGTAAGCTCCGTTAAGAAGGTGAGAGTTGAATAAAGACTTGAAAGAGGTGAGGGAAACAGGCAAGTAGTTATTAAGATCATTCCAGGCAGAGGGAATCCGCTAGAGCAAAGCCACTAGAGTTGTGTAGCAAACTCGAAATGGAATGAGCAACGGGGAAGTTTGTGGGAAGGGATGTCAGGTAGCAGAGGGGGCTGTTGAATGCATTGCTCCTCGCAGGGGCTGTTTTGAAGACTTTGATTTTTTTTCTCTGAGTGAGATGGGGAATCACTGGATGGTTTTAAGCAAAGAGAGACAAGATCTGTCCTACAATTTAAGAGGACCACTCTAGGGGCTTCCCTGGTGGCGCAGTCGTTGAGAGTCCGCCTGCCGATGCAGGGGACACAGGTTCGTGCCCCGGTCCGGGAAGATCCCACATGCCGCGTCTGGGCCTGTGAGCCATGGCCGCTGAGCCTGCGCGTCCGGAGCCTGTGCTCCGCAATGGGAGAGGCCACACGGTGAGAGGCGCGCGTACCGCAAAAAAAAAAAAAAAAGATGACCACTCTAGCAGCTGCATTGAGATTAGACTGTAAGGAAGAAAGGATAGAAACAAGGAGAGCTTTTAGGAATGGGGCAGGTTTTCTCAGCTTTCACATATTGACTTCTTATGAGGGGCGGGGGGGATTGTCCTATAAGTTGTCTGTTGTTTAGCAGCATTCCTGGCTTCTACCCACTAGATGACAGTAGCAACCTCCACCTAATCATGACAAAGTGTCTCCAGACATTGTCAAACGTCCCCTGGGGAGTAAAGTCATCCCTAGTTGAGAACCATCCCTAGTTGAGAACCAGTAGAGTGTGATAATCCAGGTGACAGATGATGGTAACTTGGATCATGGTAGTAGCAGGGGAGGTGGTTACAAGTGGTCCGATTCTGGATCTATTTGGAAGATAGAGTTGGCCACGTTTGCTGATGTTAGACTTTGTGGTACGTAAGAGAATGAGAGGACTTTGGGTGTATTTGCTTGAGCAGCTGAAAGATGGATTTATATCAACTGAAATGGAGGAAGCTGCAAGAGAGCAAGGTTGAAGGAGGGTTAGACGTCAGGAGGTTAAGATTTCAAAGTCTGGGCTGGAGACAATAGTTTGGGAGTTGTCAGCATATGAATGGTGTTTAAAGCCATAGGAGTGGCCTAGAGTGTAGATAGAGAATAGAAAGACCACTGTTAAAGTTTGGGTATATGAAGAGGATCTACCAGCGAGGTAGGAAAACCAGGAGAGGATGGTCTCCCAGGAGCTAAATGAAGCGAGTGTATTAAGGAAGAGAGAATGATCAGTTGTATTACACGCAGCTGATGGGTCAAGAAACAAAAAGATGAAGAATTGGTTTAGCAACACAAGCAGACTTGTGACCTTGAGGGCAGTTTTGGTGGAATGGTGGGAGTGAAAGCCTGACTGGGACAGGGTTAGGAGAGAAAAACTCTTTTTGGTTGGAAGTAATAATAACATGTATTATATACTGATTGGAATGATCCAGGAGAGAGTGAAAATGATGGTGCAGAGGAGAGAAGGAAGGCTTGCTGGAGCACTATTCCTGTGTGGGTGAGGGTGGGAGCAGATGCTCACGTGCAGGAGATTCCTTAGCAGCAGGGTATCCATCTCTGATCCTGGGAAGTGGGTATAGGAGGGGTTCCATGAAAATCTGTTTTTATAGAAGGTTAAGTGCATATGCTTATTGTGGAAAGTTGGGAGTCATCTTGTCTAGCTTTATAGATGGGAGAAAAATAAATACTGTACTCTTAGGAGTTGTCCTGTATAAACAAACCTTTGAACACATTTTCTGAACCCACACAAATTCCTGGGAGGTAGGCCTTTAGTTGATCCACTATCATAGTGTAGGGAGAACGAAGGCACAGGTAATTAAAAAAATTCAGTGTTTGACCTTGAAATACTTAAAAGAAAAATTTAGTTTTCATACTACATTTGATTAAAGTGAATTAAAATCAGCATTCTTTGTGCACATTTTCTGCAGGTGGCAGGAAAAGAGAACACCACCTCCTTTTTTTTCCCTTTTTATTTGTATAGGAGCCAATGGTTTGGATGCATTGCAGTTTATTTGAGCATTTCCCTGCTGGTGGACATCTAATTTCATTCCTTGAAAAATGTATTGAGGGAATTCCCTGGCAGTCCGATGGTTAGGACTCCGTGCTTTCATTGCCAAGGGTGCAGGTTTGATCCCTGGTCGGGGAACTAAGATCCCACAGACTGTTCGACACTGCCAAAAATTAAAAAAAAAAAGTATTGAGTCCTACCGTGTAGCAGATATTGTACTGGGCACTCTGGTTCTATAGTTGTGAACAAAACAGGCATGTTTTTGTGATGCTCACAGTCTAATGTTAGGAAAGACAATAAACCAATAATTTAAAAACCAGGATATCAAATTGTTTCAGAGTTTTCTCTTTAGTGATGTTCTGTGAACATCCTTAACCTCACTTTCCCAAAGTTGAACTTAGCATCTCTTAAAAATTAGCCCTTCAGGCACTCTCAGATCTCTCCATGTTATTTCTTACAACTGCATGTGAATCTACAGTGGTTTTAAAATGAGAAGTTTAATTAAAAAACAAACAAACCCAGATTTTCCTTCTGTGATCTTGGGAACCAGGGCAGGCTTCTTGGAGTCAGCCTGGACTCCATCTCCTTCACTGCCTGACCTCTAGCTACTCCCCCCCACCCCCACGCCAGCTCTGCTTAGCCATCAAACTCTTAGAACATCCCCTCTCAACTGAGTTCCATGAGAATTAAGATCTGATGCCCTAAGGCATCCTTTGTGTCTAATGCATTAACTTCTCTCTGAGGCACCTAGAATGGTAAGAGCTGTTTTTTATATTCTTGGGAGAATTGAGAAAACACATCGTTTTCTGTAGAGCTTAATTCTCTTGTACCCCAGTTTGGAAAGGCTGCCCTAGAAAGTAAGCTCTGGGCAGGCAAGGACTTTACATTCATTACTCTCACACCAGAGCCTAGAAGAGCAGTCATTCAACAAATCTAGTGCAACAAATCCTTGTTGAATGGATGAATGAAGGAATGACGCCATCCCTCTGCTGTGATAACCCTCATCTTCTATTTCCGTTCATTCTTTGCATTGCGCACAGTTCACTTTTTCAGTAAAGATCGAGTCATACTATTCTCATGTTTAAAAATCATCAGTGTCCCTCTTGTCTTCAGTAGACCCCGGATTCCTTATCACGGCATACCACGGGCTTTCCCTTCTACCTCTCTTTTCCTCTCCCCACTTTCTATGTACATCCCTGTGTTCACTTGAATAGAATGATTTGTCATTCCTTACAAGTCCCTCTCCTTGCTTTCTGCTTGGAATGCTCCTCCTTGGCCCAAGCCCATCAAGCCAACTCTTCCTCATCTTCAAGGCTTGGCCTGAAAATACTTTGTAGAATTGTGTCTGACACTCTCCCCATCTAAACTGGATGCCCACCCCCTCCTTTGGGATCCTTTTATGATAGCACTTGGTAAAGATTTAATCATCTCTTTAAATGCTTCGCTTGCCTACTGTCCTGTCACAATCTTGAGGGCAGGGACCACGTCTGTTACTCCAGAATCCAGATCATTTCCTGGCATGTAATAGGCACTTTGTAAATATTGAATGAATGAAGTAAACTGAAGGGCAGAGAGAGATTGGCCTTGGAATTAATAGTTACCTATAGTGAAAATCAGAAGTTGATCTATACATGGTACTTTCCTGATGGTGGGATAGGAGTAGGGTGACCACTTGTCCTGGTTTGCATAGGAATTACCTGGTTTTAGCACTGAAATGCTGTGTCCCAAGAAACCTCTCAGTTCTTGGCAAACCAGAATAGTTGGTCATCCTACGTAGGAGTAACCATAGGGTGGGCATGATCCCCAGGTACTGAACTGGGCTGCTTAGAGGAGAGGATCTTTCTTTCCCACGCCCCTACCTCATACCTGTACTTCGGTGGTCTCCAGACTGGTCATGCCCCTGCTTCCTCGTCTTCCTCATGCAAGTCAGCCTACTTACACCTCATTATTATTTATTTATTTGTTTGTTTGTTTGTTTATTTATTTATTTTTGGCTGCATTGGGTCTTCTTTGCAGCACATGGGCTTTCTCTAGTTGTAGTGACCGGGGGCTACTCTTTGTTGCTGTGCGCGGGCTTCTCATTGCAGTGGTTTCTCTTGTTGCAGAGCACAGTCTCTAGGTGCGCAGGCTTCAGTAGTTGTGACTCGTGGGCTCTAGAGCACAGGCTCAGTAGTTGTGGCTCATGGACTTAGTTGTTCCGCTGCATGTGGGGTCTTCCTGGACCAGGGCTCGAACCCGTGTCCCCTGCATTGGCAGATGGATTCTTAACCGGTGTGCCACCAGGGAAGTCCCTATTATTATTTATAATAGGCTCTTTTGTATGTTTTTCACATGCCTGATCAGAAACTGTATCTGGCTCTCCATATATGCAGGGCTAAAGCCTAAATTCCTTAGCTTAGCATCAATGCCCTATGAGACAGTGTGATCAAGTGGTTACAAACATGGCCTCCAGAACCAGACTGTCTAGATTCTAACCCTGGCTTTGCTTTTTATTCACTGATGACTTTAGACCAGCTAGTTTACCTCTCAGCCTTCCTTCCCTCATCTGCAAAATGAGGCTAATAATAGCTCCTCCTCAGTGGGCTGGGAGGTTTAAGTCAGTTGATACAAATAAAGCATTTGAAACAGTTCCCAATAAATGTTACCTGCTCCTCCTACCCAGTCTTCAAACTTATTCTCCCAACTCTCTCCCTTGTTTATAATCTCAGCTTTCCCTAAAAGGGCGTAGTGGTTTCCCAGCTGTACCACGTGCAAGCTTAAGGTTTTGCCTTCCGAAAGAAGTGTTCCTTTTCCCTGCTTTTTTAAGTACTGCCCTTAAACTTAGCTGAAATTCAGCATCTGTCCAGCTATTCCCTTAGGGTTTGTGTCACGTCCCACCTCTCTCCATGGTTTTTAGACGGCACATCATCTGCGAGCTGCAGTTTTTGGCACAAGGGGTGCTCATATAATGCTTGTTGGTGGTGATGAGAATTAGGCTGGGGGGCCATAAACGGGAGTTCTTGGGACATTTGGGCCACAGGGTATTGTCTGAAGGGTCTCTCTCTTCCCAGCAGAGGTCCCCCTTGTTGGAAGTGAAGGGGAACATAGAGCTGAAGAGAGCCCTGGCCAAGGCCCCTTCCCGGCTCCCCCTCCCGGGAAGCAGGCTGAAGAGGGGTCCCGACCAGATGGAGGAGGACTTGGAGCCTGAGAAGGTGAGCTGGGTTTGGAAATCCATGTACGTGTGTGTGTGTGTGTGTGTGTGTGTGTATAAAACCATCAGAGGGTAATCATGGACTCCACCCCCCATCCTTGTCTTTCCCCAGAAAAGGACACGAGGCCTGGGCACCAAAGTGGCCACGTCCCGCCCCAGAGCAACGGCCCTCACCACTGTGCCACAGACACAAGGCCAGACCGCAGGTGGGCTCCAGGGCACAAAGTCCAGTTCTCTTCAACTCACTTCTTTCTTTTTCTTTTTCTTTTCTTTCAATCTTAGCTTATTTTGAATAGGTAATATGTTTTACTTGTTTCAAAATTCCGAAGGCACGAAAGTTGTTATACAGTGAAAAATCTCCCTCCTGCCCATGTTCCCCAGGCACCCAGTCCCCCAACCAGGGGCAACTGTGAGTCCTTCCAGGGATGTTCTGTGGGTTTGCAAGCAAATATGGGCATGTTCCCCAACATGTTTTACACACATGCTAGCGTACTTTACATACACCTGGTTCTGCCCCCTTGCTCTTTTTGCTTGTCTTGGTCCAACTTGTTTCTTGGCTTGTTGGTCCTAGGAAGGATATCTCTAGGAGTTGGTCAGATTTAAGGGAAGAAGGAAGTTATCTTATTTCTTCTAATCCTCTGAAAAAGCAGCTCCTCTGCCTTCGGCCCAGTCAGAGTACATGCCACCCTGAGAATCATGACTCTGCTTTTCTTCTGTCCAATTTCCCGACAGTGCCGAAAGTTCCCAGGAAGACAGGACCCCCATGTTCCACAGCTATCGCCACAGGTAACAGTGCTTAAGACCTGGGGCTGAGAAGGGATTGGGGGTAAAGGGAGAAGGATGGAGGTGGAGGGACCCTGATGCTATAATTCCTTATGTCACCTCCCCAATTCTCTAGTGCTGAAGAATCAGAAGCCAGGCCCTGCTGTTCCTGCCCAGAAGCCTGGCAGTAGGTGACCAAATATAATCCTTGGGTGAGAGGCTGGGATAGGGAAGAGGAGGTGGTGAGTACCTAGAAAAATCCTTTTGGTCTCTTCCCTGTCTGAAGAAGAAGGAGATGGAGGGTCAGGTGTGGAGGCGCTAAAGGCTAGGAGGGAGGAGAGAGCGAGACAGAGCCAAGAGTTCCCTGACCTTTGTCTTTTCTGTGCCCATCTTAGCAACAGCTGCTCCTCCTGTGGTGGGAAGGAAGAAACCCAGCAAACGTCCAGCCTGGGACTTAAAGGGTCAGTTATGTGACCTAAACGCAGAGCTGAAATGCTGCCGTGAGAGGACCCAGATGTTGGACCAGGAGAACCAACAGCTGCGGAACCAGCTCAGGGAGGCCCAGCAACAGGCCACGGCCCTGGGGACAGAGCGCAGGACACTGGAAGAGGAGTTGGCCAGGGTGCGGGCCCAGGCTGAGCAGGGCCAACAGGAGCTGGGGAACCTGAGCACTCTGGTCCTAGAGCTGGAAGAGCGGCTGGGCACGCAGGAGGGCTTAGTGCAAGAGCTCCAGAAAGAACAGCTGGAACTGCAGGAGGAGCGGAGGGGGCTGGCTGCCCAGCTGGAGGAGCAGGAGGTAAGGGCCAGCTTCTCGCCAAATGCTGACCCTTCTTCTAGGTTGCCCGGAAGTCACTTTGGGCTTTGAATCCCTGACCACCTCTCTCTGGCAGTACACCTCTGTCCCCTACCCTGCTCCCCCGTCGCCCCCACCCCCGCCCACTCCTGACTCTGTCTTGCTTTCTGCCCCACTTCACCCTATCCTGACTCTGTTTCCGTATCTTCCTCGGGTCTGTATTGCCTCTACTTCTCTGCCCCCTTTCTTCTTTCTCTGTTTTCCTGATAAAAATTCCCACGCATTCTCTCTCCTTCTCATCCATTTGACTCCTTGGCGAGCACCAACTAGATTGCATTACTTGTAGTCTCTCAAATGACTCGATTCTCAATTCAGGGCATTTTGCATATACACGTCCCTCTTTGTGGAATATTCTTTCTGCACTCCATCCTTCCCTTGGTCCACTCCCATACTTTTTGGGTGTCAGCCTAGATATCATTCTCCTTGTGCCCCTTCTGGATGCTCCCATAGCACTCCCCATTCTAGTACTGTGATTCCTATTTCCTTATCTCTTTCTTTACCAGTCTATGAAGTCCTTGGGGGCAGGGCCCAGCCCACCTCCCACCCCCACATCCCATCATGACTTGTTCTTGTTCTTGGTTGCATCTCACCCTCTGTGTCTGCTCTGTTCCGGACAGAGGAGGCTACAGGCATCAGAAGCTGCTCTGTCGGGCAGCCAAGCAGAGGTGGCATCCCTGCGCCAGGAGGCTGCAGCCCAGGCGGACTTACTGGCTAACCGGGAAGAACGTCTCCATGGGCTTGAGATGGAGCGCCGGCGGCTACACAACCAGCTGCAGGAACTCAAAGGCAATGTCCGTGTCTTCTGCCGGGTCCGCCCCGTCCTTCCAGGGGAGTCCACCCCACCCCCTGGCTTTCTGCTATTTCCCTCCGGCCCCAGCGGGCCCTCCGACCCTCCAACCCGACTCAGCCTCTCCCGGTCTGACGAGCGGCGTGGGACCCTGAGTGGGGCGCCAGCTGCCCCCACCCGCCATGACTTCTCCTTTGACCGGGTATTCCCACCAGGGAGTGGACAGGACGAAGTGTTTGAAGAGATTTCCATGCTTGTCCAGTCAGCCCTGGATGGCTACCCAGTATGCATCTTTGCCTACGGCCAGACAGGCAGTGGCAAGACCTTCACCATGGAGGGTGGGCCTGGGGGAGACCCCCAGGTGGAGGGGCTGATCCCTCGGGCCCTGCGGCACCTCTTTTCTGTGGCCCAGGAGCTAAGTGGCCAGGGCTGGACCTACAGCTTTGTGGCAAGTTACGTAGAGATCTACAACGAGACTGTCCGAGACCTGCTGGCCACTGGGACCCGGAAGGGCCATGGGGGTGAGTGTGAGATTCGCCGGGCAGGGCCGGGGAGCGAGGAGCTTACTGTCACCAACGCCCGATATGTTCCTGTCTCCTGTGAGAGAGAGGTAAGTGCTGAGGGCCACTAGCCTGGACACTGGGGAGGCATGGGCAGGGTGACAAGGATGGAGGTGGATGAGCAGGGGGAGGAGAACGCTGAGGATGAGGAAGGGTGAGTGGTGAGGGGTAGGTTGCATATTCAGTTTTGGCTGGTGGGCTATGAGGTGCATCCGCCTTTGTGGAACCAAGGAGTGGAGAGAAGTGATGGGCCTGCTGAAGCGGGTGCCACTGGGCCCTGCCTGTCAATCTCAGGTCTCACCTCTGCCCACTCTTCTTGCTCAGTTCATGACATCCATGCTGGCCTCCCGCCTGTTCCTCAGCCTGCTCGTCACACCCTCAGATCAGGGCCTTTGCACGTGCTGTCTCCTTTGCCTGAACATTCCTGCTCCTCTCCTGGAAGAGCTTGCTCCCTCGCTTAAGATTTTAAGGCATTGAGGCCATCCCTGACCATTCTTTTTTTTTTTTTTTTTTCCCCTAACTTGGCCGCACTGCACAGCTTGTGAGATCTTAGTTCCCCAACCAGGGATTGAACCCGGACCCCGGCAGTGAAAGCACAGAGTCCTAAGCACTAGACCACCAGGGAATTCCCGCTGGCCATCCTTTCTAAAATTGCAACCCTCACCCTCACGCACTACTTTTCTGTTTTATTTTACTCCTTAGTACTCAGACACACTGTGTATTTTACTTATTCTTTTGCTGGCTAGAAAGAAAGCATCAGGAGGGCAGGTGCTGAGTCTTACTCATCGCCTTACCTGACCTAGCTATGTACTGACTTCTACCTGCCTTTGCCTCTTGCTGCTGTCCATCCCCAGGTGGAGGCCCTGCTCCATCTGGCCCGCCAGAACCGGGCTGTGGCCCGCACAGCCCAGAATGAGCGATCGTCACGAAGTCACAGTGTGTTCCAGCTGCAGATCTCTGGGGAGCATGCTGGCCGAGGCCTGCAGTGTGTGGCCCCCCTCAGCCTTGTGGACCTGGCTGGGAGTGAGCGGCTAGACCCCGGCTTGGCCCTCGGTCCTGGAGAGCGGGAACGCCTTCGGGAAACGCAGGCCATTAACAGCAGCCTGTCCACGCTGGGGCTGGTCATCATGGCCTTGAGCAACAAGGTAGTAATGGGGGTGGGGGCAGGCGGACCCCAGGGAGAGGTTGGGGCTGACCATGCTGAACCCAGCCCTGTCCTAACCACCTGTCCCCCCCAACCCTCTAGGAGTCCCACGTGCCTTACCGGAACAGCAAGCTGACCTACCTGCTGCAGAACTCTCTGGGCGGCAGCGCTAAGATGTGAGGGGAAGGGGTGGGCTGGGAACCACAACATTGGGGTCAGGGTTGGGGAGGCCACACCGTGAAGACCTGGTCCAGGCTCTGCCCAGCCACTGATGCTGGGGCTTGGCCCCCTCTCTCTCCACAGGCTCATGTTTGTGAACATTTCTCCCCTAGAAGAGAATGTCTCCGAGTCCCTCAACTCCCTACGTTTTGCCTCCAAGGTGCGGTCACTATCAGTCCCATCCCTGTCAGACCTCCTGGGGATTATAGCCTTCTCCACCCCTACCCTACTGTCCTTCAGGCCAGGGGGCATGGTTCATCCAGAATGGATGTACATTTGCCAGGCATCTGGGGCACTACCTACCTGGATCCTTTTTTTTTTTTTTAACTATTGACGTTTGGGGGTTTTTAATTAAGTTTTTAAAAATAGGTAGTTGAAAGGTCAAAACTATATCAATAGAAAGCTATATACAACAAGTGAGATTTAACCACTGCTCCTGTCCCCATTCTCTCCACTTGCCCTAGTAATCATTTTCATCATTTATCATTTTACTTATCCTTCCAATGTTTCTTTTTGCAAATACAAGCAACATGCATGGGATTTCCCTCCTTATATAAGACGTCTCTTCTCCCCCTCTCATATATTATGTTGTCCCGTGCTTTTTTTTTTTTTTTTTTTGCGATACGCGGGCCTCTCACTGTTGTGGCCTCTCCCGCTGCGGAGCACAGGCTCTGGACGCGCAGGCCCAGCAGCCATGGCTCACGGGGCCAGCCGCTCCACGGCACGTGGGATCCTCCCGGTCCGGGGCACGAACCTGCGCCCCCTGCAATGACAGGCGGACTCTCAACCACTGCGCCACCAGGGGAGCCCCGGGGAGCGCCCCCATTATTTTTACATCTGCCTAGGACTCCACTGTGTAGATGCACCAAAGTTTATCCACCAGTTCCCTCTACTGGACACTTGGATTATTTCCACCCTTTTACTATTACATACAAAGCCATGTTGGCTAACCTTGTACATTATCATTTTATATTTGTTTAGTTACATCTAACTATCTAGGGAGAGATTCCTTGAAATGGAATTACTGGATCAAAGACGTACAGGTTTTTCAGACTGTTCCAAATAGTGTGAATTCAGGCTCCAATCCCCACGAAGATCAGCTGTGTCCATGGCCATGAATTCTCTAGGAGATTTAAGCTCCCTCTACTAGAGTTAAATCAGGATGTTTCTTTACTGTCTGCCTCCAGAGGGCAATTTTTCCCTCTGGTTACTTGTTTTCCTGAGGGTATAGTCCTACGATGTGTTCTGGCTTTATTCAGGGTCTCTGATCTTGTGTGCCCTTCTGTACTCTTGCTGCCATGGTAGTAGTCAGCCACCTTAGCACCCTGCCCTGGTCTACTTTAATCAGGATTTCCCTTGCAATCTTGCAAGTTCAGGTAAAGTTCTTTTTTTTTTTTTTTTTTTTTAGTTTATTTATTTTTGGCTGCTTTGGGTCTTCATTGCTGCACGTGGGCTTTTTCTGGTTGCGGCGAGCGGGGGCTGCTCAGGTTTCTTATTGCGGCGGCTTCTCGTTGTGGGAGCATGGGCTCTAGGCGCACGGGCTTCAGTAGTTGTGGCTCGCAGGCTCTAGGCACACAGGCTTCAGTAGTTGTGGTGCAGGGGCTTAGTTGCTTTGCGGCAAGTGGGATCTGCCCGGACCAGGCCTCAAACCCGTGTCCCCTGCGTTGGCAGGCAGATTCTTAATCTCTGCGCCACCAGGGAAGTCCCCAAGTAAACTTCTAGCAACATCATTAACACCCAACAACATGAACTCTTTAATATCCTCTAATACCCAGTAGATGTTGAATTTCCCTATTGTCTCAGAAATGCTTTTTATACATTAGGTTTGCTCTGTTCAGGATCAAAGCAAGGGCCGCCCATTTCATATGGTTGAAATTGTCTCGAGTTTCTTTTAAAATTTTTATTTATTTATTTATGGCTGCATTGGGTCTTCATTGCTGTGTGCAGGCTTTCTCTAGCTGTGGCGAGCCGGGGCTACTCTTCATTCTGGTGTGTGGGCTTCTCACTGTGGTGGCTTCTCTTGTTGCGGAGCATGGGATCTAGGTGTGCGGACTTCAGTAGTTGTGGCACATGGGCTTAGTTGCTCCACAGCACGTGGGATCTTCCCGGGGAGTAGGGCTTGAACCCGTGTGCCCTGCGTTGGTAGGCGGATTCTTAACCACTGCGCCACCAAGGAAGTCCGAGTTTCTTTTAATCTATAATAATCTCATCCCCTTTTATAGCATTTATTTGTTGAAGAAGTAGGGTCACTTGTCCTATAGAATACACCACATTCTAGATTTTGGCTGGTTGCTTCCTCTTTCCTTCACAATTTTTGTAGATTTAGAGGCTTGATTTGAATCAGGTTTAAATTTCTTGGGGAAAAAAACTTCGATGGTGTGATACACTTTCTATTGCATCATATCAGGAGGCACCTAGTATCTAGTTGTTCCACTTTTTTTCCCCCTCCCCCTAATTGTTCCACTTTTAATGATATAAAAATTGATCATTGGGGGCTTCCCTGGTGGCACAGTGGTTGAGAGTCCGCCTGCCGATGCAGGGGACGCGGGTTCGTGCCCCGGTCCGGGAGGATCCAACATGCCGCGGAGCGGCTGGGCCCGTGAGCCATGGCCGCTGAGCCTGCGCCTCCGGAGCCTGTGCTCTGCAGCGGGAGAGGCCACAACAGTGAGAGGCCCGTGTAACGCAAAAAAAAAAAAAAAAAAAAATTGATCATTGGATTAGGGTATTGTCAGCCGATCTATCCATTTAAAAACTCCCTATCAGCTTTTTCCCCTAGTGATTTTATCAGTAATGCTATCTAGATCTATTATTAGGGAGTTTTTAAATGGTGATTTTTTTTAAATGGTGATTTTCTAATTTTCTCAGTTCTACATTTATTAATCACAATTCTTCTATAAATAACTCCCCTTTGCCATCTATTTGGTTATTCTGAAATTCAGTCCATATAGGTAAGATGGGATAAATGCTAGATTCTTTATCAATTTTCAGTATTATAAGTTGGTATCCTGGCAACTTTCAAAGGTGAACACTGAGTTTTTATCCAGGAGGTAACATCTTACAGATACTTACTTGTACTTTTGGTATATATCCTTTGCGGTCATTATTCATTCTGATGCTCAAATCGCCCATCTTTGGCCAGTAGAAGCTCCAGCTTGGCTCCTGTGTCCTTTAGATAGGTCCCCAGTAGTCTTTACTCCAGATCCATCTTGTACATTTCCTCCCCTAGGCTTGGAATCATTAATTTTCCAAATAGCCTTGGTTCCTAAATTTGTGTCGTTCTTGTTTTATCTAGCTTATTAAGCATTAGTGTTGGGAGGGTTTTGGGGGTGTCTAGTCCGAGGTACTGCTAGAAACAGAAGCTCCTCTCCCTGCTCCTTTGTGGGGCTTTTGTTCCTTCTCAGGCCTTTCCTTCTCTTCCAGACCTAGAATACCTAGTGGGCATGGGAGAACTGAGACCAGCCTGAACTTCCTTTCAGAGCCCTTATTTTAGGATTCTCTGAGGGCAGCCCTAATATTGGGGGTTGGGAGGTGATTTGGAGAAAACTGTTCTTTTGGTTACTCTGAAAACGTTTTTTATTTTGTTTGTCTAAACCCCCTGCCCGCAGGTGAACCAGTGTGTTATTGGTACTGCCCAGGCCAATAGGAAATGAAGACGGATCTAGATTGTGTGTGTGTGTGTGTGTGTGTGTGTGTGTGTGTGTGTGTGTGTGTGTGAGACCGACGGGGAAGGGGGGGCGGTGGGGGGTGCTTTATTGGGGGGGGCACTGTGATACCTGGACCTATCAAATAAAGAAGAGGGTTTTTGTGTGTTTTTTTTTAAATAAAGGTTTTATTAGCTGTTGCCCAATAAGGGAGATATTTTTCATGCCTGTAAAGATGGGAACTGTGGATCTTCCATTCTGCCAAGCATTTGTGTGTGTTTCACGGGGTTAGGGGCTTCGGCTTTTCTCCCTAACAGACCATCCCCGGAGTCGGATGGCCTCTAGCTCCCATACCCTGCCCCCGTCGTCCGCGTCTAGGAGTTGCCCACTAGGTGGGCACTAGGTGTCCACAGTCACTAGTTCTGTTTCCCCTTTGCCACAGGCCACCCCAGCCCGGGGCAGGAACTCCTCTGGCGAGTGTGGGAAGGTAGGAACCCGAGCCCAGGGGCGCGGCTGGCGCTCCCTCCCACAAACTGCTGGCTCTTTCCTCCCGCTCTTTCCCTGCCTTCCCGTTCGAACCGCTGGGGCTGGCCCCGCCCGCTGCCCATTGGCTGGCTCTCGGCGGCGTCACCGCCTCGGTACTAGCCCTCCCGGTCCGTGGACCCGCCTTAGAAGTGCGGGGCGGGACGCAAGCCCCGACTCCCTCGCGCCAACTGCCGAGGGCCACCGCCCCGTAAAGGAGGGGCTGGGTCCTCCCAGGTGCCGCGCGCGCGGGAGGGGTCACGCGTGCGCAGAAGCACGGCGACGGTGGGCGGGGGGGCAGCTAGGCACAGCGAGGGCGGGGCCGGGGCAAAGGCGGGGGAGGGTGGGGCACTCGAGGGAGGAGGGCGTGGCGGGGGCAGTGAGAGGGTGGGTGGAGGGCGGGGTCGTGAACTGGGGCTGGGGGGTGGGACTTGGAATGACACTGAAGGTTGGGGGGGCAGTTAACGGATGTGGCATGGGGTGAGGGCCCGGCCGCAGACCGGCGGCCGGGAGGGGGTATTTCCTCCTGCCCCGAGGGCAGGTCTCCCTTTGGAGGATGGGGCTGCGGGGATTCCCTCTCTCGCCGGGTCCGACAGTCCGCACGCCCCATCCGCGGAGAAGGCGCCGCTTGCTCTGCACCCTCCAGGCCTGTTGGAGGTGAGGGAGGTGGGGTGAGGTGGGGCCCGCCCCCCTACCCCCGGCTCCTCCTTCCCCCCAGTCCTCCCCTCCCACCATCCTCCCCCCGAGCCGGTTTGTCCCTCCCCTCCCCTTCCCTTCCCTTTCCTCCCCTCTCCTCCCCTCCCCTCCCCTCCTTCCCCCCGCCGCCTCCTCCTCCTGCCGCTGCCGCTGCTTTGGCTGCTGCGTCATACGCCCCAGAGCCGCCGGGACGGAGGGGCTGGGCCTGGGGACCCCCCGGTCTCTGCCTGCACGCCCCCCGACGCCCAGACGTGCCCTCCCCGCGCGGGGGGTTCGCCTCGGTCTCCCACGTCTGCCTCTGCCCGGCTCCCGGCGGCCCCAGCTGTCACTGGTAAGGAGGCGGCGGGAGGCGCCCGTGGGGGGGCAGGGAGCCGGGGGTCGGCGCGCAGGGCGCGGGCGGGAGAGCCGCGTCGCCCGGGCATCGGGTCGGGTCGGGCCGACTCAAGTCCCCTCTCGGACTCGCCGTCATGGGGAGTAGAGACCGAGACTGGGACACGCCCCCCTCCCGGGGCACTCAGGGAAGTTATCTAACCCGGGGGCGGGAGCCCCGAATTTAAGGGTAACCTGACATAACCTGGCATCAAGATGATTGTTCTGAATGAGACACGCGGGCCCGGGAGGCAACCGTTTCCACTCTGGAAAACGTCTCCAGAAAAAGCTCCTAAAACACATCTCTGGGAAACAGTACCCCAATTATGATCCCTCTAAACAGCAATAGAAGGTGGTAGTAGAAATTGAGTGGTAACCTTTGCCTCTGCAACCATCGTTTCTGCTAAAATCTCAAGGCCAGCATATAACATCCCAGGGGAGCTCTGGAAGCTGGGAAACTAGAGAACTAGGTTGGTAGGGGGGGTAGGGAGAAGAGAGCCAGTGGTGACTGTGTTGGGAGAGTTGGAGTCAAGAAGCTCGGGAGGGGGGCCCAGTGGTTTCCCATCCAGGTGTCTCAGGGAAATGGAGACTGGGGGCACACCTGCTTGAGTTCTTGACAGAAAAATAGGCAAAGAAAATGGGGACCAGTTCCTCAATATTCATAACTTTCTCCTCCCATCCCACTTCTAGCTAGGCCCCCCCAGGATGCAATGGCACAGCCCCCCCGGCTGAGCCGCTCTGGTGCCCCCCCACTTTGGGACCCAGCTTCCCCTGCTCCCACCTCAGGCTCCAGGCCTCGACTTTGGGAGGGTCAAGATGTGCTGGCCAGATGGACAGATGGGCTGCTATACTTGGGGACCATCAAAAAGGTAAGACCTTTGATCTCTGACTTGTCACCTTTTCTCATTTCCCTTATCTAGTTCTGACTTCCATTTGATCTTCTGTGCCCACCCATTCCAGGTGGACAGTGCTCGGGAGGTGTGTCTGGTCCAGTTTGAGGATGATTCCCAGTTTCTGGTTCTATGGAAAGACATCAGCCCTGGTGAGAGGCCTGAGGGTGTGCATCCCGTGGAAAACAGAAACCTGGTGTGGGGGGCAGAAGGGGCTTAAGGACAGGCCTTCTGACACTGTACTCTTCACAGCTGCCCTCCCTGGGGAGGAACTCCTCTGCTGTGTATGTCGCTCTGAGACTGTGGTCCCTGGGAACCGGCTGGTCAGCTGTGAGAAGTGTCGCCACGGTGAGAGAGCGGGACACCTGAATGGTCCAGCTTGCCCTGGGCTTTCCAGGCTGCCTCTCACCCTTCCCTCTAGCACTGGTCTTTATACCACCTGTCCTGGCCTGAGTCCCCAAGTCACTGCTCTGGCCCATCTCCTCAACCCTGTAACCTCACTCCCTTCCAGCACAGGGAGCGGCAAACATGGGATGGGACATGTGAGCTCTGCAGGCAGAAAGTAGTTCAAATACACCCTTTTCTACCCATGTGACCTTGGGCAAGTCCCTAAACTTTTAAGAGCCACAGCTGCCTCACCTGCTATTAAAATAAAGGTAACACGCCCACCCCAGCAGGACCATGGTCAAGAATGAAGTGAGATGGGTAAGACTCCTGTCCCAACACCTAGTGCAGACAGGTATGCAACGCAATGAGTGGTCTATCAATATTATCGTTATTCAGCTTATCATCAGGACTGCCACGTTCCAAGGGCCCCAGCCCCCGGAGAGGGAGAGGGCACATCCTGGGTCTGCCGCCAGTGTGTCTTTGCCATCGCTACCAAGGTAAAGGCACCTTCCTGTGGGAGCCTCCCACCCCCAGCCTCTCCCGAGTCCTTTCTTCCCCCACCCCTGAGGCCACTTGCCTGTTCCACCTGCAGAGGGGAGGTGCGCTGAAGAAGGGCCCCTATGCCCGGGCCATGCTGGGCATGAAGCTGTCCCTGCCGTACGGACTAAAGGGGTTGGACTGGGACGCCGGGCATCTGAGCAACCGGCAGCAGAGCTACTGTTACTGTGGTGGCCCTGGGGAGTGAGTAGTGAGGGGCGGGGGTTAGGGAATAAGCTGTGGGGGGTGGTGGTGGATGCAAGGAACGAGGGAGAAAGAACAGGGTGGCTGGCTGGAGTGTTGAAGGTGTGGGAGAAGGTGGTGAGCTGGGTTTGGGGCAGTTAAGGAGGGGTATTTGGGGGTCACTGGTCCTGTGTTTCCCCTCAGGTGGAACCTGAAGATGCTGCAGTGCAGGAGCTGCCTACAGTGGTTCCATGAGGCCTGCACCCAGTGTCTGAGCAAGCCCCTCCTCTACGGGGACAGGTGAGCCTGGCTGGGCTCTCCAAGAGCTCTGCTCCATCACCTCCATCCCCCACCCTCCCATCCCAGACCTGGTCTCTTCCCAACCTCTGCAGCTTTGCTTACCTGTTGGCCCGGTCCTTGCTTGGGAGTCCGCCCCGCCCCGCCACAGCATGGTGTAGTTTTCCTGTAAAAAGTATTTTTCTCCCTCTTGCCCATGTCCAGGTTCTATGAGTTTGAATGCTGTGTGTGTCGGGGGGGCCCTGAGAAGGTCCGGAGGCTACAGCTTCGCTGGTGAGCTGGATGGGGCACGACCTCAGCGTAACTCCTCCCTCAACACCCCCAGTTTTTCACCTTACAGGCCCCAGCCCCCCGCCTTGCGACACCCCCTGGGTTTTGTAACCCTTCTACCACCTTGACAAGTTAATGTTTCTCCAGGGTGGACGTGGCTCATCTTGTCCTCTACCACCTCAGCGTTTGCTGTAAGAAAAAATACTTTGATTTTGACCGTGAGATCCTCCCCTTCACCTCTGAGAATTGGGACAGTTTGCTCCTTGGGGAGGTAAGGGGTAGTGCAGCTCTGGGGGTCAGGGTGGACCAAGGAGATGTGGAGAAAAGGGGGAGGGAGGGAATCACTGCTCCCCTGACCCCATTTTCCTTCCCCTCCCCCAGCTCTCAGACACCCCCAAGGGAGAACGTTCTTCCAGGCTCCTCTCTGCTCTTAATAGCCACAAGGACCGGTGAGTTGGAGGGAGGCTCAGAAAGGGATGGAGATATGGTATGGCAGCCTGGGAGGGGAGGGGCTGCAGCCCACCTGGAAGATCACCTCTCTAAAGGACTGAGTAATGGCATAGGAGGGTCCCTTTTCTACGGCACTGACCTTATATTATTTCTCCCCTTACCCCAGTTTCATTTCAGGGAGGGAGATTAAGAAGAGAAAATGCTTGTTTGGTCTCCATGCTCGGATCCCTCCCCCTGTGGAGGCCCCTACTGGAGATGGAGCCCCCACCAGGTCACTGGTCCAGGGGGGATGGGGAAGTTCTCAGGGTGTATGTATGGAGTCGGGGAGGTCTTGGGGTGTCCGGGAGGGGGCTGGGGGGATAAGGAGGCCTCTTACAGCTTCCCTTCAGGGCAGGGCCCTGGGGGAGGGGTCTCACGTCCCCTGGGGAAGCGCCGGAGGCCGGAGCCAGAGCCCCTGAGGAGGAGGCAGAAGGGGAAAATGGAGGAGCTGGGGCCACCCTCAGCAGTGCGCAACCAGCCCGAGCCCCAGGAGCAGAGGGAGCGGGCTCGTCTGCAGAGGGCACTGCAGGTACAAGGGCAGGGGCACCCCGTGGGGCAAATGGTGGTGTGGGAAGAAATCAAGGATTATCTCTCAGTCCTTTGCTCCTTCTAGGCCTCAGTGTCTCCACCACCCTCCAGCCCTAACCAGAGTTACCAGGGCAGCAGCGGCTACAACTTCCGGCCCACAGATGCCCGCTGCCTGCCCAGGTCAGTGCACCTCCTGCCTCCAGCCAGGTGTACTCCCTTGGAACCTCTCTTCCAGTTGTCTACATCTTCTGGACTTTCTCACCCAGAATTCTTTCCCCTCTCTCCCTTGGCTGCCCACTTCTTTTCCTAGAGACACTTAGAGCCAATGTCTGCTTCCCAGTATTCTGGGGACAGGGGTTCCTTGAGGGTAGTGTTTGAGCTCTGCCCTTCTCAGGGGAGAGGGTCCTGTTCCCCTGCTTCGGGTCCTGACTTTCCCCCTCCCCCAACCCCAGCAGTCCCATCCGGATGTTCGCTTCCTTCCACCCCTCTGCCAGCACCGCAGGGACCTCTGGGGATGGTGAACCCCCAGACAGGTGAGATTCTACTCCTTTACCTGTGATACCTCTGTCCTCTTCACCTCTGTGCTCTTAAGTTCCTTGGTCTCTAACCGTTTTTTTTTGTTTCTCTAATCCACACATGGCGTCCATTTCTGGTCAGTCCTTAATCTCCATCTGGACTGACAATTGCCTTCTCTCCCTAGGTCACCCCTGGAACTTCACATTGGTTTCCCCACAGACCTCCCTAAAAGTGCCCCCCACTCGATGACTGCCTCATCTTCCTCAGTCCCAGCCCCCTCCCCAGGTCTTCCTAGACGCTCAGCACCCCCTTCTCCCCTGTGCCGTAGTTTGTCTCCTGGAACTGGGGGAGGAGTTCGAGGTGGGGTCGGCTACCTGTCCCGAGGGGACCCCGTCCGGGTCCTTGCTCGGAGAGTACGGCCTGATGGCTCTGTGCAGTACCTGGTTGAGTGGGGAGGAGGGGGCATCTTCTGAACAGCCTGCCTCTGCCCACTTACTTCCCCATTCACATACACCGGCACTTTCATACCCTGACCTCTGACCTCACCTACAGCTGGGATGTACCTGCGGCGGTAGGGGGTACTTCGCCCTACTGCCCAGGCTGGAATCCAGGTGGGGGGGTTGGGGAAGAGGCTCTCTCTTCTCTACTCCCTTCATGATTCCTGACCCTTCCCCCATTCCTCTTCCCATTTCCTTTGATGTTATTTTGTTACAGCTTTTTAAATATTTTTAAAAATTATTTAACCCCTGGGGACGGAGACTGAGGAGGGGAGGATGATAAAGGATCCTGGGCTCTGTATCGTTGAAATAAAGATAAATAAACTTAGCAGCTCTGAGTCATTCTGAAAGATGAGAACAAAGGGACTAGAAGCACTTCTGATCTTCCCAACCAAATTCACTTTTTGACAAGGAAAAAGGAAAATGACAGAACTAAAGCTTTATTAAGGGTCCAGTCATCACCTGGAAGGCAGGGGGCATTGAAGTATATGAAGGGAACGTGGCAAAAACAAAGGCTCATCACGGTGGGGCTGTGCCAGACTCAGGAACTGACCCTGTAACCTGGCACACCCAATGCAGGTACGGGGAGTTCCCCTGTTCCACAGGCAATGCAATCACCTCGGCCACTTCGTAAGGGTGCACAGAACTGGGAAAAAGATGGGGGATCACTCAGATTTACCCGAAGGAGCCCACCCCCTTAGACTGCCCAGCAAGTCTCACCCCACAGGACACACCCTCACCTGTACCCATAAAGTTCTCACCGAACAAAATCTGTCAAAGCTGGAACCAAGGAACTTTGGGTTTTAATCATCTAAGGGGGGGAAGACAGTTGAATCAAAAGGTGAAATTGATTTCAGGATCTCAGACGAGGGACAGGGATCAAAGTAAGTGGTCAGGGAATTAAGTTTTTGTTGGGTGAGGGAACGTTTCTCACCATCAGCACTTCACTGTCCTCCTCAATCTTTCCTTTCCACTCATAGCTGAAAAGGTCAGGAAGAGAGCGTTGTGGCAGCAAAGATTTCCCCCAAGGAAAAAAGACTGCCAGTCAGACCCGAGAGGTAGGTTAACCCCCCAACTTCTATGACTCACATGGATGTAATCTGAGGAATGAGGTTGACGCAGGCTGCCAGGTGCTTCTCCACCACAGCCCTGAAGGTGAAAAGACAGCCCCATTTAGAAACCCCGTGACCCGGATTTTTGCACTGGCAGCCCAGAGACAGGCAGGAAGCAGCGGGAGGGCACTCTTCTCCCCCACCTCCAACTCTCCCTTCCTAAGCATCCTTCCTCGCTCCACACTGAGGTCCCCACCTGGCGATCTCCTTGGCGACCTTCTCGTTGGGGCAGGTGACAAAGGCTGCAGAGACCGAGCCGGCAGCGTAGGCGGAGCCCGAGGCCGGCGAGGGCTGGGACGGGGGGCTTCCTGAAGCCATGGACAGCAGGGCTCGGGGTAGCAACAGAAGGCGAGAGACTACAGGCAGCAGGGCCGGCATCCAAAGAAGCGACAGGAACAGAGCGGCCTGAGAGCAGGAAGTGAATTCTGTGTCTCCCCATAAATACCCCAGGAAATTGCACCCCGGGAACCCTTTGCTTGGATAGACACTCAGGCTCTGCCTTCCCTCTTCTGCACCCCAAAGGAAGAGGTCCCTGAAGCTGAGAGAGAAACTTGGAAAATTAAGACAAAGACTCGGTTTTCACTACCTCCTCCCGGGCCAACCTCTGGGATTTGGGATGCGGGTGGTGGTCGAAGCTTCGAGGACCGGAAGAGGCGGGGCCGGTCACTCACCCCTCCGCCGAGCAGGAATGCGGGAGCCCGCCCCCCCCTCATGCAGCCTCTGCTGGTAGAGGAGAGTTGAACATCAAAGGCCACACGTTACGCCGAGGAAGGGCCCCAAAGCTAGGAAGAGCGGCCTCTTCTTACCTGGGCAGCAGCCACGTGATAAGAAAACAGCGCTGACCACGTGACAGTAGAAGCCGGACCACCCTAACCCCCACAGCCAGCCAATCCTTGCCCTCACGTGGCCCAGTTTGTCCCGCCTCCCAGTGAGGGAGGGGCGAAGAGGGCTCCAACCAATCAACAGCCGGGTCTGCAGCCGTGCACGGAAATGGGACACCCGTTTCCGTGTAAACCGGAAACGGCCTATTGCAGGCTGAGGAGAGCCGCAGCGGCGTTCCACTGTCACGTGAGGGGGCCGGTCCCCTCAGGCGGCGGTACCTCAATGAGCTACGCGAAGAGACCAATCGCGGGACAGCCTCGCAGGCCACGTGATGAGAGACCTGGCGCAAGGAAAGGGGGTTTGGAGACCCCGCAGAGTCGATGCGTCAGGTTGTGGAGTGGGGAGTCATCCTTAAACCCCAGAATGTGCTTAGTAACAGCCCCTACACTGTTCCCGAGGCCTTAAGGAGTGGGAGGGTCTTAGGAGATTGAACCTCAGGGGGTGGAGAGAACGCCCCCTGCCATTTTGGTTAGGAGTGACAGATGCCTGAATTGGGGATGCACAAGTATAACCTGAGGAACCAGCTGTCCCTGGGTAGGGGGGAGTGATTAGGCAGACACGGCATGGCAAGACCATGCCTAGGTGAGGAAAGATGCATTTTAAAAAGAGGACAGAGTGAGACCCTGTAAATGGGATAGAAGATGATTAAAATGGGGCTGAGGGCGCTCAGCACTCTTAACTGAAACCCCAAAGCTGGAGACAGACTGATGAATCGGTATGGGGTGTGGGGGAAGGGCTGCAGGTTGGGGATATGGAGAGGACACCAGGAAGTAGTGATGGTCCTTTTGTCCCTTATCCCCTTGCTGTTTCACTCTCCGGGACAGGTCTACCTCTCACTCTTGGGTCTCCTTCCCTTAACCCATCCCCCTAGGAGCCAGGACCTGTCCTACATAAACTCTCTGGGGCCCAAGCACATCCTGTGACCCAAAAATGGAGACAGGGGCCAATGAGAGGAGAAATAGGTGGGAGGAGGCAGGGAGAAAAACGCTCTTGCGTCACCCCCTACCCAGTATTCCCCCTTCCTCCTAGGTCTGGGGTCTCTGGTCTGCTCTGTGGGTATGACTGGGCATTTCCCAGGCTGAGTTCTTTCATACCTGCCTCTCTGGGGCTGGGGTCTCCTTGAGATCTCTGTTTTTGGGTTTGGAGTTTATCTCTGAGATCTCTGTGGGGTCTTTCAGTATTTGCATTGGCATCTTTCTCAGGACTGAGTTTCATTGTTTTTTGTTTAGGGGGTTTCTGGGTCCGCGATCACCCTCTCTCAGAGATCTTAGAAACTCTTCTTTATGAGTCTGGGGTCTCTTGAGTTCTGCATCTCCGGGCTAGCTGAGTGTCTCCTGGCCCCGCCCCCACTGCCCCCAGGGTCTGGAGTATCTGTCTCTCGAGTTGTCAGTCTCCGAGTCTGCAGTTTCTTTTCTCTGAGATCTAAGTCTGGGGTCTCATATCTCTCTCTGGGTCTGAGTTCTCAAAGACCTAATTCTAGGTCTGGGTTCTTTCTGAATCTGGGTCTCATCTATTTCTTTGAGTCTAGTTCTTAGGTCTCAGTCCCTGATCACGTCTGAGTCTTGAGTCTAAGGTATCTGTGGCTATGGAGAACCTTTTTGAGACAGAATGGTCAGGTTTTGACCTTTGACCCATCTCTCAGAGTGGGGGGCGGGGGGGTCTGGGGTCTTTTTTTCTGAGACTTGGGTCTCTTTTCCTCTAGACTTTGGGTTTGTGCCTCAGATTATCCCCCGCCCTCCCACCACCCCGGGTGGCAAGGTATCTTTCTCTGTGGGTCTGGGGTCTCCCCATCACAGGGTCTGGGGTCTGCATCTTTAGAACTGCTCCGTCTCTGGTGTGTTTTTGAGTCAGGGGTCTCTCCCTCTCTGGTTCTCACTGAGTAGGGGTGGGGGCTGCAGAGACTCTCTCCTCCTCCTCCTCCTCCTGCTCTTTCCTCTCGCGCTCGCTCCCCCGCCCCCCTCTCTCTCTCTCTCTCTCTCTCTCCCTGCTGCCGCTGCTGCCGTTGGCTCCTATTCTCCTCCTCCTCCTCCTCTCTCCTCCTCTCTGCTCCTCTCTGCTCCTCTCCGCTCCTCTCTCCTCCTCCTCCTCCACCTCCTCCTCCTTCTCCCCCTCTCTCTCCCCCTCTTTCTCTCCTCTCTTTCTCCCCCGGCCCCCCCGCCCCCTCCCCCCCAGGCCTGATGAGCAGGTCTCGCGCCTCCATCCATCGGGGGAGCATCCCCGCGATGTCCTATGCCCCCTTCAGAGGTACGGTGGTGAGGGGAGGGGGAGGGCCAGTTGGGGGGGGAGAAGGGGGGAGGGGCGGGGGGGCTGGGCAGAGCTGGGGCCAGGGAGGGGAGCAGCTGAAATAGAAGGGGAGAGGAGGACCGGGAAGGCGGGGATGGGAGCAATGGGGAAGGAGGGATTGGAGGTCAGAGAATAGGGGTAGATAGGGGCCGGAGGAGCCAAGAAACAGGCCTTGAAGGGGGGCTGAGGGGAAAATGATGAAGGGGAAAGAGATCGCCAGAAAGGGTGGGAAGATAGAAGGACAGGGTTGGGGGAAGAGCTGCAGAAATAATTTGGAGGTGGGAGCTGAGAGATGAGGAAAATATCAAGGAAATAGAAGGACAGAGTTTTAGGAGAGGGGCTAGGAGGGGAAAATGAAGAAAATGAAAACATAGGGGTGAAAAGAGAAGCCAAGAAGATGGGGGGAAGAATATGGTCGGGGGCTCAGAGTATGGTAGGGGGTAGAAAAAGACAGGAGATGGAGGGAGAGAAGAAGGGGCCAGATGGAGAGAGAGGGAGGCAGTGGGGGGAGGGGGGAAGAGGAATGGAGGGTCCAGATGGAGGGAAGAGAGGAGAAAGAGAATGGGGAATGGGTTGGGGGAGGAGAGACCAGGGCAGGGGGAGGGCCAAATTCAGTGTGTGTTTGTTGGGGGGGTGGAGGGGGCAATACAAGTAAGACTGAGTGATGGGAGTAGGGGGCGGGTTAGGACCCTGCCCCACACTCTGACCCTCATCAAGGCCCTTGACCATTGAAATGTAATCCCTGGGGTCTTATCCACTTCCTTCACTTCACCACTTTTATCCCCCTCCCCCACCTCCAATCCTTATTTCCATTCCCCCTCCCTCCTCTGGTGTCCATCACCTATATCTTTCCCCCCATATGGTGTCCGTTCCTTATATGAGTCCCCCTTTTGTCCTTCCCCTATATCAGTCCCTTCTCTGGTGTCCATTCTCTTCCTCACTTCTATCTGGTAGCTCCCTTATATCTCTACCACCTCTTTGCCCCCTCCTCCTTGACCCCCTTGTCCTAGTACCTATGAGGTCCACCTCATTTTCTCTGCCCCATGTCCATTTGAGCCCTTCTGGTATATTCCCTTGTCCCTAAAGATTTACCATCATTCCTGTCTCCTTTTCTCTTAGATCCATCCTTGTTATTTCTTCTCCACCCCATCCTCTCTTCCCCACCCCATTCCCCATCTTATCACCACTAGTCTGTGCCTACTCACTTTCCCCAGCTCTTATCACCCATTCCTCTTTTCTTGGCCCCTCTACTTCCTGGGGTGTTGGAGATTTGGGGAGCAAAGACACAGGTTTTGGTGGTTGGAACAGGACCTACAAGAGATCCCCATCTGAGCCTTGTGGAATTGCTCATCCTAGTAAATCTTTCCCCTTTCTCAACTGTGTTTCTCTGTCTCTTGCATCTGCTTCCCAGAATCATCCTTACTTAAGTCCAGACAATATTTGTGTGTGTATATTTCCAGAGTTGCTCCTAAGCTAAGTTCCCCATGTCCTTCCCCGCTCCCGGAAGGTGTCCCCTGAAGTCTTACCTGCCTCCCTGTGGCTGCAGCCTGAACCAGTCCCTCCCATGATGATGATATGTATCAACAGATGTCTCCTCTGGGGGTCCTCAGGGTCTGATTGCAGTGGACATGTTTCCTGCAGTGTCTGCAGTCCCAGAGCCTGGGTTTTGGTAATCTCTGTATCTAGAGGGTATTGGTTAGAATCTCTGAGGTGGCATTGAGATAGTGAGAGTTTCAAAGTATTGGGGTTTCTAGATACCTGTATTCTGGGGGTTCATCTCTGACTCTGACCTGCAGATTGGGTAAATTTGAAACATGTTTATAGACAGAAAGGGGTTAGATTTTTCAAAACTCCTATTCAGAGCTTTCAGTTGGAATGAAGTTCAAAGAACCGTTCTTTTCCTGCAATATACCCATGATTAATTATCCTGTAAAGGTAACAGGATTTTTCTTCCTCTAAACTCTGACTCTGATTCCTTAAGCCTATCTTCTATCACTTTGATGTCACCAATTTGATTTCTGTCTTCTATAGGGCCTGTCTCCTACGTCCCTGTGATGGTGTGTGGCATTGGGGTTTAAAGGGGAAGCAGTTTGCAAGGATGGGGGCATGGGAAGAAGAACAGCAAAGTTGGGGAAGAAGGACCCTGGGTGGGGGTGGGTCTCTGAGCAGGGGTGACCCTTAGTCTACTGTTCTTCTTTTTTAGAAGTTTTGTCCCCAACCCCAGCTTTAGTCTTGGGAGACCCGCTTTATGTCACATGCCTGGATCTTCCATTCTTCCCTCCCCTCTTTCTTCCTCAAGCTCCTCACCGAGCCTTGGGGAGGTTCCTGACTTGTAGAGTTGGCTCCCATCCTGTCTGTGTAGACGCGATAGGACGGGGAGGGGGTGGTGTAGGGGGCAGTATTGAATCTTCCTCCGACCTCCGGGCATGGAGTAGGGGAAGACATCAATTCAGTATTCATTCAAACAGCATATTTCCTACCTCCTCACTCCCCATCCCCTCCACAGCCAGATGCCTACAAAGACCCATTCTCCCCGCCACCACTAGCAGAACCAGATCTTTCCCCAAAGGACGAGCAGGGTTGGGCTAGGGGAGGAGGGAGTGGAGGAAAGAGGAGCGGCAGGAGGGGAGGCCCTCTCATGACTCTGACTCTGGGAACAGGTAAGTTCCCTCACTCCCTCTCTTTTCCAGATGTTTAGCTCTTAGAGTCTCATGACCCAAATGTCCCTGCATCCCCATCCTTCTTTCCCACAGCTCTGTAGTCTTCCTCTTACTCTCTTGCAGATGGGTGGTGCCACGTCCAAATCCTTGTCTTCTGCAGCTATCTGGATGACCTCCCTCTTCCCAGACACTTGCCACCAACCTCCCTGTGTTTTTCTTCTGCCAGTTTTGCTGCACCCTCCACCTTTTTATTTTTCTGAAGTGGTTGGAGAGCTCCTTCACCTTTCTCTGCCTCAACTTGTACCTTCTCTGTCATGATATAATTCCCCTCTCTGAACCACTCCTCTGTATTTCTTCTGCCAAGTCTCCAGAGTCCCCTGTGATGTGATTCCCCTCACCTCTTTTTCCCCAGATAGAGCAGCTTATCTTCTGTTCCTGTAAAGTTACTGGGGGCCTCACCCCCATCTGTGATCTCCTCAAGGTGGGTGGGTTCCCCTTCTGCCCCTTTATGGACTCTCTTCTTGCCATTTTAGACACCTCTGTCTCCCAGATACATAGAGCCTCCCTTACCGTTTCTGTGTGTCTCTGCCCCCTAGATGTACGGGGACCCCCTATGCACCGAACCCAATACGTTCATTCCCCATATGATCGTCCTGGTTGGAACCCTCGGTTCTGCATCATCTCGGGGAACCAGCTTCTCATGCTGGATGAGGACGAGGTGAGCAGGGTGGGAAGGCTGGGAAAAGACCTCTGGGTAGTGTGGGAAAATGTGGAGAGAAGGCTGGGGAGAATCCTCATTAGCGAAGGGACGCGAGACACAAAGAAGGCAAAGAGAGAAACACTGGCAAGTGGTGGGAGGAGGGTGGCCACTGAGATTGGGGTTGGGATGTCAGAAGGGGCAGGTGTTCTCTCCCCTTGGCCAGGGGGTCTTTGAGGGCCATGTACAGTGATGGGGAGGAGATATGGTTCTAAAGATTTGTGGGTGCCTCCTGTTTTCACCCTGCTCATATTGTGGGATAGGTTAGGCTAGGGAAGGGAAACTAAGGGGCTTGGAGGAGGGGTAAAGACATGGGGATCACTTTGGAGGGATTGTCTCCAAAGCAATCGTCAGGACCCTCTCCTCTCCCCCCACTCAGTAAGCCCCATCACTGTCCACTCCCTGTCCTTTCCCTGGCATGGGGCAGAGTACAGGACTCAGAGAGTGGGGTCTCTGAGTGGGGAAACTGGGAAGGGGCTGCAGGGTACCAGGAAAGATAACAGAGGTCAGTAGGTCTGGGTGTGGTTGGCAGTGAAGATGGAGAAGGCTGAGATCAGGGTTTAGAGAGACACTGGGAGGGCTTTCGCCAGGGACATGGGGAAGGAATATAAGGGAAGAGATGCCTGGGGGTGAGGGGAACTGGGAGTATGGGAAGTTGTCTAAAGGAGTAAGAGTGGGATAGGGGCAGGGACTAGCCAGAGTGAAAGACGTGAAATGAACAGAGCATCCTTGTGGGAGGTGGCAGCGATGCAGGGTGATTAGAGTGTGGGTTCTGACTTTGGAGCTGGGTCAGCAGTGGAGGATCCATCAGAGGAAACAAGATGTGAATATGAAGGGTGGACGCCCAGAGGCGTGATTGGGAGTGGGGGTGATTTGGGGATCAGCTTTAGAGAGTGATAGGGCAGCCTGCAAGACCAGAGGGGTGGTGAGAGATGCGCCTCGAAAGCTGTCAGGGAGGGTGTAGCGAGGCAGGGTTAGAACTGGAGTTGAGGTTAACCAGGGTTTCAAGGGATCTGGGGGGCAAGTGAGTGTGGAGAGATGGCTGGGTAGAGAGCTTCCAAGGCACAGAGTCAAGTCCAAGTGTCCAGGGGAGGACACGGTGACTCAAGGGAGAGGTGGTTTGGGGAGTCAAGTTTTAGGCACTGGGGGGCATTTGAGTGATTCATTAGTGGTCACCGGTCTTGACCAAGGGTTTGAGGTCTGTAGGATGAATTGGGGAAACTGGAGACTGTGTGAGGATGAAGAGGGAGGACAGTGGGTGGGGGGATGAACGAATGACAGAGCTGGGGACAGACAGGTCCAGGGGACCAGTAGCCAGAGACTGAAATAGGAAGGGTGCAGAGGGAGGGAGTGGGAAATGACAGAGTATAGGACCACAGGGAGCTGGAATTGGCTGAGTTGTGGAGCCCAGGCTGGGGACTAGTGGGGTGGGTGGTTCTTGGAGGGGTGGAGGTTAGGAAGGAGGTGGCAAGGGCGAGTTGGGGATGAGGCTTAGGGAGAGGTGATGGCTAAAGGGAAGTGAGAGGGGCGATGGAAGGAGATGAAGGGTGGGGGGAGGTGACCAAGCCCTCTGGGGGGTGGGGAGGTTGGGTCCCATTCTGGCCGCAAGCCTGGCCGTGGGAGGGAGACAAGCTGTGGATCCTGATTATAAATGCAGCTTCTGCTACCCCCGTGACAGCCACGGAGGGAGGGAAGGGGGTGAGGGAGGTGGGAGGTTGGGAGGAAAACAGGGAGAATGGAGGAACTGAAGGTCAAGGGGAAAGTGGATTCAGGGAGCAGCGAAGGCCAGAGGGGTTGTGGGAATTCCCTGGAGGGTGTTTCAAAAGAAATGGTGGAAGAAAAGAGGAGGGTGGGACGGAAGGGAATGAAGGAGACAGACTCGGAGGGAGAAGGGAACAAGAAATAGAGAAATCCACTCACCCCGAGACACTTAAAAGAGTATAGAGGGGCGGGGGCAGAAGGTGGTCAGGCCTGGTGGAAAGGCAGGCTCATCCTTCCTTGGTGGGGGAGGGAAAGAGGAGGGACGGCCTGGGCCAGCGAGGTCTGACACCCCCCCCCCCCGCATCCCCTAGATACACCCCCTTCTGATCCGGGACCGGAGGAGCGAGTCCAGTCGCAACAAACTGCTGAGACGCACAGTCTCCGTGCCGGTGGAGGGGCGGCCCCACGGCGAGCATGGTACGGCGGCCGAGCAGGCTCGAGCAGGCTCTCGTGCCCCGGACAGTCGCGGGGAGAGGGCTGAAGGTGGACAGGGTTGCATGGGAGGGGGAGTCCGGGAACCGAGGAGCTGTCAGGGGCCGGGAGGAGGCGGAGACAAAGTCTCGAATTCTGCGAGTGGGAACCTGGGCGGAGCAGGCGCCCTCCTCTGGGATCTGAGCGGGACGGAGGCTGTGGGTGAGAGGCCCCAGCGGTCCTTGCTGTTTCGCTCCCTTTTTCCTCTCCAGCAGCGAAGTTTGACTCTTTCCCCGGTGCTTGCAAAAATAGTCTCCTTAGATCTTTAGCTTCCTGTCCGATTGTAGTTGCCCGTGCCCCTCCCAGCCCCAGGTCTGGGATCTTGGAAAGAATGACCTAGTTCCTGCCCTGCCCCCAGACCTCAGCCCCACCCCCACGCTCCTGATTCTTCTTCCAGACCTTATGGCCTGTGGACCCTCCCTATTTTCTTTACCCTTTTCCCCTCTTCTTATCAGCTCTTTCTGTTTTCTGCAATTCTATCACCTTCTTTCTCTTTCCTCCCCGATTTCTTTATTTTCTCTATCCCTCTTGATTCCTCTGCCTCTCCCCTCTGCTCCCGGTGGATCTCCATCAGACCCCCATCTCATCTCCTTTCTGCCTGTCTGTGGAGCTATGTGCTCAGTCTGTCTCTCCAACTCTCCCTCTCTCCATCTGTCTCTTCCCCTCCCTCCCTCTTTCTGCCCCCCCTCCACCCCCCTCTTTAGTCATTTAAAAAAAGATTTTTGTCTTCCTGAGAAGTTCGCTTAAAAGGTTTCCATGGGAACAGTGAGGGGAGATGAAGGCAGAGAACGGAGATCTGCAGCCAAGGTGCAGAGAGACGCCCTCAGCCCCCCGGAAACCCCCTTGTTACTGCCCCCTACCACTCTGTTCCCCTTCCAGGACCAAGGGTCCAGGTCCTTCATCCCCTCAACCCCTTGTGACCCCTTTCTTCCACCAGCTACCCCTCCCCTCAGGGATCCAGGCTTCCAGTTTCTCTTCCTTGGAGAGAGCCAGTGGCCTGTCTCCATCCCTTGGCTCCCTTCAGCCCTCTTCTCATAGGCCCAGGCCTTACTGCCCTTGGGGGCCAGCTCTGGGACCCTGGGTGGATGGGTGGCCAGGGGTGTGTGTCATTGTCATGGAAACTTCTGACCATGGGGGTGTGTGGGTAGCACATCTCTGTGAGGCAAAGCCAGGTGGTGGTGGTGGAGTGTGTACAGAGAATGTGTGTGATGTCTGTCACATCTGTGTGTGTGAGAGAGACAGAGAGAGAGGGAGTCAGTCATGTCCATGTCTGGGAAAGGTTTGTGTACATGTGTGCATACCTGTGTGTCGAGGCCAGAATGGTCACATGCTTGTGGAGCATGTTTATCATATATCCGGTGGTTGGCGTCTCAGCCCACATATTCGCCTTCTTTCTCCTTACCCTCAGTCCTCAGGGTCTGGGGTCTCTGGTGTGGGTCTCCTGTGTGTTTAGGGGGAGGGCACCCATGTGTGTTTGGAGTTGGAGGACGGTATGTGGAGGTGTTTGTGTTGGAGGTTCAATAGGGGTCGGGAGGGGGCCCAGGGGTATATATATTTAGGGGGAGGGTTTAGCGAAAGAGTTGATAGCTGGTGAACGTTTGGGGTTCTCAGGTGGACGTGGAATGTGTAAAGGGCATGGAGGATGTGCTGCAGGGAACATAGGAGTCTTTGGGGCCCTGGGGACCTGGGTCTGAGAAGGTCTGTGCAAAGGCTGTGGACTCTCGAGCCCAGGAGAGGTCGCCGGACCTTTGAGGGGCATTGGCATCCAGGGCTCCTCCTCTGCTGGGTGGAGCCGCAGCCCCTCGTTCCCTTCGAGGTTTTGATGGGGGGTCCTGCTCAGGAGGATGGTGGGAGGCCCGGTTGGTTTTGGGGGTCCCCTCGTCCCCCTCCCGTGTCTCTATTGCGCTGTCTCCGGGCGACGGGGCTCGTGACAGAGGCGGCCACGGCAGCAGCGGTCGCCTAGCAACGGCGGCGGGGCCCGGGCAACGGCGGCAGCGGCGGGAGCGGCGGCGGAGGGAGCCGTTCCCGCGGCCGTCACCGCTCGGCTGTCCCGGCCGTCCCGGGCCCCGCCGCCGCCCCCACCGCGCCGGGCGGCGCGAGCCGGGCCGCGCCGCCCCCTCTACCGCTGCACCCCGCCCCTCCCCCGCGCAGGGGCGGGGCCCCTCCCCCACCGGGGACATCCCCCCCGACCCCTCCTGGGGGCGGTGCGAGGTAAGGGCGGGGCCGGGCGGACGAGGAGCGCGCGCGTGGGGGGGCGCCGCGCTCTTGGGGGCGGGGGCGCGTGTGTGCGTGGGCGCCGGGAGGGGGGTGGGGAGGCCGCGGCGGCGGCGGCGGCGGCGGCGGCAGCTGCTCCCTCCGCATGTTCTCGCTGCATCTTCCGAGTGGGGGGAGTTATGGTAACTGGAGGGGGACAGCGGAGGTCGGGGGGTCGGGGACAGGCCTCGTGGGGGCAGGGTCTCGAGCGCGCGGGGGCGGCCGGTGTGGGGTGGTCTTGGAGACCCTTGGTGGAGGTGGCAGCCCGGGTGTCCGCGTGTGTGTCGCCGTCCAAGCTCGTGTCCCCTGTGTGTCGGTGCCATGTGCACACGGGGGCCCAGTTCCTCGTGCACACATGTGCAGCCAGCGGTTTTCAAGTCTGTCCTGTCGTATCTTGCCTCTGCCGGCTTCCTGCCTAGGGGGCTGCTGGGCTGACCACTGGTTTGTGGGGCAGCTTTTGGCCTTACTGGTACCTGTCACCTCTGACCCTGAGAATGCATGTTCCTTGCTGGGGCTCACCTTCTATCAGTCTCCTGTGTGTGGGGATGTGTGGCTGCATGAGAAGGATTTTCTGTGTCCCTGGTGGCAAGTGTGTGTCTTTGCATGTGTGTTCCATCATTGGCCTGGGTATCTGTGTCAATCCCAGCATGGGTGTCCAGGGCGTGTCTGGATGTGGGTGGTGTGCAAGTGGGGGGAGAGAGTAAGTGTGTGAGCGTGTTCCTTGGAATCCTACCATGTATGAAATACCTTTGGGCTAGCAGGTGTGAGCCCCTGCTCGGTTAGGGAGTGGGGACAGAAAAGCTGAAAAGGGAAAGAGCGGGGTAAAGAGGAAAAGTGGGGAGTTGGGGGAGAGGAGGAATGAGAGAGGCTTGCAGAGGAGAGAGAGCTCAGGAGAGAGAATAGCTGGAGAATAGCTGGGAAGGTGGGAGATAGTGGAGCCAGATTTAGAAGAGAGAGAAGAGGTTTTAAGATGGGGAACTGGTTGGAGACAGCGGAGAAGGGGCCTGGAAGCTGGGGAGGCAGCTTGTGGGGCAGAGAGAGTCAGGCCTTCGGTAAAGTGATCTCAGAGGAGAAAGGGCAAGATGGGGTTGGGATTTGTGTAGGCCGTGTAGGATCAGGCTTGGTTGGATCAGGGGAGGCCATCATAGAGGCTGGCTCACAGTGAGGCCTGGCATGGCAGGAACTGCTGTTAGAGGTTCCTGTTTCCAGCACAGAGTTTGTCCCTCATTTCTCTGCTCTCTGTCCAACTCTGTTCCTCCACCTGCTTTGGCAGCCTCCCTTTGTGGCTCCCCTTGAGAGCTGCCAGCTGGGTGTGACAGGGAAGAAAGGCCAAAGGGAAGGTTAGGGATTTGGGGGATTGGAGGGCAAGGGGAGATTCTGTGGGTGATGGCAAGATTAGAGAGATTGGAGAGGCGGGAGTCTAAGCCCTCGCTGTGTGTGTGTGTGTGTGTGTGTCCAATTGTGTGTGTATACAGGGTGTGTACATGTGTGGGTGTGTGCACAATGCCTGTGTTACGGGTCTGTGTAGGTGGCTGTTATGCGTGTGCATGCGTGTATACATCGTGCAGGGATGGGACATGGAGACCCAGGATCGTGGTGTATGCTTATCAGGTTTGCTCTGTGTGTGGACATGGGCGTGTGCCTGTTTTCTGCACATGTCACTGCATGCAGCACTAATAACAGGATGTCCTGTGATTCTGTCACTCCGCCCCTTTTCCCTCTGTGTTTCTGCTCTGTTTTTCACTGTGGCAGTGAGGGTCTTTGTAAGTGTATGTGTATGTGGCCTCCGTGTACCTCTGACTTATATGGGAGTTCTTGGATCTTAGTGCTTGGTTGTACGTATAACGTTATATTACTTCAAGAACCAAGCAAACCAATTAGCAAATCCGTTCTCCTTCTGTTAATTCTTTAGTTCCAAAATGTAATTTTAGTGGATTTGAAGTTAGACTTTCTGCCTTTATTACAGGAGCTTGCCAATGGAAATAGTGGCTGAGCTACATTCCATGGCATGAGACAGGCAGCTAGACCTGAGAAAGGCAAAGACTGGGAAGGAGATATTCTGAACCCTTAGATGCATTGTTGAGTGTGTTACAGAAGGGTAATTAACACGTTTGCTCCTTGGTCTGTCTGTATTCTGGTAGCAACCACGGATTCATGTGTTGGAGTCAGGGAAAGGCTGGGGGAGAAGAAGGGGTTGTCCTGAGACAGTGGTTGTGGTTGTACTTCTCATGTGAATGAAGGATGTTTGTGCTTTGGGGATACAGGGATACCTTGATGTGGTCAGGATCATGGTATACTCAAACATGTGTTTTAGAGGTTAAAGTGGCTCCCCCTGTGTGGGGGCCCTGTGTGTGTCTCTGGGTTAAATGTCCCCTTCTGTAACGTGCTGCCCACATGACTGCCCGAGGGACTCGGGCCCCACATCCACACTAGCAGCTCTCATGTGAGTGTCTGGGTCCAAGTATGTACTCCCCTGTTGCAGTGCTCACATATGTCTAAGCATGTATACTGTGGGGTATCTGGGCCCCAGGGTCTCAGAATGTGGACCCGTGGCACCCCCCCCCCCATTCTCACAGTTGCCTGTATGTCTCATAAGCACCTAGATCCCTTTTTTATTTTTTGTATCATGGGTCTTATGTGCACGTACCCCCCACAGCTCGGTGTATGTTTTTGTGCTTTACACATGTGTTCCTGAGGGACTAACAAGGGTTCCTGTGTCATGGGAGCCACATTTTTGTGTGCACATCTCCTAACACCCAGGTTTTAAAGGCCTAGGGAAGCTGGAGACTGATTCTAGGGCAATTTGCAGGCGATTTGCAATTCAGGAAGCCGACAGTGAACGTGTAGCTGTGGCCCTCCCTTGTTTTGGAAACTAGAGGGTTAACAGGCAGCTCTTCCGGTCCACCCCCCCCAGCATGTAGCTTCTTGTTGCCATGGAGATAGTAGCCCCGCCCCTGATGCAGCACCTGCCCCCCCATTGGCTGCAGTGGTGACTGTGGGGCTGAGGGGGGAGCCCAGGCCTGGGCAGCCATTCTGGAGCTGGAGCCCGAGCTTGGCATCCCCCCACTTTCATTCTCCTCTAGCCACTTGGCCCCTCTAAATTCCCTGGCAGCAGAGCCTCAGCTTCCCTCCTCCCAGCTGCCACCCTTCTTGACTCTGAGCAGTCTGAGCTTCATCGGCATTCATCTCCCCTCCTCCTCCTCTCCCTGCCCTCACTTGGGAGTACCCCGAGTCCCCATTGCCCATCTTCCCCACTCCCTGCCCGTTCCCCTGCATTCTTCTCTTTTCCCCTTTCCCCCTTCACTTCTGAGTCCCTGCCACTGCAGTGCACGTGGAACCAGCCCCTTCTCCCCTCCCCCCCATCCCTTCCTTGAATTTTCTGTCCCCAGGCTTTTTCCGCTTCCACTCCTCACAGGTCCCTTCCAAGACTTACCCCTCCAGTCCAGGGAGGGGGTCATGGGAGGTAGCTCTGGCCCTCCAGACAGAGAGGGGTTTCAGGAGTAGGGGCCAGGTGGAAGTTGTACCCAGCTGAGGGAGGAGGAAGGCCTGCCTCTGGTCAATGACCTTTAACCCGACTTTCCCCACCAGCTCGCCCCTTCCTGGGGGGGGTGGGCACCAAGGACCTAGGTTCTGTGGATCTTCGGTGTCCTTTATTCCTGGAGTTTTACTGACCCTCTCAGCCATGCCCCTTTGCTGACTGCCAGGCCCAGCCCCAGTCATGGGCCTAAGGCCTCCCACCCCGTCCCCCTCCGGGGGCTCCGGCTCGGGTTCCTTGCCCCCTCCTTCCCGCCGCCAGCTTCTCAGCCGCCGCTGCTCTTCCTGCTGCTTTCCGGGGGGTAGGTGAGGCTGGAGCTAAGGGGCAGAGGGAGGTGGGCGAGTGTGCTGGGGCCAGGGGTGGAAACCTGGGCTAACGGCAACCCCCTCCCCAACTTCTGTTCCGGCCCTCTTCTCCCCTCCAGAATACCACTTGGGTCGCTCGAGGAGGAAGAGCGTCCCAGGGGGGAAGCAGTACAGCATGGAGGCCGCCCCCGCTGCACCCTTTCGGCCCTCGGTGAGTGAAGGCGCCTGCCAGATGTGGCTCAGCTGGGTCCCCTCCCCTCCAGCCCCAGCGGGAGCCTGAGGATTATGAGAAAGGAGGAAGGAGGGGAGAGAGAGAGAGTATGTGTGTGTGTGCCCCCACCTCTTTGGTTTCCCCCTTCTTGGCTCTGCCCCCCTGCTTCTCAGACCAGCCCTCCCACCTTCTCCAGGCTGGTGTGTGTGTGTGTGTGTGTGTGTGTGTGTGTGTGTGTGTGTGTGTGTGTGTGTGTGTGTGTGTGTGTGTGTGTGTACACTCGCATCCATGAGAGCACAGGAAGACAAACTGGTAGCAGGGCTCCTATCCCCCTTTCCTAGCCTCTAGAGATTTCCCTTTTCCCCCCATCCCACCTTCATCCAGGGACTCTTTACCAGCTGAGCGGTGAGGAGGTAGAACTGACCTTACCCCAAAACACACCTATCCCCATTTCCCCCCCACCCAGCAAGGCTTTCTGAGCCGGAGGCTAAAAAGCTCCATCAAACGTACGAAGTCACAACCCAAACTTGACCGGACCAGCAGCTTTCGCCAGATCCTGCCTCGCTTCCGAAGTGCTGACCATGACCGGTACAGGGCTTGGAGCGGTGGGCTAGAGCGTGGTGGGATGAGTTGGATGCAGTGTAGGGGCCTCCAGAGTGAGGCTGGAGGGGTGGGGGTTCTCAGAGTGTAGAGCTTGACGGCTTCAGATTGATTGAGAGGTGTGGTGGGACAGGGGTCAGAACAGAGGAGCAGCAGGAGAGGGGCTTGGTGCAGGGTGCCCAGAGAGGGTGAGCAGCGGGGCAGGAAAGGGGGTGAAGGTGAAGCCAAGGAGGGATGGACTCTTCTGACCGTCAGAAGGATGGGCTCCAGCCCAGGATGGAAGGAGCTGTACAGAAGGACGGAGAAGGAGTGACGGAGCCTGGGAGGAACATTTAAGGAATCCAGGGAAGGGGCGGTGGGCTGGTTGGTAGGAGGGGAGAGTGTGATCCAGGTAGAGGGTATGAGGAAAGGATGGTAGGGTGGGGTGGGGCTGGCAGGTATTATGGAGGAGAGAAGGTGCAGCGTAGAGCGTGACAGAGAAGGGGAGGTGGCACGGGTATGCAGGTCAACAGACTGGGGAGGGGAGGTTGGAGGGTTAATCCATGGACTGAAGCCTGAGGAAGAAGCCCGCAGAGAAGTCCAGAGGGCACTGTCTCCGAGGCTGGGCTTGAAGGAAATCTTGTTTGCTCCTGTGGTCTGCTCTTTGGGGTCCCTCTTTGGGTTTCCCCCTCACCCAGTCCACCCCCCCCCCCCCGCCCCAGGGAGAACCCTGTCCTTCCTTTCCCCCCGTGTCTGGCCGCCCCCGGGATGGGGCAGGTAGGGGAGGTTGGGATAGGTGAGTCACACCTTCCCCTCCCCCTTCCCATGTCACCGGAGCTGGATTTGGGGAGGGGGGGTGTGAGGGCCTGGTATTCCTGGCCGCGGGGGCGGGGGGCCGGGGGAGCGTTGTGCTGACGGCAACAGAGCCCAAGATGACGGGGCTGCTATAAATAGCTCCATGGAGGCTCCCACACCCGAGCTCCCCCTCCCGCTTCCCTACTGCTCTCTACTCTTCATCCCCTAGCCGGCTCCGAGCAAACTGTCCTGTGGTCCCGGCCTCCACTCCCCTCAGTTCCTTTCACCTTCTGCCTTCCCTGTGGTCCTGGCCTCCACTCCCCTCAGTGCCTTTCACCTTCTGCCTTCCCTGTGGTCCCGGCCTCCACTCCCCTCAGTGCCTTTCACCTCTGCCCTCCTGCACTAATTTTCCCAAGTTCGCCCCCCCCCACCCCGTCCCCCACCTCTGTTCCCACATCCAGCTCTCCAGTGGCCTCTCCTCATCTTCTCCCATCCTGTCTTTCTGCGCACACCTTTCCCCCCTCCTTTTCTCCTTCTCGCCTTATCTGTTCTTCCCCAGTCCCCATTTTCAGTCCCTTATCTCCGTTGTCACTCTTCTGCCCAAAATCCTTCTTCTATTTTTTATGATTTTCCCTCACTCTTTCCCATGATTCTGCTAAAACTTGTCCTCTTAGCTCGTTCATTTTTGGATTTATTAAGTGCTTTTTAGGCACTACCTGTGTGCCAAGGCCCAGACCAGCATCTTTGAACTTCTGCTTCTTTCTTTTTAAAATTATTTATTTTATTTATTTATTTTTGGCTGCATTGGATCCCCATTGCAGTGCGCGGGCTTTCTCTAGTTGCGGAGAGTGGGGGCTGCTCTTCATTGCGGTGTGCCAGCTTCTCATTGCGGTGGCTTCTCTTGTTGCGGAGCACAGGCTCTAGAGCGCAGGCTCAGTAGTTGTGGCACATGGACTCAGTAGTTGTGGCTCACGGGCTCTAGAGTGCAGGCTCAGTAGTTGTGGCACACAGGCTTAGTTGCTCCGCAGCATGTGGGATCTTCCCGGACCAGGGCTTGAACCCGTGTCCCCTGCATTGGCAGGCGGATTCTTAACCACTGCACCACCAGGGAAGCCCCTGTACTTCTGGTTCTTTACTCCCACCTTTTTCCCCTTATACTGAAGCTGTGGTTTTGGCGGGGGAGGTGTCACATAGAAGTCCCACCTAGAAGTGTCCAAGGCCCACCTGTTCTTTTTTTTTTTCTCCCATGGTCCCTTTCTGGGTTGAGATATTTCTAGGTGTCCCCAGTCCTCACAACCCCTTAGGTGGTGGGCTGAGGGGAGGGGATTTCTTAAAGTGTTCTCATTTCTCTCACATCCTTCATGTCCTTCCCCGGGGATAGGCTGGGTTTCTTTCTGTCTGTGTCTGTGTCCATGTGGGAAGTGGGTTTAGGAGCCCCTTTCCCCAGGTCTCCATCCTAGAGTCAGGTTGGCGATGCAAGCCTGTGAGTGTGTAAGCAGAGTGGGGCCCTGATTCTCCCTCCTGGACCCCCGCCTGCTAGGGCCCGGCTGATGCAGAGCTTTAAGGAGTCGCACTCTCACGAGTCCTTGCTGAGTCCTAGCAGTGCGGCCGAGGCCTTGGAGCTCAACCTGGATGAAGATTCCATTATCAAGCCAGTGCACAGCTCCATCCTGGGCCAGGAGTTCTGTTTTGAGGTACTGGGTGTAGGGGGCTGGGGAGGGCCAAAGGGCAGGGGTCACGGAGGGGGAGGGCAGAGAGTCCTGGAGAAAGCGGCAGAGGTGGGGACATCAAGGAAACAGAAGCCTCTGGGGCTGAGAGAAAGGAGGATAGGCCGGGGAGGAAGAGATGGTGATGGACTCTCAGTCCTTGGGAGTCATCACCCCTCTAGAGCTCCAACTGACCTCCACACCCCTCTCTAGGTAACAACATCATCAGGAACAAAATGTTTTGCCTGTCGTTCTGCGGCCGAAAGGGACAAATGGATCGAGAATCTACAGCGGGCAGTAAAACCCAACAAGGTATTGGGAGTACAGGGTACACAGACAGCATGGGCAAGGCAAAGGTCAAGCTGCAGGGGAAACTGGGGGCCTAGGGGAGAAGGGGACCAAGGAGGAGGGGACCCCCATTTTCCTCTGAGTCCCCCATTTCTTTTTCCTTTCTTTCTACCTTATGATGTTTCCCTACCATAGAAATCATAGAGTTATGGAACTGATGGGGCTCTGGAAGTCCTCTGGTGCATCTTCCCTGCAAGCAGGGATGTCCCACTAACACCCTGACAGGTGGGCGCCCGGGCCCAGCTTGCAGTGTTACTGCAGGACACATAGATTTGTCAGGTAGATGAGTCTTTAGACCTTGGTTTCCTCTCTGTATGACTGGTAGGAATGGGGTTGAACTACATAATCTATAAGGACCCTTTGGCTCAAAAATTCTGAGTTCGTGTTCTTCCCAGGAGGAATGCTCCCAGTTCCGTGAGCTGTTCTCTTTTTCCCAGTTTCCAGTGAGCTCACAGTCCTCGTGGCCTCCTCTGTGGGAACCCTTGTTTGTCAATGTCCTTCTTAAAAACTAGACCCAAGATGCTGTATGTGATCTGCCCCATGCAGAGTATAAACACCAGGCTCTTTTCACACTGCAGCATCACCTGAGCCTCACTGGTCATTGTCATCCTCCAGGCCCTTTTCACACTAACTGTATAGTCTCACCTGCTGCATTTATGCATATTTTGCAATTATCTTCCGATTGTCTTTAAAGGACTCCTCAGTTATCCTGTTCAAATTCCACCTTAATATTTTGGGTTTATTATTCTAGCTTTCAAAATCTTTTCTCAGTACGAATTCTGTCGTCTGATGTATGAGCTCCCTCTGTATCAGTTTCCTGTGGCTGCTGTAACAAATTACCACTCTCTGGATTGCTTAACACAACAGAAATTTATTCTCTGACAGTTCAGGAGATTGGAAGTCAAAAATCAAGGTGTCAGCAGGGCCTTGCTCCCTCAGAAGCTCTAGGAAGAATCCTCCCTTGTCCCTTCATATCTTCTGGTGGTTGCCGGCAGTCTCAGGCATCCCTTGACTTCTTGCTGCATCTGTGCACTTTCTGCCTTCATCTTCATATGGTCATCTCCCCTCCTGTGTCTCTGGTCTCCAAATCTCCCTCTCTGTATAGACCCCAGTCATTGGATTTAGGGTCCACCCTCATCCAGTACGACCATGTCTTAAGTGACTATAGTCACTTAATGTGACTATGAAATATGAATTCTGGGGTGACACGGTTTAATCCCGCACATGCCTTCTCAGCCCTGTGATTGCTGGTGTCGGAGACTATCTGGCTTTTTCACCGTCTCTCCTCTTTTGGTGTCTCTGTCTCTCTGTCCCTTCCCCTTCATCTGCCGCACCCGCCCTACCCTGGCAGGACAACAGCCGCCGGGTGGACAACGTGTTGAAGCTGTGGATCATAGAGGCACGGGAACTGCCCCCCAAGAAGCGGTACTATTGCGAGCTCTGCCTGGATGATATGCTGTATGCACGCACCACCTCCAAGCCCCGCTCGGCCTCGGGGGACACCGTCTTCTGGGGCGAGCACTTCGAGTTCAACAACCTGCCAGCCGTCCGGGCCCTGCGGCTGCACCTGTACCGTGACTCAGACAAAAAGCGCAAGAAGGACAAGGCGGGCTATGTCGGCCTGGTGACTGTGCCTGTGGCCACCCTGGCTGGGCGCCACTTCACAGAGCAGTGGTACCCCGTGACCCTGCCGACAGGCAGTGGGGGCTCCGGGGGTATGGGGGGCTCGGGAGGGGGAGGGGGCTCAGGGGGTGGCTCAGGGGGCAAGGGCAAAGGAGGTTGCCCGGCTGTGCGGCTGAAAGCGCGTTACCAGACAATGAGCATCCTGCCCATGGAGCTGTATAAGGAGTTTGCAGAGTACGTCACCAACCATTATCGGATGCTGTGTGCGGTGTTGGAACCCGCCCTGAATGTCAAGGGCAAGGAGGAGGTCGCCAGCGCGCTGGTTCACATCCTGCAGAGTACGGGCAAGGCCAAGGTGAGTACTGGGCCCTCAGGACAAGGTGACCTGGGAGTGCACACTCGGGATAGTAAGGGTAGGGCACATCTGTCTTCATCAGCTTGGGTTGGACAGAGGCTGACCCTTGGCTTTTCCTGGCCCCCAGGACTTCCTTTCAGACATGGCCATGTCCGAGGTGGACCGGTTCATGGAACGGGAGCACCTCATATTCCGTGAGAACACGCTCGCCACTAAAGCCATAGAAGAGTACATGAGACTGATTGGTCAGAAATACCTCAAGGATGCCATCGGTATGGCCTACCCACAGGTGTTCTTCCTAAACCTGCCAGATGCCCACCCCAGCCCTAAGTGTAGCTACTCCAGACCCCAAGTCCACCCTGCCTCAGCTTGATGCTTCTGGGCCCAGAGTCCCCTCCAACCTGATTCCGAGATTCCCCAAACCTTGGCAGCCCCTGTCCCTGCCCTTCGAAAGTGTGACCGCCCTCCGCTGTGCCCCCATCTCCACAGGGGAATTCATCCGTGCTCTGTATGAATCTGAGGAGAACTGTGAGGTGGACCCCATCAAGTGCACGGCGTCCAGTCTGGCAGAGCACCAGGCCAACCTGCGGATGTGCTGTGAGTTGGCCCTGTGCAAGGTGGTCAACTCCCATTGGTGAGACTGGGAACCCTGGGTTGGGGGGACAGGGTTGGGGGAGTCGTGTGTTCATCTGTTCATCCATCTGTCCATCTTCAAAGAGGACTGAGCACCAGTTATGGGCAAAGCATTGTACTTGGTGCTGTAGAGCAGACAGAGAGCCATGAGGCTTGGCCCCTGCCCTCAGAGGACCTGCACCAGAATGAGTAGGGACAGATTAGATACACAGAAAGCCACAGAACGGTACAGTATGTGTTAAGTTCCAAGTGAGGGTACCCCCTCCCCACACCTCCGCAGTGCAACACAAGGTCAGAGAAGGCAGATCTTTGACTGAGATAAGCAGGGAAGGCTTCGTGGAGGAGGTGCCCCCACGGCTGTGCTTGGAAGACTAGGTCAGGTTCTGATGTATAGATATGGTGGGCTGAGAAGACGTTTCGGGAGAAGGCTGTGGAACAGGCCCACGCGTGAAGGTGAGAGGTCCTGGGACAGCAGGCAGAGGTAGTTTAGTGGAGTGTGTGGCTCACAGTGGAGAGTGATGGGAGACGTGTCTGGACAGGGCGAGGAGAGTTAGAATCTGAAGGCCTCCGCTGCCAGGTAAAGGAGTTGGAGCTCATTGGTAGGTCGTGGGATGCCAAGCAGTATCATGATTGAGAAGGTTAATTCTTAAATGGAGGTGGGTGTGGCAGGTGGCTGGAGTAGGGACAATGAAGTCCAGACTAGTTGGGGATTGTTGTTAATGGTTCAGGCATGGAAATCATAGCCTGAGTCAGGATGGTAGCAGGAAAAGTAGAAAGGGGCTGCTGTAAGGACCCTCTGCGGAAAGGATCACCAGGAGTCATTGGGTAATTGGAAAGGAGGGGGCATGTCTGTGGGGAGCAAGGACAACTCCCAAGGCCATGAGGCTGGTGGTTGGGAGACCACGGTGGCCTCACTGACAGAACTGGGGAGTCAGGAGAGGGAGCCCAGTGGAGGTTGGAGATGTGGGGAGCGATGCTGAGCTCACTTTACACCAGTTAGAGTTTAAGGTGTCAATGGGACATTGAAGAGGAGGACCAGGGAGGTGGGAAGAGTGAGCTCTGAGCCATTCCAGGGACTGGGGATCATGCCTGGGACACCTCCATCCCCATTTCCCTGGAATCCAGAAGAGTTGGGGGGTCCGAGCTCCCTGTACCTCGAGTGACCCTCCATCTCTCTCCCATCTCTGTCTCTCCCTGGTGTCTTTCTTCTCCTCCTCTCCTTGTCTCTCTCACACTTGCCCCTGTCTCTCTCCCGCGTGTCCCTCTCCCCTCACCTCCTCTCCCCTGCATTCTCTCTCCCTACCCTGTCTGTCCCCTCTGTCCCCTCTGCCATAGCCCTCTTCCTCCAGCAGCCTCCTGTCCTCCTCCTGCGCTCCCGCCCTCCCTCCCTCCCTGTCGCTCTCACCTCTGTGAGGGTTCCACACCCTCACCTCCTTCCACCCCCCTCAGCATGTTCCGTGGAAGCTGAGGGTCTCTGGGGCTCAGTCCCGGTCTCTCTCTTTCTCTCTCTCTCTCTCTGTCTCCCCACCCCGTCCCCTCAGCGTGTTCCCGAGGGAGCTGAAGGAGGTGTTTGCGTCTTGGCGGCTGCGCTGCGCAGAGAGGGGCCGGGAGGACATCGCAGACCGGCTGATCAGCGCCTCGCTCTTCCTGCGCTTCCTCTGCCCGGCCATCATGTCACCCAGTCTCTTTGGGCTCATGCAGGAGTACCCAGATGAGCAGACCTCGCGAACCCTCACCCTCATCGCCAAGGTCATCCAGAACCTGGCCAACTTTTCCAAGTGAGGGAAGCCTCAGGCTGGGTGTCAGACGGGGCTGGAGTGGGCAGGAAGGGTCTCCCGAGTCCCTAGAGACAGGCGTGGGTTGGAGGCTTTCTGGGTGTGACCTGTACCTTCTGGATGCTTTGGCCAGGTTTACCTCAAAGGAGGACTTTCTGGGCTTCATGAACGAGTTTCTGGAGCTGGAGTGGGGTTCCATGCAGCAGTTCCTGTACGAGATCTCCAACCTGGACACACTGACCAATAGCAGTAGCTTTGAGGGTTACATCGACCTGGGCCGAGAGCTCTCCACGCTGCACGCCCTGCTCTGGGAGGTGCTGCCCCAGCTCAGCAAGGTGAGCATAGGCCCCTTGGCCCGTCCTCAGGTCGCCAGAGGCTCCTGTGGCCCGGAGACCACCCCCTGCGCAGATTCTTCCCCCCTCCTGTTCCCAGACATGTCACTGCCACTTCCAATGCCACTTCCCCAGCTCAGACTCCTTCTACCTGAACTCTCTGAGGCTCCCTTAAAGCTGGGCTGTTAGCCCCCAGGTAATAGCCTCCCCATTCCAGGAAGCCCTCCTGAAGCTGGGCCCACTGCCCCGGCTCCTCAACGACATCAGCACAGCTCTGAGGAACCCCAACATCCAACGGCAGCCAAGCCGTCAGAGCGAGCGGCCCCGGCCTCAGCCTGTGGTGCTGCGGGGCCCTTCGGCCGAGATGCAGGGCTACGTGATGCGGGACCTCAACAGGTGAGCACCCAGGACCCCAGGCCTGTGCCCTAGGCGCCCTTATGCTTCTGTCCTGGATACACTCCACTGGGCCCCATGTGCCTTTCTCGAGGGCTTGAAAGAAAGGAAAGAGAAGCGTTTTCTCAGAGAAAACGGTAAGGAGACAGGTCCAGTCAGTAGTTAGCTGCAAGCCAGAGGGAGCAAGGAATGTAGAGCCCCCCAAAACATGCTGAGATTCCGCCAGCTCCAGCCTGGCATAAGCTTAGGAGGTCCCTCTCCCTGCTCAGAGCTGGTGTTCAGCCTGTACAGTTGGACCAGCCACCTGGTGTCAGAACATTCAGGTAGCTCTGTATTAGTTGGTAAAGCAGCACCATCCCCAGCCCCGCCACCAGCACCCCTCAGACCTTGCCCCGATTCAGCACTACAGCAGTAGCCCCTGGACCCCACCCCGCAGAGCCTCCCCACCACAGCCTCCAGGCTGGGAGGCGCACAGATCCGCAGCTGCCGCTCGTTGTTTTGATGACCATCCTGCTCATTCCTCTGCCCGCATCTCTCCCTCCATGATACCATACCCATCCCACCATCCCCGCCTCTCCTTCCACACATCCCCAACTTCCACCTGCCTCTCTCCTTCTCTCTGTCTGTGCTCGTCCCTCTTCCCATCTCTCTCCAGCTCCATCGACCTTCAGTCCTTCATGGCTCGAGGCCTCAACAGGTGAGGGGCTCTCCCCTCCCCCGCCCTCTCCTCTCCTGTCTGCTCCCCCGCCAACCCCGACTCCAGTGGCCATCACCTCCCTCCGCTCCTCTTCTCCTCCATGCGCCCTCATCTCCTCCACATCTGCCCAGACCTGCCCCTCATGCCTCCTCCTGCTGCCCCATCTCCCCTTCTCCAGGCCTCCCTCCCTTCCCGGAGGGGCCCTGTCCCATCCTATTTCCTTCGCATCCCCTCCCATCCCCCCAGCCTGCCTGCCCTCTCCCGAGCTGCAAACGTCAGCTCTCAGCCCTTCCCTGCGGGTCCCACTCTTCACCCCAGGCCTATGCTGGACCACAGAGGCTCTACTGCTAGTAGCCTGGGTCTTACCTCCCACTCGTGTGCCCGCTTCCCTTCCTGCAGCTCTATGGACATGGCTCGCCTCCCCTCCCCAACCAAGGAAAAGCCCCCCCCACCGCCGCCTGGTGGGGGGAAAGACCTGTTCTATGTCAGCCGCCCACCCCTGGCCCGGTCCTCACCTGCGTACTGCACGAGCAGCTCGGACATCACAGAACCGGAGCAGAAGATGCTGAGTGTCAACAAGAGCGTCTCCATGCTGGACCTGCAGGGTGATGGGCCCGGAGGCCGCCTCAACAGCAGCAGTGTGTCCAACCTGGCAGCCGTAGGGGACCTGCTGCACTCGAGCCAGGCCTCCCTGACTGCGGCGTTGGGGCTGCGGCCCGCACCTGCTGGCCGCCTCTCCCAGGGGAGCGGCTCATCCATCACGGCGGCCGGCATGCGTCTCAGCCAGATGGGCGTCACCACGGACGGTGTCCCTGCCCAGCAACTGCGCATACCCCTCTCCTTCCAGAATCCTCTCTTCCACATGGCTGCTGATGGGCCAGGCCCCCCAGGGGGCCACGGAGGGGGCGGAGGCCACGGTCCACCCTCCTCCCATCACCACCATCACCACCATCACCACCACCGAGGTGGAGAGCCCCCAGGGGACACCTTCGCCCCATTCCATGGCTATAGCAAGAGCGAAGACCTCTCCTCAGGGGTCCCCAAGCCCCCCGCTGCTTCCATCCTCCACAGCCACAGCTACAGTGATGAGTTTGGACCCTCTGGCACTGACTTCACCCGTCGGCAGCTCTCACTCCAGGACAACCTGCAGCACATGCTGTCTCCTCCCCAGATCACCATTGGTCCCCAGAGGCCCGTTCCCCCAGGGCCTGGAGGTGGGAGCGGCGGTGGGGGCAGCAGCGGGGGTGGCGGGGGCCAGCCGCCTCCATTGCAGAGGGGCAAGTCTCAGCAGTTGACAGTCAGCGCTGCCCAGAAACCCCGGCCGTCCAGCGGGAACCTGTTGCAGTCGCCGGAGCCAAGTTATGGCCCTGCCCGTCCGCGGCAGCAGAGCCTCAGCAAAGAGGGCAGCATTGGGGGCAGCGGGGGCAGCGGCGGCGGAGGGGGTGGGGGGCTCAAGCCCTCCATCACCAAGCAGGTAGGTGGGGGTGGGAGGAAGGCCGGAGGGGTGAAGAGCAGGGAGGGAAGAAGGAAACGGGTTGGGGGAGTGGTAGAACAGAGACTGTGGTTTGAAGTTACAATTTTCTCACTTCCCTTCATTCATTAAACAAATGTTCATAGAGGGCTTGCTTTGGCGCCACGTGCTGTTCTAGGCACTGTGCACTTGGCATTGAACGACAGACAAAACTCCCTGCCCTCATGGGGCTCCTGAGGGGAGATATGATGAATAACTAATATAGCTTTCACGAGGTGATGGGTGCTAGTGCAGGGGACAGGCTGGGGACTCTCATCTAGTGTGGGGGACAGGAAGGGGACTCTCGTCTCTTTGGGCAGTGCTCCCTCCCTCTAAAAGCACTCTGCCTCCTCCCACCTTCCCTCTCTCCTTCTGCCCCCACCTCGCCCCGTCCCAGCATTCTCAGACGCCATCCACACTGAACCCCACGATGCCAGCCTCCGAGCGAACGGTGGCCTGGGTCTCCAACATGCCTCATCTGTCAGCTGACATCGAGAGCGCCCACATCGAACGGGAAGAGTACAAGCTCAAGGAATACTCGAAGTCCATGGACGAGAGCCGGCTGGATAGGGTACGCAGGGCTCTCCCTGCCCCAAACCCCGTCTTACCCTTTACCCACAGGGAAGGCTTCTAGTCCCTTCCAAGGGCAACATCTGTGGTCAGGTAGTTACGATGAAAAAGAAAGGACAAAGACCTGATGTCTTCTCCTGAGAAGCCCTCTGTCAGGGGAGGCCAGATACAGTCCATTGAAAAACCCATTTCAACTGTGTTATTTTGGGTTACACACATCATAGACTGTCTGGGGAAAAGCATGCTCTATATTAGGCTGTCTCTGTGTTCTTCCCTGGGGAGAACATGTTGAAGCCCTGGCTCCTGTGACTTCTCAGACTTCTCAGGAAGAAGTCAGGGGAAGGTACTTCACTAGCAGTGGGAGCTGTACATTGGGCGAGGGGCAGAGTGGTCGTACCAGGACCCATGCATGGCTTACCCAGTCACTGTTCCGTGGGCATCGGTGACAGAGGGTTGGTGGTTAGGGGGAGGGTGGTGTGTATTGGCCCACGTGTGGAAAGACTGTCCAGACTCTCAGCTGGTGGTGGTCCCGAGCAAAAGTCAGCAGGAGCTCTGGCCTTCACACACTTAGCAGAAAGTTCCTTGGGAGCCGTTGCTGCGAGGACCCTGAAGAAGAGGGTAGCTACAGGGTTAGATTATATATACAGAATACATGACTGCAACTTGGGGAAGCAGAGAGGCTTTTGGGGAGAAGTGGTCTCTGAGCAAAGGAAAATGTTGGGATTGATGTAGATGGACTTGAGCTAAGAGAATCTTCAGGCCTTATAATAAATTATTTCCAGCACCATTTAACAAGCTGAGGCCAAAATGCATTCCACGTGTGTCCATGAGTCTGTCCAGGCTCCTGTGTGGGTCCTCCTGTGTCCAGATGCACATGTGAGGGCATGTGTGTACCTCTAGGGTGGGGGAGTCCACCATTTTGCTCCATCTTGAGGGAGCCTCAGCCCCACGGAAGGGCCTTCTTAAAGGCCAGTTGTGTGTGTGTGTATGACCAACAGGCAGAGAAGGGCTGGAGGAGGCTGGTGGGGTGTCCCTCACCACATGGTGGCTGTGCTTGGCAGGCAGGGGTACAGGCTGGGTGGTGGGGTCAGGCACAGCCCCCCTCACAGTGCGGGGTCGTGTGCCCGGCGGGCAGGTGAAGGAGTATGAGGAGGAGATCCACTCACTGAAGGAGCGGCTGCACATGTCCAACCGGAAGCTGGAAGAGTATGAGCGGAGGCTGCTGTCCCAGGAAGAACAGACCAGCAAAATCCTGATGCAGTATCAGGCCCGGCTGGAACAGAGCGAGAAGAGGCTAAGGCAGCAGCAGGCAGAGAAGGACTCACAGATCAAGAGCATCATTGGCAGGTGAGGGGCGGCCCGGGGAGGAGTGGCAAGGGAGAGCCTGAGGCTGAAGAGGGCCAGCGAGCTCCCCCCAGCCCCCAACCACCATCCCCCATCCCCCAACGCAGGACACCAGGAGGAAAGCCCACCACCTTCCTCCCAGGGTTGTCACCCACTCCGTCATCACCAGATGGAGAGAAACCTCCCGCTTAGTGCATTAAATATCCCTTTACTAAACCCTGATCTCTCTCCTAGTAGAGTAACTTCTGAAGCCCTTGGAAAATGTACCTCTTACTGTCCAACCATCTCTCTCTGTCTGGACCTGGCCTAGCCTGGGACTCCCCCACTGGTTATTCTCAACTCAGCCTGTAATGTTCACCCCAAATCTAAGCAGGGGTCCCTTGGCCATAGTAGCCCCTGACCGTCCCATCCTGGGCCCACCCTCCTCTGCAGCCGTGGAAAGGTATTCCATCAGAAAGTAAATGATGCTTGTTATAGCCTGTGCTCTGTCAAGCCCTGGGCTCCAAGGAGGTGCCTCAACAAGGGGATCAGTTAGCTTGAGAACTGGGTAGGACCCCCACTCCAACCAGAGCCAGCTCCATTTCCACGCATTCTAAATGTATTTTTGAGTAAGATTAATTAGAAGAAAAAGGTTTGACTGGAAACCTTTTTGAAAACCACTGCTTTGATATCCTTTATGAGAAGTTACCTTGAGAATCTTCACAGAAGGCAGGGAGAGTCCGGGAATTATGATTGTAGAGACCCCTCTTGGGCGAGGGGTGTCTAGGGGCTGCCCTGGAGATGGCCTAGTTTCGGTGAGGTGGGGTGGGGGATGGAGAAGCCAGGTCTTCAGCCACAGGGTCTGAGGGACGGCACGGTCCTGAGTGGGAGCGCAGAGGGCCGGGGTGCCTGGTGGTAGGTAGGGGGTCTCTGAGGCACAGAAACCCGTACTTAGCAGGGAGATGCGAGCGTCCCTGAAAGGAAGGTGAATGACAGGGCGTCTTTTGGAGTCAGAACAATGGAGGGATTCTGAGCACGGGGGAGAAGGATGCCCAAGGCTTTTCCAGAGAGCTGTGGGGTTCCCCGGGATCATGAGCTCCCCAGGCAGGCTCCGCGCCCGTGCCCGCCACTAACCCCACTGAAGCCCGTCCCTTCAGGCTGATGCTGGTGGAGGAGGAGCTGCGCCGGGAGCACCCCGCCATGGCTGAGCCGCTGCCCGAACCCAAGAAGAGGCTGCTCGACGCTCAGGTGGAAATTACAATGTCATTTATCTTCTCCGTGTCCCATCCCCATCCATCCCACTGTCCTTCGTGCAGTCACTGCACCAGCCACCCCAGCCCCATCGCCATCCGTCTCTCCCATTGTTCTCCGTTTGTCCACTGGCTGCTCCCGGCAGCCCCCAAGCGACCCCATTTTCATCCCATTGTCTGTGCCTTTGTCACTCCCAGCAGTGTCAGCCCCCCTCCCCTGCCGTGCCTCCCCACCCTGCCTTTCCCACTTCTGTTTGCGTTTCAGGACCTTCTACCAGAACCTCAGACCCCACCAAGTTCCTGGACCCCTGCCCCTGCTGGGCCCACCCCTGTGTGAGTCAGGGAGTTTGGCCTCCTCTGAGCTCCTCTTGGGACAGGAGGGCCAGAGGCTGCAGTTTGCTAGAACAGAACCCAGGGCAGTAGGAGCGCTAGTGTCCTCAGGCTCCGGCTGGTGCCCTGGGGACTTGGGGTACTCGTCACCGCTGTTCTCTGGGCCCCCCAATCCCCATCACTCCTTGACAGCCGCCACTGGGTCTCCTCTTCCCGACTCCTCAGATCCTGAAAGCCCCCTGTCCTGTAAGCTCTCCCTTCCTTCCCTCGGTGTTGAAGGCTTAGCCACCTTCTTTGGCCTGCCTCTCCCTGTGGTCCTCACTCCTGACTGGCCTCTCCAGCTCCTGGCTGCTCGCCCTCTCTCTCACCAGCCAACCTTTAGGACCTCCCTCCTGCCCCCTTAACCCCTCGTTCTCCCCCAATTCTGCTCACTTCCCACCCATGCTCCTCTTTCCTCTGCTCTGACCTCCAGGCTTCCCCCCCAGCACCACCAAGGCTCCTGACCCCATGACCCCACTCTCTCCCCCTGCAGCTCCTCATCAGGTAATTCTCCTGGTTCCGCTTTGACCACGGGCGGAGGACACAGGGGGAGGTGACTCCGGACCACTGCAGGTTGGTCGTGAAGCCCACTCCCCTCTGACTCTCCGGAGCCTCTCCCCTGCTCACTGCTGCCCCCCACACCCGAGGACCTCTACAGGCCCGACCCTCCGGACACCTCCTGCACAGACCTGTCTCCCCAGGCATTGTCCCAAGAGCACTTCCTGCCGCCTCCCAGAACTCCTGACCAGTACCAAGCACCTTACCCTAGATGGCCCGCACATCCCCCAGATCACACTCCCCTTCCTACACACCTCCCCGTGGCCTCCTCCTGACTCTCAGTCCTCCTCCTCTACCTCTCCAGTGTATGTCTGTCACCCCCCATTTCACCAAAGCGTCCTTGGGGGTTGGGATGTTGGGGTCAGGGTTTGTTAAAGGGGTGGTGGTGATGCTGGGTTGGGGGCCCCTGGCTAAAGGGGCTGTGCTGGCTGCAGCAGGTAGGCTGGGGTTTCCTCTTCCTTCTCCCACACCTTGGTTCTGTAGAGAGCCCTCCTTCCTCCCACCCCTCACCTGTTTCTCTCTCTTTCTCCTTCCTTACATCTGTGAGGTAGAAGGCATCTGGGGTTCCTATTCAGCCCCATTGGGTGGGAATTAAGAGTGGGTAATTAATTAAGGGAGACTTTGGGGTGCTGGGAAAGGATGCTGTTCAGATGTCGGGACAGTAAGGGTGAGTGGAGCAAGGCGGAGCGAGAAAGGAACCTTGACAGATGTTAGGATGTGGACTGGTGCATGTGGCATTGGGAGTTGGAAGTGGGGGGAGGTGTCCTCCTAAATAAGATCGTGGGCTCTGTAGCCATGTTGATTCCAGGCAGAGATGCCAGAACCAGCAGATTAAATAACCTCTCGTCAGTGCTTACAGCCCTGGGCTGCTAATGTCACTCACTCCCCCTCTCCCGCCACCCAGTGGCCTTGCCGGACACAGAATCCTACCTGAAAAGCCAGTAAATGGGAAGCAGTCAGCCACTGACATCACTTCTGAGATGCTTTATTTTCTGCGGGATTGATCTGCAGTGGGCAGTGTCTCCTCACACTGTAATTTTAACTCTCTGCCTGCCCGGCCTCTCTGTCAAAGTAGTTGGTGAGTTAAAAACAGATGCTGCAAGGCACCAGGGGACCTCACCATTTAAAGGACTCCTGTGGTGAATTCTTTTGTAAAGTGAATAATGGCACCCTAATTTATCTCCTTTCTAAATTTGGGTCCATGGGGGTGTTGGGGGCATGCCTGTGTGCTGTTGCCAGCAGACAAGCAGAGGGAAGGGAATCTGAGGTTTCCTTCCCCTGCTCTCCTGCCACACTCAGGATACCCTACCAGACAGGATTTCCTCTCTTGCTGGCTGTGGAAAGTGTGGGAGAGGCAAGCTAAGAGGGTGGCTTTGCTTAAATCTTGGGTTTGGGTGACCTTCTGAGAGATGAGGAGAGGTGACCTGGGAGCCTCTGCTTGGAGTGTTTTTATATCTTTTAGAGATTCTGTCAGACACAGCTAGGTTGCCAGGATTCAGTGCCCTATGGTCCAGGAAATAATTTGGACACATTCTCTAAACCCCTTTCAGGTATTGGTCCCTCTGCAACTCAGCCATTAACATAAAAATTAATTATGTGCCTGTATTTTTAAAAGCCTAAGCAAGCAACCCAAAGTGTAGAACACATGGCTTTCTTCTCCTCTCCCAGCAGAGGAACAGAAGCCAGAGCTGAGGCGAGGAGCCAGGAGTTGGTCCAGGAGGGGTAGGAAGGGGTAGAATAGGACCAGGGGTGGGAGTAGGGTTTGGTACCCCTCACCCTCTAACTGGGAGCCCAGGGTGAGGGAATGAAAGGAGCGTGGGGGTGGAAAGGAATGAAGCCCTTCTGTTTCCTGGGGATGCAGAGCTCGGGGCATGCTGCGTCTCTGCAGAAGCTCCTAGTCCTTACCTTCCTGCCGTTATTGTGAGCGAGAGGCGGCCCCTCCCACAGTGTTTTCTCCTTCCCACATCACTTCCCTGAATCCCCTTCCTTTCCCCCCAGTACAGTTAAACCTCTCTAATTTGGAATGTTATATTTGAGAAGCTGGCCACTGTGAATAAGTGACAAAACTGAATGACAGTGTCTATTTAATGAAATGCATGTCTTCATACTATATACAGTAAGTAGAACTCAATGAACGAGGCTTTCCCACTTGAGGCCCTCAGGGAGCATGTGTTAATGAGTAGATAGGATTGAAAAGTCTGTTTTCTGGTATAGGTTAAATATTCCCTCCCACATACACGTTTCCACTATTAATTTTGCTTAGCACTCCCTTTCTTCACAGATAAAGGAAAACTCAAGCCCAGTTTTTGTTCAAATTATGAAAAAAAATCCCAAATCCATGGGGGTTTGGATTAATGAGGTTTTGCTGTACTGCTTCCCCTTGTTCCCTCTACACAAAGTTCCCACCTCTGATTGGGGGTGGCCTGGGAGGGGGGGCACTGGGCAGGGGAAGATGCAAGGGTTAGGCTGGGGGTGAGATAGGAAACTTACTTCTTGTGAACTGGGTTCCTGATGTGACTCCCTGGGTTGAAGGCCCCTGTTAGGAGTCAGGGGTGAGATTCTCTTCTCCCTGATCCCAGAAGATGTAACTTCTCCTACAGGTGAGAAACAAAGGAGGAGGATGCGGGTGGGGGTGTCCTGGGGGAAGGGGGTGGGATGTGGTTTGTGGAGTGGGCCAGCTCTGGGGGAGGCCACTGCTAGGGAGCTGGCACCCAGGCCCCCGCGAAGCGTCTCAATAAGTCCGCGCTCTCCTCTTTGGTGTCTTGCAGGAGAGGCAGCTTCCCCCCTTGGGTCCAACAAACCCGCGTGTGACGCTGGCCCCACCTTGGAACGGCCTGGCCCCCCCAGCCCCACCTCCCCCACCCCGGCTGCAGATCACTGAGAACGGCGAGTTCCGAAACACCGCAGACCACTAGCGCACCTTGCATCACAGACTTCCTTCTCCCTCCCTGTGCACCCCACCTTGGAACGGCACCAACCACCAGGACTGGACGTCGCCGAGGGACAGCGGGATTGCCTCCCTGAATGCCTCGCTGGGGGGCACCAGTCCCCCACCCCCACTGCACCATTTCCAGGAGGGAGAGCAGGGACCCTCAGCTGCTCCCTTTTCCTTCCTGTTGGGGTGCTTCCCCCTGTGACCCCCAGGAACCCTTGCCCCAGGACACCACCTACCCCACACAGACCCCTTCACTCCGGGGTGCTATCCCCATCCTCTGCCTCATCGTTCCCCTGAGCACTGGGGGACAGACCCTCACCCCACCGTGGGGGTGCGGCACCTCCAAACTTTCAACTTCAGGGTGATTTTTTAGCAGTAACCAGAGCTGACAATCTAACTCCCCTCCACCGCCCCATTTTGGCCTCCCCTGTCCCCCTTGTTATGGGGAGGGGACCCCAGGTGAGGGGGCCCTATTACCCCTTGATTTCTCAGGAGCGTCTGGGGGGGCTCAGCACGCACAAACTCCTTCTCCTCCTACCACTCTTAAATTTACTCCCTCCCCACCCAGAACCCAGATGGGGTGGAGGGGCCACCGGGGCAGGGAGGGGGTGGCAAGGGGGGAATGGGAGTTGTCTCCCCTTCTTCCCATACCTGATCTGCTCTTGGCTGGTCCCAGAGCGGGGTGAGGGGGCTTGTGCCCCCCCCTCCCCCAGTGTGTTGGGTGGGGCGGAATTGAGGTTTGGGGGAGGGGTTAGGGTTTAGGAGCGGGTGTATGTTGGGGAGGACAGACTAGTTGATCTGCCCTACCCTGACACACACAGCCCCGCTGCCCCTCCCCTCTCTTTTCTTGGTCTCTACTCCCAGGGGGAGGGGGGAACTTACTCTAGGAAAAGCCATGCCTCTCTCCCCCAGGGTGGGGGGACCTGTGTTGGAGGAGGGGTGTTGGGGGCCCCCTTCCATGACTCTGTCCCCCGGGGGAGGTAGGACAGGGCTGGGCTTCCCTCTCATCCTCCCCCCCCTCCCCAATCTCCCTCCACCTTCCTCCCTCCCGCCAGGTCCACAATTTTTCGGTGTTTCTCTGTACATAGCTCTCTGGCGGGATAGGGGAGGTAGGATGGATGGGGTTTGGTGTGGGTAGGTCACAGGAGGGGAGAAGCCCCTCCTTGGCACCCCCTCTTCCCTGACTGCTGTTCCCTACCCAGCCTTGCCCCCTCATCCCTTCTTGCGTTTGGTATTGAGACTCTTCCCAGACTCGACCCTTCTTTCTTTTGTATGGACAGTTCCCCTTCAGTCCCATCCCACTACACACATACACCCAGCCGGGGCCAAATTTATACTTATATAAAAGTTGTAAATATGTGAAATTTTATCCCTGTGCCCTTTCCTTGCTTTCCCAACCTCAGACCCTACCCCTGGACTCCCTTTCTTCTTCTCTTCTTTGGCTGTTGTAATTATCTGGGGTTTGTACTGTACATATCCAGGGTGTGTGTGTGGGGGCTGGGGGCAACCCCTCTGTACAGAGCTTCCTGGCCCCCTCCCCCTCATGCTTCCCTCCCCCGGCCACCACCTTAAGGGTAGGGAGATGTTCTTCCTACCTGTTTTATTTTGTTTTCACGTTCTCCCTCCCCACCCTACCCCACTCCCAGCCTACTCTATCCCCAGCCACTGTACCTTTTTCTCCACTCCCAGCCCCATTTCCTTTTTTTCTGGAGTGTGTGGTGAAACAGAAAAATCATGTTTAATAAACGGAGATTGTTCTTTTATCGCTGTGCTTACTTTCCTAGGCTGGGACCTCCAGGAGGACCAGCAGGGTGACGAGCTGCTTTTTGAGAGGAAGCTGACAGCCTAGGAGAAACTGTATATCCTTGTGTGGTGCCGTAGTCTTCACCCTAGAATATCGCTGTCCCGACCAGCGAGGAGATTTATTGTTTTAGTTAGAGTAGGGGTTTTGCACTGGCCAAACTTACTCCGTCTATCTCTCCCCTCACCACTGCACCACTTAACCCGAAGGAGTACAGAGGTCAAGGAACAGCAGCATTAAATAAATAAATAAAACATTTTTTTAAAAAAAAAGGAACAGCAGCATTCTCTGATAAAAGATTCCAAGTATACATCTACGTGTACCTTAAAAATAATTACCTAATTGGTAAAACTACATTTGTGAAACATCATCTGACTGGTGAATTTGAGAAGTATGTAGCTACCTTGGGTGTTGAGGTCCATCCCCTTGTATTCCATACCAACAGAGGACCTATTAAGTTCAATGTATGGGATACAGCTGGTCAGGAGAAACTTGGTGGACTGAGAAATGGCTATTATATCCAAGCTCTGTGCCATTATGATGTTTGATGTAATATCGAGAGTTACAAGAACGTGCGTAACTGGCATACAGATCTGGTACGAGTGTGTGAGAACATCCCCATCGTGTTGTGTGGCAACAAAGTGGATATTAAGGACAGAAAGGTTAAGGCAAAGTCAACTGTCTTCAGCCGAAAGAAGAATCTTCAGTACTATGACATTTCTGCCAAAAGTAACTACAACTTTGAAAAGCCCTTCTCTGGCTTGCTAGAAAACTGATCGGAGACCCTAACTTGGAGTTCGTCGCCATGCCTGCTCTCGCCCCACCAGAGGTGGTCATGGATCCAGCGTTGGCAGCGCAGTACGAGCACGATCTAGAGGTTGCTCAGACAACTGCCCTCCCGGATGAACATGATGACCCGTGAGAAAGTGAAGCTGGAGCCCAGAGTCAGAAGTCTAGTTTTATAGGCAACTGTCCTGTGATGTCGGTGGTGCAGGGTGTTTGCCACTTTATTATATAGCTAAGCAGAACATGTGCTTAATCTTTGGGATGCTGAAGGAGATGAATGGGCTTCGGAGTGAATGTGGCAGTTAAAAAAAAAACAAAAACATTTTTTTTGGGACCTGCATATTTGTGTTTTGGAACACAGTTGTTTCCTCCTTGAGTTTCAAATATAAGAGTGCTACAGTCACATCACAATATTCAGTGGTGGAATCTTGTTTGTCACCGTCATTCCCATTCCTTTTCGTTTAGAATCAGAATAAAGTTGTATTTTAAATATCTAAAAAAAAATTACCTAGAAATGAAGTTTATTTAATTGCTAGAGGAAAAATAAAAATTAGTTTAAATGCTCCCGTGCGGAATGGAGGAAAGAACATGGTGCCTCAGCGATGTGCGGTCCAGCCCCAGGGCCACCACTTGCCATCCTCGGTTTCCCCCGAGGAAACGGGATGGAAACACCTACCTCGCTGGTGGCGGAGCCCGAGGGATACAAGGTGATGCGGTCAATACGTAGCCCATACAGTAAGTGCCCGCTTAATCTCGCCTTCTCAGCACCTACTAGAGGCGGGGGCTAAGTTTAATCACGGGAGCGCACGCCCACCCTTTCTGCGGCCCGGCTGGGGCCAGCGGCTTCTCGCCAGCACCGCCTTCTCACCCGCGCAACCAATCAACATGAGGCTTGTAGGCCGGCGTCCCCCGATTGGCTGCCTCTCTGGCACCGCCCAGCGCCCCGGCATCCGCGTCCGGCGGGGAGGCGGTGGCTTCCGGCCGGGGCGGTACGGTTGCTGCAGAGGCGCTTTGGACGCCGGGCCGCGTGTGTACTCTCGGGGGCGTGGCGGCGGGAAGGGCCGGGCGGCAGGCGCTGGCGGTCTCCGGGTGGCCGCGCCTCCCCTGGAGCCGGACTCTGCGGGCACGTGAGTGGGAGCGGAGCGGCGGGGAGAAACCGACCCGGCCGGCGAGGTCCGGCTCGCGGCTGAAGGACCTCCTAGTCTCCACAGGCCCTGGAAGTTCAAGCCTCGGTTGGTGTTTTGTTGTGGTATGTTTTCGTTTTCTCGGCGGGGAAGTGCGTGGGACTGATCTGCCCGAACAGCTGCCGACTGAAAAGTTTTCACACGTTGGGGGGCAGGGGAGGCGGGCGTTTGAGGAAACACGGTTCCCCTTATCCAGAGCTTCTGTGACCCCGTCCCTTTCCTTCACAGCCCTCTTCCCGCGCGGACTCTACCTCACCCCTCACCTCCTGTACTCGACCCCTCTGGGGTTTCTCTCTTCCCCAGGAGGCCATGGATACCTCGACGCCTTTGCCTCCCGTAGCCCCCTCCCCGGCCTGCAACCCAGCCCCACGGACGATCCAGATCGAGTTCCCTCAGCATAGCTCGTTACTCCTGGAGGCCCTGAACCGCCACAGGCTGGAGGGAAAGTTCTGTGACGTGTCCCTCCTGGTGCAGGGCCGCGAACTTAGGGCCCACAAAGCGGTGTTGGCTGCCGCCTCTCCTTACTTCCACGACAAACTACTTCTGGGGGATGCACCACGTCTCACCTTGCCCAGCGTCATCGAAGCCGACGCCTTCGAGGGGCTGCTCCAGCTCATTTATTCCGGGCACCTCCGTCTGCCACTGGATGCTCTCCCTGCCCACCTCCTTGTGGCCAGTGGTCTCCAGATGTGGCAAGTGGTAGATCAGTGCTCAGAGATCCTTAGAGAACTAGAAAACTCAGGTGGTGGGATTTCAACTCGGGGAGCGACCCCTTTCCACACACTTCTTTCCACCACATCCTCTCCAGGAGACTGGTGCATCCGCTCTTCCCCTTTCCAGACTGTGGCGCAGTCTTCCGCTTCTACCCAGAGCCGCGTTGGAGGGGAGGGGAGTGAACTGGGAGATATGTTACAGCTTCAAGTTGAAGAAGAGGAGGAGGAGGAGGAGGAAGAAGAAGATGAGGAGGACCAGGGGTCAACAGTACCCTCTCAGACTCCTCAGCCTCAGAGAGGGTCAGGGGGTTTTCCCCGCTCTCCTGCATCCCACGCCCTACCCACATCCACTACTCCTTGCAGGCTTCCAGAGAGCGAGAGTGCTCCACCTGAGCCTCCTGCCCCTCATACTGTACTGCCTCCCAAAATCTTCTACATTAAGCAGGAACCCTTTGAGCCCAAGGAGGAGATATCAGGAGGCGGAACTCAGTCTGGAGGAACAAAGGAGGAGACCAAAGTGTTTCCAGGAGGGAACACTGAAGAGAATGGAGAGCTAGGGTTCTTGCTGCCCTCAGGAGCAGGGCAAACATCTGGAGGAGGTGGTCCATCCTGGAAACCAGTGGATCTTCATGGGAATGAAATCCTGTCAGGGGGTGGGGGACCTGGGGGAGCAGGGCAAGCTGTGCATGGACCTGTGAAGCTAGGCGGGGCACCCCCTGCAGATGGAAAACGCTTTGGTTGTTTGTGTGGGAAGCGGTTTGCAGTGAAGCCAAAGCGTGACCGGCACATCATGCTGACCTTCAGCCTTCGACCCTTTGGCTGTGGCATCTGTAACAAGCGCTTCAAGCTGAAGCACCATCTAACAGAGCATATGAAGACCCACGCTGGAGCCCTGCATGCCTGTCCTCACTGTGGCCGCCGGTTCCGAGTCCATGCCTGTTTTCTTCGCCACCGGGACCTGTGCAAGGGCCAGGGCTGGGCCACTGCTCACTGGACTTACAAGTGACTACTGAGGCCATACACGAATTTCCAGGACAAGGGAGCCACTGCTGCTGTTGGGTACTTACCCCTCACTACCATGGCACTGCAATCCTGTATCTTGTTAATTATGCCAAGAGGATAGCTATATTATGGACCTCTTGTTTTTGGGTGTGGGCTTCAACCTGACCGATTTGGAAACTGATTTCTCATCTCACTCCAGGTTTTGGCTAACTACCCTACAGGAAAGTGGTTTACAGGCCATACGTAAATCGATCAGTTGCCCATAATAGATATTCTTTTCATACAGGAAACTGGAATTCAGATTAGAAGTTTATATGATGAGAGACGAGTTAGCAAGAAAAATTATGATAAATATTTCATTCAGTCTCTGTGAGTAGTTAAGGGAGCTGGTCTCCATCTAGAGATATGTTTGATTCAGAGTTCTGGTAATCCGGAGACTAAGCTCTAAGCTTTACTCTCCCTCATCATTGCTGAAATTATGTGAGTAGAGGTCTTCTTATATACTTTTGTTAAAATTTTCCAGAAACCCTTCAGATTATAAATTGCTTTCTCACTAGTAGGTAATTTTACAACACCTTTTTTGTTTTATGTTGTAGTTGAGCACTTTAACAGATTGCGCATTCCATGTGTCACTTAGATCCCTCTTTAATAGAGGATCTTAGTTCCCGGACCAGGGATCTAACCTACGCCTCCTGCAGTGGAAGCACAGAGTCTTAACCACTGGACTGCCCAGGAAGTCCCTCTTGTCTACCTTTGACCACCACTGATCATCCATATTGATCACACTGACTGGAATGTGACCAGTGAACTCAGGAGATGGCCACTGACCTAAAATACTCTCAGGGTAGAATCACCGCTCTGAAGAAGTGGCTATGGTCAGAGGGACTCAGGGCTGAGACGGCACATGCTGAAAACTAGAGAAATAACTGCACAGTGGGACCACACCCCCTCCCTTTCCATCCCTACCCACACTTGACAGCCCCTTGGTCGACACATAGAAGGATAGATGTTGGAATGGGGAGATTGTCATAAGTTTCTTAATTTCTTCAAATAAACTTTGCTGTGAAAGCTAAGCTGACAGTGGACTGAATTGAGTCATTTATATGGGAGAGACGATGTGAGAACAGAGTTGCAAAGACTTGGACATATTCCTTATGCGGCTGGGTTATGTTGATGGGGGAAGAATCGGATAGTCTCACACTGCTGCAGAGAACACTGTCCTGGATGTCAGTGGGCCAGATTCTCAGCCCTGACCTGCCCCTGAATAACTTCTGGTAAGTTGCCTTATTTTTCAGAGTCTGAACTGTTTTGTTTATTTTTTTATTAATTTTTTTTTGGTGGTGTGGTATGTACCTCCTAACTCGTTCTCTGTCTTCTTTTTTTTAAGGGGTTGTTCACATTTTTACCTATAATATTCCCTGACTTCATGTATTATGTTTATTGTTTGGTTTGTTCTACATTTGTTGCAAAGCACTGTACTAGACCCTGACTTATACTCTACCCTCAGAGAGTTCACAGCTACTACCGAAGCTAGACATAATGACAATGTGGTATGGTAAGTCCATGATGGGAGACAGTACAAGCTACTGTAGTGGCACAAAGGAAGCTGAGTAAAGACCTATGATGGTTCACCAGAGGTTTCACAAAGAACTCCATTGCCAGAGTGTGGTAGTGGGTGTGGGCGGCTGAATTGATGTGGAAATGGTGAACATGAGTTGAAGTCACAACTATAGAGCCAGGAGTGACAGCCTTTGCCAAAGCACGTTCCTCTAAAGTTAATAGGTATGGAACCTAAAGGGGCTAAAAAATATGACTTTATGGCTGAGAAGGTGAGTTGTAGCTGGGATCTGTCAGCCTTTCTAAAGAGCCTTGCCATGATACCATCCCCACTGTAACGACTGTGACCACATTGGATAAGGGGTCAGGGATGGAGGCTGCCAACCTTGGATCTACTACCATCCCATCCACCTGTCATTCTTTTGGCACATGTTCTGTAGCTGACTATATCTGTTGGCCAGGATCCTTGGGTTTCAAGCGGTGGAAACTGGCTCTGACTAACCTTATCAACACAGGAATCTGAAGGATGTGGGGTGGCTCCTGGAATGGAAGGAAGGGCTAAAAGACCAGCCTTTGGAAGGACAAGACCTGGGTCAGCTCCAGGCGTTGAGGGAACAGGAACTGGGGAATTTTTCCAGTCATATGTTTTGGGATGATGACCCAGTTAATCTTATTTCTTCTGTCACTCATCTCAAGATAAAATTTCCAGGAGAGAACTCTGGGCCTCAGGGCCATCCTCTGACCAGAGCACCTTGATCATATGTTCCATTGAGGTGACAAATCCTGGAATCCTCAAGGGAAATTGAAGTTCTGGGACAGAAGAGTGGGGAATGGGTGCTGGCCAGCCCACAAGGACAGAGGCCCACCCATACAATCTTCATATGTTGCCCATCTTGGGATCCGTAAAGCCTCAGGTATACCTGACACTTAATAGGTGTCCAAACTTAGGGCAGAATTGCTTCCTCCCTCTCCTTAATCCCCATAGCACTTTACTACTTCTGTAAAGCAAATTAAGACACCATGTTAGAAGTTTGGGTTTTCTTTCCAAGTTATTAGGATTATAGGGAACTTGAGTTCCACGATGAAAGATTTTGGTTTAAACAAACGTGCACCTCTCTGCTTTTGTCCTTTCCTCCTTATAGTGGAAGAGATGTCCCTTCTCCTGTCCAAGGCTAGCCCCCTTCACAGAGCCTTTGCTCTTTTAATTATCCTTTCTGTCCTATATCTTCACTCTCTGTCTCTGTAGTTTCTCATGAGCATTTATTATGTTCATAGGGTTGTGAGAATTAATACATGTAAAATGCTTAGAACAGTGCCTTGCACTCAGTAAACTCAATAAATGTCAACTGTTATTATGAGTGAGAACAGTAATTCCCCACACCTTTACAGGGATCGGTTCTCTCAGGGAAGGGTCACATACATAAAGGGAAAATATTTTCAACTAAAAGGGAAATGAAGCATACAGCACTCAGTAAGGATTAGATGTTATTGTTTTAATTATTACCTTTCTCATAAATGCTAGAGTTTTTCAGAGCCCTTTCCCCCATCTTCTAACTTGATAACACTCTTGGGTGATTTTTATCCACTCTCCTGAGTTAAAGCATTTATTTATTTATTTATTTACTTACTTACTTATGGCTGTATTGGGTCTTCGTTGCTGTGCACAGGCTTTCTCTAGTTGCAGCGAGCAGTGGCTTCTCTTTGTTGCGGAGCACAGGCTCCAGGCATGCGGGCTGCAGTAGTTGTGGCATGCAGGCTCAGTAGTTGTGGCTCGTGGGCTCTAGAGCGCAGGCTCAGTAGTTGTGGCACACAGGCTTAGTTGCTCCGCGACATGTGGGATCTTTCCGGACCAGGACTTAAACCCGTGTCCCCTGCATTGGCAGGTGGATTCTTAACCACTGCACCACCAGGGAAGTCCCCTGAGTTAAAGCATTTAAATACTGATGACCCTTAGTTTTTTATCTCCAGTTTTCCTCACCCCCAGACCCACTTAGATTTCTTCCCTCTTTCCTGCCTTCCTTCAGCAATAAGTGTCTTCTGTGTACCAGGCACTGATGAAAAAAGCAGAAGGTATCACAGGGATTGGGCCCTGGATTGTCACTTTAAGAGACAGATGTTTAAACCAGTTATGTAGGTATTTCATAGATATATCAAAAGGGAAAGGAAATAAAACAGGCAATAAGGTGGAGAGTAACAGAAAAGGAAGGCATACTGTACACATTTATCTAGTATTCCAAAGGAAAAGAAAGACAGACATGCAAAACAGGGCAAGGAAAGTGGTTCTAGTAAAGTGTTCAGCAGATGTAAAGGCCAAGGAAGAGAAAGGGAGGTATATTTGATGAGACCAGTGGACCTGGAGAGGAATGAGATGTTGTCTTAGTCCATTCTGGCATCTGTAACAGAATACCACAAACCGGGTGGCTTATAAACAATGGAAGTTTATTTCTCACAGTTCTGGAGGCTGGGAAATCCAAGATCAAGCACCAGAAGATTCAGTGTCATGAAGACCTGCTGCCTGGCTCATAGACAGTCATCTTGCTGTATCCTCACATAGTGCAAAGAGAAAGGGAGCTCTCTGGAGTCTCTTTTATAAGGGCACTAATCCCATTCATGAGGTCTTCACCTTCCTGACCTAATCACCCCAAAGCCCCACCTCCTAGTAACATCACATTGGGGATTAGGGTTTTAACATAATTTTGAGGGACATAAACATTCAGTTCATTGCAGATGTGATTGAAGAGGTGGGCTGGGCTATATAGAGCCTTGCACATCGTGATGAGGAATGCGGATTTTATTCTAACTGCAATGAGAAGACAATAAAGAGTTTAAAGTAGGGGAGTAACGATCTTTTCACATTTTAAAGAGATTCCTATAGCTATAGAGCGAATATTGGATCATTAAAGGGCAAGATTCTTGGAAGAAAAAAAAGGGGGGGTTGCCAAGAGTGGGAGCAGGGAAACAAATTAGACTGTTTCATTAGTGCAGACAAGAGGTGAGTAAATGCAGCAGATATGCAGAGAAGGAGATGGATTAAAACTGTTATTATATTTTGAGGTAGGACTGACAGAACGTTTTAACAGATTAATACAGAGATTGTGGGAAAATAAAAAATCAGGGATGACTTCTAGAGTTTTGGCTTGAGCAGTTGAATTGGAGGCCTGTTAATGAGTGGGAGACAGGAATAGAACTTGGGAGTGGATCAAGGGCAGACACATGTATTGACCAGGGTTCTTCTAGACCAGGGGTTGGCAAACTTATTCTATAAAGGATAAGATAGTAAATATTAGGCTTTGCATGTTAAGAAGCAAAATCAAGGATATTATGTAGGTACATAGAAATTAAGGAAAACAAATTTCCATGATTCCTTTGAATTTATTGACAAAATTCAAATTATAATAATTAAGCACAAATTTTTGTAGTACAGGTCTGTTGCTTAAATGGGGTTCAGACTTAGTGTTTCCTATCATTAAAATCAATTGCAAATGTTCATCTGTTAGTGCTGATCTATAATAAAATGTTATGTATTTCATCTTTGAAAATGTCTTCACACAGATAGTACTGCCAAATACTGGTATCAATCCCAAGAGCATATGATTTTAACTGAGCACATTCATCACTTGAAAGGCATTTATAGAATTCTGTAATTTATATTCTCTTCATACTTGCCTCTTACCACATCATTACATTGTAGATCAAGCACATCCAATTGAAGGTTAGGTGGAAGTGCCACAATTGCACAGTTAGATGAAATATAGAAATTTCCTTTGCACTTGCACTGAGGTCTGAAAAACATTGCTGGAACTGTAGTTTGAGCTCAGAATATGTATCTATTGCAAATTTGTGTGGGAATGGAGATCTTGCTTCTTGTTCTTGACTCTACATGCAATTAAAACAACTTTAATGATTTTGCTGCGATGTATGTTTCCATATAAGCTTTGTTTTGCTTTGTAATTTTTGGGCTTGTAAGAAACGGTACCATGTCTGTAGCATGTCCACTGGCCAATGTATGGACAAACAAAATGTGGTATTTATATACAATGGAGTGTTACTCAACCTTCAAAAGGAAGGAAATTCTGACACATGCTCCAACATAGGTGAACCTTGAAGACATGCTAAGTGAAATAATCCAGGTACAAAAGGAAAAATACTGTATGATTCCGCTTATATGAGGGACTTAGAGCAGTCAAGTTCATAGAGACAGAAAGTATAATGGTGGTTGCCTAGGGGCTGGGGAGAGCAGGAAATGGGGAGTTATTGTTTAATAGGTACAGAGTTTCAGTGTGGAAAGATGAAAAAAGTTCTGCAGATGGATGGTGGTGATGGTTGCACAACAACATGAATTACTTAGTGCCACTGAACTGTACACTTAAAAATGGTTTAAAACATGCTTTAAATTATAAATTTTGTTATGTATATTTAACCACAATAAAAAAATAAATGAACCACTAATGAGCTAATGGATCTAGGCGTTGAGCATCAGTGGCTGCTAATAGCACAAAAAAGAAACAGACTTTATGTGCTTCTTATGGAAAACACCACCACCACCTATTAATTAGTCTGGCCAAAAATACTGAACTTGAATGTGATCAAGCCTCAAGATATAACTACCGGGCTTCCCTGGTGGCGCAGTGGTTGAGAGTCCGCCTGCCGATGCAGGGGACACGGGTTCGTGCCCCAGTCCAGGAGGATCCCACATGCCGCGGAGCGGCTGGGCCCGTGAGCCAGGGCCGCTGAGCCTGCGCGTCTGGAGCCTGTGCTCCGCAACGGGAGAGGCCACAGCAGTGAGAGGCCAGCGTACCACAAAAAAATAAAAAAAAAATATTAAAAAAAAAAAAAAAATATATATATAACTACCAATTCACAGAAGATGCAGAAGGCAGGGAAACATGTTAAAACATACCACAGTGATGCAATCAGCAAAACTGAGACTGTAAGAAATTCTGGGGAATAAATAACCAGTTTTCTTCAAAAAAAAAACTGCAAGGGGAAAAAAGCAATGGAAGGTAATCTGTAGTTTAAAAGATTTTAAAGGACATTAACCAATCATAATGCGTGGACCTTACTTGGATAAAGTTTTTTAAAAAGATTTTTTTTTAATTTTATGACCTTTATGAGACAACTGACTGGACATCTGATGATATCAGGAGTTATTGTTATATTGTTAAAAATTTTAGTTGTCATAATGGTATTGTGAGTTAAGTTTAAAAAGAGGGGGAGCCCTTGTGTTTTCATGGCATTGGTTATTTATGGATAGATATATTTATGCATAGTTGTGGACTGAATAAAAATGCCAAATACACATATGAGCTCTAGAGAATTGTATTAATTATAATTTGAGTATTTATATATAGTCACTTTTTTAAAAGATTGAGAAATAAATTTGGAAATAGTTATATACAGTAAGAACATCTAATCAGAAATTTTATATTAAACATTCTGGTTTGTGTTCTGGTCCAAGTTAATAAAACTTTCTACTTGAATCTTGAAAACAAAATAATCAGTTGCTCTCTGTATTGATTTAGAAAGCTCTCCAGCATATATATTTTTAAAATTTATTTATTTTTGGCTGCCTTGGGTCTTCGTTGCTGCATTCAGGCTTTCTCTAGTTGCGGCGAGCGGAGGCTACTCTTCGTTGCGGTGTGCGGGCTTCTCATTGCAGTGGCTTCTCGTTGCGGAGCAAGGGCTCTAGGTGCGCGAGCTTCAGTAGTGTGGCTCGCGGCCTCTAGATCACAGGCTTAGTAGTTGTGACTCACGGGCTTAGTTGCTCCGCGGCATGTGGGATCTTCCAGGACCAGGGATCAAACCTGTGTCCCTTGCATTGGCAGGCAGATTCTTAACCGCTGTGCCACCCAGGGAAGTCCTCCAGCATATATTGTTGAGTGAAAAAAGCAAAAGTGCAGAACGATATATATAACATGCTTTGTTTTGTATGAGAGACAGTAAGAGTAGGGAGGAAATAAGAAAAGTATGTTTGCAAAAAGAAGCACTACTGGGATAAACAAGAAACCAATAAAAATGGGAAAAGAAGTTGAGCTAAGGACACAAACAAGACTATGTGTGCTTTAAGACTCCTTTATGTATGTAGTGGAATTATGTAATTCCACTAACTAAGCATGGCTTCTTGGAGAAATTGCTGATTCCATGTCTAGAAGCAGACATTTTTCAAAGTGCACCTGGGATACCTTTTCATGTTAAGAAGCAAGAAAGCTTTAGAAGATAATGTCATGTCAAAAGGACACAGGAGCCCATATGAAAGTGTCCCCACTGAACAAAGTTGTTACAACCTTAGCAACTAAAAGAATAATGATTGAGTTTAACACTGATTCAGTGAAATTCATTATTCTATGATGATACTCAAAATGAGAGTAAATCAAGAAAGTCTCAATGGTTACTTTTGTTACCAAAAGTTACCATTTGGGGTAACTTTTAAAACATTTACTTTGAAAATTGGTAATTAAAGGGAAAATATTAAGCGTTATTTTGCTCTTCCGGTAAAAATTTATTTTAGGATAACCAAATAGTCCTAGTTAATGAAGAAGCCTTCACAGAATTCTTGTAAACAATGTGAAAGAAACAAAATAATTAGAAAAACATAGTTTCACAAACTCCAATGAAATTATTGATTCAGGCAAGGATTATCAACTGGTGTTAAAACCAATAGTTGAGGAACTTCCCTGGTGGCGCAGTGGATAAGAATCCGCCTGCCAATGCAGGGAACATGGGTTCGATCCCTGGTCCGGGAAGATCCCACATGCCATGGAGCAACTAAGCCCGCGAGCCACAACTACTGAAGCTGGCGGCCTAGAACCGGTGCTCCACAAGAGAAGCCACCGCAAGGAGAAGCCCACACATCACAATAAAGGCTAGCCCCTGCTCTCTACAACTAGAGAAAGCCCACGTGCAGCAACGAAGACCCAACACAGCCAAAAATAAATAAAATTAAAAAAAAAAAACCAATAGGTGATTGATTGTTGTAAACATTCATATAGAGCCAAAGTAACACCACACAGATTACTTTCCAATCTGAAGAGGGAAAGTGTTAACTGTAAGTTGAGTCATCAATTTTAGCATCACTAGTGGTTGATTATATGTGCCCTCTAATGAAATGTAATATTCACAACAATATAATAATGATATGACTTTATTCTTTCTAGTACCTCATATTCTAATTCAGGCGTCCCTCAGAGGATTTAATCCATTCTTAAAAACATGTTGGACAGTGAATTTTTAGGTAGTGGGAGTCTGTGCATCATTATTTTAAGTAGAAAAAAATATATATTCCCAGCACGTCTAAAAACCCCAAGCAATTTCTTTCAGTACTTGAAACACTCTAAAATATATATACACACACATATATATAAAACAATCAATGAGGTTTTTCTGCTTAAGATAAAGCCTTTAAAACACCCACTATCTAATTGTTTAACACTTAATTAACTCACTAATGACTTTATTTGTGCAGTAACCCTATAGGGTACAAATCGTGTTTTCCTTTTAACTGTAACAAACGTGTACTGTAATGTAAATGAACAGTGAAATAATATGTTAAAGACACATAATGAAGGCAGGTAACACTTAGCAATAATAAAATAAACAAGGCAAGTTTTTAAACATGATTACTGAAGATTGCAGTGCTTCCTGAGTGAGGTTTGGAGATGAGAAGGGAGATATGGAGGCTGTAGTCACTGTTGGTGTCTAGGGGTGGAGGAAGGTGACGAAGAACGAGCTTCGGAAGAAATGAGTGAAACAGTAAATGTCTGAGGTTCATCCATGTCAGATCCAAGAAGCTGGTGGATAGTCTGCTTTCCTTGGCAATGGAGTCATCAGAAGTGGATGATTGTGAATCAGCTTCTGAAAGTATTGACAAAGCATGACCAGAAACTCAAAGTGTACAGGTGTTAACATTCCCTTTGCTTGTGTTATGCAGCTTCTGATAACCCTAGACTGTGCTGGAGATTGCATTTTTGAATGTGATTTTTCTACACTTGTCATGATCATGATCTCTTGTAATCAATAGCAGCCATTCTGTCTACATGATATAAACTTTCCTTTAAAGATTTATTGTCAAGTATTAGTGGCTCTTTGTATTAGTCTTCTAGGACTGCCATGACAAAATACCACAGGCTGTTGGCTTAAACAAGAGATATTTATTTTCTCACAGTTCTGGAGACTAAGTTCAAGATTTAGATGCCAGCAGGGGGCTTCCCTGGTGGCACAGTGGTTAAGAATCCGCCTGCCAACGCAGGGGACACGAGTTCGAGCCCTGGTCCAGGAAGATCCCACATGCTGCAGAGCAACTAAGCCCGTGCGCCACAACTACTGAGCCTGTGCTCTAGAGCCCGCGAGCCACAACTACTGAGCCCCCGTGCCTCAACTACTGAAGCCTGCATGCCTAGAGCCCATGCTCTGCAACAAGAGAAGCCACCACAGTGAGAAGCCCGCGCACCACAATGAAGAGTAGCCCCCGCTCGCCGCAACTAGAGAAAGCCCGCACAGCAACGAAGACCCAATGCAGCCAAAAAAAATAAATAAACAAAATAAATACATTTATTTAAAAAAAAAAAAAGATGCCCGCAGGTTTGGTTTCTCCTGAGGCCTCTCTCCTTAGCTTGCAGACTGCTGCCTTCTCACTGGGTCCTCACATGACCTTTCTCTGTGCACATGCACTCCTGGTGTCTCTATTCTTGCAAAGACACCCCTCATACTAAATTGGGGCTCCACCCTTAGGACCTAATTTAACCTTAACTGCTTCTTTAAAGGCTTTATCTCCAAATACAGTCACATTGAGCATTAGAGTTTCAACATATGAATAGAGGAGGGCACAATTCATTCCATAACACTCTTCTTCCTCCAACTTAGTTCCTTCCAGCATTATTCCTTCCAATTGAATGTGTTTCTTGGAAGGAACATGGTAAAGTTTTCCAAATCAACATTTTTAATAATTTGTCTTTATTTTCTCACACACAGGAAATAGGATATTCATAGTAAATGGAAAGGTATGAATGGCCATATATCCTTTTATGCTTTCACCTCTTAATATACTTTATCACTCCCAATATACATGCTTCTAAGGGTTTTATAGTTTTAGCTTTCACTTTTAGGTCTTTGATCCATTTTGAGTTAATTTTTGTGTATTATGTGGGGTAAGGCTCCACAATCATCATTTTGCATGTAGATTGTCTAATGTCCTTTCATTTCAGCCTGAAGGGCTCCCTTAGCACTTCTTATAGAGCAGGTCTTCTAGCAATTAACTCCGTCAGCTTTTGTTTATCTGGTAATGTCTTAATTTCTTCTATATTCTTGAAGGATAGTTTTGCTGGATATAGAATTCTTGGTTGACAGGTTTCCTCCACCCCCACCCCAGCACTTTATTTATTTATTTGGCCACACCGCTCCCCCACCAGGGATTGAACCCAGGCCCACAGCACTGAAACACTGAATCCTAACCACTGGACCACCAGGGAACCCCCATTTTTTTTTCACCCCAGCACTTTATGTCATCCCACTGCCTTTTGGCCTCCATGGTTTCTGATTAAAAATAGGTTGTTAATACTTACTGGTAATCTCTTGCACATTATGATTCACTTGTCGCTGCTTTCAAGATTCTCTTTATTTTTGGCTTTCAGCAGTTTGATTATATGTCTCAATGTGGATCCCTTTGAGTTTTTCCTACTGGAAGTTCATTGAGCTTCTTGGATGTATATATTCATGTCTTTTATCAAATCGGTTTGGGGGTGGGGGTTAGCCATTAATTCTTCAAATATTTTTCCTGCCCCTTCCTCTCTCTCCTCTCCTTCTTGGGACTCACATTATGCATATGCTGGTATGTCTGATGGTGTCTCACAGATCTCTTAGGCTCTGTTCATTTTTCTTCATCCTTTTTTTTTTTTTCCTGCTCTTCAGACTGGATACTTTCAGTTGGCCTATTTTCAAGTTCACTCATCTTTCCTCTGCTCAAATCACCTATAGAAACCTTCTGGTGAATTTTTCATTTCAGTTATTGTACTTTTCAACTCCAGAATTTCTGTTTGGTTTGTTGTATCATTTATATCTCTTTATTGATATTCTTTTTTCCTCCATGAATGGGCCATACTTTCTTGTTTCTTTGCATGCTTCATAATTTTTTGTTGAAAACTGGATATCTTGAATATTATGGGGGGAAAAACAAAAGAAAGAAAAGGAAAGGAAAATTACTCTCTAGGTCTTTCCAGATCGGCTCTGGGTTGGGAAAACTCCTTCAGTGCTTAACCAGGCCATTTACAACTCTTTTTTAGCCTGCACTTCCTACATCTGCGGCAGATGCCTTGTAAGTGATACCTGCCCTCTTCAAGATTTGCCCCCAAATTCCTCCGTGACTTCTAGGCTAATAATTTGGATCTTTTATTATGGCTCAACTGGGGAAATACTGACTCTACTTTGGGAGAAAATAAATTATTCACCAAAAGAGTTGCAGAATCCAGTTAATATGTACCAGTAGTAACTGGGAGAATGTACCAGGGGATGGGGATCTTGAGGGGGCTGGAACAAGGGGATTGGAATATAAGACCAGATAAGGAAGACATAATAATATAAGGACACTCCTTTGTGATATAGGATTTAATATCCTAGCAAAGACACCTGGAACTGATCCTAGTACATCACTGAGAAAGCTCCTTAAAGCTTGGGAAAACAATACCCCATAGTGAGAGAGGTGGAGGTGCTGGAACTGCCTTGGAAAAGTTAAAATGTAGACATGCTAGGGACTTCCCTGGTTAAGACTCTACACTTCCAATGCAGGGGGCCTGGGTTCAATCCCTGGTTAGGGAACTAGATCCCACATGCGGCAACTAAGAGCCTGCATGCTGCAACTAAAAGATCCTGCATGCCGCAACTAAAGATCCCACATGCCACAATGAAGGTACCTCATGCCGCAACTAAAGATCCTGCATGCTGCAATGAAGATTCCGTGTGCCACAACTAAGGCCCAATGCAGCCAAATAAATAAATTAATTAATTAAAAAAAAAGGAATAGAAGGAATTGTCTTTAAAAAAAAATGTAGACATGCTAGAATAAATTTACCTTTAAATCAAAAACTCGTCAGTTGACTGTGTTCCCTGGGAGGCCAGAGGACACTCCCCTCAATAAAACAATAAGAAATCCGCTAGATATGAGCACTGACATTGTTGGGAATATCAGTAGTAGCTGTTCTATGAAAGCTAGGATTCATCATAGAGGAGGCTGATATGGAACTGGAGTCCATAGTGTCAATGGAGATGATAGGATTTTGAAAGAGTAGAGGCCCTGACTTACTTGTCAGGGGCAAGGCGGACATAATTACCATAACAGGCAGCAAAGCAAGAATGGCAACTAGAGGGAGGAGACGGAGATCTGTGGCAATGGCTAGTAGGCCAAGGTATTCCCAGTGCAAGGTAGATAGAAAGCCAGGTAGGATATCAACTCAACCTATATAATCAAAAAAGAAAAAAAGATCAAGAGTGAATGAGCCAGGGCTTCCCTGGTGGCGCAGTGGTTGAGTCCGCCTGCCGATGCAGGGGACACAGGTTCGTGCCCCGGTCCAGGAAGATCCCACATGCCGCAGAGCAGCTGGGCCCGTGAGCCATGGCCGCTGAGCCTGCGCGTCCGGAGCCTGTGCTCCGCAACGGGAGAGGCCACAACAGTGAGAAGCACGCGCACCGCAAAAAAAAAAAAAAAAAAAAAAGAATGAATGAGCCAAAGGCTGATATTTGCTACTGAAAAGAAGAATCATATCCCTCACTCAATTGCTAGACCAGAGCCAGTTCTCAGACCCAGAGAAGACTGAATTATCTTGACGAAGGACTCTGTGACAGCACGGTAGAAGTTCCTCTAATCCTAAAGGGACCCCTGTTGTACCTTACTAAGGGAACTGTACACAGGAAAAAAGAGGAACCACAAGATCTTTTGTGAGATGTGGGTTTTAGAATCCGGAATGATACTGGTATCAGGATACAAAAAGCGACATCATGGCCCTCCTATTAAATGGTATAGGGAAGGTGGGTGATAAATGGAGTTCTGACCCAAGTTTTTTTCACAGTAGGTCGTATGGGTCTGTGGAACAATCCTCTGGTAATATCCCTAATTCCCAAAAGCATAGTAAGAATGGATCTCTTTAGACTCTGATAGAACCCTCCTAGTAGTTCCCTGATCTATGGAGTAAGAACCATAATGGTAGGGGAAAAAAAGTAAAAACCCCCAAAACAGTCTCTCCTACCTCCACCAAGCCAAGATCAATCAGAAGGAGTTTTGCATCCTACATGGAATGGCAGATATTAATATCATCCTCAAATACTTAATGCAGTTGTTATATTTCCTTTTTTTTCACTACTGTGGCTCCTGTAAAAACCAGATTGTTTATGGTGGATGGTGGTGGACTATTTGATAATCCAACATAGCCTCTGGTTCTTGGTATATGGCTTTTGATCTGGTACTTGTATTCTTTTCTATCTCTATCAGGAAGGAAGTTCAGAAACAGTTCACATTCACACGGAATAGACACCAGTGTACAGTCATGGTCTTTCCCAGGGCTACTCCCTTGCACCCTCTCTTGCTCTCTGTCACAATATAGGCTAACATGACCTTGATTACCTGGATAGTCTCCAGAGTATTATACCGATCCACTATATTGAAAACATCTTAGACCAGGGAGCAGGAAGTAGCAAGTACCCTGGATGCTCCCATAAGACACAGGTATACCACAAGGTAAGAGTTAAACTATACACAGATTCAGGGGTATCGCATATTGGTGCAGAATTAGAAGTCCAATGATTTCGGACATGATGCACCTTATTGCTGATGTGGATAAAGTTTCTGTGGTCTCAGTAGATCAAACCAGGTATAACATTCCCTTAAACCAAAGCCTAATCCACAGCAAGGCCCTAACTCTCTTCAATTCTGTGAAGGCTGAGGGAGATGAGGAAGCTGCAGAAGAAAGTTTGAAGCTAGCAGAAGTTGGTTCATGCAGTTTAAGAAAAGAAGCCATCTCCGTGACACAAAAGTGCAAGGTGAAGCAGGAAGTGCTGATGTAGAAGCTGCAGGAAGTTAGCCACAAGATCTAGCTAATTCATAAAAGTGGCTATGCCAAACAACACATTTTCAATGCAGATGAAAAAGCCTTACATTGGAAGAAGATGCCATCTAGGACTTTCATAGCTAGAGAGCAGTAGTCAATGTCTGGCTTCAAAGGACAGGCTGACTCTCTTGTTAGGGGCTGACGCAGCTGGTGACTAAGTTGAAGCCAGTGCTCATTTGCCCTTCCAAAAGCCCTAGGGCCCTTAAGAATTATGCTAAATCTACTCTGCCTGTGCTCTGTAAATGGAATTACAAAGCCTGGATGACAGCACTTTTGTTTACAGCATGGTAAAGACAAATACTGTATGATATCACTTAAATGTGGAATCTGAGAAATAAACTAGTGATTATAACAAAAAAAGAAACAGACTCACAAATACAGAGAAAAAACTAGTGGTTACCAGTGGGGAGAGGGAAGGGGGTAGGGTCAAGATAGGGGTAGGGGATTAAGAGGTACAAAGTACTATTTATAAAATAAATAAGCTACAAAGATACATAGTACAACACAAGGAATATAGCCAATATTTTATAATAACTGTAAACGGAATATAACCTTTAAAAATTGGGAATCAGGGACTTCCCTGGTGGTCCAGCGGTTAAGACTCCATGCTCCCAATGCAGGGGGCCCGGGTTCCATCCCTGGTCAGGGAACTAGATCCCGCATTCCACAACTAAAAACAAAAAGATCCTGGATCCCGCAACAAAGATCCCACCTGCCACAACTAAGACCCGGCAGCAGCCAAATAAGTAAATAAATAAATAAAATATTTTTAAAAGAAATTGTGAATCACTATGTTGTATGCCCAAGACATGTAATAGTGAACATCAACTATATAGTTAAAAAAAAAAGACTATATAGTATAGTGTAAACATAACTTTTTTTTCCTTTTTTTTTTTTTTTTGGCCACACCCTGCGGCAGCCCCTTAGTTCCCCAACCAGGGATCAAACCCGTGCCCTCGAAGATGGTTATTTCGAGACTGTAGTCTGCCATCTTCTTGGTCTGCTGGCTTTCTGAATAAAGTCGTATTCCTTGCCTCAAAAACAACAACAACCACCAAAAAAAACCCATGCCCCCTGCACTGGGAGTGTGAAGTCAAACTGGACGACCAGGGAAGTCCCTGTAAACGTAACTTTTATATGCACTGGAAAAACGAAAAGTTTGTGTAACTTGCTTTATTGCAGTAGCCGCTTTTTTGAGGTGGTCTGGAACCAAACCTGCGATATTTCCGAGGTATGCCTGTATTAGTGGGGGGATCACCTACACCCTTGAAAAGTTCTGTGGTTGCTGTCCATTGTAGGCCAGTTATGCATGTAGGAGATGCCTGATTTCAATGAAGATGATGATATTCCATTGTAGCAGAGGCCAAGTGTAAGCACTAAACCATCACCCGTAAAGGGCATCACAGGTATTTCAGTAATCAGAACATTCTGGTCTGCAAAGATCTTTAGTGATACCTAATTGATCATGGTGTCCCTAGGAACAAAATAGATAATCAGCCTACTAGAATATTGCTTGATCTATATAACAGGAAAAACTCTAGGTCTGGTAGCCCAAAAACTTAACTTGAGTCACCATAGTGGAGAATGATGCCCTCTAGCCCAGTCCGAGGCTTAAGTCAGTTCACAGACCCAGAGCCTTTTGAAAAGGCCAGGTTCCCTTGAGGAAGGACCTTGCACTGCTGCCACAAATAAACACCTTAATCTTCCTCCAAGCATTTCCCGAAGGGACCTATAGCCATTTACTAGATGACTGTACACTGGGGAAAAAGAAATATCCAGACCTGTGGTTATTTCCCTGGTTACTGGAAGTATAATTGGATTAGATATATTTGGCAGCTGGATGAATCCCCACATTGCCTCTGCCCTATGGGATCATTATGGGGTCAACTGTGGTAGGGAGGGCTAAGTGGAAGTCTCTGGAACTTCCATCCCTTACCAAGATAGTGAACCAGAAGCAATACTGCATCCCTGGGGGAAATGCAGGGGTCGTGATTCTTAACCCTCCCCACTTAATTCACAGTTTGGCCTCTACAAAAGTCAGGTGGATCTTAGAAAAATCATTGTGGACGATCATAAACTTAATCTGGTGGTTAACCATATATATAATAATCTCTTTACTGTATATATAATCTGCATATATAATCTCTTTATATATATATAATCTGTATATATAATCTGCATATATAATCTGCATATATAATCTGCATATATAAATTACTGCATATATAATCTCTTTACTGTAGTATCTTTTACTGGACCTGTGACTCATCTAGAAATTGTGTGTCTGTATTTCAAATTTATAAAAATATGGAGCTTTAAAAATATCTTTAAAAAAATAGGTTTCTAGCTTAGTTGCTTTGTGGTCTAAGCATATGGTCTTATATGATAATAACCTTGCAATTTGTTAAGACTTATTTTGTGTCCTAATACATAGTGAATTTTTGCCGTTTTTGTAAATGTCCCATGTGTACTTGATAGGAATGTAAATTCTATAATTGTATGCAAGTTTGCTAATCTATGGTGTGCTAATATATTTCTTACTTTGCTTGATCTAGAAATTTCTGAGAGATATGTTAAAAATCTCCCATTGTCGTTAGAAATTATAAACGTCTCCTTATAATTCTGTCAGTTTTTGCTTTTTATATCTATAGACTATGATTTTGTGCATACAAATTAAGAATTATTAATTCCTCCTTATGAATTTTATCATCTGTGATTATGTAGAGATTCCCCTTCATTTCTTTTTTTTTTTAATTATTTATTTATTTATTTATTGGCTGCGCTGGGTCTTCGCCGCTGCACGCAGGCTCCCTCCAGCTGCAGCGAGCGGGGGCCACCCCTCGTTGCAATGTGCACGGGCCTCTCATCGCGGTGGCGCCTCCCGCTGCAGAGCACGGGCTCTAGGCGCGTGGGCCTCAGTAGTTGTGGCACGTGGGCTCAGTAGCTGTGGCGCACGGGCTCAGCCGCTCAGCGGCATGTGGGATCCTCCCGGACCAGGGATCGAACCCGCGTCCCCCGCATTGGCAGGCGGACTCCCAACCACTGCGCCACCAGGGAAGCCCCTCCCCTTCATTTCTAATAATGCTTTTCTTTTGGTTAATTTTTGTCAATTTATTTTCAACGTTTCTGTGTGTGTGTGTGTCTCTCTCTTTTTTTAATGTTTATTTATTTATTTATTTGGCTGTGCCAGGTCTTAGTTGCGGCATGCGGGGTGTTCGTTGCCATGTGCGGGATCTTTGTTGAATAGATCTTTGTTGCATAGATCTTTGTTGCATACGGGATCTTTAGTTGCAGCATGTGGGGTCTTTAGTTTTGGCATGTGAACTGTTAGTTGCAGCATGTGGGATGTAGTTCCCTGACCAGGGATTGAACCCAGGCCCCCTGCATTGGGGCATGGAGTCTTAGCCACTGGACCACCAGGGAAGTCCGACTGTGTCTCTTTATTATTTGTTTGTTTATTTATTTTTAATAAATTTATTTATTTTTAGTAAATTTGTTTATTTTTGGCTGCGTTGGGTCTTCGTTGCTGCGTGCGAGCTTTCTCTAGTTGCGGTGAGCGGGGGATACTCTTTGTTGTGGTGCGCGGGCGATACTCTTTGTTGTGGTGCGCGGGCTTCTCATTGCGGTGGCTTCTCTTTGTTGCTGAACATGGACTCTAGGCACATGGGCTTCAGTAGTTGTGGCACGTGGGCTCAGTAGTTGTGGCTCGCAGGCTCTAGAGTGCAGGCTCAGTAGTTGGGGCGCACGGGCTTAGTTGCTCCACGACATGTGGGATCTTCCCGGACCAGCGGTCAAACCTGCGTCCCCTGCATTGGCACATGGATTCTTAACCACTGTGCCACCAGGGAAGTCCCTGCATTAGTTTCTTTATTGTGTCCCTTAAGCCCCTTCTAATTTTGAACAGTCGTTTTTTTCATGACACCGATTAGCTGAATAGACAAGGCTGGTTTTCCTGTGAAATAGCCCACCTTCTGTTCTGGTCTGATTGCTTCCATGTAGTGGTGTTTAGCATGTTTCTCTTTCCTCTAGATTTCCTTTAAACTGCAAGTTAGATCCAAAGGCTTGATTAGATTTAAATCAAACTTTATTGGCTAGATCACATCACAGGTGATGCAATATTCATATCAGAAGACAGTAATATCTTACTGATCCACTTGTTATATAAGTATTCTTGTACAAAGTTATATGCTAAAATTGTGTCCTTTGTTAATAGTTTGCTTCAGATTTTTTCTAGACAGAACTTCTATTGATAGATTACAGTGAGGATACAATGAAAAAGAGAGTGGGAAGAGTGTTGGAAAAACGCATGCTGAAGATGGTGGACATATACATTTAACTTCTAACTAGGGACTTCCCTGGTGGTCCAGTGGGTAAGACTCGGCACTCCCAATGCAGGGGGCCCGGGTTCTATCCCTGGTCGGGGAACTAGATCCCACATGCATACCAAACTAAGAAGTCCGCATGCTGCAACTGAAAAAACATGCCACAATGAAGATCCCAAGTGCTGCAACTAAGACCCAGCAGAGCCTAAATATATAAATAAATAAAAACCCTTCTAACTAGCATGAGTTGGGACCACATAGAATATGCCTCTGCACGGGTAGGAGAATTTTTCTAGGATATAAATCTAAAGAGTAGTACTGCTGGGTAGGAGGCAATTTCATCTTCAGCTTTTCCAAATTACTTGATACCGAATTACTCTCCAGTTTGCCCATTTACACCTCCACCAGCAGCAGCTAGATATTTCTTTTTCCCAATGCTTGGTATTTTCAGATTTTTTTTTTTTTTACTTTTGCCAATATCATTATGTGAAATAATATCTCATTGTGGTTTTTTAAAAGTTATTACACACATCATGACATTTTGCCCCTAAATTCTTGAGTATTCATTCATCTTATGAAAATAAGGACATTTCTTACTTAACCACAATATCACTATCACTAATAACACAATAATTCCTTACACCATCTAATACTAAGTCTATATTCATATTTCTCCAACTGTCTAAAAAATCAATAAGAATTTAGGTAAACCTGAACAGGAGTAGACTGTATACTGGGGGTTTGTTCAAGTCACCTTCATTGTCGAATGATGGTTTAGCTTAGTCTAATGGTCTAAGTTGCCAGATATTTCCTCCAAGACCTATGAAGATAGTAGTGCACTGTCTTTTGGTTTCTGTAGTTGCTGTTGAGAAATTTGCTATTTGTCTGGGCTTCACTGCTTTGTGGAAAACATATGTTTTCTTTCTGCTTTCTTTTCAAATATTCCCCCAGTCTGAGTTCTTCAGTTTCTTTCTGATGTATCTGGGTGAGGATTTAGTGTCTCTTGGGACTCATTTCCTGACACTGAGAATTCTTGTCCAAAATCAGTTCTGGATGATGATCAACCATGATCTGTTCTCATCATGTCATTATCTGTTTTAAGAGCCTAAAATAGTGCCTGACATACATTAGGTGCTTATAAATAGTTGTTGAATGAATCTGTAAATAAATGAGCCTTTTTCTCCACTCCCCCTCATTCTCTCTATTCTCTCCTGCTCAAAATTTTTTCAGGCATTTGTTAGAACATTTCATTCTATCCACCATGCCTCTTCCTCTCTTTTACACATTTTTCATCTCATTATCTTTCTGGTCTACATTTTAGATACTTTTGTCAGATTTATCTTTCAATGCCCAATTCTAACTTCAGCTACTTCTAATCTTCTGTTTAACCAATCCATTGAGTTTATATTCGTCATTTGTAATCATTGATACCTGGCTAATCTTTTTTATAGCATTCTGTTTATTTCATGCTTTTGATTCTTTGTTTCTGTTTTTTTTTAATTTATTTTAAATTTATTTTATTTTTGGCTGCACTGGGTCTTCATTGCTGCATGCGGGCTTTCTCTAGTTGTGGTGAGCAGGGGCTACTCTTTGTTGCGGTGCGTGGGCTTCTCATTGCGGTGGCTTGTTGCGGAGCACAGGCTCTAGGTGCATGGGCTTCAGTACCTGTGGTGTGTGGGCTCAGTAGCTGTAGCTCGCAGGCTTAGTTGCTCCACGGCATGTGGGATCTTCCCAGACCAGGGCTCGAACCCGTGTCCCCTGCATTGGCAGGTGGATTCTTAACCACTGTGCCACCAGGGAAGCATGATTCTGTGTTTTATGACTAATCATTTTTAATCATACTTATAGCTTGAATCTTGTAATTCCATTGTCTGAAGTGCTTGAGGGTCTAATTCTGCTGTTTGTTATGTAGGCAAACTCTCATTCATTGTGGATTATTTCCTTGTAGGTTTTCTGATTTTGGATTGTGAGCTCATGTTGATGACCTTGAGACAGACCTTCATAGGCTATTGTGAAGATCAGATAAATTAACTCATATGATGGTGTGTCTCAAGACGAGGTGAGAATAAAATCACATTGAAAAGAATACATAAAAGGGCCAGAATGATCCACCAGGTCATGCCGTGTAAAAATAAACAAACAAAACAAAAAACCCACCAGAGTGACATGCTTAAGCCATCAAACCCTGGCAAGAATCACACAAGGGAATAATATCAAAAACTTCTTCCATGTGCCAAGCACTTTACTCATATTATCTTTAACCTTCATAACAACTGCAAGGAAGGCGATAGTCCTATTTTATGGAGCAGAAACTGCAACAAGGTCATTAATTTATAGCTAATTGGGGAACCCTAGTTAAAACCCAGGTCTGGATGATTGTAAAGTTCATGCTCTTGCAAATTCACTCCATTATCCCTCAAAACTATTATTAGAAAAAAAGAATTATCATTTGGACTTCATATGTATTTTTTCCCAGTTTCAATTTTAATTCAGGCCAGTTACCCCCATGGATCATAAAAATGTGTTAAATAATTAATGAAAAGGGAAAAAGAATGCATAAAACTATGAAAGAATTGCATTTTAAGCAGAGGAATTTTAGTTTTCCTTTTTCCAATTTGGGATTTTGTTTATGTACAAAAAAGGCAATTAGCTTACTTATGAGAAACCCCTAGAGCTCCCAGAATCGAATAAAAATGTATCTGAGCTGAGCATTCCAAATCCAACAAAGCAAGCAAGTGTAAATTTAATTCCTTAATAAGGAATTTGCAGATGTAGCCTCAACATAGACAATTTTACATCAATAAACCGGGAAGCATTAAAGCCAATTGGTAGCAATAAGTTTCAGTGTTTGCTACCCAGGCCCAGACAGGCTGATGGGATGGGCCCACTAGGAACATTAGGTTCTGGGCCCACCCCTCCTGCCTGTCAAGCTCTTCTGAGGGTCATCTTCCAGGGAAGAGCCAGGGATGTTCAGGAATTACCAACTGTTTTAAATATTGTCAACATAAATTGCACCCAGCATTTGGGGTTAGGGAATCTGATTTTGATAAGGTAGACTCAATTCACTATTTAAAATATATGGTATGAGTTTATTTAAGGTACAGGTCTGGGTCTCTTGATTTAATCAACAGTCCACCAAAAGTTGGTACTTGTCATTTGATATAAATTTAATATATAATCTTCATATCCCAGATTTGGCTGTAGGTTACATTTTATTATACAGACTTTAAAAAGTATAATGCTGTTAAATAATTAACTAAATGAAGTTAATCAACTTTGCAAATGTATCCACAGAAAATGGAAAGATGATTTTGTTAATGTACTTAGCAAAAATAGATGATGCAAATAACTGAAGTCACTGGGAGATTAACTCTCTCCAACTAATGGTCAGATTTGCATTTTGGCTGTTTATTTTTACCAGACTCTGTGAGAAGACCAACCACCATTACAAAAAAATACTGACATTATAAAACTATTTTATTTTTCTAAAACAGCCATGCTATATAATCTGGATTATTTCTTCTATGACAAATGTGTACTGACTTTAACAAAACAAATTAGATGATTTTAATACTATGACAGCAATACAAATAAAATATTTTAAAACTGAATTTTGTAATCGTCTCAACTAAAAAAATCACCTTGGCTTCCTATTGAGTTAGAGCCTCTTAAAGATAAACCTTCTTCCTTTTTCAATTTCCACAGGCTACAGAGTGAATTATCCCAAATGAAAACCTTCTTTCCACATCTGCCTTAATAAAGCCACTGCCAGCTGCATGAGGGCCGTCATCCCAGCTGCTTGCAGCCCGTGCGAGGCTGGGATGGCGGCCCTCATAATTGTCTCTGCACGGGCCTGTGCAAGGGTTTCTCTGAGCTCTGACCCTAAGGTCAGGACTGTTAGGTGACAGGGGGTACACACGCCACTGCACAAAAGCACTATAGGTGCCTCTCTAGAAGGTAGTACTCTATACCTACCCGCAAGCATTGCCCAAGATTCCCAGCTCCCTGAATCCTGCCCAATGTTGAGTACTTCCCTCCTTCTAACTTTTCTCTCTCTGATTGGTAGAGTGGTTATCTCACTGACATGAGTTTCTCATCACTTACTGCATTTATCATTTCTAGAAGTTCAATTTGGTTCTTTTTCAAACCTGCCATATTACTTTTTCTAGTTTCCTGTTTCCTGCAGATATATTCAACCTATTTCTTTAAGATCATATACCTCGTTATTTTATAGTCTGTATCAGATAGTTTCAATATCTAAAGTCTTTACATGGGGCTGCCCCTAGGCCATAGGACACCTTTAAGCAAATTAGAAAAAGTGGCCCTCTTCAAGCATATTTTTGGAAAAATTAGAAGATTATCAGAAAACCTGACCAGCTCTGTCAGGGAAAGAACTTTCCAGCACTCTGGAGGCATACACATGCACCCACACTGTCACCCCCTCACACAGTCCCTGGGTGCTGGACACACAGCTGCTGATGGCCACGTACTCTGTGCCACCCTTGCCACCAGGTGTCAGATTTGGAGTCTAGCAGCCACAGAAATTGGGCTTCTAGGGCAGTGGGCTGGAGCCTAATTTCCTTGTGCCCCAAGGTTATCTTTGACTATATGCTGGTCATTCTATTTGAAAAATCATTTGTAGGGATAATTTGAGGGCGAGGATGAAGGTAATTTCCTCCATAGAGAATTTGTTTTGCTTCTTCCAGGAGCCTGGGTACATTGTTGGTACTGAGCTACCCAGAGTCAAGTCTTGGGATACCCTGGGTAACCCAGGCAAACAGAACCAGGCTGTCATTCTGGCAGGTTGGTCCACTTCTAGTTTACCCTCATCCTGGCTTATTGGGGGGAAGGCGTCTCCTGTTTGACTTCCCACCAGGGCAGGTCCTGGGCTGTGATGGAGACCCATTCATCTCTAGATGCCATCAAAAGGAAAGTTCAACCCTCCCCTAGTGGGCAAAGGTCCTTCCATCAAAAGGAAAGTTCAACCCTCCCCTAGTGGGCAAAGGTCCTTCCATCAAAAGGAAAGTTCAACCCTCCCCTAGTGGGCAAAGGTCCTTCCTTAGCGGGAGAGCAGCCTCTGGGCTCCTCCCTCTTTGGTTCTGGTGACCTACAGAGTGATGCTGTCCCATCTTGTCAGTTCTTTACAGAGGATGTTTTCAACATTTTATCCAGCTTACTTAGTTGTTTTCAGCAGGAGGGTGGCTGGAGAGAGCTACCCTGCTATTACCTGAAAGAGAAGTCCTGTTGTTTTCATCTGCATTTCTTTGATTAGTTGTGAATCCCAGTATCTCTTCTGACACTGGAAGCAGTTCAAGTTTCCTTTTCTGTGAAATGCCCTCTTTTCTCACGGCCTCCTGCCTTTCTCTTGTTGATTTGCACGTGTTCCTTAAACACTGTAGGTATTAATTCCTTGCTCGTTTAATGTAATATCTTTTCCTAGTCTGCTCTCTATCCTGTCAGTACCTTGATGGTGTCCTTTATTAACAGAAATCCTGGATTTTGGTGTGGGCAAATTTACTGTACTCTCCTCCTCTAGAAGGCTTGCAATGTGTCATTATCATCCTTCATGACTGTTGTTCAGACAGAGCCAGTTCTCCCAGCCTCCTTTGACCTGCACCAAGTAGAGGGGCGCTGCCTCAAGCTTGCATTTTCACAGGCTAAGTCTGCAGCGTCGGCGACCTCACCACATTGCTGCTTCATTTGTTAGCTTCCCATAAAAACCCCAATCCCTCACATGTGTTCCTGTTAAACCAGATACCCCCTCATCCTGCGCTTATGAAGTTAAGTTTTAGACCTTCAGGCAGAATACAGATCTCTATTATTTTTCATCCTGATTCAGCCCACCATTCCAGGCTGCTAGGTTATTTTTGGAGCCTGATTCTGTCATCCGGTGCTTTGGCTGTCCCAGTTTTGTGCCACCTGAAACTTTGATAAATATGTCATCCATTCCCATGTCCAAGTAACTGGTAAGAATGTGGAACATGAGGGGACTTAGGCCAGAGCCCTGGACCATGTCCCTGGAGGTCTCTTTCAGGCAGATATTGACCAATTAATGATCACATTCCACCAAGAGTGACTGAGGAGCATTTAAATGCCTGAGCCTGGGCTAAGCGCTGGGAGTACAGAAGTGGCAAATGAAGTAAGTTCTCCACCCTCAGAGGGTTCACATTCTAGTGGAGGAGACAGATGCAATTAAATATTATATAGGGACTTCCCTGGTGGCCCAGTGGTTAAGACTCTGCGTTTCCAATGCAGAGGGTGCGGTTCGATCCGTGGTTAGGGAACAAAGATCTCACATGCCATGCGGCCAAAAATAAAATAAAATAAAACCATTAAAAAAATGATATAAATTCTAAAACACTTGTTCACTGCTTTTGTTTTTAGAAAGAACTCCCTCATGGACTATCTCCTTTGAGCCCTGTTTGGGATAGGCAGCCAACTGGGAGTAAATTTATTTAACCAAAAACCATCCTACATTTCCCAAGTTCTCCATGATGCTGTTAGGAAATTAGTCCAACGCTTTGCTGAAGTTCAGGTGTATACAGTACTAGTAGAAGTATTCCCACCAGGACAGAGACCTGTTCCTTGTGAATGCATGCAGTGCCCCTTTATAACTGATTATTATTTGTTCCTAATCCACTGCCAGTTTCCTCCGTGGCACTTCCTCAAAGGTCTCCAAGGCAAGTTCCCTCATTCTGCTGGAATGTAATTCATCAGGGCCAGGAGATTCAAGACGACCTTACAGTCCTCACATCCTCACTGTTTATCTGAAGAGGGTATTTACCCTTCAGGCCAGCAATTCAAGGGAGCCTGGCAAAGCCCTCTTCAGGGTCCACTCCAGCCCCTCTGCTGCTGGGAGGTAGTAACACAGTGTTTCTCCAGCTGGGGGGTGGGGGTGGGGGGCTGTCCCTTTAGTGAATTATGAAATGCATTAAGCGGGTCGGGACCAGCATTTCCTTTTAAATAAAACGGAATGCATAGAAAAGAAAGAAGGGTACACATTTTATGAAATTTTCCTTTCAGTTATATATTATATGTATGTGCTCTGGATCTAAAATACATTCCTTACTGTGGATCCAAAAAGTTTGAAAGTTACTGGCATAGTTATTAAACTGGTCCTGTTGAGTCAGCGATGTGACTTTGGGCAAGTTAACCTAAGAGAATTTTCTCATTGATTAAACAAGATTGTAACCCCTATCTCCTTGGGTTGTTGTGAGGATTAAATGACATAAGAAGTGCAAATTGCTTAGGTCAGCACCCGGAATGTAATGTGTCCAGAAGATGCTTTAAAGATACACGTGCATGGCCTCGTTCCTCTCTCATCCCCAGCGCTATTAATTTCACTTCCAACTTTTTATTTTCGGCAGTTTGGAGAAGAAAGTCTGTGGCTTTCTAGCAATCCTGGATTTTATAGATATTACCTCTCTCATCTCAGAGGGTTTCAGGGCTCATAAACCTGCTTCTCCCGCGGCTCGAGGCCGGCGCCGTGTGCAGTTTGTGCGCGGATCTGCTGGCCCCATACCACCCTCTGCCGTCGAAGATCGGCCTCCCGGGCCCATCTGGTTACGTGGGTGGGGGTGGGGATGAGGGTTTTGTTTTCAAAAGCAGGCTCTCTCCTTCCTTTCCCTCTGAGGGAAGGAAACCTTTTCCCTGCCTGTCCTCCCAGCCTTGTAAGCTTTCTCACATCCCGGGTTCGAGGTGATTCTCCTCTTCCTTGCACCCCGGCTCCTTGGCCGGGGGTCGAGGCGCGCTCACCCATCGCCCCGCCTCATTCTGGCGTCGCCCCCGCCGTTCTCGGGCCGAGGGTGCTGGGGCCATCTGCCCGCCTGAGTCTGGGGGGCCGCCCAGCTGGTAACCCCGTCTCTGGGCCCGGGTCCAAGGGGCGGGACGGGTAGACTGCGGAGCCCACCTCCTCCCAGGAGCAGGCACCTGGTTGGCTGCTTTATGGCCACGTGAAAGCACGGCAGGCCTGGCTCAATTCAATCCTCATTCCGTCAGGCCTTCACGTCAAGTGCTGAGGATACGGAAATGATCAAGTATTGGTCCCTGCTTTCAAAAAGCTCCGTCTAGTCCTATGCCTTTAATGCCACCCCTCAAAAAATTCTGTATCAAGCAGCAGGTGTGGTGGGGAGAAACTCTAAGAAGGTTCTAACAGGGTAAATTAACCTATCTTAATAATAAAATTTAAAATCAAATATGTAATGAGTTTATAAAGTAAGGAACAGAATAGGATCAAGGCAATTTGAGGGATGAAGCAAAGTTTGATTTTAAAAAAGACTTCCCATTTCAAGGGTTTTCCTCTTAAATTGTCTATAAAACAGGAACCATCCTCGTTTTTATTTTCAGATTACATATTTGGTGCCATGTGTCGAGAGGATAGCAGGATACTGGGACATCACTTTGAGGCCGTGCTGAATGCAGCATCGCACCAGCAAAACCCTGGGTTATAAAGAAGTCCACTCCACTTGTGGAGACAGGTCCCTAAGTGACTGTGGGACGTTCCCCTCTCTCCACAACTAGCAAAGAAACATCACTTAGAAAAAACTTCACAATTGGTACATAAGTAGGCAATGAAATGGATACTTCTCAAATGTTCCAAGGTTATACACCCTTTTCAGCAATCCTATTAGAACTAGCCTATAATCTTTTTTTTTTAAAATTAATTAATTTTTGGCTGTGTTGGGTCTTTGTTACTGTGCGCGAGCTTTCTCTACTTGCAGCAAGCAGGGGCTACTCCTCGTTGCAGTGCGGGCTTCTCATTGCGGTGGCTTCTCTTGTTGCAGAGCATGGGCTCTAGGCGTGCGGGCTTCAGTAGTTGTGGCAGGTGGGCTCAGTAGTTGTGGCTCGTGGGCTCTAGCGCACAGTCTCAGTAGTTGTGGCGCACGGGCTTAGTTGCTCCGCAGCATGCGGGATCTTCCTGGACCAGGGATTGAACCTGTGTCCCCTGCATTGGCAGGCGGATTCTTAACCACTGTGCCACCAGGGAAGTCCCTTTAATTTTTAAAAATGACTATTTGATTATATAGAAACTATTTTTCTACAACCCTCCTTTAGCCAAAAATAGGTTATAAATTTTTTTAAACCTGTGCTTTACAAACCATGTGGACTTTGTGTGTCAAATTCAATTCCAAAAGAAATTGATGTTAAAAAAAAAAAAAGAAATTGATGTTATGGGAAGATCAGTTGAGCAGAGCCCTAACCCTGAAAACATTACAGTTGCGTGTCCGGCCCATCTTATCCACAGTGAGAAGTGTATGTAAAACAAGCAGAAATGTTTGCTTCCATCGTATGGTTTGAAGTACATCTGACAATGGGAGGATGGCAGGAGATACGGGGCTCCTGCTGGTGTTGGGGGTGACACTGCCAGCCCCCGCAACGTTTCTTCAGCTAGGGTTGGCTGAAAGAGGCAGAAAGGAAAACGAGGTTGGGGGGGGGGTGACTCAACACTTCGAAACACTTCGATTTGGCATTCCTCAGTCTGGGGATGAGGACAGAGAAGGGGAAGAGCTGGGAGGTGATGAGCAATTGCTGGGGTGACGATAGAGGCCAGCGAGGCAAACCTATGGAGGGAGGGTTGCATGCAGTCCAGCCTCAGTGAGTCCAGGAAAGGGCCAGGCACCCTCCCTCTGCACCCCTCCCCCACCCAGTGCTGTGCAGGGGGCAGAGCTCAGGGAACAGCTCCTGCAGGTAGCAAGCAGCAGTGGTCCTCCTAGACATCACCTAGCAACTGCTCAGAACGAAGATGCAGGAGACAGCTGATTATTTCTCCCTCCCCTTCTCCTCCAGTTCATTCCATCAGCTGCATTAGACAGGATGCTAGCTAGTCCCTGCCATTGTGGAGCTAACTTTGTAAGCTGATGACCCTGAACAAGTGAGTTGAAAGAATAGGGCACCCAACTTCTTTAGGGTGCCTTGGAAAACCTTTTTGAAAAAGTTATGTTTCAACTAACCTGAAATACATCCTGCCCCCCAAGCCATCTTCCTCCAGGTGCTATCCCTTTCCAGTGAGTCATTTCATCCTGGCATCACCATCTTTTGTCTGCACATCAAAATCTGGCCTACTCTGGCCAATGCCCCTTCTCTTTTGTTCAAGGCTGAGATTGCCTCACCCTACCATTCCCCAGAGCACACCACTGTTTGTGTCCCTGTCTAAGCAATCCTATGGGAAAGAGCTGGGGCGGACTTCTGCCATTCATTGGAGATCTGGGCACTGGCCTTAATGCCAAGCGTAATGTAGGTGTCCTGCATGTAGACCGCTTCTTTCTCCTGGAAGCTGGGGGATTGGATTTGGTCTGTGAGGACAAGTCTCTCATGGCTGCGGGAGGACATGCAATTTATTTTATGGATGGCTGCCTCAGTACCAAAGGTAGCCCGGTCTCTGAAAGCCTTCAGCGTAACCTTCAGGGCTTCCAGAGGTGCCCACAGGAGCTCGGGCCATTATAAATGTGTTCTCTTCTAGCTCCTGCCCACCTGCTTTGGCAATGCTGTCCCCTCAACCCCCAGTTGCTTGTGTTGCTTCCAGGCATCTAGAGACCTGACGCCCACCGCAGTGGCTGATTCCAGAAAGGCCATGGCTGTGTAACAGGAATGCTGTGATACAACTCCTTCCCCACCTCCTCCATCTCCTCCTCCTGAGAACGTGTGTGTGGGGGCGCTGCATCCGACACGGAGAGTTGGGTATAACAGGATCCTTGCTTTCATCAGGCAAGTGTGACTCAGTCTTACCCTCTAGCTCTACACATGCTTGCCGTCTGCACTCCCTCTGCCCCCGTTCTCTCCAGAACGGGCTCACATGCTTCCTTACCGTCCCTCCACCGACTAAACCTGTAGTGAGTGGGTTGATTGGTGCCTCGCAAAAGATATGTCCACATCCCAACCCCAGGAACCTATGAAAGTTAACTGATTTAGAAAAAAAGGTGTTTGCAGATGTAATTAAGAATCTTGAGATCGTCCTGGATTATTGGGCGATCCCTAAATCCAATGGTGAGTGTCCTGAGAGACACATAAGGAGAGATACAGACAGAATAGAGGGCCTTGTGAAGAAGGAGGCAGAGAATGGAGTGCTCCAGCCACAAACCAAGGAACATCTGGAGCCTCCAGGTGCTGGAGGAGGCAAAGAGTGATCCCCTAGAGCCCTTGGAAGGAGCCCAGCCCTGCTGGTACTATGGTTTTAGACATCTGGCCTCCAGAATTGTGAGGATAAATTCCTGTTGTTTCAAGCCACCAGCTGGTTGTCATTTGTCATGGTGGCCCCAGGGGACTAATACACCACCCTTGGACAAACCCAGTGTCCCATTCCGAGTTCCGCTCTTGAAACGGAACCGGACCCTATGGTCTATGCCCCCCATGTCCTCAGCTTGCCTTTTGTTCGTGGAAAAACTTTTGCCAAAGAATAAGTTTAATCAGAGAAGTGAGACAATGCAGAAACAAAGGAAAACTGTCAAAGGAGACCAAATAATAATAGTTTAGTCATTAAGCATAGTCAAGGACTATTAGTGCCTTCTTAAGGGCTACAGATAATATTCTGAGCCATATCCTGTGAGCTGTCTTACAGATACTGAAACCCCCACCAGGTTGAAGAAGTTTGGCTGCGTTGGGTCTTCGTTGCTGCGCATGGGCTTTCTCTAGTTGTGGCTCGCGGGGGCTACTCTTCATTGTGGTGCTCAGGCTTCTCATTGCAGTGGCTTCTCTTGTTGCGGAGCATGGGCTCTAGGGTGCATGGCCTTCGGTAGTTGCGGTGCATGGGCTCAGTAGTTGTGGCACACGGGCTTAGTTGCTCTGCGGCATGTGGGATCTTCCCAGACCAGGGATTGAACCTGTGTCCCCTGCATTGGCAGGAGGATTCTTAACCACTGCACCACCAGGGAAGTCCATGGGTGGACTCCTTGACGGACCCTGAGAGTCCACTTTTGGCTGAAGGCTTTTCCACACCGTTCTTAAGCCTTCTTCACAGAATAAATACGCTGATGGACCGTGACATGGGGCCGATGCCTGAAGGCTTTTCTGCACTCGCCACACGTGCAAGGCTTTCCCCAGAGTGACTACTCAGAAGAACCAAGTGTTGGGAGCTTTTGTACCCATGGGGCTTCTCTCCGGTGTGAACTCTGCAGTGAACAGAGGTTAGTGTGATATACACGACAGCTCTTCCACACTTGTGGTGTGTACATGGCCCACCTGGGATGTGAACTCTGGTGTGTAATGAAGTGTGACCCGTCTCTGAAATCTCTCCTGTATTCTTTACGTTCTATACAGCTTCTCTCTAGTGTGGACTGTTTGACCAACAATAACAGTGGCCTCCTGGGGACTTCCCTGGCGGTCCAGTGGTTAAGACTTCGCCTTCCAATGCAGGCGGTGCAGGTTTGATCCCTGGTCGGGGAGCTAAGATTCCACATGCCTCACTGCCAAAAAAAACAACATAAAACAGAAGCAATATTGTAACACATTCGATAAAGACTTTAAAAATGGTCCACTCAAAAAAATCTTTAAAAAAACAAACAGACAGTAACAGTGGCCTCCTGAGAAAAGGCCTCTCTGCACTCCTTACAGATGTATTCCTTCCCATTCTGTATGCTCATTGATGGGAAGAAAGGGCCTCACATCTCAGAAAGTTCTTCCATGCTTGTGACGCCCATGGAGCTTTCTCTATCATGAAGCACTGATGAGCTTGAGCGGTGATTCTGATCCTTTCTTCACACCCTCGGCACTCAGACTTCTCCCCGCGTGGTGTAAGCTGGGGACTAGGGCTATGATTCTGCCACGTTGCTCACGCTGTTGGGCCTTCTCTCCACAGGGGATGGTCACAGCACTAGACTCGAAGAATTCCCCATACTCGCTGCGAGTGTGGGGTTTCCCTCTGGCGAGAGCGCCCTTATGTATGAGAACATGTGTCTGTTTCTCAGCGCTTTCTCACACACTTTACATCTACGAGATTCTTTGCCAGTGGAAGTCCTCCGGGCTGCAGGAACAGGTGAGAGCAAACCTTTCTCCAGTGAGGATTCTCTGCCAGGCAGCAAGTTGTGACTTCCTGGTGGATCCCTACTGCACGCACTATACCTGCAGGATCCTTTCTTCTAAGACCTTTTGTGGTTTCTTGGGATCCACGAGATTCTACAAAATTAGATCTCTGGAGCCTAGCCTTTGGGAGTCCTCACAGTGCCTTCCCTCCATACTTCATGTCCTCAGAAAGGCCCTGCCTTATAGAGTTGATTCCTGGTTCTGCTCTCACCATCTGACAAATAACACATGACTTGATCTGCATCCTGAGCAAAAATTAACCTGAGGGGGGGAAAAAAATTAACCTGAGAAGAACAGAATAATCAAGTGCAACAAAGAGAGAATGACAGCATCCAGCACTTATCTCCACAACCCTGAACAGTAAGGACCGGGAAGGGGACCAAAACAGAAACTTCCAAGAGCCAGCAGACAAAGAGTGTACTGGTGCTACGTGGAGAATAAAAGGGAGGGAACAGAAGACAGGACAAAACACTGGGGAAGAAACAGGGATGTAGGGCCCCAGCCGGAAAGGGGTGAGAAAACGAAGCAGCAGGTAAAGGGGAACGGCTGAGGGCCGAAGGTCTTTGGCGTCTTCACCACACACAGACTGACCAGGCGTTGGGCCACTGTCTCCTCTGTGCAGGCGGCTCACCCAGATGAGGGGAATGCACGGCGAGGTGTTAATGTGGGGGTGTCCATCAGATTCTCACGTAGTGGCTTAGGGACCAAGCGAAGACGAGGACTCATCTGAATCAGCACTCCACCTCGGATTCTTCAACATTATAAATGGCACAAGGGAAGGAGCTGTGTAACAAGGCGGGGGTGGGGGGGGGGGCGCTAGTGGACTTCCCCCCATCACCTGTGAGTGAGTCTTCTGTCCTCATCTGCCTGCAGTTGTGGTACCCAGGATGCTTCCCTTGTTCCAGGAGGATGATCAGATTAGGTTGGAAAAGTGAAATTCTGTTCATAGCACCAAAAACAGGAAAGGGGAGAGAATAGACCAAAACCAGCCTTAGCCCTTCTGTCAGTGGGAACCAGATATGGCTGGAGACACAACTGGAGAGCTTGCTGGGAAGCACAGACAGGCAGGACGACCATCTCAGGACAGAAGTAAAACTCCCACAGGCAGGGCCTTCAATACACAGGCAGATGACCCAGGTGCCAGGGAGGTGGGGGTAGACTCAGAGCACAGGAAAGCTGCCCATTTCCAATGAGGAAAACATGAGAACTGAATATTAAGGAGAAGCAGAAATAGCCAATTTTTCATCAAAAGGGACCATACAGTTTGCAAGGAGTCAGAAACTAAAACTAACTAAATGGAAACCTTCAGACCACATCACTAACACATGGGTGGCAGCAATGACTTGGTTAGCAAGGAATGAACTGAGTCAGATCACATTCCCCAAATTCCCCATCACATCCTAATGGAGATTCCTCTCGGAGGGGTCAGCGCCTGTCCCCATGGGTGAAGGGTATGGTCACAGCCTCACTCATCCTCAAAGGTGATCCTGAAGCACGTGATTTCTACCTCATCAGGAGAATAATCCCTGAGGGGCACGGACAGATTCAGCAGGGTAAGGGGGAGGCTTTGAGTCTTGTGTTTATGTCTGACGAGCAAGAAGAGCTCTCCAACAAGAGGCCGGGGGTCAAGTCTAGGGAAACTCTGCAGCTGGGAAGGGCGTGGTCATGTCTGTGTGGTCAGCAAATGTCTGAGCAAAGGAAGTGCAAGAGGAAAATTCTACTTTCCTCCTCTACTCTCAATACTTCTAGTCACCAAGTGCATGTGGGGGAGGGGGCGTGGGGGGGGGAGGATTGGGTGGAGTAGGGTGTTCCTACACCAAGCAGTTCTCACCCCACAATTTACTTCATTTCAGACACTCTCTACCTGGAGCGTCGGACCCCACAGGTCAAGGGCTCGGTCCCAGAAGACCGCCCCCACTTCTGACAACAATCTCAAGTCCAGGTTGTCTGTCATCTGGTTGTCTGACTGACCAGCTTTAAACCAGAGGTTCCCACGACCCCCTCTCAGGTTGGGTTAATTTGCTAGAGTGGTTCTCTCAGAACTCAGGAAAGTGTACTCACTCCGGCCAGTTTATGACAAAGGATATTAAAGGATACGAGTAAACAGCCAGATGAAGAGCGCTTCTGCCCTGTGTGGACCTAGGCTGTGCCACCCTCCTGGCACGTGGGTACATTCTTTTTTTTTTTTTTTTAATTTATTTATTTATTTATTTTTGGCTGCCTTGGGTCTTTGTTCCTCGGGCTTTCTCTAGTTGCGGCGAGCGGGGGCTACTCTTCGACGGGTTTCTCATTGCAGTGGCTTCTCTTGTTGCAGAACATGGGCTCTAGGTGCATGGGCTTCAATAGTTGTGGCACGCAGCCTCAGTAGTTGTGGCTCGCAGGCTCTAGAGTACAGGCTCAGTAGTTGTGGCACACGGGCTTAGTTGCTCCGCGGCACGTGGGGGTCTTCCCAGACCAGGGCGTGAACCTGTGTCCCCTGCATTGGCAGGCGGATTCTTAACCACTGTGCCACCAGGGAAGCCCTGGGTGCTTTCTTGTTCACCAGCCCCAAAGAGCTCATCAAACCTCATTGTCCAAGAGTTTTTTAATAGAGGCTAAAATCCAGCACCACCCCCTTCCCAGAGGTCGGAAGGTGGGACTGAAAGTTCCAGTCCTCCAATCACTTGGTCTTTCTGGTGTCCAGCCCCATCCTGAGGCCATCTAGGGCCCCACCCTAAGCCACCTCATTAGCATAAACTCCAGTGTGCTCAAAAGGGGCTCCTTACGGCTAACAAAAGACACTGCTATCATTCAGGGAATTCCAGGGGTTTTGGGAACTCTGTGCCAGGAAATGGGGACAAATACCAAATATATTTATTATACCACAGGAAGGAATGCAAACCTTGTTTGAGTGGCAAGGCAAGGTCTTGGGAAAGAAGCAAACGGAAGCAGGCTTACCAGACCCAAGTGCTAGGGCTGGAGTGGCCATGACCAGAGGGTGGATACTTTGGGGTCACAACTGGCAGAAGCTAGAGCAAAAGTTTGAATTTGGACCAAAAAAAAAAAAAAACAGGCAGTCCCCCTGCTTTGTGCCCTGACCAACTCCCATGACCAGGGAGGGACCACACACACAAGGCAGGAATATTTACAAAGGGAGGAGTGTGCACAGCCCTGCAGTTCTGAGCCTGCATCCAAATCCACTTCAGAAACCAGACTCTAAGGGTAATAATGCATCCCACCTCTCTCAAGTGGGAGAGTAAGCCATCTAGGCTTCACTTTAAGAATTTTAAAATCTACCCATACGTACCCGAACCTTTTTTTTTTTTTTTTGGCTGCACTGGGTCTTAGTTGCGGCACACGGGATCTTTAGTTGAGACATGTGGGAATCTAGTTGCCTGACCAGGAATTGCCTCCCTGCATTGAGAGCGTGGCATCTTAACCACTGGACCACCAGGGTAGTCCACCCTAACCATCTTAACTTGGGCTGCTAAACAAGTAAACAAAAGTATCATAAATGATAAATCTCCATTGGCCGAAAAGATACGGCATATCTATTGTACATAGTGAAATACCACGCACTGTAAAGTAGATCTATATAGAAAGACTTGGAGATGTCTTCATGATGCAGGAAGTTGCTGTAAGTGGAACAAAGTTCAGCTTGATCCTTTTTAAAACATATATTCATACATAAAATCTGGACAAATCTATTCTAAACTCTTGAAGGAAAGAATTGAGAGACGTATTCGCTTTCCACATTTTTTTAACATAAAGAACCTGTATTACTTTCATAATCAAAAAAAGTTTTCTTTCAAAAATTTTTATTATGGTAAAATATAAACATAAAGTGTATTCATTTTTTAAACAATAGCAGAGATTGATTTGTCACTCATGTTACATGAGGGCTGTAATTGGCTATGGCTTTGCTCCAACGCATCCAGGCCAAAAGAACAATCCCAAACAAGACTTTCTCATGGCTGAACCCAACCAGCAATCACTCTTTTTAAAAAGGTTGTGGCAAAATGTGTGTAACATAAAATATATCACTTTAATAATTTTTAAGTGTACAGTTCCATGGCGTTAGGTACATGCAGTCTGCTAGGGAACCATCACCACCATCTATCTCTTGTAGAACTTGCTTCATCTTCCCAAACTGAAACTCCATACTCATTAAACTTAACTCCTCATCCCTCTTTCCTCCTAGGCCCTGGCAACCACCGTTCTACTTTCTGTCTCTAAGAACTTGATTCCTCTAGGTACCTCATATAAGTGGAATCAAACAGGATTTGTCCTTTTGTGATTGTCTTATTTCATGAGCATAATGTCCTCAGAGTTCATCCATGTTGTAGCATGTGGCAGACTTTCCTTCATTTTAAGCCCAAGTAACATTCCATTGTGTGTGTATATATATATAGAGTATATATATATATATATATACTCACAGTGTATATATATATATACACACACCCACAATGTGATATCTATATATCTATATCTATATATCACAATATACATATATCGATATATACCACACTGTTTATACAGTCATCCACTGAATATCTGGGTTGCTTCCACCTTTTGGCCATTGTGAATAATGCTGCTATGAATATGGGTGTGTAAATATCTACTGAAGTTTTCAGTTCTTTTGGGTATATACCAAGAAGTGGAATTGCTGGATCATATGGTAGTTCTATCTTTAATTTTTTAGAGGAACTGCCATAACATTTTTCATAGCAGCTGCACCAGCAATGCACAAGGTTCCAATTTCTCCATAGCCTCACCAACACTTGTTATTTTCTGTTTTTTTCATAACTAGCCATCCTAATGGATGTTAAGCGGTATCTCATTGTGGTTTTGATTTGCATTCCCCTAATGATTAGTGATGTTGAGCTTCTTTTCATGTGCTTATTAGTTATTTGCGTAACTTCTTTTAGAGAAATGTCTATTCAAGTCCTTTGCCCATTTTTTAATGGAGTTTTTTACTGTTGTTGAATTGTAGGAGTACTTTATATGTTCTGGATGTCTTTCAATTTTTAAAAACTTTCTTAGAGGGCTTCCCTGGTGGCACAGTGGTTGAGAGTCCGCCTGCCAATGCAGGGGACACGAGTTCGTGCCCCGGTCCGGGAAGATCTCACATGCCGCGGAGCGGCTGGTCCTGTGAGCCATGGCCGCTGAGCCTGCGCGTCCGGAGCCTGTGCTCCGCAGCGGGAGAGGCCACAACAGTGAGAGGCCCGCGTACCGCAAAAAAAAAAAAAAAAAAAAAACAACTTTCTTAGAAAGTTTTTTGCCTGGAAAAATTTTAAGATTCACGAAAGTAGAAAGAGTAAACTGCAGCCATAAACATTCTGCCATTCTTGTTTCACCTGCTAGATCTTGATGACCCAGAATATCTCAAAAATATTTCATACAGTTGGATCAGGATCTTGGAATTTTTTTTTTTTTTTTTTTGCGGTACGCAGGCCTCTCACTGTTGTGGCCTCTTCCGTTGTGGAGCATAGGCTCCGGACGCGCAGGCTCAGGGGCCATGGCTCACGGGCCCAGCCGCTCCGCGGCACGTGGAATCTTCCTGGACCGGGTCACGAACCCATGTCCCCTGCATCGGCAGGCGGACTCTCAACCACTGCACCACCAGGGAAGCCCACATTTGAAGATTTTTTAGCTCTTTATTTTGACATAGTGATAGATCTACAGGATATTAGATCTTTGTATCTGGAGTTAAAACAGCACACAGACTGAATGCAAAAGGTGAGTACTTTATAAGCAAAGGCATGCAGGAGAGCTGGTGTCTCTGAGCTCATCCCAGCCCTTCCCAAAAACCACTTATTTCACAAACCAGAATGGGAAACTATAGGAGAGAGAATTTGTAGCCAGGAAGAATGACAAGGTCCATCACTTCATAATATTACAGTTATTCTGGTTTCACAGAAAACATCCTTGGGAAAATATTTCTATACAGGGTAGGCTGTGGAAATCACACTTCTACCAAAAATGAACTGTAACTATTAATGGGACAGATTTTTTAAAAAGTTTCCAATGTGATCAGAGTCACCTACTAACACCATTCTCTTCTTTCCTACTAACAGAGACACATTGTATTCAGGGTGACAAAGTGCTCAGCTAAAAAGACCATGTCTCCCAGCCTTTTCTGCACCAGAGCTGGTTCCAGGATACAGTTCTGGCCAATGAAATGGAAACAGGAGTCACTGGACAGAGCTTGCAGAAAGCTCTGTAAAGCCTTTGAAGTGTGATACTTTGTTAGAAACGCAGAATCCTAGGGTAAATGCCAGCTCTTCACCTGAAAACGATCTACTTATGTGGCAGGAAGAAAAACCCATGTACTGGTCAGTATAGGTGTGGATAAGGAGACCCTGACATGTGTGGTCTTTGATGTAACTTGGAAGACTGCAGTGCAGACATTCTTATCCAAACAGGTTTTAACAGGCTACCACCTAGCTTGCGGACCCCACTTATTAAGATCAAAGCCCCTTTTTTGAATTCTGTGATATAGTTTGATTTTCCACATACTTTCTTAGAGGGAAAAGATGTGTGACCAACTTGCAGAAATAGTCTTGTTGGCTTGCCAGATATATTTCTTGTTGTAAATCTGCATGCTGGTTAACTATAACAGCTTGGAAGTTACATAAATGTCCAACAATAGGGAATCAGTTAAGAACAAAATTCATTATAGAACATATGTAGAAGACGATGCAGGCATTAAAAAACATGACGTAAAAGAGCAGATACTGCCATGGGAAAATGTTCACAATTGAGGACATTTTAAAAATCAGGTTATAAAACAGATGTACTAAATGATTCCAGCTATGTTTAAAAATATATATACTCAGGGCAAGAAAAACTGGCAGAACCTTACTAAACATGGGATTATGTCTCAGGGTGCAATTGGAGATGATTTGTGTTATTTTGTAATTTTGTAAATTTACGTCTCTATTTTTCTGTATTTTCCACATTTTCTGTCATGAACAATAATTGCTACTATAATTGGAAAATGAGAAGCCATGAGTTTTTAAAAAATTATCACTCAGATTACCTTAGGCAAGTTAATCAACCTCTCTGTACCAGTTTCTTCACCTATAAAATAGGGATAAAAGCACCTCCCCCTTAAGGTTACCAAGACAGGTAAACCCTCAGAACAGGCCCAGGCAGGTGGGAGTTGCTCAGTGAAGGTCAGCTATTAGCATGGAAATGAAAATAGCATAGTTTTGCAAACACGGGTGTGAGCCTAAGGGGCCAGGTTTATCTCACCTGTGGTGACCCCACTTGCCAAGCCAGGCTGAGAGGCCAGCTTTTCCCTCCTGTTCCAATGTGAACAACAGGTAACAAAGACAGAAAAGGAAACTTAGAGCTGAGTTCACAAACTCACAAGTCTTGTGAGTTTTGAACTGGCAAAACTGGCACCAGGTAGGAAAGGTAAACATGAGAGAAGCAGCTGGAATTGGACAAAAGGGTTAGGGGCTATGGCTCCCTGGAGAGGGGGGACTCCCCAGAAGTACTTCAATTCAACTTATTTATTTAATTTTTAAATTCAGATATAATTGATTTACAATGTTGTGTTATAATTCAACTTATTTTAAAACCCTGCACTGGCCTAATAGCCCACACCTACCCTGGAGCTGCCCTAATTTGTGCATTATTCACAAAAAAGAACAATTTAAAGTGGTCTGAACTTTACAGGTTTTTGCACAGGACACGCCAGTCAATGCTCCAGTTTCTTCAGGGTGTTTACAACTGGGTTTCAAATATTTTTCAGCCTTTGAGTGAGCTGTTGTTAAAGCAGACAGCAAATGAACAGTTTTCATCCTCACATAACATCAGTGGCCACAGCAACAACAGAAACCAATTGCATGACCAACCTGTGGGGAAAAAGGATTCCTGGGTTGCACAGTTCAGGGAACCAGGAAGCAAGTTAGTCTGACTGGTTCCAGTCAGAAAGAATGACTGGGGAGGGAATTTAGAGTAGGAACTGATACTGGAGAAATGTGATCTGTCCTAGAATTCTACGGACTGTATGATTTATTTTTGCAATGGGAATACTTCTTACTTCAGACAGTGAAAGAGAATGCTATTAATAATCGCACCAGGCCATTGAGTCTTAACTGGAATTGCCTCAAGCAAATTGGGACATACGGCCACCTACTAAAATGGAAGTTGTCCCTAAGGTCTAGGGTAAATTCCAGCTCTTCACCTGAAAATTATCTATTTATGTGGCAGGAAGAAATCTCTTCAAACTGAGGCAGGAGGTAAATGGGCCCCAGGCTGAACAGCTGGAGTCTGACCCTATGGACAGATACTCCAAGATGAAGAGGAGGAGGGGCTAAGCCCTGCCCAGGGCTGGGCACATATTTCTCATTCTCAAGGTCAAGGAGACCTTCCTGACTACACATGCACAGAAAGGCTCCTTGAAGGTCAAAAAGGGAGGGGGCGCCACCGCATAGTAGGTGATGTCAAGCTACCCATAGGCCTCTTCACTGGAATCCACCTTGGCTAAGAGGCGTGTGCGCACACATGGAGGACCCTTAGATAAATCAAATACGGACTCAGAACCAGGCAAAGCAAGATGAATGGCCAAAGGAAATCCGGAAGAAATGCCCCATATAAGTGATTCAAACTACTACGAGGGCGTGACTCTCTGAGCCCACCTGTGTGTCGATCCACACGTACTCTTTTTCCTCCGAATAAACACTTTACTTGTTTCACTACTTTCCGTCTTTGTGGGAATTCATTTCTGCAAAGCGGAAGGGCCAGAGCCTTGTCACTGGTCACTAGTTTAGTGAGTAGGATTCAGCGCTCTCACTGCCGTGGCCTGACTTCAGTCTCTGGCTGGGAACTGAAATCCTGCTTCAAGCCGCTGCAGGCTGAGGCCATCTGAGATCAAAATGACTGTGTCCTAAGCAAATAATTCAGAAGACCTATTTCAAGGGCTGACTACACAAGAGTTTGGGGTCTTCCTCTCTGGACATCCTGGACGAAACAAAAGGCAGCAGAGATGAGCTGATCTCTGACTCTTAGCCCCCTGGTCCCTCCTGAGATTCCTGATAACATACCAGCCTGGGGAGGAGGATCTGAGCAGAAGCTATACATGGACTCAGCAGGGTCAGGGGCCATCCCACCAGCCACCCTCTGCTCCCCTTTCCTCACTAGACACCAGGGGTTATGGGTCAGCCACTGGCTCAAAAGCCACTGGTGCATCAGTGACAGAAGAGGTTATGATTGCAGGCCTAAAGACGTGAATGGCTGGGATCAGCTGAGACTTAAATTTGATGTGTGTTCTACTTAACAAGAATCCTCCAGATGTGACAGATGGAAAATGGCATTCCATTACATCCCCATGTTCTGTTCGATAATTATCTTATTCAGCCCTTTTCCTTTTTTAAAAAAATAAATTTATTTATTATTTTTGGCTGCGTTGGGTCTTTGTTGCTGCGCATGGACTTTCTCTAGCGAAGACCGGGGGCTACTCTTCCTTGTGGTGCGTGGGCTTCTCATCGCGGTGGCTTCTCTTGTTGCAGAGCATGGGCTCCAGGTGCATGGGCTTCAGTAGTTGTGGTGCACGGGCTTAGTTGCTCCGCGGCATGTGGGATCTTCCAGGACCAGGGCTCGAACCCGTGTCCCCTGAATTGGCAGGCGGATTCTTAACTACTGCACCACCAGGGAAGTCCTAAGACTATTGTTAAGGAGTCTTTCAAGACTCCTGGACTTCAGAGATTGTTACTACATCTTGGGAAAGTGACCTTTAACTTTTAAAGTCTCTAATTCTGATTGGTTACTTAATAATTTGTAGTCCTAGTAGCACTATTTAAATATATTAGCAACCTCTTCTACTCATAAGACCATGGAGGCAAAAATGAATAAAAACAATGACTTTATTGGATTTACTTTTTAAACAGAAGTCTAATCAGTTTAAGTTTAATGTTTAGGTTAACCTTATCAGCAATAAAGCTCCAACTGTTTAAATGTCTGGTGGTTGAAGTCATCCTTTCGCCTTTAGAAAACCTGTGGAGAGGCAGGACCAAGCTGTCTCGATCGTCGGGGGCGCATCAGTCCTGCACTAAGGCCAGGGCCCGATTCCTCAGCAACCAGGAGAGCCTAGAACAGGTGTGGGCTCTTGGTCCTCCAAGCAGCCAGGGAAGGTCTTCATCTTCAAAGGACAAAAGAGCCATTCCTGTTGAGAGAACTTTCCAGTCCTCTTCCCATTCCCCTGGATGAGAATTACCTATGGCTTCACCAAGAGGACACAGGTGAGGAGGAGGGTTGGAGGTCTCAGCACCATCACCCAGACACCTTTTCTCAGTCCAATGTCAGAACAGGGGCCACTGGATTCACCACTGGATTCAGTGGTGCTTATTTGAACATGAAGGTTCTGAGAATTCGGGGGTTCTAGATCCAAGTCCCGTTCTCTACTCTGCTTCCATTTCCAAAGGAAGACGAAGATGCAAATTCTAAGTAGAGCACATGGGACTTCCCTGGTGGCGCAGTGGTTAAGAATCCGCCTGCCAATGCAGGGGACACAGGTTCAAGCCCTGGTCTGGGAAGATCCCATATGCTGCGGAGCAACTAAGCCTGTGTGCCACAACTACGGAGCCTGCGCTCTAGAGCCCACGAGCCACAACTACTGAGCCCACGTGCCACAACTACTGCAGCCCGCGTGCCTGGAGCCTGTGCTCCAGAGCAAAGAGAAGCCACCGCAATGGGAAGCCCGTGCACCACAACAAAGAGTAGCCCCCACTCGTTGCAACTAGAGAAAGCCCGTGCACAGCAAGGAAGACCCAACGCAGCCAAAAAATAAATTTATTAAAAAAAAAATAGAGCACATAAAAACTGTAAATGCTACACTCTGCTCATTTAGAAATCCTAAGTCCATTGGGCCCTGATGAAGGTGGAAAGATAACCATCTTGAGCCTTCCTTCACAGGAACCTTGAACCAGAACGAGACCAGAGAGAAAAAGGCTGGATAATCACTGGCAATAGTAAAATCAACCAGGAAGAGCCTATATTCTTAACAATGGAACTCACAAGCCTTTGGAATTACTTATGAGTAATTATCAGTACAAGTTGAAGGCAGGGCAGGTCGGTGGCCCCAAGGCCTTCCAGCACTCACCCATCTGACTCTGGTTCTTTGTCCAGCCCAGATACACAGGTCTCCCCTTTTTCCAAATGGCTTAGCACCTCAGGTTTATAAACTGCAAATCCTATTTATGGGCAAGGAAAAGGGTCAGCATTTCAAGAAATCAGGGTATCAGGGCAACTCTGCTGGGGGCCCCAGTTAAGCTGTCCTCCTCTTTGTCCCTGCCCCTTGGCTCCTTCCCTCAGGCTCTAGATACTCATTTCCTTCCTTCTTTCCTTTCTCCCCAGGACTAGCTGAAGAATTCCCAGGTTTCTGCTTTCTTGCAGTCCACTCTCACCTAAAAAAGCTTCTAAGATAAAGGTTTTCTGCTGGTCACTACGGAAATACAGACAATGGGCAGGTAAAGCCTCACAATGGGCAGGTAAAGCCTCGTCTATACGGTTGACCCTTGAACATGGGGTTAGAGGTGCCAATCCTCTGAGTTGTCAAAAATCCACCTATAACTTTACAGTGGGGCTGCCATACCCATGGTTCCGCATCTGTGTATTCAACCAACTAAGGATAGAGAGTACTGCAGGACATATTTAGGGAAAGAATCAGTTTGTAAGTGGACCTGTTCAAACCCATATTGTTCAAGGGTCCACTGTATTTCCGGTTTTCCTTTTTAGATACTATTCTGGGAATCTCTTTTCACCCCACTTTCATATCAAGGACAGAGTTCAACTCTATCCATTCTTTACTTTTTCCAGCACTTGGGGTAGGGGACCCCTTTTCTTTTTTTTCTTTTTGGCTGTGTTGGGTCTTTGTTGCTATGCGCGGGCTTTCTCTAGTTGCGGTGAGCGGGTACTACGGGGACTACTCATCGTTGCGGTGCGCAGGCTTCTCATTGCAGTGGCTTCTCTTGTTGCCGAGCAGGGGCTCTAGGCACGCGGGCTTCAGTAGTTGTGGCTCACGGGCTCTAGAGTGCAGGCTCAGTAGTTGTGGCACACAGGCTTAGCTGCTCCGTGGCATGTGGGATCTTCCTGGACCAGGGCTCGAACCTGTGTCCCCTGCATTGGCAGGCAGATTCTTAACCACTGTGCCACCAGGGAAGCCCAGGGACTCCTTTTCTACAAAGTATGAGGGGCTGGCAAAGGAGTCCTCCACCTTAATGTCCCCCCAGTTTAATCTAATTAAATCATTCTGTTACATGCTTACAGTGACAAAAGGACCTAAGGACTCATTTCTTTTTTCTTTTTTTTTTGGCTGCACCATGTGGCATGCAGGATCTTAGTTTCTTAGTTCCCGGACCAGGGATCCCTTGCCTCCTGCAGTGGAAGCACTGAGTCCTAACCAGTGGACCGCCAGGGAATTCCCAAGGCTCATTTCTTATATTCGGGGAAGTCGGAGAAATACGCTGTCTCTGGGGTCAGAATATTCTGAGGCCTGGAAAGCAGTGTGGTCCTGGTGAGCACATCTTTTTTGTGTGTCTGGGATGACATGAAAGGCAATAGCAGTGGGCAGCCACCCTAGAAACCTACCAGTTGGTCCCAGGCCTGGGATCCTGCTTATAGAGAACTCCAGGTATGAGAAAGGCAGTAACTGAGAATGCTGAAAAACTGCCCACTTTTAACAGATAAGAATAGGGCAACATGAATCCAAGAGTAGAAATATCTTTCCTCGGGGCCCAGGAGCACCTCTAGGCTCTCTCTCTGTCCATGAGAGGGGTGGGGGGTGGGGGTGGGGGGATCAGGAACTGCACGGCTCCACCCAGCAGCACACCCACCAGAAGAGTGCCATACCAATGAGGGACACAGGCAAATTCCAAGCCTTTTGCCTGACATAAAAATAAATAATGCAGGGACTTCCCTGGTGGTCCAGTGGTTAAGACTTCGCCTTCCAATGCAGAACCCTCAGGGTTCGATCCCTGGTTGGGGAGCTAAGATCCCACATGCCTCGTGGCCAAAAAATCAAAACATAAAAAAAGCAATATTGTAACAAATTCAATAAAGATGTTAAAAATGGTCCACATCAAAAATAAATAATGCAAAGAAAAAATAAAGAAATACTGACTAAAAAAACAAATACTAAAAAACCCATAAACAAAACCAAATACAAACAAAGAAATTAGAAACTTGACCTCAGGGGACTTCCCTGGCGATCCTGGGGTTAGGACTCAGCGCTTACAGAGTTTAGGCACAGGTTCGATCCCTGGTCGGGAAACTAAGATCCCGCAAGTTACGTACATATGCGGCCAAAAAAAAAAAAGAAACTTGAACTCACAGGTCTACTTGGACAAATTCGGGAAGCTCTCCAGTCCCTGAAACGTTTCACAACACACGAGACGGGGAGTGCAGAGGAAGACCCAGTTAGAAACAAAGTGCAGTTAAGCCTTCCAGTCAGACCGACTGTGGGTCGCGGGAAAGCCCTTACTCAGTGCGATAACGGTTCCATAATTCTTTAGCATTCCGTCCGCGTAGAAAGCCTTCCGAGGAGGGTCCAGGCGCTTCCACTCTTCGTATCTAAAGCCCACGTCCACATCCTCCAAGGTCACCGGCTCTTGGAACTGAAGGTTTGTCCACTATGGCCCGGGGTCATCCTATCACCTGCTTCGCCAAGAGACGTGGGGGATAGACGGGCCTGAGAAAAGGCGGTCGGGGGGCACCGACGGGGGCAGAGCTCCGACGACCCCAAGCAGGGGGCGATGCACGGCCGGCGTCGACCCCCGCCAGGGGCTTAGGACCTGCACCCACTGTCACCTCGGGCGCTGGTGGCATGGCAAGTTGAGGTCACGGGGAGCACAGGTGGATAGAGTGCAGCTAGTCTGCCCTCCACAGCACGATTTCGACCGAACCCCTTCTAGCGGCAAAGCGACGAGCCACCAGCGGACCTGGAGTCTGAAGGAGCCACAGACCCCGCCCCCAGCCGACTTCCGGTCCTCTCTAGGCTGTGCGGAGGACCCTGCGTCTCTGTGGGCGGCTCCCTGGGACGCCTGGGTACCCCGGGACAGGGCTTTTACCGTAAACATGCGACCCGGGATTAGGATGCGCGGCGACGCTGCTTCGAGGCTTAGCCTAATCACTCTTCAGATTTTATGTGAGTCATCTTTCAAGATACTTTTACCCACTGTATTTCCCATTGGACATCTAAAAATTAATAATAAATAGGAAAAAAAAAGCAATGGTACTCCTAATATACGGAAATAACGAGTTAACATTTTAGTGAATTTTACTCTGATGATTTTCTACACATAGTTTGATATTTTTGTGTTTTTGTCATCTCCAGTTTTTCCACTTAATTCTTTCACGGAAGCACTCCTCTCCCCACCTCTGTACTGTGGTGCGCATTGTAATAGTCCATTAACTGGATTATCATCCTTTATTTACTCATTCGATGTCAAATCACCTGGATTGTGCCTGGGAATACCGGCCTTCCTTAGAATGGAGGCGCGGAGTTGTGTCTTTGCCTATCCTCTGGGAAGTGCTGAAGCCCGTCCTTGTGTTTTCTCTCCAAACAGCTCTTGAGGATGGTGCTGGTTCATTACACAGCCCCACTCTAATCAAAGGAGGACCTTCATATGATCTCGCTTTCCAGAGGAGTTTAACTTTTGAGAGCAATTTGTTAGTTTTTGGCCTATGGACCCTTCGAGTTTTGAATTTGAGTGGTGTTGGCTGCTAGAAAGCTTATAGCAAATCTTTCCGGTCAAGGATATATGACTTTAGCATGTGTATTTTTTTGTATTGCTAACCCTACTCTTGGCCCCCTCCCACTTTGCTATCATTGTTTTCCATCCCTTTGCCTTATATTTCTTGTTTGTTTTAAACGTATTTTATCTTGTTCTTTGGTTTAGGCCTCTGTAAACCATCTTAAATCCTTTTTTGAAACAAGGTGGTGTATAAAATTACAAATAAAATTGCTCAACAATTTCCCTACTGTTGAAATAAACTGTCCTAATATTTAGCTCTTTGAAATTTTGTCACACATGAGCATTTTTGACCATAAAGTGCTTTTTTTATTTAGATTTTTTTTAAAGCCAAAGTCCTAGAAAATACTGGATCAAGAGAAAGGATATTCAATGAGTATTTCTTGAGGCTTGTGGATGCTGTGGAATACAGAGATGATGGGGCTGGGAGGGACAGCCAACATTGAGGGTTTACTCCATGCCAGGTACTTGCTAAACCCTTCACGTGAGTCTACTCTCAAAATTCTTTTTTTTTTTTTAAATTAAAAAAAATGTATTGTTGGCTGCGTTGGGTCTTCGTTGATGCGCACGGGCTTTTTTTTTTTCTTTCTTGTTGCGGCGAGCGGGGGGCTACTCTTCTTTGCCGTGCGGGGGCTTCTCATTGCGGTGGCTTCTCTTGTTGCGGAGCACAGGCTCTAGGCCGCGGGCTTCAGTAGTGGCACACGGGCTCAGTAGTTGTGGCGCGCGGGCTTAGTTGCTCCGCGGCACATGGGATCTTCCCAGACCAGAGATCGAACCCGTGTCCCCTGCATTAGCCGGCGGATTCCTAACCACTGCACCACCAGGGAAGGCCCCGTGCATTCTTATAAAAGTTAAATAACCATAAAAAACAGGGCCCAGTGAAAGAGTTCCCAGTAACGAGGGCTGTCAGAGATCGGGGAAGGACAACACTGTGAGATGAAGGTAGTCGGCTGCCAAGGAGGCATGTATCCTAGGGACACATCTGAGAGGAGAAAGGACTATTTGCAGTTGTTTATGTTTAATTGTCAATTAAAATTTTAAATTTACAAACAAATTTTCTTAAGTTTAACTTACTTAACTTTAATGTTCTGTTTAGAAATCTTGTATTTTTTGTATAAAAATAAGAGCAATAACTTGTTCCTTGATTAATGTTCAGTTAGCCCTTGGGTTTGACATATTAGATTTGCTTGAACATTACTCATGCCATTTACAAAGTTAGTTAATTAAATTCTCTTAAATATTTAAACTACATTTGCAAATTTAATATACTTGCATTTTTTCAAGCACTTCAAATGCCTCATAGACAGATTTACAAGTCAAACAAGAAAAAAATCTTAAGCATGTAAATAACTCTCCTAAACCTAATAATTCAAGCTTCTAAATGTGGCATATCAAGTTGTCTTCAAGATATCCGTACCATTTACAAATGTAATCAAATTATCTTATACTTTTCAAGCTTCAAATCACAAGTCTAGAATAAATTACACAATTCAGTTTGAAATCACAAGATTAGGGTGGGGGGGGATAGACTGCGAGTTTGGGATTGACATGTACATATTGCTATATTTAAAATAGATAATTATGGGCTTCCCTGGTGGCGCAGTGGTTGAGAGTCCGCCTGCCGATGCAGGGGACATGGGTTCGTGCCCCGGTCCAGGAAGATCCCACATGCCGCGGAGCGGCTGGGCCCATGAGCCATGGCCGCTGAGCCTGCGCGTCCGGAGCCTGTGCTCCGCAACGGGAGAGGCCACAACAGTGAGAGGCCCGCGTACGGAAAAAAACAAAAACAAAAACACACAGAGACTATCTCAACCTTCCAAAATCTTTTCCCTAACCATTGCATAAATGAAGTAACATTATGGGTTGTTTTTATTTAGTCATTTCTATTTTTCTTCCCAAGGTGATAGAATAAAATACTTTCTGTTCATATTTTTCTTGCCACAATTCTACAACCATCTTCCTGATTTACCCCTACAACTAGAGAAAGGTCAGATAATTACCTTCTAACTGTAAACTTAGATTTAAAGAAAACTAATACAGTATATTTACTACTTTATATTATTTATCTATGCAAGGAAAAAATGAATACTTTAGAGTGAATGATGCAACTATTACTTGATACTATCATGTTCTCCTTCTTTAGTATACTTTTTTCTTTTACCTATACTTTTTTTGCTTCGTCCATAAAACGGGCATAATAATTTCTATCTTAGCTGTACTGCCAAATTTAGATGTCTGTCATAAGCATAATACCTCAACACATATTCATTTCTTCCTTTCTCCTTTCCTCGTGTCACAACCTTTCCCCAAAACTCAGATAAATGTTGAGAAGTTCCAGAGTCTCTTCTTTTTCCAAATGCAAGGCAGGGGTGCGTGTGCATATTTGGGAAGCAGTTTTGTAAAAGGGAAGAAAAACGTCTTTCTCCAGGGAGGCACACCTCTCCTTACTGTGATCCCTCCACTGTCCACAGTTGGGTTGTGTTTTTAAAAAATTAATTAATTAATTAATTTTTGGGCTGTGTTGGGTCTTTGTTGCTGTGCGCGGGCTTTCTCTAGTTGCGGTGAGCAGGGGCTACTCTTCATTGCGGTGCGCGGGCTTCTCATTGTCGTGGCTTCTCTTGTTGCAGAACACGGGCTCTAGGCGCACAGGCTTCAGTAGTTGTGGCACGTGGGCTCAGTAGTTGTGGCTTGCGGGCTCTAGAGCTCAGGCTCAGTAGTTATGGCGCACAGGCTTAGTTGCTCTGCAACATATGGGATCTTCCCGTGTCCCTTGCATTGACAGGCAGATTCCAAACCACTGAACCACCAGGGAAGCCCCACAGTTGGGTTTTGAGATGATTGACTGCTTTTTTTTTTTTAATTTTTAAAACAGATTTATTTATTTATTTATTTTGGCTCTGCACGTCTTCATTACGGCACGTGTAGCACATGGATCTTCATTGCGGCATGCCTGTGGGATCTACTTCCCCGACTAGGGATCGAACCCAGGCCCTCTGCCTTGGAAGCGCTGAGTTTTACACAGTGGACCACCAGGGAAGTCCCTTGGCTGCTTTTTCTTTTTTTAGCCAAATTTTTTTAATATATGTATTTTTTAATTTTTCATTTATTTTTTGGCTACATTGGGTCTTTATTGCTGCGTGCAGGCTTTCTCTAGTTGCCGCGAGCGGGGTGTTCTCTTCCTTGCAGTGTGCAGCTTCTTGTTGCGGTGGCTTCTCTTGTTGCGGCACACGGTTTCAGTAGGTGCGGCGTGTGGGCTCAGTAGTTGCGGTGCTTGGGCTCTAGGGCACGCGGGCTTCAGTAGTTGTGGCGCATGGGCTTAGTTGCTCCTCAACATGTGGGATCTTCCTGGACCAGGGATCGAACATGTGTCCCCTGCACTGGCAGGCAGATTCCTAACCACTGTGCCACCAGGGAAGTCTGACTGCTTTTAAAAATAGAAATAGTGTATATACTTGTGTTTTTGGATTAGAGGATTTTTAAGATCCTAAGAAAAACATTTTAAGAAGAAAATATACTTATTTGATTGATATTTAAATCAAATCGGTTTAGAGCAATCTAGTTTCTCAAAGAAAAGAAAAATTAGCCAATCAATCAGTCAATAATTTGTGATAAGATTGATTGCATTCGTGATCCCAATTTTTGACCTCTGTCTGTATCCACATTCTTTGCCCTGTGACTTTATAATACCTCTCAAAACAGACGTAGAGGGGACTTCCCTGGCGGTCCAGTGGTTAAGACCCTGTGCTGCCACTGCAGGAGGCACGGGTTCCATCCCTGATTGGGGAACTAAGATCCCACATGCCACGCAGTGCAGTCCAAAAAAAAAAAAAAAAGGATGTAGAGCCCATTTCCCTACCCCTTACATCTGACTTAGCCAGGTACTTGGTGTCGGCAAATAGGATGTTAGCAGGCTGTAGGCCTGCAGAAGATTAAACAAGTGCTTTCGTGTTGGCATTTCCTCTCTTACTTTTCTGCAGTTGCTTCAAGAACATGCTCAGTCTTGCTTGAGGACATGTCTTGGTTGCTGGGGGGATGTGAGAAAGACACATGGAAGAGAGTCCAGTTGTCTAGAAGTCATACTAGACCAGCCAGCCACCAGCTAGACCCATTGACTAACTGAAGATTCATTAGTGAGCTCAATCTAAATCAACAAAACTGCTCAGTTGACCATTGGTTGTGAGAAATTATCTACAATTATCGTTTTATTTATTTATTTATTTTTTGGTTGCATCGGGTCTTTAGTTGCGGCATGTGGGCTCCTCAGTTGTGGCATGTGAACTCTTAGTTGCAGCATGCAGGTGGGATCTAGTTCCTTGACAAGGTATCAAACCC